>NC_091056.1:597270-1939770 GCF_963966145.1 Tenebrio molitor | reverse complement strand
AATTCGCTAGTGATAAAATTCCTTTCGCTAACATTATCTAATAAAACGCGGCACGGGAACTTAAATCTAGTACATGAATCAATGCTGTTGATAACAACACGATATCCGGATCATAGTTTGCAATCGTGACAGTTATACTCTGGGTCCGCACTGTCCTTGGAGTTTCGTTCGACGCCGCTTGTAGTAGTTTTAGAACTTTGACCAACAGAAGCGGTTAAAGAAGGAACTTCAGGTTTGTCGCAATTTACATGAAGCAGTTCATGATGCTTTAGGCTGCACCGATTGCATCTGCGGTAGGAGCTATTACACTTGTCAACTTTGTGTTTCGTGCTTGCAGGGCAGGTAGCCACCGCCCCCGCACCAAGGCGTGAGAAAAACCCATCTGACCACTGGTCGAGGTTATTATTGTATTTCTTATTTCAAGGTAGTCTGTAAGTTAGAATGTAAGAGAGAGGTTGAACGTTGGAATAAACAAGTAAAACCCATGTTCGGATTTAAATGAAATATTCCGTCCTCATAAAATGTAACGACAACACGACAGTGCTTAAACAAAAGACACAGAGCTGCGACTTGTTAACGAATGACCGACGATCCGATACATTCAGCTTTTTGAAATTGAAGCATTTATACAAGGGGTGAGGCTCCTTGCAGTACAAGCATTTTAAAGAATTTTGGTTGGCGTTAGATCTGTCATTCGTAACGCACGATACAGGTCTTTTTTGGTCCTTGTTATTTGACAGCAGGTCGCCACGAGAAACAGTTTGTAAGGCACGGCATTTGTTATTAAAATATTTTTTAAATGAATTCACGGTAGGGAACTCTTCATTTCCCCTTTGAAGTTTAAATTCTTTCATGGTTTGGATGTCCACCTTTTGGGACAAAATGTACACTAAGAGAAGATCATGCATGTTCGGGATGTTTAGCACGTCTAAACAATCATGATGTTGTGAGAATTCATTTAATAGCGTTCTAAGACTCGACACGGAATTTTTCGTTGCCTTTGGGAGGTCAAAAATGCCTCTTATTATTATTATTAATATTATTATTCAAAGAAACCAACAGAAGAATTCCAATTATAGGGTTCTGTTAAAAATTAATGACATCAAGAGAATGAGAATAGAAAAGTATCTGTATAGCCTGAATGCTCTAGATCAACGGTGGCCAACCCGCGGCACGCGTGCCACTATTTGCCCGCGGTAACAATACTCGCGCAAAGTAAAAACTTCTTTCTTGTTATTCGATTCAGATGAAAGAGTAGGGCAGGGGTACATAATGCATTATCATTTAGAACAGCGGTCGGCAACCTTTTAGCAGGCAAGGGCCACATAGTGACAAAAAGAAATAAAGGCGGGCCGCACTTGTTCATACTTTTGTTAATAGGTATGTACCTATATCGATGATATTAAAAATGCAAAAACACAAATATTTACTTTTACTTTATTCATCATCATTTTATATAAATTGTAGTAATAAGTAGAAACAATGACAATAAGAAAATGAGAAAAAAACAGACAAATTAAGTGAAAACTTCGAAATAAATATGCTATATATGCAAATCAAATCAAAATTTAATGCGATTTTTGAGGCTGTATTTGACTGGCTATTTGTGGAATGTTTGCTTTCATACCTGTCGTAGAAATTCGTAAAATGGCACTCAAATGCTCATTTGTGAGACGAGAACAATATTTATTCTTTCTGTAATTGAGGATTGAAAATGTTTGTTCGCATAAGTAAGTGCTGCCAAAAATTGTAATTAATTGCTGAGCAAACCTTTTCAATTCGTCAAAATTAGATGGCAAACTGCCATAAAATTTAACAAGATCATTGATTTCATAGAAGGAGTTTTTGAGAGTGTCATTAGATTGAAGATCAATCACATTAATTTGTAAATTACTTGGTACGTCGTCAATATCACATGAAAAAGGGTTTGCAAAAATCTTCAGTTTGCCAGAAACCTTCTCGAAGTCACAAAATCTGTCGTTGAACTGATTTTGTAGCTGAATTAAAATAAATTTCATTTTATCATTTTTCCAATGAAAATTCATTCCAACTTCTTCGACAGCTTTTTTACAATTCGGAAAATGGTCCAGTTTTTTCTCGTCAATATGTTTTATAAAAATCCAAGGTCTATTAACCATTGAGGATCTGTAAGTTCTGGAACACATTTACCTTTTTCGATCAAAAAAGTGTTGATTTCTTTTCTGAGATCAAAAAATCTTTTCAGTACTGCACTTCTACTTAACCATCTCACTTCAGAATAATACAGGACATCTCGGTGATCTGCTTCCATATCCGACAGAAACTGTTGAAATTGGCGATGTGTCAGCCCATTTTTTCTGATGTAGTTTACTATCGATATTACGATGTCCATTACTTCTTTCCATGCAAGAACTTTGCAGCATGACGCTTCTTGGTGGACAATACAATGGAAAAATAACGGCATATCGCAACCTATCTCTGCCAGTTTAGTTTTAATTCTACCCACCAGGCCCTTGTTTTGTCCACTCATGTTTCTGCCTCCATCAGTTGTAACGCTTACCAATTTTTCCCATGGTAATTGCATTGACACTAACGTTCCTTTCAAACTGCATAACTGTAAAAGCTCCTCAAAAACATTAAAGTTCTCATCAATTCCGCGCACAAATATTAGTAGTTGCGCCGCGGCTTGCCGACCGCCGATTTAGAAGAATGAAACAGAAATGAAAAAGTGGCACGTCAAATATTTTTAATAAATTTTTAATAAAATAAAGTGGCACTCGAGAACAAAAAGGTTGGCGACGTTTGCTCTAGATTGACATCAGTTGCATATGCAAATGTATCAGATACTGCTGAAATTTCTCGATTTGACGCAGTTCAAGGTACAAGAAAATAGGTCCAATTGGCAATGCAGGTCATTTGCCAATCTGCACATGTTGCACAATGGTGAAAATTTGCCTACGTCTGTTCTATGAGCTGGCAGATAAAAGAGTCTATAATGCCGCGATTTCGTGCCTCAAGATCCAGCATTATCCCCTTATAATTTCGCGACTTGCTGTCAGCGGTGTCGGAAGATTGGCTCGTTGGGTTCACATCAAACAGGGAAGCTCGTGGTATAATTATTTATATTTTGTCCGGGATAAAGTAGGAGAAAATTAGACAGCATTGTGGCACAGGTTTCTTTTTCAGACCGTGGAGTTTTCTTTTTGCAGATTGTATCATTTCGTTAAGTTGTGCTAGATAAGAATTGTACATTTCCAGGTTTCATTTCATTTTAAAAATAAAAATAAATTATTTTTTAAAAAGAATTTGTTTTTATTTAAAAAAAATTAAATGTACCAATTGATGATAAGTTGTGCAAGATAAGAATTGTACATTTCCAGGTTTCATTTCATTTTATTATAAATTAAATTTAAAAATTTGTTACACAGTCTAGGACTGGTTTACAAATCTATGAGGGGCATGATGACCTACTCAGTAGACCGGGACCAATTATCGTACAATTTACGCTAGATGCGCCGTAGCTGGGTCGGGTAATGCGATGAAGTGATTTCAACCATAAGAGTGAGAAGGAGCATATGAATGAATAACAGGTTTAACAAAGAGAGGCTGACTGGTACCACGTGACTGTGGGCAACTTTCTGAACTTATATATTGGCTCTTATGGGGAAATTAATAAGAATTTTTACTAATTTGTAATAAAACAACTACTATTGAAATTGAATCAAGTTTATTAGTACATTATGAAAGGATTAATAAATTATTAATACTTCTTAGAGTGGCAGAAACGTTTATTTTTTAGAGTAAAATAACAAACATGTAAGAATATAATTATAATTATACATTTTGCTGATGCTGAAACAAAACTGACTTTGAATAGTGATGTCCAGAGACCGGCGAAAAATGGTCAAACGCTAGCGAATAACTCCCACCACATACCCTCATTGCGGCGCGCTCTATTAGTGGAGTAAAATCGGATTGCAATTATAAATTAGTGATTCAAAGGTATAACTAAATGAGACATATCCTATCTTGTAGAGGACATTTTGGGGCATAAGGAATGGCCATCTACAACTTTTTTTAATAGGACCGAACTTTGAAAACGGCTTTTATAACTACGTAGTTGAGGTGTAGTCCGAAAAACTACGTTTTTCGTAACATTTAACGCTGTGTTAATTCAACTACTGAAGCTATAATTTTGATTTTCTGTATATTTATACCAAAAAGTAGAGCGCTTCCAACAGTGAATTGAAAATTTCGCAAATATCGATAGTTTTGAAAAAAATAATTAATGAATTTCGATTAATCAAAAATGCGCATCGTAAACTTCACTCTGCTGGGACCTATGTGAAATATTGAAAATTTCCAACACATGCAGCGAGTCAAATGTAACTAAGATATTGGAAAAGTTTTTAAAAAAAGAATTAAGTCGATAGCCCGTGTACTTTTTGAGAAAATAATTTTTTTATTCGACGAGCAGAAATAACCCGGAATTTTGTATTTTTGCTAAAATTTACCTATTTTAAATGCTTTCTTCGTCATCCTCATTCTTATATAAACAAGAAACATTGTTCAATTCTGTGTTGACAAAATCAAAAATTGGTTTTACTCGTCCGAGATATAATTTTCGAATTCGCAATTGACACGCAAACAATTCATTTGGGGAACTCAAAGCTACCAAGCCACTGCACTAGAGTGGTGGGAGGCGAAAACCTTTTTCCGCCGGTCTCTGGTGATGTCTAATACGTTTTGTAACCTCATTGATTTTCATATTTTTATGATGCATTCTGATAGTAAAATAATATTTACTTTAACATTAAATTCAATAATTGTAATGGTCCAAAACTAATTTACAGAATATAAATATTCAAACTAGAGTTCTCTTTACAAAATTTTGTAAACATCACCCCAAATCTGCTATTGAAAGATTTAATTTACCACGCGAAAATGGTGGTAGGGGTTTTTCAAATCTAGAAATTCTACAACATAATCAAATTGCTTCACTAAAAAATTATTTTCTCAATAGAGCTCGTGATAACACTTTTTTTAATGCTTTGGTTTCAGGGGATAAAGGTTACACACCTTTAAATTTAAGTGATAATATAATTTCAGATATTGTTGAGCCAAATATACCTGACACTATAGCAAATATAAAACAAAAGTCTTTACATGGGAGATATTTTAAAGAGCTAGATCAGCCAGAAATTAATATTCAAGCTTCTCATGCATGGCTTAAAAAATCAAATATTCATCCTGATATTCATCGTGTTAAAAATACAAGAAATCATAAAAAACACATATGCGGTTTACAATCGATCATTGATAAATGTAGGATTTGCGGAACTGAAGGGGAAACCATTGAACATATCATTTCTTCTTGCACCGTTTTGGCTCAAAGCGAATATAAAAAACGTCATGATATATTCGCAAAAATTATACACATGAATTTAGCAGTTAAATTCAATTTATTAAAGGATACACAACCACATTACATTTATAAACCAGAAAGTTGTTTATTTTGATCGGACAGTTTTAACTGACATTCACATTCAGCATAACAGACCAGACATTATTATTTTAAATAAACAACAAAAGCAAGCATATCTTTTAGATATAGCTGTTCCAAATTCACACAATATAACACAGACATATAATACAAAGATTAATAAGTATTTAGAACTCTCCGTTGCTATGAGAAATCTTTGTGTTTAGAAAAAATTTCGATTTTACCATTTATAATTTCAGCAACAGGAATAGTACCCCAATCTCTTTTTAAAAATTTAAAAATTTTGGACTTAGATAACACATTGGTGGTTGAAATTCAAAAAGGTATATTATTATACTCATGTCACATCGTGAGGAAATTCCTTAACATTGACACAGAACATAAAACACAAAAAAGTCAAAATGCGGAGGCGAGACGCCGGTAATTATGTTGATAAGCACTGCACTATTACTTGATAGTATTATCCGTAATAGTGTATGTACTCCGGCAAAATTGCCGTGCCGCCGGGTGGAGGTGGGATACGAGATCATATAAATTATTATTGAACTGATTTGGTCTAAAATATGAACATTTAATTCAGGAAAATAATTTTTATATTTTTTTGTTAAATAACTTAAGTCTTATAAGAACGTTTCCAGCGAAATTTTTATTACCTACTTTTAAAAATCATTTCTGCGATCTTGCATATTTCTACAACAGAGACAAACAGTTTAATTAAACCTCCCCGATCTTTTCGACTTATTAGTCTGGAAATTGAATTTTGGTTTACTAGTTGAGAACATTCTGCACAATTAATTTTATTTTTCAGATTAGTAAATATAATTAATCAACTTAATAAGTACATAACATTTTTGTTTTACAATACAAAAATCTCCGATAATAATGCAGAATCTGGAAAAGTGCCCCGAATGCTTGTAGCGTTTTAATTTAATTTTTAAATTTTCTTGCTATCTAGCCACAAATGTAGGTAATAACATCGTCAGTATAGTCAGTGTATTCTGAAATCCTTTTGACCTAATTGCGCAAAAAAAGGTTTCAATATGATCTTCACTTAATTTGTACGTTAATAAATACAAAAAAAAATAAATAAAAAAGTCGATTATACCTATCTTTCAGTAATGAATTCTACTGAGTGTATGTTAATTATTATTAGTCCAATAAAGCCAGTTTTTCTCTTACTAAAAACCATTTTTCCACCCGACAGATTTTTCAAATTTATGATGCAGTTTTCAGCTTCGGCAAAGAATCCCTTAGTAATTTGTAGAAGAAATATTCACCTCTGAAAGAGATTTTTTGAAAGGATTCTTACTGAGTGAATTTCGCGTACCTATTATGTACCTTTAGGGCCGGATTCACCAACGCCAGTTAAAGTTAACTGTGGGTTAAAATATACGAAAACAATAGGTAACTAAAGGAACGAAGTATTTAAATCTACATTTAACTTTAACTAGCGTTGGTGAATCCGTCCAGACGCCCGAATAATTTATCTATTGTGCGGCAAAAGTTTACTATTGCATCTGTATTATTTCTAAAAGATGGGTGTTTTAGTGTTAAAGCGATTACAATGCTTATTACACCTCGATAAGAATAAGAAACACGCAGTTACTGCAGAAGTGCAGAATGTTTTGCCCACAGTCAGCTGACTTATTCGCTGTCTCACTTCTATGTAGAAGTCAATGCCTCTCACTCTACGGCGCGTCTAGTTAGATATAACGTCATTGACCGGGACCAATGGCTTAACGTGACTTCCGAATCACAAGACAGAATATAGCCTTTTTTTTAAATTTCGCCCTGGGTCGCAATCGAACCCGCGACCCTCGCGTCCTGAGCCGAAACGGACTCCCTTAGGCTATATTCTGCCTTATTATTATTCAAAGAACCCAACAATAGAATTACAATTATAGGGTTCTGTTAAAATTTAATGACATCAACAACAAGAGAATGAGATGTATCTGTATAGCCTGAATGCTCTAGATTGACATCAGTTGCATATGCAAATGTATCAGATATTGCTAAAGTTTGTCGATTTGACGCAGTTCAAGGAAGAAGCAAATAGGTCCAATTGGCAATGCAGGCCATTTGCCAATCTGTACATGTTGCACAATGGTGAAAATTTGCCTACGTCGAGATCCAGCATTAAATGCTAACTGGGATAAGATTTCCGAACAGTCTAAAATATTATGCAGGACTTTGAGAGCGAATATTGCTAACGCTTTTTTGCAAGAAGTAGCAAAGCTGACACAGTCAAAACGATTTAACAGATATGTCTGCGCAATACCAATGGGAGGATATTCACTAACATCCGGAAGATAAAGGTATTTTAGAAATTTCCGTATGATCTGCTCAAGTTTAGCTGCTTGGATATTATGATGCGGCTGCCATATGATGCAAGCATAGTGAAGTTTACTTCTTACAAATGCATTAAAAAGCATTGTGAGAGTACGACTGCTTTGGAAATCCCGCGAGTTTCGAATCAAAAAACCCAGCTGCTTCATAGAATCAGACACCACATGATCGATATGGCTTGTAAACGATAACTTACGGTCAAAAATTACACCAAGATCCTTTACTGTTTCAGGCCTGTTCAAGAGATTCAAACTTTTTCAAAGAAAAGGACCACTTGACATTTGTTGATGTTGAGACTGAGCTTGTTTATTGTACACCAGTTCATTATTTCATCCAAGTTTGCCTGTAGCGTAACACAGTCAGACCATTCGCTAATTTATTTCAACAACTTGGCATCATCGGCGAACAAGAAAAAAGGTACAGTTAGTTTGTCACCAATATCATTAATAAAAACCAGAAACAGCAAAGGACCCAAAACAGAGCCCTGTGGTACACCGGAAGTGACATTTATAGACGCCGAGTCATACCCATAACAATGCACGTACTGCTTTCTACCTTGCAGGTAGGAACAGAAAAACTTCACCAACATAGGAGAAGCACCGACAAACTAAAGCTTTTGGACTAAAATGTTATGATCCAGGGAGTCAAATGCCTTTGAAAAGTCAAGATATACTACATCAGTTTGGAAACGCTTATCAATAGAGTCAGATATGAGTTGTGTAGTTGTGGGTCTACCACGCATGAATGCATGTTGCCTGGGTGATATTAATTTAGAAAGTACAATGTACAATTGGTCGAAGATCAGAGACTCAAAAATCTTAGAAAAATTATTTATTATTAAGATTGGTCTGTAGTTTTCTATCACACTTCGATCTTTAGCTTTATGAGTAGGCAGAATTTTTGAAATTTTCCAAATTTCCGGGAAAGTCCCCGTTTTTATGCAGAGATTGAAGAGCACAGACATAGGCTGCAATAACACACTAGCACAGTCTTTGACAAAAAAGGCAGGAATCCCGTCTGGGCCTTGAACATAGTTTGACTTAATTCTTTTTATGGACTGAAATACCTCATCAGCAGAAACAGAGCATAAAGATATGTTATTGTGATTAGATACCGAATCGAATTTAGTATAAACAGCAGCTCGGTCACTGTAGATTGATTGAAAAAATTCGGCAAAAGCATCCACAATATTTACTGGTCCCGATATAGTTGACTTACCAATCGACATGCAAGAAGGCAAACCAGTGCCTCGCCTCTTTTGTCTGAGATATTGCCAGAACTTCTTGATACTGCCTCTTAATTCTCTAAAAGATACAAGATCCTCGGGATTTTTAAATTTCATGTAACGCCGACGAAGTTTGTTTTTGATTTGAACATTCTTAATTATTTGCGGAGTAAACCATACAGGATAGTTATGCTTTTTATTTTTATATTTAGGTACATGATCATTTAAGATTTTATATGAAATATTGTAAAATGAATCAGAGGCGGCATTAACATCATCACTACTGCTTTCAATAGAAGACCAGTCAGCATCAATCATTGCATGATATAGACCTGGAAAATTTGCTTTCCGGAAGTTATAGCTTTTTATATCTGCAACACGCTTTAAAAAACGAGAAAGCGGACTATTTAGAGCATAGACACACAGAGGGATGGATGATAGTGATCCTCATCAACCTGTAACGTGTCGTTTCCACCCCGTAGTCAGAGCCGTTTGAGGTTATCTTGTTTGTTTACATCGGATAGCCCCATAGCCTCAAACCTCCGCGATTTGTCCCGTGTCGCGGACTCCGTCAGCGATTCTGACCTCCTGTTCCACCTCCACCTTGACGCCGCGTCTCTTCAGTTCGACCAACCCACTTTTCTAGTGATTTGATTGATGTCACCAATTTTCTCCTTTTTTCCGTTTTTTTTGGGTCGAACCGTCGAGCATCATGGGCGGAAGGGCGGCCATGTCACTTGTGGTTCTGTTGGTCTAAAAATGAGAGTGCGTGTCTTGTCGGTCCTGGTGACGAATTGGGTTTTGCAACCGCAATCTTGGCCGGTTGGTTCCATCGACGATAGGTACGTCGGATTAGGTCACCAGCGAACCTCCATTGTGCTGCTTGGGCGAACATTTTGTCATTTCGCAACCTTGAGAAGGTTGAGCACGCGACTTCAGGTCGGATAGAGAAGAAAGACACCACGACGCCGAACACCACCACGTGAAAGCCGACCACCATCTGAGGTGAAGATCGCTGCCGAGTGTCCTACACCAGGCCAGTTTCCCGTTGTGACGCGGATTTCGACTTGTAGGCTTTTTTCTCTTGGGAGTCCGGGATACGAAGACGGTATTTGACGGTAGAGAGAAGATAAAGAGCGAGAGTAACAAAAAAAAAGGCCTGAGGAAGAGAATAGAAAATTACCTAGATGAAGTAAAAAAGGAGGAAGGTCGAAGATAAGAAGGTTGGAGGTCTCACCTGAGTTTTTACTCTGGCCTTTCTCGAGAAATTCGTGCAAAGAGATGTACTGTCGTAGATGTTCACTCGTGACGATAGCTGCTTTTCCCTTTTACGGCACGATAAATTGACGGGAAAGTTCACCTTGTGAACAAGCTTGGTGCACACGCAAAACGGGAAGAGAGCTAAAATATCGTATCTCTCCCTTTTATAAACTCGGAGGTTTTGTTAACTCCACGTGAAATTGAGTGGGTCAATGGTGTACTGCCGTATGTTGCAGTCGTAGGAAAAGTGGGGTGTTGGATTTTAATGAGAGAAGACAGTTGACAGACCAAAATAAACAAAGAAGTGAGGCTTAGTTAAGTGAAATTGTGAATGGAAAATTGGGAAATCGGCAAACCTTTGCTCGCTGAGTCACATGGAGAAGACAACGGGCATTGAAATAGAACTAGTTTCGCCCTCCGACTAGTTCGCGGCACGAAGGAACGAAGGCACTCAAACTGAGACTCACAGTACCCGAGTGTGGGCCCTCAGCGTAAGGTTAAAAGGAATAAGGTGGCTAAACTACCCTGCTAGTAAAGCTTTTCGGTAGGTGACGATGAAAACTAAATTTGACTTTTGGAAGACTCCTACTTCCCCTAAATCACAATAAATATGGAGGAAGAGTCAAAACTGTGTATCAGCATGTAGCGCAAAGGAACCCTCAACACAAAAATCACGACTTTGGAATTTTTTATTTAAAATGGGACGCTTTAATCCGTTACAATTAAAAAGTAGTTTAAAAGAAAACTATATTGCTACTATATTAAATTAAAAAAAAAAAACTTACCACTAATCTAGGTACACTAATAGTACCTACTACACTAAATTTAAATTAGAAAAACCTATATTAAAAAAAATATAGTTTAAAATAACACTATATTGCGGGCTACAGCAGATAACTTCGACAGAAGCAAAGCAAGAATGTCGTATTTGTCAAACAACTTCAGATGAAGAGAGTCACAAATCAAATGGTAAAATATTTTGGAAATTTTGTATAAATTGACTGACTGACCCCCACCACATATTAATATGTAATAAGTAAGCACTTTCTTAGAAGGTATCAAAGCGTATACCCTCAAGACAACTTGCAGAATATAATCTCCAGTAGTTTCTAAGCCAGCAATTATTGGAAATATCTTGATTCATACGACCATAATGGACCTTATTAAAACCCTCGAAGATTATCAATATTTTTCTGTACATAGTCAAGTAACTTCTTAGTGCACAGGACAAAATGCAAAACTTGACGAACAAATGGTATTTTTTTTTTACCTACAATATGAAAGATAAAGTGAAACGACCCTTCCAAATGTTTCTCAAAAATATTGCAGGTAAACAAGAAGGTAGAGAATATCGACATACTGTTATTAGTTATTACTTAGGTACTACAATTTTTTTAGATAATCAACTTATCAGATGTCATTATACTCTAAATAATGTAAGAAGTCCCACGGCAAAAATATGGACTAATGGACATTTATGGTAACGACGTAAAAATTTAAAGTAGGAACATTCAAAACTCTTTATTTGACATCCACATTTCATTTCTGTTACAAATCGATTAATTAACTCAATATTTTGATTTTTAATGAAGTTACACATGCATCACTGTCACGTTTGACACGAGACTTCTTACATTATTTAGGGTATAATTTTTTTTTAATTTTAATAAAAATATATTTTTATCTTATTCTTATCTAAATGAATAAAAATTCGAATTGACTTAATTTTAAAATATGAACAATGGAAAATTATAACTATTTTTTAGTATTTGTCACCTTTTTGAAGTCTAGGATCCCCTAATTCGGGAAAAAATTCTCTTTAGTAGGAGTATAAACAACGAAGTAACAAGTATTACGATTGGTGATATTTGTGGTCCTTGTACCTAATAATAATAAGGATGCAATGTTTTTAATTTTATATGGTTTTCATGATCCATCGTTAAATAAATCAATAATCTTATTTTTGATACCTTCTTCAATTGTTACTTCACGTGGGGGATATGGGTACTTTATTTCAAGAATTGCATCCGAATTTATTAATCCATTTCTTTACTAAAATATGATTTATTTTTATTAATAAACATGCCACAACTTTTAACATTCATCCCGGTAATGTACTCGAATTTTTCTGTCGCTTTTTTCTTCATTTTGTATTCCACGTAATAATAGTTTGGTTACAGAATTTCGAGTGGATGATTTTTCCGAATACAAAATTTCTTTTACCGTATTTGTAGTGTCAGTATTCCGAAATAATGGTTTATGGGATTACGGGTTTATCGGCATTTCTACCTGACCATAACTTCCGCACAGAAGAGCATCCCGGCATATTGATTGACACCCGTCAAAATTTACAGAGTATACAACCCACATTCCTCGAAACTGGAATTTTATTTAACTCCACTGGAGCCTTAAGTGCAGAGCGAGCATGCCCGCTCGAAGCTCGGCGCGCGGCCGAAAGGGTGAAGAGCCCCCCGAAAAAGCCAGCACCTCCAAGATGCTGTCGAGAGAGACCCCATCTCCGTCTCCAGCCGGTGCTGCATCAACCCCATCCACCAGGTCCATGACGTTGGCAAAAAAAAACCGGTGAGTCGAAAACCTTACCATCTATAGTCAAACGCACCCCAACCGCCGAGCTCTCCTCCTCTAACTCGAGAGTCTCGTCGCCGCCCCATCAGCAACCTCTTCGACGCCACCTTCTCCCGAAAACCAACCGGCCCCCGAATTTAAGTACACAGTCAGGGAAATTCCCGCTAACTTCGGAACCCAGAAGGCATTTTATAACCTTCTGGTCGTCACTCTCGGCTTGAAATCCATTCAGCTGAGGGTGAACTACAGGTGTTTCTGAAATAGGTGCATTAATTTTAACTGGTAATAGAACTCGTCAAAAGGAACAACTTTTCTATCTACCATTTTGCCGAAAAACGATGTTTAACTCTAAAAAAAATTTGGAGAGATTTTTCACTAAAATAGCCCTACGCCACTAAATACTGCAATGGCTAATTGAGATCAGCGCTAAGATGAAAAAAAGTCCATTTTCATCCAGAAAACGTGTTTTAATGCCGAAATCGAAATTCAAACAAATCTACCCGTATACCAAAAAATCTACTTCGTAAGAATCTGGTTGTTTCACGTTTTTAGGTAGCTTAGTTTTGGAGATATAAACGGTTTTAGGAAAATCTTTCCTATTTTTTAAGCCATTACGCAACGGTTTTCGCCAAAATGGCAGAGAGAAAAGTTGTTCCTTTTGATGAGTTCTATTACCAGTTAAAATTAATGCACCTATTTCAGAAACACCCTGTATAACAAAACCACGTTGGTCACAACTTCCGTCGCAACCCCCCAACCATCCCCTCCGCCTCCTCCCGGAAGACGACTCTCTCGTCGTCGAGGTTCTTCCGGACGAGGTGGAAGCGCACATCAAACTGTTGAAAAGCAGAAAGGCCACGGGGCCCGACGAACTTAAAGCCCCCATATTTAAAAACCTCCCTCGGATTGTCATTGTTGCCCTGACAGCTATTTTTAATAATTGCATGCGCGTCCACCATTTCCCCCTGGCCTGGAAACATGCCACCACGGTCATGATCCCCAAGCCGGGAAAAGACCCAACCAACCCCCTTTCATGCCGCCCCATTTTCCTCCTGAACATTGCAGGGAAAGTATTTGAGAAAATCCTCTCAACCCGCCTAAAAAATTTCCTTGAGATCAATAACCTCCTCCCACCGGAGCAGTTCGGATTCCGGTCTGAACGCTCCACCATCAACCCCATCCTTGAGTTTTACACGGACACCACCCGACATGCCAATCTGAAGGAGCACACTCTTGCCGTCTTCCTGGACATAGAGAGGGCCTTCGACCGGGTCTGACACGACGGGCTGGTCCAGAAACTCAAAAAAATCCCAATAAACTTCATCCAACTCATCGACTGCTTTCACTCAAATCGTACCTGCAGCTTCAAAATTCAGAACCTCAAGTCCCACCCAATCGCTCTTCAAGCAGGGGTCCCTCAGGGCTCTATCCTTCCTCCCTCCTCTACATTGTATACTGCAGAGATTTTCTTGTTACAGATGCCCCCGGACGAAGACCAGACTCTGCGCCGACGACACCGCCGTGTGAACAAGCCACAGAAACCCCGTGATCGCCGCCAGGATCCTACAGGGCCACCTGAACGACATCACCACCTGGACAAACACCTGGAGAATCAAGCCAAACCCGCTCAAATCCCAGTCCATCTTAATGTTCTACTCCGGAGCCAACAATTCCAGGTCCCGCCACCAAGCCCCCCATCTCCTACTCAACAACCAGGCCATCCCCAAACTTCAACACAGCCGCTACCTCGGCGTCACCTTTTCCAAAAATTGCACCCTCAACCAGGACGTCAAAGAAACCCTCAAAAAATCTCGCAACCGAACCAACCTCCTGTACAGGATTCGAGGGCGCATCCGGGGGTGCGATCCGAAAACCCTGTCCACACCTACAAATCCTTCATCCGTCCCGTCATCGAATACCGCGCCCCCATCTACGCCACCCTATACCCTGCCATCCTCCACCAAATTTCCGCCTGCGAGAGAAGAATGCTCCGCAGGATCCCCGACAGGTTCCCCTCCAATAACCTCCACCAGGAAACCAACACAATTCCGATCCAATCCCGCCTCAAAGAACTCCAGAGCCGCTACGTGACCCTCACCCTAAACTCCAACAACGCCCTCGCCATCCAAACCCTGTCCACCTCGTTTAAATACCCGTCACGAGACGGCCGCCTCCACAACAGAATTCCGAAAATCCCCAAGCGCAAGCAAAACACCCCCCAACAGCTCTCTTCTTACCAGCCTACACCGACCTACCAGACGACCTCCAGGAGCTTGTGGACTCGACCCCCTTGACCATGCGGTAACCGTCGACGACGCCAGGAATACCGGGACTCAGGACATCTAACCCGGTAAGCCCTTCTAACCCCCCCCCCTGTTCTTTTTCAGCTCTTCTTTCTCTATTCCAGGTACCTGAACAACAGGACCCAGAAGCTACAAAGAACAACTCAGCGGCAGGACCATCCATCCACAGGACCCCCAAGGACGCTCAAGACACCATCTTTATCCCCCAGCCCCATCTGCCCCACCTAGTATATAAGTTCATTGTTACCATCCAAATATTTAACTTCCATTGTATTCTGCTTTGTTTTTTCCGTTCTGTTGTATTCTTATTGTATTGTAACCAAATCATTGTCTAACATTAAGAATAACATTGTAATTAGAATAATCCCAGCGCTGAAAAGGCCTTAAGCCTCAGCAGCGCCCCCTTGTAAAAAATGTTGCCATAACCCTAAGAACAAATGAAATGTAATATATAAACAAGGAAATAAAATGAAGTTGAATTGAATTTAATTGACAGAAACACCATTGGGTTTTTCCATCCCTCAACCACCTACTCTGGCCGAGTGCACCAAATTGGGTTTTTCCTCGGTACCTGCACCCTGTACATAAATACCTTGTACATAGTTAGTATTTAAGAGTTGTTATTGTAACTTCCCTAGAAAGCTGACGAATACATCTCAATCAACACATTTTATTTATTCTATCGAATAAATTAATACAGTGGGAAGTCAGTTAATTAATCGGTAAAATTCGTCTGTAATGGAGTGCAAAATGTTTTTAAAAGAATTTATCGAGATCTGTCTCGAGCAGCCGTGTTTGTGGCAAGTTAAATCGAAGGATTACAAAAACGAAAAAAAATGCGAGCTACGAATTACTGCTAAACAAATTACGAGAAGTCCAACGAGATGCCAGTATCGAAGGATTAAAAAAAAAATAATAATGGGAAGGCCTCATCACCTATAAACACATATGGTACTACTGTATCTCCGTGTGGAAGCTCGATTGGACTTGGACTTGGTATTTTCAATTGTTTTGACTGCAATCGCTTATAAATTCCTGTATTGCTCCATATTCCACCGTCGGACACACGACCTTTCGTACCAGTATGAACATAGATAAACTCGTAGTTTGCATTTACTATTGCGAACAACACAACACTGTATGTGCCCTTGTAGTTGTAATAATACGATCCACTATTTGGTGTTTTTTTGATGAGGATATGTTTCCCATCGACAGCTCCCAGGCAATTGTCAAATTGCCATAAGTTTTTGAAACCATCGGCGATTTTTGCCAGTCGTGTTCATTCGATGGAACCTAAAATAAAAATATTTCAATTATTCTTTATCAGAATTTGTATGACTGAAATGATTTTTTGTAAGACATTGCGCACGAGGAACAGGAAGAAACACTAACAGAAACAATGGAAACACGTGACGTAATAGTGGATGCAGATATGGTTAGTGATGATCTACAGACGCCTCAGACATCTCATTCGCGGAAAAGACCTCGATCTAAAACTAGTACCATTGAAGGAAAAAAAATAAGCTAACTGATTTACCTCATCAAGCACTCACCAACACGGATGATGATGAATGTGCAGTTGCTGGAAAGAGAATTGATTACCAGCTGAAGGGGATGGCTGAACAACAGAGGTTCATTGCAGAAAAACTAATTTCAGATACAATGTACTATGGAAGAGTGGGAAAATTAAAAGAAGATGCAAGTGTGCTTTGTGGAGGTTTTATACCAAGTTCACACTTGACCTCCAATTTATACCACCCTCCAAAATATCTGACACGAATGGGCCACCCATCATTTCCAACATCCAGTATGTTTGTACAACCACATCAATCGCAAATGGGCCGACAGCAGTCATATATCCCTCAGTCACCACATTTGCCAGCAGAAAGCCTGGAATCATTCCAACCAACTGCCACCAATTCGCAAACTTCTGCCACCATTAACAGTAATAATTTACTTAAAGCGAAGGATCCAACATGTGAATTAGAAACTCATCTAACATTTACTAATAAATGATTTATTTATTACTTAAGTACTTAAGATTGAATCATTTTTCCTTACCTTTAAATAGTCCTTCTTTAATGCGTCGTATATTGCCCAGCAGGTCTCTGGAATTATGGCACTGGGGGATTGAGGTGACATGGCAGTGCTAAACTTTAGATCTTCGTAACTATTCCCAGTTGCTAAATATCTAAGTGTAAAAGTAAGCCTTTCTTCAGCGCTTATCGCATTCCTCATTACAGTATTTTGTTTCGTAATTTTGGGCCGTACTAATTCTAATATAGTCCTGAAGGCATCATCATCCATTCATAAATCGGAAGTGAAAACTAAAATAAAAGCTGCATATAGGAACTTTATAGTAAACATGAATGATAAAATCAAGACAAATCCTAAATGTTTCTGGGGATATCTGAATTCAATGAGAAAAACAACTTCAATTCCGGCTGTTATGAATGATAGAGGATTCATAATCAAAGATCCTAAAGATATTGTGAACAAATTTGCAAATTACTTTTCTCAGTCGTTTAATAGAAACAGCATTTCTAGTATTGGTACACACAACCCAACAGTCAAACAAAATGTTTTGTATGTTGACCGGGTAACAGAAAGGGAAATAGTATTAGCGATAGGTAAGCTAAAGAACAATGAAACTTGCGGTCCTGATCAGATACCTTCTTTCCTGATTCGTGACTGTAGACATCTGTTGGCACCTCCGTTAAAAGTAATTTTCAACTCCATAATTAAGTGTTCTGCGTTTCCGGTTAAGTGGAAGGAATCACGAATTACTCCGGTTTATAAAAATGGTGACAGATGTGAGATAACTAATTACAGACCTATTGCCATTATTAACAACTTTTCAAAAATATTTGAACTTGTACTTTTTAATCGCATCTACAATCATGTTGCACATATGACATCCTTCTTTCAGCACGGTTTTCAGGCCCGAAGATCTACGGTTACAAATTTATTTCGGTAACACATTTTCTCCAAGTAAACTTGGACGCTCGTAAACAGATTGATGTCATCTACATGGATTTCTCAAAAGCGTTCGATCGTGTTGATCACAAGTTACTCTTGACTAAACTGGATAGTTTTGGTTTTTCGGACAATCTAATTCAACTTATTGCGTCTTATCTTAGTGACAGGGCCCTGTTCGTTCAGTACAGAGGTTTTAGTTCCGGGCTGTTTCAGCAACTTTCTGGAGTTCCTCAAGGATCTGTCCTTGGTCCTTTGTTCTTTGTTATATTTAGCAACGACATGACTGACCTCCTGGATGTGCCTTTTCAACTATACGCAGATGATCTAAAAATTTATAATGTCCTAGAAACCGACGAAGACTGTCTTAAACTACAGCGCAATATTGATCTGATTCAAAACTGGGCAAGAACTAACAACCTTCTTCTTAATATTAATAAGTGTAATGTAGTAAGTTACTCGAGGAGGGACACTATTATCAGGTTCAACTACTCGATTGAAAATTCGGCATTACAGCGTGTTAATGAGTTTAAAGATCTGGGAGTTGTGTTCGATTCCAAACTTACATTTCGGAGTCACGTTGAATATGTTCTGTCTAAAGCGTATAAATCTCTGGGCTTCGTCATACGAAATGGGAAATTATTTGATAATCCACAAACTCTCCTTTGTCTCTATAAAACGTATGTAAGATCTACACTTGAATACGCCAATATTGTTTGGTCACCCTGTTACAAAGTTCATATTTGGTCTCTTGAAAAAGTCCAGAGACGGTTTGCCAAATCTTTCATGTATTTTTCTTCTGGTGAGTATCCACAGAGAGGTGTGCCACACGAGACCCTTTTAGAGCAGGTGCAGATTCCATCCCTAGCTTCTAGGCGTAAATTAGCCAGCATTAAGTTTCTCTCAGACGTTTTTAATTGCTCAGTTGATTGCCCCTACTTGTTATCTCAGTTTTCCATCAGAGTTCCCTCTTTTAGTTGTCGTAAGCATGGTACCTTCTATCTAGATACTGCAAGAACCAATCTGCTACAATATTCTAGCCTATATCAGATGGTTAAGAATTACTCTGATGTGGAGGGAAAGTTAGACGTTTTTTGTACTAACAGGCAAGAGATCAGAGCACTAAGTTCGTATACAACCTAATCGAGTTTCCATAGTCTTCTCGCCATGAGAATCAGTAGTATTAATAGCTGATCTTTTTCAGTTGACTCGTAGTTGGGTTTATACACCTGTGAGTCAGCTTTACAATAATAATAATAATAATAATAATAATAATAATAATAAACTACAGGATGTTGTGAGTACTTACAGGCTTGATTTATTTAAAGCATTCCAAAGTAAGTACCCCCAGTTTCCTGTTACTATTCAAAATTTAGCTGACCAGAGGAGAGCCATTATGAAGAAAAACTATATCCCTTCGGCAATTTTAGAAAAGATCAAAAATGATGTAAAGTTAGAATTGTCAATTAATTATTCTGACAATAATGAAGTTTCTAATAATTTAGTTGAAAATTCTGTTGAACCGCAAAGTTTACAAAGTTTACCAAATCATAATGACTCTTTCTGTTATCAAAGTAATTCAACACCAAACAACACGATACAAAACGACATAAATAATTTAGACTTGAGTTATAATGATATACATGTTATTAATCAAAATTTTTACTACCATCAAAATTTTAAAGAACAAATTGAAGATGAATTTAATAGAACTCTGAACGAATTTGATCATATAGAACCATTTAATAGACCACTATTACCTAAACAACAAAGCTCCAAAAAATTCTTTGCAATGATTGAAATTTTAAATCAATTCATTTTACCTAAATTTGTAAATAACACGACAAGTTTTAGAAAATTACACAGTATCATATATAGTGGAGCTTTAACAATTATCAGATTAAATGGTTCAAAAGAAATTGACCAGACAAATAATATAAAAGCTAAAGAATTACCAAAATGGGAACGAAGACTAAATAAACGCATTAACAATATCAGACGAGATTTAGGTAGAATAACTCAATATTTAAAGGGTATAAATTCTAATCATCTAAATAACTGTATTAAATCGATTTTAAATAAAAACAGAATACATTGTTTAAAATATAACGAATATAATGAAACATTAATAGAAATTAAAGACACTTTATTACAAAAATTGAATATTTATTCTAAACGATTAAAAAGATATAAAAATAATAAACAACGGAAATTTGAAAATAAACTATTTAGAAATAATGAGAAGTTGTTTTACAAAAATTTAGCAGATAATAAAACTCAAAATAATAATGGTCTACCAAATATAAATGAAATTAAAGAATTCTGGTCAAACATATGGTCAAATGAAGTTCAATTTAATAATCAGGCAGAATGGATTCCTAATTTAGAAAATGAGATACCAGATAGTAATAATCCACATCATATTCAAATTAGCCTTGAAATTTTAGTTAAAAATATTAATAGTTCACATAATTGGAAATCCCCTGGAGGTGACCAAATTCATAACTTTTGGTTAAAAAAATTTACTTGTATTCATAAATGCTTACTTGATCACTTTAACGGATTTATTAGAGAACCTAACACATTTCCAGAGTTTTTGGCCCATGGTATAACATATCTGAAACCAAAAGATTCCGATACTAAAAATCCATCAAAATATAGGCCAATCACATGTCTGCCTACAATTTATAAAATTATGACATCTTGCATTAAAGTAATAATTTACGATCATTGTCAAAAATTAAATATACTTAATGAAGAACAAAAAGGTTGTGTTAAGGAGTGTTTTGGTTGTAAAGAACAACTCATAATAGATACGGTAATAATGGAACAAGCTAGAAAAAATAATAGAAATATTTGTACCGCATTCATAGACTACAAAAAAGCCTATGATTCAGTACCACATTCATGGTTAATTAAAATTCTTAAAATTTATAAAATTAATTTGGATTTGATTAACTTTTTATCACATGTTATGACATTTTGGAAAACTACTTTAAATTTATCAATAAACAATACTAAATTAAAATCCGAGCCTATTCAAATTAAACGGGGAATTTATCAAGGAGATTCTTTAAGTCCTTTATGGTTTTGTCTAGCCATTAATCCTTTGACAATTCTATTAAATAGCACTGGATATGGTTTCAATATTAGAGTTAATAATACCTCACTATCCAAATTAAATCACCTTCTTTATATGGATGACATAAAACTTTATGCATCTAAAAAGAATCACATTTTATCTTTACTAACAATAACTGAAAATTTCTCAAATGATATTGGCATGAGTTTTGGTATTGATAAGTGTAAAACGCAATCAATATGTCGTGGTCATTACGAAAATTTAGAATATATAACTAAAGAAGGAGAAATCATTAAAAATTTAAATAAAGGAGAATTTTATAAATATTTAGGTATTAATCAATCAAATCATATTCAACATTCAATAATAAAAGAAAATTTAGAAAAACAATTTTATTTAAGAATTAAATCTATTCTAAAATCAAAATTAAACGGTAATAATTTAATTAAAGCAGTTAATACATATGCTGTTCCATTGTTGACCTATTCTTTTGGTGTTATAAAATGGTCCAAAACTAATTTACAGAATATAAATATTCAAACTAGAGTTCTCTTTACAAAATTTTGTAAACATCACCCCAAATCTGCTGTTGAAAGATTTAATTTACCACACGAAAATGGTGGTAGGGGTTTTTCAAATCTAGAAATTCTACAACACAATCAAATTGCTTCACTAAAAAATTATTTTCTCAATAGAGGTCGTGATAACACTTTTTTTAATGCTTTGGTTTCAGCGGATAAAGGTTACACACCTTTAAATTTAAGTGATAATATAATTTCAGATATTGTTGAGCCAAATATACCTGACACTATAGCAAATATAAAACAAAAGTCTTTACATGGGAGATATTTTAAAGAGCTAGAACAGCCAGAAATTAATATTCAAGCTTCTCATGCATGGCTTAAAAAATCAAATATTCATCCTGAGACTGAGGGTTTTATATTTGCAATACAAGATCGTGTTATAAATACAAGAAATTATAAAAAACACATATGCGGTTTACAATCGATCATTGATAAATGTAGGATTTGCGGAACCGAAGGGGAAACCATTGAACACATCCTTTCTTCTTGCACCGTTTTGGCTCAAAGCGAATATAAAAAACGTCATGATATATTCGCAAAAATTATACACATGAATTTAGCAGTTAAATTCAATTTATTAAAGGATACACAACCACATTACATTTATAAACCAGAAAGTTGTTTAGAAAATGACAATTACAAATTATATTTTGATCGGACAGTTTTAACTGACATTCACATTCAGCATAACAGACCAGACATTATTATTTTAAATAAACAACAAAAGCAAGCATATCTTTTAGATATAGCTGTTCCAAATTCACACAATATAACACAGACATATAATACAAAAATTAATAAATATTTAGAACTCTCCGTTGCTATGAGAAATCTTTGGTGTTTAGAAAAAATTTCGATTTTACCATTTATAATTTCAGCAACAGGAATAGTACCCCAATCTCTTTTTAAAAATTTAAAAATTTTGGACTTAGAGAACACATTGGTGGTTGAAATTCAAAAAGGTATATTATTATACTCATGTCACATCGTGAGGAAATTCCTTAACATTGACACAGAACATAAAACACAAAAAAGTCAAAATGCGGAGGCGAGACGCCGGTAATTATGTTGATAAGCACTGCACTATTACTTGATAGTATTATCCGTAATAGTGTATGTACTCCGGCAAAATTGCCGTGCCGCCGGGTGGAGGTGGGATACGAGAAAATAATAAATAATGTTTAAAATCCGCAGGTTTGTACACGCGCAGTTCATTCAAGAGATTCATGTGGGAGTAGAGATGTCGATGCAATAACCAATTTTTGCACCATTTTTTCTTCTTTTTCACCTTTTCCTGTTTTTCTTTATTGTCTAAAACTAATAAGGTCACAAGTGAAGCAACAACCTTCTTCGAGGGTGCCATGTTCTTCGTAAAATGTTCGATGGCAAACTAATAAAATCTGAACGATTTTACCCGCACGTGTGGAGGTAAAACTGCCGAACGACGGTTGAAACGACAATTTGAAAGACGTGTCGTACGATCTGTACTACGACAGATCGTAACGTGTGTTGGCCGTTTTAAAGCAGTAGCGAGTCGGCGAGTCCGACCGCTCTCCAGGGGGCAATATAAATTATGAGGGCTCATATATCACCTCTCGAAAAGGAATTTTTCGATGCAAAAGTTACGTTGCTTCGATTAATTATTTTTAAATACAGAGAATTAGATTCCATTTACTAAAAAAGTAAACGTATCAGACCTAGTTCGCAACATGCTCGTCATTTTGGTGTAAGTATGAAGATTGGCAAAGAAATAGGTTTGGAGAAAAATGTATGCAAAGTTTTTCAATTATTGTGTTTTTTAAAGCGTTCGGATCAAAATTTAAAAATAATTAACCTGTTCAGACATAGAAAACAACTGTGTCATCCTGTATAAATATCAATCTCCTTTTAGAATTGAAGATTAAAGATGTTATTTACCCTCAAAAAATGGGTGTTTTCTCGTATATATTTTCGGTACTGATAGAGAGCCTTAACTAATAAAACGTCCACTTTGGAATAGCTTTGAAATAAGGGAATAAAATAGTAGTAGTTTCTTATACTATGAATTCGGAAAATTCATTATCAAGTTCGGTAGAATTGGCCAAAAAATTAATCAAGAAAAGAGAAGTAAAGCGTAAAATGGATTTACTGAAACAGGGTGAAATAACTAAGCGTCTAAAGACAGTCTCTGATCAGTCGCAAAACACAGATATTAAATGTTTTAATAATACCAGCAAAAATTATAATCATTATAAAAAAAATCTGAATATGATGAAACAAGAAATATTACCGATCAATTAATTCTCTTTTGGATAAAACTTCACCACAAAGAATGGAAAATACTTTGTCTGCTAAAGTTTCTTTGCTAAGGAAAAAAATGCTACATTAAAAGAGAAAGCGTCAGAATTTGTAGAAAATTATCCTGCTAATGCTTCACATTACGAAGAAGAAACGGTAATTTCAGAACCTTCCAAAAAAGTGGATTACACATTAGATGATTTAATGAATAAATCAGTGGAAGCAAGGAAAAATACTTGACACTGATGCTTATGATTATGAACAATATTTACAAACTTTTGATGAAGTACCGAGACAGTAGGTATACTGCCGCTATGATTCGAGATAGAAAAAGACAATTTGATCATAGAAGGCATGATGATATTCAAGAGAAGGGTTTTGTCGGAGCTTCAGAAGTAACATTTGTAGGATCTGATACAACGGTCCGATGCATTATTGCATTCTATAAAACCACACCGGGACTATATCAACTGGTGTTTAAAAACAACCCAAAAAATATACTGAAGAAGATTTATACATCTATAAGACAGTAGTAATGCTTGCAGACGTAACTTTCATCCTAGCCGACAAATACAGGGAACAAGATCATATAAATATAAATCGATAATCGCTCCTTTATAAATTTTGAGCAGCAAACATCTTTTGAAACACCAAAAACAACAAAAAGAAAACATTGGGGAAAGGGATGTTTAAAGAAGTAACTAATAATCCAGTTGACTACGTAAATTGGGATGATCCAAATGAGTTAGTTAATAGATTGAGATTATTAGTTGCATCTCAGTCAGCAGGCCATAGAGGCAGGGCCCCCGCAAGTACGTGTTCAAAGCGTGCGGTGCACGCGGGCGGCATCTCCAAGGGGCGGCAAATAGCCTTTTGGCGACGCTGTGCGTGTTTCACATTTTAAAACTTGCATGCACATAAAACTAAAATTTTAATAATTTATTGCGCATAAGATAGTTACATATTTACGAAATGAGTGCGAGAATAGTTATTTCTGCAACAAGTGTGTAAAGTATGTAATACTTTTTTTACGAGAAGGAAAATTTGCCGCCCGAACGCAGCGAGTGCGCAAATCCGCCGAGTAAAAAAGATACTTTACTAACGAGTTGCATACTACGGTTTTACTCGCGTTTTAAATTGGCCCACTCATGCCAAAAAAATCCCAATTTACATACGAACTCGTTAAAAAAACCACTACTTATGAATGAAAAATTTTATAATTGCGTTAAAAAATGACACGTTACGACACATTTTTTAACCTAAATGCAAAAATGAACCGCTATGGCACTTTTTTTAACGCTTCTTGGCCGATTCAAAAATTACATATTTTATTAACGCAAACGAATGAAAAAACTTGCACTTTTTTTGGCGGACGTTAAAAAAATATTTTTTGAACTCATTACCTTCAAAATCACATTTCGCGACCGCATAGCATTTTGAAGCACTAGTGCGTGAAATCGACGTTAGCGCATTAGTGCGAATGCTTTTAGATTACTTTGAAGCACTAGTGCGCGAAATCGACGTTCCAAAAAGCATTCGCCTTTTTGAGCATTCTGAAAATAATTTGACTTGATAACAATAAACTGTGGTTTACAAAACGCCATTTCTCCAATTTGGATGATGAAAATTTCGAAAGAGTGAAAATAAATCGCTATTAGTTCGCTTGACACTTTGGCAAGCGCATGGACAATCGCCACCCTATTCACAAAGGGTATACGACAAATCAGACATAATGCTCCTTTCAAAAAATATTGTACGAACTTCGATGCGAGAAGACGTATTCGGCACATTCGCGCAAATGAAGCACTCGCTTCTTCGTCGCCTGTGCTTCAAATAATGCCCTCATGCACGAAAAAAATTATACGTTATCCCAAAATGTCTAATTAGGTTTTATTTCCATTTGATTCAAAGCAAGAACTTGAAAAAGTTTCTAGAAATTGTAAGTTCCTTTTGTTTTTATGATTTTTTTATCATAAATTATTCTAATTATGTTTAAATAAAAATACTTTCAAACCGACTTATTTGCGGGACACGGTAGCAAGATGATTCTCGGTGATTTTTTTTTGTGTACCTTTGGAAAAAAAGATTGTCGTTGAAAATATCGGGGCAGCCCAAACCGATAATAAATTTATTCCAAGTGACAAAAGGGGTAAAAAGGCACGATAAAAGAAAATTTAAAACATAAAAATAGGAGAACATATATTTTTTTTTTTTCATATTTTACATCATTTAAGAGACTCGCAATTTTGTAGATAAACTTATATTTTCATTGTGATTTTTACTATAATTTCAGGCATGGCTTCTTAAAAATTTTCTATTATGAAGCGGACATGTGTAGAATGCCGCCGTTTGATGTCAGCTGTGACAGTATTTAACCCACGTGTAGAGTTGTTTTAGCTAAAGAGTGAAGTGTTTATATTCAAAAATACATACCTATTTTTTTATAATGGAATTTTACAACAGATACCGACTTTTGGATCAGATACAGGTCGACCAAAACAGCTTGGCGGGTGACGCAGTCGACTGAAATCCCCCCCACTAGCGGAGCGCATTTGTTTGTTGGGTCTGGAAGTGTTTAGATCGTGTACAAACGGGCGAAAATCAGCGCTTCAAGCGAACAGCATGTCCGGGCTGTTTTGAGCAGATTTACTTCATTGAGTGTACCGTACCTACAACCATAGTCATATCCTTGTCTTACAGAGAGTCGCTCGTTTCCTCTTATGCGCATCTCATCTCTACTGGTCAAGCAGTATGTATATTAAAAAACGAATAATGTTTCATTACAAGAAAATAATTATAAATATGAATGTAACAATAATAGTTATTTTCATGCCGCCGGCCGTTATCGACGGTTTTGCATGATTCAAAATCCGCCGGGAACGTAAAATTCCCGGCCTAGTACTTACAAAAGTGACTTTGCTAGAGAATGGCCAGGCAGCATTGAACGGACTCCGTTTCGGCGCAGGGACGCGAGGGTCACGGGTTCGATTCCATTTGTGAAACAAATTTTTTACTTTTTAAAAATGATTTAAATTTGTCGGCATGAAAAATTTTGTGGATTACACGTCCAGAAAATGTTTTGCGAGTGCTCGTGTTGCTTCGCCTCGGCTAAACCGCCTCGGCTACGCAATATCACTCACACTCGCAAAATATCATTTTCTAGACTTGTGATCCAAATAACTATTTCATGCCGCCGGCCGTTATCGACGGTTTTGCATGATTCAAAATCCGCCGGGAACGTAAAATTCCCGGCCTAGTACTTACAAAAGTGACCTTGCTAGAGAATGGGCAGGCAGCATTGAACAGACTCCGTTTCGGCGCAGGGTTAAAGCACTTGTTTTAATAATTGGTATTAGGGACTTTTTTTGTGTTGGCAACACTTACATTTAAACATTTAAATTTTAAAATCAACATCGCTCTTGTTTCCTGACATTTATTAAATTTAATTAATTTGTTTTGTTTTTGACATTTTCCTGAAACATTTGTTGTAATAAATACACCAGCCCATATTCAAGAAGTGGCTCGAAACGTAATTTTAATTAATTAATTTTAGTTAAATATTGCTTCTTTGTAGTTTGAACGTTGTTATAAATAGAAAAACATTTTTAACGAGCCATCCACAGAACAAACATTGACGTTTGATAGAATTCTGATAACAAATGCCAACCGAAACCGATGACAACTCGAAATCCCTACTTTTAGCCGGACTAGGCCGGCAATGCATGTGTTTCTGGACGATTTCGAGATCTGTAATTTACCAAATTCCGGCCGGAGGCACGAAAAAATAATTCATCTTCTAGCTCTTTTTAATTCGGGAAAAAACAAAATTTATATAAAAATTAATAAACCCTGAAGCACGAGGTACGTAGGTACTGTTACGTTATTAATTTTCTCTACCTTGAGTATCAAAATTTTTCAATTTCCTCTAGGAAAAATTTTAAATAACGCTTTTCCTGTGATTGACTGTCTCCTAGGTCCGGTACACACACACCAACGTCTCGAGAGCGCGACGACTAACAAGCACGGTAAAATACCAGGAGTTGGATAGAAACTCAAATTTAAATTACGAAAGTTTAATTCTCCACGTCAGGTTATACAGTGAGACAATTCCTATTTAAGTAATAAATCAACCTAGATGCCTCTTCGGGCGATACAACTGTAACCTAACTTGTGTCGAAACCGAACCCTGAATCTAAATGATACAAATAATTTACGTTATGTGGTACTTCCACAAATAAAAAGAGAGACAAAAAAAATGTCCTTAAGAAATGGTGAAAGTATATACAGGTGTCCCAAAAATGGCGTACAAACTACTTACTACATACCTTATCGAGGATGTTTAAATGTACATGAAAAAAATATGGAAAAAATGTTTCCGACAAAAAAATCAATTATTTTTATTATTATTATTAACGATAATACAATGTAAATAAAGATATATTCATACATCATTACCAAGATATCTAGAAAGAATGGTATAGCAACTCGACGCCATTTTGCCGTTCAAAACCGGTGCCAGGTCGCCAGGTGTCGCCATAGTAGCGAAGGACTGTCAAACTGACAGCATTCTGACAACACCAAGCCAATTTTTTTAAAATTCTCCTTTACAGAACTTAGAAAAGCTCCAAGTGTGGAGTAAAGCCTATGGAACTACATTAGGGTCAAAAGACTTTATCTACATGCAACATTTTTGTGACCGATACATTAATGGTAGCATTTTAAAGTGAAATTTAATTCGAAGAACCTTAGCACCTAATACCATTCCTACGCCCCATTTGGGTGCGGATCTTTCCACAGAAAACATCCCGTTATTTTCGCATACCAGATCCCTGTAAGTCTCATCCCTTTGTGTGTCCTTCTAGGGACGTATGCACTGACAAAATTTAAAAATACACTGGGGCTTTGGCAGAGTAAACCCGCGCTGAGATATGACATTTGGTGGTGGAACTTTGCGCGGACAAAATTATTGTTCAAAATCCAGCAACACAAAATTCATAGTCCTGTGGGATGTTCTGATTCTGAATATGAAAAACCATTGACGAAAGCAATAATCATGTAGTTTTTAATCACAAGAATGTGTTTTTCTTGCCAAAAAGAGGCAAAGCTTGCAAAACTTGTTTAACTTGACTCATTGTATCAATTTTTATCAAAAAATAACATTTTGTTTAACTTTCTTATCGTTCCACTTGACATTTGACAGTTCAGTGACAGTTCCCGAAATGACACATCTGGCGTTCGTTTTTGGATCACGTAGTTGCATGGTTGCAGGTATAAGTTGACATACCATTCTTTCTAAATATCTTTATCATTACCTTGCAATGTTACCGGAGAGGATTTAGAATAATTTTTTCGATTCCCAAAGTTTCTAAATTCTCTATCATGCAGGATTAGATATTGGTAGTGAGTAATCTTGTACTTTGTGATAATATGCACGATTAGACGTAGCTGTCATGAAAATTTCATACATATATTTCAAAATAATTGACCTGTTAAGTGCCACTTTCAAAGACCGCCAAATCAGAAAATAAGTCCAATAAAAATTTTTTAACATTTTTCTGGCGTTTACGATAATCTCTTCTACACCATAGTGCACCGTTAGTACGCCATTTTTGGGACACCCTGTATAAGGCAAAGTTTAAAATTTGAAATGTGAAAAGCGCAGAAGGCGCGTAAAATACAAAGTGAAATTTACAAAAAGTGCCGGTTCAGACCAGGCGATTTTTAAATATTTGAAAATAATGAAAATGAACACGAAATAATTTCTTGCACCGGGTCTAGGGCGTGAAGGTCAATCCAGCACAGTCCGAGGAAGAGCGAGCCGAAAGGAAGGTCCTCCGAGTCCTTCTTTCGCCGCTAGTCCACTACGCCGTCCGTATCCACGGAAGATCCTCGGGGTCCTTCCTCCCCTCTACCCTTCCTAGGGATAAAACGAAACAATGTAAGATAATAGCCCCGATGAAAAAAAAAAAAGGTGACAAAACAGAACAAAAACTTGCCGGGTACCAGCTGACTCGTCTTCTCTGGCGAGGTCACTTCAGGTCAGTGGCGGTTCGTGGGTTTTATTGTTGAGGAGGCAAACTTGAACAAACATAGTAATAATAAATACACCATAATAATAATTTTTTTAAATATACTATACCGGGTGCCCCAAAATTCGCGGAACAGCTTACTAGTACATTGTTAAGTAAAAATATCAGGTAAAAATGTTCAATTTTCTTTTTTGTAGAAGATATGAACCTACATATTTGTTACACTATAAATATTTCATTTTTGTTGTATCCGTGGAAATAAGAAAGAAAAATCAAAGCCACGTTGCCATAAGTTATTTGAGGTAAAACCGACATAAAATCACTTCTTGGAAATGCTGGAAATAATAAAGTAAAGCAAACCTGATCACAATCATTCAGAATTATTTTAACATTGGCTAGTCAAAAACAAGTGGTCAAAATCTTTTTTAATATTTAAAATAAACGAGATCAAAGCTGCACCTTTTGAGCCCCCATATCTTCAAATCCCCGATTTTGTTTAGGTTAGGTCAGATTAAGTGATTAAGTTAATTAAGAGATAAGTTAGATTAAGTTTGTAAATAGAGTTAAGTTCTTTTTCATTGTGAGCCGACTGGGAACGATGTGCTGTCGACGGGGGTGCGTCCTATAGTGAGCGCGCGCGCCACGCGACTGTTCCGCCCCTCTTAGGGAACTGCCATGGTTTTCAAACGGCAATTCGCTCTTATCGCCGCTTTTATCGCTCATCGCAGCTCCAACATAAACGTTCCCTTATAGACTCTCACCCTCTCTCGACAGCGTAGCCCTGACTTCCCGACCGGCCAATCACGACCGCCCTTTGGCGCTTCGGCCCTCAGACGGGCGCACATAAATATGGGCACATTTTTTGTGAACGTCTACGTCACTCCCGCACCGGACGTCAAGACGGACGGAGTCAATAAAGACGCTGCTCTCCATCGAGACTCGTTAACACTACACGTCTGACGAATAATCCAACATCGGCCCTCGCTTCGACTTCACGAAATCAAACATTTTCCGCCGCGAACGACCGTTCATTTTATCGCTCGAAAAGTGAGCTAGAATCGTCCACCACTTTTTCAGGTCAATATATACTCAATTTCATATAAATGTGCATCTAAGCAAGCCATGAAAATCTGATTTTCTGTTGGTAGTAAAGCTAAAGCTAGTGACTTTATCTTTCAAAGTTGCTTGCTCTGCGCGAACCCGATTTGACTAATTTTTTAGTTTTTGTCCATTTTAACATTGCTGATTTCAAAACGTCTTTTTATTGATTAAATTAAAGTAATTCTTATTTGTTTTTGTCTTTGTATTTTTACCAAGTAAAGATTTATTGGACATGACCTTCATAAATGTGACTTTTGTAATGTAACTAAATTAAAGGTGCTTTTACAAATGCACAGCTCACTTGATGAATATTTATATGAAATCAATTATACAATTGAACCTTTGACACAATCGAGTGAGCCAGAATCGGCCACTACTTTTGAAGGACACTGACCAATTCAAATTTTCGCGCACTTGAGAGAGCCAGGATCGGCCTCACTTAACTACTTTTTCAATCTTTGGCTATTTAAAAAACAGTGTATTCAGAAGGCCACTACATAACTTGAATGAACTGCAGGAAGAAATTATTCAATGTTGCCGTACCATTAACCAAGAAATGCTGCAAAACATTTTTGAAAATAAACGAAAAAGAATGGACCTTACATTTACATTTATAAGAGATGGAAAATATGCGCGTGAGATCTGCGCATTGTAAGAGAACAGTTGACCGCTAGACTTATTTCCATTGGGTAAACTCGTCGAAGTTGTTTTATTTAACGGTCAACATCTTTGTTGTCTCACAGGACGCAGAATTTCTTTGCGCAGTGACGTCATTGTGCGACAAAGTGCATCCTTATTTGTAAAAGTCCATTATCAAGTGTTTAGAAGTTTATGGGGGACATCTATTTTTTTTTAAATACCAATTTGTTATTTTGTGTTGTAAATTATGTTGTTGAACAAATTTCAGATTTTATTGAAAAAACCAATAAGACCTATTTGTCATTAAAAACACTGTTATTTATATTGGAAGAAAAAATGGGAGTCAATACCGTATTCGACAGTTCAGTCTAGGTCGTGTTTATCACTGACATAAAACAAGAAATGTGAAAGCAGACAAAAAGGCAGTATTGTAGTAAGTATTCGCGATTTCGACTACTGCGAGGGCGCTGCTGTTCTAGCGATCAGCTGTTCGAAAACGAAAATCTTCCTCGCGAGATTTTCCATTTGTCTACGTTGAGATAGCCATTTTTGAATTCGAACCAACCGCCAACAAAAGCCAAAATCGTACCGAGATCAGTACCACGAGCAACCCTAGAGAGCGGGGGCGGAAGTCGAGGCTTGACGGACGACCATTTTTTGGACACTTCTCCCTTGTCGGTAGATGAGTGCAGAGGTAGGTATAGTAGGCTCAGAAATATAGTGATTTTATGGACTTAGGCCGATAATTTCTTTTACAATTTTGGGGTCGCTTTTATTACCAACTTGAAGAAAGTTATAAATCTTCTATGACAGATGTTTTTGAGCCGTCTGAAAATGGACCATTGGAGACAAAGGTAGGTAGAGCCCAGTCGCGCGACGGGTGCCAGAAGCTTATTGCCCCACCATAACTGACCACCTCAAGTTAATGTACTCCATCTCTCATAAAATCACTATATTTCTGGGTCTACTATACCCTGTGTGATTTTTCTGTGGTCTAACTGTGTGTTTTTCGGTGCTTTCCGAACGATATTAGAGGATATTGTTGTCCAGCCTTCTGGTTTTGAACTAGGTATGTGTTTGCGGTACTAAAATTATTTCTGTTTCGCGCGAAATGTATTTTTGACAATAATAAGACACTAATGGGTCGCACGTGGGTTGATGATGTTTCCACCATGTTTTATAAAATCCGCAATTATCTCGACCATCCCCACGTATTACGCTTTTAACATTTGTAAGCTTGCGAAGAAGCGTAAGGCAGCCTGGTTCTAGCTTTGCTAATTTTATAAAATCGTACGGACCATGTTTTTTTTTGTCAAATCAGGTTTAACAGTTCACTAACTTTCCTAAAAGAAAAGGACACCAGGTTTTAGAGTTGGTCTGTGGCATTCACAATTTATAAGCGCACTCCTTCATTTTTGATCCCCTGTTAACTATTCTTAGTGACGCTTTTGTGTAATAACAGCTGGATAAACCAATTACGCGAAATTCGAGAGGTTGCTCAATCCGCGACCGAACAACCAGCATTGCGAGTTCTGCGAGTAGCCTGACAGGGGAGCCTTTAAATTTGGTAAAAGCGATAACCTTTCTGAGGAAAATTACCCCATCGCGTACAATGCTCTAGTAGGTCGGTACGAAAACAAGCGGAAACTATCATACCACTATTGGAACACGCTCAAACAGTTTCCCAAATTGACATCCGAATCAGCGTCCGGACTACGCAAGCTTTCGGATAAGTTTAAAGAAAATCGGTCCGCCCTTATGGCTTTAAATCTTGCAGAATCGCTGGAAGATTTTATGTGGTTCCAACTGCTTTTGGAAAAATTAGACCCGAACACTCAGAAATTGTTTGAATCGGATATATGTATACTGGGACCAGCCGAGATTGCAAAATTCAAACAATTAGCGGACTTTATCGAAGGTCAGTGTCGCGTTTTGGATTCACTAGGAAAACCTCGGGAACCTGCGAGTACAACCAATTCGTCTCGTCAAGTAAACACGACGTCGAAAGAGAAATCGGTTTTTATAGTGGACTCGTCACCTCAAAATTGTGCACTGTGCACTGGAGAGCACGTCATTTACAAATGTCCGGAGTTTACGCCGAAAACTTCGCGACAACGGTTTGAAATTGTAAAGTCTCGACGAATTTGCATCAATTGTCTTCGCCCTGCAAATGCTTGCAATTCGAAGTCGTCGTGTCATGTGTGCAAAGAGAGGCATCATACCATGTTGCATTTCGAGAAATCGTCCGCCAGTCCGACCACTCCCGGTGCGGCATCGTCGACGTTACCGTCCGCGTCCAGTACCACCGTCGCCGCTACATCGTCGTCGTCGTCGTCAGCTGTTGACTCGTCATTAACAAAGGCGGTGATCGAAGTAAAGGATGCTCGACGTCAGTTTCAGCGCGTTCGAGCCGTTTTGGACAATTGCAGCCAAGGCAGCTTTATCGTCCAAAAATGTCTTCGTCGATTAGGCCTGCGATTCAGACCGTCGAAAATTCGCGTGAGAGGAATTAAACCTTGTGCAGAGTCAACCTCACCGGATTTGTTGAATGCCGTATCCAGCCGCGAAACAAACCAGACCAATCGAAAACTATCCGAGACAAGATCCCCTCGATAACAGATTTAATGGGGGAACCGACCAACGAAGAGGTGCTGGATAGCGATACCATAAGAAAGCAGCAAGGTAAAGAAAGAGAAGATTTAGCCAGGGGAGCGAAAGACGTAGATATTAATCCGGGAGACAAGGTGCTGATACAAAACGCAATAATTCCCAATAAACTCACCCCAAGATTTGACAAGCAAGAGTACGTAGTCTTTCGAAGACAAGGGAACGAGATTACAGTTGTGGGAGACGGCAAAGTGTTGAAACGCCATGTTTCCCACCTAAGGAGGCTCCCAACAAAAACTATCGTCGATAGTCAAACTCAACCCACGGAGTTCCAGTCATCGACACCATCTACATAATCAGCAGAGGGAGTGGAAGGAATAGAAGCACCATCGAAAACCCGAGAAGATTCCGCAGAAGACCCGGCACAGGGAGTAGAACATAAATATGGGAAGATCGAGGAACAGAATCAGGTCAAGCCATTGAAATTGAAAATGACGGACGGAGTGTGGCGACCGGTGCACGAGGAGAGTGGGGAGGATTCGGGGGTGTAATGGCGGACGCCGAGCGGTTATGTTATGTGATTTATTTGAAGTAGAAAGTGTTGTAAAACAGTTCGAGTATATCTATACCGAGCAGTATTGGAATTAATTATTAATCCCTCAGGGTACCACAGTTTCCATTAGGTATTATTTGAGAATGTATTATTTAACTTACAATCTTATCAAAATTTTATTTAAGTTTCTATTAATAATTTTTTTCGAACATTTACATAAAGAATAACAATTTTTAGTTTGGTTAATTTGTAGAAAAAACACAATTATGGCTTCAATCGGTTTTTCTAAACTTTCACAATGGGTCAGCGAATACAGAGACTGTTTTGCAATACGAAACTCTGAGTCTTCTAAGTATATTGTAACATTTGCAATACAATTATTCACTGCACAAGAAAAAATTATCTTTCTCAACATGTTCAGACAACAATGCATTTAACGTCATTAAACCCCGAAAGTACGGACAATTTTTGCAATGATTTGTGTGAGGCTTTTGTCGCTGCCAATATACCGTTGTCAAAATTACAAAATCCCGTTCTAAAGAGATTTCTTCAGAAATATACCAACAGGCCTGTACCGGATGAATCAACTTTACGTAAAAATTATGTAGGTACCGAACTGCTATAATAAAGTTATGAAGAGCATCGAAAATCGTGTTTCGAATAATTATTTGTGGGTTTCAGCTGACGAAACGACTGATATTTTAGGAAGATGTGTAACAAACATCATCATCGGTACTTTACATCCGACACTACCGCCCTACGCCCTACGCCCTATTTAATAGCAACAAAAATGAGTACATACATACTAGAATTAACGCAGAAATAATGTCAAAATTTATTAATGAAAGTCTCAACTCGGTTTTGAAGTCGGATCGAAATTGTCAAAATACCATTTTATTTATTAGTGATGCTGCAGCGTACATGATTAAAACAGGAAAATTATTAAAAGCTCAGTATCCAAATATGTTACATATCACACGTATAGCACATGCACTATATATATTATATAATATATGTGAATATATAAGAGACGAATATCCGGATGTCGATAACACAGGAGAACACTGATTCTGCGGCGTGGAGTTTGAAAATCGATATTGGGTAATTTTAATCTTGTGAATTCGAAAAGTCTATCATATCTGCCGAATTGACTCTAGTTTTTGAGATAAAGGCACCCTCTTATGATGAACATAGAATAAAATAAAAATATTGGATATGTTTTAAAACTTTAATTTTCCAACGACAGCAGCGTTATAAATAATAATTTAAATAGAATTAATCGTATAAAAAAATTCACGAAAATAAATTAAGAAAAACGTGTTTTATGCGATCGTCTAGGTACTGTGTTTTTGGTTAGCAGTAGTCCACCATCATATGGCGGTCCCACTAGCCTTGATATTTCTAATTTCTTCCATAAATTTAAATCTCCAATCAAGTCATTGAGCTCTCCTTGAGAAAAACCCTAAAGTGTAGGATTGCACCCTTCAAATTCACTTTCGCTTCTGTTTTGACTCTCAAGAGTCTAACATTTCAACATCATCATAGGAAACGTTTGATAAGGCAGTAAATATCGGCACTGGCAAATCTTCACTGTGCAACATTGATGGTTTAGCCGATTGTATATTTGGAAAAAATATGCTTCGTAAGTTTGTTTTACAAAATCGGTAATATTTTTTCGTTGTAGTTGTTGACAATATTTACCACATACAGGCTGTTTGATGAAAAACGCCTCAACCCATAAAAAAATCAAAGATATGGTTTTTCAAGCGCTACAAAACAGCCACAAAATGTTTTTTTTTTTGGCGTTATCTTCAATAACTAACGATAGTTAACTATTTTTTTAAATGGACACATGTAGTTTTTTAAGCTTGGTCTGATAAGGTTTTTTTTTCTGAATCTAATGATGTATTGAAAGTTATCATTTGGTTCATAGCTAACTGAAAAAAAAACAAAACATTTTTTTGTGGTTCAGCTTATTATAAAATTTGCCGTGAAAAACAATCGGAATACAAAGTACGATAAATGTCATCTAAACGTCAGCTTAGAAGTTTTCATCTGCTTTTTTAAACTTTTTTATTTAAGTATAAAATAACATTGTCAGTCATGCAGGATAGCAGTCATTTGACTATTATTTTATGTTCGAGTGTAATAAAAATCGTAATTAGTCAAAAACAAAAAGTTAATAGAAAAAAATAATAATAATATTTTTTTATTTTTTATTATTATTTATGTTTTCCAAGAAAATAATAATAAAACCCTTCAAGATTGCACCTGAAAATTTTCAAACTCACACTTGACATTTGTTGCTATTTGTATTCCAATTGTTTTTCACGGCACACTTGAAAATTTCATAATAAACTGAACCACAATTAAAAATTGTTTTTTTTTTTCAGTCAGCTATGAACCAAACGATAACTTTTAATACATCTTTAGATTCAGAAAAAAAAAATTATCAGACTGAGCCTAAAAAACTACGTGTCCATTAAAAAAAAAAAGTTGACTATCGTAAGCTACTGAAAATAACGCCAAAAAAAAAAATTATTTTATGGCTGCTTCGTAGCGCATGAAAAACCATATCTTCGGTTTTTTTGTTCATTGAAATCGGATAATAAATAAAAAAGTTATAGGTTGAGGCGTTTTTTATCAAACAGCCTGTATATAGCAAAAATTGTTGAGATCGTTAACACAAAACTTACGGGAAGAACTCATATTTTTTTCTGACATAAAAACACCCAATAAAACAAATGAATAAGCCAACTGATATTTTAGCAATCAAAATAATGAGCAAGACAAGACAGGCTATTAAAATTTTTATTATTTTGGATAGTAGGGTTTATTGTGAGAAGTAGAGTCAATTTAAACAAAAAAACTACATCCCGAGTAATTGTTACTTGAGTTACATCCAAATTCACTACAAAAGTTAATGCCGCAGAAAAAAAAATTTTTTTTGTTCCCCAGTGTAATAAGTTTAGTTAAAAAGATTTTTTTGAAGGCTCCACATCGATCAGTCTTTATAAGGAGAAAATGCCACATTTACCACTACCCCCAAGTCCAGTAATTACGCGATGGGGTACTTGGAAGCGTGTGACTTTCAGTGCGCACATCTGGAACCTTTAATAGTATATTATGATACGAGTTTTATAAGAAGCATTTTATCGCACGCACGGTTTTAGAGCACGACGAGCGTAGCGAGGAGTGCCCTAAAGGAGTAAGTGCGATAAAATGCCTTATAAACGAGATGTCATACAGTATTTTTTCTACTTTGCCACTTTTTCAATGAAAAAAAATAATTTAAATTTAAAACCGTTAAAGTTGAAGGATTCCACCCAAGGTCACGTCTGCGGTCTGCCGCGACACCACAGTATCCGTCAAAATTAAAAAATTAAATTTCACTTTTTTTAGTATTATTATTATATCACGCCTTTTCCTATTACGATATGCAAAACAGTATCGTAATAGCATCAGTACGAACGCAAAATAGAAAAAAGATATTATATTGTCTCTTGCGGACGAATCTCGTGTCATAATCGAATGCAAGGAACTTCTTAGTAGAACTTTCTTAATTGACCATTTAAAATTTATTCAAAACCATATTACTGGCTTAACAAAAATAATTAGGCACATATTTTGAAAATCAAAATATCTCCCTAAGAAAGAGAAGATAGGTATATCAAAACTGGACGGGACACTAAATAGTTTGAAATCCACTCCAGGAGAGTTTGGTTCCCGACTTCAACAGAAAATAAACCTAGTTTTCGCAAAAAATCCGGATTTACATATTGTTAAACAAATTTCGTTAGGAATATTTGAAAATCAACAGTTAAAAAGTAAATGCGAAAATTTAGTAAAGTATTTTGATCATTGCCCCTTAACAAATTGCGATGTAGAAAGATCGTTCTCAATATTTAAAGAGCTGTTAACACCTAAACGAAATAGATTAACGGAAGAAAATTTAGAGAAACTAATTATTAATGCCAGTAAGTTCATTCTTTGTAACACAACCTAATAATTTTAACTGATATCTCTTTGGTGCTTAAAAATTTCAAAATTCTTCATTTAAATAACAAATGAATTATATAAAAAGTCAAAATACTATGCATTGGCGAGATGCCAGCAATTGAGTGGTCAGTTGCCGCGAGGTGCTGGGACAGTTAATTCAATTTTATAAATTTTATTCAAATAAATTCACAAACCACTTGTAGTCCAGTCAATAGAGACATAAAAATGGCTCCACCTTGCAAAAGGTACAGAAAAGTTTACACTTGGCAGGTATTTTCTATTAGGCATATTATTGGGATTTTGTGCGTGCGGACGCAATGACGGGTCCCGGTAGCGCTCCGTCTTCAAATGCGAATAAATTGTGCAAAAAGTGCAAACAAAACGTTTCAAATGCCATAATCAAATGTGTAAAGTGCAAGGATGTATATCACAAAAGTTGTTTGCAAGCAAAGATAAGTAGAGGGAAGAAATATACAGTTTTACAAGAAAATGTGATGATTTGTGACGACCATATGTCGGATCTTAGCGAAGTTGAACAAGTAGCGTTAATAGCGGTGAGTGACCTTAAAAGAGAAAATTCGTCTTTGAAAAGTGAACTAAACGCCCTTAAGAAAGAAGTAGAACAACTGAAGATAATCTCAGACATGGATCAAGCAACGTCCTCCGAGAAGAACCTGAAAGAAGAGTTGATGGACTTATTAGATTTTAAAAAAGAGTTTAAAAAAGATGTCACAGATATCATGAATAAAAAGTGGACTGAACTTGGGAAAGTGTTTATCAACAAACATGCTGATGAAAGCAAAAGTTCAGGAAGAGAATCAACCTTTAGTGAGATAGTTAAGAAAAAGAAAGGGATGATAATAATATAGCCAAGAGAGGAACAAAACCTTAAAGTCACCTTTCAATTACTCCGAGATAATGTGTCATTAGTTAAAGATAACATCGGTATTAGGAAGGTTAAGCCACTAAAAACAGGTGCCATATTAATCGAATGTGACAAGTGCGAAGACACCATCAAATTACATAATACCATCCAAGGGGCATTGGGCGACAGTTACAGGATACATAAAACAGAATATCAGAATCCAAAAATAAAAATAATTGGCTTGAGTCAAGTTTGATTCATCAAAACTTATGCTTAAACGGCGGTTTCAAAAGCTTTAAGTTAATTGTGTGCAAAAAAATGATTAATAAATATATGGCTATTGTTGAAATGGATGGTGATTCCTTTAAGAAAATCATGACTCTGAAGACGGTGTCCATAGGTTTTGACAGATGCAGCATTTTTGAATATTTTAAAGTAACCAGATGTTTTGGATGCGGGGGATATAACCATATTATTGCAAACTGTAAAGAAGAAAAATTATGCTTAAAGTGTGGAGAAAATACGCATAGTCATGTCGATTGTCTTAATCCTGCAAAATGTGTAAACTGTGAAAGGGCGAACAAACTTCATAATTTGAACCTAGGCACTAGTCACTTATGTTATGATGTGAACTGTGAATTATGGAAACATCAAGTTGAAAAATGTAAAAAAAGTACTCAATATTATTCATAGCAACTACAGACAGAAGAGACGCATCAAATGTTTCGAATTCTGTTTCTCAATATTCAGTGTCTTAGAAACAAATTTAATCTAGTGGAAAGCAGTTTACATAATTCGAAAATACATTGTATTAATTATTCTGAACATTGGTTAAATAGTAGTGAATGTGAGAGTGCCTTAATTCATCCTTATAAAGCTGTGTCGTTTTTTGCAAGATCTTCACATAAACACGGCGGAGTGATACAGTTTCTCAAGTCCGACATTTTGAATTCCTATAAGAATCTTCAATGGATTAAAGAGCTATCTAAAGAAATTGACTGTGAGTTATGCGGTATTTACATTCCCAATTACAAGTAAATAACTTTTTTTCTAATATTTCTCAACAATTGATAACGTCTTCGCCTCCATCTCCAATAGATCCCACCAAGATAATGTCGCTAACAGAAACTAATTGTATAAAGGGTTTTTCTTTTAAACAAGTAACATTTATTGAAGTAAGGGATTGCATCAACAACTTAAAAAACAAAAGAAGCAGGGATATCTACGGGTTGAACATTGAACTAATAAAGATGGTTAAAAACATGGTAATAACGCCATTGACAAAGCTGTTCAATTTATGTATCTCCATGAACTCTTTTCCTCCTGACTGTTTGAAAAAATCTTTAATAATTCCAATTTTTAAGAAAGGCGATGCAAATGACAAGAATCATTACCGTCCCGTGTCCTTATTACCAATATTTTCTAAAATATTTGAAAAGCTAATGATGTTACAAATTTCCAACTATCTTGTGGAGAATAAAATACTAGTAAAGTAACCAATTTGGTTTTCGAAAAAAATGTTCAACATTTAATGCTATTTTAACTTTAGTAAATAACATTGTTAAATGTTTTGAAGAAAATAAATATTACGAAACTTACTTTTTAGATCTGAGCAAAGCATTCGATACAGTTTGTCATGAAATTTTAATTAAGAAATTGCAATATTACAAATTTAGTGTGAACAGCATCTATACAGTGTGGAAATTACTTATGGAATAAATTCAATAATTTCAAAACTAATGACATTTGTGGAAAACGCTGAAACAGGTCAATTTTTATTTCCCGTAATACTTACTTTAAGTTACTTCACTTGCTCATGACGTCATCCATTTTTGAGCTATGACGTCATCACCAATTTTTTTAAATGACAACCCCCACTTTTTTCTTCTCTTTCTGATAGACTTGCGTACTACCTAAACTATGAATTAAAAAATTTAGTAACTTACATAACAATTTTTTTGAGAAAATGACAAATTTTACTTCAAAACTTTAATTTAATTTTTAATGTATTTAATTTTTTTTCTATGTGGTTATTTAAAATCCAGGATTTACTTCAATAGACCAAACAATTTGGAAGATTTACGACACAGAATTCGCGCTGAAATGGAACAAATTAGCCCTAACATTATTGAGCGCGGTGTACAATGTTTACACTCCCGTGTGAGTGCTAAATAGTTGGCGGGGGACAATTTCAACATTTGCGTTACATTTTATTGTTAACCTTAGATGTTTGTTTGTTTTTGTTTGAGGTCAATTAAATTTTTAACATTAAAAATTAAATTAAATTTTTGAAGTAAAATTTGTCATTTTCTCAAAAAAATTGTTATGTAAGGTACCAATTTTTTTGATTCATCGTTTAGCTAATAAGAAGGTCTATCAGAAAGAGGACAAAAAAGTGGGGGTTGTCATTTAAAAAAATTGGTGATAACGTAATAGCTCAAAAATGGATAATGTCATGAACAAGTGAAGCAACTTAGAATAAGCACTATGAGAAATAAAAATAGACCTGTTTCAGCGTTTTCGACAAATGTCATTAGTTTTGAAATTACTGACTTTATTCCATAAGTAGTTTCCACACTGTATATTAATACGTGAAGGAAAACCTTTGTACCCCTTTTTAAGCAAATTGCGCGGACGGAGGAGTGTGAGATTTGGCATAGATAAAGTTTATGTGGAGAAGGAGTGCAGAAACACAAAATTTATGTATAATATACAGGGCGTCCCCAAAAAAAGAGACAAATCCATAGCTCCCTTATTTATCGGAGGATTTTAATTATCTATACAGCAAATTAAATGGTTGTGAATAAGCTACAAAATGGCGTACTAAATTCACGTAAAACCCAAAGTGCTTCAAGTTTAAACTGTCAAAATATTTTTTTCAAATACGGACACATACCTTTTTTTAGTAATTCTGATAGAGATTTTTATTCTGAAAACAACAATGTATGACATGTGTAACCTCATATAAGAAAAAAATTTAAAAAAATAACACTACATTTTGAAACAAATGACGAGCATGAGAAGCTATAAAAATTCATTGCGTTACAATGTAATAAATTAACCAAATTAAGTTAGTTGGAAAAACAAATGACAAATATGTAATAACATTTGGGACTGCACGTACAGAGCGCAGTTTAAGCATGCACGATAGTAGTATTTTTTAAGTTTTTTTGTATTTTGGGTAGGTAAGTGTACACTTGTGATACACTGTTCTTTTTAGAATAAAAATCTCTATCAGAAGTGTTAAAAAAATTATATGTTCGCATTTGAAAAAAATATTTTGACAGTTTAGCCCTGAAGCACTTGGACCTACATATGTGAATTTATTAGGGCTTTTTGTAGTCTATTTAGAGCCATTTAATTTGGTATTACAAATATCAAAACATTCATTGTTTACGTTCATACACTGTAAAAAATTAGCGGAGTAAATGCGGAGTGAATTTGGAGCGAATGCGGAGTGGATGATTTGTAATTGATTTAATCCCCCCGCAGTGAAATCCACTCCAAGAGGGAGTTTATTTAGATTATTCATAAAAAAAACTCTTCCGACTGAAATACAAAATTCTTTGGTGGTTTGCCACCACATAAGTTAGTATTGAAAGTTAATTGCACGTTTTACTGATCAGAAACTTAAATGCAAAGAAAGCATTAGTCTATGGAACAAGAATACACATCAAGTTTATGCATCGCAATGCTATTGATTCCGAAGTTTTAACTGGAACCGAACGCAATAAGAGAATTTTGATTCCACGTATAATTTAACGTATTCAGGTACTATTTTACCATTTAATTTTCAAATAAGTCAATTTCCAATTATAGCTGCATTTGCGATGACAATAAATAAGTCTCAAAAACAAACATTCGAAAAAATTGCAATTTGCAATCCAGTTTTCAATTGTACGTCGCAGCAGAGTTCGATCATTCAATTGTTTGAGATTTTATACTTCCGAATATAACTGCCAAGGGCATTTAGCAAACGATGAAATTTTGTTTTAAGTTCAATGGACATTTTATTTTTTTAACCGCCCAGTTTTTTTGTTTCAATAAAAAATATAGGTATAAAAAATACGAAACACGTATTTCATTTTCCATTTTTTGTATTAAATTTTTATTTCAATTTTATATAATTTGAAAAAGATAGGCAAATCAACTGTGTAGCCTTGGCGAAACCTGGCCAGTATAGCAATAAAAAAACCTAAGGAAATGTCAAAAAACGCGTTTTTGTTATTTAAATATGGCATAGCCAAACTACCTCATTTTTCCTATCGTTCGTATTGATGAAGTCCTATCTAGTGAATGTAGCGTCACACATGGTGCACCGCAGGGATCGATTTTAGGGCCATTATTATTTTTGATTTACATTAATGATCTGCCTCACTATGTTCCGCAAGTTGATTCTGTTCTTTTTGCAGATGATACCACATTGGGTAAATCAGGTTAGTGGCAAACAAACTACACCTAAATAAAACAAGTCAGCTGAATTGATTTTTACATTGAAAAATACAAATAACTTTGATAGTGTAACATTCACGAAATTTCTTGACATACTTATTGATTGTAGGCTGACATGGCATAACCATTCTGATAGTTTAGCGGACAAACTAACTAAAAATATATATCTTCTGCGTAATCTGTCCAACTACGTTTCCCCTCAAACTATGAAAACAGCGTACTTTGCTTTAGTGCAATCTCATATAGATTACTGTATAATCTTATGGGGACATAGCGGGGCATCTCAAAGACTATTCAGGTTGCAACGTAGAGTAATTAGATTTATAGCAAACCTTTCATATCGGGAGGACTGTAGAAGTCATTTTAAAAAATTAAAGGTTCTCACACTACCAAGTTTATACATATATCGGTGTCTTCAGTATATATTTAATCGCAAGGAGACATTTAATACTTTAAGTTCATTTCATAATTATTAATTATACAACTAGAAATCATGATATTTGCATACCAAGTTTGAGGCTATCTAGATCAAGACACGGAGCGAATTATTTTTGTATCAAGTTTTACAATGTCCTTCCAATATCGATACGAGTTCAATCGTCTAAATATGCTTTAAGTAAAATTAAACTATATTTGACAAACAAAAACTTTTACTCCCTTGAGGAATATTTGAACAACAATTTTGATGATTTATATGTTCTTTAGCAGTTAAGCCATATTTTTAGTTTGTGTTGGACGAGTGTATAATACTTTGTATTTTTTAACTTTTAACACAATAAACTCTATCTATCTATCTATCTATCTATCTATCTATCTATCTATTAATATTGCCGAGTTTGCGACCTTGAGGGGTTGCCGCTCGCCCAGCCATACTGGATAATAGGGGTGGAAAATCACAATTCTGCGATTATTTCATTATCCGTGCGAGATACGTCTATCTAAGTTATTATAGAAAATGTAGAGCATACAAAGCTCAACATTTTTTTTTTTTTTATGTTTTTTGTCAGATCAATAGTTTCGTAGTTACAGCGTGTAGAAATCGAGAATTTCTTTAATTTTTGTGCTTTTTATTCTTTTCCACATCACCACAGAGGTAGAGCAATAGGGTGCGTTTTTTTTTATGTAGTGTCCCCGGTGGGCATAGTCCACGATGCAGTAGAAGTTTACTGTTTTACTCTTTTTGATCTCTTTGTAACGTAGACGGATCCAAATGATCTGGATCGATCGGTATAGATGACATGAATTCATCAGAGTTTATGAATTCGGGAATTCCTCTTGTTCCTCGGGGTCATCAACATCATCATCAGGATCATTTGGCGTTTACCTGTTTCATTAGTATACACGTTGGAGTCCGATATGCCCGTAGACGGACAAACAATAAATGCTCGATTTCTACAGGCTGTAACTACGAAACCTACAGCAGTGACCGTGTTGCTAGGTAACTAATAGAAAACAGTTCGTGAAGTGAAAAACAGAAAAGCTTATGTGTGTGAAATCGCATTTCACACACTGTTAGATATGTATGGTTTCAATAGTTACAATCTTACAACAGTAAAAAAAAATTATATGTAAGAAAATGACCCACTTCACGCATAGGTACATAACTGTGCGTGAATATCAATTTTTTAAAGAAGTTACCTGACCTGACGGTTTCGACTAAAAAAAAACTCATTCTCATGTCCCAACAAAAAATAATCATTTTGCGCACTTAATACAAAAATAACTATTTTTAGTTTTTAGTCGCAACCGTCAGGTCAAGACTTCAAACTCATTCGAATGCGCCAACAAAACAATCATCTTTCGTACGAAATACAAACACTATTTTTTCTACAACTCCATTTTAAACTCTTTGAATTTTTTAATTTTTGTAATACTTTCCTTGGATGCTAAAATATTTGTCAAAATGACATACTTTGCGACTTGATAACGATGCATAAATGTCACGTTTTTTGACGGTTGTAGAAAAAAATATTTTAATGCAAAGCTCAATGTGTACACCGTTTTCATTGAGACAGTTAAGAATAAATGTTGTTGTTGTTATCTATTATTTATAGCAATGCAATAAAAATTCAAATAAAACAATTGCTACATAAAAAATACTATATTCAAAAAATAGAAATTACGCCAAAACGGCTGAAAAGAGGCATAGGGGAGACCGGGGGAATGGGGCCACCTTAAGGGAAAGCATGAATATTATTTTTATTTGGGTGAGTTTGTTTATCATTATCAGACAAAGTTAAACTTTAACATATTCCTTATCAACCTGAATCCAGATATAACGACAATTTTTAAAATTTTGAGATTTATAATGAAAATAACTCAACCCTACAGACGGTCTCATTACCCCAGGGTCTGGGGTATTGAGGCCACGCCTGGCCTGATTACCCCAAAACCAATTAGAATTAGAATTAGAATTAAAAAATGTTGTTATCTTTGATTATTATTCATTATTACAAAAGTCACACATATAATCATTAAGTGTATCTGCCCCAGTGCAGTCTTTATGCGCCCATTTGCCGCATATGGTGCACCTGAACCAAGTCTCGCGATCTTTACCATAGTCACCACAAATAATGCAATTTTCACCATCATGATCCTTATTGGTGGTTCTTTTATAATGGAGAATCATCTGAAAAACGCACATAAACCACTTTGTTTTGTGGGTGGTCTTATTGCCCCATTATTTGACTCTTAAAAACATTTTAAAAATATAATCTGTAATACTCAATAAGACAATCAAATACATACTAAACTGTGTTATAATAATCTTATATTAAACACAAAAATTTTCATTGCAATATGTTTATTTAAATTATTTTTATACTTACTTTTATTTACACCTAAAATTAGATCAAAACTCACGCTTTGGTTTTTTATTTTATAAAACACCAACTGAAGTCACCACAACGACGATTTTTGCTATACAACTTATTCTTCCTTCTAGAAGATGGCAGCACCCTATTTTGAAGGAAATAAGAACGCGGTTTTTAAAATATAGGGGTGGCCTTATTGCCCCTGGTGGCCCCATAGCCCCGGTTTCCCCTACATAATGTTAATAAAAGTGGCCTTACAATTAAATTTTACAAAAAATCAGAATCTATAAAAATACCACATTCCTCAGTTCTTAGTTGTGTCAATTGTTCGAAGGCTGCGAGAGCACACCCTTCGTTCTCTTGCCTAAATTACAGGTAAAATGTTTTCTTTCTAAAGGTGTGTTTACACTATGACATTTTTCTTATGATTTGCTTAAGATAAACCTTAGGAGATCTCTTAACGCAAGATTTGTGTGTTTACACCTTATGATTTTTCTTAAGATAGGCACTCATAAGCAAATCTTAACCATAATCTCTGTGTTAAAGACGACTTTTTAAAAACAGAAATAGGGGTTTGAAATGAAGCAAAAAATGTAATTCTTCTGAAGTTTTTGAGTAAAATAAAAAAAAATGTTTCCTACTTGTGAACTCAATCCGGGGATATAGGGTAGATGGTACTATGGTACATTGTCTGTCAATTAAAAAAAAAAAAGTAATCCGTACTTTATTGTCATCATGATTACCGTCTTGATTATGAACGTTATTTTTTGGGTGGTAAATTTCAAAACCCAAAATTATTTTGTCATTTCTACTACACAGAAGGTTTACCTCAGGTTATCTATGTACGATTGCTCTAATTTTGTTTATTCATGGCGGATTTTTGAAATATCTGAACTTCAAACTGTTTAAATTGATTGTAAAAATGACAAGAATCGAAAGTGGGGTTACGATTCCTAAAGGTTTATTTACACTTTACTTGAATGTCAAGAAAGTGACGGCCAAAATTTTTTGACCGCCATAGTACATACTGAAATTCTGAAGCCATAATGTAAGCTCTGAAAGGTTTCTCCTGTGGCAAGATATCTAAGTGTTAGCAATAATCGAGTTCTGGCTGAAATACATTCTTTAAAGATTGTGTTTTGTGTACAGATTTTTGGGCCCACCTTAGCTAGCAAGTCGTCAAAAGTTCTTGTTGACATTCTTGTAAAATTTTTGAAACTCTTTTATCCTCCACGGCCAGTTCCTCGAAAACTAAACTTGATAATCCACGTCCAAAATATCGCCTCTCCAACCATTTACGGGTCCAAAATCTCCTTGTGCTTCTTTTTCTTAATAGTAATTTGCGCAAGTTAAGCAATAGCAGTAATAGGTTAAGTAAGTCGCCCGCCAACATTCCATATTTTTGTTTTTTTGTCATTCTCCGTGAATGTATTTTATCCATTCGGCACAATTAGATCACAACGACGTGAAATAATTACACCCGAGAAGATTACACCTTATAATACACCTTCCGCGACTTTCTAGGTTAGTTTTGTTGTCTTGTCTGTCAACAACGCCAAACATCAAGGAACAATCTTAAGGAATCTCATAGAGGTATTTTCATATTTGGTGACGGAAACAAAAGACTGAGAAATGTCACAAAATTGTATTGTCAGTGTCAAATTTTTGATAAACGACGTAAAAATGAATGTCTAGGTAAGTTTAAATTTTCGCTAAATAGACTGAAAAAATACATTCTAAGGAAACCAATTTTTGTCAGTGGCTCAAAAGGAAAAGTTATTCTCATATAATCAAACGTATTACAAATCATTTCTCTAGTTCGACGATGAATAACTTTCTTATTGCCAATTTGCTGCATTTCTGTCGAAATCACCAACGTCTTTGAGAAATTTGACACTGACAATACAAATTTGTGACATTTCTCAGTCTTTTGTTTCCGCCATCAAATATGAAAATATCTCTAACGACTCATGACTCATAACAATGTAAACATGGATTTTCTCATCTCGTCAAATTTGTCATCTCTTAAGTATTTCTAAGCCTTTCTTATGATTTTTGCCTGTGAAAAATCATAAGTAAAATCAAATAATGTAAAGACGCTTTAACTAGCCGAAATATACCTACTTATAGTTTATATCCAAAATATATGCAGTGACGTCACGCCTGAATCAAGATGACGACATGCCGTTCGTCCGTATTTGACATTTGACAGCAAGGCATAATGAGTTGATTATGTTACCGCCATTGTCAAGAAATTATGTATTTTGTAGTGTTGGGCATAATCTATACAGGCTGATTCACGTAGTCCGTTCATTAGAAACTTTTTGATTTCCCACAATCATATTAATATAAAAATTGATAGTTGACTGTAATCGACTACTTCAAGTTGAAATGAAATATTTTCAAAATGGCGACACTTCCGGAAATATCGGAAATCGATGCCATCTTTGTTTTTTTAAATAGAAAGGTCCCATTTTGACTTCACGAAGTCACACCGTGGAAAAACGCAAATTTTCTAATTATTTATTTAAACAAAACAATTCGGTTGCCATGGTGACCATAGCACTCCCGGTCATTGAAAATATCCCAATTTAACTATAGTAAAGAAAAATAACCACAAATATAATTTCAAGATCATTTATTAAAGAAATCATAATGAGTCGTTTTTTGTGCCGGTGAGTGTATTTTATTCAGCTAAATTAATAATATTTTTGAGCAACATAACAATAGGTACTGGCACTTGTAGGAAAGTGAGTCTTTACAAATTTTCAACTATTTTGATCCCGCACATTCTTTTTCAGAGTTAAATGGATTTTTGAGACCATTCTCTTTACAAAGACTAAATGCCAATCTGCAAACATCTTTCCTTGTTATACCAAAATATCTCTGTTCCATATCTAAACAATGTTGTGCAAGTAAATTTTCCATTTCCGAAGAAAAAACCGGTTTTCGCCCTAAGTTACAGGAAACAAGTGCTTCTGGTTCTCCCCCCATTTTCACGTACCTTTCTAAAGTACTTTGGGGTACCTTAAAAGTTTTAGCGCTTTTGAAATACCCCATTCTCTTTTCACGACATTCTTTTATAGCTAAGATCATATTATCTTTTGACCAAGTTTTGCGCTTCCTCGGCATCTATAAAAAGGAATAGCTACATAAGCACCTCATGCCCCATGGTTTAAATAAATAATAGTGAGAGAGTTGTAAAATATGTTGTAAGTATATAAGTGAGGCCTATAATTGGGTACCCCAAATAAAGCGCCATTATAGTTCCCCATATTAGGTCATGAGCATAAAGTTTCTCATGAATATTTATTTATTTGTAACGAAAAAAAAATCATGAACAAATTAATAATGCACATACACAGTATGCCAGTTAGGCTGTACTTGGTATAAGATTAATGTAGATTACTTACCTTCAATAGATAATAGAGCAAGTTCTTCGAGCGCGCACAAAAAGTTTCAGCGGGTGAACAATATTCTTGGTTATATTGCGCGGGAAAGAAAAAACCTATCGAACCCAAACTACGACAGCTATCTTTGAAGAAGGTTTACACAGTATTGACGGTGTAACAATAGACGGCAATGCTGTAGTATTCCAGAAATTAGGCTACCCCATATTGGGAACTATCCTCATATTAGGCGACTTTCCTCTACTAGTTTTGTTTTTGGGACACTTTTGTCATGATTTCCAAAGCTTTGGATAAATCGAATTACATTTTCGTCGTTTCTTCACATTTTGACATTTGGTGGACATCTTACGCCGGGCCGAAGCCGACGCACGTCAATTGTTCTATGTTACTCTAATCGTACGGTTTAGAATGAGATGCTAGAGCGACAATCTTAATAGCGAACGTAGCAGAAGCAACGAACTTGTTTGACATGTGTTGAAAGGAGATAGCTACATACACGTAGTTCGTGTTATAAACTGATACAACTGCATATAGTTTGGAAACAAACTATATTTTAGGAATCGCCACTTCGCCTGAAGGTAAAGAATAATTTCTGGTTGCCTGCATTCCAATTTTTTCTTCCGTGTAGGTAAATGAATGAAATTCCTTCACATTTTTGTCGTTTTTTCGGATTTGTGATTTTTTTGGAAAAACGGTGATAGCACCTACCGCTTTAAAATTCAATTTCCGAGGCCCCCCATACTTTTTTTTTATTACATAATTTCCAATTAGGTTTTAGTGTTACAGCTTCCTGCATAGTCCTCAAATTGCAATTTATTTTATTGTTATTTATAACGAAGAAAGACGTATCTTTCAGATAAAAAAAGGACCTTGCCTTCATCTGTTGTGGTTTTAAAGATATGGTTGTTTAAAAACCACCGTTTTTCGACCATTTCAAATCAGGTAAACCCTACCCTTAACACTACTTGAGATGTTGGGAATTAACAATAAAACTGCAGGAAAATAACACTATTTTTTTTTGCATCACAAATGTATTCAGAGTATGAGAAACTAGAAAACCACATTAAATATCACAACAACTGATTTTATTTACTTTCTTGGGGCGTACTAATAGTAGACATGCGCACTAAGGCGGCTTCACTTGACCGGCCGTATGTCCCCTCCCTATTACTTCTATACTCCTTGAAATTTATTGTATTTTCAATTTGGTTGTGGGTCGTAAAATGTTATTGCATATTATGAGCGATTAACGGGCAGAATGGTTGGGTTTGAAAAGGTTGGGAAGCGGCGCGTGCCGTTTGTACAATGCAAATATACAAAATGTACAATACAACCCTGCTTAAAATATTACCTGCTAGTGGTAAACTAGGATTTATAAGCCCGACAAGATTTTTAACTTAAAGTGCGATAAAATTTTACGACCTACAACCAAATTGAAGATACAGTAGGTACTTCGTAGCTTCATTCGTTACCTTGACGCCTGACGTCAAACCGCTGATGACAAAAGCTAAAAGTTACCAAAAACAGTTTAATAATATACTTCATTTTCGGTATAATAATGAGCCTATTTGTAACTCAAAGTAGATAAAATAGCTATTTATGTAACAAGTCCATAATGTAATGGTTTATTGGACGAGTTGCATACAATATTTTATGTTCGACTGCATTATTTGTTCAAATTACAAAAAAATAACAGTGACATCTATGAGGTAAATGTAGAATGACAGCAGGTTTGCGACTTTATTTATTATAGTAGTACATATTTATTATTTGGAATAATAAAAAGTAAACAAAACTAAAAGTTACCCATTTTTAAAATTTGCACAAAAGAAACCACATTTTTTCAAATTACAATTTTATTTACACTCATGAACCAACAATAAGCCGTGTCGATACGTCTTTTTGCACAGCAACATCTAACAGCACAAATTCCAAACGCGATCAACGAAAAATTTAAATCTAGTTGGCGATTCCACAGAATGTCATTTATAGAAAGAATAATAATTGTCCAACGTTGTAAATTTGTGAATTTGATACAATAATCATTATGTTCGACTGCATTATTTGTTCAAATTACAAAAAAATAACAGTGACATCTATGAGGTAAATGTAGAATGACAGCAGTTTTGCGACTTTATTTATTATAGTAGTATTTATTATTGTTGGTCATAAATAGAAGAGTCCTTACCGTCTTGTTTATCGGGCTAATCCAATAAAGTGGTGGTTTATGGCCTCAAAATAACGTCATAAACCATCTATATTTGTCACAGTCGAACATAAATTAGTTTTTAATTAAGCAGGGCTAAACCTCAAAAAATGAAAATTTAAATCGATCGATCGTCACCTACGGAAAAGCTTTACTTGCAGGGTAGTTTAGCCTCCTTGTTCCCTTTTTACCTTACCCTGGGGGCCCACACTTGGGTACTGTGAGCCTCAGTTTCAGTACCTTCGTTTCTTTGTGCCGTGAACTAGTCGGTGGGCGAAACTAGTTTCATTTCAATGCCCGTTGTCTTCTTAATGTAATCCTGCGAGCAAAGGTTTACTGATTTTCCAATTTTTCATAACTATTTCACTTAACCTAACCTCACTTCTTTGTTTATTTTGGTCCGTCAACTGTCTAACACCCCACTTTTCCTATGACTGCAATGCACGGCAGTACGGCACTACACTATTGGCCCATTCAATTTTACCTAGAGTTAACAAAAACTCGAGCTTATACAATGGAAGGATACTAGATTTTTACCCTCTTTCCGTTTTGCATGTACAGCGAATTTGTTTACACAGTAAACTTTGCCGAAAAAACTTATCGTTGAGTACCGCAAAAAAAATAAGAAAAGCAGTTATCGTTACCTCCAATCTACTAAAGTGCAAGTTGAATAACTCGACCAAGAGTACACCCATCTGCACCCATTTTCCGGAAAAGGCCAGAGTAAAAACTCAGGTGAGACCTTCCCTCTTTTACTTCATCTAGGTAATTTTCTACCTCACTTAGGTAATTTCCTAATTCCAATTCCTAATTGGTAGCGGCTTAACAGTCATATTTAATTTCACTTAATCTCATATCATATCAAATACTCCTCTTGTAAACTCTTTAATCTTACTTCAATATTTTGATTCCCTCTGTTATTGACTTGCCGGAATTTTTTTCTGAGGTTTTCGTATTCGGACCCAGAATTAAATTTTTAATTTTTTGTTAACCAAGTCCGTGGCGCCCTAGATTTTTTGCCAAGGAACCCCCCAACATACAAATCGCTCCCCGACTGAGACCGGCGCAGTGGACCAACCCCTCAGGTAGGTAAAACTTAACTTCAAATTTGAAATTTCAAATTTTTGCGCCAACGTTAAAGTAAAAATTACTAGTCTCAGAACGGCAGTGCGGCAACATGCAAACACTTTGATAGTGCGGGAGTTTAAAAAACGGATAGTAAGTTTTGTCAAATCGGGTCATATTTGACCATAAATAACGAGATAATTAACCGGTTAATTAACATCATTCTCATTCATAATTAACATGTTAATTTACAACACAATTTTATTGTGATAATTTGACCATCGTACGACTGTATTAATTTATTTATCCGTCCATCCGACGATGGGTAGCCACTACGCACTACCTTAAAATTTAAACGTGTTAGATTGAGGTTATGTACAGACTTACAATCCAACGAATGCGAACGTTTTTAAATTTGAAATCCAACTTTGAAATATTTTTCTATGAAACTTGTACAAAACCGTAATGTGAGGAAAGTGAGGATGTTAGAGGTGCGATAATTATGATTTGAATTGTTTTGTAGAAATGGATAAAAGCGAAGACTTACTTGGCCTACCAACAGAGAGTCTGCCAGTGGCTTGGAAAATATTTAAGGCCTTTGTATTTGACGACGAAATCAGCGTTACTGAAGATGAACTTGTGTCGTACGCTACAGACGACCTAAAATTAAATTTGGACGAGTTACCAGCAGGAATGAAGGAGGATTTAACGGTTATACTCTTAGGTTACATGAATTTATGGCCAGGATGGAACGAGAAAAATGATTTTTTGAACGGGAAGTTTCAAAAGGAGGTTTATTTTGAAAGGTTTCAAAAATTTATGCTTCACAAGATGAAGAGTACAGTTGAAGGAGTATATACTGCTGCTGTGAAAGATTTAGATAAACAAGTGGTCAAGTCTCCAAATAAATCTAGTAATTCGAATGATGGAAGTGATCCAGAGTTTTCACCTTACGCTATCTCGATTCAGTGTCCTCCAGCCATGCTGAATATTATTCAGTTTTCGAACATAGGTGGTAAGTGAAATTGTCATATTAAGTAAAAGACCAATCATAATTTTTTTAATTGCTGTTAATGTCATCTTTAACCTAATCTCAAAATTACCCGTTCACACTGCTTAAATTTTGCAAAATCGTTGTTACTTGATTTTGAATGTGTACGCGAAAGTTTTGAAAGCAAGTGTACAGCCATGTTCAAATAAATCTGGGACATCTTTTTTGGGTTCTAAATGTGACTTCAAGCAGTTAATTAATTAACATTTTATTAAAGCAAATAAAATATCGCGCGTTCAAATGAAATCCTGGGCTGAGTAGGTGTTGGAAAAATTAACCGTTTCGAACAGTGTAAAGTTTGAATTTCCCGCCGTTTGACACGAATGAAATTTGTTCATGTTTAATCGGGACATAATTGAACATGCTTGTTTTCAGCAAAGGGTGCTCTTAGATATTTGCTTCGAGAATATGAATCGTTAAGTTATTCTATTTTTAATGTAAAACATTGCAAAGAAAGAAAAAAAAAGAGAGTGTGTCGTAAAGACGCACGATAGAAGTGAAACTTTTGTATTACAGGGAAATCAGAATATTGTAAATTATCACTGATAGGTGCAAGAGGAGGTGGCTGAGCCGAGTGCTAGTTGCTGGTTCATTGTCTTTTTTTATTTACACCGTCCAAACTAGCAGGTATTCTATTCCTTTCAATACTATCTCGTTCAATTTCAGATCTATTTTTTCTTTTTTTCACATTCTGAACTGTCACTTCACTCGTACATTTTCTCTCACGCCACGCTCTTGTTCTTTCTGCGCCTGACTTAGGCATATTCACAACAAAATTGTATATTTTAATGAAGAAAATAAATTATAAACAACGATAACACTAAACAATATCGAAATGCGTAACTCATTGTTTATTTTTAAGCCTCCAATTTTAAAGAGAGGACATTTTCGATAAATGCCGTGAGTGTGACAAAGACAGAAGTATACACAATTTTAAGGGATGTTTGTATCGTGTCAAACAGATTAACTTACATTTAAGTGAGATTCAAAACCCTCCCATAAAAAGTTTCACTTCAAAAAGAAAGATTTTTTTGGCTTTAATTTTTAGGTTAGCTGTCAACATGCTCCAATTAATCTACGCTTTAAAAAAGCACAACAATTGATGGTTTCCAACGCCTTCCCAGCCCAGGAAATCTCCTATTTGTTCTGGTAGCAAAAAATCCATGGAAATATTGTTCAGTGTTCAGCCCACATTACCCTCTAAAAATAAAATTGTCCCAGATTTATCTGAACATGAGTGTACAGTTGCGGCCCCTACAAACTCAGACACCGACTTTTGACACATTCTGCCAAATCCCAAAAATTTGTAATGTGTAAATTTGGCTTTTATCCGTTATGGCAATGTCAGTGTCAGTTTTTTCTAAGTCAAAAAAACTTTTCAATCATGCAGTAATGGACGTGTTCGTGTTTATAGACCAGTTGGTGAACGATATTCTGAACAATATTGATACGAATAGTGATAATGTGGGCTCAGAAGAAATCAAGTCAGTGGAATGAGAAAATGGAGAGAGGAGAATAGTCATTTTAATTAATAAAAATTTGATGTTGACGGTTAAAAATATAGTTTCTTTAAAATATAGTGAACTCAAATATAAAAGTCGTTACATTGGTGTCGGGAGTGGGATATAAAGAAACGTGTAACATAAAAATCTGGTGAGTTAGCGGATGTCCGAATCTTCTGGGAGAGTCACGAGAAACCAAAGGAAGATCATGGAAGAACAAATGAAACTTCTTGTGGAACAACTTACAGAACCAGAAAAGAAACGTCTCGATGAACGAAAGAAGCTTGTAGAAGAAAAAAAAGAACGAAGGGAAGCAAAAGCAAAGTTTCTAGAAGAACAAGAAAAGAAACGTTTGCATGAAAAAGAAGAACGAAGAAAATAAAAAGCGAAGCTTTTAGAACAACAAAGAAACAAACAAGTGAAGTGTCTGGAGGAAATTAAAAAGAGGGGTTTGGAAGAAAAAGCAGAACAGAAACGAATTCTCGAACACCTTATGACCAAAAAGTGGCCAGTGACTGCACCGGGCTCTCAGGGGGTTTTCGGGGCATAGGGTGTGGGTTCAAAAAATGAAAAATGGGCGCCAGGCAACGTGCTTTTGAGCTTGTTTAAACTTGTCCAGCTGCCGGGACAAGTGCTCAGATTTTACTCGTCTAGGGAGTTTGAACAAATGCTCGTTAAAGTTATAATTAAAATCGGTTTATTCGGTTCAATGCAATTCTTCGCACAAAACAGTTGTGTAGCTTTAGCACTGGCTCACACGAATGTGATAACGGTTCGCTTGTAACCAAATAGTGAAAAAAATGCGGAACCAGTACTTTTAGATGGTCTTATAATTATGTGGTCTCAACCAGAAAAGCTTTTCTCTTACAATTGACCGAAACTTAAATTAACACAATATTCTAAGACGTGATAAAATGGTCTTAAATCCTTGAAAGGAAACCTCCCGAACTTTACACTTCCTCCTGGTCTGGTATGAACAATGAAATGAAAATGAAACTAGCCCAAGGTCAAGGCCTGGGTGTCACCTTGACTATAAATAAAAATTGATCCCTACAGGAAGGTGTGAAGTAGGTGAAGTTTCGAAACGTTGAAATTTGATCTTTAAATTTTCTAAATTGACATTGTTGAAATGAACGGAAAAGTGTTGACAAAAATTCTTGATATTGCAAAGATTCTACAAAAAATTCTGAACAGGTTACATTATTAACGTGAGAAGCGGGAAATTCGAGGCGTTCATAAAATTTTCAATTGTCCGCAATAAAAGTGTGGCGACTTATCTTATGCCGGATGCTTGTGTCCTCAAAGTGCGTGATTTGGGCTTGCGGTACGGTTCCTTAAACGGGGGCGTCACGGCGTGACCTTGACGTTTTCGAAAATTCTTTGGCCGGGAACGAAACGATGCTGAGCGATACTTGGTCTGGCGACGACCCAATACGACGATGTGGCAAACGGCCACCCTCAAAAATGATTACCCAAAAGAACGATGTGGCGGACGGCCACCCTAAAGAACGATAATCCAAAAGAACGGCGTGTGGTCTGGCGATGACCACCCCAAAGAACGATGTGTGGTCAGGCGATGACCACCCTAAAGAACGATCCCTTTCCGCTGAAAGGGGCTGCCCTGCGATAAATTGAAGGAGGACTTTCCGGTACTCCTTCACGGTACGGTAACGGTAATTGGCTCGAACTACCCCTAATAGACGAAAGTTAGTGAAGTGAATTCGCTAATGAAGGATAATTACCTCTATCTCGCTAGACGACGAGGGGTTTCTCGACCACGGTAAACGGTAAAGGTATGGTAAATTTTCGGGCTCTTCGACGGTCCCGAAGGCTGGCAGCGCCGGACGATAAGCGCCATGGCGTTCGGCAATCCGCCCTCAGGGATGATTGCGGATCCCGAACGCCACGCACGTGATTCGCAGCTCGCGACTTGCGGCACAGCCGCCCGCTCGGCGGTCGCCGACCGAGTCCTCTAATTTCCGCTCGCGATGGGTTTTTTTGGTTACCCTCGTATCTAGAATAGCTCACACGAAAGATCTGGACCTTATTCCGTTGGGCGATAAGGCGTAATTGTCCGAACAGCGCATCTTGATGACCATTTCCGGCGGTTCTATACTTGCGCGCTAAATGACAGATGGTCGATCATGGCGCCGGTTTGCTTACGTTGGATATCACCGATCGGAAAATTCAGATGTTGAAGCGGTAATGTGTCGGTGAGTCCGCGCGTAATTCACGAAAGATGCTGACGGCTATTTCCCGCAGGATCTCAAAAGGTTGAACACCACGAACAAAGGGAAGAAGGTTGGGGAAAAGAAGAGAAGACGATAACTTTCCGGCAAGTCACGGGAAGAAAAGGGAATCGGAACTAACTTTGCCGTACGGTTACCCGAGCTGAGAAGAAGAAGAGAGGAATTGAAGGAAAAGGAAAGGAGAAAGAAGAAAAAAAGAGAACGATAAACAGATAGGCCGCAGCTAGACAGCCTAGAGGCGTAAAGCCACCTCAGCCTAAAATTTAGGGGCCAACACGTGTGGTTCCAGCCGCCCCAAAAAGGGCTGGCACAAGGCCTCTACAACCATACTCTAGAAAAATATATTCAGAACAATTTGACGACCACGTAAACCATCACTATTAAACAACAATTTTCAGTGTTTTCAAGGAAAAACAGTGTTATACAGGTTGGGCGGCCGTATTACGAGAACGTTTTTGAAGTTGTCTTTCATTAAAGTTGCGATTAAGGTATAAAACGATATATTTATGCAAATATAACCAGTGGGAAAGAGATGCATTCATGAGCATGTTCACCGCTGATACGGCCCATTGTTATTTTTTCAGTTACAATTTCTTAACCTTGCGTTAGATAAAATTGAGATTTTCACTACGGTATCCTAGATACCTTAACAATCGTTTCTACCAATAATACAAAAAACAGCGTTAATAGCTTAACGCTGTTTTTCCACCCAATGCTTCAATTGGTATGAGAACAAATCCAAACAGATAAATATTGAGAACACCTTGTCCCTCTATGCCACTATACAATACTGCCTTTTTGTCTGCTTTCACATTTCTTGTTTTATGCTAGCGATAAATACGACCTAAACTGAATTGTCGAATGCGGTATTGACTCCCATTTTTTCTTCCAATGTAAATAACAGTGTTTTTCATGACAAATAAGTCTTACTGGTTTTTCAATAAAATCAAATGTATTCACCAACATAATTTACAACACTAAATAACGATAACAAATTGGTATTTTTTTATAAAATAGATTGAAAATGTCCCCCATTAACTTCTAAACATTTGACAATTCTTCATTTATTTTCAAAAATGTTTTGCAGCATTTCTTGATTAAGGGTACCGCAACACTGCTATCCACAGTTCCACACACCAATTTTCAAAACATGTAAAGGAGTCTCTACAAATTGGTGTGGATTCTCAGCACTCCAAATTCTGAAATTGAGGTGATTTTGAAACTGATTACAAGATTAAACACAACTTTGATAATCTGCAGGTTGGAGTTCAACACTTATTTTATAAGGATGCAGTTGTAGACTATTTTTAATGATTTTGTGACAAGTGCTTCGTGGTACACCAGATTGTTGAGATAAACGGGCTATAGATATCTGTAGAGTCTGTTCCACTTGTTCTTTCAAATTCTCGACTATTTCATCAGATACTGGTGGTCGTCCCGATGATTTACCCTTGCTAACTGTTGTGTTAAAAATCTGTTCACAATTCGCCCAATGTGATTTAACAAACACTCATCTTGAATGTTGTCCGGATATTTTGGGGGAATTCATTTTTACAAATAGATAATTCCCCATTAATAAACCTTCCATTTCGAAAGTAAAAAACAACAATGAACGTGTTCTGTTCAACAGAATAAACCATTGTAAAGAAAATAAAGCCAAAATAAAACATAAAACGTTAAAACATAACCTCACAAATTTTGCCAGTCTGTTTACCTCTAAAAGCGGACGTACCTACTTGCAATTTTTATTGAAAAATACAGATTTTTGGTGTTTATTAACTGTGATTAACTGCGATAAAACGAATATAAGGAACGAAAACTCGACTGACAAGCGCAAACAAAACGTCATTAACGTCAGAAATGACCGTGAAAACGAACTAGAATTTAAAAGCGGAACAGTAAATTTTTTTTCCAAGGCTGGCTTGACCAGACAATCATTTATAGAGACCCTATATATAGATTATCATTCATTATTTTAGTTTACAGAAATTCTTTTGTGTCATCTAAACTCAACCTTTTCTTGATCAAACTTTTCACGTTTGCCTTATTTAATGTATTAAATTACATATTTAATATTTCGGGCTCACTTTTTCCGTTCCATTTCTACTTCGTATTTTTTTGTTCGACATTGTTAGAATTTGAGAATTTTCTCCTGTGTGACCGGATTTTGATGAATGTCACAACTTGTCAAAACGAAACGTCAAGTTAATTTTAAAGATTTTAAATCATTTGGAGCCTTTAAGGGGCTCACCGAACAAAAATACGTTGTATTCAACTCGTTCGTGTGTAAATTGGGCTTTTTTTGGCACTTGTAGGTCTTTAAAACGCTTTTTTCACTCGCGTTTTAAACTGGCCCACTCATGCCAAAAAAAGCCCAATTTACATTCGAACTCGTTAAACAAACTACTATTCTAATTTAATCTCTGTTCGCATCCAACCTTTATAATCTCCGTCTTTTACAAAAACCTATTCGAGTGCCAATCGCTCCGCTCACTCATTTTTGCATCTTCGTTGTATTATTTTTTCAACAGACGATGTGATCATGAAGCAGCATCTGGCAAGCGACTGGCAAGACTTATCCACAACTCAACTGTTAAACTGGCCACACGTGCAGGTCATGTTTCGGACTGAAGACATCTGTTTCACGAGGCGACAAGCCACAGAGTATGTTCGATATTTGAATTTTAAACCACATGAATCCAACAAATCCAACCAAAGCATAATCGAAGATGTACATCACCGACCCATTTGCGGACGTCCGACGAAATGCTACAGTTACACTTTTTTAAAAGAGTACTTCCAAGTGTATATGGAGGCTTTAATTTCATCAACAAAAGTGAAATCTCTAGTGAATAGTTGTTTTTGTGGATTTTTTATTGTTATTTTTCCAGGTGAGTCCTTCGAAGTTGGAGGAGATTCAGACAATCCTCTCTCAATTCCTGGAAGACGTGAGATACATAGACGTGAACAACAGCATCGCGACCAACACGGCCGTGTTGTTCAGACTGTCACATTTACCGTTCATCAGGAACAAGAGATTGGTGAGGAACAACGAGGACACGAAGGCAGACGAGGAGAGAGTGGCTTACTGCGAGAAAATAATCCCAAAAATAAGATTCGTGTTGCTCTACTTCAAGGCTAAACAGAAGCCCACTCCGCTACTCAGCTTCGAACACACTGACGAGATAAAAGCTAGCCAGAATATGAATGTGATTTTACCAGATATATGTTACAAGTGCTCCTACTGCCAGCTGGCATACAGCTGTGAAAATTCGAAAAAGAGGATGCTCGATCACCTGAAGAATCACCACAAAATGGAACCACATGTGCATTGTACACTCTGCAAGAATCAGTTCAGCGTGTTGGACCTGGCGGCGTGTCGGTGGAAACACAGTTGTCTTGAGTCGACGTCAACCGCAAAATAAATACCTAATAATACGATTTTGTTTCTCTGTGAATTTGGCCTATTTTGTTTGCCGGATGAACATGCAACAAAACAAAAAAGGTGAATTGAGTCAGAAATATAAAATGTGTACTATATTATGATTGAATGAGGATTTCATAACGTCATTACAGTGAAAAACAACAAATTTAACCATCTTTTTTCGCTGCTTTACAGGGAAAATAGGTACATGCATTCAAATTTTATATTTCAGCCGAAATTTTCATCTTGAATGAACCTTATAAAAATGCCCGTTATGAAATCCCTCGTTATGTTGTTGTGGAGTATTCTCCAATTCGTGATACCGTGAGGTCATTTAAATTTATAATTAAAGTTAGCTATAACTTTAAAATTAGATTGGCAACACCATTGACATCTTGATTTGATTTGTCAAAGTGGCGCTTCAAAATTCAATACATAATATGAAATTGCGAGTTAACAGTTGTATCAAACACATGGCTTGGATACAACTGTTAACTCGACGTTTCATATTTTCTATTTTGAATTTTAAATCGTCATTTTGAGAATTCAAATCAAGGTGTCAGCGGTGTTGCCAATATAATTTTAAAGTCACAGCCTCCTCTAATTGTAAATTTAAATGAGCTCACGGTATTGATCTCAATGTGATTAATGTGTAATAGATTGTGTCAATCGAATACCTTCAATAAGTTTTGTTAATGTTTTAATTTAATTAATCTACTTTCAAATAAAATAGTTTCATGCTATCTGACTCGATTATAAATCACTCTCAACTCAGTCTCGATAGGCCGTCGACCCACGTTTTGACGCCGAACATGGAGGCACTACCTACTTTTGGTGCCTGACGCGCGTGCTATCACCCACTCCCGGCGTTCAACATGAAACTTCGAGGTGTTCTTGTGCTATAAAAGTGTTTATTTGTGGCAAGTTGGTCAAGTTTGAAATGACATCTCTATGAATAAATTGCAAATGTATTTCAGCATCAAAAGAAATATGTACAGGTGTCCCAGAGTTGCGAAAAAGCACCATAACTTGTTTGTTATTAAAGATATCAACTTTTCCTTTTTTCTAAATGATTGCTACGCTTTTACTGCACATTCGGAAAATATTGCGATATATACTCCATTCTTTATCTTAGTGAGTGGTCGATGCGATCAAGCAAGCCATGGGTAGCTTTGTAAGTTTTACTTTTTCCACCAAATTTGTGTGTCGTCTAAATCAAATATTACTGTCATCGCTGTCATTCAGATTCAGAATCTTCGTCAACCATTCATGTCCAAATCTCACCATCTTATGTCGCCAAATGTAAATATATAAGACGTACACATCGATTCTTAAATTTAACCGTTCCCGATATGAAAATTATCGGCGTCCGTCGTCGGTCAAACGGGTCAATCCGACCGAACATTATTCCCATCCCGTGCCGGGCAATATTGCAAAGAAGCAAGTTATTAAAATTTTAGGAAACGATGGGATATGAAGATGACACGTTTGAGGTTATGTCTCGGTGCATATCGTCGGCGACACAAGAAAACCTCGTAACTCCCGTACGCTAATTTTGGCAGGATACAACTTTCAGTCATTGATATCTTTATTATTTTTATTATACTCGGATGAAAGTAACAACTATTAAACCCGTTTATTTTATCAAAGATAACGTAAGTAATTGATAATAAACTGATTTTCAAGTTTTGCTTAATAGAGAAAAAAAAGAGTAAAAGTGTAAAGGTGTCATGTTTGGATTTTTTGGGAGTTACGAGGTTTTCTTGTGTCGCTGACGATATGAATCATGAGCAATTTAACCTAGAAAATAATAAATAGAAGACTGCGGCGTCTCTGTAAGTACATTATTGTAATATTTGAATATTTTTCAACAACTACCAACGCACTTTTCCATTGGAACTTTCAAAAATCCCTAAATTCAACTTGACGGCTGAAAATTTCCCAAAGACCACTCACCAAGATAAAGAATAGAGTATGCAGTGTGGAAACCACTTATGGAATAAATTCAGTAATTTCAAAACTAATGACATTTGTCAAAAACGCTGAAACAGGTCGATTTTTATTTCTCATGGTGCTTATTTTAAGTAGCTTCACTTGTTCATGACGTCATCCATTTTTGATCTATGACGTCATCAACTCATCGCCATTTTTTTTTTAATGACAACACTGACTTTTTTCTTCTTTTTCTGATAGACCTAACTACTACCTAAACGATTAATGAAAAAAAATTGGTACCTTAGACACCGAATAGAAACAATCAAAAGGGAAAGTCGGCAAAATCGCCTTTGATCTCAGTCAGCCAGCGGCAGCCATTAATATAGCGTAGAATATCAGGTCCGCATTTACAACATGTGAGTCGGAGGCTCAGGTCCGGACTCGCATAAATTGTTTTGAGTTATTTGTGCGAAAAGTACATAATTATGATAAAATAAGTTCACAAGGGTTTTCCACATCACCTCAGAGGTACCCTAATTGATGCGTTGGCTCATATCGTGAGGACATTCCTTAACATTGACACAGAACATAATACACAACAAAGTCGAAATGCGGAGGCGAGACGCCGGTAATTATGTTGATAAGCACTGCACTATTACTTGATAGTAATATCTGTAATAGTGTGTGAATTAACTCCAAACTATACTGAGGTTTTAGTAGTATCAATGCCGAGAAGATTGAATAATGTAATAGACAAAAATGAGGCTGCTACAAAATATTAGTTTTTATATATATTTTTTTTTTGTTGCATTCTCTTACAATGTTCTTACCGTCTGCAGGGTAATGTGACTTGGGGTGAAAGCCTGATTTACCAAATTTCATGAAAAAGTAATAGAATGTCAAATCAGTGCTCAGATTTTATTGACCGCAACCGTACATAATAGTAGTTTCTTACCTTGCTCGATTATGTTCTTTTGGAAAAGTGAAGAAAGCCAAATTACAGTTGTAGGCTTTGTTTTCACATTTTTTTGCCGTACAAACCATGCTACTTTTGAGCTTACTCATCTTAATATTATTCATGTATCGCCACCACTGGTAGAGAACCAATTGCGTCAAGCGCGGTTGACTTCTACTCTGACCTTATGGCCGCTTCATCTGCGCGGCTTAGATGCGCGGACTTTTCCCGCCCAAGAGAGTTTGTCTTCTGATTGATTCTATTCTGTGCCTTAGATAACAATTTTTTTGAGAAAATGACAAATTTTACTTCAAAAATTTAATTTAATTTTTAATGTAGAAATTTTAATTGACCTTAATCAGAAACAAACAAACATCTAAGGTTAACAATAAAATGTAACGCAAATGTTGAAATTATCCCCCGCCAACTTTTGGCACTGTACACGGCGCTCAATAATGTCAGGGCTGATTTGTTCCATTTCAGCGCGAATTCTCTGTCATAAATCTTCTAAATTGTTTGGTCTATTAAAGTAAACCCTCGAGAATCATTAACCACAACAGTGATGATTAAGTTTAAAGAGATTGTTCCAACGTTTTAATACCGTGAGTTAACATTGACTAAAATCCATCAGGACGGGATTTGTTATCAAAATGAACTTTAAAGTTCATATGGTTTAATCCATCTCATACGGACAATAAAATTTAATTTTCTCTATTCAGTTTTGTAAACTCATCCAATCCACTGATGTTCAACCACATGTGTGTAGAACTGAATTGCTGCTGTTAAATTATTCAATGGGTACTGAATCATTTTTGTTTTAATAAATTTCGAAACAATGTTAGGTAGGTACCACAAGATTCCAAAACTGTTGACAGAAAATGAAAGAATGAAATCTTTGTGAATAAAGACATTTTATTTATGTGTTATATGGCAACAAATTAAAGCTATTTGATTGTCTAGCAAGGTTTTATTGTTGCTGATGTGCATTAAGTAAATGATTTCCAATGTTGAGGGACAGGATACACAAGATGGATATGATCGGACAAGTTCTGTGTAGGTATGCGTTGATCCAATCTCGAATAGTCGTTAACGAAATCAGCAACAAATATGGAAGAGGAGGTATACTTATTAGTTCTAACGTTGAATACAATCAGGTTATGAACTTACGACAGGACCATCAGTCCCTGGTTCAGGCTCTATCTTCACGATCGCTGCATCCAGCGTAGACTCGGCCAAAAGGCACGGCAATTCATGTTATACTCTGACAGTCTGGCGTATCCCTACGCAAGCCGTTGCGTCACCACAGCTGCCCTCGTGGGTCAACAACATACTCATTCGCCACTCTGGGAGTTAACAATAACGCTAAATACGGGTTAAAACAATAACATAACCAAAGAGGACCTGTTCCATGTAACCTTTAGTCAAGCACTATGACTATCGCCAGTGGCGGCTCGTCAGGGGTGGCAGGGTGGGCAGTGCCCACCCAAAACCAAATGACATATATTTTTTTTAATTTATGAATTTCAATTTTTAAATTTACCAATTATTTAATTGATGATTTGTTATTACAAAGTAAATGTTTTTATAGGTACATCAAAACATTTCCAAGGCGAATTTTTGTCAGGGTAGACATGTCTTCCCTGAGAGGTGTTCGTTGAAATATGAAAGCTCTACGCGTATTATGGCTAACCGTGCGAAACTGCGAAAGAAAGAGACCGAAGTAGAAACGTTTGTTTAAGCTTGAGTAATTAAGGCAAGACATGTCTGCCCTGAGTGAAAAGCATTCATTTGTACATACATTTTATTTAATTTCTCCCAACCTGTTCAATTGATTTATTCCAAATTTTGTGTAATAATATTTAGGGCTAAGATACATTGAAATAACTAGTAATTGTGAGAAATTATTCACTTAATTTTAAATAAAAAAAATATTAAAATAATTTTTCTTTGACCAAGATTTAATTTTTGCAAAACGCTGGCGTTATTCCTAAAAATATAAAAAAAAATTATAAAAGAAAGTTGAATATCAGAGAAAAATCTTCAAAAACCTCCGCGACAGCATATGTCTAAAATAAACCATAAAGCTATTAAAACGATAATAAATAAATTCATTCGTATAATACTCGTACTCTCGTAGCAGGCCAGACATGTCTTCCCTGTAACTTCGTCAAGAATCGGTACCTAATCGGTAACGTCCGCACAACTTAGTCGTTGGCAAGATCGGTGGTTTTCGTGTGGTAGTTTGTCAATTCGTCACGAAGAATTGGCGAGAATTAGTAAGAAATAACGGTGATTTGGTTAATTATTTAATGACAAACGCGTTTAATAAATTATCGTACGATGACAAAGTTTTCATTAAACAATTAGACAGGCGAACCCCTTCATTAAATTCATTCTAATCGTAAATTTAATTCATCGTGTCATTGGCTGACGGGTAGTGAAATCAAAAGTAATTTTTTTGCTGGCCCTGTCTTTTGTTCAACAATTCCAAATTAAAAAGCCCATCGTGTACGATAGGAGTCGATAATTTGAAGACGGTCGAAAAACACGGGAAATCTAAAGACCATACGTATGCGGCCTTAAAATTAAAATTATTTGGAAAGCAAAACATAGAAAATTCTTTGGAAAAGTAATCGGGAAATTAAGACGTCTCATCGATAGGACAATTTTTTTGGATACCCAAGAATTGAGCTTTTCGAGGTCACAATAAAAAAGAAGACTCGTCAAATCGCGGTAATTATAGGGAACTCGCGGAATTCTTGTCTTCTTATGATTCAACACAATAGATCAATTTCGACTAAATAATCTCACTCAAATTTCGATAGAAAAAGAATTAATAAAATCATTGCGTAAAACGGATACATTTTTTGACCAGGTAATCGATTATTTCGCCGATCGATTTAATTTATAAAAAAATGTAACATCATTTTTTGTTCATATTTATTTTGGTTTAGTTAATAAGAATGTTATATTTTGTTTTTTATTTTATTTAGAATTTATTTTATTTACTTTATTGAGAATTTATTTTTTGTTTTATGTTTATGGAAAATTTGTTATTTTTGTTGACTCTATATTAACACTCTCATCACTTCCATAATAACAAATAACACTTCCTATTCCTAATTCCTTTCCCGGCAAGAGATTTTCTGAACCTTCCCGTAGGTTCTTTGCTGGACACTGCAATTAGCAGTGACTAACACAGAAATTCCTTTCCAGCAATTACAACAAACATAATAAAAAATGTAATAATAACATTAAAATGTCTGCCCACCCAGCCAAAAATGTTACGAGCCGCCACTGCTATCGCAGTATCGCACTCACATCACAATCATCACATCACACTACAGCTTGACCAGAATAGCTTGGCGGATGAGATGCGCACAAGAGGAAACGAGTCTGTAAGACAAGGATATGGCTATGGTTGTAGGTACGGTACACTCAACGAAGCAAATCTGCTCAAAACAGCCCGGACATGCTGTTCACTTGAAGCTTGAAGCGCTGATTTTCGCCCGTTTGTACACGATCTAAACACTTCCAGACCCAACAGACAAGTGCGCTCCGCTAGTGGGAGGAATTTCAGTCCACTGCTTCACTAGCCGAGCTGTTCTGGTCGACCTGTACGGCTCTAGTGCTCTAGCGTGCTGTTCCCAGGATATTTTGAAAGGTGCTGTTGGCTGCCCTGCCAGTGTGCCTATTTTGGCGCCAACTGTGCCACATTTAAACTTAAATTAAAATAGCGAAAAATCAAAAAGAATTATTTATTCATCAGTTATTTTACAAAAAAAAATAAACGAATATTACAATTAATATAAAATAAACAAAATAAAATATACTTATAACAAAATTATTAATACTTCATCTATTTCAATTGCAATTTCCTCTACAGCCTTTGAGTTATATGTTGACAATTCTTTTGGGGGTACCCAGTCAAGAGAGCCCCCCGGTAGCTTTCTTAATTTGTCTTTCACTAATAAAATAGCTGCACAGGTAGTGATTAGTAAGGAATTCCTAGTTTTGGTTTTCGCTAAAGTAAGATCTGAAAATGCTCTTTCTGCAGCTGCAGATGAATGTGGGAGAGCCAATATAACTTTAACAATTTTCATCAAATCTTTAAATAACATTTCGCCTAAAGAATTTTTTGTGGAATCTACTTTCTTCCAAAATGTAGTGATGTCTGAACTATTGCCAAAGTTACTTCCCATTTCACTTAGAATAAGCCACTCATTATTGGCAGATTCTATATTAATTTCGATATTTGGAAATAAGTTAACAAAATTTGCTACTGATAAAACTTCACCTGACATTGCATTCGTGGGTGTAAAATTGCTAGCAAATTTCAGATAAACATCATTGAAGTTGAATCTTTCCTTCAATTGGGTTGTAAGTTCAACATAAAAGTTTAACGCATTTAATTGAAAATTATAAATTTCTTGTTTGTCAATGGTGTTTTCTTGATTTAAGAGAGAACTAACCTTTGCGCCAAAAAACATTTTTTCCATCAAGATAATTCCTAGGATTATTGACATTTATCTTATCAACTGCTTCGTGATCTAAGACTTCTTTTTTAATAAAACATTTTAATAATATTTTATATAAGGAAAGAATTCTTTCTAACATAATGGGTAACTTTGGTTGCTCAGATTGAAATTCCAAATTTACCTTTGTTATTAATTCCAGAGTAAATGACAAAAATAATAGGTAAACTATTTCTTAAAGCACCTAAAATTGACTTGGCCACTGGAAGTCCATCTTCTAATGCAGCCTTTGTAAAATAAAGTTCCAATGCTAACCTATTGACAACTGACTGCAATTAGAGATTATTATTATTATTATTCAACACAATTACATGCTTAAATAGTTACATACCCTAAGTGAAAGTCATCTTGTTTGACTCGGACATAATAGCTTAGTAGGTTTTTCTGTAGCAAAAACTTGACACTCTCTCAGCTCATCAAGCCTTTTGCTGCTGTGTGAAAAGTAGGCATATACATCTCGAGCAAATTGTTCAACGGTGCTCGGCAACTTTCTTGCAGCTTTAGAAGCACACAAATGTAATGAGTGTGACGAACACTCTTGAATATAAATATTGGGTGAAAGTTCTTTTAATTTAATTTGAACGCCGCCCAAATGTCCCATCATAGTGGCAGCATTGTCAGCACCAAATCCAATAATATTTTCATACGGTAGGTATATGTTTTTTGTCTAATAAATTTTTAATTGAATCGAAGATTGACTGAGCTGAAGAATCTTTGACTTCTATCAAATCGAAAATACGATCCTGTACACAACCATCTTTCCAGTAGCGTACTATAAATATTAAAGATTTTTTCGTGCTAATATCCGTAGTTTCGTCAATTATAATAGAAAACATGCTTTTCTGCAAATCATGCGCTATTTCCTGCTGAAAATATGGTGCTATGACACCAACTACTAGCTGTGTGGCTTTTTTCCTTTTCATTTTAACCACTGATGCTACATTTGAATGGGGAAAAATTGACTTACATAATAAAGGTAGAGTATCGGTGAATAAAAAAGCCAAATTATGTTCACATAGGTAAGCACTTAATACGTAATTCAGCTTCCTTTATTAAGATATAAGTTTTTTCTTTCCTCGGATCAGTCAAAACAGATGTTATTTTTGGAGTCGTTCTAGCTGCATATTCATTTCTTTTAAGAGCAACTGGTTGTGCATGACGAATAGCATGAAACTTTTTACCATTAATTTTAATATTGCATACTTTACAGTATAAGAAAGATTTTGAATTATTCAGCCAACTAAATTGGGCTTGAATTTTTGTTACGTTGCAATAATATATAGGCTTCTTTTTCTTAGATGGAGTTGGATTTATATCTTCCTCTTTCTCCAAAATTTCACCATAGCCCTGGTCATTATCTCTACTACTACAGCCCTGTTCATTATGTTCACCACTACAGCCCTGTTCATTATGTTCACTACCACAGCCTTGGACATTATCTTCACTGCCAATATTGCTATTGGAAGTAGCCTGGTAACTATCAGTCTTAGCATTTGTTTTCTTTATCTGAAGCTAACTGAAATGGATCCATGTTAATATCAATTTTTTACAATAACAATTGTACAAATCTATGTACGATCCTATGTACAGGTACCTGACCGCTTATCTAAGAGGGGGTTGCTATCTCCCACGCTGAGGTAGTTTTTTGCCACCACTGTAAATTTATATTTTGTAAAAACATTCTGTATCCAAGATTCAAAGAGTAAAGTCGTTGTTAAGTTACAACCCTTTTTTTGTTCATAACATTCGACCTACCGGTCAACCATTGGTCCTTCGAGCCGGATTTAGGTGCGAAAAAGTCTAAACCAACAAAAATTCATTCGCGAGCTCATCGGCAGCAGTGGACAGAAATACTTCGAAAAGTAATCGCCAGCCCGAGAAAGTCCGCTCAAGAAGACGCAACCCCCAAGACAACGTCCAAGGCAGGTCCTCCAGCACCACCAGCGGGTCCACCACGTCGTCAGGTCAGTGTGTGTCTCTTCTCCCAACTTTTACAATTCCATTCAACAATCCAACACGGTTCGGTTCGCACTAAGATCCACAATTCAAACTCAACTCATTCAAATATAATAATCATTCAGAAAAGATCAATAATACAGCAATAAATCGGTCAATTACGCATATTCATAAACATATTCAAAAACAAAAATGACGCGAATTGACGAGGTAAAACTTATTCTTAATACCATTCAGGACAAACTAACCAGATTAGAAGAATATGTACAAAACTTTGATCCAGCAAATACTAGCATTAGTCGTTTAAAGGCGCGCCAAGAAATTCTTGAGGGCATTAGAAGGGAATTTGAGGAAACTCAATATGAATTCGAAACTCTAGATTCAAAATGTCAGGAAATGAAAATTGCACGTCGCGAGTCGAGAATTGCTTTCGAGAACAAGTAGGTACTGCGATGTAATGGCGGACATGATGGACATAATAAATTCAGCTTCTAATTCTCAAACTAAAACGGTACCGGCGTCGGTAAGTGACATACCCCTCAATCTTCCAGTAATCAATTTAGGCACATTCTCGGATAATTATAAAAATTGGACGAATTTCGAAAACAGTTTCAAGTCCGTCATCCACGAAAACAAAGGTCTGAACAACAGACAAAGGTTTCAGTATTTGAAATCGTGTCTTCGAGAAGAAGCCTTACGCGCGATCCAATCTTTACCAATAGAAGACGAAAATTACGAAAAAGCGTGGGAAATTTTGGAAAACCGGTTCAAAAACACGCGCCTAATTGTACAAGATCACGTCACATCCATTTTAAACGCTCCAACTATGAACAAACAATCACGGACCGCGCTACGCGAATTATTAGATACATTGACATCAAATATCGCGGCGCTAAAGACGTTAAAAATTCAAGTTGAATCGTGGGACGCGTTGATAATCCCAATAATAACAGAAAAATTGGATTACAACACAAAAAAGGACTGGCAAACTTCTCTCGACACAAAGGTGCCTACCTACGGTCAGTTCATAAACTCCCTGGAAAAACGTTGCACGGTTTTGGAATCGCTAAATAGCATCTCTACCAAATCGCCCAACCAAGCGCAATCATCAAATAGCTCCTTTCAAAAATCGACTCAACCAAGCAAAAGTACGGTCGCCTTGGCTGCTACGAATCAAAATTCAAACCTGTGTATTTACTGTAAAAAAGCAAATCACTCAATGCATCAGTGTACAGAATTTTTAAACTTATCAATTCAAAGTCGAAATGAAAAGGCCAGATTAATGAAATTGTGTCTAAACTGCCTACGAAACAATCACGCGACATCAGCTTGTCGTAATACAACTAAAGCCGTTATTGCAATAAGAAGCACAACTCCCTATTGCACATCGAAAACACAAATCAATCAACAGCAATTGAAAATCAAGAACAAGGCGACTCAGGACTAACTCTAAACAATCATTCGCTATCCAAATCTCAAGTAAACAACACTGTAGTGCTAGCAACCGCAATTGTTCTAGTAAAAAACTCAAAGAGTCGGTATTAACATTGCCGATTATTTTTAGACCCTGGATCCATGTCAAATTGCATAACCAAAAACATGTTTGCAAAACTAGGACTCAAATCACTCACCGAAAATTTTGAAATCAGGGGTCTAAACGGTACTGTCAGCAGCGCCCCGCAATCGGTTCTTATTAATCTAAAATCTAGTTACAATGATTACACCCTAAACAAAATCAAATGCATTGTGGTAGATAAAATAACAGAACATTTACCGTTAACTTCACTAAATTCCTCAACTCTGGAAATTCCAACAAATGTTCAACTTGCAGACCCCAAATTCTACGAAAGCGGTGAAGTAGATTTATTATTAGGCGGCGGTCTCTTTTGGTCCTTATTATGCATCGGTCAAATCACCTTACCGACGGGATTAGTGCTGCAGAAAACTCACTTTGGGTTTATTGCAGGCGGCCCGTATAACAATAGAAATAACCAAAACAGACCTGCAGTAAATAGCACGGCTTGCAATTTGGCTATAACATCAGTCTGTAACAGCACTTTAGAAGATAAAGTTTGTAAATTCTGGGAAATTGAAAACACAGGTATAGATTCCCAAGAAGGACAAACATTATCTTCCGAAGAAATTCAATGTGAAAACCACTTTAAGACTAATCCAGTCGCGACGTCAACGGTCGCTTCGTAATAAAATTACCCATCAAAAACAACAAACTTAACATTGGTGAATCTAAAAACCTGGCACTAAAGCGCTTCTACAACACAGAAAGAAAATTCTCAAAAAACCCAGAATTAAAAATCGAATATTCAAAATTCATCCAAGAGTATCTTCAATTAAATCATATGCAATTAATTAAAACCACCCCTAAAAACGATGCAGTTCATCTTCCACACCACGCAGTTGTGAAAGAATCAAGTTCTACAACACGGCTCAGAGTAGTCTTTGACGGTTCGGCAAAAACAACAAATGGTCTTAGCTTGAACGACAACTTAATGTGCGGAGCTTCAATCCAGCGCGATTTATTCTCTATAGTTTTAGGGTTCAGAACTTTCAAATATGCATTAAATGCCGATATTGCTAAAATGTATCGACAAATTTTGATACACCCAGAAGATACAAATCATTAATTAATCTTTTGGCGTGACAAGTTAACAGAGCCGGTACGCACATATGCCTTGACAACTTTAACGTACGGAACGAAACCCGCAAGTTTCATAGCGACGCGTTGTTTAAAGGAACTGGCCGATATCAATGCAAGTAAATTTCCTAAGGGCTGCGAAATTATTAAAAACGATTTTTATATGGACGATCTCCTGACAGGGGCCGATTCGATAACGGAATTAGTAAGACTCAGAGAAGATGTCACCCACATACTTAAGCAAGGTCATTTCGAATTACGCACATTTCAATCAAATGATATCAGAGCTTTGCCTACTAACGAAAACAGTGATCCCAACTTAGGTAACCGTTCAATTAAACAAAAACGAACACACAAAAATTCTAGACTTATTTTGGAATCCTAATACGGACATACTTAAATTACAATACAAATCTAGACGACATTCCGCGAAAGGTAACCAAACGCGTAATCCTCTCGGTTACGTCGCAAATATTCGACCCGCTTGGGCTCATCGGTCCCGTAATAATGAAGACAAAAATAATTTTACAGCAACTATGGGCAGTCAAATTGGGATGGGACGAAGCGGTTCCGATGTCTATTCATTCTGCGTGGACAATGATCACAAACGAATTAATCCATATAAAACAAATAAAAATTCCGCGTTTGTTCACAAAGCAAAGTCATAGAACTGCACGCATTTTGTGACGCATCACAATTATAATAGTATGTACTATTAGTGAGACTATTACATAGTGTTCTATTAATTGGTGACGTAAGTATGTGATAAAATATCTAAGTTTTCTACACCTAGTAATTCTATTTCTTCTTTGAGAGGTTAGATACTAGGAATTTATTTCTTGCTCTTAATATGGCCAAAGCTAATAAATAAATTATAAAAAGACTTACAAGTAGAAAACGAAATAGAGGAGGTACTCAAAATCTGACAAATTGGAAGAATAAACCAAAAGTGAGTATTTTTACCTGATGAATGACGCATGGTACATTAAGAAGGAACAAAAATGAAATCATAAGAACATTAGAGATTCGAAGAATGGCGAAAGTGAAAAAACAACGTGATGTAATAAAAATAAAACTGAGACAAAAAGGTTATTCAAAAGGGTACCAGCACTCCAGGACACATAAACCTGATGAATCTTATGGTAAAAATTCTCAACAGGTTGACATGTGTAGAGAAATGTATGAAGAAGAGGAGAAAGAATTTTTAAAATTATTAAAAAAACCTGATGAACAAATTTATGAAATTGAACGGAGAACGACAGTTCAAAATGAAGATGGTGAATGGTTGGAACAAAGAAGGAAATTAACTGCCTCAAATTTTGGCAAAATTTGTAAGCTAAGGAAAACTACAAATACTACCGGAACTATAAAATCTATATTGTACAATGTCATTTCAACAAAAATTCCTTCTTTAAATTATGGAAAAATACATGAAATTGACGCCAAGAAGAAACTGGGAAAAAAACTAACCGAAGAATATAACGACAACATTGAAATAATTTCCTGTGGTCTTTTTATTGATAAGAGCGTTTATTTCTTGGGAGCATCCCCAGATGGTTTAGTAGAAAAGATCGATAGCCTTGTCGAAATAAAATGCCCTTATACTGCGTATAAACAAAATTTAACACCCGACGAAGCCATTATGAAGAAATTAATCCCATTTTGGAAAATTAAAAATTATGGTAATTACGAAATTAATACCAACCACGACTGGTATTATCAGATACAAGGCCAACTTCATATAACAAATAAAAAAAATGTAGGTATATTGGCAGTGTGGACAGGAAAAAACAAACTAAAAACGCAAGTAATAGAAACAAAATGACGGCTTTTGGGACAAAAAAATGAAAAATAAACTGGAACAATTTTATATGAAGTGTTATCTACCTGAATTAAATGATCCTAGAACATCAAGAAATATGCCAATAAGAGATATTAAATGAAATATTTAAAAATAATTGAAAGTTCTGTTTTATTTTTTGTAATAGATTGCTTTATTATATTTACGATCAAAGCAAATAACTAAATAAAAAAATGTGTTTCATTTTTAAATATCTAACAAGAAAATATCGATACTTTTATTTGAACCACTACCCAAAGCGTCAAAATACTCGTAATACATGCCTGTGAAAGACCCTATTGTAAATCATGTAAATCATCATTACAATAAGCAGGGGATGGTTTGCCGGGTTTATTGCTTACTCTGACAGCCGAGCCCGGTGTTGTGGAAATTTCAAGATCAACATTGGTATCTACTCCTCTTAACGTGAACAACATAGAATAATTTTTTTATACAAACCGCAAGTTACTGTGTTGTGTGGGTCTTTATCAAGATGTCTGGCCGAGAATATTCCACATTAGAAACCAGAGGTTTTATTATAGGTGCTAAAGCAAGTGGAATGTCTTCAAGACAAATTGCACAGCACCTAAACATATCAGTAAGTATTTTAAAATAATGTTTTATACACTATGAGTTCGCCGATGATTTTGAGATTTTGTCAAGGGGCCTGTATTTACTAAAATAATTTTTACAGAAAAGGACTGTAAATCGCTGGATTAACAGAAGCGAAGACAATTTGCTAGACCGTCCTTTGCAAACAAAGCCAAAAACAGGTAAACCTCGTGTTTTGGATCAAAATCAAGTGCGAAGAATAAACGAATTTGTGACAAACATTCCCGTAACTAATTCAGTGCAGATTCGTGAGGCACTGAATCTGAACTGTGGTTTGTCGACAATTCGTCTTCGACTTCATGAACTAGGAGTTCACGCAAGGACTCCAGCCAAGAAAATTCAACTAACTTCTGCTCAAGCGGAAGCTAGATTGCAATTTTGCATGGACAACCTTAACAGAGACTGGTCGATTGTAATATTCACGGATACTCCTATTCGTCTCATCTGGAGACGTGACGGCACCCGGTGTTGGTAATTTCGCCACCAAGCATCATTACGAGATTAAGATACAGGTAAATTCGCCACCACCGTTTAATGGCATGCTAAGCCTACCGGTAATTTCGTCACTGTGCTTCCCGGAATTAATCTACATTCTACACCTACCTGCCCATAAAGACGGCGTCGTCGGACGGCCGACATTAATATTTCTGTATCTGAGAGTCTGAGACAGAGGAAAACAAGTAAATGCATGTATATGGAAAAACAATTTATTATTTAAGATTACAATGGAAAGATTAATTTTTAAAAATAAAATTTTTATTTTTAAGAATTAATCTTTCCATTGTAATCTTATTATTATGTCGCTTTATCATATTATTTATAAATTTTGGTCTGTCTCTGACAGGCTTATTATGAATTTTTGCTACCAAATGTAGACTTTGTATTTTCACATAAGTGTCTATTTGAAATTCTTTCAGTTTTTCTAAAAACACAAATAAAGTTGGGTCAGGTGTCAGGTAGTTACTTAAATCCACCCTTATTGGGTATGACCCTGAATAAAAATGTATTGAAAAATATTGGTGGCGAAATTACCGATGGGATTTTACTCAACGGGGATACGCAAAAGATTAAGGTAATTACTGGTGGCGAGATTACCTGTCCCCACGGCACCAGGTATCATCCCAAGAATGTTCGTCCCAATAGAAGCAGTGGTAGGATCTCGGTGGGTTATTGGGCATGGATGAGCCAGGACGGGCCTGGAGAAATAGCACAGATTACACCACCGAGATTTAATTCCCATAGATATTGGGAAATTTTGGAAGAAGTTATGTTGCCGACTGTGCATAACATTTATCCAGAAGAGGAAAGGCCCCGATTTGCGTTTGTGCAGGACAACTGCTCAATCCACAGAGCTAATATAATTATGGATTGGTTTGCGGATCATCCGGAGATCGACCTTATTAGATGGCCATCAAAATCTCCTGACCTTAACCCGATTGAAAATCTTTGGGGTCAAATGATTCTTAATTGGGGAGATCCATTTCACGGTGCGAGAAGGAGGACCGTTGAAGAATTAGATGCCAATGTGCGACGAGTCTGGACCATGCTGCGAGGTCGTGATTACTGTCGTAACATGGTGGCTGGAATGAGAGAAAGGTTACAGGAATGTATAGATGCGAACGTGTATAATACGTTATTAAAATATAATTTAACTATTAAAAATTTGGCGTATTTCTTTCAAATGTTTTCAAATTTGGAGCATGTATTTTTATAAGTTAATGATCTGGCTTACTATGTATTTTCCTTTTTCATCTAATAAATAAATAATAAAAATGTGTATTACAGTCAATCTGATAAACCGCTAGGCACTTTTTTTAACGCTTCTGAACCGATTCAAAAATCACATAATTTATGGACGCAAATGAATGAAAAAACTTTCCCTTTTTTTGTCGAACGTTAAAAAATAGTTATTTTTGTATTAACTGCGCAAAATTATTGTTTTTTGTTGGCGCATGAGAATGAGGTTTTGGTCGAGACCGTCAAGTTGAGACTTCAAACGCATTCGAAGGCGCCAACAAAACAATTCTCTTGTGCACGAAATACAAACTATTTTTTCTACAACCGCTTTTTAAACTTTTGCTATTAAAATTGACACTTACTACAAAAGGATCAGACATTCAAGTTGCCCGCTTGCGCTGGTCACTTGGTTACGAATTTTTGTAAAATTTTCCTTTGATGTTTTATATTCTTTTTATACAATTGACATTAAAAGTGACGTTTTTAGTGGAAGCTAATTTGATTAAAAATTGCTCTTTATAACTTACCGTGTTAAAAGTATTTTTAAAATTTCATTAAAAAAAGTTGACTATTTTTCATTGATTTTAGTGTTAGAAGTATCACTTTTTTTCACTTAGTGAAAAAAAGTTATGATGTCAGCAACTTTTTTTAACTGCTTGGTTTTAATCCATGAATGAACGATATACCTACGTATTCTACAGAGAAGTGATTTATCAAAATGAAAATTGAAATAACGATTAGAATAATTAGTAACATTAAACCTACCTTTCTTTAGTCCACTAGTAATTTCAGGATCTTCATCTGAATCCTGAATCACTCGTTTTGACTTTTATTGAGACTGACATAAAACTGACAAATTAATTTTAAACAATAAACATATAATGTTTCCTTAGTTACCACAACCGGCCACCGCACTTGACCAAAATGGAAGCACAAATTACAGTTAAAATAGGTTTTGATTTATGAAATTTTAATTTTTTTATAGACAACTCGTGTTAGCGTGCTTTTTTTTTTCATGCGTGTGGATTATTTAACTCGTCTAAGACTCGTTTAATAAACTTCCACACCTATGAAAAAAAGTTGCACTTCTAACACTCGTTGTCTAAATAACTATTTTAACACTAGTAAAAAAAAAAACTTTTAACACTAGTTATTTTTTATTTATTTATAAATGTTAAAGTGGCTCTATTTGCAGCTTTTTCAATATCTGCGTGAAATCTGTCGTCGATATCGGCATCCTTAACGTCGTTTTCTTTGCATTCCATGTTTACGAGTGCAATAATGTGGAATTGAAAGTGTTTTACACAACGTAATGAAAACTTTTTTGACGTTTCTAATAAACAAATGTCAATACAAGACTAGCTACCTGATTTTTGCCGCAGAAATTAAAATTAACATCAAAAATACGACTGTGTTTTTTAATGCAATGCAAACCAGTTGTATAACAAATAGATGTATGATGGATGTGTTAACAGTGATTTTATTTTGTTCGTGGGGTTGGTCAACTCGCTGCGGTCGTTTCCCAATCTACCCCACTTACAAAATAAAATCTCACTTTTACCACTTACATCATAAATAACTACACTTCGCCGCAAAATTAACGCATAATTTAAAAAAAATAATCGTATTCCATTTTACAAATTTTTTCACTGCTAGTTGGAAACCAAAAATGTTGACTCAGATTATCTTCTTGTTTTCGTGCGATATTCATTAAAAACCATTGATTAGTTTTTGTTAAATTCTAAAAAAACCAAAGTGTTGCACTTTTTGCTCATTGGTATCGAAGAATTTTGCTACATATTTATTAACCAAGTGAGGTAGACATTGTTTCTGTCATATTTTATAATAAAATGAATTGTAATCAACGACATTCAAGAAATATTTCACCGGAAGAATGTACAGTGGCTGTAGCACTTTCCGGAAAAGGAAGAACGCAGCAAAGTATTGCAGAACGTTTTGGTGTGATGCAATCAACCATTTCAAGAGTCATAAATCGGTACCTAGAAACGGGAATCAACAAAAGACGAACCGGGAAGGGGCGAAAACGAATGACAACGGCTAATCAAGACAGATTTTTAAGATTACAGACGTTAAGACAGAGGTTTGTAACAAGTACTAGCCTTCAAGAAGCCTTTTCTTTGAGGTATAACGCTCTGATCAGCCAAGACACAATTAGGAGAAGGTTAGCAGAACATCAGCTACTACCCTACGTTCCTGCTACTGGTCCACTTTTAACGGCAGAACATCGTTTAGAATTTGCTCATGCACATTTAAACTGGCAAGAAGCTGATTGGGTTAGAGTGCTGTTTACGAACGAGTCTAGGTTTTGTAGATTTTCCAATGACAGGCGTATGAGGGTTTATAGACGACCAGGGGAACCTTACGTTCAATGTAACATTGCTCAGGCCGTCAGTTATGGTGGAGGCTCAATTAAGGTTTGGGGTGGGATATCTTTAGAAGGCCGTACGGAGCTAGTAATTGTAAACCAGGGAAGGTTAACAGCAGACAGATACGTAACAACCATTTTGGAACCTCATGTTGTACCTTACGCACCTTACATCGGCGAAAATTCCATATTGATGAATGATAATGCCAGGCCTCACACAGCTCAGATAGTGAGACAGTACTTTCAGGAAGTTATAATTGTCACTATGAATTGGCCAGCTCGCAGCGCGGTTTTGAATCCCATTGAACATTTATGGGACAATATGGGCAGAAGCCTAAAAACCTTGTATCCACCTGCATTAAGTTTTGGTGATCTTGGAAACCACCTTACAGAAATTTGGAATACTATCGATCAAAATGACATTAGAACGTTGATATCGAGAATGGGTAGATGATGTGAAGCAGTTATTAATGCAAGAGGATGAAACACGCGTTATTAAATTGTTTTTTTTTCGAATTTGATTTTGTTAAGCTTCAAAATACCCTGTATATTTCTGTTTATTTAATTAAAAATTACAAAATAAGTGCTTTACTATTATAACGTAACTTCATTTTTCATAATACATCATTTAAAATTAAAATTTACAGGCTTTTTTAAAGTTTTTAAACAGTATGCGTTAATTTTGCGGCGAAGTGTATTTTCACTGATTTTACAATGAAAATAGTTGTTTTACAAACACTATTTTTTCTACAACCGCATTTTAAATTTTTTGAATTTTTTAATTTTTGTAAAATTTTCCTTGGATGCTAAAATATTTAAATATAACTACACTGACCGGCACAAAAAACGACTCACTTTGAATTTTATTAATATAATTAAGTAATTCCATTTTCTTAATTTTTTTTTTGATATCATGTATTGATAAGTGTTATTTAAGTTATTCTTTGCCAAAGAATATCCGACAAACAAAAAATTAGCAAATAAAATTTGAATGAAAAAAAAAATAAAAGTAATTTTTTAGAAAAACATTTATGTTATGAAAAATTGCCAAAATTTGAGCAGCATTTTGAATTAGTATCTCATATTGTCAAATTAAATCTTTTAACACGTAAATCAACCGACAAAAACATGAAAGTAGCGCAAATTTTCTAATAATTTATTTAAATAAAACAATTCACAATTTACACGAACGAGTTGAATACAACGTTTTTTTGTTTGACGAGCTTGACGTTTCGTTTTGACATTTTGTGACATTTATCAAAATCCGTTTGCACAGGAGAAAATTCTCAAATTCTAGTAGCACCTGTAATAGCCTCGTGTGCAGTTTGGGGTGCACAGCCCGCCCGCAGACTCCACAGAAGAAGGCCGCCAATGCCAGCGTGAGAGTGCGATAGCTCCCTTCTATACGTTACACTGCCCCCTCAGTACCTGGGGACCGGGATGACCTCATAACCTTACAATCCGCAACGTATGATCGGTGCATTTGGTTGCCACCACCAGCCGTCAAGACGCGCCCGGTCAACGGCCTAGCCGTGTCATGAGCCAAAGATGCCTCACCCGGACATCCGGTGCTCAGGAATTATACCATGGTATCTGCTCGAGGTTTTGAGATACTGATCTATAGCCCAGGTTGCCCAACCTGCTATCACCCAGTTACCGACACACCTGGTAACTGTATCTCTATTACCGGCTATCACTAGCCTAATTCACTACACCACTTCCAGGCCACAATTATTCACCTGACGGCACTCTCGTACCCGTACGTCTCGAACAGCTCCTCTCCGTTGCAGCTGCCACGCGTCACTGTCTTGCCCCTGGTAAAAATCACCCCCGAGTCAAGGACCTTTCAGAACATAATTTATGAGCCATATGTTTGGGGTGGAGGAGGTAGTTTTTCTGTTGCGTTTTTAAAATTCTCTTACAATAGCAACAATGAAAATAAAAATAATTCACAAATTGCAGTGAAATGCACTTAGTAGGTATGTACTTATTGCTCGACACTTGACACAAAAGTAGACCGCTAATCAACTTTAAAAACTTATCCCCGACATTCATGTGTCTGCAAAAAATACCCGGTTCGACCTATGGCTCTAGAAGTGTCGATAGATATTGCAGACACACGCCACAAATGTACCGGACAGAAATTCTATCCCGTTTACATTAAGGCTCGCGTTTACCTAAAAGAAATTTCCTAGTTGATGTGCAGGGAACAAACCGAACAAAAAAAGAATCAATTAAATATGTCGTCAGTTATGATCGAGAGTGCATACAAAAATTATAATTTTTGAAGTTTGCCCTAATTTTCCGACTTTCCTTTGTAATTCTCCCGATTTTTTTTTAACAAAAGGAACATTAAATTTTAAAAAATTAAAAATATTGAGCTAAGAATTTGTTTTAGTATTTTTTTGTAGGTACATAATATACCTACAATTTGATCGTATAGGTAGTATAGGACATTTTTCTGACTTTGAAGGTCCGACTAATAAAACTATAATATTCACCAAATACAGGGTGCAGCATTGTGTAGTTGTATTTTCCCAAAGTATTACGATTAAATTTGCATTTACTCCCTGCAGATGAGCGAATGAATTTTAGTTCGAGTTTCTACCTGATTTGTCAAGAATCATGAATTATGGTAAAATATTTTTACAAAACAAAAAATAACCCGATAAAATTTCTCTAAAATGCAATGTGCAATAATCTGATAAAAAATGCCGGTACCTGATTTTTTTTTATTTAATTATTTTGAATAAAAAGGATTGGAAATAATGCGTTTGTTTTCATTCTATTCAGGAAATAATCAGCCGTATGCTCCTCGTGCAAAATTTTAATATCGGCAATTTTTTTGCTAATGAACTCAAACATCCATAAATTATTCGGTCAGAAGACCAATTATTATCAAATAAAAGCCCTCGACTTCGTCTCGTGCTCTTATTTGCTAATAATTGGTCTTCTGACCTCATTTATGGATGTTTTCGTTCATTAGCAAAAAAATTTCCGATAAAAAATTTTGCACTTGGGATATAATATGTAATTATTTCATTCATCATCATTTTCGACCAATCGTAAGGCTTTATTTTTTGAATTACAGCGATAATTTTTCGATAATTTTTTGTTGTCCTTCAAATGTTTTTTTTTTTTTTTAATTTTTAAGACAACGGCGAATACTAGTGTCACATTTTTTATTTTTCTATCAAATGTCAACATGAGTCGTCAACTTCTGACGAGCAACTTGCAACCACTTTAAAAAATGACATTCGTGGTTGCTAATAAACTTTCGTATTACAACTCGATCATTTCGAAGCACTCAAGTGAATGTTTTTCGACTTTTGCACTTTTCAATGTCAGATTTGATTTGTATAAATAAAACAGTCTCTGATACTGTTATAACTACCCTACCGGACTCAAATGGATAATGTAATCGAACATCTACCGGACAGTATAAAATAAAATATTTTAAATCGTGAATTTTGATATGAAATAAAGGAAAAAATTGTGCTTATTTCATGGTGTATTATTACTGGAAATTATTATTGCACGTAAAAAAAAAGGATAGAGATTTGCATAATATTAAAATGGGTGATATGCCGATGTAATTTGTACCCTTGTGTAGTCCCCTTTCCGTAAGCTGTTAGCTCAGGTAGCATGTAGGGTTGGTTGTCTACAACGTGAAATTTTAACGTTGAGAAATGACTTCATTTTTTTCGTTTTTTTCAACTAATATTCAAGTAAGAAACACCACTTTTCGTCTGCGTCACATTCATAACAATATCTAGTGAATGACGTGAGATATTTTCGATATCTCTTTTCATTTTGCCTACACAGCTTCCAAGTAGAGCATTTTATTTGTGGTTTTTCAACAAATTCGTCAAAACAAAATTATATTTTTCTCTTCATAGTTCACTAATAGAAATGTTCATAATTTATGTAGTAAAGAGAGAAAACGTTCATCTCGTACTGTTTTCTCAAAAAACGTGATCGAAAATCCACTTTTTCGACCGTTTCAAACTCAGGTAAACGCGAGCTATAGCTATTCTCCGACATAAATATCATACAATAAATGTCAGATGTAAACCTAGCATAAGTGATGGATGTTTTTTCGTTTCACAATCAATTTTGGTTTCTGGCGGCATATTTAATTGGACTTAAATCACTCAATTCATAGTAACCAACCTTAAACGTTCAAAATTACTTTTGAAAATTCTAGTTACACACAACATGAAAAACGTTATTTCCCTAAAAGTTCGAATTCTAGGGAGTAATTTATTTTTGACACGAGGGTAGGTACTATGGTGGCCAAAAAAATTTTAGGAACCGTAACCCCACTTTCAATTCTTGTCATTTTGACATGCATATTGAATTGTTATTCTGCCAATTAATTTAAACTGTATAGAGCTCAGATATTCCAAAAATCCGACATGAGTGAACAAAATTAGAGCAGTCGTACATAGAAAAGCTGAGGTAAACGTTCTGTGTAGTAGAAAATGACAAAATAATTTCGAGTTTTGAAATTTACCACCCAAAAAATCCAATCATAATCAAGACAGTAATCATAATGGGCCTTATGATTTCCTCTTCATTAAAACATAGAACAGTCGTTAAGGACTTAAAGACGGTCTTTAATTTTTTGCTGATTTCTCTTTAATTAAGTGTTTAACAACTGTCGTCAGTGGTTATTTTTAAATAAAATTTTAAACAACGGCAAGTGATGTTTAATGTTTTCATTAACTTGACATTGTTTCCTTAAAGAAGTTAGGTATTTTGGTATTTAAGTGTTATTTAATTAAGGAATGTTGTAAATACAGGAAATCATAACCCTTTATTTAAATAATTCTTTAAACAGTTGCTTAGCCAAATCAATAATCAATTATTATTTAGATAAAGACGCGTTAATGAAAATTTTAACGAAAGGGAAATCATACGGTCCATAGTCAATAACGGTGATTTCTGCAAATCAAGCGAAGTGTCGCTTCACATTGTTCTCTGGTGAGTGAGTTGGTACCCCCTCTTTTTTTCACTGTCCTATCAAACAAAAACAAAATGTCGTGGTATGGAACGCACATGTTGACGGGTTCTGAAAACGTTTGTAACTAATTTATCGAAATTCATAGTTATAGTTTTCAAAAATATGATCTCTTAGTGAACGAAGGTGCATCCTGTGGCTTCTCTCTGAACACGTGTTTTCTTCAATAATTCGATAGTGGTGTGTGGTTATGGTATCGCCGGAATCGCCGATAAAGCGATCAAGGCGCAATCATGGAATTTTGAGGAATCGATGGGACCCTGTTGAGAAGGTACATAGGTCGATAAAAACATACGGAGCTTGGCGCTAATTATATGTGTTTTAGGTTCAAACTTTGGGTTCAGGTTTCAGTTGCAGTCAAGTGGCAGTTTGGTTCGAAGTACTCACAGTCATCTCGACCTGAATATTTGCATTTTCGTCTGGTGGGCAGTTCGATCCAGATGTTCAACTCGACCCTTGGAGTGCAACACAGCCCTTAACGCCAGGTTTAGACCTCAGGACTCAGTCTCTGGATGTGGTTCTCAAAGTCATTCATCGCTGTCATTGAAACAAGGTAGGACAGACATTTAATTTTTAATTTAGTGATGGTCTAGAGGAGGTTGTAACCACTTCATAAAAATTGAAATTATTAGCAAAACTAACTCGTTTCTAAAAATTCATTTAAAATTAACTAAATTGCCGCATAAATACTGATTGGAGGCGAGGCAAGAATGTTGTTGGTTTTAGAATTATTAATGTGAAAAAGTGACAGCATACAGAGGTACAACATGAAAACTTAATTTGGACAATATTTGCTATCTATTCTTTATCTTGGTGAGTGGTCGATGCAATCAAGCAAGCCATGGGTAGCTTTGTAAGTTTTACTTTTTCCACCAAATTTTTATGTGGTGTAAATTACGTACTAACTGTCATCGCTGTCATTCAGATTCAGAATTGTCGTCAAGCATTCATGTCTAAATCTCGCAATCAATTAACCGGATTCTTAAACCGTAAACCGGACCTAATTTGACCAGAAAGTGTGTGGCCGGTCTAGAACATTTTGAAATTCCCAATCAAGTTATTAAAATTTTAGAAAACGATGCGATGTGAAAATGACACGTTTGAGGTTATGTCTCGGTGCATGTGAATCATGAGCAATTTAACCTGGAAAGTAATAAATAAAAAGACTTTGCGGCGTCTCTGTAAGTACATTTTTGTAATATTTGAACATTTTTTAACAACTACCAACGCACTTTTCCATGGGAACTTTCAAAAATCCCTAAATTCAACTTGACGGCTGAAAATTTCCCAAAGACCACTCACTAAGATAAAGAATGGAGTATATAAGAGAAAGTAGGCTCGATCCTGGGTCGTAGGGGAGTTTTTGAGAGTTAGATTTGAGTTGGCAGCCTGGTTTTCACAGACTTTGTGAAGTAAATGCAAGCAGATCTAAATACTGAACATAATATTTGTATTTTATTTTCACTCTAGAAACATTTTGTTAATGAGCAGTTTTATTTAAACGCAGATAGCGACAATTTTGACAATAACAGTGCAGCCAAGTATCAATCAACAAACGCCCCTAGGAAGTAGGAACCAGGATGGAGCCAACTCTATTTAATATGCAGTAGAAACTCGATCACTAGTCTACAAATTTTGACTTTAAAAAAGTATTCTTCGCGTAAAGTACTTTTTTTTATTATTCTTCATATGCCGAATACAAAATTTATAATATATACTTAAAATTAGTTTCCGTTTTCTAGAAAAAAATTACAAAATGTTTGCAAAAATTAACAGAAATCATACTGTTCTTCTACACTTTACTCTATATATTTTGTATTCTGCTTCTGTAACATCTCGACAAACAGTCCAGCAATAATACTCGCAATAATACTCGTCTACAGTGGAAAAATATTCGGAATAATTTTAACTAATTTTTGCTTGTCTACCCGTGCTGAATATGAGTTCATAAGTAAAAGTCATTTATGAGTTTAACTTTTGATGATACCTGATATCTTGCAAATTTAACGATCCTTGCCTTCTTGAACTAGATAATATTGATATTTACTTAGTTAGTTGGCATCAAATGTTGAAAATATTGTGTTTTAGTGCTCTGTTCTGTATTATTAAGTGATAAGAGTGTTAAAAGAGATATTTTGCTATAAAATATAATTATTTTTTTTACTTTTAACACTTTTATCACTTACTAATACAGAACAGAGCACTAAAACACAATATTTTCAAAATTTGATGCCAACTAACTAGTAAATATCAGTATTAATAAGCTCAAGGAAGTTAGGATCGTTAAATTTGGAAGATATCAATGATATCAGGTATCGTGAAAACTGAAACTAATAAATGACTTTTACTTATCAACTCGTATTCAGCATGGGTAGACAAGCAAAAATTAGTTAAAATTATTCAGAATATTTTTTCACTGTAGACCAGTGTAATTAGTCACGTCCAGGAAAAATAACTAAAACATTTTTCGTGCCTCCGGCTCCGGCCGGAATTCGGTAGTTTGTAGATCTCGAAATCGTCCAGAAACACATGCGTTGCCGACCTAGTCTAGTCCGGCAAAACGTATGGATTTTGAGTTGTCATCGGTTTCGGTTGGCATGTGTAATCAGAATTTTGTCAAGCGTCAATGTTAATTCTGTGCATGGCTCATTAAAAATGTTTTTCTATTTACAATAACGTACAAACTAACGTGCCTTCAAATAAATTTATATTTAGAGCAACCTATGGAAGTTCAATTGTTTGCAACATTTTTACAGCGTAGAAAATGACACAAGAATCGTCTGGTCTGACATTTAACGAAATAAAATGAATAAAATTAGGTTAGAAAATGTTTTTAATTTTTGTAGTGCATTCATCTCAGATTATTGAAATTCACATTAATAAATAATCCAAACATTATTGTTAACTAATGGCTTTTCGTCAATATACGGAAGATGATGTTTCAGCTTTCGAAATCTTTGTGAGGCATTGCTGCAAATTTTAATTAATCTTTGGGGGAAATATACCCCAAATTCGAATGGAAAGTCGAATAAGATCGCAAAATTTCAAAAGCACCAAAGTCAAGTAACTGTTAACATAAAGAGAACAAGTAAATGGGATGTTACACGGTTAGTTCATATTCTCCATTCGGTTTCAATATTTATATTGAATGAAAACTGAAACTGAACATGGAACTAAACAGACAGTTTGAAAGTACCCACCTTAAGCAAATTGACAAATAGTTAGTCGTATCAATTCATCTATTTGTTTAAACCAAAGAAGAGAAAATAACATTAACATTGCTGTGAACACTAATAAGAATTATAAATTAAGTATTGCACATAACCTCACACAATAGGAGATAACAATTTTATACATAATTTTGAGTATGTGTTGAAAATGTGCACCCTGTTCTTGTAAACACAACCTAGTCCTTCATATAATTGCATTAGTTACATTTTCTAAAACAATAGGATTATTATTAATTTCATTAATTTTCTGTGTTATCCTATGTCGTAGTCAAAATTTCATTTCTGTATTTTGCAGCATTGATATTTCCTAAAAAACATTGATTATTATTTAATTACTAAAACATTATTACAATTGTTACCTTTAAAAAAGATTGGACCAATAATTCTGCGTTGGCTAATAGCAGCCCAAATGCCTACTTTCTGGGGGTACTGGGGTGTTTCAATGAAAAAATGTGAATTTTCTGAACTCCACATTCCTATATTTTGAGAGTTGACATATCCACTAAGATGGAAGTAGGCTTCATCAGTGTAAAAGGTTTTATCAAGGTGAACATCTAAAGTATTCAGAAACCATTGACAATATTCTAATCTTTGGGGGAGATCAGCTGGATGTAATTCTTGAACAGATGTGAGATGGTAGGGAAATAGGTGAAGATCATTTTTCACAATTGAATGACAGGTACCAACAGACACACCAAGTTGTTGTGATAAATGTTCAATTGAAGTGCCTGGGGCTTCTTCCATTGCCTGTCTCGCCTCTTCAATCACTTCTGGAGTTCTTTTCTTTGGCCTGCCGCTGCCAGGTTTTCATCCTACAGATCCATTTTCTTGGAAATTCTTTAAGGAAATGTTTAAAGTTTGTCGAAACTGCGTATATTCTACTGCAATGTCTGGGAATTCTTCTCCAAACTCTTCCATACATAACGCAAGGGAATACTGGCAAACTCCATCGATTTTTACACCATTTCGAAATAAGACATTACCATGAAGACTTTATGTTGTTCAGTGAAAGCCAATGTTCACAAAAATGTCGGAAAACAGTAAAACACTGACGTAGATTTCGTTTTAGTTCTGACAAGAACTGATTTTTTGTATGCAAGACGAGGAATAAAACGAATAAAATCACAAACACAGCTCAATCTGAAAACGGGAAAGACAACGAATGTCAAATGTCAAAATTTTAATATGAAATTGGGACAAAACTTACTATGCAACCTGTGTAACTCCGGAAAATGATTGGTTGCTTACGAAATTATCTACACTGTTAACAGAATTAAAACGTCGTCAACGCTTACTGTAAATATAATTATATTTGAAGGCACCATATATGTATACAAAGAAGCAATGTTTAACTAAAATTAATTGATTAAAATTACGTTTTAAGTGTTTTGATTGTTTTGAGTCACTTCTTGAATATGGGCTGGTGTATCCATTACACCAAATGTTTCAGGAAAATGTCAAAAAAAAACAAATTAATTAAATTTAATAAATGTTAGGATTATCAGGAAACAAGAGCGATGTTGATTTTACATTTTAAATGTTTGTGTTGCCAACACAAAAAAGTCCCTAATACCAATTATTAAAATATAGTCGATTTCATATAAATTACTTTAATTTAATCAGTAAAAAGACGTAACATTGCTTTTGAAATCAGCAATGTTAAAAAGGACAAAACTGAAAAATTAGACGAATCGGGCAAGCAACTTTGAAAGTCAAAGTCACTAGCTTTGGCTTTAACACCAAAGAAAATCAGATTTTCATGGCTTGTTTAGATGCACATTTATATGAAATTGAGTATAAGTGCTTTAGCTTTTATTTCACAAAAATCCGTAGAAGTCGGCACACGTCGTACAGCAAACCGTACTCATGCTCGCAAACGTGCAGTTTCTGGCCTTGTGATACAAATAACAATAACTATACTGACTGGCACAAAAAACGACTCACTTTGAATTTTATTAATATAATTATTAATTAATAATAATAAGTAATTCATTGCCTTAGAAATTTTTTTTGATATCATGTTGTATTGATAAGTGTTATTTAAGTTATTCTTTGCCAAAGAATATCCGACAAACAAAACATTAAACACAGTAAATAAAATTTTAATGAAAACAAAAAAGTAATTTTTCAGAAAAAATTTTATGTTATGAAAAATTGCCAAAATTTGAACAGCCTTTTGAATTAGTATCTCGTATTGTCACATTAAATCTTTTAACACGTAAATCAACCGACAAAAACACAACGTGGAAGTGACGCAAATTTTCTAATTATTTATTTAAACAAAACAATTAGGTTGCCATGGTGACCATAGTACTCCCGATCATTGAAAATATCCCAGTTTAACTATAATAAAGAAAAATAAGCACAAATATAATTTCAAGATCATTTATTAAAGAAATCATAATGAGTCGTTTTTTGTGCCGGTGAGTGTATTTCAGTACTGTTTTTATAATTATTGTAATTGACGTAAACTACATAACTTCTAGGTACTATCGCTGGCCAAAAAAGAAAGAACTCGTACACAGATGACAGAACAACAGATCCAAAAATTAAAAATTTGAGTTGTGTACACACTGCTTTTTTAATAAAGGTTATGTATGCATAGGTTTCATTTTTTGGCCAATAAAACGGTACCTTTATCAACACCAACCTCAGCAGCAATTGCCCGTATCGAAATCCGTTCTCGCTATAGTTTGTTTTTGAATTTCAGTTAAACCCATTTTTTCGCATTGACTTTGACACTGACAATAACATTTGACGTAGACTTTGATTTACAATACTAAAATTTTGGCTTTACGAGTTTTTTTTTTGGCCCAGCGATAGTACTACATATGTACTTAAGGAAATTTAACAATTTCCAACAAAAAAAACTAAATACGGTACTATGGCGGCCAAAATTAAATTTTAGCCATTTTCTTTCATTTCAAAAGAAAAAATTTGTAATCCATACTTTATTGTCATCATGATTACCGTCTTGATTATGATTGGTATTTTTTGGTCGGTAAATTTCAAAATTCGGAATTATTTTGTCATTTTCTACTACACAGAACGTTTACCTCAGGTTATCCACAGGCTGGTCCATCGTATAAAATATTCTAAATAAACCATATTTCTAATCATCTTAGAAATTTGAATTTTACAGTTTTTTATAAATATCTGCTCAATATATTTTTTTTTTTTTAAATACATAGATTATACCAGTCGAAAGTAAATTTTTCGACAAATCAACCCTGTAAATTTTATAAATTTTTCTCAATTCTTAAGCGTCATTTGCCACCGGCGGTAAAAGATGAATCACCCTGTATACTAATTCGCTCCGGCGCACAGTGGGCTGAAACGCCGAAAACCTGGCCAAAATCCAAAAAAATGATGTATGTTTTTCAAGACTTACCTTTGAAATAGTTGTGTGGTACCCCTAGTATCAGGAATGACCATTGATAAGGGACTGGAGACCCCACATGGGTCAGGAATTAATTCCATTTGTGAGCTTCGAGCTCGCCGCTTCGATAGTTTCTAGCGCCGAGAAAAGTAGCAGATATGGGTTACGCGTGTAAAATGTGTTCCAATGAAGTTTTTGCAATTGTTTTAAAACGGATTCTTCTCTTGGAAGTAAGCAAAATTAAAATGTATAATTCGTTGTTCATTTTATGATGATGTTAATTAGCAAATTAACAATAAAGTCGCTCGAAATTTTGTTGGTTTCGTTATGGAAATTAGTTATTCAAAAAGCAATAAGTTACGTCATTGGTTGCCAGTGGTCAGGAAATCAATTTCAAATTGTTTATTGAACATTTCTTTAACTATTTACAAAGAACTGGCTGCAACTTTCTGCAACTTTGCTTTTTGAGACACTTTTTGTGCGAAGATGCGCGTAAATTAAAGCACTTTTACAGATCCAAATACTATGAAGAATAATTTTTTTGTTAAAGAAGTAAATTTTCGATCTGTCATCAAATTGTACAATCCTTGATGCATCCTACTGGACAAATGTCCGAAGAAGCTCCAGAGTTGTGAAATAAGAATATTAAAAGATTCCGCGAAAATTTTACAAGAAAATGTGATGGCAAAAAAAAACATTGAAGATGTTTTCCGTAGATTATTAATATCATGGGATCCAATGATTTCTACTTTGCGAAAAACTTCACAGACCACAGAGCTGCTAGTGTGCTAGACCCACTTTCAATTGCAGCAGCAAGCTCTCATTTCGATGTAAATGTTGATACTGATGATGACAATAATGTATACGATCCTATAGGTATTAAGCACTATGTAAAAGTGAATATTGTATATTATTTTGTAATATTGAAGTTTTTTGGCACATTTTTTTTTGGACGTTTTGTAGCCGCCATTATGTTTTTTCAAAATTAGATTTCGGATTCTTAATCAGCGACCTGAAAAACCCCTATACAGTGCATTTTTTTTAACTGTTGCCATAGGGAATTGCATGGTAAAACTTGTACCCCCTGTTAACTTTTGTTCTGATGAAAATATTCAAACCATTTTTGGAACAAAGTTGGAAGATTTTTTAAACTATCGGATAGATTACAATTCAATATCCTAAACTGTCTAAAAAGTTGTGAAAAAATATTTCTAGCACGCCGGAATAATAGTACGTCGAGCGGTCGCCAGAATAGCGTCCCTGTCGGCTCAACTAGCACCTGAGACCTGACCATCTCCACTTTTGACTTTTGTCACTTTCATTTAAAAAATAAATAGCGAGATCTCCTCGAGGCTATGATTAAAATAAATAATAAATTAAAATATAAAACCTAATTTTTGTTCCCATATCGCCTACTACGTTTTTTGTCAAATTATTTACGTTCATTAATTTCAACTTTGAAGAGTAAAATTAGTTAAATAAAACTGCTTGTCGTTCGTTGTTCAAATAGTATGCATTACATAGTCTTATTAATGATTACAAAAATAAAAATTTGCACCAAATCTGGAGTGGATCATAAGTTAACAGAGGGTATAATTTTAACCATGCAATTCCCTACGGCAACAGTTAAAAAAAAACGCATAAGAGGTCAACCAGAAACTGTGGAGGAATTATTAAGGACAAGAATAACACGCGAAGAAATTTTCAACATCGCTTGGGACATTGTCTAGCAGTCGAAGGAAAACACTTTACCATGCAATTCCCTATGGTAACAGTTAAAAAAAATGCACTGTATACACATTTTCACAGAAATCGATAAATTTCTTCGTATTTTGGCCAGCTTTTCGGCGTTTCAGCCCACTGTGCGGCGGTCAAGTCTTAATCTGTTGTGTGAAAAGGGTAATAGGTAAGTTCGCTCCCGATGCTATTTCTAGGAAAGCTTTCTTTATTTTACAATCACGATCTCAGGATATTTCTGTTTTTGGAAAATCTGAATTATCATATTAAAATACGTAGTAGTAATCAAGAGAAAAAGATATACCGCAGGGTTCTTCATTTACGTAAGCAATTTGTAGATGAGAAAGTAGCTTTACTTAGACAAAATATTTTAAGTTAATTTCAATTTGTAAAACTTATATCCTATAAATTTGAACGTATGTCAGTTGGGCCAAAAAGTACGACGCAGGTAAACGGGAGGGCAGGGGGAGGATTAAGTTGACCGTGCAGTTGGGCCAGAGAGATAATGCTCTTAAAGTTGACCACATTTGATACTCTAAGATCCCACTGCATGATTTCTACGTTCATCTGTTTTTTAATCAAAACAAAATTTTTATAGATAGAATAGAGAAATATGTTTCTGCAGGGTTGCCTATCAAAATATGGCCGCAAGTATTTTTTAATTAAAATTAAATTAAATAATTTTTTCCCAAACAGTTTCGTTCACTTGTTTTTTACATAAATTATAAGTCATTTCACTTGGCCGCAACCCCTTGGCAACCGGGTGTAAACATGTAATTCTCTGTTTAATTTATACCTTCATAACGTATCCTCATAAATTAATTATATATCAAATTAAAGCTATTTTTTTTCTCTACACGATGGAATACGGTTGCTTATGGAAAAGTGGCCGCAAATATGGGTAACTGTTAAAGATAGATAAGAGCGAAAGAGAGTTAACGCACCACAATGTGCATTTTTGTATCTTTGATTTTAAATATTTATTCCTATTGCAATACAGCAACACTTCTAATAAAGTATTTTGTTTGGTGCTGTCGAGAACATAAACATACGAAGAGAAGATTACAAATAACGCTATAATCCTACCCCTAACTAATGATCGGCCCAACTGAACGATAAATTAATCCCTCTACCTGACGCCTGGCCCAACTGACCAACGCCGATAAATTTATGCCAAATGTTACCCAATAATTTCTATGTAATGTAAAATTGAATACAAATACATGATTTGACATTTCACTGTGTTACTCTTTGGTAACAGTTTATTCATAAACTGAAGATAATTATGAACCGGGTTGGTTATTTCCTAGAATTAGTTAAATCCTCTTAAGACATGGGTGCGAATTAGTATACGGCTACCGGAGCGAACTAGCATAGGGTTAACGTGGTTATTTGACCGCGGGAGCGAACTAGTGTGCAGCGCTAGCAACAAACCAATTTAAGTAGTGACACTTTTGATTTATACCGAGCGATCAACAATTACTTAGATAAGGGGCGGCTATGACTTTGACAGTGTCACCCTCGACAGATTACCTGGTGTCCTACGGTTTAAATACGCTCCATTATTATTTGAGAAAATATTATTTAATTATCAAATTTTATCAAACAAATTCGCAAAACACTTGGGACGCCACCGGACATTGCTTCCGTCTGACACTGAATAAAAACGAAACAAAAACTGCAAAATCCATATATTCAGTGTTGCCAGACTTACCAACTGACAAATCCCTATTCGCAATTTACAAAAATCCCTACATGTCCCTGACTATGCACGCTTTGCTATAATGATACAAATAAAAATGCATTGTCTCATCAGTCATCAACATATTTATTTACTAAAGTCAAAAAATACAAATTCTTTAAAAAACAAAACAAAAATACAAATTAAAAAAAAAACAATATAATACTTAGTACCGTTCATTTAAAAAAATATGAAAATAATCAACAAAAAAATAATCCTTACAAACTGCCTACTCGTCCTCAGGATCAGAATACTGATCATTAGACTGTGGACGTTCTAAATTATATACATAAATTGTTTTTATACAGTTGCCGCATTTCTGGTGTAATATCAAATGTTTTTGGGTTTACATTTTTATTTTTCATATCCATTTTGACTCTTAAAAGAGAACTTAACGTTTTGGTATAGTTCTCCCAGCGCTGCAGCGATTTTATGGCAAGACAATAGTAATTATTACGCCTGTTGAGATGCCGATAAGCGACATAAACAGACCCCTGTCAATCATCATTTTCGTTCTATACCTGTCAGTTTACAGGGTAGTACTTCGACGAATTTACGATTAGCCATTGCGGTTTAAACCTATTGTCGGTGTTGTTAACGTTTATACAATGGTACCCTGCCATAAAATCGCGGCAGCTCTGGGATAACTACATATACTTAACCTATTCCTTTTTTTCGTATCTGCACACATGGAAAAAATGGGTCTTGTTCAATCTTTACCCCCTCTACCCCGACTTCGTGGTGCCGGACCCTTTCGGCTACCTGCACTTGTATAAAACCGAAATATTTGTAGAATTAGACACTTGTAAATAGAGATTCGTAGAAGCCACACGTCTTTTATTCAGTCTATTGATTCGTTCTCTGTTTATCAGTCACTTGTTCAAAAACGCTTGAACAGCTCCCACAGCCGCATTTGAATGCGGTAGGGACAACACTATTTTTGCTAAATTACAGTGGAATCCGCTTACAACGAGGGAGCAAGGGCCCAAAAATTTTTCTCGCTATAACCGGATATCGTAACATTTTTCAAAATTATTAATTGATTATAAAAATTGTGTTTTAAATAGTATTTTATTGATAAGAAACATGTTAATACAATACATAGGTAATTATTTGTGAACCAAATAATCAGTTATTTGTTTTTGTTTATAATTTATACTTGGTGATTTTAAATGAATGTGATTTTTTTTCATAGGTTGGTAATATTCAGTGGCGGCTGGTCTGGGTAGGCAGGGTAGGCAGTGCCTACCCAAAATATTCAAAGCGAAAATGAAGAAATTACGTCTAATAGATTTATAAAAAAAAAAAAACAATTGCTGAATTTAATCTTAATCTAAGTTCTATGCAGAAAACCGTGAATAATTTGTTTTGTTAAATTATTATTAATACAACGTTGCGCTTCATTTCAGCTGGAAAGTTGAACGAAGGCAGGCGAGCCCACCCTGGATTATGGCCGACGAAGCTAGTGCGTACGTACGATTCTATCAGTTTCTGTGTTCTCTCGCGTCAACTCGAGCCGAGAGTACGACTAGGCTCTCGATCGCTGTTTGTTGTCCGGGTGGGCTAGCCTACCCTGGCAGTCCAAGCGTACCAGCGTACACACGTGCGCATGCTGTTACGAGTATATGAGTTTGATAGCGTCTAATGCATTACTGAAAAGATTTTTTTTTCACGAATAAAACGACAATAGTGTCATAGATCATATGTTTACCTTTTTTTTTAGATTGTGATAAAGCCAGACAATAAATTTTATACTGTTTCGTGTATTTGTATTTGTATTTGTCAATACTAATACATAATACACACTATCTAATAATAAAATATTTCAGATTTAATTAAATCTGAAATAAATGTTAAAAATAAAAACTAGGAAGGCGCAGTCAAGAAAGAAAGACCGTAAATTTTGTAATTTATTTATATAAAAATACCCATAGCCTAATAGGGTACTAGACACTTGAATTTTACTTATAATTTAATGAGCCTTATATCAGTTACTAGTAACAGCTTACATTGAATCATATATGTACAAATAGTGTGATCTTAAGCTGTAGGCGATCGGACCTACCGTAACCAAGTGCAGGCTATGCCTGCCTTACTGAAACTCGCACGCGCACATTGTCATAATATGATGAAAAACAAATAGTTCGAAATTTAAATAAACCATGTCCTGATCTGGTAAATTTACTTTATAATGAAAAGAGACGGTGCACGCGCATGTTTTCAACTTCGTGGTATCAAAAGTGTCAATGGATTTCTGGAAGCATAAACAAGAATAGATTGTATTGTTGGTATTATTTATTATTTTGCGAAAACACACGGAGTCCCTGGAATTCAACCGGTTATAATAATTTGAAACAATTAGAATTAGCAATGTCAATCCAGAAACACGAAATTTCGAAAGAACACGTACACGCGGCCTTAAAATTCAAACTTTTTGGGAAACAACAGAGCATTGCAGCTGCGTTAGATTCGGGACATCGGGTAAGCATTTTGAGACATAACGAAAAAATGAAAGAGAATCGGGATATTTTAAAACGTTTAGTCGATATGACACTCTATTTATCGACACAGGAATTGGCGTTTCGTGGTCACGATGAAACAAAAACGTCATTAAATCAGGGCAATTTTAAAGAGCTCGCGAAACTTTTAAATACGTATGATGAAAAATTTTAAACTTTTTTAAACGAATATTCTGTATTTAGCGGTTTATCAAAAACCATTCAGAATGAGTTAATTGAAAGCATCACGAAAGTGATAATAAAAACCATAGAATCAGAAGTAGATAAATCTGTTTGTTTCTCGTGGCAAAAGGTCGAAAGGCAGATGATCTTTTTAACTTATTGACAACGACTTTTAGTAGATTCAATCTTCTACAAAAATTGGTAGGTCAAACGTATGACGGAGCTTCAGTGGCTTCAGTAATGGCAAGAGAGCAGTCAAAAATTCGTTCAATAGCTCCCCAAGCAAAGTTCACACTTTGTTATGCCCACAGACTAAATTCAATATTACAGGACGCTTAAGGTAAAATCAAAGAGTGTCGAATATTTTTTTGCTAATGTTGCCGGATTTTCAAGTTTTTTTTTCAAAATCAACGAAAAGGACCAAATTATTAGATGATGACTTAGGGTTAATTGTGTAAAATGACAAAAAAAAGTGCATATGTATAATGGTATACATTAATCCTTATGCAGGGCCTAAGTGCCTACCCAGATTTTTTTAGTACGAGCCGCCACTGGTAATATTATTGTTGGTTATTCTGCTTTTTATTCTGCTCCTATTTGACACAATTTATTAATACATAAAATGTCAAAATGACGTACGTACGCCAATGTGTTGATTAAGGTATCAAGTTTGCCAAAATAATTTATGAAAAATGTTCCCAACTTAAGAAAAAAAGTCACAATCATTTAAAATCACCTGGTAATAGATCTAAAGAATTTTCCAACGTTAAAGATTAAAATAGACCTCAATGCACACTCTTCTACATCTGCGCATTCAAATAGTATATTATGCAACAAGATTTATAAACGGCACTTTAGACACGCGTTTTATGTTAGGCACGAGCGAAGCGTAGCGGAGCGAGTGTTTAATAAACAAGTGTCTAGAGAAGTTTATAAACGAGTTGAATACTGTACTTTTTCTACGACCAAATTAACAAATGGAACACACAAACGAAACAAGCAACTTTTTTATTAAACGTTAATTTAAACATACAAACTAAATGAACATACCAAATAGGAATATATATATTTCTCAGGATACAAACTGTTGGTGGCTTCAGGTCCATATTTGAAAAATACAACGAATTATTCCACTGCAATGACGTTTTCTTGCACGCCGGATGCGAAACTGATAAACGTCAAAATACCAACTTGATCTAGAGCTAAATATGTCCAAAAAATTCAAGCCGTGTTTAAAGAAACTTCGAGCGTGTTTAATATCCCGAAAACGCCCGAATGGACACCAAGTTGTGACTAATGAACAATCGTTTTTAAAGTGACGTTTTATACACTATTTATCAGTGCAAAATGTGACACTATAGAGAAGGAAGTAGAAAAACAGTATTTTTATGCTTAATGTTTTTAAAACACCTAGGACGTTTAGATTTATCTAGGGCTAGCAATTTTCGTTTTTCTAACCATCCAAATTAGCACAGACTAAAATTGTCAATTGTCATATTTTGCCGCCGCTTTTTGTTCACCATTTTGTACTCAATTTAATATGGCGAATTTTTCCGAAATACGCAGCTGTTTTCGTTTCGACATGAGACTCGTAAAAGCAAGTTACTTCAGCAAGAAGCTAAATGCGACTAACTAAAATTTATAGTCTTTTTGTATCGGATTTCCGGATAAACTCAATGTTTTTAAAACTACAGAAAACACATTACATTTATATGAATGTTGCAAAGAATGGTCTGACTCGACCAGAACTTCTAAGAATGAACAGACGATATAATTGATGGCGTTAGCAGAAATTCTTCTCGTTATAACCGGCTTAACCATCACTAGACAAGCCGTTATATCAGGATTCTCGTTATAACCGATCTCGCTGTATACGGATTTTTTTTTATTTGATAACAAATCAGAAACCAACCAAACAAAGTAGAAATCCTCGTTATAACCGGTCCCTCGTTATAAACCGTACTCGTTATAAGCGGTTTTTATTGTATGTACTAATGTTTTCAAAGATTCTTTGGCTTATTACATCCCTTACCTCATCAATTTTTCCTCAAAATTCTTCTGGATTTAAATTTTCTTACCCAACTTTTTCGTCCTCAGAAAAAAACACATATATTTTTCCATATTCTAATAAAGTTTGTTCAGTGTCAATGATGTTTTCATACTTCGAACAAATATTGCCAATGCCAATTTTATTAGTACTTTTTAGTAGATTATTCGGCATAACAAACTGAAACTCAGAAATTATATTATTATTTAAAGGCAATCTTTTTAATGTTTGTTGTACTGCTACTTCGTAAAATGTTAGACAGCGATTTCTGAACTCATGTTCATGGCTTTTATTTGACAATTATTGGTTTAAAATTTCCTCCGTTTTTTTTTCCAATATTGACAGACTCTTCAGGTAAAAGTACATGTGGGCTTAAAATATTACATTTCTCTATTGTTTTCATGTATTCACGTTTAACAAAATTTGAACATAAAAGTGTCAAAAATCTTTTGCATTCAACCTCTAAAACACCAATTACATTTTTTTCAGACTAAAATAACATGTTAAATGCTTGGCAATATGGTAAGACATGAGCTAATATGCTCTATTATAGGGATTGTTTAACTGGTTTAAAATTGATTCGCCATTGCTGTCTTCTACAGATGCATATAAAAATAAATGTTGTAGAGTTGACCACTACTTTATAAAATTATGTTTACACATTGTTGTAGAGCGAGCTAGCCATCTTGTCCTACTTGGGTTTATTATTTTATATTTTGTCGAGTTCATAGTAACTTAAATCTCATTTAATAATGCTTGCCTTTTTGGGCTTGTGGAAAAATAGGAGTATAGTGAATGCATCAGTCCTTCCAAATGTTTTGGAAGAACATCAGCAGCATGACTGGCAATCAAGTGTGCAGAATGGCAAATACATCCTAAAACAAATGTTTGAGGATTGTTCTGTAATAATCGAGTCATAATTCATAAAGGAATATATTTCACCCATCATTACATTAGCGTTGTCACTACAGTACCCTACTATATTATTTATGTTTTTTTAAACCAGTGGTAAAAGCATTGTACAAGCTCTCTAAAGTCGCACTCTCTGCTACATTAATCACATCTAACAAATTCACAACAGTTTTGCAGTTTTCAAAATATTTAACTAAAATGCAAACATTCTTATCGTTACAACTGACATAAATGTACTTTCATCTACTAAAATTGAGAAGAACTTTACATTCATTTGTTATGACTGGTCCTAATACATTGTTGATGATATTAGTACATTTTGTCCTTCCTAGCCTGATTTTCTTTGATAATTGACTGTCCATAAATATATACATATTTCATATAGTCAACGATTTTCTGCATTGCATTGAAACTAACATTTTCATCAACAGTAATTAAGCTCAATCGAATCTCGGCATCAATTTAATCATTTTCTAGACGCGGTTTGAAAAATCCTTGTAGATCTTTATTTGCACATTTTGCCCGAAGAGCTTTCACATGTAAGGAAGTTTTCCTATGGTTTATAAGTTCACTTTTGCCTGCTACAAGGATTTTATTGCACGCCAAGCACTTGACTTTGTCGGGATGATTCGGCACCAATCACTTTATTGTCAATGACACCCCCCCACACGTTCAGCGACCAATAGTTTTGCGTCTGTCTTTGGCGCATCCACTGGGGATTCTCAACTGCCCAATAGTGCATATTATGTTTGTTTACATGACCGTTATTTTTGAAATTGCACTCGTCGGTAAACATAACGTTCTTGAAAGTTTTTATTTTCGGTTATTTGCCCCTCAGCCCAGCGATAGAATGTTAAACGATTTTCAAAATCGTCACCATGAAGCTCTTGGTGAAGTTCTATGTGATGATGATATTGATGATGATGATGTGATGATGATATTTACGATTTTCTAAAATCTTGCGGACACTAAATTGGCTTATACCCGTTTCTGTGCTGATTTGGCGATTACTAATGTGGGGATTATTTTCCACCATATTTATCACCACTGCTTGGTTTACCTCGTGTGTGATCGGTGGGTTGACATATGTTTTCTTCTTGTGTTCCAAAGATCCAGTTTCCAATACGTGTCTGATCAAGGCAGTAAAAATTTTATGCTCTGGATGTGGGCGCTCTGGAAACCTTTCAGCATAGGTTGCAGCCGCTAAAACTGCATTTCTGTGACATGCGCCGTAAATTAAAATTATTTCCAGTTTCTCTTCCACCGAATACTGGAATGGCATGATCAATAAAATCGATTAAGCAATAGAGTGTTAAAACGAATCACTAATCACTAGATACTTAAGATTTAAACTTAAAAGAGAAATGGCACTTAAAACAATCGAACACTAAAACTAAACACTAATCACTAGATACTTAAAAATTAAGGCTATTGTGGAGTGCCCATAATTTTCAGTTTTCGTGAATAGGCAACCGTTGCCTTAAAGACACCAAAGTGTTCGCGGTTGCAACCTGAAAAACAAGAATTTGCACCCCACTGGGTGTGTTAATCCTCAGAACAAAACCTCTATTGTATGCGGATTTAAGAAGGGCTACGGGCGGCTTCATTTACCTGACAGCCAGATACGAAATGTATATTTTCTAGTTACCAACAGTTTCAACCATTTTCTTCAGTTGCATTTTTTTAATAAGTAGATACTTGTTTGTGAAGTCAAAACTAATTATAGCTTTTTCCTTACACTAACCATGAGATACCAAAAATATCACCATAATAAGAAAGGATCCGAAAAAAAAACTAAAAAACTTTTGTATAATTTTATTTCAAATAAAATAAGTAAACTAAATTTAAAAAATAACAGTTTCCACAATAATCTACAGAAATAATTATAATGTCAAAATGTGAGGCGTTTAATCTTTAATGATTTACTAATTTATCATCATAAATCTTCGATTTTGATATCTCTGAGAGGTAATTCCCTTTCTACACGAGAATCTAAATATTCAGGCAAAAATGCTGAATAATAAAATTTTTGTAGTTTTTCAATCATTTTTGATTGCCAGAAATCGGAATCTCTAAGGATTAGCTCACAATGGTAATCTTTCCTTGTGTAAACAAAAAAATAACAATATTTTCTATCAGTTATTTCCAGCTGTCCTTGAATCTGATACATATAACTATCGTTGGGCTTTCATCTAATTCTATTCTCTGTGTCAATATAACAAAATTTAATTATTTTAGATTTAACTGCCTCTTCAACTGTTAAATCTCTTGCCGAGAAAGGACATTTAATTTCGATAATCGAGTCCTCATCGATTAACCCATCGGGAGAGGCACCAAGAAATGAATATTCTTCATGAACAAAAAGCCCACAAGAAACAACACTCATAGAAAATTCCTCTTCAAATATTTCTCTGGCATGCATTTCATTACATTGGCCATATTGCAGTGATTTGCTGGAAATGGATGAGTTTGAATAGAGCAATTGTTGGATAGTACATTTAGTTGAAGTGCTTTTCATCATTTTACAAATTTTTCCAAAATTGCTAGCGGTGATCCTGAAATATTTTTCTTGAAACCATTTTGGATTTAAAATTTGTCCTCTTGTTTCAAGTTCAATTTTTCTTTTATCTACACCATCCAATTGTTTTACAAAGTCATTTATTAAAATTCCTATTTCTAATTCGCTCTTATCTGGAAAATCATCTAATGTATTTCCCCCATAGTCCTTATCGGCTTCAACGTGTTTTGAAAACTTTTTATTCTTATTTTTATTAACTGTACTTATTTTTATTGCGGAACAATACTTTTCCGTATATATTCCAATTTTTCCGTTAGGACTAATTTTATGTTGTAATTTAGCAAAAAATGGTTTCTTTGTATTGAATTTTGATACAGCCGCAAAGCAACGAGTTTCATACGAACCACTCTTAGAAAAATGAATTCTTTTGCCCCCCACTAATTTGTTGACAATGCTGTTGAAGCATTCTGCCTGATTTGTATCAGAGTCTTGTAACAACTGGAGGCATTTCTAGCTAACCTATTAATGGCAGCCAAAAATTCGTCAAAAATAGAGCATTGCATAAACAAATCAAATAAATTTTCTTCCCTTTCTTTAACGCCTTTACAAAAATATTTATATGTATCATCATTAGTTTTACAAGTATCATGACACCCCATAATATGTTTTGACCCGTTTAAAATATGTTTTTAAATTTTCAATTTTTAAATAATTTTCAATATTTTGTTGTTTCCAATATTTTGTAGCACCAACTACCGCTGAACGAAACCGTAAAATGTTGTTTTTTAAAAAATGTCGAATTTTCATGTCTACTTTAGACCTTCTTGATAGTTCATGAAGTTTTCCACAATAATTCCTTAATAAATGATTACGGCACTCTATTTTTTCTATGAAAAATGATGGTCCATATGGCTTATTTTCTTTAATTTTTTTGTAGACACTACTATCCCCATCCCCAATAATTTTTGAAAATTTGACTCCATGCATTTCAAGAGATTTATTGAAGCCCTCTAAAATAATTTGCGATTCCATTGCAGTCGATGTGCCATACCAATTTTTATGACAGTTATGTTCAGGTATAAGCTCATCGCGTTTATGCTTTTCACAAAAATAACAATATTTATTTTTTACATCGGCATATAATACTTTTTTTGTTCTCGCCCCAATTATACAGGCAACACCTGAAGATGCGTTGTAGTTGGATTTATAAGAACGCTTGCTCCATGCACCGTCCACTATTACGGGTATCATCGGGATACCATCTGCATCTATCTCACCTGATTCGATAGCAATGGCGGCTTCCTCCTTTCCGGCTTCGATCATATCTTCTAAAGCGTTTTCTTTCACAATACTTTTGATAGATACTTCCTTAGCAGCGTAGGTTTTGAATGTCAAGCTGGGAACATCTAACGCAGAACAAAGTTCTCGTAATTGTGAAAAGCCCGCTCCGATGGCGATTGTCCCGGAAACTGCCGATTTATTTATATCAGCATCCAGAGAGCTTTCTGTAGAAAACGAACTCTTCAAACCACAAACGGAGCATTTTGTAGAAAATACACTTCTGAGTCCATATCTCTTTTCTGACACGATATCTATATCAAAAAAGCTGCAGCCAAAACCTGGATGTTTCAGTTGCTTTAGAACAGCAAAAAGATGCTTGATGTTGACAATTCTGCGACCAGAAATATCCATCGATCCTTGTTGAGAATATTGTTCGTTATTGGTTTCTAACTCCGGAAAAGACTCTTCATGCGATTCCATTATCAATGTATTCATGAGATTTTCATTAACAGTGTCATGCTCGCTATTAACATTCTCAAATTGAGTTTTCCTGTGAACAATAGTATATATTGCTTTACTAGGATTACAACTGAAATTTTTTGACAAGCAAATAAAATATACTCGCAATCAATATTTGAAAGCGTAGTGTTGAAGTCATTTTTACGTTACTTACTTGCTCTGAAGATTTTTTATAAACTTCTTCTTATTTTGACGACGAGCGCCACATGTCAATCTCTTCTTACTGCACAAACCCATTTTTTATTCTAAATCACAGGGATAACTCAAAATAACACTTTATCGCACACTTTCACGTCAAGGCAACTATGAAAGCAATAATGATCAGTAGAACAATTTTGTTTATTTGACTTCACTTATTACCTCCCCCCCTCTCATTAGCCTGGATTCTGAGCCCTTCTTGGAAATTGGGATACATTGGCAAACATGCAAGTAGAGTCGAATTTTTCAACTACCCACTTCTAAATATGTGCTTGTGATGAAGCAGGTAAATTATTTGGGTCTGCATAAATTCCGCATTATTAAAATGTCTAAGTACCACACCCTTTATTTTATAAGAATTCCGCACCATGTCATAGCTTAGTCATGGAAGATTATACCTGATAATAATTACTGCTCCTTCTAGTCCCTAACAACCTTCCTGTTCATATTTTTGTAAGTGTTTTTGATATTTTTTCCTGAAAGTGGGTACTTGATTTGTCTTGTGCTCACAATGATCAATGAGATGTCATCTACCTACCCCTTTAATCAGAAAAGGCTGAAAATGTTGGCGGATTTCTAAAAGAGCGCCATTAATTAATAAGAGTTTATATGTGCGACTCGATCCAAGTCCCCATGAATCATTTGGCAAAAATCATGGTTTTTAAAAAAAATTGCAAATATTACTTTAATAAGTAGATTATCATAATATAATAAGAACAATGCTGTCTATTGTATACCTTTGTAACACTGCACCGACAACCCTACTAATAGGGTACCCTTTAATCCCTACGCTCTAAATTGCTAACCGTATTGTGTGTTGCCTATTTGCTGAAAATATACATAAAATTTATTTCCTTTTTTAATGAAATATACAAAAAAGGTTTGAAATAAAGAAAAATTCACTTCCAAGGGCGACCTGTAGATTTGCTTCCTCTATCCATTGACCTCAAGTTAAGGCCAAAATTGTTTACAATAGTGGATATATTGTGCAATAAAAAATTTTGGATTTTATTTTTTTACTAAAAAGCTGATAAATTTAACCGAAAAGCAATCCCAGAGCGACCTAGAGATACACATTAGGATTAGTTAAGTGTATCGTGAATCGCTTCAAATATCTTTATGAAGCTATAATTTTGCAATAAAAAAATCAGTATTTTGCGGCCCCTGTATAGAATAGCCTTAAACATAAAAGAGAAGGGGCACTTAAAACAATCGAGCACAAAATTTCAAAAACTAAACAGAAACCACATAAAAATTAAACAATGAAACATACCTATAAACGAATAAGCGCTGGGAACGTCGCTGTTCGAAATCGCATTCGAAAATGAATATTTGTCATTTATTACCACTTCTGTTCCTTCTTATGAGGATAAAATTTACCTGAATTAGAAAGTTTATCCTACGCTCAACGCTAAGTGTAAACATCTTGTCCTAAAATTTCGTGGAAAGGATTATCTTTAGGTAATGAGTCTGTGATTTGAAATCTCTGTTCTGTAAGTAATTTTGTAGTTACATTATTTGTTGACAATCACCAATTTTTATTAAAACCTACCCTGTAAAACGCTTTTTTGCTGTCTTGCGCTAGTTAAACGAATTAGTGCCGTTTCGTGCGTTCCCATTTCGTGCGTTACTGAAAATATTCCCGTTTCGGGCGTCGTCCCAAGTCTTTACCTGCGGCGAGTGCCGTTTCGTGCGTTGGTCCGCTGACAATGCGGGATACGGTCATATACCTAGCCAATATTTAGAACGCAGATTTTTATTCAAACACATATATTTATTTATATTTAGGTATGTACATACTATGAAATAACCAGGTATAAATTTAAAACATTACAGATGATTCTACAATTTGACTATATACTGGGTGCCCCAAAATTCGCGGAATAACTTAGTAGTAGGTTGTTGAGTAGTCATTAAAATATCAGGTAAAAATGTTTAAAAAAATCAATCTTCTTTTTTGTAGAAGATGTGGACCTATTCGTTACCCTAAATGTGGCAACATTTAAAAACATTAATGTATCCCAATAGTCTGCAAAATATTTCATTTTTGTTGTGTCCATGGAAATGAGAGAGAAAAATTAAAGCTATGTTGCCGTACACTATTTGAGGTAAAACGGACATAAAATTACCACTTGAAAATCCTGGAATTAATGAAGAAAATAATTGCAAACCTGATCACAATCATTCAGAATTATTATTCCACTGGCTAGTAAAAGACAAATAGTCCAAATCTTTTCTAATGTTTAAAATAAATGAGATCAAAGCTGCACCTTTTGAGTACCCATATCTTCAAATCTAAGAGGTATAGATTTTTAAAATTATTTTTCCCATTGTCTTCTAACATGAGTTGACATTGCCTCATTGAGTTGTTCCGCGAATTTTGGGGCACCCCGTATGCTAGATTATGTAGGCACTGACCAATTGTTTTTGTTCCTGCAGTATAATCATTTACTGTTAAAAGAATTCTTTCGTCCAAGTCCATGTATTTCTTTGCTCTCTTCCTGGGAGTCATATGAAGTTCCACTTGTGTCTTCACCATTTCATAATGTTGAGCATCGTTTTTTAAAACGGACACTCTAGTGCAACGAAATAGGCGTTAAAATCTTGCACTTTTGAGTAGTCGGGTGACGACTCCATGATGTGTAGCCAGCCTTCATCAGTTGCGTCTAAAGGTATGTGCTAGCGCAGCACACTTCCGGAGGTGTTCACCTACTTCCTCGTTCTCCCGATATAAGCAGACCAAACCCAATTCTTGAACTTGTCGCCACGAACACTGGTTAAAGTGAAAATTACACCCGCGTAACATTGCATTGGGAAAAGTATATCGAATACTTTGTATTGCTGCGGTTTCGAAGTCTATTTTAAACGTTTTCGGTGACCACGATGGAATTTCACGCCGAATTAAACTGAACAACCGGTCATATGTCAATTTTTGGCGATTTGGTAATAAAGCATACACAACCGGAATTATTTATGTTCGTTGCACTATCAGTACTCCCTATGTCTGCGTGGATAGTATATAACGGATCAAATTGGCGGCAAAACTTTTGAGGGTCCCATCCCCAAAGAAATCTTGGCTTTGAACCAAAGCTTCACGAGCACTCGTGCTGGAAAATGCAAGAATGCGGTCCTCCACACCATCATTGACCAGCAAGAAATCGTCCGACAAATGTTGCGGCAGAACAATGTGTTCTCTATTGGCGAATACAGTAACCCCAAATGTTTGTCGTCGTTGCCTGTATAACGATGATTTTTTGGAAACCAAGTTCGGGACTTCAGTGACGAAGTCTAATCCAACGTCCTTCACTTTCGAAATTTCTTCATGAAAAATTTTCGGTACCGGCGTCAATTCATCGCGTGCTCGTTTGCGACAATTTTGTAGGCACTTCTCCACTTCTGTCTTCGCCAAATCTGGTATACATGAATGTTGATTCTTGTAAATTACCGTGTTGTTGGAATCTGTCGTTACACTACCACTGCACGTTCTACTAGCACAGGTCCACCGTGTAGTCGAGTTTTAAGTTTTTGGTTGTATCGGTTGCCAGCATACATACATACAGGGTTATTCTAAATGATTGTAGTCGAAGTAGGCGTGAAAACTGAATGTAAAATTTATGGTTGCCGCTCCACATAAAAAAATCATCAAAATGATGTGTTAAATTGGGTGCAAAACAACTCACTATTTTTAAAATTGATTGAAAAACAACTCAATATTTCTGGATTCAATCGTTAATTTAACAAAAATAAATAAAATCCTCATCACCGCACTTTTCACCTAAAAAATGACAGTGACAGCGACACAACTGACAGTTCACATGAAAGCGGCAAAAACGTAATAACATGGGCATGGCCTACTTCGACTACAATTATTTAGAATAACCCTGTATAATAATACAGGTCGAGCTCTCTTTGATTCCACAAATTCCACACTCGACATTATCACTTCCACTAGTTTAAGTAATGTTATTTAAAACTGTTCAAATCGGGACTGGTTTCGTTCAGACTTCTGATATTCGTTTGATTTCGTTTAGAATAAGGTACTGTTACGTTATTAAATTGAATTTTTACTTTCACTTTCCCTTAGCAAATTCAAATAATGCTTTTTCTCGTGACTGAATGACTCCTCGGTCGCCAACGCTTACTCCAACGTCTCGAGAGTGTAATAATGATGATAAAAATATAAAGGCTAACAGGCACGGTAAAGTTTCAGGAGCTGGATGGAAACGCATATACAAGTTACAAGACTTTAATTCCCAACTTAAGGTATTACAGTCCAGAAAAGACAAATTACTAAACTCCTTCGCCTCTTCGGGCGATACAACTGTAACCTACTAAAACTGATGACTGAAAACTCTATTTCTACGCGGTACAATTAATGAAAACAAATGCTATAATTACGAAAATATGATGAGGTGACAAATAACAATAATTTAAATTGACTGTTGAAAGCGCAGAAGGCGCACGAAATATGAAAGGTAAAATTTTGAAAAGCCGGTTCTTAGACGCCGAAGATGATTCGAGCAGTTTCCTGGAAGAGCGAGCTGAAGGAAAGTCCTCCGAGTCCCTTTTTTCGCCGCTAATCCGCTACGCCGTCCGTAGCTACGGAAAGTCCTCGGGGTCCTTCTTCCCCTCGACCCTTCCTAGGAATGAAATGTTTAGAAAAGGAACTAATAAATTATTAAAACCCTATCCTGTTGAAAAGCTTGTCAAAAAAGCTTTCGACCAGTGCAATAATAAATGCGGGGTGCCATTTTAAAAAAAGGAGTTTTTGACATTTTTAGTTTGTTATATTTAAAAAATCGCAGTAGGCATATGCGACTAAGCACGTTATTGAGTAAACACTTAACAGATGCGGCAAACATTCAGGAATCAAACAGCGTCAATTATTTTAATTCATGTGCAACTATTTGCAGGGTACGAATTTTCGAAGGGACCCCTGCAATTCTGGTAAAAAAAGCGCCACCGATCCAAAACAATGGCAGATAAGTAAAAACGACCTGTGTAGATTTAATTCACGATTTAGCATAGAATCCTAAAATGAAATCAAACTGGGTAGGTTCCCTTTAAAAAAACATAACTTTAGTGTTTTCATAAAATTGGGACACCTGTATATATACCGCAATATTTTCCGAATATGCAGTAGAAGCGTAGCTATCATCTAGATCCTAGAAAAAAGAAAAAGTTGATATCTTTAATAACAAAACAAGTTATGGAGCTTTTTCGCGACTCTGGGACAGCCTGGATATACCATCGCCATCCATAGCACTATCATCTACTTGACTATAAATATAATTGCCATAATTAATCACATCTTCAAGTTTCTTTTTTAAACAAGTGACGTTTAAATTTTTATTCACAATCGGTTAGTAACGTACACCTGTTCTAACCTCTTAAAGGTTAGAAAGTGAGCGATTACTCGTGTACACATCAACCGGTCAGTAATGGTGAAAAAAGCAGTCAGTAATGAGTCGTAAGCGGTCAGTAATGAAACCCATAACTGACCTGTGGTGACGCTACTGTCGCACCAATCGCGAAAATCTCTACGTTTTTCTGGTATCGTAATTTGCTTTTCTCAGATTGAGTGTTAATTCGTGTGCGGATTCCTGCATTTCTGGGGAGGGTACACACTATTTTACTATCGCACATTTTGTTTGTTAAAAAATGTGAGCAAATGTCAATTTAGTTTGACTTTTGTAAACTAAAATTTAATACAATCTCAATCGTGCGCGCCTACTAAGTTTTAATATTTTGCCGAAATAAACGATAATATTACGGAGGTTGGTTTTTATTTATTTTTTAATATTATAATGTTGCTTGTTTTATTAAATGATTGATTGTGAATAAAATAGTATACAAACCTCGGCGAAAGTCCATTCCTGTGTCTCGAGAACTAGTTCACCTCGAGGGCAAGCCTCTCGGTAAACTATTGTTCTCTCGACAGGAATGGAACACTTTCCTCCTCGGTATGTAATATACTATAATCGTGGTACTGTATTTTGTATAAAAGAATTATAAATATGAATGACGGATTCTAAACACACAATAAACCCTATAAAACCAGTTTTTCTTTTCGAATTGACAACAAATTCATTATTCATAAATTTTAACTTTATAATGTAATTAATAAATTTTTCTTTAAAAGATATTATGGTATTTTTCCCACTAATTTTGAACCCATATTCTTTGAAATTCCTTGAATTTAGAATATCAAAAGCATCGTTTATTAATAGAATAAAATTGGCAGCCGAGGTGAACTAATGCTCGAGACAGGAATGAAACACATTCCCACCGAGGTTTGTATACTATTTTATTCGGAATCATTACATTTTTAGCAAATAAACTATTAATTTGATGGAGTTTCATTTCTACTGTTTTTCGACTTTCAGTAAGTACGCCACTGGAAAAACCTTATAATAGGGCGGAAAGGAATGGTTAACTTTCCGCCCTCGTTTAAGGTTAGGAATGTGCATATTGCAATACGAATCCGAATAAAATCTATTAATTCATTATTACATGCTAGCATTTTTCGCTTTTCACCAATAACATTCTTTATTAACTTGCACATATGTGCCGGATCTGGTATAACCACTACATTTTCATCTCTAATTGTAGGAATAATACAAATTTAAATCAAAAGAACATCCTAGTGATTTAGCCATTGAAAAATTCGTTGGACATCCAACGAAAGTAATGTTAGCAACAAACACTCCACAATCTTTAATTAAGTTTAAACACTGCATAACATACTAGATTTTTGATCACTGTTAAATGTATTTGAAAAAAAATATTCTAGTGGAAGTTTCCAGTTTCCATTTATGGCAACCATGAATGTGTATCTTGGGCCTTGGCCCGACTTGCCTGCCTTGAAGGCTAAAAGTCCTAGAAGATTGCTACGGTTAGCGTATATACGTTGCCACTAAGAGGCCGTTCCCGTGGGAGGGCACCGGCTAGGCCGATGGGCTTCCCTCCCTCCTTAGTCCCACACATAAATTGCGAACCGCGACGCCCGTTGCCCACGGAGCGGTGGGATTGGGTAGTCTGCCGGAACGCTTTATGGGTAAACAGATTGTGCTCTGCCATTTACCCGTACCACACCTGGGGGCAAAGACCGCAGTCTCCCCCGTCCTCTTCTTGCCCGAAGGCAAGAAAGATGTTACACCGCGCATCGGTCCCCGAAACGGGGACCCTTGCAGTGTTTCCCGCGCATCGGTCCCCCGAAGGGGACCTTCACGTCATCCGCTCATTAGCCCCTAATCTCTGGGGTCCGAAGACCCGCGCCCCACCCACCTTCCGGGGACGGCTCATGTTGACCCGAAGGCCCCACTCTCGGGTCTCGGCTCCTGCCACAAGCCATCGTATACTCCCGTCAATTCCATCTCGTTAATCCAATCCTTTGCCTTGTCACTACTTCGGGGAGCTGTCTGCTCCCCTAGTTCAAAAGTGGGTGACCTAAGGCCAGCCACCCCTGTCCACCTTTCGGGGACACCATCCGATGAGCGGAGCAGATAAACCTCCTTCTGAACCGCCCGATTTGCCCATAAAAGACCCGGTGGCACCACGGGGAGGTATGGGCGGGGTGTACACTTACGATCTCGGCAAACCACCTGCCGCGGCGTGATCTCGGGTGGTGAGTGCACACCTTCTACCACCCATTTATGGCAACCAGTATGAATACTAAGGCTTCTTTCGCTAATTCGTTCTCGCGACAATCGAGTGTTGGTCCCACATCGACATAACCATAATAACGTTGACCATCGAATTCAAAATGTGTTATCGGATAGTAGTTTCATCAAAAACCAAAGAACAAATTATTTCTTTGCCCTTATCTCGTTCTGCTTGAGCCTTTAAAGTTAGAATTTGTAAACCTTGGCGACCCATCCACAGAAGAATACCAAGAAACCAGCGTTTTTTCGTGTGGTAAACAATTATTAAATTTTCTCCTCACATAGCGATAGGCTTTTGGGGAATAAAAATGTAGAGTAACAGCAAACTTTCTCAATTCTTCGCCATATTTGCGTGGAATGTGGTTCCCTTGAAGTTTTTTTTACAAACTCTTTGATTTAATTCATTTGGTATCCCAAAGTTAAGAAGAGCGCTACATATTTTTTGTCTTATTAAGAATTTTTTTTAATGTAACATATTTCTTTTGCATGGGAGTCAACCTTTTTTTCAATGAATATCTCGTACTTCCTTTTGTTGGGCGTTGTTTTTCTTTTTCAAAAACTTGACAATTTTTTTTTAATGCAAAGTTTCGCTTGTTTTTGTTGTTATTTTTTGCATCTTTTCGCTTAACAAAAGAATTTTACCTGCCAAGGCAGCGTCATTGTCAAAATCTGACTCTAGGGACACCTAAAATATTTTAATTAATACTGTAAGATTTGCACATTTATATATGTATACCATATCTGAAGTACCAGGCTCCTGATAAGACGTTGCTCCACATTGCAAAGAATCTTTGATGTTGTTAATCTATATTATTATTAAATGTAATTATGTATTTATAATATACAAAATATTATATACGAATTCTCGCTTGATAATTAAAGAATTTGGTTGGGGTGGAATTTCTTATTAACTTCTGTTTATTTCACATTCTCAGTACCAAACCCATTACACAAAAATAGAATCCACAATTGATGGTCCTTGGTCCTTGGGAATTCTATAAAAACCATTACATATTGTTTCATTATTTACGTGGAATATGAATGTGTTACAAGGTCAAGTTTAAAATTAAAACTTACATGTGAAATTTTATTTCATTTTCTGCCATGGAATATGCAGCCCCTTTGGTGCTTTTGCATGCTTTGCAGCTTGGCATTTTTAACTCACTTTCCGAATTACAAAAAGTTCAAAAATAATAAACAAACAATAACAACAAAAATAATAACAACAAAATACACTCACCGGCAGAAAAAGCGGAACACCATTATTATTTAAAAATCTATCGTCGCGGTATGTGGTTGCTCTTTTTCAATCAGTCTTTTGAAACCTTCTAACAGCTCGGTGACGACTAGCAAGAGGAGCCTCAATAGCATTAGCTGCATAACGGAAACAACAACAGTCTTCAACCAAAGCTACTGCTCTGGCAATATTTACACCAGCTAGAGACATTTTTTTACGTTCTGCACTTAAATTCCAAGTTAACAACAATAAAAAAATACAAAAGTTATAAAAATCTAACCAGGTTGCTTGATTATTATAAAAATGGTAAATTTAAGAAAAGAAGGTTTTTAAGCAAAAAATTTGTTTTTATGCGAAATTGCTAATAAAATAGCCTATGCTAATGTGCAAGGTTATGTTTGCTATCATCGCCTCCTGGTCAAAATACATCAAAATAGGTATTATGGGAATAATTTGTTGTTGACTAATTAGTGTTCCGTTTTTTTTGCCGGTGAGTGTAGTATATGTATTATGATACAAGTTTATAAGGAAGCCTTTAAAGCACGTGCGACGAGTTTAAGAGCACGACGCACGTCGCAAGTGCTTTAAAGACCCTTATAAACGTGTAGCACACGCTATTTTTATTATACCTGCACTACAATCTGAAAATTATAACAAAAAAAGTAAATTTAAATACCTTTTCCGAAGTAATCTGTGTCATTAATCGTTGATATAGAAATGGTCAATTGTTGTTGTTTCGTTGCTATTATAGATTGTGTATAAATGTCTATTTACCATTGTTCAAAATATAGGTGAATTTGTTGTTACTTAAGCGACCTTTTTAAGGGCCCTCTTTCGCACGCATTTTAGTGTCAAAAACAGGGATTATGATTCAGGTATAATAAAAACAATAAAATAACACCCAAACACGGAGAAAATTCACGCCGAAACCACTCACACAACAGTGTCACTAATGCAATGCTTGCGCGTAGTTTGAGAAGAGCCGTGAAGTGGTACTGGAGAGTGGCCGACTGATACCGCATCTAAAGCATTGACGGTATAGCAGCGATTCTCAACATGTGGGGCGCGCCCCCCTAAGGGGGCGTAATAACTATAAAGGTGGAGCCCGAGCATATCGAAAAAAAAATAGAAAATGTAAATGAGAAAATATCTATATCAATACTAAATTTAAATCAAGTTTAATTATTTATTAGTGACTCCCTGGACCTGTTTTGCAAAGCGAAGTTTTTCAAAAGAAGGTTTAATATTAGAAATTGACACTCTGAGTTCTTTTTCTATATTTAGCTGAAATCTTCAAAGCAGTCGCCACAGAAAATCCGATTCGCAAAGGTAGGACGTTGAAAAAAATAATAGTATACGAAATCCTTTTGTTTTCAGTGCAGAAATCACCATCCCTGTCCAAAATTCAAAGGGTGATTTATTACAAAATTGTCTTTGATTTCACCACTTGCCATGAAGTGTGTGAAGATATTTCTTTTTGGGCAGTTGAGAGATCTTCGGGAGTATTTGTAAGACATGGGTACCTAACCCATCCGTAAGTTGCCGTCAGCAAGATTATTATTATGCCCGTTAAACTTTAACGACAACGTCATTTAATGTCGTAGAGATGATGTCGTACGTCTTGAAAAAGAGTTTTTGCAAAACGTTTTAAACTTATCGGTAAACGTTAACTTATTTAAAAATAAATAAACAGTAAATAAAATAAATAAATGTAAATATCAATCACTGCTATGTCTAGATGGAATTATTATAATTAATAATTCATTATATTAATTATTATAAGCAGTTTTGTAAATGGCCAACGAATCAAAATTTATGAAGATAGCGCCTATCCTTTGAGAAATTATTAATGTTATAAATCTAATCTTGGAACCTTTACTAGACGACAGTTTTTCGAAAATTAAATTTCTAATTGATATACGTTATTCGATTAACGTAGGGGAGACCGGGGGCATGGGGCCACCTTAAGGGAAAGCATGGATATTATTTTTATTTGGGTGAGTTTGTTTATCATTATCAGACAAAGTTAAACTTTAACATATTTCTTATCAACCTGAATCCAGAGATACGGACAATTTTAAAAATTTTGAGATTTATAATGAAAATAACTCAACCCTACAGATGGTCTCATTACCCCAGGGTCTGGGGTATTGACACCACGCCTGGCCTGATTACCCCAAAACCAATAAGAATTAGAACTAGAATTAAAAAAATGTTATATTATTACAAAAATCACACATACAGTGCATTTTTTTTAACTGTTGCCATAGGGAATTGCATGGTAAAACTTATACCCCCTGTTAACTTTTGTTCTGATGAAAATATTCAAACCATTTTTGGAACAAAGTTGAAAGATTTTTTAAACTATCGGATAGATTACAATTCAATATCCTAAACTGTCGAAAAAGTTGTGAAAAAAATATTTGTACCACGCCGGAATAATAGTACGTCGAGCGGCCGCCAGAATAGCGTCCTTGTCGGCTCAACCAGCAACTGCCTATCCCCACTTTTGATTTTTGTCAGTTTCATTTAAAAAATAAATAGCGAGATCTTCTGCTGGCTATGATTAAATTTCTTTATAAAAAAACAAAACGTAAAAACGTTAACGCACAAATAATTCAACACATTAACAGAAATTATCAAAGGAATTGTTCGAAATGTTTTTCTTCGACTATTTTGTAAATGTCGCACTGGAATGGAATTTGGTCAGGTTGAGCCGATAGGGACGCTATTCTGGCGGCCGCTCGACGTACTATTATTCCGGCGCGCTTTAAAATATTTTTTCACAACTTTTTCGACAGTTTAGGATATTGAATTGTAAACTATCCGGTAGTTTAAAAAATCTTCCAACTTTGTTCCAAAAATGGTTTGAATATTTTCATCAGAACAAAAGTTAACAGGGGGTATAAGTTTTACCATGCAATTCCCTATGGCAACAGTTAAAAAAAATGCACTGTATAATCATTAAGTGTATCTGCCCCAGTACTGTCTTTATGCGCCCACTTCCCGCATATGGTGCACCTGAACCAAGTCTCGCGACCTTTACCATAGTCACCACAAATAATGCAATTTTCACCATCATGATCCTTATTGGTGGTTCTTTTATAAACTAGGCAAAAATGAATAGGGAATTTTTCCATTTTTGAATTTTTTATAAATACAGTTTAAAATTTATAATGAAATGTGTTAGAAATATATAAAGATACACATTAGATGTAATGTTTCAAGTACCTGTAACATTTTAAATTTATCTAGTGTTTAAGAATACGTGGGAGGATTGGGGCAATTATTTTGCTTTCTAAGAAAAATTGTGGAATTCCCTATTCAGTTTTGGCTAGTTTAATTGAGAATCATCTGAAAAAAGGAAAAACGCACATAAACCACTTTGTTTTGTGGGTGGTCTTATTGCCCCATTATTTGACTCTTAAAAACATTTTAAAAATATAATCTGTAATATTCAATAAGACAATCAAATACATACTAAACTGTGTTATAATAATCTTATATTAAACACAAAAATTTTCATTGCAATAGCTTTATTTAAATTATTTTTATACTTACTTTTATTTACACCTAAAATTAGATCAAAACTCACGCTTTGGCTTTTTATTTTATAAAACACTAACTGATGTCACCACAACGACCATTTTTGTTATACAACTTATTCTTCCTTCTAGAAGATGGCAGCACCCTATTTTGAAGGAAATGAGAACGCGGTTTTTAAAATGTATGGATGGCCTTATTGCCCCTGGTGGCCCCATTGGCCCGGTTTCCCCTACGTAACACAACGAACTAGAAAGGACGTAATACGTCTTTGGTTTAACGTTTATGACAACGACAAAATTTTCTGTAGCCTAGCGACGAGAGAATAACGTAAACACGTTAAATTCGATAAAACGGTTTGCAAAAAAACTCTATTACTTTTTAAAATTCTTTGCCAGCATGGCTAAGTGATTTTCAATGGTTACACAAAACAACTTTCACATATTGTTCTTCAGACTTTTAAGATATTCATCCACATTTGCAAACATTTCTAGGTTTTATGCTTTACATTTCTCTTCGACAATTCCAATTTTCTACAAAAAGCATTAACTTTATCACTCGTATCCAACGTATGTATATTTGGTCCTTGAAGTTGAAAAATCAAGATATTTAATTTCTCGAATATGTCGATCAAGTAACTCAATTTCATCACAAATAAATAATTTCCAAACTTCTGGGTTTCCGGATCGCTTTTCTTTTCTAGATAAATAGCGATTTCATCTTATAATTCATAAACACATTGTAAAAATATCGCACTTGAAAACCATCTTGCGTTGCAATAAAACGGTGACGCTGAATGTACTGCAGTCATGTCTTTATTGTATTGTATTGTAAATCTATGACACCCCAAGCCTGTATTCCAACATCTTGCTGCTTTGGATCTTCCGATAATGTTCAATTCCGGGAAATTATTTGTGGCTTCTATCTGGAGCTGTTCGTTTACGTCCTCACAAACAATGAGCTCAATGTCTGCTGTTATACCTACCTGATCTGATCTAAAAAAGCATAAAAATAACATAAGGTGATTCGGAAATCTGTGATTGTAACAAAGATTGCTGCTGATTGCAAGTGTCATACAGTTACGAAAAGTAAGACAGTAAAATCATTATATTTACCTTTTATTACGTAATCTTTTCATTCTTCTTTTTATACTTTTCCGGCGATTGCTTCCAGAAATCTTATACTTGCCATAGGTATCTATTTTTAAAACTTACTCGTTTATTAACTCAACTTTTAGTCACTAGGACGCACTCAAAATAAATTGAAATAAAAACAAACACGGCATATTTAAATTGAAGATTGTACCTGAAATTCGAATGAATAACGGTGTCGTCCAACCATGATCCTTTAGCTTGGCGGAAACAGCCAGGGAGCAGGTAATTTGGGCTCGGCCAAGAAGAATTATTGGGATCTTGTGATTTTATAACATTTATAAAGCGGCGACGACAAACAAGCTATTTTTTTTATAACAAGTTATGATTTCTATTTAAACAGAAAATATCATTAGACGAACGTGAATGTGAAGGGTCGTTTTCATGGTGGCTTTACAAGCGTGGCTCGCTTGGCTTGGAAGCCGCTCGACCAATGGGAGCACAGCTTTTAAAAAACGCCACGGCGTGGCTCGGACTTTGCTAGAATATTTCTATTTTTCAAAGCCACGCTCAGGCTTTGGAAGCTTGCGCATGCGCTCGAACTCCCAACTACATAATCAAATCAGCTGATGTGACAGTTCAACGCTAGCTCGCTCAATAGCGCATGCGCGTTGGCGTAGCTGTCTTAAAGTAGCAAGCCAGCATGAAAATGAAAACGACTCTTCCAAAGCCACAGACTAAAGATATATATTGGGTATATAGACAGCCCACTCCTGCCAATAACAACATAAGTGGGTTTAGTTCTACCTTCGGTCGCTTTTCGCGTGGTCGCTAGCGTCGCCAAGGTTCTGTAAAATCGCGCCAAATTTGATCTTTGTTTGAATGTCTGTTTTGTATGCAAATCTAGTTTTACTCCGATTGTGATGAAATTTTGCACACTTGACCTTCAAAACAAGGGGGAAAATTACTTTAAGCTGCGAGTAAAAGCTAGTATCAAAATAAAATAAAGAAAACAAAGAAATGTAGACAATAATTAGTATTGTTATAAAACCGTATTACAAATACAAGATACATAATACAATTAATATAAAAATATCGGTCTCGTTGGTACACATTTTAAATCGGATTCACCTCTACTTCAATCCGTCAGTTGAACGGCAACAGACAGGTCGGGACTCGGATAATGGTCAGTTGGGACTATCTGGAGATTTGGATTGTTCATCGAAGTGTATATCACAAACCCGATAATATTTTTGCAGCCAGAATTTTAACCATCAGCTCTTCTCTGGCGATGGCAACTGCAACGCACCATTTTCTATACATTTATAACAAAGAAAATTTGCAGCTCTTATTACACATATTATTTAGTTGTTTTATATCACAACTATGATTTTAACCTCACAATTTATCAAATGTGTAACTAACAGCTCACACCTCTCCCCACAACTCAAGTCCAAATATGGTAAAGGTAACTGTAATTTTTACCGACACTAGCGCCACTGCAGCCTTTACGAACGGAGGTTAAACTAATCTCAACTTTACTTAAAATAGTGAGAGTGCACACCCCCTGTCCAAAGCCAAGCTAGCCGAGCGAGCCACGCTTGCAAAGCCACCATGAAAACGACGCTTGAAACACATTTAAAAAGTTACCATCGGGTAACATCACCTTTATTTTTAATTACAGCTATAACTATTTGAGGCATAGTATTCACTAGGTCCTGGCAGTCATGTACAGTAAATTTATCTCATATTTCTTGAAGCTTTTGTTTTTCTGGGATGATCGTAGAATTTGGGCATTTTTATTCAAAGGTTAAACCCTCGAGCTAAGGCTCACGGCTCTAACCAGAATAAAAATGCCCAAATTCAACTCGTAAAATTGTCAAAGCAAAAAGTTTATTTAATTAATAAAGAAAATTATTTCCTACGGATTCTGTTTAAAAGTTGTCTACCAAAGCTTTGGCGAACAAAATTTAAAATTAATGAACGGCAATATAATTATAAATTATTAACAAAACTAAGCGCCAGTTTACAGAAGCGAAATTAACTTAATTGTAATCAAATGCGAGATTAACTGAACACGTGATCAGATTGAACTAATCGAAGTTTCGGATTCATAGATTAATCGCTCATTAAAATTTAATTCAAATTAAATATTTAATTCTCTTTATAAATTGGCTCTAAATAATCAAACGAAATAATTATAACTTTAACCTTAATTCGGCGCAATGGGAAAGGAAAACAGGAACAGGGACGGAACAGGAACAAATGGAAGTTGTTCTTTGAATTTTTGAAAAACCCTAGGTAAACACAACTTCTTATACAAATTGATATTCAAAGCCAAAACATTTTAAAAGAAAAATAAAGTAGAATTTAAAGAAAATTCCTTGTATAATGATATTTAGACAACGGTTGATTCAGGGTTAGAAGCAAAATAAGGCTTCATATCTTTCACATGCCATTTACCAGCATCTGATCCATCCATATTCTTTAACGAATACACCAAACGAGATTTTTTTTTCAACTATAGATGGTACCTTCGTATTTAGGTTCTAATTTAGCAGTGAAATCTGTAGAACGATCAGAAAGAACCTTATTGCGTTTCCAAACTTTATTTCTCGGTTCAAATGTTAACATCACGTTTGCGTAAATTATATCTGGCTGCATTTTTGGAATATGATTGGTGCAATTTAGTACGCACGTTATAGAAAATTTCTTTTAAATTCTTTAGTTGATTGGCATAGTGATCGCGATCACCCGGTAAAATTTCCATGTCATCGGTTGAGACTTGAGACTTTTCCATAATAATCTCCACAAAGAGGTACATGACGGCCAAAATTTAAGAACGTTGGAGTATAACCTGTAACTTCATGTTTGGCTGTATTGAGAGCATGTTGTAGTTTTACGATATCTTTACCCCAATACTTATGTTTTGTTACATAACTACGTATAGCTGTTCCTAAAGTAAGATTCCTTCTTTCTGTGAAATTTACTTGTGCATGATACTTGGCGTTGTACCAAATACTCAAATTTTGTACTCTTCAGTAAACTTCCTAAAATCTTTACCCGCAAATTGGGTATCATTATCGGCAATAATGTATTGAGGGATTCCAAATACAAGAAAAACATTATCTTTTATACATCGAATCACATTAGTAGCATTGGCTTGCCGTAGAGGAAAGAAGAATATATTTGCTGAACCAGTCTACTGCAACAAGTATATACATGAGTATATCCCTTTGATGAACGGGGAAAGGGGCCCAACAAATTAACTCCCAAAATTTGCGAGGGAAAATTTATTTTCTTTTCATAACCCATCAAACCAAAACGACCGGATACAAGAGGCTTTTGAGCTCCACAAACAGTGCATTTTTTAACTTACCCGACCAAAGGTGGGAATTGCTAATTTCATCAGATCTTTACGTTTTGAGGTCCCCTGAACACGTTCATGAAGTTTTTAGAATGATGTCTGTCTGTGCGTCTGTCTGTCTGTCCGTCTGTCCGTCTGTCTGTCCACCTCGTTCTCTCACGATTACTCAAAAACGCTTTGACCGATTGCTTTCAAACTTGACCAACACAAACTTACCCGTGGTCTCTCGAGTTGAAAAACTTTTGGTGTCAATCGGACCACGGGGGGTGGAAGAGGGTGGTGGGGGTAGGTAGAAAAAATAATAAGGGAACATGGAAATTTGACTTTACCGTTTGAAAGGGCATGTGTTTTTATGTCGGAAACGATGTTTACCATTTGCGGATTTTTCCAATATGTCGGACTTAGAAAGTTATTTACGTCTTCATAGATCGACGGCGATAACTGCTGAAACTTTTAACAAAATAATCTTGGATCTTGCCATTGGAAATAACTCTGTAATAGTGACCACCGAATAGAGTTTGATGTCAATCCGACTACGAGGGGTGGAAGAGGGTGGGGGTTGCTCGAAAAAATAATGAGGTGACATGGAAATTTGACATTACCAGTTGAAAGGGCATGTGTTTTAATGTTGGAAGTGATATTTACTATTTACGAGAATTAGAAAACGACTTATGTGGGCTAACACGGACAAGGTATCTCGGGTCAATTCAGATTGGTTTAAATTGATGTCGGGTAAGTTACTAGGCCGGGCCTTCGACTCGGCTCCATCCCAATTTCTTTTACATAGGACAGGAAATCTTTTCTGATCCTTGGCCAATAATAATTTTTTGCAACACGGGCGAATGTTTTCATGAAATCTAAATTGCCAGCCCTAGGTGGGTCATGACACGATGAAATCACTTCATGGCATTTTTCTTTTGGTACTAATAACTTCCATTCCGTAAAATTAGTTTCCAACGGGAGTCGTAACGGGGCATGTTTGTATAGTAAATTATATTCTATTTTCAATTGAGGGTAACGTTCAGGTGTTTGCTGTACTCTTGCACGGAGATCTTCATACCAATTGTCATTAGTTGTTGGAGAAATCTCAATGATATCAACATGGGAAGAGGGTTACTATAGTTCATTTTTTAATGCTGTAGAAAAAGTCAGGCAGCCCAATATACAGTTATCAAAGCTGCCTAGATACCTTAGAGATTCATTTATAATTGATACGGATCCACGATGCCGCTAAAAATTCTGTTTGTCAAAATCTTTGTCAGTCTGACAAGGTTTTGGACATTTGATAATACATTTTAATTGAAATGAGAAAACGTGTTTAATAATGTGTTTAATCTAGAATTAATGAATTAAAAAACATTAAGTAAGTAAATAGAACCAATAATTAACTTCCACAATCGCAGGATCAGCTGCCGAAGAAGCAAGTAAACGAAAACATGATAAATATCAAAATTTAAAGTCAGCAAATTATCTTTTTAAAGCTTTAGCTTTCGAAACGTTGGGTCCATGGAGTTTGGAATGTAAAACATTTATTGATTTCATTGGTGCAAAACTTATAGTTGGGTTCGGAGATTCTAGAGCAAAATTTTTCCTCTACCAAAGAATCTCCTTGGCAATTCAATGTGGAAATGCTGCGAGTATTTTGGACACTCTGCCTTATGCAGCTCCACTTGAAGAAGTGCATTGTTTATGATTTTATGTATAAAAATACATATATTTATTACATTGTAATAAAAAATATACCTTACGGATTATCCAGATTATAATAAATTGGGAATTAACGATAATTAAGTCATATCATTGATTTAAAAAAAAATAACTCTTATCTTCGAATTCTTCCGGTTAATCCGAATCGTCATCAGACTCTCCAAGGTGTATAATCAGTGGTTCCACAGTCACTTCACTACGCACATCCAATTCCCATATCTGCTCTTCTTTAGTTTAACCGTATCCCCAACCTTAAGTTCCGCATGTTCATCACAGGCATGTTTCTAAATGTTCAAAATCATGTTTTTTTCGAATACGAATAAGGGCGATTTACTTTTTTGTTGAATATAATTTGTTCTGTGCATCCCACAGATAATCAAGTGTAAAAACCCTTGACCAAATTAGTCTTTAAATTAATACCTAATTGACAGTGGGCCGTATGATTTCCCATTCGTTAAGTCTTTCATTAGCTAAATAATTGATTAGACAAAGTGAGAGTATGTATATGCCAAGCACTATGTTAGACAGAGACAAAACAATTTAACGACGTTCTTTAACTTTAATGAAAGGGAAATCGTACGACCCAATGACACGAATTGATATTAATGCATTTATTGTGACATGGCATCATGGATTGAAGTAATTCACAAAATTGAAATAGGAATCTAGTGAACTATTGAAAGTGTATCTTAGGCGGCCTGACTTTTTCTACAGCATTAAAAAATGAACTATAGAGTGCATACGAGATAGCGCATCCGGAACAAAATTGGAGCTCCCTTTTCGATGGATTAAATCGAAACTATATTGTTGAAGTTTTACTGACCAGCGGACAAGTTTTGCAGTTGTTTTTTTTAGTCGATTAAGCTATAGCAGAGAGTAATGATCAGTAAGAACTGTAAAATGAGTTACTTCGACATATGGACCAAATTTTTCAATACAAAAAAACAACAGCAAGGCATTCACGTTCAGTAACAGAATAATTTCTTTCAGTCCGAGATAAGGTTCTACTGGCATAAGCGATTACTCGTTCATTTCCTTCTATATTTTGTGTAATAACTAATAACACCACCGAGACCAGTGCCAGAAGCGTCACATTGTATGATAAAAGGTTGCTTGAAATCCGGGCTGCATAACACAGGAGAGGAAACAAAAGTATTTTTAATTTGTTTGAAAGCTTTTTTGGCTGTAGCACTCCAATCTATGACTTGTTTCTTTTTTTTATTCTTTTTTTTTGCGGGATCAGTGCGAATACCATTTTCATCCACTATGAAACCAGGTAATTCAAGGAACTCTTAAAAAAATCACACTTCTCAAAGTTAATGGTTAATCTAGCTTCTTTGAGGCATTCTTTAACCTCATAGAGTAAACCTAAATGTTTTTCGAATGTTGAAGACATAATAATTATGTCATCTAAATATACGAAAGTATGTGGTTCGTATTTTGGACCGAAGACTGCATCCATACGACGTTGTTGCGCTTGTGCAGAATTGCACAAACCAACGGGAACGACCTTGAATTGGAAAAGTCCACGACCAGGTATGGCAAAAGCTATTTTTTCCTTTGCTTCTGGATGAAGAGGTATCTACCAAAAAGCTTTTCGCAAATCAATTGTTAAATAAATTTCGCATCTCTGAGAAGGCTCAATTATCCTATCCACACGTGGCAAAGGGTATGAATCATCTTTGAAAAAATTCCACTGGCTTATTTTTTAAATGGGAATGCTTCGTTTCAATGCCCGACATTATCTAGGGACCTGTCGTTTGGTACGCAATTTGGTTTCTGCGTCATCGATCATGAGAGTTGGCACGAGCTCTACTTAATTAGAAATTAGTTGGTGGTCGGTGCTTGATTTGAAATGCATTTACAGGTTGATCGAGATGTGGTATTATAAATGAAGTTGCAGAAATAATTTCAGCTTTGCAGCAATAAAAGGGGACTTACATACCTAAGATTGTGGTGAATGCAGATAAATATTTTGAATAAATTATTGATTTTGACAATAAACAATGCAGTCCTGGTAGTTTTTGATGAGATATTCAAGGGAACTATTTAAAACAGAAACGTCATTGTGGCAGTAGGTACTCGATAAAATCTGACATAAAGGCCTTGTTGTCTTTTGGTTGCTAAGCAATTAACTTTCATTACAAAACTCTATAGTGAATTCCAAATACATCCGAACTATCAAGTTGCATTCACTCTCACTGGAAAACTCACTTGAAAAACACATTCACGACTGATCACGGTCACAATAATTCACAATAATCAACGGGAAACGTAGAGCGGGAAACGTGCTGCGAAGAAATGCAGAAATGACAAATTTCAATTTTGTAATGCTATATATGTATTTACGTTACCCATGATATGTAAATGTGCAGTTGGATGAAACAGAAGTGAAGAAGAAAAGGGACGCAGAAATATTTGAACTCAAGAAAAAAGCGTTGATGTTAGACATGGAAATTAAAGAAGAGCAGTTGAATGCATTGCGAAATCTTAATTAATTTACTATCAATTTACTATCAAGTTTTGTCAAGTTGTCGCACTGATTACACTATACTAAGGACAACGTAACATTTCATCTGTCCCGCCCATTACATTTTCTTAGTTACCAATCAAATAAGTTGTTAAGACGATCTGATTTACACAGAAAAAAAATTCAGAATCGTTTTCTGATCTTGTGTCTGAAAAATCATTATCTACTGAAGTTTGTAAAATTTTCTGAGCAGTGAATGGAATCGACGGAACTGGAACATCATCTGAATGTTGTATGGGAAGCTTTATGGACGTAGGTTGCACTTAGATATTGCCATTAGATATTGTCGATTTTTTCGATTTATACCCTTTGCATTCAAACTGCAAACATAACAATCTTCCAGTTGATTTTTGGGTTCTCGCCAAATTGTTGGAATTCCAAATGTAAAGGCACTTCTTACCACTACTTACCACTGTTCCACAGTCTTAAGTATTCCACACTTGATTTACATACACAATTAGGACTCCACGACTTGTTATTTTTATCCCAAGGCATGCCAATGTACAAAAAATAGGTACTTATGACAAAATCAGAAATTTGTTTTCCTAGATTCTTCAAAAGTATACTGACTACATATGTAACAGAAATGTTGCGGATCGTTGAAACAAAACCTCGACGAACTCATTGCAACTGCACTTCTGTTAATAGTCGTATACAAGGATGAGTGATCAAGATATACCGAAATATTATGTGAGGTAGTGTTGCAAAAAATCACAAAAACTCGAGCTGTTAAAATGATTTTGACGGCAGATATAAAAAAAGCGTATACATAAAAGACATTCAGATTTAACCATTAAATTTGCGGTAACAGTAAACTAGTAAACTAGTGTTATTAAATCGACAAAGTTGTTCTACGGAGTGATCAAGAATCAAGAATCAAGATCTGTTGGTGACAATGAAATTTGGCAAACTTGAAATTTACCATGAAGGGTTCATTTTTGTAACAGCATAAACATAACCGACATAACCAAAAATGTTTTTAATGTCGTCTCAATTACGAGACAAAAAACACCAATATTTTTCAATTGTTTCATTGCCAACAGACTCAGTCATTATTGATCACGCTGTAGTATAGTTAATTTCAAAATTATAGAGTACACCTAATTTTTTACAGTGTGAAATGTACTTACATTTCTTGTCAATGATCAATGTCAATTTTGACAAACAAAATGCCTAATCTAACCGAAAACGTGAAAGTGCTCATTCTTTCCAAATTAGAAGAAGGGTAGCCCAGTGTTATAACATCGGGAAGAGCACCCTGCAAAGGATAAAACAGACAATATTATGCTGTTCTAAAATATCAGTGACATTGTATGTTATCAAACTTATTTAATCTATAGAAAAAATATGACGGTCAAATTTCAAAAAGGCATCTTTACATGGGGGAAAAACTGTAATAAATTCACTTCTTGATTTTTGAGATGTATTCTATAATTTTGAAATCAACTGTACTTTTCAATGTACTTGGTTAACCGCCCTGCAGCAATACAAACCCCGCAAAATTTTTATGAAACTGTTAATTACAACTTGTCAACAATTAGAAAAAATTGAAATAAAAGAGAACAGTACTTAAAGTCAGAGAAAATCAAGCAGTTGACGGTTCTAATGAAATTTTCTGGTCTCTCTATTTAATAATGCATGTCTTTTTTATTTAAATTTAAACAACCCAACAATAGCCAAAATAAATTTTAATTTGAGCGAAATTTGACAGAAACATCCACATCATATATAACCTCACAAAAAACTAAAGCATGGTACACTTTCAATTATCAATCAAAAGTTGTGTTTCAACTTTCAGGCTGGTACATTGCGTATAATAAATTTTCACAAATTGCAACACTAGACAGCACTGATGTTTTTGAAATCCACTTTAACTGTGTAGCGTTACGAAACGCCACAATGGCGATTGGCCGGAGTAGGAGGCCACGAGGTCCTACTTATGCTCGCGGGGCTAATAGATCGCAGTTCGAAGACCCGGAACTAGCAGTTAACGCACGGCATTTGGCAACGCGACGCGCCCACCCTGCCTTCAAGTTTTTTACGTCGCTCATTCCGGAAGCGGAAAGTTTCAATTTAGAGTCATTTGTGCCAGCCACCACGGGGGGGCTGGAAGAACACATGTTACCCCCGCAAATGTCAGGCTGAGGTGGCCTCACGCCTCTAGGTTGGCGAGCTGCAACCTATCTTTCAGAACCCCACTTTCACTTTCTCTTTCTCTTCACTTTCTCTTCTTCTCTTCTCAGCGATAGGTGACCGTACGGCAATGTTGGGTCCCTTTTCCTCTTTAGTAACTTGCCGGAAAGTCATCTCCTTCTTTTCAACCCCATCTTTCTTCCTGTCCTTTTTTTGACCTGCGAGTTACGGCAATTAACATCAGGATAGACGTGCACAACTTACCGACACAATACCGTCCAAAATCTGAATTCTCCCGCTCGGTATAATTTCGAGGTAAACAAACCGACGCCATGACGGTCCACCTGTCATGACACGCGCACGTGTAGTACCACCGGAAATGCACATTTTTGATTGCGCAGTACCACGCAAGCGCAGCCCGCCTTATAGCACAACTGAATAAGGTCGAGAATCGCGCGCGTGACGATTTTCGCGATTTATGGGACTGCGGTACCGAGATTAAAAATGCGGAAGTCGGACACTTCGTCGAGAGCCGTCGAAGCGACGCCAGCGAAGCGCCTTTTAGAGTTCGTGGTCGAGTGACCCCTCGCACTATAGAGGTAATTATCGTTCAATTTTGAATTCATTTCACTAAGACCATGTATTAGGGGTGGTTCGATCCAGTTTAGAGTCAATCCCGTTTGGATGAATTGATCCAGTACCGTATCGCAACTTTAGAGTACCGAAAATTTTTGAGTAAAGGAGTGCCGGAAGGACTTCGATTTAGCGCCAAGAACCCCCTTTTTCGCTGAAAGGTAATTACCGAATCTTCCGATTTTCACAACACTAACGACAATTCGTTAGGGGTCGTTCGCAGGGCGATTCGTAGCCAGATCGTTCGCAGGGCGATTAGTAGCCAGATCGTTCGCAGGGCGATTCGTAGCCAGATCGTTCGCAGAGGCGACCATTTTGGAGAACATCGTTCGCAGAGGCGATCGTTTATTTTGAGCACCGTATCGCCAAGGTCACACCGCAAGTCAAAAGGACGCTATTCGAGGAGACAACAGACCCGTCATAAAGCTAAGTCGCCATATTTTTTTACCGCGGCATTGCAAAATTTAGGAACGCCTCGAATTTCTCGCTTCTCGCTTTCATAATTTTTGTATGTTCACTAAATTTTTTTGAAACTTTGCAAATGTTTAGAATTTTTTTGTAAGAACCTTTTCATTCAATCTCCAGTGTCAACTTAAAGAAATTTCAGTCAAATTTAACGTTTCGGAACTTCACCGATTTAAACTTTCCTATCAGGATCAATTTTAATTTTTTTGTCAAGGTGACACCCCAATCTTGACCTTGGGTTTCATTAAGTTTACATTTAATAATTAGCTCGATCAGAAGGAAGTCTAAGTTCGGGAGGTTCCTCATCAGGAATCAAAACATCTTTTATTTCGTCGAAGAATATCATGTTTAGTTTAAGATTCGGTCACATGTGAAAGAAAAGCTTTTCTGGTTACGACCAAAGTAGATATTAAGGCCACCAAAAAGTACTGGTTCCGCATCTTTCAATTTTCATCTAGTAGTTACAAGCGAACCATTATCGCATTCGTGTGAACCAGTACCGAACCACCAAATACTGTTCTGTGGATAATTTTGCAGTAACCGAATAAACCAAAATTTGTTTAACGATCAGAAAGCGTTTGCTTTTACTTACCTTCGACGAGTAAGATCTGAGCACTTGTCCCGGCAGCTGGACAAGCAACAACCAGCTCAAGACAATAGCTGCCTGGCGCCCATTTTTTAAAAATCCGAACCCACGCCCTCTGCCCCGAAAAACCCCCTGGGAGCCCGGAGCTGTCACTGGCCAACTTTTGGTCACACAAATTTTGACGCCCAGAACGTGGGGCTCGATTTTTTGGAGCAACCACAAATTTTCGTTTATCGTTCATCTTCATTGAGGCTCAGTCACTTTTTTCAATCGGAGCAAAGGGAGTTGGTAAAGGTTTATTGAAAGTTGAATTTTTTGATTGTGTGTTAATGAGAAGCGGAAATTTAGCGGCGAATTCATTGTTTGAGTAGCGGTCTTATCTTGTACCCTCGACGACAAAAACCTTTTCTCGGAATCGACTATCGTGTTGCGCGCTGTTTTTTGGTAGTGTTTTGACCGGCGTTTTTATTGCGTTACCGACCCGTGGAATCGCGGTGAGTCTTCGTCAAAATGGACGAACAATTCAAGGTCAAGCATTTACTAGCTGACGAGCTGACGTATGAATTGCGTATACGCGGCATCACGACTAGCCGAAACCAGGACGATAAGAGGAAACTGTTAGCGAGAGCTCTGTCCAAAGAACTAGGTCGACCGGACGAATACTTTCTGTCACTTCATGACGCAGAGTATGATCACGACACCGAGGTCCAGGCCATTGAGGACACCCTTGAGAGCATACGCACGATTTTGACAGAATTTGAAGGAACGGCGGAAGACATGATCTTCAAACGGTTGAAGACCCGTCTAACGCACCTTTCATTTCGCATTCGGCGAATGAGACGCGAGCGAGATGCGGAGTATAGAAATGAGGCGTACGCGACATGTTTGTTGCTCGAAGCTGATCTTCACGACAAGGCAGCAGAAGCGAGCCCGGTTACGGTGGAAGCGCCACCAGTCGTCGCGACTACTCCCATTTACGTGCACCCTCACGCGAGATCTCCGGAACCGAAACTAGTGCCAATTCACACCTGGGGCGTATCTTTCAACGGGGAGGAAAATGGAATGACGGTGAACCAGTTCTTGGAACGGGTGGAGGAACTGTCGGTAGCGCGAAACGCAACCAACAGGGACCTTTTTAACGCGGCCATTGATCTCTTTAGCGGCAAAGCGCTGATTTGGTATCGTTCTGTTCGGAGCAGATTGAGCGATTGGGACGAAGTGGTTCAGTTGTTGAAACAGGAATTTCTTCCACCGGATTTCGATGAATTGTTGTGGGACGAAATCAAGGGCAGGCTTCAGGGCAAAAGCGAGTCGATAACCATTTACGTTGCGGTTATGGAGACGCTTTTTGCTAGACTTAGTCGACCACCGGCGGAGATAACCAAGGTAAAGACGATTCGGAGGAATTTGCTTCCATGTTACCTTAACCAGCTTAGCATCACCGAAGTTGTCACCGTACCGGAGTTGATTAAGTTGTGCAAAAAAGTGGAGGAGTTATCGGCTTTGCGGCAGAAACATCGCGCTGCACCCAAGTCATCTTGCGTGTTGGAGCCAGAGTTGGCATATGTTCGGGCGAGCGAACCCGCGAAAGCGAGTCCACGCGCCATCGTCGTGAAGGAACCCTCAGGCAATTCAGCCAGACGGAGTGAACCCGCGAGTTCGTCCTCCAGGTCGTTCAAGTGCTGGAATTGTCAACAGCCGAATCATTCGTTCATGAACTGTCGACTGAAAAGAAAGCAGTTTTGCTACCGTTGTGGGGAGCCAGACGTCACCTTGGCGACCTGCAAAAAGTGTAATCCGTCGGGAAACGCGCAGTAGGGACGCGGCAGACTTGCGGCCGTGCTACGTTCCTAAAACATCCCAAGGCCGATGTAAACGCATCGATCATCGCGAAACGTACGGACACCCAGTGGAACGCTTGGTTAGACGAAGTCAAAGAGTTTTGCAAGCCTTCTCGGGCAAATTCCGCTTCCATTTTCGTCAGCAAAACCAATGACAATAGGCCATTTATCAGACTGCGTCTAAACAATAAGGAAACTGAAGGACTCGTGGATTCCGGTTCGAATTGCACTATAGTTGGTGGAAAAGGAGCCGATTTAATTCATTTTCGCGCAGGTGGAAAAACTTTCCCATCTCGGCTAAAAACCATCAGAACTGCCGACGGAAAACAACATCCGGTAACCAAAGCTATCGAACTAGAAGCAGTGTTAGACTCGTCGAGACGGCGAATTCGTGCCTACTACGTGCCAGATCTTCAGCATAGCGTCATATTAGGGTGCGACTTTTGTAGATTATTCGGACTCAAGATAGATTTCGCGGGTCACAAAATTGAAGTTGCGTCGGATATCGTAAGAGTACCAGAATGTGACGCGGTGACGGAGTGTGGCGCGGATCGGCATGAGATCACCGAGATCATCCGGAAAAATTTAGATTTGTTGAGCAACGACGGAAAGTTAGGGAGGACACACAAAATGACAGTCACAATCGACACGGGAGAAGCATTGCCGATCAAACAACGTCCGTATTGGTGGTCTCCGTACATGCTTGCGGAAGTCAACAAAGAAATTGACCGCATGCTCGAGAACAATGTCATATCGCCTTCTGACAGTCCGTGGTCTTCTCCAATTTTGTTAGTAAAGAAATCTTCCGGTGAATACCGACTTTGCTTTGACGGTCGCAGGCTCAATGCCGTGACAAAACGTGACAGTTACCCATTACCGCGTGTCGACAGGATTCTCAGTATGTTGCGAGGAGCAAAGTACATCAGTTCGATCGATCTCAAGAACGCTTTTTGGCAAATCCCGTTAGATTCAGAGTCTAGGCCGAAGACAGCTTTTGCGATTCCCGGCAGAGGTCTTTTTCATTTTAACGTATTACCGTTCGGACTGACAAACGCAGCCCAGAGGCAGCAGTGTCTCATGGACAGAATTTTCGGACCTGAACTAGAACCTCACGTCTTTGTTTACCTGGACGATCTAATCATTATCGCCCCGACATTCGAGAAACACGTACAAGTTTTGAGGGAGGTGATACGACGTCTTCGAGACGCGAAACTCACCGTGAATGCGAAAAAGTGTCAACTTTTCCGCTCAAGTTTGAAATATTTGGGTTTCATTGTCGATGAACATGGTCTAGGTACCGATCCAGACAAAGTAGCGGCCATGGTGAGCTATCCAGTCCCGAAGACTAGTACCGAAATCAAACGTTTCGTAGGCATGTGTTCTTGGTATAGGCGTTTCATCCCTCATTTTTCGACCCTCATGTCCCCGATAAACGCGTTACTTACCGGAAAGCGAAAGCGACAGAAAACGGAGTGGACTCCTGAAGCTCAGGAAGCTTTTCAGAAAATCAAGGATGCACTTGTTTCAGCACCCGTATTGTCAAGTCCTGATTTCTCGAAACCTTTCGTGATCCAAACTGACGCTTCAAACACCGGTCTAGGAGCAGTTTTAACGCAAGATTTAGACGGAGATGAGAGAGTGATCGCGTACGCCAGCCGTTCGCTAACAAAAGCCGAGCGAAATTATAGCGTTACGGAACGAGAATGTTTAGCCGTTTTGTTCGCGTTGGAAAAGTTCAGACCTTACGTTGAGGGCACCCATTTCACGATCGTGACGGACCATTATTCATTGCTCTGGTTAAACCGAATGAAGGACCCAGCAGGCAAGTTAGCGCGATGGAGTGTCAAGCTCAATCAATTTTCATTCGATTTGGTCCATCGTAAGGGCAAGCTCAATGTAGTACCGGACGCACTATCGAGACTACCTGCAGAAATTGCTGCGGTAGACATTGACAGCTTTCTCGGCGTGAACTTGAATGATTTGGACGAGTCGTACACGCGACTTCGCGACAACATAATCGCCAATCCTCAAAGAAATCCATCATGGAAAGTCGAGAACGGTCTCGTGTATCGATTCGTACCGAACAAAATTGTACTACCCGGCAACGTCCCGGAGTGGAAGCTTTTAGTACCGCGAAATCAAAGAACAAAAATTTTAGAATCATGTCATGATGCACCGACATCAGCTCATTTCGGGTACTACAAGACACTTTCAAGGTTATCCATCAATCACTTTTGGCCGAAAATGCGTCGTTCCGTCATTCGTTACGTTCGAAACTGCAAGGTTTGCAATGAGCAAAAAGCACCGAACACCGCTCGCGCAGGGCTTATGGGAAAAGAAAAAAAGGTTCAGTTTCCGTGGCAAATGATTTCCGTTGATTTGATTGGTCCATTACCGACGTCCACGAAAGGATATTCGTATCTCTTAGTGATCGTAGATTGGTTCACGAAGTACGTTGTACTATTTCCGTTACGAAAAGCTACGAGCTCAAAAGTTACAGAATGTATCGAGAACGGAATTTTTCTTGTGTATGGTGTACCGCAATTCATTTTGGTCGACAACGGCAAGCAGTTTGTCGGAAACGAATTTGTAAAGACTTGCGAGAACTACAAAGTTCAAAAGATCTGGTTCACAGCCAAGTATCACCCTCAGAGCAACCCTGTGGAGCGATACAACCGCACAGTTGGCACTGCCATACGAAGTTACGTCAAAGGCGCTCACAAAAAGTGGGATGCCGAGGTGGCAAAGATCGGGTACGCGATTCGCACAGCGGTCAACGAAGTGACCGGATTCAGTCCAGCATTTCTCAATTTTGGTAGGGTAGTACCCTGTACCGGTGAATTTTACGGCAAAGTAGCGGAAAATCCGGAAACCTTGACGACAGCTGATCGCGAAGATCACGCGAAAAATTTAGAACACCTCAAGACCATCTTGCAGGATGTAACCCAGCACCTTCACAAAGCGCACGAACGCAACGAACGCTCGTACAATCTTCGGAAGCGCGACGCTGAATTTTTTGTAGGCGACAAAGTTTGGAAACGCAACAAAGTACTTTCCAGCGCTGCGAAAGACTTTGCGCAAAAATTAGCGCCACGCTACGTGCTGTGCACGATAACGAGAAAACTATCGAAACTCGCGTACGCTCTCGAAGATGAGAACCGCGCAGATCTAGGTGTTTGGCACATGAAAGATTTGAAAGAATTCAGAGGATCTCTGGCAGAAGCCGAAGAACCGTAGCGAGCTTTGCATTTCACTTTTTCGTACCGTTCAATTTTTCGATTAATTCTTTTGTCCTCCTTTGGAATGTTGACGACAGTAAAATTTTACCGTGGAGTTTGTTCAGGAAAAGTTTATTTAAGAACCCCAAATTATGACATTTAACCGGACTTGACTTACATCATACCGCAGTACTCAAGTACTAATTGACATTGAGATTCAGTTTTCAATCGTTTGATACGCGCAGATATCGACAAGCCATTTTCGTGGCGAAACCAAAACTTTTCCAGTGATCAAATTTTGACGTTTTTTTTTGTGAAGACTTCATCTTCGTTTTTTTGTAAAAAGTAAAAGGCAACTGAGTTACCTTTTCCTTTTTCTTTTTGAGGAGGGGGGTAGTGTAGCGTTACGAAACGCCACAATGGCGATTGGCCGGAGTAGGAGGCCACGAGGTCCTACTTATGCTCGCGGGGCTAATAGATCGCAGTTCGAAGACCCGGAACTAGCAGTTAACGCACGGCATTTGGCAACGCGACGCGCCCACCCTGCCTTCAAGTTTTTTACGTCGCTCATTCCGGAAGCGGAAAGTTTCAATTTAGAGTCATTTGTGCCAGCCACCACGGGGGGGCTGGAAGAACACATGTTACCCCCGCAAATGTCAGGCTGAGGTGGCCTCACGCCTCTAGGTTGGCGAGCTGCAACCTATCTTTCAGAACCCCACTTTCACTTTCTCTTTCTCTTCACTTTCTCTTCTTCTCTTCTCAGCGATAGGTGACCGTACGGCAATGTTGGGTCCCTTTTCCTCTTTAGTAACTTGCCGGAAAGTCATCTCCTTCTTTTCAACCCCATCTTTCTTCCTGTCCTTTTTTTGACCTGCGAGTTACGGCAATTAACATCAGGATAGACGTGCACGACTTACCGACACAATACCGTCCAAAATCTGAATTCTCCCGCTCGGTATAATTTCGAGGTAAACAAACCGACGCCATGACGGTCCACCTGTCATGACACGCGCACGTGTAGTACCACCGGAAATGCACATTTTTGATTGCGCAGTACCACGCAAGCGCAGCCCGCCTTATAGCACAACTGAATAAGGTCGAGAATCGCGCGCGTGACGATTTTCGCGATTTATGGGACTGCGGTACCGAGATTAAAAATGCGGAAGTCGGACACTTCGTCGAGAGCCGTCGAAGCGACGCCAGCGAAGCGCCTTTTAGAGTTCGTGGTCGAGTGACCCCTCGCACTATAGAGGTAATTATCGTTCAATTTTGAATTCATTTCACTAAGACCATGTATTAGGGGTGGTTCGATCCAGTTTAGAGTCAATCCCGTTTGGATGAATTGATCCAGTACCGTATCGCAACTTTAGAGTACCGAAAATTTTTGAGTAAAGGAGTGCCGGAAGGACTTCGATTTAGCGCCAAGAACCCCCTTTTTCGCTGAAAGGTAATTACCGAATCTTCCGATTTTCACAACACTAACGACAATTCGTTAGGGGTCGTTCGCAGGGCGATTCGTAGCCAGATCGTTCGCAGGGCGATTAGTAGCCAGATCGTTCGCAGGGCGATTCGTAGCCAGATCGTTCGCAGAGGCGACCATTTTGGAGAACATCGTTCGCAGAGGCGATCGTTTATTTTGAGCACCGTATCGCCAAGGTCACACCGCAAGTCAAAAGGACGCTATTCGAGGAGACAACAGACCCGTCATAAAGCTAAGTCGCCATATTTTTTTACCGCGGCATTGCAAAATTTAGGAACGCCTCGAATTTCTCGCTTCTCGCTTTCATAATTTTTGTATGTTCACTAAATTTTTTTGAAACTTTGCAAATGTTTAGAATTTTTTTGTAAGAACCTTTTCATTCAATCTCCAGTGTCAACTTAAAGAAATTTCAGTCAAATTTAACGTTTCGGAACTTCACCGATTTAAACTTTCCTATCAGGATCAATTTTAATTTTTTTGTCAAGGTGACACCCCAATCTTGACCTTGGGTTTCATTAAGTTTACATTTAATAATTAGCTCGATCAGAAGGAAGTCTAAGTTCGGGAGGTTCCTCATCAGGAATCAAAACATCTTTTATTTCGTCGAAGAATATCATGTTTAGTTTAAGATTCGGTCACATGTGAAAGAAAAGCTTTTCTGGTTACGACCAAAGTAGATATTAAGGCCACCAAAAAGTACTGGTTCCGCATCTTTCAATTTTCATCTAGTAGTTACAAGCGAACCATTATCGCATTCGTGTGAACCAGTACCGAACCACCAAATACTGTTCTGTGGATAATTTTGCAGTAACCGAATAAACCAAAATTTGTTTAACGATCAGAAAGCGTTTGCTTTTACTTACCTTCGACGAGTAAGATCTGAGCACTTGTCCCGGCAGCTGGACAAGCAACAACCAGCTCAAGACAATAGCTGCCTGGCGCCCATTTTTTAAAAATCCGAACCCACGCCCTCTGCCCCGAAAAACCCCCTGGGAGCCCGGAGCTGTCACTGGCCAACTTTTGGTCACAACTGAACTATTTATTTAATTATTAAAACAATAAAATGGTGCAAAAGGTCCCAAACAGTGGAGCACCATTTAAAATTTTTATTTTTAAGAAAACCATTCATGTTGGGGAAAATAGTATGTATTAAGATTTCGACCATATTTTCCCTCACAAACTCACCTTGAAATTCTTGGGAGACCATTCCCTAACACCCTGTATGTCGAGCCATCAAATGAATGTGTATCGAGTCATCCATGTATTTGAATCCGTATGTAATTGTAGAATTTTAAAGTTTCGTCATTTTAAAGATTTTTTAAAATTGATTTGGTTGTAAAAAAATTTGATAATGTAATTTTTGAATAGATCCGAAACAACTGTAGCCTTTACATCCAATTTTGTTAATTTCAATTTTTCGTCAGATCCTAATCCTGGGTACATAATTAAATTCGTTGTAACTTTAACCACCGTTGCAATAGTTTACATTAGTTTACTGTTACGTCATTTATTTTTACTCTTGCCCAATGGCTGAATAAAATAATGATTTAGGCGTTAGCGTCGTGACCAGGAATTGACTGAAGATGGCAACAAACTTAAAATTAGGCAAATCACACCGGAAATGTTACAAAACTTAAGGGATACATGTTACTATCGATTTGCAATTTGCCAAGAAACAAAGGGTGCCCATTTTGAACATTTGTTGCATTAAATTATATTCAATTTGAAAATTGGTTTTTATTTTTTAGTACGTAGGTTTTGAAAATATTCATCGGATTCTGCTAATATTTCGATAACAAATTTACAACAACGTTGGCAGGAAATGGGAAATGAAGTAGCTGATTTGGTGATTGTATGTGATAACACTGATAACGCACCTTGCCATGCAAGATTCGAAGGAGTCATAAATAATACGGAAGCCACTTTGTTGCGTTTGGGACCGTATTCTCCGATGCTTAATCCCATCGAAAATATATGGTCAAAAATTAAGACATACGCAAAAACTCATCTTCGGGTTCCACAAGTTAGAGGTATTGGTGTTGTCGAACCAAGACTTCTATACTTGGAACAAATTATAGATTTTGCAAAAGACGCAAGTGTTGGAGGAAATTGTGCCAGAGCAGCTCAACATACTACTATTTTTCATGCCGCCTCTTTGACAATGCAAGATATGCAAGTAGGGCATTGACAGTAGTGCTGTGTTACCATCTTGTTTAGTAAAAATACTATGTTAAAATAAATTTTTTTCCTCAAATAATACGCGACTTTTCAATAAACTTAGTTATTGTATTAATATTATTATTATTTGTTTATTAAGTTCTCCTCAGTAATACACAATTATGATGCGTTCTGAAATACAAATGATATTTTCTGAATTTCATATGACATTTTCTGAAATACAATTTGCTAATCTGAAATATAATTGACATTATCTCAAATACAAGTGGAAAAGGTGTAGAATTGATTTCGTTGTTAAAATTACTCCCGTTTGAATAGGTTTCCATAAGGCCTTTCCATTTTTATCAGGAGCTACTTTTAAACTCGAAAATAATGTTATAAATTCGTTAAGAAATAATCGTGTTTCCTGATATACTCTCAAATTAAATTTATTTAAAGCCAATGTCGTCGTCCGGGAACTTATTAGTTTAAAACACTTGGAAACCATATCGATAAAAAATGCTGTTGTTAAAGATGATTTATCTTCGGTAGATTCTGCAGCCAATCGCATCCCACAGCTGACGTCTCAATTTAACACATTTAATGCATGGGAAGCTTACATTTTGTTGAAATGTCCCCTATTCAATAAATCGACGCTTAATTTTGGTGCAAATTTTAAATCCACAGTTCTTCACCAAAAAATGTTTTTATATTTAATAATTTTCACAAGACTGCTTGGTAATTTGTATTTTTCTACAAAATGTGGTGATAACTGTATACTTTTGTTCTGCATCAAACAATTCTTAATGTTTTTCAATAAATGTGGCCCATCTGCTAAGAAGTAGATTTTTCGTCCATCAGCAAGTTTAAGAATAAAATTGAGAATATTTACTTCAGTAGGAATGCTCAAATGAGCAAGCAGTAAAATATAGCTGCTTTCAATTCCAGCTGTGGTTTACTCCAATGCCAAGGGATAACTTTCAACTTGTGGATGAGTAAAATAGGCATTGCCTCTGCGCGGCAATAATAACAATAATAATTCACCAAAACTCCCGCCTTCTCGGAAGATCTTCAGGTAATAAAGCTGGGACACGATTAATGTGATATTGGTGCAGACTTTTTTTTTAATATTGCTGTCCATTGTCCATGCAGTGATTGTTGAAACATGGATTTTACGTGCAATTTCGCACACTCTTAAACTGCGGTCAGCAGCTACCATTTCCAATATTTGTTCGTCTCGGACCACAGCATTAACTGCACTGCAGGTCTAACTCTGTACACATTGATTGGTCTCAAATTTCCAAATTCTCGAAAGTGTCGATAACTTTGGAAAATACACTACGATGTTCAACGTGGCTATTAGGGAATCTTTCTTCACTGCAGCTCTGCTATTGCGTCTAACTTCACCATAAATTAAATAACTTAAATCGCTAAATGTGTAATTTCCGGCCATTTTTGCAACTTTGTAACATTATAAAACGCCACGAATTCACATTGGCCGGTGTAGAAGGCCTCAGAGGTTCTACAAGCGCTTGCGGGACTGTAACATCGCTGCTCGACCACCCGGAGCTAGCATTGAAGCATCAAAAAACGCAACGACGACGACGACGTCTCGTACCTACGCGACGCAACCACCCTCCGTGACATTTAGAGTCGCTCATTTCGTTTCGGTTAACGAGTTCGAATTTTGGTTTTAGACACTGTGCCAGCCACGGGGCGGCTGGAGAAACACGTGTTTTGCCCCACAATTTTAGGCTAAGACGGCCTCACGTCTTTAGATCGTCTGGCTGCGATTCATCTTTTTTCTCGACCCTGCGAAGACCAGCGATTACCGCCTGGGGGTCAATTCTTGACTATGATCGTTTATTTGCGAATTCGCATTTTTGCGAAGAATACATTGCGAATGGTGGAAAGAAAGCCTATTCTTGACAAGTCTTCGCAACCCATTTTTAGACATTCGTAAAAAAGAGTACAGTTTATATGGAAAAACACTGCAAATACCACAAATCGGAGTTGTCTAGCTGAATTTTTTTAATACATAAGCTGGGAACCAGCTCCTTCGACTTCGAGGCAGTCGGAAAACTAAATCAGGCTAGCACTCCGGGGCGCGTGCTAGCTGGATCCCCAACAGCCCCAGGGTCGTCTCAGTCTCGCAACTGAATAAAAGGAACGACAGTTTGTTGGTAGACAGTCGCATAAATGGAACCACATGCACTATGACCGTCGATACGGGAGCAACCCTATATAGTGAGGCCAGACGTTGTCGAATCGCTGAAAAATCTCCAAATCACGGGAAGCGACTTGATTCTGAAAACAGCTACCGGAGAAGCAGCTCGAGTTCTCGGAGAAGCCGATGTAAGACTCGAGTTGGGAAGTGTTAAGGTCATCCACCGGGCTGTAGTGGCGGACATAGTTGACCATTTCATCTTGGGGCTGGATGTCATGAACAAGTTTGGGTTCGTGCTGGACATCAAGAATCGAATGCTGCAGACCGGAAATGAAGAAATCTCGTTACAATATTTTACCGACTTGGGGTATTAATTACATGGACTTTAGCACCCGTGATAAGAAAACTTTTTCACCTTTTTTGCGTTGCACTCGATAAATTTTTGATCTTACTATTCTTTTGATATCAGTGGCGTACTCAACTTTTGTGCTTGAACAGTACATGGCATTTCTGCCCTCCTGCAGATGTAGGGCGCAAAACTGATATTGATTTGATATTGTGATGTATTTCGATATCAGCCTGTATAACTAAATACAGTCTGACTTTGAAAAATGTGCAGATATTTTAACCTGAGGTAGTACGTGTTAAAAGAAGGCAAAATAACCCAACTCCTTATACAAATGTTAATGGTTTACAAAAAAATCAAACGAATCACTTTGTTTGGGAAACGCTGAAAAATTTCAAATTTGGCGGGCAGTTTTGACGTACGACCAACCTAAAAAGTCAAATACAGACAATTTTATGAAAATAAGGAAACCAAAAAGATGACGCCTAAATTGAAGAAGCAAACACTGAAAGAAGCCAGAACCCAAGATGATACGATACCTCTTCGGATTCAGAAATTAAACTTTCATATAACGATGAAGACATTGACATAAGCGATATTGATGATCTTACTTTAGAAGAAGGCAAATATGCAATTGTGCAGTGATGATTACCCAGGCCTCATTTTAAAGAAAGACCATGAAGGAGCAGAAGTACTTGACTTGTATTGTTTACATTTTTTGAGTTTCATCATGAATCTTTGATAAAATTTGTAAAGTGCTGATAAAATAGTGCCTGCAACTGATTCAGAAGACAACAAAGGCATAAACCAACAAAGTAAAAATACTGTAATTGTAATTAAATAAAACATCGAAGAAGTTGCTCGAAATGCTTGCCATCGTTTGCAATGCATGCTTTAGTAGGACGTGTCCAAGAAGGCCGAATTCGATTCAGAATTCACGAACTTCCTGAGCGGCGCATAGTGGGAAAAATTACCGACAAGCTGGCCAAAAGTCGCAAGAATCAAAATAATTTATTGAAAATTGAGAAATAGGGGTTTTCGAGATCGCTGATTACGAATTTATTCTTAGTTTTTCCAAAAACAAAATGGCGGATCCAAACTGGCGATTCGAAATATTACCAAGTTTATTGACAACACCTCCCCAGACATTAAGGGACTAGCGATTTTGGATGTCTTGTTCTCTCATCCAATGCGGATTTTGTATTGCCCAATAGTGTAAATTGTATTTATTCACCACACCATTATTTTTCACACAACATTCGTCGGTAAACACAACTCTTTCAAAAAAATGTTCAGCATTCCGGATTTTTTTCTCTGCCCATTCGCAAAAAGCTACTCGATTTGCCAAATCTTCACCATGCAACTCTTGGTGAAGTTCCAGGTGGTACGGGTGATATTCGTGTTTTTTTTTTTTTTAATTCGAAGCACACTACTTTTGCTGATCCCAGTTTGAGAGCTAATCTCTCTGCTACCAATGTGGGGATTATTTTCAACTAAATTTAACAGTTTGGCTTGGTTGACATCGTGGGTAACAGTTGGATTGATAAACGACTTTGTATTTTGTTGAAAAGTTCTTCTTTCACGTAAAGAAGACACTAATGATTTAAATTTTTTGAGCGCGATTTTGCGGAAACCTCGTAGCGTAAGTTTCAGCGGCTAGACAAGCGTCTCTGTCACATTCGCCAAAAATTAGTAGCATTTCAGTCTTTCCTTGAAATGAATGTTGAAAAGGCATAATTACTGTTCAGAATAGCTTTCAAATAAACTTAACAAAAACCACACAACTCAAAAGCACGCCCAGACTGTTGGAAGTTGAAGACTAAAGTAAACTTTTTGTTACAATCAGGTAAATTCTTAAAATAACAGCAGGCAGGTAAATTTTCAAATAAATCCATTGTCCTAGTACTTAACAAATTTAATAAACCGTGAAAATATGCTTGAGTAGATAGGATTTAAATTGTGGCTATCTACTTAAATTTTCAACTAATCTTGTTTTTACCTGGATTTCAATAAGTGGGTAAAATAACTAGATAAATGTAATTTGTCTTCAATGCTTAGCATTGAATGAGTATGCAAAGCTGTTTTAACAATATCACTTTCAAAAATTTAAAATAGCGAGTTTTAAATTCCATAGAAGATTTAAGTACGGGCCTGGATCTTATTACTCATAGCTCGTGTCGATTGTGCCTCAGAACCAATTTTACTGGGGACAGTTGTAAATCAACCTGACACCAGATAACGAGGGTTGTCATTTAAGAATTCGGCCGTAAATAAAATTGTTACATTATTTAATATTTCAATTTATTCAGTCACTATACCAATCTAAATTCCGTTTTGCATATGATCATAATGTACGCTTTACGTAGATGCGTGGAAGAAAAAAAAACTGATAGCTTTAATAATTTGATAATAAATTGCTATCAAAATCAACTTTCACATCAATTTTGTTTTCAAAAAAATGATTATGTCATGTAGTATCAAAATTGAAGATCATTTCATTTTTTTAAATAGGTTAAATTTAAAAAATGCCATACGATGGTCCACACTGTATGTGGAATTTTTTTATATGTCACTTTTAATTCAAGATTTTTGAATGAGATTTGCGAAAAATACAGCTACATTCATCATTACACTAATAATTACAGGTTTGCAATTAGTCAATATTTTGTGGTACATTTCATTCTACATTCCTTGGGGAATTTCTGACGAAATAAAGGCTCTGCCACAATCACGTTACAGTTTTAACGTGATGTTAAAGGTAACATTAACGTTAATGTTCAAAATTAAATTTCTTTTTCACAATAACGTTAGACGTTATTTAATAAACATTTTAATTTATAATATAGAACGCTTGAATCCACGACCTTCTAAATAGTCGAGACTCACTTGGCTCTCTCCGGCCTGTTCATTTTAGCAAAATACCATTATGCACTTGTAAGCCGTAATATGTATTCTTAAATTTAATTATTTCACGGAATTCAGCACTTGTTAATACCCAGAACATTGGAAGTAGACGAAGGAAAAGAAAATGAAGATTTAAGCAAGCAAAGGACTGTTTGCGGAGACAGAGAATGTTTCATTCGGGATCGGTACATTAGCAGCACTATTGGAAAGGTTTGCCTACAACATTATGTTAGTGAAGAATATTTTTAAAATACATTTTAAATTATATATGCAAGTCTGTTACTGATTAAAATATTTTTGAAATCCCTACCTGGGCAAATATTTAAACTTTCAAGCCAGCGATTCCGTAGAATATTGTCTGAAGGCACTTCATTGAATTTTTTGTCTTTTTATAATCCTTACACGTCTCCAAACAGCATTTTACATGTCATCTTTTTGACATTTAACGTTTCGCGCCAATTTCGGCGCCTGCAAAGTAGCGCCAAACGGCGAACGCCGAAAACTGGCAAATGAACAGGCCGGAGAGAGTCTCGACTATTTAGAAGGTCGTGCCTTCATTATCAATTGACAACCATTGGTCATGAAGGCATTTGCAAAATACATCTTAAAAATGCTTCTAATTGTACGAATTTAAAAAAAAAATATTTCCATTAGTTAATGTTAAAAATCCAGAACATTTCTAGGTCTAACTTTAACGCTAACAATATCAGTAACATTAACTTTCATCATAACGCCATTGTAAACGGTCCACACTGAAACACATGTAATTTTGAATTTCTAGATCTAACGTTAACATTAACGTTTTAACATCGACGTAACGTTAACGCCATTGTGAAAGGGCTGTAAGAAGCGAAACAATTAACAGCACGTTTGACGCTCAGAAACACGGAGCATTTATTCGTTTCACTGCCCACTTTTTAAGCGATGGCACGGAGGTATAAGGGACAACTGTGACTTATCAATCGGTTTATTTTATGCCAGAGAGCCTCTAGGAATGTCTCCCCCTTCGCCCTCGATGACCACTGCCCTGATGGTTGGCTCTGTAAATTGTGTTAATTCGATGGACCGCCGTCCGGCCCTGACCAACGTTGCAATCTTGTCGGTGCGTCCTCCTTCGTACTTGGTCCATCCAACCCATGTCGGCATGTAACAGTACCCCTCTTGGATGAGGACCACGTCCGCTTCGTTTTCCTCTGCCGTTCTCTGGAGTAGGTCTGTCGCTTCCTTTCCGCGTCCCAGGTTTGCCTGTAACACCACAAATTTATCCTGGGTTCCCCTTGGGTCCCGGACGTCCCTGCTCTCTTCTTCTAGGCTCAGTTGCGTGCTGTTCTGCCCAACTTGATCTCCAGCTTCCGTTGGTACACCGGGCACCATCTGTCAGTGATTCACTTCCTTCCGTCCCTCTCTGACGCAGTTCGGACAGGTCTTCTCTGCCTTGCAATCCTTCTTGATGTGCGCTCCCCCACACTTGTAGCACGTCAATTCCTGCCTGCAGTCTTTCTTCTGATGGTCGTAGCCGTGACAGTTGAAGCACCGGTTGACTTCGATTTTTTTTTTTCCATCCCTAAGAAGGTCAGCCCCACCATTGCCTTCTTTCTTTTCGGACATTCTTCCTGTGTTTTTGCGTCCATCGTTCAGCACCTCGCGGTTCGGGCGATCTTCCATTCGAGCGCCCTCTTCAGCGGGGGACACTTCTTGTCGTAGGCTCTGTGCCCTGTCTGTTTGTAGTTCCCGCATTCCGATTTCTCTGCCCTGCATTCCTTGATCTTGTGACCCTCCTTGCCGCATTTGTGGCATTTCGGCTTCTGCTTGCAACTTCTGGCGATGTGTCCCAGGCCGTTGCAGTTGAAGCAGCGTGTCACCTGGACCATCTCCTCTACGAAGACCATGGTCAGCCCCACCATGATCTTCTGCTTCTCGATGAAGGCTATGTGGAGGCGTGGTTCCACCGCGAACGTCAGGTTCTCCTTCGGTGACTTGGCATCGCTTCCTGGCCAGGAACATGAAGGCCCCCTTGAATTCTTCCATTGTGCTGGTGCTCTGGATCCAGCCGTTCTTTTGGAAGACCTCCTCGACAATCTCCTCCTCTTTCCATCCTGTCTCCAGTCCGGTCAGCGTGACTGTGGGGTTCAGCTTCTTCTTTAACCCCATCTCGATTCTTTCTGTTGCTTTCAGCACCGTTTCCAGCTTTTTTCGTTGCTCCTCGTTCCTGCTGACGAGGACAACTTCTCCTCTTTTCGTGGGGATCACCTGGCTCAGTGGTCCCCCGATTTTCTCGATGTCGAGCTTCCTCACCAGTTTTGCCTTCACCTCTTCCGCTGCCTTTCCTTGCATTTTCACTGTCGTCTCGTCCTTCACTGGGATCTTCGCTTTCAGCTTTGCAGCGTAGGAGACGGTCTGCCAGCTTCCCTCTTGGGGGTTTGCCTTCTTTGGCTGACCCTCCTTTCTTCCCCTTTCGAACCTGCTTCTTTCCTCGTTTGAGTGGTCTCTCTTGCCTGCACCTCCTTCGGTGTTTCTTTCGCTTGGGGCTGCCCCTTTTTCCCTGCGGCCCCTTCCGTCTGTACCCCCTTTGTCTTCATACTCACCTGAGACTTCGCCCCTTTCCCGCTCTCTTCCGCCCGCTTGAGTTGCTTCTTCAGCTTCTCCGTCTCTTCCTCTTGTTTCGCCGCCCTCTCCTCGGCTCGTTTTTGCGCTTGCTGGGTCGCTATCACTTCCAGTAGCAGCTGCATCACGCTCGCACGGATGGTTCCTGATGCTTCCAGGATCCTCTTCTGCTCTTCCTTCGTGAAGGAAATTTTCCCCTGTTGCTCCTTCTTGATGTTGCTCTGCTTGGTGGCGCTGACGCGGTCGGGCACGCCGCCAAGATGGCGTCGAGTCACCACGTGTACAGTGGCTTTATAAAGACAGTGGCGACAATGGCTAATAAACGCCGCCCATCCGCCATGTTGTGTCGAGATTTGAATCGGTACTATGACTACCATGAGAATGACAATGATGATTGTTGAGAAATTAATCCTGTAGATTAATTATAATGAAAAGAAACGGCAAATAAGGTCACATACCGTTACGGTAGTCCCTTTTGAAGCTTTTGGAGGAAAATTACCTGTTATTTGCTGCCAAAAGTCCGAAACAAGACAAGCGTGCATACACAAAGTACATAGGTGCATACGACCACAAAATAATTTAACTGTTTTAAAATAAGGGAAAATAAAACAAAATGTCAATTAACGTTTTTATCAATCTATTAAACAATTTACAAGGCATGTCCAGCGATAGACTACTTGCATATTTGTCGCCTTTACCTTTAGTTTTCTTAAAATAAGTCCTTAATCTAAATACTATATATCTACGAATAATCTTGTTTTTTAAATTATGGCAATTGGGAGTATTAATTTGCAATTGCTCCATTTCTTTGAAATAAAATTCTTTAATGTTCACATTTTTGTCTTGAATAAATTCAAGGTATTTTATGAAAACACTTTCCATTTCTAAAAAGAAATAAAATAATTCTTCACTGGCGAAGAAAAGTGTTTCGTTTTTGTACTGTTTAATAAGCACCAATTTGGAATATTTTGTATACAAAGGTTTTTTTGAACCTATCGAACCTATACAAGTTTCACAAACTTTGGAAGTCCTTTCGATGCTACAAATGATATACCCACAAATATTATAAAGGGCATTTAGTTCACTATAGTTTAGATTTAAACCTTTACTAGGTACATTTCTAGGTACACTTATTGTCTTGTAATCTGGCTTCTTCTCCTTTAAAGTTTTCTAGAAATCCTGAAAGGAATGTTCTATCATCTTCACTGTAGCTGCTAGTTCTTGCTTCTTTGAGATATTGTGCCACACATATTAACTTTAAATTATTTTTAACTTGAAGTGCATTTGGCACAATCTGTTTGCTTCGTAGCACACTAAACAGATTTTCTAAGCAGTCCTGGGAAAATCTGCTAGTTAAAACAAAGTCATACTTTTTATCATCAAGTAATTTTTTTATGTAATTCCAGCATGGAACTGGTTGTCACTAGTACTCCAGTTTGAGACGGTTTCCAACATTTTTTGTATCCCACTTCCATGCATTGAAACATATCCATAAAATCGTTTCTTGTAGACGCTTTCATTATGTCTGCTCAATGCTGCAGATGGATGACGTGAGGTCATTATAAAAAACCATTTTTCCACTTGTTCCAAAAAAAATGCTGTTGTCAAATATTCATTTTTGTTCAGTTGCACAGCCAAGAACTTCAATGCACTACTTACAGTGTGACTTATCACATGTGCTGATATGCCCACTTTCATTTTATTAAAGTGACTAGGCAGCAAATCTTCTTCTGACAATTTGGGAGCCAATTGAAAGGAGCAGGTTTCTTGATGTTGCGCTCGTACTTTCCTTGTTGGTAAATTATTTTTCACACAAATATCTTCTGGCAGGAGAATATCTTTGTTATTCATTAGCATTGCCTTAATATCCTCAAATAGATGTGGAACGTCAGAAAAGACAAACACTGACTGTTCTGGTGTCAATGGATGAGGTATTTTAAAATTTGTCACTGAATGCCGGCCTGCATGGACACCCCAACGTCTCCATAAAGCTTGGTTGCTCCGACCCATATCTGAAGTGACACTTAATATATTTAAACCAATTCTTTTGGAATTTTCAAAAATTTCTTTTATTATATCCGCAAATATTTGTCCATTTACTGAGTTGCCTGTGAAATAGTAAGCAACAACTTGCTTCCACCTGGTATTGACGTCTCCTAACATAAAAACCAGGACATGATTTGCCAATGCAACATGTTCTGGAAGAGTTACTTCACCAAAATATTTGTTTAGCGCACTGTCGTATTGGTTCCCTTCGGTTATGGCACATTCATCCATAACCAACATGCAATCCTTTTCATGATCATTAAATGACTGAACTTTTATGTACAAAAATTCGAAAACTTCCGTTAAAATTCCACTGTAAAATTTTAAATTTTCAAGCCTTCTTTGCAAGGTCCGTATAGAGGGTAAAGGATAACCTTCCTTTATTAGCAGCGGCTGCTGCTCCCACAGCTAAACTTTAATTTTAGCGAGCGGGTGATTGTACTGCTTGACCACTTCATGAATTTTGTTGATTTGGACATCTCTTTTTTTCTCAATGCTGTTATTTGATCCTCATTGAAAATTTTGTGTGTGATGTGCATATCTTCTGAATTATGGGATGTTTTCAGGCTTTCCTGTAAAGACGTTTGTACTTGACCACCTTCTCTCTTTCTTCCTGATACATATTCTCATATCTTGCTATCTTTTCATTTAAGGCAATACTACCAATGTCTTGTGCATTATCATCAGAAGACACAAATAACATTTCTGTGGGTAACACATTTTCTGTCTCAGGTCCTATATTAGCAGATGACGTACTGGGTTCGGTAATGACAGATTTAGCTGCAATGAAAAAATTACTTTTTAAAACCTCTTGTTTTTAAATCTGTACATACTGACTCCTTCTTACTAAGTAGTTCCTACATACAAAAATATAACTCATTTTATATTAAAATGTAACTTACAAGTGGGCCCTCTTTTCTTAGGCGACTTTCCTTTGGAAGCTAAAGGTGGTGAGAAGAAAAAGTCGTAGGTACTGCATTTGCTTTCAGTTTCCTCGTTCCATCAACTCGAGTCTTTTCCCACATTTTGTACTGAAACAAACATTATCATTATTTAGGTTGGTGTACACTCTCTGTCAGTTCAAGAAATGGTTAGGAATTCAAGAATAATTTTCTAGGTATTTTAATCCCACCTGACCTGACCTGACCTGACCTGACTTTGAGGCACGGGCTAGAAAACTGTTTTGAGGTTATAATTCCGCCCATTCCTGGTCTTGACAGACTTTGAGATGTTATCTCTGCTTTGAGGTAGCTTAATTCGTCGATTATTATTATCTTCAAGCAACTCTTATTACACATTTCGATATTCGTGTGGACAAATAATAAAGATCAAGACTGTATACTCACCCACTACACAAGTACGCACGTTCCTAATAAAAAAAAAAACCGCACTATAAGTATTTGTAACTATCTCTAATGTTTTGTAAAACCACCATAAACACTGCCTCGAACTGCATACACTTCACCTAAACGGAATTTCTCACAATTGAATGGAATAATTCGAATCTTATCAATACATTCAATGGTGAACATAAGATATTTCGACACAAAATGGCGACTGTATACCATGTGACTGCATCGGCCAATCAAAAACATGACACTCCATTGTCGCCACTGTCTTTATAAAGCCACTGTAACCACGTGCACCTGAAATTTATTTAATTCGGCAATTTCCTTCCTTCGTTTCCCTGCCCTCATGCTTCCAAGACTAACAGCAGAGCTGCTTTTCGACTCCTTTCTCGAGTCCTCGGACCGTTTCTCTGCCCGTTGTGGCGTCCTAACCTCCGCTTCCACGTGGTCGACTGTTTTTCTGTAAAAAACAAGTTTAATCTCACCCAATCTCCACTAAAATGATTTCAAGCTGTATCCCGGCACACAAGGCACCAGAATCAACACTTAAAGCACAATTTCAGCCAAAAATGCTTCGATTTTGCAACGATAACAGCGAGCTGCACTCAGACACGTCCGCTCTCTTCGACCGCTCGATCGAAACTTGTAGGTAGGGACATGGTAATGCTATTGGGGCTACCCCCAGCCTGTCTGCCCAGAGGACGTTAGGCTGCTCCGCTCCCTCTCCGGTTCTCCACCGGAACCACCGTCAGGGAACCCATCCCAACAAACCACACTCCAAAAATTAGCGAGGTTCATACCCTCATTCTCTCCTTCTCTCCCTCTCACTCATTCCACAAGTTGACGATACAAAACTAACTTCTTACGTGTGTTAGTGTGTAACCTGTTACGACTCCCTCTTACCCGCTGGTTTCCATTTCTTCTTCCATTTTGACCTCCTCCGCGAACCGGTTGAAGTTCTTCACTTCCTCCTCCTTGGTTTGTTCGGTCACTTGGAAAGGGAACGTCCCTCCTGTGGCCGCCTGCCTTCTTCTCCATCTCTCTCTTGCCTCTTGCCTCCCTGGGTCGCCGCATTCTCCAATGATGTGTTGGGCCGTGTCCTGCGCACCTGTTGAACAAACACACTCACCCGTTGTCTCCGTCAGGTTGAACCTCCGGAGGTACCCCCTAAACGGGCCGTGACCCGTCAGGAGGCACACCGCCTTATGGTTCCACCCTCGAAGCTTCCTGTCGACCTCTCTGATGATGCTGTGTGTCATCCTTCCTTTTTCTCCTTGGTCCCACTCAGTCTGCCACCTCTCCTTGGCTGCCCTCGTTGCTTCCTTCTTGAGCATTCTCCCGGTGGTGGGTGCCTGCTCTTCCAAAGACTCCCCGGGTTCTTCTCTAGCCCTTTTCGCCATCTTGTCTGCTTCGGCGATTCCGCTGTTTTGGTCGGAAGACCACCACAGTTTCACTGCCGATCCCTCCCTTTCGATCCGCATCAGTTCCTTGTGGATTCTGTGCGCTGTCCCTCCTCTCCTCTTCGTCAACATATCCAGCGCCACTGTGGAGTCCGTTGCGAAGTTCACGGTCGTTCCTCTCTGGCCTGAAATAGATTTAATATATAGCGCATATAGCTCAGCCATATGTGTCGGGTAGCCATCCTGCAGTCGCAGCCCCTTCTTCTCGACGATCTCTCCTTGTTCGGTCCTGATGACTCCCATGGCGGTCCTCTCCTCTTCGCATGATGCATCCGTCCAGAAGCATGTACCTGTTATCCTCTCCTCCTTGAGTTCGTGCCATTTTCTGTCGGGTTCCGCCGGATGCGGCCCCTCCGCAAACACGGCTTTACCCTCGAAACCGCCCACGTTGAGTGGGCGGATGCTGCCTCGATGTGTAGCGGAACGCAACCCGCCAGCACCTCGAGGGCCACGTTCGATGACGTCCTGTAAGCCAGATGTTCGAGTCCTGCGGATGGAAAACCATCGATGCCTGGCGCCTTCTTCGGTTTCTCCTGGATGGTCCTCCTGAGTTCCTGTTGGGTAATCTCTCTGGCCTGGTCGTCGCTCCACTCGGGCCTCTTGGCTCTCGTTTCGCGATTCTCGGCCGTGTCTGCTCCTGGATCATCTTTCGGGAATTACTTCCGGATGAGTGCCATCGCGGTTTCCGTCCGGTTTCCGGCCCAGTTCCCCTCGTCCTGGATCGACGTCCACGGCGTTGCTGCTCCCCTCTTCTTGCTGGTGACCAGCTTGTACGCGAGCCCCCACGGATCCTCCGGACTTCCCTGAGCCAGGGCTTTCCGGAGCGCCTCGATCTTCGCCTCCTTGATCGCCATCTTGTAGGCTGCCCTCTCCTTTTTGAAGGTTTCTCGGAGCTCCGCTCGGCGCTCCTGGTTTCTTTCTCCCTGCATCTGGCTCCCCGCCTTCCGAACTCCTGCCCGGATCCGTCTGAGTTTCGCACTCCACCAGACGTTACCTTTCCTTTCTCTCCTGATCCCGCACGGAATGCGGGCTTTACATGCCCGCATTGCCAACCCCTGGAGGGCGGAAGTCATGTCTTCCGCCGTGTCTTCTTCGAAGGTCGCCCCTTTCGCGTCCCTGAACAGCTGCCAATCTGCCTGGTGCACCATCATGATCCTCTTCCTTTCCCTTGGTTGGTCGTTTCCCATCTCTCCGATGTCCACGCTGAAAAAGATACTCTTGTGATCGCTGAGAGTTTCTTCCTCTCTGACTGCCCAGCTTTCCACCGTCGCGTCCCTGGAAAGTGTGATGTCGATCCAGCTCTTCCCGTTGGCAGTCTCGAACGTCGGGATTGAGTCCCGATCGTTCTCCACTACCAGGTTGGCTGCTCCGACTAGATCGATGATCTGCCGGCCCCTGACGTCCTCTTCTTCTCCCCCGAATGCTGGATGTCTCCTGTTGAGGTCCCCCGCGATCATGGTCGGCTTTTCTCTTCTGCTCGCCAGAAGTTCCTCCAACACCGTCAGAGTTCCTTCCAACGGGCCCTTCGGAGGGACGTACACGTTAGAAAACGCGATGTCGCCCCTTGCACCCTCGATGATCACCGTCCTGGTGGTGGGTCCTGTGAATTGCGTCAACTCGATCGACCGCCGTCCGGTCCTGACCAACGTAGCGATCTTGTCGGTGCGACCCCCGTCTTGTCCATCCGACCCACGTCGGCATGTAACAGTACGACTCTTGAATGAGGACCACATCCGCCTTCTGCTCCTCCGCAGTCTTCTGTAGGTCCGTCGCCTCCCGTCCTCTTCCCAAATTCACCTGAAATACTACCAGATTATCCCGAGTATTATGCGAGTACCCTGTCCCGTTCAGATCCTTGCGGTTCTGCTCGCCTTCAGCTGCATCATCCTCTGCATCATCTTCTGGGCACTTCCTGTCCGTCGCGCCGTGGTTCCTTTGCCCCCTCCTGGCCCTGACGCAGTTCGGGCACCTCTTGGCCTCCGCCGTGCACTCGCTCTTCCGGTGGCCCTCTTGAAGCACTTGAAGCACAGCTCCTTGCTCTTGCACTCCCTCGCTATGTGGCCGAAACGATGGCACCTGAAGCACTGCTTCACCCGGATCTCCTCCGTTACGAAGCAGAGGGTCAGGCCGACGACGACCTTTCCTCTCTCCATTGCCCCGTGGTGGATTTTCGGTTCCACGGTTCTGCCGCCTCTCGTTCTGGCACTTCCTCTTGGTGAGGAACCCGAAGCTTTTCCGGAACTCTTCCAGCGGCTGTCCTCCGTGCAACCAGTCGTTCTTTTGGTGGACGTCCGCCACCACCTCTTCGGCGCTCCAGTGCGCCTCCAGCCCACTCAGGATCAGTGTGGGGTTTATCCTTGGGATGTCCCTCACCGTCACTCCCTCCTTATTGCGCAGTTCCTGCTCCAGCTTCTCCTTCTGTTCTTTGGTCTTGCAGGCAAGGACCACAGACCCGTCCTTCCGGGTGCTCATCTGGGCCACCGGGCCCCCGATCACTTTGATGTCCACCTGTTGGAGGACACTCTTCAACCCGCATCCCGAATCTGCCGCGACGACGGTCTCGTGGACTTCCTCCACGCGGGCTTTCAGCCTCTGCGCGCAGGCCATCTTCGGGCCCCCTTGGGACTGCGCCCCATTGGTCGGGCCCCCCTGGCAGGCCCCACCTGGGGCTTTGCCCCTTGGTCGGTGCCTCCTGGGGCCGCGCCCCCTCGGTTGGCCCCCCCTTGGTCTGACCTCCCTGGGGTTTCTTCGCGCCCTTCTTCTTTCCGACGGTTTCCCACTGCTCCGTCGGTGGCTGGGCCCCCTTTCTCGCTGGTGGTTCCACCCCGGCTTCCTTGGCCAGATCCTCCCGTAGCTGGTCCAGCTTCTTCTGCAGTCTCACCTGCAACACACGCTCCTCTCTTGCCAGGACAACCTCCATAAGCATGTCGCTTACCGCCTCCTGGATTTCGTACTGCGCCTCCTCGGACCTGACGCTGGTCGTCCCGTCGAAAGGTCAGCTTTTCCGTCATCTCCCTGTTGGTCGCCTCTGTAATTTTCTTCAGCGCTGCGAAGATCCTCCTTCTTGCCGCCTCGATCGTCCAACCTTGTCCGGGCTGGAGTTGTCTGGTGTCGCCGCTCTTTTCGTCTGTTTTCTTCGGAGTTTCTGTCTCCGCTTCCGCTCCTCTTATCAGGACTTTCGTCCTGGTTGGGGCTTCCTCCTCTCCGCTTTCTTCCGCCTCGTTTCGCGCTCTCCTTGCGCCGATCTCCGCTGCTGCGGCTGCCGGTGCCCCCGTTTCCATCGCCTCCGTTGTCGTAGCTGAGGCCGCCTCCCGTTCTTCCCAGTTTGTTGGGACGGGCTCCCGCTTCTCGTCCGGGTTTTGCCCCGAGGTCCCCGCTTTTTCCGCGATTTCCGTCATCGCGGTCCGTGGTTTCGCCGATCCTTCCGGAATGTTTCGGCTGTCGATAGCTGAAACAGATGGCTAACCGCCTACCTGCGCGACCCCTCCTTTGTGTCGCGTCGAAAGCTTCTAGAACGTTCTGGACGTTCCAGAACTTCTCGACACGTGGACCGCAGAAACGCCGCTCTCTAGCTGAAACAGATGGTTAACCGCCTACCTGCGCGACCCTTCCTTTGTGTCGCGTCGAAAGCTTCTAGAACGTTCTGGAACATTCCAGAACTTCTCGGCACGTGGACCGCAGAAACGCCGCTCTCTACAGCCCCCCTGAAAGGAAACTGTAATCCACTTACTTTGGGCGTCGCCCCCTTGTTGTGTGGGTGTTCTCAGCTTCACTCGGGCGCACAGGACACTCAAATAATACCGAAGCACACTTGTTGCACAACTCTCGACGCTGCTACGGATGTAGCCCCCTTGTTGTGACACGTAGGTCGGCACTCGCTAGCACACAAGGCACAGGGAAGCACAACAAACGGCACAACACAACGCGCAAACTGCCGCTCGGTGGCTGCTCTGCCGTAACCTAAGTTACGGGTTTACAGACCCACTTCACCACAATTCACACACTTCGCTTTGAAAGCTGTCTCGCGGTAGCCCCCAAGCACACAAGGCACTTAGAAAACAAACTTTACAAAAACAGAACCACGTGCTCTAGACAACTGGTAGTCGCTCTCAAGTACGTCCGCTCTGTCCGACCGCTCGATCGGAACTCGTAGGTAGGGACAGTGGGAATCTCGTTAATCCATTCATGCGCGTCACTGATTAGATGACGAGGCATTTGGCTATCAGATCTGGTTGGAAACCTCCTTTATTGCGTTTAAACTAGATTGAAATGAATCTAGCGCTCGGGAGTGAGACTCAGTATCATCATATCAGCCAGGATTGACGGGGCAAGTTTGATGACATGGAAAAGGAGATGGACTGTGATCTGCCAACGAATCCTTCTCGTTTCTCCATCCGACTAACCTGAAACAGACTCGATAGCAAAAATTAGAAACGATAAAAGGGGAACGGACGGTTGTAGAAACCAATATGTTTTGACGATCGCCTTTGGAGATTTTCTGGGCGCCCACGCCCCATCCGTTGATACGTAGACGCACCAAACCTTACCCAGTTCATCCAGGAGCCGCGCAATACGTAGGTGCTATATTGTGCCAGCTTCCGGTCCGTCAGCCCCAACTCACGCAGGGACTGCGTGGGCTCGGAAGACCAGACACGTCGCCACGAGATGGTAGCGCTGGCAAATCGCACTTGCGTTTCTTCTTCCGCTCTCCTCATTGGTTGTACCAAAGCTCCACGCACCAAGCACCGGGTGAGCTGAGCTTCGTCACGATACTTGACGACCTTTTTGCGGTGTGCGCTGTCCAAAGAAGGGTTAGGTGCGAAATCGCCGTCCCGCTCGGTGCACGATAAGATCGTCGTATCGAGCTGAAACTCCGGGAATAGGTGTTTCGTCCGAAAGCACATAAGCTCGAAAAAGCTCGATGAGCTTTTTGCTCAAGACAAGTGAGCTTAAAAGCTCCTAAAAGCTCTATCGCGGGAGCTTTGTGCTTTCGAACCCGGAGCTTTCGGGCGCATTCAGAAGGTCCAACGGCGAAGGGGCCCTGTAATTAGAACCCTCCTTTATCCCCAGGGAGTGGAACGTAAAATTTTTCCAAGTCAAGAAGTCTGTTTTGAAAATGTTTCTAAGTCCGGTGGGCCGAAATTATTCAAAGCCCAGGGAGTGGAACGTAAAAATTTTTCTAAGTCGAGAAATCTTTTATTGAAAATTTTCTAAGTCCCGACTTCGGTTGGGCAAAACACGTCTTCTCGCCTCCTATGCTCCTGATGTTTAAAATTCACTAAAATCGCCGTCGTGGCGCCAAAAATGGTCGGATTTTGACGCGGTTTTTACCAGTGTGTCCCCCTTGGAATGACGCTCCGATGGTACTGCTGAAAATTAATTTTCAAGAATTTCTAGTTGTTCTTGTAATGTAGCATCCCATTTGTCCTGAATGTATAAAAAAATCTGCTGCCGTGTGCACATGATATTTTTGCAGGTTACTTCTGAAAAAACAAAAAATCTTAGTATTATTATGACGGAGCGCGCCAGCCTGTGCCGCGTAAGACGTTAACGGGTGTAACTTCTAAATAGGCAACTTTAGGCAATGCGCACTTTAATATTAAAAAAATATACACGAACATGTGGATGTAAAAATCACGGCGGTTGCTCGTGGATGTAAAAAGTATACTCCACTTGTCGCCTGGCATGAAACAAATAAATTGTGAATTGCAGTCCTACAGTTAGTCTTGATTTTACAAAAGAAGAAAAATATTTTTCGTTAATTAGTACTTACAATAATTATACATACCTTGCTGATCGATTTCCATTTTATAAAATCAAAATCGTCCACGTCGGTTTTACACAATGAGCACTTGAATTTTATGTTTGAAACACGGTAGCGAAGCGTCGTACGTGCTTACTCAAGAACCCTAAATTTCGACTGCCGTAGGGAAACAGGTATACAATATTTTGACCCAGGTTTTTTTGATATAGATGCGCCAAAGTCTTATCTATAAGACTGTGCACAAAAAACATCGAAATTTTGACCTTCGTTTTTCGGGTTTTGTCCAGCGGAACAGGCCATTCGCCCCACTGTGTGGCGGTAAAAGATGAATCACCCTGTACTGGTTCCCCGAACATCTTGCAGTGCGTTTCTGATTTGAACTGCTGTTTGACATCGATTTCGTAGTGTTTGCAACGCTATAAATCGATCATCTACAGCCGTGGTTGATCGTTTTCTGCCTTGACCTCGTCTTTTCAGATACTCCCCGGTTTGCAAAAACAAATTCTAACAAATTAAACTGATTATTTAACAATGATTTAAATTTTATCTTCAGATAATACGTGTTAAAATGGCAGACGTAACACAGAAGATTGAAGTTTTGACATAAAAACTTCAATTTTATGGTGGAGAATTCATAACCACCTAGATATAGGCTATAATACAGTGTGATTGAAAAAGGATGAGGACAAGTTGAATTTGGCGCAATAAATTATAGTGCGTTTCATGTTTTGTGTGTTGTAGTTTTGCTTCAGAAGAACATCGCTGTCAAGATTTATCCATAGGCTTGTCGCCAATTTCCAATTCCCCACTAGAAACGCCCATGACATATCAGACTTTATTTTTGCTGTCAATACTTCTTACCAACATGACAAATTGTTCACTAGGAGCCAAATTCAACTTGTCCTCATTCTTTTCCAATCACACTGTATAATAAAATTAAGAAATTAACTAAATATACGATCTGTTCCTTTAAATTTGCGGGTGTGTGTATATATTTTGAAGTTTGGATAATATCGTTCATGCAACCGTAATTTGTCGTAACCCTCAAAAAAGTGAAAATATACTTTATTGTATCATTGGACAGAGAACATGATTGTTCAGCCGCCTGCAATATGTCGTAACCTAGAAACAAATATTTCTATATTATATCTGCTTGTAACCAATATGTTGTAACAAATTAACAATGAATTAAACTAAAATTAACAAGTTTTAATCGTCTCCTGAAAAATTTCTGCTTTGTGGCTTGTGACATATTGCAGTTGCATGAACGATATATTTTCTGCAGTTTTCAATTTATCTTCAAAGACAACTGAAAATATTTTGTTAAATCCCCCCAATGGTTTCAAATTCGAACAGTACATGCATGCCGAGTTAACCATCTGGTTGCTGCAAAATTTAATATTTTTGTTTTTTCCACCTTCAGAAAATGTTGTATTTCTTGTTGTAGTTCTTCTTGCGATTTTGGCAATTCTTCACATGCTTTATTAGCAATTAACGCCGCCGAATGGCGTATGCATCGAAGAAGCAGAATGTCCGGTACTTCTTTTTTTAAATTGGCGAAAAAGGAATTGTGTTTTCCGATCATTACACTCGCGCCGTCAGGTGCAACACCAATTACATTGTGTATTGGAATGTTGTGCCTTTCCACCAAACAAGTTTTGAACTGTTTATACAATCCTTCGGCGTTGCACTCTTTTGGATCTAAATCAATTAGTTCAAGTGTTGAGCGTCTTATATCAGGAAGGGCTATGATGCGATTGGGGTTTCTGAATGTTAGATTTATTTGTCTCCGTTTCAATCACTTTTTTCTTCTTTCTTTCTCTTCTGTTTATTTCTTCTCATTGTGTCGTTTTTGGCATACTTTTTGTTTCAAATTTTACATTTGCATATGACTTTATTAATTGGCTCTGCCTGTTGAGTCCGTTAGGAATCATTATAACAATAATAATAAAAAGTACTATTCCTGTGTCTCGAAAACTTTACGCAATATTGATGCCACCGTTAAAATGTGGCTGTTGTAGCTTGGAAACCAGATGACAGATGCGTACTCGATCTTAGATCTTACTAATGCGGAAAACAGTGTAATTAGGGTAGATGATTCAAGGAAAAATTTGGAGTTTCGAACTACAAACCCGTTAGTTTTAAAGCACGATGACACCACACTACGTATATGAGGAACAAAAGATAATTCAGAATCAAATGTCACACCTAGTTCTTTAACCACTACGCGTCTCGTAAGCACAGAACCATCAATCTTGTAATATTATTATTGTATATTATTGGTTTTTTCCGTTTGGAGAAACTCATAAAATTGCATTTAGCGACATTCACTTTCAGGTTGTTCACTTCACACCAGTTCATTATGAGCAGAATGTTGTTCTGTAAACGGTGGCAATCATCAATGGACGAGATACGACAAAACATTTTGATGTCATCCGAAAACAACAAGTGTGGTACATTCAAGCGAGAGACAACGTCGTTTACAAAAATATTAAACAGCAGTGGACCCAGAACCGATCCCCGCGGTACGCCTGATAAAGCCCTACAAGACTCTGATTTTGATCCATTTATGTAAACGTATTGTCTTCTGTTACTCAAATAAGATCTGAAAAACGAGATTAGGTGTGAGGAAAAACCAAAGCTATCCAATTTACTTAACAACACAGCATGACGGATCTTATTGAAAGCCTTACTAAAATCTAGATAAACAACATCGACTTGAGATCTATTATTATCAACACAGTCAGCAATAAACTGCCTAACCAATATTAAGTTAGTAGACTTTTTTTTGCATAAACCCGTGCTGGTGTACAGATAAAAGCTGCTTTACTTGAAAGTACAGTGAACGGAAAAGGGCACACTCAAATACTTTAGAAAAGTTATTTATTAGGTCTGAAATTTTCAATGTCATGGATATCCCCCTTTTTGAATATCGTACAACTTTAGAGATTTTCCAAGCATCAGGAAAAATACCAAATTGGAAAGACAGATTAAATAAAAAGCATAAGGGTTTACAAAAAGATTCAGCGCAGTCAGACACGAGAAAGCTGGAATGAGATCTGGGCCACTGAGAGGTTTACATTTTCTAAGTGCGCCCAAAATAGCTTCTTCATCTAGACAAAAGAACATTACGTTGTCCTGTGGAGTACAGTTTGCAGAGATATGTGGAACGTCATCTTTAGAGAATGTCGACTTAAAAAATGCTAAAAGTTCTGAGCTATTCTGAGGTACATTTTCTTGAGACTACGTGTTTCCTAATTGTCTAAAATATGTAGTATTTTAATATCTTTTTTATTATACCTATCTGAATCATATGTGACACTAAAATGCGTAAAAAATCGGCCCTTTAAAGGTATTTCATCCACTTTTTTTGTTATAATTTTGAGATTGTATTGCAGGTTTAATAAAAAGTAGCGTATGATACACCTGTATAAGGGCCTCTAAAGCACTTGCGACGTTAAAAGCACTCCGCTATGCGTCGTGCTCTTAAACTCGTCGCGGGTAGTTTAAAGGCTTCCTTATAAATTTGCATCAATCATAATGTACTATAATACAGGCTATCGTCAAAAAACGGCCCACGCTATAACTTTGCTATTGATGACCCAAATAAAAAAAGTTATACTGGAAACGAAATGGCTCTAAAAATACTACAAACCTGAGTGAGCATATAATTTCTATACCAAGTACCCATTTATTGCCAATGGTCAACTTTTATTTTCTAAATAGTAACCTATAATTTTTGTTAATGATTCTGTTAGAGTTTCTTTTTGTGATTGTAATGGCATAAAAAAGTATACCATTTGATAACAAAATTTCCGAGAAAAAAAGCAAAAAAGGTTTATCGTCAGTCACCTGTATGTATCAAGTGGAAGGCCAGTTACATATTACAAAGCGGAAACAGTGTTATTTTGTCGTCTACACAAAAAGATTTGAAGTATGGGATACTCTAAAAAGATGATGACTTTTGGAGCAAATATATGGTACAACAATTAGAAAAAATTTATCTGGGCGCTTTGTTACCTGAAATAATAATTGATTCCAGGCGTGCCAAAAATAGGCCTGTTAGATGCATATTAAAAAAGATCTATAATAGCAATGATTAATAACATGCAACTATTACTAAATTACGCGTATTCAGCATTAATTAAATTAAAGGCCAGATTATAGAAAAAGAATTAAATATTTAAATTTAAAATTCTACATTTTTTTACAGCATTGTGGATTATACCTATCGGGCAAACAACGTTAAAAAAAACGCGATTTTTATTCTACCTCTGTGGTGGTGTGAAAAAGGATACATAACAAAGAACAGAGAAGTATTTGGCTAAAAGTAATAGCATCAGGTAGTAAAATGGAAATTAGCTCGGTGCAGAGAGAAGTCGGCCGGCCCCTTGGTCCTAGTCCCAGCTCAACTAATGGGTGTTGTAATGGAAGGCTGATATTGTTGGTTGTCATCATCACACTTTCGAACAATGAGTTTCGTTTTTTATTTTCCCTCGTAAGTCAGAATTTAACCGATTTCAAGAAAAACGAAGATTTCTCCGCATTAGATTATACATTCATGATTACAATGAGCTAGTTTAGAACTCAAACAAGTTACACAGCGAGTTTGAGAAGAAACAAAGATTCGTTAAAATGATGCCAAAATCTGACTTAAAACTTTGAAACAGTTCTGTTCAGAGATAAAAACTTGACTTTAGTTAAAATGGTAGCTGATCCTTTTTTAGTTTTACGGAGGCTGCAAAAAAATAAAACACAATACTTGTTCAAAACTATTTTTTAATTGCTGTGGTACATGTTAATTTATAAATGGTCTGTTGAAAAGTCCATAACAGCTCTTTTCAACCTTGTTCCATAATCAGAGTCGTCAATTACATTAATTTTATATCTATTCCAATACTTTAAAAACTCTCGGTGAATGGATTCTCCTGTTTGTTCAGACCACATTCCCAAACCCCTGTTTTTCAGAAAAATAATGCAGTCTTTCAGGTGACAGGTAATACTGTGGATTTTAATAGTTTCTGATAAGCCTATAGCAATATACATTTTTTTTAAATGGTTTAGCTGATTCTCCAAAACATCAGGAACTACATACAAATTCGAAAAACACGTTTCGACAACCTTGTTCATTGCTTTAAAGGCCGAAATAATGGCACTATTTGGAGTGGAGACACATTTCCACGCACATCAGCTTCTAAAAAAATTGCATCCGATTCTTTGAGAAGTTTTCAACATGCATTTCCTTCAAAACTATGTGTTGCAGATACTCACAGGAAACTTGCAGTCAGATTTATTAAATTTGGCGCTTATATGTAATTTGATCAAGTTGTTAATATTCTCAGTAATAAGAAATTTCGACACACTGGATTTTCCGAATATAATTTTTCTTCCACAAGTTGCAAAAACTTTTCTTCTATTTTCTTCATGGGTACATTTAAATTTCGCTTTCGCACTCATTGTTGCAAAATATTAACGTAAAACTGATAAACTGTTTTATATTTGACATATTATCATCTGTCAGTACAGTTCAAAACGCCTCCTTGATATTATTTAACATATCTAAAAATACGTACACAGCGAAAGCTATTAGAATGAGTAAAATTATAAATATGCGGTATAAAATGTAAAAAGGATCAGCTACGATTTTAACTAAAGTCAACTTTTTATCTCTGAACAGAACTGTTCCCAAGTTTTAAGTCAGATTTTGGCGTCATTTTAACGAATCTTTGTTTACGCTCAGACGCACTGTGGTTAAAAATGAGACCGCTACGAGTAATTTTGAAATTGCAATTGTTTAATCGTAACGACCAGTTTATTGCCTTAATCGAAAAATCAATATTTCTCCTCATTTGATTAAGTCAAAAGGAATCGAGCAACTTTTCAACTTCAAATTTGAAGTTTTTAGGAGTAATTTGCGTTTACATTGGTTTAGTATAGGGCTACGATTTCGAGATGAGGACCCTTAACGTTGAGAAATGACTTTTCGTTTTTTTCAACTAATATTCAAGTAGGAAACACCATTTTTCGTCTGCGTCACACTCACATCAATATCTAGTGAATGACTTGAGATATTTTCGATATCTCTTTTCATTTCGCCTACACAGCTTCTAAGCAGAGCATTCTATTTGTGTTTTTTTAACAAATTCTTCAAAACAAAATTATATTTTTCTCTTCATAGTTCACTAATAAAAATGTTATTCTTTAAATACAAAAGAAAGAAAACGGTCATCTCGTACCGTTTTCTCAAAAAACGTGATCGAAAATCCACTTTTTCGACCGTTCAAAACTCAGGTAAACACGAGCCGAAACCTAATTGTATAGGCTGGAAAAACGTAGAAAGAGTATCTTTTACATGATGAGTTGTTGACTGTGTAACTTAGAAACTAAGCGTGTAAAACTAGAACCAATGGCAATTGGACGGATACCTCCATCTTTTTTTGAAAGAGCACAAAGTGAAGCGCCATAACTGTAGGGTCTAATTTCGGAGTTTACTTTACCTGTAAGCATTAGATTGCAACGATTGGTGATAGCATGTAATAAACGTTGTCCAGAGTCACCTGTACTTTTACAAAGCAAGTCTTTGAGTTGTTGAGGTCTGAGTCTGTCCATTCCTGCAGCGGAACCATTTGGAAAAGATAATATAGCTTTAGATACCTGGTCCTCAGAGACAATAAGATGCTGTTCATTTTCTTCAAGTTGAGTAGGAAACTGATTTATTCTAGGACTAGGATGTTTAGATTTTAGTACATATATTAGAAGTGTTGGAAGTTTCTTTTGCAAAAGTATCATCAGACGAAAGTATACGTACAGCACCCCTAATATCGCCATCATCTACTTTATTTTTAACAATTTTAAATTTAGATAATTTAGAAAAATCCGTGTTAGAATAATTTCAAGTCCTTATTAGATTCTGCATTTTTCTTCACTGTTGTAGATCCGTTTCCTTTTACATTTTTCGATGGGATGTGTAGTACTGTAAAAGCAGAAAAGTTATCAAGTGACACACAATCTTATTGCTTTAGTAAGTTTGTTAGGCACTGAAATTCTAGCACCACGTGGAATTCATCTCAAAATGCAAACATTAGATTTTAAATAGCAGAGTTCGGTATAGAAGAATCAATATTTTTATGACATCTTGAATTGTGTATCTTTAAACCATTATTGTTCTTGAAATATTTGATATCGGGACAAATTTGACATTGTATTTGACTACTGTCAATTTTTGAATTTTGTAATTCGAGATCCACTTCTGAACTAGAACGTATCTTGGGGGACGTAACTGATGATGGTCCATCATCACTGTCTGAGTCCGAACTATATTTGTATCGCGGACGATGATATCTTCCATAATAGGAGACCAAACCATTTGAAGTTGACTGTGAGTTGTTAGTAGCAAGTAGAGAACTTTTGTGCATCTTCATCGAATGAATAAATAAGCTTTTAGGGTTTGCCTTCAGACATTTAGGGCAAATCGTTTCTTCAGGAATTTAAGCTTCATTGCAAAAAGTGAAGATGACAGTCGTATTTTATTTTTTTATTTATAATTTATATTTCTAACAAAATATGACTTTTACAAGACATTCAAATAAGATGTTAGTTTTGTTTGACATTTTTTTCCCTCTAAATTTTCATCACTGCGATATTTCGATATTTACGTAAAGTTAATATATCATCATTGTTAAAAATATTGCGTTCACTCCAGAGAAGTATTATATGAAATTTATTATTTCAGTTTTTTAAAATAATGTTAAAACTCTTCGCTGTGGTTTCATATTTTGACGCACTTGCCCGAACAGTAAATGTAAAACACACGTTTGCCAGGTCCAGTTCAAACTAAACATTTTCATTTTTAATTGATGTGCCAAATGAAATGTGATCTTTAATAATTCCAAAATGCTCTAACAACTTTATTTCTTGTCTAATTTCAATAAATGATATATCAAATGAAATGGCGTCTAAGAGACTATAAGCTGACATACAACCATTTTTTTTTTAAGAAGTAATGTAAGTAACGCTGCAAGCATTCGGGGCACTTTTCCAGATTCCGCATTGTTAGTTAGCAAAATAGTTAAAATGAAAGTTAGAGAGAATTAAAATAACTGTCAAATTTCAATTTTAGTTTTATTCTAACATCTTGTGGTACTGAAAGGAAGGCAAGAAAAGAGTTAAGACAAAAATACTAAAAAGGAGTATTAGCAATGAAATTTGACTTCTAAAATTATTTGTCGGGTGGTTTCAATTTTCTTTTGATCTGCCCTTCAAATGAACTCGTACAGGACTACAGGACGAATGAAAAGGTATCTTCCATTAAATGTTCCAATTCTTCGAATTGTTTCTATGGCTGAAATTGGTCGGTCTGGGAAACCTGAAGCAAATGTTGCTTGGAAGTTTCTTAAAGAAAGAAAGAAAATTTCATGCCTAGTAGTACTTTTTAGTATTTTTGTGTTAACTCTTTTCTTGCCTTCCTTTCAGTACCACAAGATGTTAGAATAAAAAACTAAAATTGAAATTTGACAGTTATTTTAATTCTCTCTAACTTTCATTTTAACTATTTTGCCATGAAATTGTTAGGAGAGCCAATAATTGAAACTCTTTATTTCTACATGTAAAATCCTATGTCTCGTAAACCAATTCTACACCCTATAACAATCTCACAGCTAACCCCCAAGCCAGAATAACACTTTCCTCAAAAATAAACAGCAGACTTATTCATTAATTTCAGGGTTATTATGAACGTAGACAACTTTTTCGATCCCGAAACACTCGATAATGCACTTGATGAGTGCAGAGTGATTCATCAGGAGTAAAATAACTTTGTAGCGGCGCCGGCGTCGAGGAATAATTCGTTTAGTTTTAAACGTTTATTTACACAAACTTAGCATACATTCGATTCTTAATAATAGGAAGAGCCTAGATGCCTAAACGTCTACTCTGTCGTATCCTAAAGTCCCAGAGGCCTGGAAGCTGAAGGAGTCGATGAAAATCTCGCTGATTCGAGTCGAGCGTGAGTTTATATAGGGGAGGTTGACGCGGAGAGGGAAATCGGCCGATGGTAGAGGGACCGGCTCGAGGATGGGAGTCCACTTGCAGCGCCACCCGCGCCTTTTGTTGAAAACATGGCCACAACTTGTAATTATATGTAGGTCTTGGTTGCTCTTCCTGAGGTCCCCATGTATAGTGGTCGCCTACACTCTAATAGCAGACCTTTTTTTGTTCGCTATTGCAGTCGGCCCATAAAAAAACTGGTTTGTTGAGAAGACACGCGCGATGTACATGCAGGAGCGTATTCAAAATGTATTAAATTCGTTAGTTTCTTTCAGGTCGTCTGTTTGGCAGTGTTATTGTTTTATGAAGTGTTTAGTGTGTGAATTTTAATTGTAGTTATTTATATAATAATTTGTTAAAAATTCATTAGCGCGTGCATAATGTTCCGTCCATGGGAGAACAATTTTGAAGAACCAAGTACAAGCCGAGAAGACGATGTTTGAGGTAATAGATATTTATTTTCAAGTGACGACAGTCGCGATACTGACGATGACGTGGCATTCAGTGATAACGATAGTGAGCCAAGTGATGAAAACATCTTAAAAAAAGGAAAACGATTTCACCTAAACGCCCAAGCTAAACAGATTTGTTTAAATGTATACCAGAACCTTTTGAATGATCCCAGTGATAAAGATAAAGGAAGCGTGATTGCACGGGCAGCATTTTTGACTGGAGTTCCTTATTCATCAATGAGCCTATTGATTAGAGAAGGTGTAAAAACGAGAAAAAGACGTACAGATTTTGGAAACTGCAGGCTAAAACCAAGGATTGTATAAGAACATAGGATAGCCGAATCCCTATACTTGCAATGTTGTCCGCGTCGAGCCGCGTCCCCACTCTCGCGTGACGTCAGCGACGGACACGCGACCAGTTCGCTCTTTCATCCGCTTATGCACCGTAAACGGTTGAGATTTTTAAATTTGAATTTAATCACTTTCTGACAAAAATGCCAGGACGTCGTTGTGCAGTATTTGGCTGTAATAACAGTCGAATACGTACAAAAATCACCAACAGTGAAATCGTCTATCATAACTTCCCAAAGGGAAAGAGTAATTTTGTATCAGATACGGTCCGTAAAGAATGTATAAGACGCTGTAAACGGGCAGATAAGTGGAATCCCGATACTAGCCAAATCTGCTCAGTCCACTTTACTGCAAACGATTATGAACGTGATATGAGAAATGAATTATTAGGTAAGAAATAATTTTATTCATAATTAAATAGGTATCGTTCTCAGTATATACTTACTCGTATTTATTCTAACAAATTATTGCTAGGGTTGCCTGTACGAAAACAGCTTAAAAAACTGCTGTGCCTAGTTTAAATCTTTCACAAATATCGAAAGATGAAAAGAATGGTACAGTACGGGAGGAAAGATATTTAAAAAAAAAAAAGGAAAATGAAAGGAAAGAAGAAATAAATAGGTTAATCGCCGAAGAGTCGATAGCATCTTCTTCAACGGCATTGCTTACTTTAGACGAGCCGTTGGCAGCATCTTCAGCAGACGAATTTAATAGTAATAACTCGGATAAACCTCTAACTGTCTCAGCAGAAAATATATCAGAACAATATTCGAAGCTTCGCGCAAGTCACACAAAATTATGTAAAGAGATGGAAAATACGAAACGGAAGTTGAGTTTGCAAAGGAAGCAACTTCTGTATTATAAAAAGAAGAATAAAGAAGACAAACCTCCACAAAGTCAGGAGACGCTAACTTTATTAAAAAAACTTTTAACAGAAAATCAAATTGCTATTCTTCTAAACAAAAAGAAACGCGTCAATTGGACTACTGAGGAAATTGCAGTTGCTTTCACTGTTCGTTACCTTAGCAAGAAATGTTATATATTTTTGCGGACCAAACTTAATTTTCCCTTGCCAGCGTTATCTACTTCAAGAAGCTGGGCATCAAAAATCAGCATAAAGCCTGGGGTTTTGAAAGATGTATTAACTTTTCTAAAGGTAGCAGGAGAAAATATGTCTGCAAAAGAGAAAACTGTAGTCCTTTCTTTTGATGAAGTCAAAGTTTTATCGACTTTTGAATACGACGTTGGTGAAGATCAGGTTCTAGGTCCCTACAATTTAATGCAAGTCTGTATGGTTAGAAGCCTATTTTCTTCTTGGAAACAACCTATTTATCTAGATTTTGACCAAAAAATGACAAGGGAGGTGTTAATGGATATAATCAGTCAATTGCACAAATTATCGTACAACTGTGTTGCAATTGTCAGTGACTGCGGAAGCAGTAATGTTGGTTTATGGAAAGATTTATCTGTGATATCAATAAAACCCATTTCGAACATCCTCAAGTTAAAAAAAAATATTTATGTTTTCGCAGATGCCCCACATTTACTAAAACTTCTCCGTAATTGGATTTTAGACAAAGAATTTATCCTAAAAAGTGATGGAAACAAAAAAATACGTAAAGAACCTTTAGAAAGTTTAATACAGTTAACCAATACAGAAGTAAATTCTTGTTATAAAATTTCGGAAAAACACATTACAGTTGAAAAAAGTAAACGACAAAACGTAAGACTAGCGGCAGAATTACTATCTCGTAACACTGCTCAGGCTTTATTACGGTACAAACCAGGCCCTGATGAAAAACTCGCAGAGGATTTAGGGATGTTCATAGACGACATTAATTCTTGGTTTGATATTTTTAATAGTCATGTGAAAACATCGCCTGATCCTAATCGTATGAAAGCCCCTTTTGGAATTTATTTACACGAACAAGAACAACACTTAAATAAAGTTAAAGATATGATATACAGCATGAGGGCTGAAGGTAAATTTTTTTTACAAATATTTCAGAAGGGAATGATAATGTCCATAGAATCCTTGAAATTGCTTTTACGAGATATGAAGACCGAATTTGATGATATACAATACTTATGTACTTATAAACTCAACCAGGACTGTTTGGAGAACTTTGAATGAATATCCATCTCCCTTAGAAGCAATGAAAAGGATGAGAATGATTATTCTAGGGAAGAATCCTGGTATTTTAGAAGCACAAGTAAGTTTTTGTTTATTCGTCACATACATATATTATTTTTTAAAGGTGAACACCCAAGAAACGACTCCTGAAGAGTATGTAGTTGCTAGGGTCTTGGAAGAAGCTAAAGTTTCAGTTGAGTTACCGGAAGAGAGCAATGCAACTCAAAGTAGCAGTGGAAGCTCATTTTCATCATCTGGAGTTTCAGAAACATCTGATGCAAAATCACCCGAAACAACAGATGATGCTTTTGAATACATTGCTGGTTTTATAGCCAAGAAATTTAAAAACACTCATCCCCAACTAGGCGATTTTACTTACAGAATTAAATCTGATAATGCCTACAGTTTACCGTCATGGGTACAACAGCTTTCCTTTGGGGGTCTTATTAAACCATCAACAGATTTTTTGACGACCATTAAACGATGGAACAAATATTTTGAGATATTCCATGGCGAAAACAAACTGCGAAAAAAGCCATTAGTTGTCAAAAAGTTAGCTCTCAAAATTAAAAAACGAGAAAACTTATCTTTCGATGTAATAAAATTATTTTGTAAATTAAGGACTGTTATCCGTATTAATTATTTAAAGACAAAAAGAACCCTTGATAATGCTAAAAAATCGAATAAACGTAAGCTTTCTACTGTTACACCAAATTCAGATACTAAACGGAAACTAGTTAAAAAAATGCGGAAAACAGTTGTTAACTTTTACTCTAATTATAATAGTATGTTATTCAACGAGTTCGTGTGCATGAATAGGCCAGTTTAAAACGCGAGTGAAACGATTCTTGTGTGTTCACCTTTAAAAAACAATGCAGGTATTATCAACAAAAACTTAAGATAGGTTCTTCTAAAATACAAGGATTCTTCCCTAAAATAATCATTCTCGTCATTTTCATTGCTTCTAAGGGACATGGATGTTCATTCGGACCTCGACATCTAAGTTGGAAGAAAAAGTTCTCCAAACATTCCTGGTTGAGTTTATAAGTACCTACCTACATAAGTACTGGTATACTGCATATCATCAAATTCGATCTACATATCTCGTAAAAGCAATTTCAAGAATTCTGAAGAATTTTTACCTTCAGCTCTCAAGCTGTATAATTATCTTTAACTTAAATTTAACTTGAATAAATTTACAGCGTTTTAAACTGACCACTCATGCCATAAAGACCCCAATTTACACACGAACGAGTTGAAGGCGAGGTTTTTTTGTTCGACGAGTTTAAGAGCAAGTTCTTTAAAGACCCTTATACACGTGAATCGCACGCTATTTTTTATTATACCTGCACCGCAATCTGAAAATTATAACAAAAAAAAATAAATAATTGAAATATCTTTTCCGTATTAATCTGTGTCATTAATCGTTGATATAGAAATAATCAATTGTTGTCGTTTCGTTGCTACGTATATTTATTATAAATGGTGCATAAAAGTGTGTATTTATCATTGTTCAAAATGTAGGTGAATTTGTTGTTACCTAAGCGACCTTAAAGCTTTAGTGTTTTAAGGGCCCTTTTTTACACGCATTTTAGTGTCAAAAACAGGGACTATGATTCAGGTATGATAAAAACAGAGATTAAGATTCAGGTAACTATGTATATTAAAAAAAATTTTTTCATGTACTAATAATTGCACCGAGCGATCATTTAAAAAATAAATCGAGTTTGCTTCGGAGCCTATGCTATAGCATGGGTTGCCATAGGTAACACGCCGACTCGATTTATTTTTTAATTGATCACACCGTCTAATAATATATAAATAAGATAATAAAAACGTGTATTGTAGCAAGACATTGGCGGATCAAATGTACATACATAACGTGTGATTCAAAAAAACTTTCATCAAAGTGTGCCATGAAAAAAACTACCTATGTCTGAACATAAAGTTGGATGGTTGAAACAGTTTAGGGACCCTAGAACTACGAACATGTTGTTGAATTTTGAACTACTCAGCCGTTTGAAATTTGAACTATCAATCGGATAATAACTGGAAAAAGAAACAGAGTTCGGTTTAAAAGGACTTTTTTAATGAAACAAATGTACTTGATTGATTTAAAATTAATTATTAACAACATTAATAAATGAAACTTAAAGAAGATGCGTTATGTGACCACCACCTTCATCCATGCATAACCTAACTCTTCTTTCAATGGAGTCAATAACATTTTGCAATATCCACGGCGAATTATTGATTTCTTTGAATTTGTTAGTTATCCTTTGCCGAAGATCATCCATATCAACCACAGGTGCACTGAAAATTGAATTTTTAATGTATGGCCACAAAAAGAAGTCACACGGGGTCAGATCACAAGACCTGGGAGGCCACTCATGTGGCATATTTAAGCTAATAAGGCGGTTGTCATAAAATTCCATTAAAAAATTAAAATTTGCCCAGGTCGTGTGAATGCGAGCCCCGTCTTGCTGGAAATAGCCTTGTGTTGTTAATTCATCATCATCATCATCTAACAATGTCTCAATAAAAGGAGTTAAAATTTCCAGACGATATCTCTCGGCATTGAGTATCCCTGCAATTTGAACATTTAAGTTTTTGAAAGTTGCATACATAATTGAATATTTACCTTCAAAAAATATAGGCCCAATTAGTCTTCTTCTACTTATTGCAGCCCAAACTCCAATTTTCTGTGAATGTAACGGTACTTCAATATAATAATGAGGATTCTCGCCACTCCACATTCTCATATTTTGTGAGTTAACGTATCCAGATAAGTGAAACCACGATTCGTCGCTAAAGAATGTTTTTTCCAGTATCGCACCGTTGTTATGAAAGTTCTCCATAAACCATTGACAGAATTGCTGTCTTCGAGGTCGATCATTTGGAAGTAGTTCATGGACTAGTTGTAGACGATAAGGATGTAAATGAAGATCTTGTTTCAGAATACCCTGACAACTGGTATAGGACAGATCGACTTGTTGGCGTATTGAAGTATTTGGCTGCTCCTCAATTACTTGTCGTACCGTTTCAATGTTTTCTTCATTTCTCACCTTTGGTCTCCCACTACCTTCTTTACGTCCTACACTTCCAGTTTCCCTGTATAAGTGCACAAGATGATGAACTTTTCTGCTAAATGTATCAAAATGCACGATCACTTCTGGAAAAGTTTCCTGGAAATGTTTAAATGCATTACGTGTGGAATAAATCCACTGCCCATCAATTTTTACGCCGTTTCTGAAATAAATTTCCAACATGCAGCGTTTTTGGTGTTCGGTGAAAGCCATAGCGTTCAAATAATAAATTAATAACCTATAAGATTCACAATCGTAAATCTGAAATTAAATCTGTCAGAATTGACGCAAGCTACGACATGCCTCTCATATCTATCTTTGTCTTTCATGGCATACTTTGATGAAGGTTTTTTTGAATCACAGGATATTTCATTAATCATTACCATTCATTGTACGTTAATTTTGGTTTGAGACAAGAGTTTTAGATTTATTTTAATATATGTATCTGTTAGAACTAGATATTGTTTCGATCGCATAATAGGTACATTAAATTATAATTGAATTACTTTACAGAAAAGTACAAAATTTAACTCGACACTCGACGGGATATATCATTGTAAAGCCGGCTCCACACTATGCGGATACATATGCGCATGTTCGCGAATCTGCGGCATGTGTTGATATTTGTCAGAGTTGACCTTGATGCGAACATACACCGAATGGTCCATACACACCATGTGTGATTAAAACGCACTCATGTGGTGTGCCGTGCGTGCTAGAAAACACCGCATGTATCTACGTAGTATAGAGATAGAAGATAAAAGTGTTCAGTGCATCCCACATACTGCCCCGTTCTGAGTTTATAATAATTATTATTTAGACAGACTATAATTAAGGGGTTTGTTGGTGGATCATCACGTGGATATGGAGGATGATAATGCGATTATTGCGGCAAGCGCCGCTCTTTTAACATTGTCTTGTGGGCTATTATTATTGCAGTGGAAAAAAAAGGAAAGGATGAAGAGAAGAAGAAAAAGAAGATGGTGGATGATTTCTGTTAACAAAAGTAGATTGAGGTGGGTATTACAAAATGCATGTTAAGATTTATTTCTTACATCCAGGCTATTAATCCATGTCTTAAAAGGTATATGTTTTCTTTTTAGGTATAATGGTTCTGATCTTTTAGGCGATCTCCGTAAGGAACCTTCGGGAAAATTTGAAAACTTCTCCCGAATGTCGACAGAAGATTTCGATTACTTATTAAATAAAATTAAACTGCAGATTACAAAAAAGGATACTGTTTTAAGAAAAGCTATTTCTGCTGAGGAACGATTCGCCGTTACTTTGAGATTTTTAGCAACGGGGGATAGTTTTCAAAGCCTTGGATATCTTTTCAAAATCTCTCCTCAGGTGATATCAAATATTGTGCCGGAAGTCTGCAACGCTGTCATCTCTGTGTTAAAGGACGAAATAAAGGTAAATAAGTAACATATTAGTAATACTACAATAAATAACAGAGTTTGTGTTTTTTATTCATCAACGAAGGTACAAAAAAGTAAAAAAATATGTTAATATGTTAATATGTAAATATGTTTGTGGTTATTATTCATTATCATAAGTTTGAAGAAAATGTTGAATTGATTGTGTAGATGATGATCCGGGAGAATGAATGGAATGTGTTGAGTCTGTTGATGCTGGTGATTGTGGAGATTGTGGGGGATAAGGCGATCGGGTAGTAGGACCAGCTCCTATGTCAGTAGAAGAGTTATGAAACTGATGATGGTCAGATGCTGCTGGATATGAGGATGCAGGCTAAGTGCACGGCTGTGAATGACTTTGTAGATTGTAAGTAGAATTCAGGCTGGGGACGCCTCCAATATGAATTAAATTGAAAAGCAAATTATCTATTTTATTCATAATAATTGCCCGTGTTCTTGGTTCTACCGCACGAAGCTTGCTTGCGAGTAATTGCCCGTAGAGAGCGCAATCGTCTGGTACATTTTCAGGAGCGGAAAGCCGTCCCATAGCTTTGCCTAGAGCCGAGGAAGCTTGCTTCATGCATTTGTGTATCTCGGCAGGATCCTGGGTACGATCTACAACTGTTGCACGCTTTCTTTTATGTGGTTGTGTCTGAGGCGATTTAAAGGTCTGTTTAGGTTGTTCGCCAGCTGCCATATGTTCTTCAATATCTGCTTATAGAAATATGCATTAATAAGTACCTTGTTCATGACATTTAATAGACTAATCATACCTTGCCCCTCATCACATATTTTCGTTTGTTGTATATCATCACCTTCCTCTGAGCCTTCGCCCATTGTAACATGTTCACATGCTTCCCCATGAGGTTCTGCTTCAGAATCGGTGAAAGTGTCCCCACTAAAGTCACCCTAAAAGTGGAATATACAAAGTTACTTTTGTGATCACTACAATTTATTATTATTTATTGTTCCAGCTTCCAAAAACTTCGCAAGAATGGTTGACAATAGCAAAGGGATTCGAAGAATTGTGGAACTTTCCTCATTGTCTGGGTGCTCTAGATGGGAAACATATAGTAATTCAATCACCATTCAATAGTGGTTCGGAGTATTATAATTATAAAACTTCGTTTAGCGTTGTTCTCATGGCGGCTGTTGATGCTAATTACTGTTTTATATATGCCGAAGTTGGATGCCAAGGCAGAATTAGCGATGGTGGAGTGTTCAAACACACGGTTTTGTATGACAAACTGGAACGAGAACATCTCGAAATTCCACTGGACGCACCTTTAATAATAGATCACGAGCGGACACTTCTACCTTTCCTATTCGTTGCAGATGACGCTTTTCCGCTTCGCCGAAATATCATGAAGTCCTATCCAGGAGTTCACTCCAAAGGAAGTACACAACGTATTTTTAATTATAGGCTGTCGCGAGCTCGTCGCATTGTGGAAAATGCATTTGGTATTCTAGCTTCAGTTTTTCGCGTGTTTAGGAAACCAATGTTACTACAGCCCAACAAAGTGTCTACTATTACAATGACCTGTATTCTTTTACACAACTTTTTGCGAAGAAGTAAAACGTCATCAACTCGTTACACCCCCCAAGGTACACTTGATGTTGAAATAGAGGGTCGAGCAATTCCTGGCTCCTGGCGAGAAGACCAAACAGAAATGTCATCTTTTCTACCACTTACCAGAATTGCTAGAAAACCTTCAATGGAAGCAAAAACAATCCGCGATAAATTTGCAGAATATTTTAACACATCTGGGAAAATTGAATGGCAAGACAAATATTGTTAAAATAGTTCTTCTATACATATATGTACCTATAATAATTAACAAATAAACAAATTTCAATAAAGGTTGTTGGTTTTGTGAATCTAATCTATAGTGAATCTAATTTATAGTTTTTGGACAACAAATTGAATCAAAATAAAATTACTTACTAAAAATAGTTCTTGTGTTGCCTGAGAAGTGCAACGCTAGTAGTTAAATGTTTAGTAAAAGTTACCTCTTCTGTTCGTAGTGTAGGCTTAATTTTTCCTACCCCTCTTAGAAATCCGTCCAGCTGAGCAAAAGCAAACCACGAAGGTCTGTATACCTCATCCGCTCCTGCTCCCGACTTTTTTGAGGCCAGAATTTTATGCTTGATGCTGCGATACGTCGCCATGAGAGCATCCCTTTTTTTTTTTTTTAAATCGGTGACCGACACCGGGGTGCTCATTTTTTTATGGATTTCTTCCCATGCATCGGCCACTTCATTCCGGTTTTTGTGGCCCACATGTTTTGGATCCCAAATTATGGGATACCCTTCATATATTGACACAAATTCCAAAATAAGAGCGTTTGACCACGACATCATTGATGAAATCAGGGAGTCAAATATCCAATATCAGTGCGCATAGTGTGTATGCAGAATTATTTTCATGTTCGAACGTGTTCGCACAAGGCCACATTCGCTTTGATGTGTGCTTTATTTACCGACTTTTGTCCGAACGTCCACGCATGCCAAGCCTCGGCGAGCTTCGCGATGCGTGATTCCATACACACTATGCGCGAACCTTTGCAAATGCCGCAGATTCGCGAACGTGCGCATATATGCTCGCATAGTGTGGAGCCGGCTTAATACGCAACGCATTCAGTCTCTGGTCCGTGGCTGACGTCACAGCCCCCCACTACGCTCGGCGAAAATATTCCGGCATCCAGCTATCCTATGTTCTTGTACAATCCTTGGGCTAAAACCATCTATTGTAAAGCTGCTAAGAAGTACAGTCTATGATGCTTATAAAAGAAATGAGATTCCTACAGTGGAGATTATCAATAGGGAACTAAAGGAAAAAGACATGAACGTCAGTCACCGCACATTAGGAAGATGGTTACGAAAAATTGGTTTTAAGTTCCAGACCATAAATAAACGCTCGGCAATAATGGAATGTGCAAGAATTGTTAGATGACGGCGATCATATTTAGATGATATTGCCAAATATAGAGCCGAAAATAGACAAATCTATTACCTAGATGAGACATGGTATGACACGCACGACACGGCGAAAAAAGGGTGGACTGATGGCTCAAACAACTGCCGAATCAAGCTATGGCTCCAGGGAAAGGAACTCGGTTGGTGATTTTACACTGTGGATCCAGTGATGGCTTTGTTGAAAACGCATTATACTTGTGTGGAAAGAATATAGAACAGTGTAATGTAGATTACCATAAGAACATGGACACTTGTATGTTTGAAGGATGGTTCGAAAAGTGAGTGCATCGCTCTGAAAATATGTACTGTAAGATTTTCAGGGTTTCTGATTACGAATTACGAAATAAAATGGCTGACCCAAAATGGCGGATGTATTTAAAAAAAATTAAAATTATTGTCGTGAAAGTATATACTGTAAGCTTTTCGAGGGCACTGATTATGAATTTGATATTAGATTTATCAAATTCAAAATAACGGACACAAACTGCCAGATATATTTTGAAAAAAAATTAAGTTATTGTCCTGAAAGTACGTACTATATGTTTTTCGGGGTCGCTGTTTAAAAATCTGATATCAAATTTATCAAATTCAAGATGGCGAACCCAAAATGGCGGACGTATTTTGAAAAACAAATTAGTTATTGCTCTGAAAGTATGTGGATACTATAAAGTTTTCGGGGTCGCTGATTACGAATTTGAGATTAGATTTATCAAATTCAAAATGGAATCGTATTTATTAATAAGCAGTGAACAATTTTAAATGAAAACGAAAATAATAGAATCGAAGTAAACATGTGCTAACTTCGATAGAAACGTTTTGTTCAAGTCATTTTTCATTTTTTGTGTAAAAGAACATGCAGAGTTTGAGCATTAATTCCATCTCATGTTCATTTTGGATATAAGATGCAACAATTTTTGGGAAATCGAGATACGACCACCTTTTATTTTTACACTGGCGAGCAAAAAATTTAGGTCACATTGAAATTGTAACGATTTTTGAAATTTTCTTATTTTACGCTTATATTTGCAAATTGTAAATCATTCTACTGTATTTTGTAGGGTAAATTTAATATTCAATATTGATTCGGAAAGCATATTTTTTGGTTTTTATGATTTATTCTGAAAAAACAACAAATTCACATTTAACGAATTTCAACAGATTGTTACTTGGAATTGAAAAAAAGATTAAAAAGTAATGATTAGTAACGTGTATTCCCTCCTCTTGCGTTAATGACTGTTTGAAGTCGACGAGGCATACTTTGAATTAAATTAAGGATAACATTCTGGTCGATGTTATTCCACTCTTGCAATAGCAACTCTCTCAGCTCCTGGGCAATTCTTGGTGCTGGTGTGTGCCGTCGGACACGTCGTCCCAACTCATCCCAGACATGTTCGATAGGATTCATGTCTAGACTGAGTGCTGGCCAATCAAATCGCCTAATTCCGACTTCATCCAGATATCCTCTGACAATACGAGCTGCATGAGGTCTAGCATTATCGTGCATTAAAATGCCATGCTCACCCATAGTGATCATGAAAGGCATAACGTGATCTTCTAAAACTTCCGTAATGTACCTGTGAGCTGTCAGGGAGCCATTTTGTATGAAGACCAAGTTTGTGCGTGCTTCTGAAGAGATTCCCGCCCAAACCATAACCGACCCACCGCCAAATGGAAGTCTCTCGTCAATACAAACTGGAGCATATCTTTCTCCGGGCCTTCTCCATACTCGTCGACGTCCGTCTGACCCATTGAGGCAAAAACGCGACTCATCTGAAAACAGTACGTTGCTCCAGTCTTCATCATTCCATGCCAAGTGATTTTGGGCAAAAGCCAATCTCGCTATTCGATGTCGACGTTGTAATGGTGGACCTGTAGCCATCCTCCTACAAGACAATCCAGCAGCACGTAGTCTTCTTCTAACGGTCCACTCACTAACATTTACATCTCTAACTTCTTGGAGTTGATTTCGCAGCAAAACCGCAGAAGCTGTTCTATTCCGCAAACTTGTGGACACCAAAAAACGGTCATCTCTTCGGGTGGTGACTCTTTTTCGCCCGGATCCTGGTCTTCTTGTTATCAGGCCAGTCTCCTCATAGCGCTGGTAGACATTTTGTACAGCACAGAGGCTTTTACCAACAATTCTTGCAGTTTCACGTTGTCCTCGACCATCTTGTATCAACGCTACAATTCTTGCCACAATAACAGGGTCTAAAGGCATTATGACCTGTTAAATAAGCACTGCAAACACTACACCCTGAGGCCGATAGGTTTTACAGAGATTAACCAATGCTAAACTGAAAAATAGGCAACGAAATGTGGATTTTCAATTAAAGCGAATGCAGTCTATTTCGTATAAATCGTACAAACTGTGACAATATAATGGCAAATAACAAATATGACAGATAACATTCTCTGAAAACAAATGATTAAGTGCCTACTAGTATAGTTTTCCCATTCATAATTTGGTTTTATGGCAGTGCAGTTGTAATTATTAGGGGCTGGGATTGTGGTTTTGGCAATAGCCGTGAAGATATTGTAGTCCGGGCAGGTACTTACCCTTCAGGGCCGTCTCGGCTGTTTCGTAAAGCATCAGAAAAGTGATTTTGCTGCATGTTTTTGAGAAATAAATCACTGAATAAATTTAAAAAAATATCGGTGGAATTGCACTTTTAATTACACATTATAATACATACATAATAGATTTTACATAGGAAATAAACATGTTATTAATATAAAATGTGCGTTACACTGCTCTTTATAATAAAATAATCGTAGGGTTGTAAAAAAAACATTATTTGCTATCCATTAAGTCACTCTCGTCATCATCGTCACCGTCATCTTGGATGAACATTTGCAGTAACATAAAAATTCTCGACCCCGATGACGTGGTTAATGCAATTCTTCCACAACTCCGGCATAATGTTATTGACTTCTCTCCTTATTAAATCAACGACATTCGCACTTGAAGTAGGGGATGTGTTGTTTCTCCTTATAGCCTTCTTCAGTGTACTCCATACCAATTCGATGGGATTAAGGACACAGTAATATGGCGGTAATCGAAGAACATCGTGATTGTTGGCTTTCGCCAAATTGTCAACTCGATATTCCGCACTTATATTGAGTTCTTTAATTATATTTAGCAAAGCTAGTTTTGTATTTTTGCCTTGTGGAACCGGAATCTTATTGCTTTGCATATAATCTAAAATATCCTGTTTCCTTGTCGTACTTGTGGGCTTTTTATTAATTGGTTTCGAGTGGTAACTGGCATTGTCCATCACGATTACAGATCTTGGGGGAATATTTGGAAGTAGCTGATTTTTGAACCAAGTTTCAAACAATGCAGAGTCCATGTCACAGTGATAATCTGCTGCACAATGTTTAATGTTTTTTGCCGACACAAGTAGACCGTTCGTTGCCCATCGATTAGACCCACCGGCATGGAGAATAATTACTCTTTTTCCCCTGGAAGCCGGAGCTTGTAAAGAACACTTACTACTTCCATCACTCAAGCCTTTCTTCACCACATCATGGGTATCATACCACGTCTCATCCAGATAAACTATCGGCGTCCGTCAGTTCGACCACGCTAATGACATAGCGTTAATCCGACCCTTCAGTTCGACCACGACCTCGCTGCCGAGGGATTAGGAGATTAAACCAGTGATTCTTAGAAAATTATAATTTCACTAACAGGTGCTAGAAAATGGCAGGTTTTTTCTTATTATCTTTTGTCAAGATCTAGGGATATTATTGAAAAAGACACCAAAATAATTTCAAAAATTAATTTCAGAATTAATTTTAACATAGGTTTCTGCCTGAAAATTGAGCAAAATATCTAAAAAGGCAAAAATATTTGGATGCGAAGAATAAAAGTTGCTGTTGAATTTATTCTGAAAAGATTCACATGAATTAGTTATGTATTAGGTATGTAATAACTATTTCTAAAAGCTTGAATTGTAAACATTTGACAAACAAAACTTTGTACAGAATTGAAAAGTTCCATCCATGTAAATTGTGTCGCTAGAGCACAGAAAATGTAAATTTCTAAAAGTCGAAAAAACTATGAAATGCTTAAAAACTCTTCGTTTTTATTTGTTTTTGTATGAATTTTTTGGATTGCTTCGAACACCTCATTTCGATTTTTCGGTAGAGTGGGAAGTACATTTTTCCGGGCAATATATATATTTCTCTGAATACAGTCTAAATCTTTGCCACCACTGAAGCGCAAACTGTTGTCACCACAAACTGACAAAATTAACAACTAAACATACAAAATCTTAGAGGGGTATTTATATGGACGGACGATTTATTTAATTGGTCCTAATTACCGTAATTAGGACCCACCCCTTGCGTGGTCGAACTGAAGGGTGGGATTAAACTTGCCAGGGGAGGATGGGAGTATTATCCAGGTATCCGTGGTCGAACTGAGTTTTGTACAAGAATCCGATACTTCGTAAATACAAACGGAACGATTCGTTGCAATAATTTATATCAAAACCTAAACTGATTAATTTGCTCTTCAGCGATACTATTGTCGGAACTTGATTGTCTTTATACATGTTATAAATAACTTGCTTAATTTCGGTACCAAGGGTTTCGGAAATTCTTGTGAACTTTTGTACATCGCGCTTTTTTCTTTCCATGTTCTCACTTGATAATATTAACTGCACAGTCGAATACGGAACTTTGGTCAACTCACTTGTAACTTTAATGGGGGCTGAACAGTTCTTCTCCAGTAAAGTTTCATGCACGCTTTTAATAATTTCTTTGGCATCCGTTGAAAGATGACGGTGATGGCACTCTCTGGGTTCGGGATGTTCATCATCAGTTATTTCGGGTTCAACAATAATTTCTTCAACAATAGGTGCGTGGTTTTCAGCAATAACTGCGTTGTTTTCACCAATGGCTTCCCATGGACGAAACATTTTAAAAACTTTCAAGGAGGCACTGATTATAACTGAATTCACAGACTGAACTTTTAACTTGAGGATTCTCAATAATATGTATTAGAGAGTGGGATTAACGACGCTTTGCTGTACTTAGTCCGACTACAACAGGTAGAAACTCATTAAGATACAGGTACCTACATTTAAGAGTAATTTTTAAAATTTGACATCAGTACCAAAAGTGTAATTAAACAATGACCGAAAGTCCAGCAATTAGAGAAGTAGGTAGACGCTATATTTGGAATTTTTGAATGACAAATTAAAATGAAATAATATTTGTTTCCTTTGAATAAAATGACTTAAAGTCCATTGACGTTGGATTTTCCTCTCAAGGTCAAATAATTTAATTTTTTGGCTTTGTAATTATGTTTTGTAAATAGTGACATGCAGCTAACCAACATAATGCGATTTAGCAATGCTCAATCCAAACTGTACGGTGTTTACCTGCATGTCACTATTTACAAAACATAATTACAGAGCCAAAAAATTTAATTATTTGACCTTGAGGGGAAAATGCAACGTGAATGGACTTTAAGTTACTTTTTTTGACCTGATGTTCTTGTATTTATCTAATGATTGAAAAAGACAAGAATTTGAATTTTTGATTCAGTGTTCGCTAATTAATTATCCAAAAGAATAAACAACAAAATTCTAGGCATACATCAACTGAATATGTTCCTTGCGGCAGGCGTTCGCGATCACAGACCTTCTTTTACAGTCTTAGAATTTATGGCGGTAGTTGCCTATTGTCGGGGTATTTAACTCCCTAACAACAGGGCTGGTAGTAAAACCAAATTATAAATGGGAAAACTATACAATAATTCCCTTATTATTATTACTACTAAAATTATTTGCAATTTCTTAAGTGACCTAAATTTTTTGCTCGCCAGTGTTTCTTTTTTCAAGAATTTTTAGTTGTTTTTTAATGTAGAACTCCATTTATCGGGTAGCCATGAGGTTTACCGAGACCCATGGCGGTAGTTATAGAGCTGACTGAGCGCGCCAACGTTTGCCACGCAAGACGTTAACGGCTGTAACTTTTAAATAGGCAACTTTAGGCAGTGCGCACTTTAATATTAAAAAAATATACACTTTAATGAAGATGTGTATGTTAAAATCGCGGCGGTTGCTCGTGAATGTAAAGAGCATACTCCACTTGTATCCCGGCATGAAACAAATAAATTTGAATTGCAGTCCTACAGTTAGCGTTGATTTTACAAAAGAAGGAAAACATTTTTTGTCAATTAAAGTACATACATTAATTCTACATTTCTTGCATAAAATAAAAATCGTCTACGTTGTTTTTACACAATGATCACTTGAATTTTATGTTGGAAACACGGCAGCGGAGCGTCGCGCGTGCTTACTTGAGAGGGCTAAATTTCGAATGTCTCAGGGAAGCAGGTATAGAAGATTTTGACCTAAGTCTGTCGGATTTAGATGCACCAAAGCTTCCTATACAAGACTGTGCACAAAAAACCTTAAAATTTCTACCCACAATTTTCGAGTTTTGGCCAGCGAAACTGACTATTCGCCCCACTGCGCGTCACGACGGGAGGCACGGGTGGCCCGCTCCGCTCCGCGGTCACCGCCCGACCATCGCGTTTCGCTTCGTTAGTTTTTTCTTGCAACTCCCTTGCCTTGCAATTCTACGTCACGCGAAATAATTGACACTTATTCCCCTTTGCAATAGGACATTCCGATTTTGGAATGTACGGCGCATCGAATGATGGTACTTCCCATGTACTACTCGTGCGCTCTGACTTGTTAGGAGAATGATCATGACGCCGGTTTGTTTACCTTTCGGTTTCCGCCAACGGGGAATTTTGCAGATGGTTTCTCGGTAAAGTGTCGGTAAGTCCGCGCGTTTGTTGCGTCAGGCTGTCATCGTCGTTCTTCCAGCCGCCCCGAGGCTGGCACAGTTTGTACGAAATGAATTGACCTTGAATGAAATGAGCGACTCAAAAATGTCACGGAAGGTGGGCGCGTCGCGTCGGTACGAGACGTCGTCGTCGATACCTTTTCTGTTTTCAGATTTTTCGATGCTAACTCCGGGTGGTCGAGTAGCGTTGTTATAGCCCCGCAAGCGTTTGTAGAACTTCTTAGGCCTTCTACACCGGCCAAAATGGAATAGTGGCACTTTATAATGCTACAACGCATTTGCAGACTTTCTGGGCAAGTTGTTGGTAAGTGCCTTCAGAAGCTTTAGTTGAAATTCCTGAAAAACTCGAATTAATAATGACAGTTGCTATTGTAATGACATCTGATGACATTTGCATTAAATTTTTCGCTGTGACTAGCCTCCCGGCTCCGGTATTCATACGAATCCCGGTTTTGTTCTGACATCATGCAAGTGACGTCACTGATGACCGGGATTATTGAAATCCCGGCTGGGAACGTAATACATGCATCTAGATTCTAGAGTCCAATTTTTACCCATTTGCGTATGTTTGAGCTAGGATCAGAAACAAATTTAAATTGATCATAAATAATAACTACATAATAAATAATGTTTCAAATTTCTTGACAATTGCTTCGAAAGGTTATGTATGTAATAAGTGAAAGAAATTAAAAATTGTCAAATTGGCAGGAGCATAAAATAACCACAAAGTAACCAACAATAAATAAACGTAGGTACCGCTTTTTTTGTATTTTTCTGTTTCTGTCGTTTCAATTGAGAGAAAGCGAGTAAAGAAATCGTGACATCACCTCACAAGGGTAAAAATTGGACTATAGACGAGATAGACAATCCCGGCCGAAGGAAGTTCAAATGTTCAAGGTAGAGGTAATAACATTAACAACAGTTGTATATATGTAGTTGGAGTATAATGTTTATTCAAAAAGGGTAAATATCTTAATTCTAAAACTAGAAAAATATATTTAATAAACTCTGAGCATAAAACAGTATGTGTAAACAATTCGAAAATAAACTTTGAACACAAAAGAAATCATTAACAAACAAACAAAAAATTATAGATCGCCAGGACAAAACTACAGTGTGGAACAAAATGATCTTCATCTAGTTATCTTTACATTACATTAAATTGTAATAATTATCAATTTGATTGATGACATTTATTGACAGAACTACGTGGCTACTTCAAAGAGTAGAGCGATGCAGGAAAATTTACATGTGAAAAAATTCCCGAGCTAACTAGATGATAATCAATAATCATTTTGTTCCACACTATACTATGGCTTTGTTTACGCCTTACACTCCGAACAAATCCATTTATTTGAATATTTCGGTATTTTCTTTAAAGTCGTACATTTAACGTGCCTCCAGAGAAGGCATAAAGCACAGATAATGCAATCAGATTGATTTCTCGTAATTTCTAAATTGCACATAACACACAGCCATTCGTTTTGCTGCCTTTTTTTTATGATTACATTTTGGACAACTTGCCAGGCAGCATCAGAGAATCTTTTTGAAAATTAATGGGGATATCGATTATCTATAAATAGAAAAATATTTGTTAGCGAAACAAAGAAACTTGCATTAAATTTGGAAAAAACACTTAATATCTTCACTTAGAAATACGAAGATTATCACCGCATAGGGTTAATTTGAGTGGGAGACAATTCGCCTATTGTTGGGAGACAGCTCACCTCTTGGTAAAACTACCTGTGCCGTTCTGGGAGACAATTCGCCTCGTCCGGGCAATTTTGCCGGAGTACATACACTATTACGGATAATACTATCAATTATCAACATAATTACCGGCGTCTCGCCTCCGCATTTTGACTTTGTTGTGTATTATGTTCTGTGTCAATGTTAAGGAATTTCCTTACGATATGACATGAGTATAATAATATACCTTTTTGAATCTCAACTACCAATGTGTTCTCTAAGTCCAAAATTTTTAAATTTTTAAAAAGAGATTGCGGTACTATTCCTGTTGCTGAAATTATATGTTGGTATTACGAGTAGTATCAGTATTATAATAAACACGGTATTGTAACGGTCCGAATAGGTTCGATAAATTAAGAATTTTAATTTTTAAAGTAATTTCAACGAAGTTATTTTAAATACCGTTCATTTGCGACGGAAATGCTGGTCAGTTGTAAATTTTATTGATCTTTGTCGGCAAGAGTGGTACCACATTCCTCAAGTGAAATCTGCCAACCTTTCTTTGAAAATGCAGGTACGCGCCCGGTCCGTACACAACACAAAGATAACAGTTTTCATGGGAAAAGAAACATTGCAAAATTTACTCGTTCGACAATTTGGGGATAATTGAATTAATGAATTTGATGTTAGAAGGTTTCAAATTGAGAGAACCGCCAAACCAATGTTCATTAGGTTAATTTACTTTTTTAGCATTCTCAAATTTGTGGCATATTTGTAATTAAAGGGCGAGAATTGCAGATTAGAAACAGAGCGCTTTATCGTAGAAAATAACTAGAATCCTTTGCACTTTTAGTTAGAAAAGTAACAAAGCAAAGTAGAAACGGAGTCGGTAGGAAACACGGACAACACGGTAAAGCTTCGGTTTCCTACAAAGCGGTACCGTAAAATAGCGGCCGTAATTTGACGGCCGTCGTCGGTGGAGTAAAGTACGGCCGCTTTAACGGCGAACTTTATTGTAAAGTAACGACGAGAACGATGCAGTAAAATACGGCCGCTGTCCAGTTACAATCTATGGATAATCAGTCTAAAGCTGTGTACAATTATCGTCTATCTCGTGGAAGGCGTACAACTGAAAACAGCTTCGGCATCTTACATCTCGTATGTGCATATTTTCGCATTTTATTTCAACCTATTGTTGTTGCTCCCGAAACAATTGATAAGTTAGTTACATGTGCTTGTCTTTTGCACAATATTTTACGTGAAGCCAAAGTGCTGGCTCCATATCAAGCTGCTTTGGATGATCCTATGCCTCTACCAACGCAAAACAGTACTAAACAGTAGAATTTCTGCACCGGACCACCGCACAAAAACGTGCTAGCAATATTCCACCGTACAGAGCGGCCGCTTCCGATAATACGGTGGCGTACTTTCACGAAGCGGTAGGGCCTAACGCTCTGGAGGAAGACACTGGCATTTACAAGCACGCCTCCGTTTTTTTATGACGTCATTACGGTACCGTTTTATAGGAAACCGAAGCTTAACGGTAAAGCCAGGTAGTAGAAATCAGAGGTGTGAGTGAGAGAGAGAGAATGAAAATTCCGAATTAATTAGAACAGTTTTGGGACATCAAACCAATGTAGAACAATTTTTAGAAGTAGCAGATCAACGGAATTTAATTGCATGACATGACACTTACGTAACAGCGGTTCAAGCCCAATTTAGGTTTCAAAATAATGTTAATTTGTTTCATTTTAATTCTGTTTGTTTCATTTTAATTCTGTTTAATTCTTGGTGCTGATTTGTATTATTGTATAGAGTCAGTAATTCAGTGTTCCTGTTTAATTCTGTTTGTTCCATTGTTGAGGTTTATTATTGTATAGAGTCAGTAATTTAGTGGTCTTTTTCAGAGTTATAATTCAACAACAAATTATGTACATTCGGTCTGGTCCTAACAAAAGTCTAAATTTAAACATTTAAAATAATGGTGGAAAAACGGAAACTGTAATTTCAAAAGTTTTAGAGATATCGAAAAGGTGTCGCGATCGGCGTAAAGTAGAACCGAGCTGATTGGTCACTTTGGTCAAATAGGGGTTGCGAAAGTGGGGTGCGCCAGAAATGATAAAACCAAATGCGGGATCGGAAACAAGGCTTTTTTGATTCACTCGGGGTTTGATCTCCAAAGTAGCCGGAGGTACGTTCAGTACTTCCAGCAGCCATTTTGTGACCACTTGCTTTACATTTACAAGGTAAATTATTTCACTAATTTCTGTACTTTAATTGTAGTCGCGATCTAATTATTCAAAAGGCTTTAGTTCTTTATCGTTTCAAAATAATGGCTTAAATTCTTTATCGCGAAGTATGTGATCTTCTTGCATTTACCGATTGGGGAAACGTGCTCTCGACAAGTTTAAATTATTATAAAAAAAGGGGACAAATTAATTCATTATTCGTCGTTTTGGGACTTTCTCTTGATCGGGGGAAGCTGCCGCCAGTGTCCATCGTTCTCAATTAGCTGTTGGTCCGGCGTAGAGCACAAAGAGCTGTTCGCGCCAGAAACTTCTGTATTTGCCCAGCTTAGTCATTTATTCATGAGTCAAATCTCAATTCGCGAGCCGCGAGTCAAATCTACCTGAGTCAAATGTCCACCAACTTCTGTTATTAAATTCATTTATTTATTCTTACCATTTAAAATTAAAGTGGAGTGTGCTCAATCGTTTTAATTCTATTTTTTGAAAAAACCTTCCGACGGGCGGTACGGCCTCTCGTTAGAACCCAATTAAACAAAAGGAAAAATAAAACACAACGTAGGATCCATAAATACACTGCTCAAAAAAATTATGGGAACACTTTTTCAAAACCTGTAACTTTTTAAATAATAGTTCTAGGCAAATCAAATTTGGTATGCTTTAAGGGCATATATTTAACTAAAAAAAAATTCAAAAACAATTTTACAACTCTTAGTTACTTCTAAGTTACACTTAAAAATGTAAATTAATAACACAAAACAAAATGAAAAAAATGTAAATTATGCTTTGAATTTACGTATGAAAGCCTACTAAAGGTTGATTAGAAGCGTGATTAACTCATTAGAAGTAAAATGAGGTATCTTAGTGAAGTGCAAGTTGCTCGTGCTGTCGCCCTTATTCAGCGTGGCCACTCTATTCGACATGTTAGCAGGGATCTTCGAGTTTCCCTTTCTGTTATTCAGCGTTTATGGAATCGGTTTCGGGAGACTGGCCAATATGTTAGAAGAGCTGGACAAGGTCGAAATCGAAAAACTACGCAAAATCAAGACCGATTTCTTGTCCTTTCCTCTCTACGTAAGCGTACTGCCACAGCACGAGACCTCCTAAACGACCTAAGACGAGCACATGGAATAGACATTTCTGATCAAACTGTTAGAAACAGATTAAAAGAAGCGAATTTGAAACCAAGAAGACCTGTCCGCGCACCACGCCTTACGCAGCATCACAAACAGTAGCGGCTCGTAAAGATCAGAACCAGGTAGGCACCAGCAATTTTTTTTAAGTACGTACACTTGGTCATTTTTTCGCGTTTTATTTGGACCGTGCACCAGGTAAACGGTGGTGATGGGTATAATGCTTATTACAAAAGTGAGACGTAATTTCAAAATGTTCCACCTTTCGTTAACCTGGACGTTTGGAAAATGACATTAACATTAACAAAACAATATCATGCATTGGGTTTATTATAGAAAATATACGTACCGATATTTGGTACATTCGATTATTATATCTGCTTTAAAAAAAGGTACAGGTGATTCACGAGTAATTATGAGCTTAACGAAATTTGTGATGCAACAAACATTACATTTGGACTGATTATGAGGATAAAAAATATATTTTAATTTTATAAATCCTAGTCAACGTGCCCGGCATTACATTTGTCAAATTTAATCAAAATCATTAGGTATATGGGAACAATCAATCAAAAAAACTACGGGATACATGTATTGTTGGTTGCAACACAAATTTTGTTAGGCTCAATGTTACTCGTGAATCACCTTGTATATGCTCTAAACTTAGTCAGTTGATCGTAATAAAATGGTTAAACTTGTATTGTCCCAAAATTTACGTAATCAACAGTTCAGCAAGACCAACGTGAATGTGTAGAGCTTTCTTGCCGGGAGGGGAGATGGTGAGATAGGATGAAAAAAGGAATAGAGAATAAAAAGGAAGGATTGGGGAGATACATTTAAAAACATAATTATAATCTCAAAAAAAAAATAAATAAATAAATAAATTCTGATTTTGAACAAACGCTTCAAAATCCTTGTAAATTGTAGACTTATAGAAAGTAAAAAAATAACAAAATAAACGAGTATTTCTAACTAATATTAAATAAAAATTATTAACAAAACAAATAACAAAACAAATAAAATAAAACTGTAACGTCTCTAATGTCAAGACAAGTATTGGTTAAAGCTTTTTGTACATCAGGGGTATTCTCCGATTTTTTTGTTGACCAAAATGATCGACATCTTCAAGAAATTGTTCTGAATCGTTATCTACTAGATCTTTTTCTATTGCAATTTGGGCCATGTTATTTAATCTGTCCTGTCCTATTGTATTACGAGTGTAATTCTTGATTCGTTTTAGTACTGAAAAACTTCTCTCAACTGATGCGGATGTCACCGGTAAAGTTACAGCTACGCAAAGGAGTTTATAAAATTCTGGCATGCAAGATTGTAATCCGCTATCATGTATGAATTTAGTCATTTCGGCAGGTGTTTTAGAATCTCCCAGCAATTCATCTCCATAAACAACGAGAAGTTCATTTTTCAATTGATCCCGATCAAAAAAGTTATACTGTCTCAACAATGACTTTATTAGTTCGTCGGGGAATGCTTTAGCATAAAAAGGAAATTTGGAAACATTTAGCAAATCAAAAAAATGTAATTTCTCTAAATCGGAAAACCTAATTTCTATTTGATTAATAACCGTGTCTAATATTTCAAAAAAGATATGTCTCAATTGCTGTTGTTTATCTGGTAACTCATCATTTCTGCGACGCTTCGAAGTTGATTCGTCTATATCTAGATTGCTGTAAATACTATTGAAAAACCTATCCGAACTCCTAAATTCACGTAATTTAGATAGAAGTGATTGTAAATGCTTTCTGGCTCTAGTTATATCAGTAAGTTTGTTTTGCAAAATTGAAAAAATTACGTCTGTTTGCTCAAAAATTAATTTAAACGTCTCCAAAAAAAAAAAAAAAAATTATAATTCTGTAGACTATTTTTCAAACCCAAAGCCTCTCTAATTGATAAATCGTCAAAACTATTATTATTAATAATAAAATCAAAGACCTCAATCAATTTGTGTCTATGGGAATTTACTGTGAAAATTGCACGGGAAGTAAAATTCCATCGAGTTGGAGCATTAGTAGGTAAGCGGTTTCCACAAATTGCATCTAAAACATTGGTACGTTTTGTAGATTTTGAAAAATAAGCTGAAAATCCAGACAAAGTAGAGAAAAAAATACGTACTTGTTGGATTGAATTACATGCTTTACCCATTACTAAATTCAATGCATGTGCATAGCAGTTCGTAAAAATGGCCTGAGGGGCAAATGATTTAATTTTTGCTTGCAAGCCATTTAATTCACTCGCCATAACTGCAGCACCGTCGTAAGTTTGCGCAATCAATTTATTCTTTAAATCATACTTGTTAAACTTACTGATTAATAATTGGAATAAATGTTCTGCCGTTCTCCCAGTGCTAACATCAAAAAATCCCATGAACCTTTCTACAATTTTGCCAGAAATCAGTATCCTTCTCTACAATTTTTTTTAAGTTAACATCACGTTTACTAAATAATCAAACTAATTCTTTAAAATTTCCGCGGTTGGAAGATCCTTTGCCTTCATCGTGTCCTCTGAACGACAACTCTTGCTTGCACAAAAAAATTGCAATATCAATTAGACTCTTGATAATTTCCCGATTTTCCCGTACGTTAATGTTAAACTTTTCTATTTCCATTTTCCGAGCGGTGTCTATTACGGTGGCAATGTTTTGTTTGCCGAAAAGAACGAGTTTACAAGCAGAAGCAATATGCTCTTTACTCTTATTGTGCTTCTCTAATGCACGCCCTAAATTTTTTAAATCAGAATACCCCGTTTTCGTCCAAACTGTCTCATTATTAGTCACGAACACGAATAGAATACATGGCCAACAAAAAAGTTTTTTAAGTAATTTACTGCCAACAAGCCAATCGTATTTTCCGTACCACGAATTATTAAATGCCCTATTCTGTTTACCAGTAGTTACTAAAGTTTTACTTAGATCAGGACAGGGTCTCTTTAACTGTTTAATGTAAATTTTATCTTCGTAGTAAAGTTTACAAAACCGGCATTTATTTATCAAAAAATCAACAATATCTTCCGAATTTCTAACATCGACGTTAACAGGAAGGACAACCGCCTCTTGTTCTTGACTGGTACTTGCCATTGAGATCATTTTTATTATTATTATTATTATTATATTAAATTGCTACTTACCTACTTACCGTCACTAGCCTGCATAACCTAACCAAAACTAAACCGCAGTGTTTAACAACAACATTTAAATTTCAACGACTTCTGTTCGAGGTCGCGCTGAAGAAACGTAGGGGCAAGTCGGGTATATACGGCCACTTAAGGTAATTATTTTAGTATGACGAAATTAAAACGAAAAATATATTTCTTTTTATTTTAACTTAAAGCTTATACATTTCTGTAACAGTAAAAAAATAAGTAAACAAAATTCTGTCTTAATAATTAACATAAAAAAATAAAATCAAAACATCAACAAAATCGGTATTATCCGACAGTATCGGAAAATGCCGGCCATGTTGCAGGTTAATACCGACCTACCATTTTAGCGACAATTATCACATTTGTATCCTATAGCAGATTCAGCATCCGTGCAGGCTGCGTGTGCCCAGTTTCTGCAACTATTGCAGCCATACCATAGCTCACCATCTTTACCAAATTCACTGCAGAAAATGCATACGTGCTCTTCTACTTCGCATTCTGTATAAACTTGCGGAATGTTTGAGCTGGAATTAGTCTTCATGTTTCTTTTGGTTTTGGTTTGTATCGCTATACGCTTTTTTGCTGTCTTCCTTTTGTCCACTTCTTCCTTGTTTCTTCTTTTTTTTTCACGTTCCTCTAAGTCAACTTTGTTGGGTGTGGCAGTAAAAATAATAGAACTCTTTTTTGACACTCTTCTAACTTTGGTAGATTTATCTTCTTTTCTTACTGGAGCAGGGCTTATTTCTGAAATAGGGACTTTACACACTACTGTCTTGTCGTTTGTAAAATCTTCATCATCAGATATTTCTGCTAATGCGACACTCTCATCTGAATCTGTAGAATCGCTCAATGTTCTCCTTTTATGCTGCAAAGCTGGTGGTTGCTGTTGAAGACCTGATGTAGAGGGTCTGTGTATATCTTGTGGTGGAGTAACATTGCCAGGAATGGGAGCATTCTCATTAGGCGGTGCAAAATCTTCATCAGGAAATATATTTTTATCAAAAGGAAAAATTCCTGTCGACTGAAAGCCTTTTACAGCCTTTTCTATTGTAGCTACACGACCGTAAGCTTTGGTAAACAAGGATGCCACGTTGTCTTGTAAAATTTTTTCATAAGAATTCATCTTCAAAAAGACACCACATTCCTGATTGTAGGCACTTTTCAGTGGCCCATAGAATGTCACGTCCAGAGGCTGCATTCTGTGGGACGTATGTGGAGGAAGAGATACGACAACAATGCCGTTTCCTTGCAGAAATCAAAGGCTTTTAATGTTGTGTGGGTTAAGTGGTTGTCCATGATTAGTAGTACGGGGTTAGCAATTGCAGAATTGGTATGTTTAGAGAAATGAACTAACCAATCGTAGAATAGGTCCTCCGTTATCCATCCGGATTTTGAACATTTGTAAATTGATCCAGGGGGTCCATCTTTACACAGATGTGGCGGTAAACGTTGTCTTGGATAAATAAATAATGGGGGAATATAGTTTCCTGTTGCACTCATTGCACATACCACCGTAATATTTTTCCCCCTTTCTCCGCTTGTAATGGCACCCAACCTTCTCATTTTTTTTGCAGCCAACACCTTTTCGGGTACGTGAACGTTGGTGATGCCGGTCTCATCTACATTGTATATTTTTTCCGGAGTAAATTTATATTTTTCGTAAACTGCTTCAAGATTAGTGAAAAATTTTTGAACATCAGTTTTATTGAATGCATTTATCCGGTTTAGTGAAGTCGGTTCTGGCTTTCTTAAAGACATGTCATTATTTCGACGTAGAAATCCGTAATACCAGTCTTTTCCTGCTAGTTTAGTCACAGTGTTGAAGGGATGTTTTATACTATTTTTTTCAGCAAACTCGTAACACGTACGTCGTAGTTCCAGTTTTGTCAAACCATAAAACATATTTGCCAACATCTTAACATGATTCGCTATTTCTGATTCTATTTCTTTGGTAAAAACGGTACGTCGACCCATCCTAGATGTTGAAGTGCCTTGTTTCAGTTTATCCCATAGAGTCGAGTAAGGAACATTGAATTGACTTGCCGCTTTTCGCACTCCTAGTCCAACATCTTTCACGGCGTTTATTGCTCTCTTCATGTTATCTTCCTCCCAACTATTCCTTCCGGTCTTCCGTTTATATTTCTGTGGCATTCTATAAACAATCTTACATTAATTCGCTTGTCTAAGAGTTGCGGGTAATCCCGGCCGGTGTGGCCGGTATTGCCCGTTCTACACACTTGCAATAGATTTTAACCTGTACAAAATTATTGTACCTTATATTTTGCGTTTTAATGACACATGATAATTTAACATGTACATAAGCTTGACTGAACTAAAGCAAAGTATTATAAATGAAATAGTTTTTGAGCTTACCTTAGTTTTCAGCCGGCAAAACTTATAGCAGAATTGAACATTTTACAATTTAATTGATACTATCGACATCTCACGTCGTAGCGCCGTAACTACCAATCTGATATTGTCATTTCCTCATTCCCAACACACCCATTGAGAAAAAATGCAGAAATCTGTTATAAAACTGTAAATATTCGGGTGATCGCGATTTCCCCCTGACCGCCATTACCCGATTTGCCCCTACGCATGGGCATGATTCACGCACGCGCCGCCGCCGCTTCCCAATCTCTTCGACAAACCCATTGTGTTCATTAATCGCTCATAGTCACAATAATCATAATGTATAATAAAATTTTACGACCACAATGAAAATGACAAAACTACCGACGCTTAGCCTCGAGTTGCACTTTATTAACACGCAGGAACCAATAACAGTGTATGACGGGTTGATGGTATTCAGTTCTTAATTCTTATTATACCAAATCACACAGCTTAGGCGGAAAAATGCAGTGGCAAATCTTACGGTGCCTCTACGGTACGCTGAACGCTCTGAGTAAGTGTTCTGTGGTCTACGCGCTGCAGTCCGAAGCGAAGGCGCCGAATGCAAAACGCGCTAAATACAAATACATAATCAAATTAACACATGCAACAGTTATTCTTCGATAATAATAATTAATTCAAAGTAGGTACAAAATAAAAGTGTACATACAAACAACAAAAATATTTTCATACTAAAAAAAGTCAAAAATTATCTATTGCAAAAGATTTTGGTTAGTAAAGTATTTGGTGAGGCACTGCCTTACCTGCCTACCCAGAGAAGCCGCCACTGATCACAAAGCAGCGCGAATGAGGTTTGCTCTGGATCACAGAGATTGGCAACTTCGTCACTGGACGCCTGTACTGTTTACAGACGAGCCCAGATTTCGTTTAACTCGTTGTGACGGTCGAGTACGTGTATATAGACGTCCTGGTGAACGCTACACAGCCGCTACTGTATAGGAAGTGGATAGATTTGGTGGTGGATCTGTGGTGGTTTGGGCTGGAATCAGTATAGACAACAGAACTGATCTTGTTGTGGTTCCTGGTAGACTAAATGCCATGAATTACATCGAAAATATCTTGGAGGACCATGTGGTGCCTGCTGCATATGGCGTCGGCCAAAATTTCATCCCAATGCAGGACAATGCAAAGCCACATACCGCCGGCATCACCAGAAACTTTTTACAGGAACGTGGAATTCAGGTCATGGAATGGCCGGCGTTAAGTCCTGACCTAAATCCTATTGAATACGTGTGGGATGAGCTTGACTGACGTCTTCGCAAGCGCCGTAATCCACCACTAACCATACAGGAACTGACACAAGCCCTGATTGAGGAATGGGAAAGCATACCCCAAGACTCTCTTCGCAGACTAGTGCGAAGCATGCCACGCAGGTGTGAGGAAGTGATTCGTACTCGTGGAGGGTATACACAGAATTAAACCTCACCAATCCACAGAAAACCCGACTACCATCGATACTATGACAGTCGTTTCCACTTTGTTTTGCGTTATTAATTTACATTTTTAAGGGTAACTTAGAAGTAACTATGAGTTGTAAAATTGTTTTTGTAATTTTCTTAGTTAAATATATGCCGTTGAAGTATACCAAATTTGATTTTCCTTGAACTCTTATTTAAAAAGTTACAGGTTTTGAAAAAAGTGTTCCCCTAATTTTTTTGAGCAGTGTATTTCTTTTCTCATTATTTTTGTTTCGTATTTTTCCGCAAAATTTCATCCGAGGAAATGCGGTAACCAACAATACACCAAATGAGGGAGAAAAAAAAATCATCGAAGAAAAGTCAAGGAAGTCCAAATGTTTCAGTATTGAACCCCCACCATCTCTCTCTCTCGCCGTTCTGTTTTCCTTGACGCACGTGGCAACGGGTTAAGACTCTGTATCAGTCCAGATTCCTTCAGATTCTAAAAGATTTTTCTTAGTTTTTATGCACATGAACAGTGATTGATTAATAAGTGAGGTGAACAAATGGAGATCTAGGATCTAGTCTTGGATGTACGGTCGGTGGAAAAAAACAGAATGTGTCGTAAAGACGCACGATAGAAGTGAAACTTTTGTATCACAGGGAAACATTGTAATTATACATCAATCACTTTTAAATAGCATATTCACAACAAAATTGTATATTTTAATGAAGAAAATAAATTATAAAGAACGATAACACTAAACAATATCGAAATGCGTAACTCATTGTTCATTTTTAAGCCTCCAAATCAAAGAGAAGACATTATCGATAAATGCCGTGAGTATGACAAAGACAGAGACACTGCTCCCACTCGACCCAATAGTGTTTACCCCCACCACTTTTCGTCACACAAAAAGGTTGCCGATCAGAATTTCAAGACCCTCCCATAAAAAGTTTCACTTCAAAAAAAAAACTGGAACAAAATGACAATTGTTCAAATCCAAATTTGCACCTTAATTCAGGCTTGCTAACAAATAGGTTAACTATGGTATGATGATATATTAAGACAAAAATGCCACGTGTGACACTTACAAACAACATCAATTCGAATTTCAGATTTAATTCGTTTTCAGTTCCTTTTTTAAATCCACACAATTATTTATAAAAACACGTAGGTAAAGGTAAGTTTAATACTTACATATAACGGGTGTTTTTTAAAATTTGGCGTTGAAGAGTCGATTGTGAATGCACTATACGGATAGCGGATCACCGATCAGCTGATTAAATCTTACGCTTTTATACGAGTGGTGCGTTCTCAATCGACTCTCCAACACCAACTTCGACGCCAGATTTAAAAAAAACTAGGGCTGGGAATCGTATTCGAATAGCTGACTATGTAAAATTCGAATATTCGAATAATTCCAATAATTACTCGAAAAAGGGGCGTATTCTGTAACTGCTCCGCTCAATTTTAAAGGCAGTTAAATTAAGTTGTCATAGCAATGACCAATCAGGGCTTGAAATTTTAAATTTTAAAAGACGTTAAAATTTTAACGCCCCTTTAAAAATTACAGAATACGCCCCTAATCGTTCGAATATTCGAAGAAAGTAAATTCAGGATGGATTGGGTATTTCATGGTCAAATAATTTTATTTTTTGGCTATGTTGGTTCTCTGCATCTCACTGTGTACCTCTTAAGACGAGTAGATACGTACTTTTCTTATGGAACTTTCAATGTATAGTGCTAACACTGTAGCTTTAGCCCTAATGAACATATTTTCATGGAAATCATCTCATTAAAAAGAGCAAACCATTCCCTACAAATCGGCTTGAAAATTTTTTAAAAATTCTTTTTTTTTTATTATTAGAAAACGTAGCCGATATTTTCGTGAAATTGATGGTTCCTAGTTACAACAATGCAAAACCAGATTGCGGATATATTCTTAAGCCAAAATGTAGACTCACTGCTTTAAAAATGATAGGTTCAAACCCGGTAAAAATATTTTAATTAATAAACTCACTACAGTGTTGCACAATTTGCAAGGTAAAACTTAATTTGCCGACGATGAATTACAATTACAATCCCCAATAATAAGTCTACCGCAAGCGGGGGCCTTAGAAGCTACTTGATGGATTTATGATGTACCCAAACCCTCCTATACCTGGTTTCTCTTTATAGTACAGATAAAGTATTCCATTAGTCTGGATTTTCATTTCATGTCTTTCCATTTTGATTACGGCCTGTGTTCGTTACTTGCTTCTTTATTGTGTTCTCTTGTTTAGTTGTTTTGTTTTACTTGTGTACCCGTTAACGTGGATAGTGTTTATTTGTAGTACAGGTCGACAAGAACAGCTTGGCGAGTGACGCAGTGGACTGAAATCCCTCCCACTAGCGGAGCGCACTTGTCTGTTGGGTCTAGAAGTGTTTAGATCGTGTACAAACGGGCGAAAATCAGCGCTTCAAGCTTCAAGTGAATAGCATGTCCGGGCTGTTTTGAGCAGATTTGCCTCGTTGAGTGTACCGTACCTACAACCATAGCCATATCCTTGTCTTACAGAGACTCGCTCGTTGCCTCTTGTGCGCATCTCATACGCCAAGCTATTCTGGTCAAGCTGTACTTTTAGTGAGACTATTACTAGTATTTTATTAATTGGTGACGTAAGTACAATCGCGGCCATCCAAAAGTGAACGATAGCTTGCGAAAATTTCCGTATTTTTCGTTAAATTAAATCAGGCTGTATTCATTGGCGTTCGTGCAGCAGGCGTTACTATTTTAATAATAAAAAGTTGTAATAAATAATTTTTAATAAAAATGAGACTGAGAAGTAATTAATACATTATTAAAGTGAAAGTAAACTTTAGTAAAGAAACCTTTTCAACACCTATTCGTATTGGCCTCTCAAGCCTGTTTTCTTGCCAACGCCTCTTTATATTGAAGATGCAAGTCTTACTGCAATGTAATTCTCTGGCCACAGCAGCCAAAGACCAATTTTCTTCTAGCTTTGCAATAGCCCTAGCTGTCTGAATCGGAGTGAGATGTGGCATTTAAAAAAAATAGTTTCAATAATTTTTTTATCGCTAGTGTCAAACTTTGACATTTTAGGACGCCTATGATTTAAAGTGAAAATCAAACTATTAAAAAAAACGTTCACTTTTGGATGGCCGCGATAGTACGTGTATGTGATAAAATATCTAAGTTTTCTACACCTAGTAATTCTACTTTTTCTTTCAGAGGTTAGATACTAGGAATTTATTTCTTGGTCTTAATATGGCCAAAGCTAATAAAAAAATTATAAAAAGACTTACAAGTAGAAAACGAAATAGAGGAGGTACTCGAAACCTGACAAATTGGAAGAATAAACCAAAAGTGAGTATTTTTACCTAATAATTCAACTTGTATGCAAATGGACACATTTTTATTTACCCTCACTATGGGAATTAGGTTCGCGTTTAAATTCTGGGGGGCTTTTATGTGAATCGTATTAATACGAATACGACTCCAAGTAACAAATAAAATATTTTCAAAATGGCGACACTTTCGGAAATACCGGAAATCGACGCCATCTCTGTTTTTTAAAATGGAAAGGCCTCATTAACATATGTATGCCTATGTCCAGCCTTTTTGGCGTAATTTCAATTTTTTGAAAAAAAGATTCTTTTTTTTTATCAACCAATCGTTTTATTTGAATTTTTATTCAGAAATAGCATTGCAATAAATAGTAGATATGTAACAATAAAATTAACAAAAAAATATTTTAATGAAATGTATGCACCGTTTGCATGCGACTTTTGCATAAAAATTCAAATAAAACAATTGCTTGATAAAAAGAAAAGAGTATTTTATTCAAAAAATAGAAATTACACCAAAACAGCTGGGAATAGGACACAATGTTAACAAAAGTAGCCTTAAAATTAAATTTTACATTTATATCTAGTCTCAGAAATGGTAGTTGCCATTTAAAAAAATGAAGTTTCATATACAGGGTGATTCTGAAATAGGTTTGGAAAAAAATGTGGAGTATCCTTGACACAAAATAATTCTGCGTAAATGACTTTTGCAGGTGAAATCAAAAGAATGGAAATTACCCTATATCCTTGTATTTCCAACGCCTATGAATAATGAAAATTTGTCCGAATTTGTTCACTTCATTAGCAACCATTGTTACATCAACTCCACAATAAAGTCGTTGGTGCAAGCACACTGTTATGTAAATGTTTCCATGGAAATGATCGAGAGGAGTAAGGTTACGTTTGTGACTGACGGGCACCTTTGATTATTATTGTTGCTAAACTACCAAGATAATCAGGTAATCACCTTTATTTTTTCAATCATTTGTATCTCGAAAACGAAAAAACTTTTATAAGAAATGAATTCTTCTCATCATCACCAATTACCGGTTTTTTTCCAAACTTATTTCAGAATCATCCTGTATGTACAAAAAACCATACTGGAAGTTCCACGGGTATGGAATCCGACATAATCGTGGAAGGATTTAAATTTAGTATGAACATGTATGGCATAAAATTTCATATGTTGATCGGTGATGGTGACAGTAACACTTATAAAAAAAATAATAGAGCCAGGCCTTACAACAATATCGTCGCCTCAGAACAACAGTAGGACATGTCCGAAATCTTAGTTCTGAGTAAAAGGCGATTTTTAATTTTGTCATTAATTGATTCTCGTATAGCTCGGTCACTACTGCATGAATTTATTCAAGATTTTGGTCATTATTATAACTTTTGTTTAAAATTAAATTAGTGTGTAATACACGGTAATTACCATTACACGAAGGTAATAAAAGTAATTTGTCCTACTGTTGCTGTCAACATTCGTGAATTTTTGTAGGACATCCAAGTAAATGAGGAACTTATCTTAGTGTTTCACTGAAATTATTGATCACTTATCCAGTACATTGCTCACAAAAAGGGCAGTTTTATCTCCGTTTAGAATTAGTTTAATACATAATTTAAATAAATTGTGACCTCTTTAGGTTATTATTTAAAAAATTTAATTAAAAAAAATTGTTTATTAACCTACACAAATAATGTATAACTACTCAGAATTATCATCGTCATTATTACAATTTTTTTCAGGCTAATTCCTTTTAGAGACATGAAGAACTGATGATGTTTCTTAGGAATTAAATTCTGTTCACATAAACTTAACAGATCGTTCTTTTTGTTAGTTTGAATGGCGGGTGGTTCACTGTAGGCTGGAATCCACGCAATTTCACCTCTTTTGGTTCGTGTCTTTTTTCTTACATCTATTACATTGTAATTTTCTTCTGTGTATGATCTTTTGTAAAAAAATTTGTTGAGATTTTTCTTTTCTATAGTGACAACTTTGATTTCATTCCATGACACTTTTTCCCCTTTTTCATTGATATTAAAATTCTTTCCCACTTACTGCTTTCCAATCTAGGAAATCCTCTGTTGACATTTCGGTTACATAATAAGGATTTCCTTTTTTCTTTGCCGATTTTGCAATAGTTACAAGTTCGCTTGGTACATACAGTGGACCACTTTTCAGAATTCGATTTCTTTCTTTTTCTATGCAAGAATGCATGGAATCTCCTTCATTTTCTGTATGTCCCACAATCAGATATTTATGTGTGATTCGTTCCACATCGAATTTTTCTATGGCATACAGGTACATAGACATTAAATATTTGTTTTTGTTTTGGGCTGAGCAGTTATCACTATAGAAAATTATCTCCTTCCCCACACAATATTTTTCTATGTACTTAAAAATGCAGGTTGCTATTTCATTTGCCCCTCTTTTGGCTTCTCCCTCATGCCACATGTAGCAAAATCCGTTCTTTTCAGAGATATTAAAAATCGTAAAAGTGTAGACGTTTAATTTACTTTTATAATAAAATGTCGACACATTTCCATTGGGTAAAGGAGTAACGGCCTGCAAATCGAATGAACAAAACATTATCTGTTTATTTGTCAAAGCTGTCTCTTTGCCATTGTTCTTTTCCAATCTTGCCAACGTCTTTTCTTGTTGATGTTTTTCCATGTCTTCTTTCTTTGCAACTTTTTCATCTTCGCTTAAATTTTGGTAAATTTCGCATACGGAACAGAGATCTTTTTTTGGTTTGGCACAAAAAAATTAAAAATAAACTGGAACAATTTTATATGAAGTGTTATCTACCTGAATTAATTGATCCTAGAACATCAAGAAATATGCCAATAAGAGATAATAAATTAAATATTTAAAAATAATTGAAAGTTCTGTTTTATTTTTTATAATAGACTAGCTGACCCGGTGAACTTCGTATCACCTACAATCGCCGTTCGTTAGGCTCGCTAAAACTCAAAAACGTCTTTACCGATTTGAATATTGTTTTTTGTAACTTTTTGATTAGCTATAATCAGTCCTATTCAACCGTTTACAATTCCAATGAATTTAATGTTTTTTTATGTACATCAAACATAAATAAAGGGTGTTTTTTTAAATTTGGCGTCAAAGTAGGAGTTGGAGAGTCTGCTTCGAAAAGATATTTGCACTTTGATCTTGTTGCAAAAACACTCACATGTTAGTCGTCAATTGGAGTGTCTTCACATGCCGCCACAAAGTTGATGATGATGACTTTAAGCACGCGTTTAGTTCGCTGATTTGCATGTTTAGTGGCAATTTCAAGGCAGAATGTGCAGTTCGTCTGCCTTCTAACAAAGTCGCAGCTATTCCAGTTGAAGCCAATGCTAGGGCAACCTCATTTTGCGATCTGATCCTCGCCAAAAGCAATGAAATTAGGAACGTTTTTCCAGTCCCTCCGGGAGCATCGAGGAAGTAAATTCCACCAGTTCCATTGTTCACAGCTTCTATCAAAGAATCGTACGCAATCCTTTGTTGTTCATTCAATTTTGGAACAGTTGTACGAACTGCTTCGGCCAATGCTTCGGTGTCGTACTGTTGTTCTCTTCCTAACTCGTGGTTAAATACATCGTGCATTGGACGATTAGGTGATTCCATGCCTAAACACGACAATACTTTATTTGCCATTAATAAGCACGTATCTTCTATCATGATCAATGTCTCATTGTACATTTCTGCAGTCATTTGTAGTGTGGAATTTAAAGTTTGAGAGCGCACACAATGCAAAATATCCTCAGACATGTCATCCCTATATTTCACCCACAAATCTTTCGGATTCGAGGGGAAACATGTTGATATGATAATCGCAAACAATGTGCGAATTTGATGCGGCGATGAAGATATGACAGAATCCTTGAGCGTATTATCCCAATGCGAATCGTTCTCGAGCAATTGTAATAGTTGACACGCCTCACGGTAAGTCGCACACAGATGTCCATTAACTGTTCTCAGTTGTTGAAACGATGTAGGACCACGAACATTCACCAACAACAATCGAAGATAATAACATTCGTCTTTGTTTGGATGCACAGTGTAGATTCGACCCAGAGCGTCTGAAGTAAATACATTTGGATGTCCTTCAACTGGTGTTCCTTGTTTCCGACGCTTAAAACGATTTCGCTGATGCGTTCCATGTGTAGTAGCGTGGCATTTCAGCATACATCAAAGTGCGAGCGAAAGCATCTGTTTGACAAACTTAGAAGAAACTTGATAATGTTGTCGACGGTGGCCGTGTCGCTCTGTCCTCCGCGTTTTCTCGATTGAAATACACTCGTTGTCCATTTTCTAGATGAACTGCCAAATGGACTACTGTAGGGTGTCTTTCGTGGATCGCAAAATGAAAAGATGCGCCAAATTGCCTCGTTGCTGCTTACATAGCGACCCATCTGATACTGAGATACTTCGTCATTTGCATTTGTTACAGTGAAAATGGCCATATCGCTGCCTTTGTTTACATAAGTATATATTTACATATGTGGCTCAAAATCACCAAGGTGGCAAATTTGCTTCGCCAGCAAATTACAAAAATTACCATTTTATTGCACAAGTGAACATTAGTAAATACTAAAATTCATTTGTTTTAACTGTACATCATACAATATACTTCAAAAGTAAATAATATAAAAGAAAATTAAAGCAATTTTATTTAAGAATTAAATCTATTTTAAAATCAAAATTAAATGGTAATAATTTAATTAAAGTAGTTAATACATATGCTGTTCCATTACTGACCTATTCTTTCGGTGCTATAAAATGGTCCAAAACTAATTTACAGAATATAAACATTAAAACTAGAGTTCTTTTTACCAAATTTAGTAAACACCATCCTAAATCTGCTATTGAAAGATTTAATTTACCACGCGAAAACGGTGGTAGGGGTTTTTCAAATCTAGAAATACTGCTACATAATCAAATTGCTTCACTAAAAAATTATTTCCTCAATAGAGCTCGTGATAACACCTTTTTTAATGCTTTGGTTTCAGCCGATAAAGGCTACACACCTTTAAATTTAAGTGATAATATAATTTCAGATATTGTTAAGCCAAATATACCTGACACTATAGCAAATATAAAACAGAAGTCTTTACATGGGAGATACTTTAAAGAATTGGAACAACCAGAAGTTAATATTCAGGCCTCTCATGCATGGCTTAAGAAATCAAATATTCACCCTGAGACGGAGGGTTTTATATTTGCAATACAAGATCGTGTTATAAATACAAGAAATTATAAAAAACACATATGCGGTTTACAATCGATAATTGATAAATGTAGGATTTGCGGAACTGAAGGGGAAACAATTGAACACATCATTTCTTCTTGCACCGTTTTGGCTCAAAGCGAATATAAAAAACGTCATGATATATTCGCTAAAATTATACACATGAATTTAGCAGTTAAATTCAATTTATTAAAGGATACACAACCACATTATAGTTATACACCAGAAAGTTGTTTGGAAAATGACAGTTACAAGTTATATTTTGATAGAACATTTTAACTGACATTCATATTAAGCATAACAGACCAGACATTATAATTTTAAATAAACAACAAAAGCAAGCATATCTTTTAGATATAGCTGTTCCAAATTCACATAATATAACACAGACATATAACACAAAAATTAATAAATAATAATTTCAGCAACGGGAATAGTACCGCAATCTCTTTTTAAAAATTCTGGATTTAGATAACACATTGGTAGTTGAAATTCAAAAAGGTATATTGTTATACTCATGTCACATCGTGAGGAAGTTCCTTAAAATTGACACAGAACATAATACACAACAAAATCAAAATGCGGAGGCGAGACGCCGGTAATTATGTTGATAAGCACTGCACTATTACTTGATAGTAATATCCGTAATAGTGTATGTATTCCGGCAAAATTGCCGTGCCGCCGGGTGGAGGTGGGATACGAATATTTAATATTATTTCAAGATATATGTATGGAAAGTCATTTCGAGAACGCGTCCCAAGGATCGATCCTCAGAAATATACACCAGGAATTCCCATAAAATAAACGATATTTAACAGTTTCCACTATTTATCAGCGGCCAATTTTATTTAACATCTAATTTTTTGAACTATTATTCAAAAAATCTAATTAATTTAAATAGAAATATGCTTAAATATTTTGTCCGACAAAATATGCATCATTTCAGTGAACGCAGTTGTAACTAGCTGAAAAGAATTTATAATGAACACAGCCTTTAGGTGCTAGCCGCAGTTTGTGGTAGGAGATGATATAACCGGCCGTCATAAGTGTTTTTCGCCAAATTAATTATAATTAAGTGATAAGTACCTTTCAATTCACACTATTTACAGAGCGTACATCAATAGGTCATCATTCCGGGAATGCCTTTATAAGTTTGGAATATTGAAAAAATCTTTTTAGATTACAACATTAAAACAATAACCTGAAATATTTTACACTAACCATGTCAGACCGCGTCGAAAATGGCTGCCGTCAAAAAAAAACAGCGTTTAGTTGAAAACGTCATTTCGTGAACGGTCATTTCGGGAACGTTCCCGGACATGATGGCATGTTCTCAAAATGATAATGATGTTCCCAGGATGACTGTTTCATTCCTGGAGTGACATCTGCTATTGCAAATTCTCAATAATTGTTTATTTTGTGTTTACACAATTTTTAACAAGATATTATACTTGTTGTTTTTATCATAGCAATATGGCACCACGAGGCTGAAAATACCAAAACAAGGCCGAAAAAGTTGCTTAAAAAAAGATAGTTTGTCTTATTTGCGCCGAAGAAAAAAAGCTAATGCTAGAAAAAGAAAGTTCTCGAAATGACGATTTTTTGCGATGGCTTTTTTGAAAAACAAATTAGAAAAAAATTAATGTGTTTTGTGCTTGCCCAATTTAAATATTATTTATACACAAGTTTAGTGACGATTTAAGCTAATTTTCATAATCATAGCTTCCAAACTTGTAATTTGCCACCTTGGTGATTTTTACCCATGTACTTTATCGACTTGACGGAGTTACAGTATTCCACATTGATGTGAGCCTCAAAAGCTTTGGACAATATTGGCGAGTATGGCACAATCCAACGATTGTCTACATGAACATCTTGTCCTTTTACCTTCACAACTACCGATCGCCCATTGTCTTCAACTGATCGCCGACGATACATTGTGTATCCGTCATTACCTGTGATAGTGTCCGCAATCAGGTCTCTTGGGTATCGCTTGGAGCACTTACCGTCGATCATACAGGGTGAGTTGTTGTTGAAAACTTCGCAAGGTCCATGTATCATGTTTTTAGTCAGTATTACATGCAATTTTGGGTCAACTGTTTCATCGGGGATTTCAGCTGAAATGATGGAATCAATTTCATCTGGCCTGATTTTGTCAACTAACCAAACTACAATGTGCGCATGTGGCAGACCACGCTTTTGCCATTCAACGGAATAGGTACATCCAACAACGAATTTGGCCCTACACACGATGCTTTATAATGAAATTCATAAGAGATTTTAATGGGGCCACCTTAAGGGAAAGCATGAATATTATTTTTATTTGGGTGAGTTTGTTTATCATTATCAGACAAAGTTAAACTTTAACATATTTCTTATCAACCTGAATCCAGAGATACGGACAATTTTAAAAATTTTGAGATTTATAATGAAAATAACTCAACCCTACAGATGGTCTCATTACCCCAGGGTCTGGGGTATTGAGACCACGCCTGGCCTGATTACCCCAAAACCAATTAGAATTAGAATTAGAATTAAAAAATGTTGTTATCTTTGATTATTATTCATTATTACAAAAATCACACATATAATCATTAAGTTAGTGTATCTGCCCCAGTACAGTCTTTATGCGCCCATTTCCCGCATATGGGGCACCTGAACCAAGTCTCGCGACCTTTACCATGGTCACCACAAATAATGCAATTTTCACCATCATGATCCTTATTGGTGGTTCTTTTATAATGGAGAATCATCTGAAAAAAGGAAAAACGCACATAAACCACTTTGTTTTGTGGGTGGTCTTATTGCCCCATTATTTGACTCTTAAAAACATTTTAAAAATATAATAATCTGTAATATTCAATAAGACAATCAAATACATACTAACCTGTGTTAAAATAATCTTATATTAAAGTCAAAAATTTTCATTGCAATATCTTTATTTAAATTATTTTTATACTTACTTTTATTTACACCCAAAATTAGATCAAAACTCACGCTTTGGCTTTTTATTTTATAAAACACCAACTGATGTCACCACAACGACGATTTTTGCTATACAACTTATTCTTCCTTCTAGAAGATGGCAGCATCCTATTTTGAAGGAAATAAGAACGCGGTTTTTAAAATATAGGGGTGGCCTTATTGCCCCTGGTGGCCCCATTGCCCCGGTTTCCCCTACGCTTAGAGGTATTAAAATCACATATTTTAAAAATTAATTATTTAATCTTCTCTACTTACCTGTTACTTGATTAACCATTTTGATGTTGAAGTGGTATCCGTCTTCCCCCTGCCAGAAGATTAATGTAAGTCCTGTGCGTTTCGGATATACGTTTCAATTAATTATTTCAAGGATGAAGCACGATATCTCTAAATTGCAAATTTTCTCCGACAATAACAATAGCCACTTCGTCGATTGTCGGTGAATTAAACCTTCTCGCGTGCTCACCCGCAGGTGTTTTATCAGCCCTGATGACGATATTATGGCTGTCGGATGGCATCCGATCTAATGCAATTTTGAACATTTTGACTAATTCGTTGTTCTGATGAAGAAACGTTTACAATTCTTGGACAATGGTTCGCTTCATTGTTGGATTGTAAGCACAACGCCTATCAATTTCCGCATCCGAATTGCCCATGAAATAAATTTCTAAGAATTGATGATCCGCATCTGGTGGTGGTAACAGGGCTCCTAATAAGTGATATATTTGTCCTTGGATCTGTAATCGTTTGAGAAATTGAGAAATTATTCTCATACAATTTTGAATGTTACCAAAAACTATTACGTTGTAACTACCTCGAAAGTGGGCATGAAATTGTCCTGTACGATATGAGTTGCGGCAAACCACGTCATTTGGAAACAACTGTTATATTTTTGAATGTTGGCCAAGAAATGCTTAGAAACACTTCCCATCCCAGAAACTAATGAGCGTAATGGATCTGGTGGTGGGACTAATTGTGGCAATTTTACTTTTCCACCTGCACAACACAATCCAGTAGATTCACCGCTAATTGACATTTCTCCAATTGCTACTGATTTGTCGGCACCATAATCGATTTCCGGATGGTATACTCCGTACGGTGATAGATTGCACGTTTTTAAATTCTAGTTCCAAAACATAAAGCAGTGAAAAATACTAAACTCTCCATCTCAATTGTTTCACGTTATGTAGAAAACCGTTGTATCCCTGCAGATTAATTCCCGCCAAACCAGTTTCTGTGTCTGTCTTCTGTCAAAAAACCTGCAATCTATCAGAGTACGGAGTTAGTGGAATGCTGCTCGTTCCAGGTTCACAGGAGCACTGCCTCGGCGTAATCGGTCATGTTCATTTTGTCGTGCTCGCTGTTGTTGTGATTGATGTGCACGAACTCGTTGCATTCTAAGCCTATCCGCTTCATTGTCAGTAACTCTCAAACGCAATTCGGACATACCAATACGACTATTCTCATTAGAGGTAGCTCGTCGTACATTTGATTGACTTCGACGACCTATGTCACCTCGTCTTCTCCTCGGCATTGGAAACAATAAGAGTCAAGCGTGTACTCGTTACAAAGCATTAAAGTAAAACCAAAATATATAGTGACAGATAGCGACAGATGACAGATCAAAATAAACAATCGCGAAGTGTCCCGTCATTTTCCATACAAAATTACCAGAGAATGCATACAAAAATTTTAATTTTTGCAGTTTGCCCGAATTTTTCGAATTTCTTTGTAATTGTCCCGATTTTTTCTTTCCTGAAAACTTTTTCACGACTATAACGAACAAAACAAAAAAAAATAATTATGCATATCCATCACAAAAAAAAGCACTTTCAGTTTTTCCCGAATTTTCCAATTTTCCGGGCAACTTTTCCAATTTTTTTTTTACATAAAAACCTCATAAGGATTATTACGAACATTAAAAAAAAATAGCCAAATCGTTCCAGCCGTTCCCACAGAAAAAAAGCACTTTCAGTTTTTCCCGAATTTTCCAATTTTCCGGGCACCTTTTCCGATTTTCTTTTCTTTTTAAACCACCCCTGAAGTAAAGCGAACAAAATAAAAAAATAAATATTCAAATCGGTCAAGCCGTTTTTGAGTTTTAGCGAGACGAACGAACGGCGATTCATTTTTATATATATAGATTGCTTTATTATGGGGGCCACACACAGAGGGAAGAGTCAAGACTTGAATGCACACGCCACGGGGTACAGGTAAAACTCCGTGTGTGTGGAGAAGAATTTGGCACGCGCATTCAAGTGAAGTTGGAATCAAGACTGTCTTGATTTTTGGCGTGCGCATTCAAACCCGCGCGGGGATGGAGTGCGCCCGTTCTAAAGGTGCAAATCATGTAAATCATCATTACAATAAGCAGGGGTTGGTTTGCCGGGTTTATTGCTTACTCTAACGAATTACTGCTGTTTCGTACGTTCCCATTTCGTGCGTTACTGAAAATATTCCAGTCGGGCGTCCGTCGTCCCAAGTCTTTACCTGCGGCGAGTGCCGTTTCGTGCGTTGGTCCGCTGACAATGCGGGATACGGTCATGTACCGAATACCCACCCAATATTTTTAATCAAAGACATTATATTGGGTGTTTTCTTTAATTTCACCTTGTAGTAGGCCTTGAACAGTCGACTGTGAACGCACCACTCGTGTAAAACGTAAGATTCAAACAGCTGAACCGTGATCCGTAATCAGTAGATACAGTGCGTTCACAATCGGCACTTCAACGCCTACTATGGGGTGAAAAAAGACCTATCTACATACTCGTATTTACTATGTTTCGCTGTCAAATAATGTTATCCAAAACTCTTAAAGTTGGGATTGATTTCGTTCACTTGACTATAGATTTAGCATAGAATAAGGTACACTTAGCCTTAGGCTTTATAACAAACTTCTACTTATTTTATAAGTACACCTAAATATCTGAGTGCATTTAAGTCCAAAATAAATGTGTTTTCCACTTTTCACATTAGACGTGAAGAGATTTTATTATAACTTTTTTCTGTTTTGCGTTTAGAATAAGTCTATTCTAGCACCCAAATGACGTCATTTGAGTGCTTTAATAGGTCGTTGGAGTCTTAGAATAGACTAGTAAAATTTACTGTATTGATGTTGGTAGCGTGAAGTGTCAACTGACAGACGTCAAAAAATAAATCTCGTAGAGAACAAAGCAAATTAATAAATAACAATGAACAAAACGTTTAATTTTCATTCTGGGATTTGGACTTCTCCGGCAGTAAATTTTCTAACGTCTTTTGTGCAGTTTGCGGCGGCGTTAGTGATAAACTTTCTTCAGCATTCATTTTCAAACATCAAATGCGAAAATAAAAAAAAAACGGACGTTTTAAATTAAACCAACATAATGCGAATTTAGCGTAGAACAGATGTTCAATTTATCTCTTCCCGCCTTACGGTTTAGCAATCGGCAACACATAATACATTGCACAGTTATCTTGGTGGAAATTATTTATTTTTTAAAATAAGAAACATAGCTAGCCAAAGTGAAACATTCAGTATGCCACAAAGTGACATAACGCATAACCTAATAGCTTAAACTAGAGTTCCTCTATTTACAAATTTTTTAAGTATTTGATGACTGATGTCATCCATGACGGTAATATTCAATGCAACCTTTTGAAAATTTTCAAAAACTTTTTTTTTTAAACATAGCAATCTCCGAAAAGTAAATTGTGTTGCCTATTTTGTAGTTTTAAGGCGGGAACCGATAAAATGGGCACAGTGTAAATTCAGTATGGATTTGGTCAAGGTCAAATAATTTTATTTTTTGGCTATGAGGTTATGTCTTGTAAATAGTGACATGCAGGGAACCAACATAATGCGAATTTACCAATGCTCAATAAACGCTGTTCAAACATTAAAAAACCATTGTGGTGCAAATAACACAAATTTTTCATGACATTTCCTATAACTTATCACAGTGACAGATAAATCATTTGCACCAAAATGGTTTTTTGATTTTTGAACAGCGTATACAACGTGAACGGTGTATAACTTCGAATAAATATTCAAGTGACTATTCGAATACCAAAATCCAAGAAAGTCCCAGCCTTAAAAAAACACCTTTATAGTAAGTACATTCATTTTTATAATGACGAACCAGAATTACTAAATTTAGTAACTTTTGTCGTGTAAACACACCTTCTTACCGCGAATTTTGGCTTTTAAAAAGTTAGGTTATGGGTCACGTCATTTGCTTCTACAATTTTGTACTTTTTCATTACGTTTCTATTATCTCCATGAGTAATTTCTTTTATTTTGTTGAAAGCCTGCTGCTGCTTCGTCTGCTTGCTTATTGATGCTCTACTCCGTTTTGGAAATTCATTCATTATGGCAGCGACAATAATATGGCAATTTAAATCGTTGCCAATTGTCCAATTTTTATTAACAAAAAAAAAAAAGTTCCAGCTAGTTCGTCATTACAAAAATGAATTTACTATACCTACAGGTGATTCTGAAATAAGTTTGGAAAAAAAATGTGGAGTATCCTTGTATAAAATAATTCAAATAAATCAAAAGGATGGAAATTACCATAGGTTGATGTAACAATGGTTGCTAATGACGTAACAAATACGGACAAATTTTTCCTATTCATAGGCGTCGAAAATACAAGGATGGGTCTATACCTATTTGTCCGAATTTGTTACGTCATTAGCAACCATTGTTACATCAACTCCATAATAAAGTCCTAGGTGCAAGCACACTATTTTGTAAATGTTTCTATGGAAATGATCTAGAGGAGTAATGTCATATGTAAATATTAAAGTTTGTGGCTGACGGGCACATTTTACCTTTGATTATTGTTGTTGCTAAACTACCAAGATAATCAGATAATCATCTTTAACCTAGCAGCGTACTAGCAATTTTGACCAAATTTTAAATTTTTAAATCATTTGTATCTCGAAAACGAAAAAACTTTTGCAAGAAATTTTTTTTGTCGATGACTTCTTCTCATCATCACCAATTACCGTTTTTTTTTTCAAACTTATTTCAGAATCACCCTGTATATTGCATATCGCATATTTGTTTAAGCCTTACGGTCCAGAGACAATTCAAAACTGACAGTTTCAAAGAAAATGCAAGTTTTGGGTGTATAATGGTTTCAATAAGACTTCAGATTTTTTCAAATCCTGGTTTTTGAATTTTGGGGGCACTCACAATTGTGTTATGTCGGAGTGTATCAGTAATACGCAATCGTCATTGTGCCCCAATTGTGAGTGTTGTGAGCGTGTAAATGCGGAATTTAAATTTGATAAAATATTTAAAATTTGTTATAAAATGTTTATTTACTATGAAGTTTTATAAAACAGTTTTGATTGTTATTTAAATATGAAAAAACGTTACATTTGGTGCAGCGCACTCTGGAACGGCTACTGCAGGATTCCAAACGACAAAATAAAGGAATTCGGCCAGTGTTGGAAATTATCTTTTGTCTGTACAGGGAATAGGTGGCGGTCCTTTGCATTATGGCTGAGACTCTGTTGCTCTCAGTAGGACGTTTCCTTGTTCCACTTAATAAATATTCCCCTATTTCTAATTTAAATTGAAGCAAATCTAGTATATTCTTTGACTGATACTTATTTCGTTTACAATCGTTTCTCTACTCCATTCAGCTGTTGACGATGGTCAAATCAAAATGATGCAGAAAACCTTAAAATGTCCATTTAAAAGTTTTGAAAAATGTTCCGTAACATTCCATCATCTAGTCACAGAAATCTAGCCCTCCCATTTTTTCATTATATGATTTTACTACTTTTGGACAAGGAACATCGACATGCTGTTTGGAAACTTTATTCCATCTTTCGACATTACTAATTGGGTCTACTGCAGAGGCAGTTGAAATCATTAATACAGATTTATTGTCCCTCCATTTGGTGATACACGTTTTATTACCGTTTCGATCCACTTCTTGACTGTCTTCTCTTTTCATGACTTTATCCTTTTTGAAAGTGTTCCTTTTATTGGGTTGGATATAATCGTAGCTGTTCCTTCTATTTTTTGTTCATGCAATATCTCAAATAAAGACACAGTGGAAAAATATCGATCAAAATAAATAAAACTGTTTTCTGGAATGGTCTGAATTAGATGGAGTACAACTGATGGCCCAAGACCAACGTCCTTGTTCACAAGTGAAGTTGTAGACCCTTGATATATTTCAAAGTCAAATACAGTGCTGTCTAACGTAGTGATGAGAAAATTTTTCAGACCCACTGGTCAAGGTTTGTTTTACACGAATTGACGTACCGGACACCTCCCAAGAAATGGTAATTTGTTCATCTATTGGAAATGAACCTACATATCTTTGTATGCCGCGACACTTATCTCTGATTAAATGTATCATTGGTTGCAGTTTTTTACGTGTTTCATCGGAAGCTGCAAGATTGTTAACAACGTGAAAATTGACTCTAAGGAGATAAAATCTATCCCGAGGTATAGCATTTGCGACTATTTCTAACTTAAACTTTTTGCTCCAGTACATGTGAATTCTTGGGTATTTAATACAATCAATAATGGCACGGGTACCAAACAACTTTTTAAATTCTTCAAAAGATACTGAAGGTTTTAATTCTCTACCATTTTGTTGTAATTAATATTGAGCTGTATGCATACATAGCTCCCAGTTCAAAAAAGTCTTCTCTCAAGTATCGCTGAAGGGGAAGAATACGCCAGTGGTGAGAGCCAAATTCTAATTTTCACATTTGGCGCTCTTCACGAAATGCTGTGTTTGGTACAAAATTTTTCTACGTCGTGTTGGCTTCTTTGGTACCTTCTCATAATAGGTTTACAACAGGGCAACGACAGTTTTGTCAACAGTAAATTTACGACACTTGAAAGGACAAGTGGTGCCCGAATACTTATTCTATTTGTGCAGATATATGGCATAATAATAGGTAATAGTGTAACGTTTTCACACTCTGTGGATCGACGATTTAAAGAAACCCATCCCAATTAACTTATTTAACGATTTATTTTAACACCTCTAATTTACACTAGTTCGCTCGGGATTTCAAGAGTCGCTGTTCCATTACCTTTTAAAAAATTGTGAAAATATTTTCCAATAATTAAAATAAATTAAGTCAAAACTATAACCTTTCAGCCCGTATGGCTTAGAGACTAAAAAGATAGATATTTTTTTTTACATTGGTTATTACTCGTGTTAGTGCAATTAAATTGGACTTTGCATGTCTGTGATGGAGGCTGTAATTGAAAGTTCTAAAACAAATACCGTTCAATTTGATGTGGAGGGAAATATTTAAAATACAGGGTGTTTGGGGTATAAGGTAACAAACTTCTCCTGTGTAAAGAAATAGACAAAATAAAACTTTTATTCTAGTAACATTTTTTAGTATGTGTTATAATTTTCTAGTAATAATTTTTTCAATTTGAAGAACTACTGTGTGAGATCCACCGGATTTCTAAATTATAAAGGCGGCAGCTATGGCATTTTCCTTTACAAATCTTTATTAGCTTGGTATTAATAATTACAGATTCGAACAGTGGTTCTCAAACAGTGGAAACAGAGTTTAGTCAGTTTAGTTCAGCATAATAAAAAAAGGAAATTGAAAAAAATGTCACTAAGAAAAGTTGTTCATTTAACCTAGCTGTGCATCTCAGAAAAGTTTGTTACTTTAAACACCAAACACCCTGTATAACAATACCTATTAAAGGACTATTATACCAATAAAATTTAATATCCGCTTTGAATTAAAGCGGGTAAAAGATGTTCCCAATAGAACGTTTTCAGTTTGGGCAGCATCCTTTCATGGAAGTCGGGATCAGTTTAAATTTTTTCTAAAATCAGTCCCTTCGGTGTCCATATAACAAAATAACAAAACTGACGGCCCGTTATTAAAAGCTGCCCCTGAACTTGAAAGTAGTGTGCGTGAGTACGTTTCAACTTCAAATGACCATTTTCAAGTGAGTCAAATTTGATTTTTTAAATTATTGCGTTTTCAGGGGAAAAGTCCCTTGCCGTGTAGGGGCATTTTATTTCAATCAGTCCAATATCCCCAATTACTCCATCTGGACTTGCAGCTAAGAAGGGATGATGCTCACTTATGACTAATCCGCAATCTTTAATTGTCTTACTGCTGATATCTAGAAAAACACATTTTTTTTAAACCATAACATTTTTGGTGGGCGATGAAGGTACATTACCTGTCGTAAAAATGAGGATTTGCTTTAGAGAATTAAACGCATTAATCTCATTCTCAATTCCGTATTTCGTGAATTTATTTCCTACAGAACTAGGAATTAAAAGTTCCTTTACGAAATTGGAGCGATCTGTTGAAGGTCGCATATTACAAACACGCCCAAAATTGGAAGCTGTCAATCGAACAGTTCTTTGCTCGTGCCATGCAGAGGAATCTCTTTGCGCCCTGGTCAACTCTTCCAAATTTTTTATTTCCTCGACAGTCCTACGAATCAACTTTTTGAGCATCAGGGCCATAGTGAACGTCACTTTTTTTTATGTTTGCATCAAATTTTAATTTCTTTTTATAACGATATTTTCGTTTTCCCTCTTGAAGCCGGGAAATTTTTTTTGTATATTTTTGTATGTGTTTATGGACTGTGGTGAAGAAATTGGCGCCCGAGTTATTTGAAATGACTGCTGCATTGCACCTGAATATTTAATAAAAACGTTTAATTTAATATGTACTAAATCTGATCACATTTACTTACCGCATCTCATAGCCTCCTTTTTTTAAACTTCGCTAAAATTGAATTATAGCGCTCAGCAGAATTGTTGTTCACATTTTTTATAAGACTTTTTTCATTAAATTTAAGTCTCTATCCTGCTGACCAAATGTCGTCTAACAGTCCACACTCAGTCATCGTAGAGAGCATACTGGCTTCTGCAGTGTTAGGTGTGTCTCTTTGCTTGTTACAAAAGTAATTGGAACAGTTGCGATGATCTCCAAAAACATGTCGGGGGCTGTTTGCAATGTCGTTCTTAAGTTCTGACACTTTCACATCTTCTGGCACGTCTTCCTTTATATAATGCATTATTGAACAAGTAACAGCAACTCTCAAACGGAAAATGTTGACTTTCAAAGATTTTCTAGCACAGACCGGTACCAGATTATTCTTGGAACTGAATCTTTTGTTTGAATGATCTGGTAATTTTGCGCAATAGTTTCGAAGAAGATGGTCTTCTGTCAACTATTTCATAAAGCAAGCACTCAGTTTTAGAGCAACAGTAAATCCAATCATCCTTTTTACATGCATATAAAATCGTGTGTAAAAGCCATTTAGTAAAATTTTAAATAAGCATAAATATATTTTTTTTATCACTGTTCAATCTTTACCTCCCTCTACCCCGTCTTAGTGGCGCCGGACCCCTCTGGCTACTCCGGCTACCTGTAACTGTATACGAGGGGCATGGGTCATTTGGGCACCGCGGTAAAAAAGATCTACGGGTGGGCTTAATCCTACAGGACAGTTGCCCGCCAAGTAGTAATAGGGTTTTGGTCAGTGTGCGCGGCGGTCAGTTTACCTGCGAATCACACCTAGGTAACAGATTTGAAAATATAATATATGAAACACTGAAATGTTAAGGGAAATATATTATTTCATGCTATATTTGTAACAAACACATATATCCAAGCCGGATGTTCGATACAGCTGTTAACTCGCAGTTGGATATTTTTTTGTTGAATTTTGAACCAAATCAAGATGTCAGCGATGTTGCCAATATAATTTTCAAGTCATAGCCTGCTCTAATTATAAATTTACATGATCTCGCGGTATTATAAAAATTAAATGTTTTCCCCGGTTTCATCCTCTTCTATCTCATTTTCATTTAAAATAGTTGGTGGGCAATTGCTACAGGTTTCCCCATTTCAGTTCCCACACGCTCGCGTGCAGAAAAGTACTGTTTTCCTACATCCACAACTTCCTCCGCAGCCAGATTTACATTTGCAGAATATTATTGTTAATCATTGTTAATCACAGCAGGAGGCTGGTTCATGGCATTGGGTATTAAGAAATTTTTAACCCTCCATCCCCATTCGGTCGGTGGTAAATTATTGTTACCCAGCCATGATTGTACTTGCAAATATATTTTCTTTACATGCTCCCTAGCTGCATCTGCTGTGCAAGGTAACTTCGATAATTGCACACGAACATCTTTAACTATGGCTTTGGTTAAATCAATCAATCTCAATTGATTTAGATCAAGTAGAGAATTCCGCGCACCATATAAAGGGAGAATGCATTTGACACCAACATGATGAATCGTATCAACATCTTGATTTTGCTGCTTGAATACATCTGCAGCATCTTGTAAATGTTGCTGCTCCTCAAATCGTGTGGGAAATGTTATTTTGCCTTTCTTATAAAATGCCGATGTGGTGTCACAGCCTGTAAAGGCATGCAGAAAAAGTATATAATAATAAACAGTTTTAACTGACATTCATATTCAGCATAACAGACCAGACATTATTATTTTAAATAAACAACAAAAGCAAGCATATCTTGCGGCCCAAAATGGGTCAGTGACTGCTCCGGGCTCTCAGGGGGTTTTTCAGGGCAAGGGTGTGGGTTCGTATAAGGGCGCCAGGCAACTATTCGGGAGCTTGGATACCTTGTCCAGCTGCCGGGACAAGCGCTCTAGTTTTTCAAACGTCGGAAAACAAATAAAAAAATCGAATTCCGTTGGAATTAAATAATACGGTTTATTCTGATTATTCAGTCATTCAGACAGTAAATAAATTAGCAAGATGGCACTGGTCTTGTGTGCTGGTTCGTCGAATTGAAAATGGAGTTTCTAAATGGTTTTAAAGATGAAAATTGTTGAAACAGTTCACATTAAAGACCTTATAAATTAACGCTTATTCTGGTCTTTTTAGAAAAGCTTTCCTTTACAGGCACTTTGTAACTTATACTATGATTCTGTTTCGAATAAACTTAAACCTAATGTTTTTCCGGACGAATAAAGAAACAAGGTCTATGAATTAACTTTTCCGAACTAAAAATGATTCTTTCAACGAAATGCAATATTCTGATTTATGAATTGAAAATTAAATTAAATTTAATACATGAGTGTGGAGTAGTGACCTTGACTATAAAATTATAAAAAATTTAATAATGCTAAAATCGGAAAAGTTCCGAGAATCTGAACTGATAATGATATGTATGTCGATATGTAAAAATATGAGAATCTATAAAATGTGAAAACTCTATAAAATGTGAAAAATTGCAAAATGTGAGAAAGTTTCTAAATGTGAGAAATTCAAAAATAATGAGAAATTTCCAAAATACGAGAGTGTTCAAAAAATGGGAAGCGGGGAATTCGAGCCGTCTCGCTCTAATAAAGCCGCGTCGTACTTAACAATAACGGTATGAAATTTTGGCGACTTATCTGGAGACTTGGTCGTTTCCTCGAAGGGCGTGTCCTACGGGTTTTTGCGTGTCCGGCGACGTACTCCGATGAGATCGTCTGGCGGTAATTTTCTGCTCGATAGGCGACGATAGCATCGATCTGAATTTGGCGACGTATCCGAAGATAGGCGCAACGATAATCGCAAATGCTCCACGTTGCGGTGCTGGACTCGACGAGATTCGTCTTACGCTTGCGATACCAGGCGTGGCATCACAGCGTGATCTTGACGTGTCCTCGCAAAATGGACCATTAACGAAAGAACGGGAACTTGCAAGAAAACAAACAACCCCTAACGAATGTACGTTAACATTGAGAAATGCAAATTGTTCGGTAATTACCTTTTCGCTGAAAGGGGCTACTCGACGGTAATTTTGAGGAAGGACTTTCCGGTACTCCCTCACGGTACAGTACGGTAATCGAACTGGATCGAACCACCCCTAATGAACGGTATTAGTGATGCGAAATCGCTAAAGTGCGGTAATTACCTCTCTAGATTGCGAGGGGTCACTCGACCACGAAACGGTAAACTTTTCAGGCTCCTCGGCGGCTCCAGAGATTTGGCAGCGCCAAACGGTACTCACAATGGGATCGACAATCCGCTCTCTTCGATGATCGCGGATTCCGATCACCACGCACAAAATTCGCCTTGACGCGACTTGCGGCACGGCCGCCCGCTCGGCGGTCGCCGACCGAGTCCTCGGGTTACTGGTGGGTTTTTCTTGTCCAGATGATAATGTGCGTTTTAAAAAATTGGCTCTAGAGAAGCTTTCAGACAAATATGACATTCGCGAACTTAAAGGTGTTCATCCTCGTCTAAAAATTGTTGGCATGACAGAACGATATGAAGAAGCGGAACTTAGTGGACTTCTAGAACATGTACTCGGGACTAATGTAGCGCTTAAATCGGACACTTCTTGTAAATTAATAAAGTATTGGTCTACCAAAAGAAATAGAGAAATTTTTCAAGCAGTGGTACAGGTTGACAGAGCTACTTACGACAAATTAATTGCAGCTGGAAGCGTTTTCATTGGGTATGATCATTGTTATGTATTTGACGCTGTAGAAATTTTGCGTTGCTACAACTGTAACAAATTTCAACATTCCTCAAAAAATTGCAAGCAGAAAAGATCATGTCCCAAATGTGCTAATATCGAGGGGCTGGATCACACAATATCCGAGTGTCCAGCTACCACATTTAAATGCATTAATTGCATCAAACGTGTTGAACGTGACAAAATTGATTTACGTAACGTAAATCATGCAGTTTGGGACGTTGCCTGCCCTAGTTATAAGATCGCTATTGAAAAGTTTAAGAATGACATGTTATTGAAACAACAGCAATCAATATCCCCTTCTCCAATTACTACTGACCACGATTCAAACTGTCCGTCAAATGATATTATAATTTCCAATTTTCTTGTTATGTACACTAATATTTCGTCACTTATGGCAGAAGTTCCTAGTTTTCAAGCCTACTTACAGAATACGAGTCCTGCATGTGTCTTACTCACAGAAACATGGTTATCATCTCCTATAAACAACTCAATATTAGGCATAAATAACTACTTAATATTTCGAGACGACAGACAAAGTAGGGGTGGTGGTGTGGCTATACTTCTTAAGAAATCAATTTTTCATTCTTACAATATAAATAAATTAAACATAAAAGTACCACACATTGAATCATTATTTCTACAGTTAAGAGAAGGAAACACGACTGTTACTTTAGGCTGTCTATAGACCCCCAGATACATCTCAGGAAGATGACATAAAATTAATTGACCAACTTCGCAATCTAAGTATGGTGCATGGTGAGTTGATGATATTGGGTGATTTTAATTTTTCAACGATTCACTGGCCAGTGAAAGATCCATTATTTGGTAACAACTACGCCTCCCACTTTACCAACTTGCTACTGAGCTCTACACTCGAACAACTCATTACGGAACCTACAAGGTTCCGCAGCGGCAACTGTCCCTCCTTGTTAGATCAACAACAAAAACATGATCTCTTGCATTGATATCAAATCTCCTATTGGAAAATCGGACCATGTAGTTATTGAATTCAAATTATAAACATATGCCCTCAAGCAACCTAGACACACATATCATGAAATACCAATCGTAGATCAACAAAAATTGAAACAATACTTAACGACAACTGATTGGCTCCCAGTCTATAATACTCAAGATGCGATTAAAGCGTGGAACCTCTTTCATAAACTTTTATAGGTTGCTACTGCCCATGTGACTAGGAAAAAACAAATTAAAATCAACAGAGAAAAACCGTGGATATCTCATAACTTTTTCACTAGATTAAAACATAAACGTAAACTATGGTTAAAATTTAAACGAAGTTACAGTGAGTCAGATTATTTGGTTCATCGTAAATACTCGAATAAGTTGTCTCATGACTTAAAAAAAGCCAAAAATAATTACGAAAACAAACTTCTAGAAAAAGATACTAAAGCTGTTTACAAGTATATCAACAGCAAGATATCCTCCAGAGTGTCTACGCCTAGAGTAATAAAGGATGCAGGTTCACTGTGTAATAATAACTTAGAAACCGCCAACATTCTCGCAATTTTTTTTGAATCGGTCTATGTTAAAGAATCTTTATTAAATTTCCCATCAATTCTTATTCCAAACATTGTCGATTCATTGGATGAAATCGAACTAAATGATTCCCTACTTTTAGAAGAACTCTCAAACATAAAATTAATTAATAAAATTAACGGCCCCTGGGCCGGACAACATTTCGGGGTCTACCTTAAAGATATGTGCCGAAACCTTAGTTCTCCCCTTGCTTCACATTATGAAGCTGTCGTTTTTCTCGTCAACTGTTCCTACAGAGTGGCTTGAAGCATCTGTTACCGCTATCTACAAAAAAGGTGATAAAACTCTGGCTTCCAACTATCGTCCCATTAGTCTAACATCGATTTGTTGCAAACTAATGGAACGTATCATTTCCAAACAGCTACTAAATTTTGCTTTAAAACATAATGTTATTCCCCCACAACAGCATGGCTGTCTTCCTTTAGAGGTCGGTTGTCACTTGCCTTCTAGAATGTGTGAATGATTGGACGCTGGAAATTGATAACTTTAGGCCAGTTGACGTTTTATACCTAGACTTTGAGAAGGCATTCGACAGGGTCCCTCATCAATGCTTGTTGGTCAAGCTTTCTCACTTTGGAATTCGTGAACATCTGCTGAAATGGATTCAGGCCTTTTTGAGCAATCGTACCTTCCATGTGAAGGTGGCCGACTCGATATCAGACGAGCGTCAAGTTGTTTCTAGGGTGCCGCAAGGGTCAGTGTTGGGGCCTCTCTTGTTTGTGATTTATATCTCTGACTTAAGCGCAGTGATAAATATTCTTCATGCCTTTTATGCCGACGATGCTAAGCTTTATGCTAACGCTCTTTTACAGTCATCATTACTGCAAAGTAACTTAGATCGGATTTCGCAATGGTGTGAAAGCTAGCTTCTAACACTAAACAGTGATAAATGTAAGGTACTGCATTTAGGAAAAAAGAATCCAGCTGTCCAATATTTCATTGACAAGAAAATCATAACACGCGTAGATTCTCATAACGACTTGGGCGTCACAATCACTAGCGACTTATCCTGGTCAGAGCATATTTTACGCACAGTTAAACGTGCAAATACAAGCAGTTATGTCATGTTCAAAGCTTTTTCTCGGCCTTCTAAGACAATCTTTCTAAAAATATACAAGTCATATTTACTACCCCTGCTCGAATATCCAAACGTGATATGGTCTCCAACATTGATTCGCGACATCAAACTGATTGAGAAAGTGCAAAGGAAAGCCACCAAACGTGTTTGGAGTTTGCGGAATGAGTCCTACGACAACAGGATTGGGAGATTAAAATTGTTACCACTTGAAAAGAGACGAAAGCGCGGCGATTTCATTTGGCCATTTAAAGTTTTTAACATCGCAAAATACAGTTCCCTGCAAAGATTGTTCAGGCTGACTGACAATCCACATTTGAGAGGTCACAAATTCAAACAGAAAATGCAGTGCTGTACCACCAACGTCAGACGCAATTTTTTTTCCAAATGGAGTGTTTGCTGCTTGGAATGAGCTTACTGAAGAAACTGTAAGTGCGGTCAGTTTAAATGTTTTTAAAAGCAGAGTGGACAATCAACTTTAAAGTTTTTATTTTTGCGTGGGAGCTAATAGATCATCACTGATCTCCGCTCCGCTCAATGTTAATAATAATAATAATATCTTAAGAACAACAAAAGCGCTCCGTGGCACACGTACGCGACCAAAAGCGAAAGAACACACGGTTTTGTGGCATACGGACTTGACAACAGACCGCATCAGGATGACGTAAAAACGGACCTTGAAGCTAAGTGTATCAACTGCAAAACCGTGTATCAGATGAAAAATACAAAGTACCCCTTGTACGTTGTGATCACCGATAAGACGACCCTCCTGGACTTGGAAGCAAGAGCTAAGACGATTGAACACATTATGGTCAGGTGGAAGAAGCTGATCAATAGGAAGGAAATTGTGCAATGCCACAAATGCCAAAAATGGGGGCACGCCGCGACGAACTGCTACGCGGCAGCAAAATGCCTAAAGTGCGCGAACAACCACCTGATCAGTGAATGTACCTTGAAAAAAGACGTGGGAGAGGATCAGAGGAAGATTAAATGCGCCAACTGCAGCCAAGGACACTTGGTGAATGGTACTGATTGCGAAAAATATCAACAGAAGAAAAACGTTGTCGAAAGAAACAGAACGGCAGCGGCTGAAAAAAGGAACAAACAAAACAAGACCTACATCCCGGCCCCATCACCGGCAATTAACCCATGGACGCAGAGGACGCAAGCAGTTCAATCCTCCAACCCCAGGACGTAGCGGAACCCGGCACCGACCCCCGCCCACGGCGAACACCAAGAAGAGGCCAACTACGGTGACTTTGTCAAATTAATGCAGGAAATCCGTAAGCTAAACCCAATTATCAACATTAAAAAAATATTAGAAATAGTAGCGGAACTCACGCTAAAACAAAAAAATTGCTCGTTACAGCAAATACAAACAATATTCGAAGTGTCGAAAAAAAATTAGCAACCTCAATGGTCCATAAGGCAAATAAATTAAATATTGTAACCTCTGGAATGCCAACAGCGTAACATTTTTGAACTCGAGGCATTCCTCGGAGCGCGAGATGTTGATGTATTAGCCATGTCTGAAACGAAACTTCTGAAAACAGATAAATAAACGGGGAATACCATACGCAAAAGTCCGTCTACCAGACACGGAATTTGAAACCGCTGCGATCAGACTAACGTACAACAACATTATAATTATAACAATGTGCAATAGGCCAGCCAATAAATATAACATTAACAGTCTCCTTAAAACGTACAACACGGCAAATAACATCATCATTGAAGGGGACTTAAATTCTAAGCACAAAGACTGGGGTAACGCAAGTAATAATGCCAACGGCAACATACTGAAAAGATTCGTCGCCAAAAACAACATCGAGCTCTAAATCATCCACCAACGCACACACTACCCTGCTAACCAGACAAACCCGTCCACAATTGACCTATTTCTGATGAAAAAGATCAAAAATTACACCAAAGCGGAAACACTAACGGCACTAAGCTCGGATCACAACCCGGTGAAAATACAAATCGACGACGTACCCTGCGAAAACACCACGAAAACCATAATTTCGTACCAGAATACAAACTGGAAAAAAATCTGGGAAACACTGGACACCAAAATACACATTAACACAATAAAATCACTGATACGAATCAGCTAGAACTTGAAGTGACCAAGTACACAAAAGCCATCGAAAAAGCGAGAAACAAACACTCAAAAACAATAAAAATCGACACACAGAAAATACAACTCCCCGACGACACACTAAACACGATAAAAGCCAGGAATAAAGCGTGAAAAACATATCAAAGAACAGGTCAGCACGGGCACAAAAGCAGATGCAATTGCTCAACCGAGAAATTAAAAATAAAATCGCGCAATTCAAAAGCAATAAATGGCACGAAACACTAACGAAAGCCAAAACCAATGATAACTCGATTTGGAAACTTGCCAAAACCTTTTCCAAACGCAAGCAAACAATTCCACCACTAATTGCTAATTGCATGGAAGCCAACACGAATGAACAGAAAGCGGAAGCTCCAGTCGAGCGCTTCCACAACGTGTACAAAACAGACGACACGAACGCGACGCAAGAGCAAACTAACATCAAAAACGAAGTAAACAAACTAATACATACGATAAGCGAGAGCGACGAACACTATTTTTTTTTTTTTTTTAATTTGCCATTCCCGTTTTTTGCCATACGGCTTTTTACGGTACCTTTCGGTCGGCTGTCTTTTCCATACCAATTTCCTTGTTCCTTTGCCTTCTCAGGTGATGCGACGGGGCTCCGGGGCACTTTCCCCGGCCACCCACGCCCATTCCACCTCACATTCACAGACATACACAACAACATTTATACACCCATGGGCGCCTTTTCCCGACGGGACTCGAACCCGTGCTGACCTCGCGGTGGTGGCCGAAAGAGTGTTGATTCTTCCTTCCACCACCCTACCGTCAGCCCCGAGGAGACATACACACACATCCATGGCCCGGCGGAGGTTCCTTCCCTTGAAAAAATCCTCCCCCTTCGGTGGGATTCGAACCCACTAGCATCGGGACCGCGACCTCGGAGTACTTTCTCCGACAGCCATGCGGCCACCGAGCCACCTGTTCAATTTATGTATCTCCATGAACTCTTTTCCTGACTGTTTGAAAAAATCTTTAATAATTCCAATTTTTAAGGAAGGCGATGCAAATGACAAGAATAATTACCGAACACTATTTCGCCACCTACTTAACAAATCCCAAAGAGTTGTGCGGAATCATCAAAAAACTACCAAATAGTAAATCACCCGGGTATATGCAACAAAGTAATCAAAAATCTCTCGAAAAAAGCAGCTGTTCAGCTTTCATGCATAATCAGCGCGATAATTATTAAACTAAACTACTTCCCTGAAAGCTACAAAACGGCGCTGGTAATCCCGGTACTGAAACCTACCAAAAGAAGAGATCGGACCGAAAGCTACAGACCGATAAGCCTGCTGAATACCATCTCAAAAATTGCTGAAAAGGTTATTTATGACAGATTTAACAGGATACTGGACATGCTAAAAATCAAAAAAAGATGCCAATTTGGTTTCAAAAAGGACCACAGTGCCACCCAACAAGTGGCCAGGATAGTAAACGACATACTAATAAACTTCAATAAGGATAAAAATACGGTAATGACACTGCTGGACCTGGAAAAAGCGTTCGACCGGATCTGGATAGACGGAATCTTGCACAAGATGCATATCAACAAAATTCCACTGGACTTCATAAAATTAATCTCATCTTACCTGTCGGGACGAAAACTTAACACAACACAATTTCAGCGGAAAAACCAATAGAATCCAGGGTACCACAGGGATCAATCCTGGGCCCGGCACTATTCAAATTCTGAAATGCCATGATCCTTCCGAGTTCAAAAATTTGCTTTGGATAATAAATTAGTGGACTCGTACGAAATTAAAGACTTAAAAACCATTTCGCCTAGATTACGCATTTCAGGGGTTTCTAGTGATTTAGAAAAGAACATATTATATCATTTTTGGTAAAGCAGAATAGCTCTGTATTTAGTAATCCTTCTCAGCTGAAAATCCTTAAATACTTTCCCACCAAGAAGAAACCTGATGTTTTTCAGTTCATCTTGCAAGTTGATGTCAATACTTATATTAAAGCTTTAAATTGGAAACACTGTTTGATTGGATTAGACAACTGTTATACAGTGCATTTTTTTTAACTGTTGCCATAGGGAATTGCATGGTAAAACTTGTACCCCCTGTTAACTTTTGTTCTGATCAAAATATTCAAACCAATTTTGGAACAAAGTTGGAAGATTTTTTAAACTATCGGATAGATTACAATTCATCCTAAACTGTCGAAAAAGTTGTGAAAAAATATTTCTAGCGCGCCGGAATAATAGTACGTCGAGCGGCCGACAGAATAGCGTTCCTGTCGGCTCAACAAGCACCTGAGACCTGACTATCTCCACTTTTGACTTTTGTCACTTTCATTTAAAAAATAAATAGCGAGATCTCCTCGAGGCTATGATTAAAATAAATAATAAATAAAAAAATAAAACCTAATTTTTGTTCCCATATCGCCTACTACGTGTTTTGTCAAATTATTTACGTTCATTAATTTCAACTTTGAAGAGTAAAATTAGTAAAATAAAACTGCTTGTCGTTCGTTGTTCAAACAGTATGCATTACATAGTCTTATTAATGATTTATTAAAAAAAAATAAAAATTCGCACCAAATCTGCAGTGGATCATAAGTTAACAGAGGGTATAATTTTTACCATGCAATTCCCAACAGCAACAGTTAAAAAAACGCATAAGAGGTCAACCAGAAACTGGGGAGGAATTAAGGGCAAGAATAACACGCGAAGAAACTTTCAAGATCGCTTGGGACATTGTCTAGCAGTCGAAGGAAAACACTTTGAACATTTCTTTTAATAATTTCTGTTAATTTGTTGAGTTATTTGTGCGTTAACGTTTTATTTTTTTAAATAAATAAATGTTTACATGTTCTGCCTTCCAAAAGCTAATTAATTTAATCATAGCCTCCAGGAGATCTCGCTATTTTTTAAGTGAAAGTGACAAAAGTCAAATCTGGAGATGGTCAGGTGCTGGTTGAGCCGACACGGACGCTATTCTGGCGGCCGCTCGACGTACTATTATTCCGGCGCGCTAGAAAATATTTTTTTCACAACTTTTTCGACAGTTTAGGATATTGAATTAATAATCTATCCGATAGTTTAAAAAATCTTCAAACTTTGTTCCAAAAATGGTTTGATTTTTTTCATGTGCAAACGATTCAAGTCTGAGAGTTGCTTAAGGGCACCTTATTTTACCTTGGTCAGATCTAAATTGGAGTACTGTTCAATTGTATGGTCGCCGATCTATCGAAGAGGTCTTCATGCTTTGGAGTCGGTTCAAAGGAAGTTTGCCAAGTATCTTCTGTTCAAGTTAATTGCTGAATTTCCTACAAGAGGTACTCCTAATTGTGTTCTTTATAATATATTCTGATATTTCTATATATGATCATACACGGCATTATTAATTCTCCCTTCTTGTTATCCCAAATTTATTTCAATGTGCCTCGGGCAAATCTTAGATCTGGTCGTTTTTTTATGTTCCGCGAGCAGTTACTAATATACTGCATCGTTCCCCTCTTTATACTGCCTGCACATTATTCAATAGCAACTGTAGTGAGTGCGATATTTTCGTGATTAGCCTTGGACAATTTAAGAGATTGATTACCTGCATTTCAGAGGTTTAATTGAGCGTTTCCCGTAACGGGTACACAGTCGCTTTTTGAGCTGTTGCATTGTATAACGCTGTTTACTGTTGGTTTTTGTTTGGGTGTACAACCTGTTAACCAACATACCAAATAATAATAATAATAAAATTCTTTGCCCAACGAGGCAAAAACGAATATATCGACTGCATAACCGACGTAACAACAAGTAACATCTCATTTCCAAGAAGAAAGCACAGGCTGATACATCAACATCTCTCGATCTTCCCGTAGCAAAGAGATAAATTGGAAGGTGAAATATAATTAAAGCAAATCCAAGAAATGAAAGGGGCAAGCCCGCACCCTTCCCCTCCTACAAATTTTATCCCACCCAAATCCCACTCTGTACATAGTGTAAATAAATAACTTAGGTTAGGATGTACAGCAAAACAGATTCCTGATGGCGAGCGGTGGGGATGCGCAGTTGACAACAGTCAGCTGCTCTATCCTGACTGGTCGTAGCTGATCAGTGGTGAAGGTGTAGCATTCGTGTAGATATAAATTTTGTGGAATAAGTCAATGTAAATAGTAAAAAATGCCATCAAATGACATCAAACCTGTTATTCGCAGTCAAGTACGTCAAATTCGGCCGTCTTTATTTTGTATTTATCCCAGCTTTGATATTTTTAGTTTGAATAAAGGTTTAACTACATCACTGTCTGTGGGGTCAATTCATTTTAAGCAATCGTCTGTAAGTTGGGCGGAGCAAGCTCTGCGCAAAGTAACCCACACCGCTCGCCATCAGGAATCTGTTCTCCTATAGTTTAAGATAAAAAGAAAAGTAAAAGGTTTATTTTTTCCTTTGTTGAAAATAAAAATTGCACGTGCATGCATCAATGGATCAAACAGGCTGCGACCTCCAGTAACAAGTAGGCCCGATAAGGGCACCAGTGAATGATAGTTGTAACCTTAGGATGAGCCCACGGGCAGGAGCCTAAAATGTAATACTTAAGTAAACACAGAACTCTGTAAATCATATATCAAAATTTTAGTAATCTTTGATCCAAATTTACCAATACATATTTACACGGACGCGAGTATACAGGGCGTAGAAAAAAAGCTATACATGTGCGTCCTAAAAAACGCCGCAAGCCATATCTCCGTTATTTATGGCTTGATTTAAATAAAACAAAAACTGGAATAAATCACTTTCAAAGCACTATAAGCACTACATAGACTATTTTTTTTTCAAAAAGTAATTCAAGGTCAGATGATAATCAACTTGGTTTTTTTAAAAAGCTTGGTATATTTTTTAAACCCATTTTGAAAGAGATTATTTTTCTGAATCCAACGATATGCCGCATGTTAAAATGCATTTAACAGTTAGCGCGAAAATAAATAAATAAAATAGCATTATTGGAAAGTTTTTATTCGAAAAAAATCAGGTATACCAGATGAATTGAAACCCAAAAAAACATACATTGATTTCCTTCAGTCACACACATATAACAAGCAACGATTTGTCAAAAATAGAAGAAAGTGCGAGTTAAAAGTAGGACATTCGGTGTATGTTGAAAACGGAAACCGATTAAACAGGAAAAAATTAGACAAATTAAAGATTGGGCCATATAAGATTCTAGAAAAGTTTTCAAACTCTTGGATCGGCTTGGTTTGTTCTACGTGAAAGTCCTCGAGTAGTCTTTATACCATAACAGCTCCCTGCTCGCTTCTGCTATGGCGATATATTCGGCTTCACAACTCGACCAAGCTGTGCAAATTTGGTTTCTGCAAGCCCACGCGATTGCGCTCCCATTGTATAAAAATACGAATCCACTGTGTGATTTACTGTCTGTTTTATCTTCTGCCCAATCTGCATCCGTGTAGACTTCGAGGCTTTCCGTGTTGCTCGTCAGTTTCAATTTGAATTCTTTTGTACCTTTTAGGTACCTGACAATTCTCTTAGCCTCGTTCCAATCAGTTTCAGTCGGTTGTTTTATTTTTTGGCTTAAGATCGACACACTTGCTGCTATGTCAGGTCGCGTGTGTGTCGCTACATACAGCACAGCTCCGATGAGTTTCTGGAATTTTTCTCCGTTATGCATAGGCTTTCCGTCACGAGCTATTTTCAAGTATCCAGTGTCCAAGGGTGTTGCGGAGATTTTTGCGTCTTTCAATCCAAATCTGTCAATGGTTTTCTGGATGTATTGCGCTTGATCCATGTAGAAGACTCCATTTGAGTCCCTCTGGATATTGATGCCGAAATAACTCTTTAGTTCGCCAAGCCTGGTGAGGTCGAATTCTTTCTCGAGTCCGTAAGCGGTTTTCTCTATTTCATAATCGTTCTCATCAGCTATTAGGAGGTCATCGACATATACTGCTACGTACAGGAGGGCCTTTGATTTGATTTTGGAGGACAGGCAAGAGTCCGATGTGCTCTGTTTGAAACCCAACTTAGTGAGAGCTCCATGCAGTTTTTCATTTTATACTTACGCAGCTTGTTTTAGTCCACATATGCTCTTGTTGAGCTTGCAAACTAATTCTTCCTTTGCGGCAACGAATCCCTCCGGTTGTTTCATATAAATCGTCTCCTTTAATTCTCCGTTGAGGAATGCAGTCTTCGCATCGAAATGGTGAATCTTGAGTTTTCGTTGTGTTGCTACCGCGAGCAACAGACGTAATGTTGTTGCTCTTACGACCGGTGCAAATACCTCGTCGTAATCTGTTCCGTATTTTCTGGCTAAAGCCTTGCGCTACAAGTCGCGCTTTATATTTTATCAAGCCAGTGTTGGCATTTTTCTTCCTTTTAAATACCCATTGTTTTTCTTCCCTCTGGTAACGTGGTGAGCACCCAAGTGCAGTTTTCTGTCAACGCCTTCATTTCGTCATTCATGGCTCGGATCCAGTCGTGTTTGTCCACTCCGCTGAGTGCTTCCATTCGGTTTTTCGGCTCTTCGTGATCCCTTACGATGTTCGCTTGAGGTTTGAATCTGTCAGGAGGTTGTCCTTTCGTTTGTCTTTCTGAAACTCTGACTTCTTGATTATCAAGATCATCGAGATTACCTCGAAAGACGTATTCCTCGTCCCCAGCCGGCAGTGATTGCTCCAGCACCAAAACCTGAGCTAGACTTTGTGTTTCTTCGAATTCGTTTAACGACTCTGATGATTCGTTTAACCCTTGATTCTGTTCGTTTTCGAGTTCGGTTTCAGAGATTATTTCTATATCTTTCGAGCAATTTACTTCCTGTCCACTTTCTGGAGTATTCTCATCTCTGTTTTCGACAATTTTTCTCCTTTCTGTACTTTTATTCTCCTGACTGCTCCCTTTTTCGTTTTCCTCTTCTCTTTTCAAATCTCGCTCGATAATTTTTACATCACGACTCATGGTTTGATGATGATATTCTAACAGATTGTTTTATATTGTAAATAAATTGTTAAGTGTCAATAAAAATGATCTTGTTACAGAGAAACATAATATCGTTATTATTTGCACTCCACGAGGATCCAGAAAACATTATAAACATTAAAAAATTGTACAAAAATTCCACATGACATTGACATTTTGTCCTGCCAACCTAAAATCTTTCATTAAATTCCTGTTTCGATTTTCTTGCCTAGGCAGAGAAATGCTAGTTTCCAGAGGATTTAGACGAATGAAAACCCTAATTACCATTTTCACCACGATTTCCATTACTGTAGTCTGATTTAATAATAAAAATGTTATGTTCTCTTTGAAACATTTTGAATTATAACCTGCTAACTTGAAAGTTGTCAAGTAAATGTCAAAAATAATTGAAATAAATAATTTATGATACGATATTTACTATATACCATTCACGATTGTTTCAAATTCGGACTATTTATGAAAATCTGACATTTTAGTTGGCAGTATTGTGATTTATCATAATAAATCTATTTTAGGTTATCACTGAACCGAACATTGCTGCCAGTTTGCTACATTTTTTAAATAAGTGAACGCATTAAGAACAGTAATAATTTAAAACTTTAATTGTTATGAAACATACACACAGGCTGTAGAATGGATTTTGGTACATTGGCACTTTACGTGTAATAGTAAAAATCCTGGGATATTGGCTCCCCAAATTATTTTCCAACAAAACAACAAATACAAAAGTTCTAGAGTAAAATTTTTTTTTTCTAAATCCTTTACCAATTATTTTCTAACACCTTCTGGTTCTCTTAGACAAGAAAAATTGAATATTAAAAATCTATCAATAAAATAGTAGTTGCCATGACTCCCGACATCAATAAAATTCATTTTTTGGCAAAACGCGAGTTCGGTTGTCACCTCGGTTACACTTCACTGCTATCGCCATTTTCACAAATTCTTCAATTCTTTTTTCCATTATTGTATAGTTCCGGAAGGTGTTAAAAAACAAAAAAAGTAAGAATTGGAAACCAATCAGGCATATTATTAATATTGCTGAGTTTGCGACCTTGGGGGGTTACCGCTTGCGCCGCCATATTGGAAAATAGGGGTGTAAAATCACTTTTTGTGATTATTTCATATTCCGCGCGAGATACATCTATCTAAGTCATTATAAAAAATGTAGACCATGTAATTCTCTACATTTCTTCAATTATTTGAATCGATGGGAAAACGAACGCCTAACCTCGAAAATTTGTACAAAGCTCTTGTATTTTTGAAAGTATATGTCATATGTTTTAAAAAATAGCAGTTTATATAGGCATTTTATGTTTATTTACTTAAAACGGAAGACAATAAATCTTATTGATTACTATTAATGTACGTTTTATTTTTCATTTAATAAGAATTTATTGTAGGTTTTTTAAAATTTTAGAAATTTCTCGAAAACTCGAGAATTCCCGCTTGAGAAAAAAAAGTTGAGAAATCTAAATCAGAATATTTAGCACACTCCGTTGCGATGAGAAATCTTTGGTGGATCGATGTTCAAGTGAACAATCCGATAGCGAAATAAATTGGTATAGAAATAAAATAATTGCATTTGTTGGACAGATCGCGAAACAACACAAAAGTAAAAAGGGATGTAATTTTAATTTAGGCTGGAATGCGTTTTTCCAGATTTTTCTCCAAATTTTCCAAAAACATTTTTTCAATTGAGTTATTTCCATCCCGGGAACAAACCGAACAAAAAAAAAATCAATTAAATATGTCGTCAGTTATGATCGAGAGTGCATACAAAAATTATAATTTTTGAAGTTTGCCCTAATTTTCCGACTTTCCTTTGTAATTCTCCCGATTTTTTTTTTAACAAAAGGAACATTAAATTTTAAAAAATTAAAAATATTGAGCTAAGAATTTGTTTTAGTATTTTTTTGTAGGTACATAATATACCTACAATTTGATCGTATAGGACATTTTTCTGACTTTGAAGGTCCGACTAATAAAACTATAATATTCACCAAATACAGGGTGCAGCATTGTGTAGTTGTATTTTCCCAAAGTATTACGATTAAATCTGCATTTACTCCCTGCAGATGAGGGAATGAATATTAGTTCGGAGTTTCTACCTGATTTGTCAAGAATTATGAATGAGACAAAAATGACCCTTATGGTAAAATATTTTTAAGGTAAAATTACAATGAAACGGTTGGTTTCATCTTGTGTTCCTTCGGTGAATACTTGAATATTATCGGTTTATTAGTCAAAAAAATTTGCTATAGATAAAGTATAGGATTATATTATGTACTCACAAGTAACGATTTTTATTCTTTACTTATTCTGTACTTGCTCATGTAATAGTAATAGTATACTATTATTTCATACTAGAAGTCTGTTCTGTATCATAATTTTATTGCAAAAATAAAAAATCATATTATGTATTTTGTGAAAATCGCATCATCTTTTTTCCTGTGGTAATGGCCGTTGCTACTGTTTTTTACAATGAGTATTTCCTTCATGTGTTTAGCAACCAATTGCGTGACAAATATTGACCAATTAAAACGAGAAAACAAAAAATAACCCGATAAAATTTCTCTAAAATGCACATGTGCAATAAACTGATAAAAAATGCCGGTACCTGATTTATTTTTTTATTTAATTATTTTGAATAAAAAGGATTGGAAATAATGCGTTTGTTTTCATTCTATTCAGGAAATAATCAGCGGTATACCCCTCGTGCAAAATTTAATGAACTCAAACATCCATAAATTATTCGGTCAGAAGACCAATTATTATCAAATAAAAGCCCTCGACTTCGTCTCGTGCTCTTATTTGCTAATAATTGGTCTTTTGACCTCATTTATGGATGTTTTCGTTCATTACCAAAAAAATTTCCGATAAAAAATTTTGCACTTGGGATATAATATGTGATTATTTCATTCATCATCATTTTCGACCAATCGTAAGGCTTTATTTTTTGAATTACAGCGATAATTTTTCGATAATTTTTTATTGTCCTTCAAATTTTTTTTTTTTTTTTAAATTTTTAAGACAACGGCGAATACTAGTGTCACATTTTTTATTTTTATATCAAATGTCAACATGAGTCGTCATGAGCAACTTGCAACCATTTTAAAAAATGACATTCGTGGTTGCTAATCAATAGTGTTAGGATCAAAATATTCTTTTTCCCGTGACTCCGCCCATTTCATAGGCGCGCATCGCTTCAGTCGGTCGCACTTGCAGGGGCAGTTGGTGCACTACTACTGCAGTAAATGTGAATTGGTTTTCCAGCGCGGAAAGTGTTTACATTTAGAAGATTTAGAAACCAACTATTAGGCTTGATTTTGATAAGTTTTCATTATTTTGCATTTCATTTTTAAATAATATTTTAAACGAATTTGAATTTTATTTTGAGTTTCAAAGAATTTAATTTTTATTTTGAATTTGAATTTTACTTTGAGTTTCAAAGAATTTAATTTTTATTTTATTAATTTTCTTACTAAAAATGTCGAAGGAAGAAGCTTCGATATCCTCAAATCCTTTAATCACCAAATGGGTTGGTGAATTAGGGGATACGTTTTGTTTTACCAATCCAGAAGACGCATTTTGCAAAACTTGTGGAATTACAGTTTCAGTTAAAAAAAAAGTCGCAATTATTATTATTATTATCTTAACAATTATCTTAACACATAAAAACTAAAATGCACCAAGAAGCTTTAAATTCTGAAAGTGGCGACACGTTTTATTCAGATTTATGTGAGGCATTCACTGCTGCCAATATTCCCTTGCATAAATTGCAAAATCCTGTGCTAAAGGCTTTTTTAGCGAAATATACAGACCGGCATATACCTGATGATGATTCGACATTACGGAAAAATTACATACCAGGCTGTTATAAAAAAATTATGACTTCTATTCAAAATAAAGTAGCTGACAATTATATATGGGTTTCTGCGGACGAAACGACAGATATTTTAGGTCGATGTGTAACTAATGTGGTTATTGGTGTTCTACATCCTACGATTTCATATACCCCCTATTTAATAAGAACTGCAATAACAGGTTCTATTAATTCTAGCAAGATGTGTGAAATAATTGAGCAAAGTCTTTCCAACAGCTGCATCACTGTAAACAAGGAAAATGTTTTGCTGTTTACCAGTGATGCTGCTGCATATATGCTAAAAACTGGAAAGTTGCTAAGGCGCTGTATCCAAACATGCTTCATATTACCTGTTTAGCTCACGCATTGCACTGTATTTGCGAATTTGTACGTGATGAATTTCCCCCCGACATAGACAAATTGATTAGTTTATGTAAAAAAATCTTTTTAAAAGCACCTTCCAGGGTAAGTCTCTATAAAGAATTATATCCATTGCTACCATTACCTCCTGCGCCAGTAATTACTCGATGGGGCACATGGATAGAAGCAAGCAGCTTTAATTTTAACAATTTAGACAATATAAAAAATGTTGTGTCTTCTCTGCCAGATGATGCAAGTTCTATAATTGAATGTAAAAATCTTTTGCTTAAATCTTCTTTACAACCACAATTGAATTTTATAGAAGAACATTTCACTACTTTACCACATGCTATAACGTCTTTTGAAACCCAAAATTTGTCTTTAAAGGAGGGCCTTTCAAAACTTGACGAAATTTTAAATAATTTGAAACTTATTTCTGGAGAATTTGGGGATCGTGTACAGCGTAAACTCCAAATTGTATTTAATAAAAACCCAGACTTAAATATGCTGTACCAGATATCTTCTCAAAAATTTAATGACGTCGCAAATGAACAATATCAAAAGTTTATTCCGTACTTTGACCATCCTCCCTTATCTAGTTGTGACGTAGAAAGGTCCTTCTCTATATTTAAAGACATTCTGACCCCCAAGAGAAATAGATTAACGGAAGAAAATTTAGAAAAATTGGTAGTTATTAGCGTAAATAAGAACGTCCTAACTGCAAATTAATATTTTAAATAATAATAATTTAACATTACGTAGTTCCTTTATTTCTCGCATTATAAAATTGTAATTATAAATTAATTGTTGAGACGCCACTGAGTGCTCTTATTGTATAAAATGAAAAACTAAATGTACGAATGGGAGGTTGAATTGTGAGCGATAACAGAACGACTTTTTGTTGAAAGCCTTAATCGCACCAGGCATAGCGCGTCCTATCATCGAATCGGCATGTAGTACATGTGCCGCTTTGTTTGCGGAGAATATTCAAATCCTAACACTGCTAATCAACTTTCGTATTACAACTCGATAATTTCGAAGCACTCAAGTAAATATTTTTCGACTTTTGCACTTTTCAATGTCAGATTTGATTTGTATAAATAAAACAGTCTCTGATACTGTTATAACTAACCTACCGGACTCAAATGGATAATGTAATCGAACATCTACCGGCAGTATAAAATAAAATATTTTAAATCGTGAATTTTGACGGCGATGTCAAATTGCAGCGAGGATCGAAGGTTTTAAAATCCTAAGTACTAAATTGCAGCGCGCGGTTAGTTTGGGTCTTAATAACCTGATGTAAACTGCAGCGCTTATAATCTTAATAAGGGGTCGGCTTATCATTTAGAAATTTTCAGGTAGCACTGCACTTCTGAGTTCATTACGCAGATGTATCAAAGGTGTACATGATGGTCTTGAATCAATTCAAATTAAAACTAATCGAAATCAAGATTTTCTTCCGGTGAATGACAAAAGAAAAACATAATAATTTTTTCTTGCCACAAAATTTGAAATTCTTGTCAACATCGTCAAAAATTTACGCGGACGGTACGTTTTCACACTGTACAAATTTTTTTAAACAATTATTTACTGTTCATGGACATAAAAATGTATATTATGTGCCTCCTTCGTCTCAATTTTTCAAACTCTTTCTCGATTCTGTTATAATGCACTTCCTAACCTTATATCCTAATATACTATTAAAATCGTTCTACTGAAAAATGAGGGTTTTTGAGATGTGTCACTTTTCTTGTGCACCAACGATATTTCTGTATTTCAATTTACGTATTAATAAATATAATTTACCTTCCAATGATTTCGAAGAAAATTTTGTTTCCCGTTACTATTCTCTTTTCCGAAAATTGCAGACTTTGCAGATGATTAATTAGTTACCTCCTTAAAAGTCTGAGGTAAGGGATAGTTATTATTTATAATCGTCTACCTGCCCCTGGGGGGTAAAATGACAAGCGCTGCTATTTACTTATTTGGAAATCAGTACCTGCTTCCCCTAAAAGATTAAGACTTGACCGCCGCTGCAATTTGATACTGCCCAATTTTGACATGAAATAAAGGAAAAAAATTGTGCTTATTTCAAGGTGTATTATTACTGGAAATTATTATTGCACGTAAAAAAAAGGATAGAGATTTGCATAATATTAAAATGGGTGATATGCCGATGTAATTTGTACCCTTGTATAGTCCCCTTTCCGTAAGCTGTTAGCTCAGGTAGCATGTAGGGTTGGTTGTCTACAACGTGAAATTTTAACGTTGAGAAATGACTTCATTTTTTTCGTTTTTTTCAACTAATATTCAAGTAGGAAATACCACTTTTCGTCTGCGTCACATTCATAACAATATCTAGTGAATGACGTGAGATATTTTCGATATCTCTTTTCATTGTGATTGATGTACTTACATGATTGTACATGAATTTATGTAATATAAATTCACAAATCTTAGCAAAACTACAGATTAAGGAAATGGGTCGATAATTGAGTATTTCATTCTTGTTACCGTTTTTAAATACTGGAGTTATTCTCGAAATTTTACAGTATTTTGGAAATTCATTACGCTTTAGTAAAGATTATAAATATGTAATAAAGGTTCAACAAGCACTAATTTACAGTCCTTAGCCATAAATGACGGAAACATCCGGACCCATAATAAACGAATCTTTTAATAAATCTATGGCTCCAAATACATCAGATTCACAAAAGTTTTTCAAAATTAAATTATTACTTAAAGTCGAGTCATCAAGATCCGAGATACCATGATCAGAAGCAGGATTTGAAAAGACTGATCTAAAATGCATAGCAAAAGCATTTACAATACTAAGGGGTGAATCTAATACCGAATCATTCTGTAACATAATACCAGGAATTCTGCTGTCACGAAAATCATTTTTAATACTTTGTTTAACTTTCTTTCTGAATTCTTTGAATTTATTACTATAAAACTGAATCTTTGTTGATCTTAACAGCTTAAGATAGTGCTTTTTGATCTAATCAATGCTTTAGTACCGGCACTAAACCATTCAGGAAACGATTCCCGCTTTCCAAAACTTGACGGAACTGTCTTATCGAAATATGAATTTATAATTTCGTACAAATTATCGCAAGCGATATTCACATCATTACATTCGGTAACAATTCTCCAGTCAGTATCTAAGAAAAGATTATACAGTTCAACAAAATTAGTGCGTTTGAAATTATACATCATGGATTTAGAAAACTCAAAATCCTTAACCTTTTCAACACTGAAATTTAGATTAAAGACCAGAGCTGGATGGTGACTATCTTCTGGAACAAGAGTAAAATCAGACTGCTTTAAAGTAAAAGAACTACTACTTGGACAAAAAATTAAATCTAAGCATCTCCTATTTACATTCAAGACATCGTTAATTTGTATTGCCTCCACAAAGCTTATGAAGTTGTTAATACAATTTGAAAGTGGGCCTATTTGATTATCCAATAGTGGTACGTTAAAATCTTCAACAAGAATAAAGTTTGCGTCAAATATATGACAGAGTTCAAGCTTCTCAAAAAAATGCGAATACACAAAGACTGGAGTAGCAGGGGGGATATACACAACTAAAATATTTATAGAAACATTACGAATTTGAACCTTAACACCAACACAATCAACCTTATGTCTAATTAATATATCATCTAGAACGCCCAATATTTCAGTGCTTACAAAGTTCGATCGCAATGCCAATAAGACACAACCCCCACGGCCAACGTCCCTATCCCTTCTGAAGATTTAATAATTTGGAGGAAATAATTCTCCATTTAATAATGATGGATTAGCCCAAGTTTCCGTTAACAAGAACAATTCTAACTCACAAGAGGAAAGAACATTATTAAGAAATTCAAAGGTTTTAGTATTTAATCCCCTGGTATTTTGGTAATAGGAATTTAGAACTAACTGTTGGATTACTGACGGTTTTTTTGATTGATTGTTGGCATTCCATACACAAATTTAAGAAAAACATTTTCTCCTCTCGATTGCCTTTCACGAAAATCCTCTAGAATCTTGTTCTTAGCAGTTAATTGTCGCGCTGTAAGGTCTTTTGCAACAAATATTCTGAAGCGATAATTCTTTAATTTTTTAGAATTTTTTAAAATGGTTCCACCGAATTCAGTGTTACTTTTACAGGCCTCGACTTGTTATCTAATTTGTTACGCCCGAGTCTATAAGCTTTGAAATTAGTACCAACATCAACATCCATAAAATCAAAAATTTCTTTCACACTGCGAACATCATCTGCTTCCGAATCTCTTACATTAAAAATAACAATATTTTTTTCTTTCAATCTCCGTTGATCAACTTCATCCATCGAAAAAGAGTCGTTTTTGGTCGAAGACTGCTGAGTCTGACAAAGATTCTTAAGCTCAACAATTTGTTGTTGCAGTGATTCCACAATTTTCGTACGGTTTTGGATTTAACTACCAATATCAATATTACAACACAACGAACATGTCCACTAAATTTTTTATTTATTTTTTTATCTTAATACCCTTGCAGTTTCTTTATCATTTATATTAACACAAGCGGTGCTGAAGGAGTTTTTACAGTTATAACAAGAGACCATTTCCGCCAGAGGAAAGCTCTTATCACAACATTTGCATACAAAGGTCATTTTTATCTAGTTAGCACTCACTGGCAACCAAAACTTTTCAAGTCCTTTACACATCTCTCTTTGAAATGAATTATAATTTATCTTAAAAACAAGTGAACGAAACTGTTTGGAAAAAAAATAATTAATTTAATTTTAATTAAACTGAAACATGGCTTACCTCCATAATGACAGACTCACTGGTTTCCCTTGGAGGCTACACCTTGTTTAGGGCTGATCGTGATGGTAAAAAGGGTGGTGGCGTTTGTATCTATATTGAGGACCATACCTTAGCAGATTTTCTTGTGGTGCCCCTTATGTTGGCACCGGTGGTATTGACTCTCTGTTTTTGAAAATATCCAATTGTTATTGCACGTTCGTCTTGGGGTGTGTTTATAGACCGCCTTCATCTTGTTTTAGTGATGACAAAATCTTGATCAATTATATTAGCTACACGACACGAAAATACGACAAAATTTTCGTTTTCGGCGATTTTAACATGCCAGATGTCCGTTGGCCAATCAACGGTAATCGCCTGCACACGCCCTCTTCTCAGCTCCTAGTTGACTTGCTTACTGATAGTCATCTACATCAGCTAGTTACGCAACCGACGAGATATAGATCCAACCAATAACCCTCAGTGCTTGATTTGGTCATAACGTCCGATGATAGTTCCATAGCCAACTTGGAGTATCTTAACCCGATTGGCAAATCGGATCATGTAGCTCTGATTGCAGATCTGCAACTCTGCCACAATCCTCGAGCGAGAACTGTTTTGTTTCAGAGGACTATAATAGATTTCGAAGCACTAAACAAACGACTAACTCAAATTGATTGGAAGTCACTCCTTTCGGACGTTTCAGTCTCTCGAAACTGGGATCATTTCAAGACGGCACTATCCGACGCTGTTTCACAAAGCACCTCTACTTCTTTGCTGAAGAAATCCTCCTCCAAGCCATGGATCAACGGCAGAATTTTAGGTCTGGTCCGGAAAAAACGTTCTTTGTGGCGTGCTTTCAAAAGATCTGGTTCTGAGCCCGATTATGAAGCCCATAGAGCTTTTTAAAACCATCTTTTATCTGTCATTTGGGAGGCCAGGCTTGGATACGAGAAAGGTATCCTAAACCTAAACCCTAAACGCCTCTATAAGCATATCCGCACAAAGTTATCTGGACCAGTTAAGACTATTCATGTTAAGGACGCTTCAGGCTTAGTGGTAGATAACAACAATGGAGTTGCAGATGTATTCGCTGAAACTTTCTCCAAAGTATTTATAACAGAACCACCTCTTGCAGCGTCTAACCTTTCTGGCAACTGCAACCTTAACTGTATAACTGACATTAATTTCTCCAGGGATACAGTTCTGGAAAAATTAAAAAAACTGAAAATGTCTAAGTCTTCTGGTCCAGATTTCATCACTGCCAACGTCCTAAAGAACTGCGCGGAGCCCCTGTCCATCCCCGCCACAGATTTGATGCAGTAATCATTTAAGTCAGGCTGACTGAAAAACAGCGATTGTACGCCCCATTTTTTTAAAGGCGACAAATTTGACGCCTCGAACTACAGACCTATTAGCCTAACATCTCTTGTGGTCAAGGTCATGGAGTCAGTAATGTACGACCAAGTAATTAGGTTTCTCTCAGATCACCACCTTATTCCGTCTGAGCAGCACGGGTTCTTGCCGGGGAAATCTGTTCAATCTAATCTAATGTGTTGTATGTCCGAATGGACTAGAAGTCTTGATTCTGAACGACCATTTGATGTGGTGTATCTTGACTTCTCCAAAGCGTTCGACAGGGTTCCAAAATGCCGTCTTTTACGCAAGCTAAGTTATCTAGATATTCGGGGTCATCTGCTTCGGTGGATTGACTCGTTCTTGAGTGATCGAACTTTTCGAGTTAGAATTGGTGGCGCGCTTAGTAGGTCTGTTGATGTTCTGAGTGGGGTGCCTCAGGGCTCCGTGCTTGGCCCTTTACTTTTTATAGCTTACACTGCTGATATTAAAGATATCTTAACATCGCCCTTTGCCATGTATGCCGATGACATCAAATTGTACAACAGTTGTGATAATATTCAGAGGTTAACGCAAGATCTTCACGCCATTTACAAATGGTCCCTTGACTGGTTACTACCTTTAAACGTGGACAAGTCGACAAGTGCACCGTCCTGCACGTTGGTAGAAGAAATCCAGGACATGCGTACTCACTTGGGAACATGAGATTGGGAAGTACTGACTCTTGCGTTGATCTGGGTGTTCCTATCACCAACGATCTTTCCTGGACGGATCATGTTCTGCGTGTCACCAAAAAAGCTAACTCGATGCTTTTTCTTCTGAGCAGGGCGTTCGCCAAGGCAAGTCCAGCGGTCTTCTCAAAGCTTTACAAGACTTACGTGAGGCCTCTGTTAGAATTTGCGAACAGTGCCTGGACCCCCACCTTCCAACGGGACATTCTGCGCCTGGAGGCGGTTCAACGTAGAGCAACCAGAATTCCTTTTGGTAGAAATAGACCTCCGTACCCTGAAAGGCTTGCTTTGATGAATCTCTGTTCTTTATTTGAGAGACGTAAACGCGGTGACCTGATAATAACTTACCAAGCCCTGCGTAGTGCTCATTCGCCTATTACACATCTGTTCCCCCTTGACACCTCAAAGCGTACGAGAGGACATGCTTTCAGAAATCTAGCTACGACGCCTATAAATTGGGAAACAGCAACTTTTTTTAGTTTTAGAGTCCCTATTCATCGTATGATTTAGCGCGGGCATAACAGGAATTGCCTCTGCCTGATCGCATCATTAATAATAATAATAATAATTAAAAAATACTTGCGGCCATATTTTGATAGACAACCCGGCAGAAACGTATTTCTCTACTCATAATTATCTATAAAAATTGTATTTTGATTAAAAAACAGATGAACGTAGAAATCATGCAGTGGGATCTCGTACTATAATGAATAAAATCCAGAAATAAACTTTACCAAACATGCTGTGCGTTTAGAGCTCCAGATTGATGCTGAGATGAACTTTTTTGTAATTTTCCTCCATTTTGATTCTCTAATAGATATATTAACGAACGCGACGTCATCATCTGGGATGTCCTTATAGCCATTATTTCACGGAACGTTTTACGAAAATTTTTAGGTTGGCAAAGTTTGATCCGTCATGCGTGTCAGTTTAAATTACAAAATGTGCAAAGAATTATTTATCAGGATTTATCAAGCAACAAATTCGCGACCGTACTTTTTGCAATGTCACGTATTTCAGCGGGCGTCCATGAAAGATTATCTTCCATATTCGTGTTTTGTGACAGAATTTGGATAAAACAAAAGGCGACTTTGAAAACTTGATCAAATTTTCACTTTTAAAATTAAGACATTACCAACCGCCACAAAAATCCCTAAATCGAGGAAAGTAAACATTTTTGTTTAAAAACGGCTTAAAAAGGGCAAATTACAAAAAATAGTATAAAAAACTCGTTTCATAAGACCTTGAAGCACTCATTCTTTAAAATAACTCGTGGCTACGCCACTCGTTTTTTAATCTTGAATTCGTGCTTCAAGACTGGTCTTATGAAACTTGTCTTTTAATATACTATTAACACACAATATATACACAAAAAAAGGCGATTAATAATCGAAACTCTTTAAAGCACGTTTAGTCAGAACGATACCCTGATATGAATGAATGAATAAAGTCAAGCAAACGTATCAGCCAATAATGTTCAGCGTTGCTCAGAGTACAGACACAGGTTACAATTAAGACAACTGGATCATACACACCGCACAACAATTACCGCATCACTTTGTTTCTTAAGTATGTAGCAAACGGTCTGCAAACATTTGGTAAACTTCGTCCAGCGAGAGATTCGGAGATTTTAAATTGTAGACTTGTAACCCAACACTACAAAAAGCACTAGGATACATTAATATAATTTCAGGGCAAAAATGTTGCTGCTTGAACGGTATATTTCAAATTTTACGTGCGCTGGGTACTACTTTTTCTACGTAGAATTTAGTGATTTTTATGTCAACCAATCTCTCGCTGGACAAACTATATAAAGACTAAATTTAATCTTTAAGAAGATTTCAACCATATATTTGAATGATAATTGATTTTTGCACCGCTTGTGTTAATTTTTGTTGACTGTATGCAAGACATTGCAGAATCATCTCGTTTACCACAATACTTTCGAGCGAATTAATCAATGACTGTAACTCCTTATGTTGATATAATGATATGATACAATTCCATTCTCGGAAGGATAACACAGGAAAACAATTAAGTTAAAGTTCATATTTTACATGTATATGATTGGGACCCAGAAGACGAAGTGCCATTGTCCACTTGGACAAATGATACAACACATTGCACCGCCTGTGATGCATTCGTACAAGAAGTAGGGCCTGTTATCCCGGAGGACGTGGAAACACCTTCAAATATATTTATTCATCTTTTTACAGAGGATTTGATTGACACTATCGTGTTTCATACAAACTTATATTTCGTTCAAAATATCCTAACGGCTTCAGAAATTTAAATTTTTCTTGCAATAAATCTTCTAATGGGAATAAAGAAAATGCCCAGAAATATAGACTATTGGGCGTCAAGAGTAGAACTAAGGGACAGCTATATCAGTTCGGCAATGTCGCGGGATCGTTTTAGTTGGCTACTTCGTAATCTTCACCTGAACCCAACCTCAATGAGGAGATCAAAATTTTGATAGTTTATAAAATTAGACCGCTTCTAAATAAACTCTCTGAAAGTTTCAAAACTTCTTTTCAATCAATCAGTGGACGAATCAATGATACGGTTCAATGGAAGGTCCAGTTTACGTCAGTACATGCCGATGAATCCAATAAAAATGGGATATAAGGTGCGGGTTAGATGTGACCAAAAGGGATATACAGAGTGTTTTCGAAGTTGAGGTGTTCCTTGTAACACGAAATACTATACATTATTCTTAAGAATTTTAGCCTAAATCTTCTAGCAAAATGTTTGTATTAACGGAGATAATTGATTGTATATTTTTATTGTTTTCTAAAATTTAGAGTCCGGTCCTGTCTATTTCTCCGCTGTACTAGATTAATAACTGACGTGGCCCAGGATGGTGTCTTTCTGGAAATCGCTCTGCGTACTTTCTGGACGCCGCAGCTGCATTCTGATAACGTGATAACGTTGGCCATACATACAGCAACATATCTGTGAGCTCATTATTTTCGTAATGATAAAGCCATTCCAACTAATTAGATGACAACTCTGACAGTATTTTTGATTAACGTCCATGCTCATTTGATTTTTTTTGTCAATTCTAATTTCTAACAAATCAGCGCAAATTTGAGCAGGACCGGTTTCAAAAATTTCAAAAAAATTAACTTATTGTATCTTCATTGTCGTACACATTTTACTAAGGTGATTTTGGCTAAAACTCTTTAGAACAACGCATACTATCACATGTTAAAAGGAACATCTCAACTTCGAAAACACCCTGTACAACGTGCCTCAGAAATAAGTACATTAATTTTAACTGGTAATAGAACTCGTTAATAGCAACAATATAGTTAAATATATTTCTTTCCTAAACCTTATAGTTATCATTCAATTCAAATTCACCTTCAGTGTTACCGCATGATCTGAAAGATGTGGAGGAATTGCGATCACATTTCATTAATTCGGTTCAATGTCATACTAGTACATGTGATGGGAAGGTTGAAGAATATAAGAATAGTTATTCTGAAAATGCTTCTACGAGTAATTTTGAATTTTCAATGTGTACAGAACAGGTAATTCATGACACTCTAAATTACTTAGTCAAATGCTACTGGACACGATGCAGTCAACTTAAAAATGTTGAAGTTGTGTAGTCCTCATATTGACAAATATATTCTCCACTTAATAAATTTCTGCATCCAGAACAGTTCCTTTCCAGACTATTGGAAAATAGCAATTGGCTGTCCCATTCCTAAATGTCCCAAACCACAAAAATACTCTGACATGCGAATGGTAAGTATTTTGCCCACTCTTTCGAAGGTTTTTGAAAAAATTCTACTACGACAGATCAGTCACTATGTGGATGAGCATCACTTAATACCTGGAACACAAAATGGTTTCAGGCCGCTTTGGACGACATTATTTTTTCTCTTGATAAAAATATGATTTCCATTTTAGTACTCTTAGACTTTTCAAAGGCCTTTGACACCATTAGTCATGACTTGTTGTATGCAAAATTAAAATACTATGGCTTTGCGCCGACTGCAGTCTGATAGGTACCTCAAAGTACGTTTTGATAGTGAGGAGTCTTCGCCAGCGTTAATTTCGTCGGGCGTTCCACAAGGGTCTATCTTAGGACCCTTGCTTTTTATATTATACACCGCCGATATTCTCACACAGGTGAATTCGTGTAAAATACAAGCGTTTGCCGATGATACCCGACTTTATAAATCCTTCCACAGGTCACAATTTGATCTAAACATTCAAGTCATCAATGAGGAACTTAATACAATCTTCAACCTTTCCGCTCAACATAATTTGACTTTGAATCCAACTAAATGTAAGATTCTTCTGTTCTGTAAAAACAAAGATTACAATTTTCTAAAAACTTTGGTTAAAATTAATATTGGAAACATAGAAGTACCATTGTTGAATCCGCAAGAAACCTAGGTCTTGTGTTTGACCGAACACTCAGATTTAAGGAACATTTAAATAACTTAATTAAAAAAAGCTTTTTCTAGTTTAAAACTATTATATGCTGCTAGAGACATATTGTGTCAAAAATTAAAAGAGCAACTGTGCGAGTCACTAGTTCTGTCACATTTCAATTATTGTGACTATGTATATGGCCCATGTCTAGACATTTCAGATAAACTTCGGGTAGAACGTATCCAAAATGCATGTTGCCGCTATATTTGTGGTGTCCGTAAATTTGAACATATAACACCACACTTGCGTGGCCTACAGTGGTTAAATATGTATGAACGCAGGAAACTACACTTATGTATTATCGTTCATAAAATTCTATCAACTCCAGCAAACCAGTTGCCTGTGTCTTGCAATTTCATAAGACGCTTTGAGGTTCATAATGTCAATATCAGACGCAAATCTGCCTTAACAATTCCGATTCATTCGACAACCATGTTTAAGAGGTCTTTTAGCTATAACGCCATATTGTAACCTTTCGACTTCCTTGACTTTTCCTCGATGATTTTTTTTCTCCCTCATTTGGGGTATTGTTGGTTGCCGCATTCCCTCGGATGAAATTTTGCGGAAAAATACGAAACAAAAATAATGAGAAAAGAAATGTTTATGGATCCTACGTTGTGTTTTATTTTTATTTTGTTTAATTAGGTTCTAACGAGAGGCCGTACCTTCGGAGGTTTTCCAAAAAATAGAATTAAAACGATTGAGCACACTTCACTTACATTTTATTTAACAAATAATCGAGTGTGGTGGCGTTTGGTCCCAACAAATTATAGAAATAAATACATGAATTTGATAACAGAAGTTGGTGGAAATTTGACCTAATGAGATTTGACTCGCGGCCCTCGAATTGAGACCTGACTCATGAATAAATGACTACGCTTGGCAAATACAGAAGTTTCTGGCGCGAACAGCATTATGGAAGTTTGAGATGCGAACTATGTGATCCGATTTACATTTCAATTACCCCAATTAAATTGAACCCGACGCGATGCCCTGGAACCTCTCAGTCTAGCCTGGTCTAATAGGGTAAAATAAAAGGGAAAAAAGGTTCTAACAGACTTACAAGGGTACCTCTCTTCACGTGTCAGCTGTACCTAAAGGGTCACTATCCATCTAAATTTGGCGATGGCTCTTTGTGCTCTACGCCGGACCAACAGCTAATTGAGAACGATGGACACTGGCGGTAGCTTCCCTCGACCGAGAGAAAGTCCCAAAGCGACGAATAATGAATTAAGATGTCCCCCTTTTTTTAATGATTTAAACTTGTCGAGAGCACGTTTCCCCAATCGGTAAATGCAAGAAGATCACATACTTCGCGATAAAGAAATTAATACAAGATTCTAAAAAGTCACGTGGTCATCCGATACTCACGAAAATAATATAATCTTTACTTTAGAACGATAAAGAACTAAATGCTGGTTGACTAATTAAATCACGACTACAAATAATGTACCAGAATTAGAGAAATAATTTACCTTGTAAATGTTAAGCACTTGGTCACAAAATGGCTGCTGGAAGTACTGAACGTACCTCCGGCTACTTTGGAGATCAAACCCCGAGTGAATCAAAAAAGCCTTGTTTTCCGTCCCGCAATCGGTTTTATCATTTCTGGCGCACCCCACTTTCGCAACCCGTACTTGACCAAAGTGACCAATCAGCTCGATTCTACTTTACGCCGACCGCGACACCCTTTCGATATCTCTAGAACTTTTGAAATTACAGTCTCCGTTTTCCACCATTAATTTAAATGTTTAAATTTAGACTTTTGTTAGGACCAGACCGAATGTACATAATTTGTTGTTGAATTAGAACTCTGAAAAAGAACACTAAATTACTGACTCTATACAATAATAAACCTCAAGATCAAGAAACAAACACAATTAAAAATGGAACAAATAGAATTAAACAGGAGCACTGAATTACCGACTCTATACAGTAATAAAAATCAGCACCAAGAATTAAACAGAATAAAAATGAAACAAACATAATAAACATGAAACCAACAGAATTAAAATAGAACAAATTAACCTTATTTTGAAACCTAAATTGGGCTTGAAACGCTATTACGTAACTGCTACTTCTAAAAATTGTTCTACATTGGTTTGATTCCCCAAAACCGTTCTAATTAATAATTACTTCGTAAATTTCATTCTCTCTCTCTCACTCACACGTCTGATTTCTACGATTACCTGGCTTTACCGTTACCCGGTCCTCTGTGTTTTCTACCGACTCCCTTTCTACTTTGCTTTGTTACTTTTCTAACTAAAAGTGCAAACGATTCTAGTTCTTTTCTACGATAAAGCGCTCTGTTTTTAATTTGCAATTCTCTCCCTTTAATTACAAATATGCCACAAATTTAAGAATGCTAAAAAAGGTAAATTAACCTAATGAACATTAATTTTGTTGTTCTCTCAATTTGAAACCTGCTAACTTCAAATTCATTAATTCAATTATCCCCTGATTTTAACTAGACCACCCAAATTGTCGAACATGTAATTACAGTAAATTTATTGCAACGCTTCTTTTCCCCTGAACACTTGTTCCCCTTGGGCTATGTTTTGCCCCAGACGCGTACCTGCATTTTCAAAGAAAGGTTGGCAGATTTCACTTGAGGAGTGTGGTGCCACTCTTGTGAACAAAGCAACAATAAAATTTACAACTGACCAGCATTTCCGTCGCAAATGAACGGTATTTAAAATATTTCCTTGAAATTATTTTTAATTAAAATTCTTAATTTATCGAACCTATTCGGATACAATATTGTTATACAACGATGTTCCCAGAGATCTAAGATCTCTGGATCAAAAGAAATTCAAGAAAAAATATAAGGCCCATTTACTAGATTTATCTACTCTTAATCAGTAATGTACATTCATCTGCTTAATTTTATTATCCATATGTCGTGGCCTTTAATTGTTATCTGAATTTAACTTGCACTTTCTTTTTCTTCTTATGTCTTTCAAATAACTTTGTAGATAAGTATAATTATGTATATAGTCTATTTTTCCTTTTCCTTTTATTATGGAGGTTGAGTGGAGTAGCTATAGCTTGACTCTGCCTCATATTTCTCACCTTTTAATAGGATACTTTTTTATTTTGATATGTATTATCTTTGTTTTTTTGAGAAATAAAGTCTATTATTATTATTATAAATAATTAGAGCAGGGGTTCCCCAACTTTTTCAGTTCGCGGAGCAGAGTAACCAGTAATCACTAACCATTACAAGAAGTGTTCAAAGTGACCGCCGTTATTGTCAATACAATAATGAAGGCGCCGACGAAATGATTCTTCCACATTTTTCAGCATTCCTCTCTTATTGCGAATTGTTGTGGCAGCATTTTCCACCTGTTTTCTTAAAACTTCAATTGTGTCAATTGGGATCGAATATTGGTATATGTAGCCCCACAAGAAGTAGCACGGAAATTCTCTGGACTCGCGGAGCACCCCGACGCTTCACCACACACCAACACACTATCTATTTATTCACTATTCGAAAATAAACTCGGCATTTTCACAAAATTTTAGCTTAAATCACAAAATCAACACGGAAATATCTGCCTTGTGGAGTCGGACAAGACTAACTAAAAACTACACCTCGGCCGCAGAGCGGAAAAACTGTATTCTAAAAACACAATTCTCAAGATTCAGGAAAATCAAGAAAAACCTAGACCTACAATCTAAACAGTTATTTTATGTGGAAGACAAGGAATTGCACTTAGAGGACATAGAGATTATGGGGAGTTTGACATCCTTGACGAACCTCAAAACAATGAGGGAAACTTTCGGGCACTGCTAAGAGCAAGGATTGAAGCTGGTGATAACATATTAAAGAAACATTTTGAAACATGTGGAAAAAATGCTACATATAATTTGGAGTATACAAAACCAAATCATAGACAGTTGTGATGTAATCATTAAAAAAAATAGAAATAGAAATCCGCTGGACTCGCAGTTACACATTAGGAAAGTAAAAGATTTACGCGGTGGGGGTGTACTGGTCGGTTGTTCGTCTTCTGAAGATCATGTGCGCTTAAAGAACATTGCTACTGAGAAACTTGTAGAAAATTATGTCGTTAGTGAAGTAAAGGGATTAAATCCGCGAATTAAAATTGTGGGTCTCACTCAAAATTATTCTGATGAAGACTACGCTAGCCTTGTGGAGTACGTTGTCAAAATGAATGGTTCTCTATTTAATCTAGATTCTCACTGTCGTGTTATTAGAGTTTTTCCCACCAAGAAAAGGCCGGATGTTTTTCAAGCTATTCTGGAAATTGATCGTCTTGCTTACGAAACTGTTATGAAGCGAGGTGGACTTGTTGTGGGCTACGACCACTGTGTGGTTTACGATGCTTTAGAGGTGAGTCGCTGTTTCAATTGCAACGATTTCAACCACTCTTCGCGAAGCTGCTCTAACGTTCGCTCTTGTCCCAGGTGCTCTTTGGATCATGAAGTGAAGTCCTGCAAGTCCGAGACCCTGAAATGCATCAACTGTGTCCGTTTAAATAAATCTAAAAATCTGAACCTTGATGTAGCACATGCTGCTTGGGATACTGGGTGTCCCGCTTACAGGACTTCCATAGACAAGCTAAAGCAAGACATCCTCGCTGTCCGATAGCAACCATTGTCCCGAGTGCCGAATTCTTGTGGAAATCCTCTGTCATGTCTCAACAACTGGAATTGTTATTATTCAAACTTAAATAGTTTGGTAGCTAAATTTGACGAGCTCCTAACTAATGTACTTTCTGGTTCGCCCCATATTGTCTTGGTTACTGAGACGTGGCTTAGTGAGTATCACGACGACTCTCTTGTCAACCTACCGGGCTACACCGTCTATCGTCGTGATAGAGTCGGTTCCAGGGGTGGAGGTGTTTGCGTTTACCTTATGGACTCGGTTTTCTGTCAGTTTAAGGTCAATATACTGCCGTGCACTTTTCACAGTTCCGAGGGAATATTTTTGTTGATAACCTTAAATAACTTTTCATTGGTTATCGGGTGTGTCTATCGTCCGCCGAACTCCCTTATAGAATGTGACCACGAGATATTTCTTTTCCTCACCAATCTGTTTCTTAAATATAAAAATGTTATTGTAGCTGGCGATTTCAATTTACCAAACCTGACGTGGCCTCTTTGTTTTGATTCCCGGTTTTCTTCTGCAGGTGCTCCTCTGGTTGATTTTCTACTGAACACTCATGCTACGCAATTTGTTCAGGAATGCACTCGGTTTAGAAGTGGACAAAACCCTAGTCTGCTTGATTTAATTTTAATTTCTAATCCTGATCTTGCGACTAACCTGAATTATCTACCACCGGTGGGGAAATCCGATCATGTTCTGCTAGAGTTTAATATCCAAGTTGCCATCAGCATCTCCCCTAAGAAAACATCTGTTACGAAAACATTCCTCGATTTTGATAAGCTCAATCATTTGCTTTCATCAGTTGACTGGGAAAACGAGCTTTCTTCTGACTCTTTGGACGATAACTGGCTTAAGTTTCGCAATATGTTGCTCATATGGCAGATCAAGTGTTCAGTTTCCAAAACGTACATAACTAATCCTTCGAAGCCTTGGTTGAATCCCAAAATTTTCGCATTAATAGGGCAAAAAAAATCTCTATGGCAAAAGTTTAGAAGATCCTTATCCATTGAGGATTATGAATCTCACAGAAAGCTGTCTAACACCCTATCAAAACAAATAAAACTAGCTAAAAAGGGTTACGAGGAACGCATAGTAAACTCTGATAATTCTAAATCACTCTTTAAGTTTGTCAGACGCGTTCTGGCCATTGAAGCCAAAGAATTTAGACTAAAACGTGCGGACGACACATTAACTACCTCGGATTATGAAACTGCGAATCTATTTGCTCACACCTTTTCTCATATTTATAATCACACCTTGAGTCAGTCTAAGTTACCTGATCACGAAGTTACACCTGGACGGATAATTACTGATGTTAGTTTCGATCGTGAGTCCATACTTAGAAAGCTTCAAACGATAAAGCCCACGGCTTGCCCTGGTCCTGACAATATCTCACCTTCTATTCTGAGAAACTGTAGTCATCCATTGTCTTTCCCGTTGAGTCTTCTAATGGAACAGTCGTTCCACTCATCTACGTTACCTTGCGACTGGAGAACTGCGTACATTACTCCCATTCACAAAAGCGGTAATAGATTGGAGGCGAATAATTATAGGCCCATAAGCTTGACTTCCTCGGTGGTCAAAATCATGGAGTCCATAATAGTTGACAGGCTTGACAGTTTTACCTCGGAGTTTGCAATTATACCGAAGGAGCAATATGGTTTCACGAAGGGAAAATCTGTTGAAACAAATTTGTTGTCTTGTCTGAACGATTGGTCTTCCCTTGTTGATCTGGGTAAGAGTGTTGATGTGGTTTACTTAGATTTTGCCAAGGCTTTCGATAAAGTCCCAATAAACTTATTGATTACCAAATTGAAGACGCATGGCATTAGTGGACGACTCCTTGCGTGGATCACACATTTTCTTTCCGATCGTAAATTTGCCGTTAAAGTAAATGGAGTTCTTAGTGACTTCTTTGACGTTTTAAGTGGGGTTCCACAAGGTTCTGTATTGGGTCCCAAGTTGTTCTTGTTATATACCGCCGATATTCCTGACTTATTTCTCTCGCCTTGTGCGATGTTCGCTGATGACATTAAATTATATAACGATACGGATAATTCATTTACGTTGCAAGAGGATTTGAACAAGGTCTTGTGTTGGAGTGAAAGTTGGGGTTTACCTTTAAACAAGAATAAATGTGTGGTACTTCATATTGGCAAAAAAAATACTGGTACGTCCTATCACATTGACGGTGTACGTCTACTTGCCGTGCTGGAACACAATGATTTGGGTGTGGTTGTAAGTGGGAATTTGACGTGGGCCAATCACATCTCGAAACAAGTCAGGAAGGTCAACTCGCGTATGTACATTCTGCATCAGTGCTTCACCAAATCAAATTTACCGTTGATGTCCAAGTTGTTCAAGATTTTTGTCAGGCCAGTCCTAGAGTTTGCCCATCCGGTCTGGTTCCCTGACAGATTACAGGATCTGGAGGTTTACGAGAGGGTTCAGCGTAGGTTCACGAGATGGTGTTTTGGATACCGACGACCTAGCTATAGCGATAGATTAAGTACAATGAATCTAATTTCCTTGTCTAATCGTAGACTAAGAGGTGACCTAATTTACACTTTTAAGGTTCTAAAGCTAGGCGGCGATGTCACTTTTTTTGAACTACGACGTGACGACAGGCTTCGAGGACATGGGCTAACTTTGACCACTGCACAATATAGAGCGACTGTCAGGCAAAATTTCCTATCTGTGCGCGTTGTTAACTACTGGAACATGCTTCCTATACAACTTATTGAGTCTGAGAGTGTAAATATATTTAAGAATCGCCTGGATGATCATTTCGGTTGGTAAAATCATTTTCTTATCTCTGAGTAAAATAGCTTTATAAGCTCTACTCATTTTGGTATAAAATTTTTAAATTTTTTTTTTTTAAAGTTAATAGTGCCAAGTGTTTTACAGTTTTAGCTGATGAAACTATTGACATTTTGTCAAAAGAGCAATTCTCTTTATGTGTGCGATACGTAAAAAAAGTTGACAGTGAGTATAAAATATATGAACAATTCTTGCAGTTTATGCTACTGGAATCATTAACTGGTAAACATTTAACAAGCACCCTTCTACGAGGATTACAAGAATGTTACATAGAAGAAGAATTTTTACGTGGACAAGGCTATGACGGTGTTGCTGCAATGAGCGGTAAATTTAAAGGGACTCAGGCTTATATTACTGAAAAATATCGAACAGCCCTTTACGTACATTGTGTTTCCCATACCTAGTTTAAATTTAGCTATATCAAATTCTCCCGAAGTATCTTCAAATCGTAATTGTTTTGGTATCACTGAAAAAATTTATACATTCTTCAATACTCCTAAACGTCAGTTGGTCCTTTTAGAGAGCATCAGTAATCTTACACCGGAAGCAAATAAAACTACATTAAAGGCCTTATGTGCAACGAGGTGGATTCAGTGTCATGATGCGGTATTAATTATGACTGAGTTGTATCATCCAGTAGTTGCTGCATTAGAAAAAATAAAATTATGGGATGATAAAGAGTCTTCATCTGGCGCTTTTATTTTACAAAATGCTGCTCTTCAATCGGACTATATAATTTCACTCTTGTGTGCAGAAAAGCTTCTCGCATATTCTTTACCACTTTGTAAAACGTTACAATCCGCAGATACTGACCTTGCTTCAGCAGTAAATAATGCTGAAAATACAGTTTCAGTTGTTAAGAGAATTCGAGAAAATGCAGAACAAAAATTCGGAAATATTTTTAAGTCGGTAGAAAATCTGGCAGAAAGTTCAGGAACGAAAATACAAATGCCACGATTAACTGGGAAGTAAACTCACCGAAGTAACATATTATCAGGGATGGGCGGTGTCGACAATTTGTGTCGACTATGTCATTGTCGACGCGTCGACAATTAGCTAGATGTCGACAAATTGGGAGCTGTCAACAATGTCAACAATGTCGAGATTCCGATAATTAAAGTTTTAATTGCATTCAGAAAACATCCTTACTCTCGAAATAAAAATTTAAGAAAAGTGACGGTTTTAAATGCACTCTATGTAAATTAAAAAAAAAAAATCCAAAACAATCGAATCGAACATGGTCCGCATTAACAATTTGGTTTCCCATAGCAGTGTTTTGTGGTTCTGGGAAGCCTGAACCAATTGACATGTTTTTAGAATCTTTCATTACAGAAGTCAAAGTTCTCAAGCGCGAAGGAATTCATTACAAAAATCAATTTTTCAACTTTGATATTGCTTTTTTTATATGTGATGCACCCGCCCGTTGTTACTTAAAAACATTGTGGGGCACACAGCAAAACATGCATGCGAGAAATGCCATATAATAGGCGTACACGAAAACCAGAGTGAATTTTTCACACGAAAATTTAAAATATTATCCTTGTCGAAAAAACTCTGATTTTAGGCACCAGAGAGAAGAAAGTGATCATATAAAGGGTAAATCTCCACTATTAAATATTCAGATTAAAATGGTTTCACAGTTTCCATTTCTTTGGGCGTTTTAAAAAGATTACTTTTAAATAGTTTCATTGAAGCCACTATTCCCTATAAATTATCAAAGAAAATTATAAATGAGACTAATCTAAAAATTTTAAATATTCGGTACCTTGTTACAAAGGATGTTCCGAGAAAACCTAGAACGTTAAAAGAAATTAGAAGATGGAAAGGGGTTGAGCTAAGACTTTTAGTGTTGAAAACACTTATACGGAGCCAGGTTCGATGTTTACCGTCACGAAATTTCGTCAAGTTCGAGCGTCACGCGGCGCGCGCATCGGAGGGGTAGAGTGGGCAGTTGCATTCAATGATTTCAATTTCAATGAAGAATTGCAGAAGTGACTCAAGTGAATGACTTTAAGTTTAGCTGTATCTCTGTTAATATTTATGGTTGTTAAAACATTCACCTTTGGGTTAAGGAACGGTTATTTAAATTCACGGATACATTAAACATTAAAGTAATTTGACGAGCTCGTTGATAGTGGCACCGATCGTCCGTTCTTGTACGCCATATGAGAAAAATTTCGATGCAGGATGTTGGATTGTCGGGCTGTTGTAAAAAATTCACTTTTATTAACTTCCTTTTTGCCAAAAACTTTTATTTTTGGGACAATTCGATTCAGCACAATGAAAATGGTATTTGTAGGTAATTTTTAGATCTCCTAATTTGTTTAAACAATCAGAATAACAAAAAAAAAACTTTCAAGATTGATATTTTTTCCTTTCCCCGAGAACGTAGCTCAAATGGTACTAGATACGAGAAAAATGCACTAGACCTTTTTTGTAGAGCATGAAATTTTCTACAAAAAAATCCCTGGAGGCATATGTTTATCTGTTATAGTTTAAGAGATACAAGTTCCAACACCCAATAGCACGCGAATAATTCCGCTAAAAATGATCATATTTACTTTTAGGTCACTTCTATCTCTTAAACTATAACAGATAAACATATGCTTCCGTGTATTTTTTTGTAGGAAATTTCATGCTCCACAAAAAAGGTTTAGTGCATTTTTCTCGTATCTAGTACCATTTGAGCTACGTTCTCCGGGAAAGGGAAAAAAATCAATTCTGAAAGTTTTTATAATGTTTTTCTGATTGTAATATTTAATAATATGTAGATATGTATTATACCGGTTAATTTTCCTCCAGTTTGTGATAAAAATTAATTAAAAATGTAGTACATACAGGATGTTATTGAAAGTTGTACAGATATTTTAACCACGAGCTACTGGCTTCATGTAGAACTCGGAAAATTTTTTTAAAAAATTCCATGTCAAAAAATAAAATATCATTAACTTTTTGAGCTACAATTTCTTTTAATTGCTTTTAGTTTTCTACGTTGTCAAATAACCTCGTAGGTAAAATTTCGGCACATTTTAAAAATACAACCTGTATATCATGTTTTATAAAATGTACACCTGTATATAGACTTCTTAAAGTTATCAAGTTTGAATCTGATTTATTTTTTTTAACGTCCGTCAAAAAAAGTGCAAGTTTTTTCATTCATTTGCGTTCATAACAGTAGTTTATTTAACGAGTTCGTATGTAAATTGGGTTTTTTTTTTGGCATGAATGGGCCAGTTTAAAACGCGAGTAAACGAGCGTTTTAAATGCCCACGAATTCACACAGGAGAAAAAATTTTGACAGTGTCGAAAAAAATTGTAATTGAAACTTATGGGCGGCAAAAAAATTTTTGTATGCAACTCGTACTTTTTTTTACTCGGCGGATTTGCGCACTCGCTTCGCTCTCGTAAAAAAAAGTATAACTTTATTCACTTGTTACATAAATAATGATTTCAGGTGTAGAAAAAATGAAAAAATAAAAAAATTGAAGCAAAAAATTTATTAGGTGTAGATAAAGCAGAAATTATGGCCTTTTCAGATGATTCAGATGATTTATTTCGCTCGCCTACGGCTCGTTTCGTAAACTTAATCTTCGTGAATAATGGCTATCATAATCGCTCATATGTTACTATACTATAATTAAGTTCCTTAACATTGACACAGAACATAATACACAACAAAGTCAAAATCCGGAGGCGAGACGCCGGTAATTATGTTGATAAGCACTGCACTATTACTTGATAGTAATATCCGTAATAGTGTATGTACTCCGGCAAAATTGCCGTGCCGCCGGGTGGAGGTGGGATACGAGAAATACTATAAAACTTGGCGATTTTTAAATATGACATGCCATGATTTCCAATTTGGACAGGATTTGGTAATTTGTACTCGTAGGATTAAGTCAGCGGGTTACGGTAAATTACTTTCAAAATTATTTACGGAAAAATGAATAGTTACTCCAATGCAGAATGAATTTTTATGGTAAAAGCCTTTTACAGTTGTGTTAGTTTGCGGAGACTTGTTTAGATAAAAATTTTAATTCAGCAACTTATTTAGATTTATTAGTAACCAAGTTAGGAACTGCATTGGAAGAAGCTGCAAGAGAAAATCAGGAAATCAGCATTTCAGCTTAGAAGTTAGAAATTTTTTAAACGATTCATTTCCAGATTATTGGACTGGTAGAGGTGGTGGTATAAATTGCGCGTTAATTACTGAGAGGCAGTTGACCAGTGTAAGAAATGCTTTTTACAACAGACTGAGTTTTGGGGATTGTTGGGTATTGTGTATTTCAAAACGAATATGAATATTTATTCTAATTCTATCTTTCTTGAGTACTTATTGTAAATTTTTCAAAGAATTATAATAAAAACTGCTTATAAACTGTTAATTACTTCAATATTGTTTCTTTCTTTCTATTAATTCTTTAATGTATAGAAATAATGGCATAATATCTATAAACTGAATGCACAATATTAATTGACTATGTTCGACTTTGAGAGTGAACACCCGGTATATTAATACGTGAAGGAAAAATTTTGTACCCCTTTTTTGTGCGCACGGGGGAGTGTGAGATTTGGCATGGTTAAAGTTTATATGGAGAAGGAGTGCAGAAAGATAAACATTTCTGTACAATATACAGGGTGTGCCCAAAAAAAAAGACGAGTCCATTTCTCTCTTATTTATCGGAGGATTTCTATTATTTATACACCAAATGAAATGGTTGTGAATAGTCTACAAAAGGACCTAAATTCACATATAGCCCTAAGGGCTTTAAGGATAAGGTGTCAAAATATTCTTTTTCAAATGCGAAAACATATTTTTTTTACAATTCTGTTAAAGATTTTTATTCTGAAAGGATACATATACATACAAAAAAAAGTCAAAAAACGCTACTATAGTCTATGCTTAATCCCCCCGCAGTGAAATCCACTCCAAGAGGGAGTTTATTTAGATTATTTATAAAAAAAAATCTTCGAAATGAAATACAAAATTATTTGACTATTAGTAGTTTGTCACCACATAAGTTAATATTGAAAGTTAATTGCATCGTTTTACCGATCATAAACTTAAATACAAAGGAAGCATTAGTCAATGCAACAAGAATGCGCATCAAGTTTATGCATCGTAATGCTATTGATTGCGAAGTTTTAACTGGAACCGCACGCAATAAGAGAAATTTGATTTCACGTCTAAATTTAACATATTCCCATTTTACCATTTAACGAAGTAAAAACGTCTATGCAACTAAGTTTTTCAATTATGCATAAGATTTTTTGAATTGAAGCACTTCATAAAATGCCAGCAAGAAAATAGATTACTAGCAACAAACGTACATATAAAATCATTAAAAATTAAAAACTTCAGTTAACAATAATGTTGAAATGGACATGTGACAACCATATTGATAGTTGTGCCATAGGTACCAATTTTTAAAAATTATAATTTTGTTTGCTCATAAAAAAAACTTTTTTTGAAATAAATTATACCGGCCGAAAGTAAATTTTTCGACAAATCAAATTTGTAAATTTGACCGGCGGTAAAAGATGAATCACCCTGTGTAATACGTAAAGAAAATTGCAAACATTTTTTACACTTGCACTGTACTATTGTTATACTGTCAAATTCTTCTTTTATACAAAAATATTTTAATGTTGCTAAACAATGTCTAGAATATTTTGTAAAGTGTCGTAAGAAATGAAGATGACGAGGAAATAATATTTCCAAATGTCGAAGAAGTCGATGAGCGAACAGAAGACGCAGATGAACGAGAAGAAGAGGATGAATTTCAAGAAGCTACCGAAGAAGTTGCAGATATGGAGGTACAGGAGCTTCAAAAAGAAACATCACAACGAATCCTGCGAGATCGAGCGAATCTGCGAGCTCCAACGCGGTATGAGTCTAACGTTGCAGAGTATAACGTGCCCCTGACGTATTCAGAAGCTACACAAGGTGCAGATGCACCTCAGTGGATCGACGCGATCAACAGTGAGCTCAAAGCTCACCAGGAAAATGGTACCTGGTCCCTGGTCGAACGAAATCCCGGAGTCAAAACTATCGACTCTAAATGGGTTTTCAAACTGATGAGGAATCCCGAGGGCGATGTGTACAGGTACAAAGCACGACTGTGTGCTCGTGGTTTCTTGCAGCAGAGAGGTGTTGACTACAATGAAACGTTTGCTCCAGTTGTACGCTACGACTCAATAAGAGTGCTTCTTGCACTCGTGGCAGCAGAGGATCTTGAGTTGGCGCAATTCGACATACAGACAGCATTCCTTCATGGGCAGCTCGAGGAGGAGATCTACATGGAAGTGCCTGAAGGTCTAAGTGGTGAAAAGCAGAGCAAAAGTGCGCGAAAAAGTGCCGTGTGTAAGCTGAACAAGTCCCTATATGGATTGAAGCAAGCACCAAGGTGCTGGAATAAAAAGTTTAGTGCATTCTTGCACGAATTTTGTTTTAAAGAAACTGAAGCAGACCAATGTATTTTTGTAGGAAATGTCGGAAATGAGTCCGTGTATTTAGCATTGTTTGTTGATGATGGTTTGATTGCAGCAAAATCTCTTGATACGCTTGATATCATGCTCGGGCGTTTGAGTGAGACTTTCAAAATCACAATCGGTGATACTAGCATGTTTGTAGGTATGCAGATCAAGCGCGATCGAGCGAAACAAAAATTGTTCATTCACCAAAGTGCATATGCAAAAAGAATTGTCTCAAAATTCAAAATGAGTGAAGCAAAGAAAGCTAGTGTTCCGATTGATCCTAATGTTGTTCTTTATCCTGTGCTCGAGAACGACAAAAAGGCTGAAAATGTGCCTTATCGTGAAGCAGTCGGATCTTTAATGTTTTTGGCCGTAGTTTCGCGTCCAGACATAGCTTTCGCAGTAAATACAGTAAGCAAGTTTTTGAACAATCACAATGACGAGCATTGGCGCGCAGTAAAACGCATTATCTCATATGTGTCAGGAACGATCGAGTATGGCATCGAATACTTCTGTAGCGAAAAAGCATGTGAGTTAATTGGTTATTCCGATGCGGATTACGCGAATGATATCGAAACAAGGAGGTCAACAACCGGGTATTTGTTCGAGCTCGCAAATGGTCCTGTCACATGGTGCTCTCAAAGGCAAAAGCTTGTAACACTGAGCACAACAGAGTCAGAATATGTTGCAGCGTCGGTTGCGTCTCGGGAAGCAATATGGTTACGAAAGTTGCTGAAAGATATCAGACCTCAATGTGAAAAAGCAACTGTGATATTCGTTGATAATCAAAGTGCCATAAAACTAGTCAAAAATCCTGAATTTCACAAGCGTACAAAACACATTGATGTTCGTTATCACTATATTCGTGAAAAAGTCAACGCTAAAGAAATCAAAGTCGAGTACGTTCCTTCAGAACTACAAAAGGCTGACATTTTTACGAAAGCCTTGACAAAAGAAAAATTCAAGCGTTTATGTTCTAGTATGAATGTAATCGAATACCCTACTTAACACGCTGAAACGGTGAGAGTGTTAAAATAATTGTTTTGCGCGTGTTACAGGGAGACAATTTAGTAGTCTAGATTCTAATACTGAGTAGCCATAGAGAGAATGTAGTTTTGTTTAGTTGTTTACATAAATAAATGTGACGGTTAACGTTTTTGAGAATCTGTGCATTATTTTCCTTGCTCTCGAAGTTTCCCTCAAAGTATTCTGCAATAAAAATTAGAATTTACACTTATTCGATTTTTAATAGTCACATATTCAAATATTCGAATAATTCGAATATGATTCCCAAGACTCATGTCATTCATGCACTATCAAAATTCAACTACATATTTTCATCGTGTATGCATTCAAAGCGGTATAGTCAGGAAGAAGTTAGGTTTCGAAGCTATATCATAGTTATTTATTTAAATGTAGGTTATAACATAACATAGCTATTTATTTAAATGTAGGTACTTTAATAATTGACGCTATTAATGTCAAAATTCAATTGTCTCCATGGCTAACTAGCTCTTTTTAGAAAATAACACTTTCGAATAAATTAAATCATATTTTATTTTTTTTCTCGATTTTTTCCTATTGCAAGTGTCAACTTTTTTTACACATTCAAATGTAGAAAAAAAAGCTTTACAAGAATAGACTAAGAAATGTATAATGTACTATTTAAAAAAAAAAAGTTGACTGTCTTAACTTTGACATGTGTCATCGTAGGGAAGATTTGATAACGTCATCTATTGTAGTTTCATAAGCGATTTACAAATATATATAGTTTGCTATACTTTTTTCTTAAAATAAAAAAGATATAGGGCCGCGAATACCAAAGTGAATCACCCGGTATATGATTTCAACAAAAAAGTCAAATAATTGCGTTTTTTTTTAAATAAGGTCTGTGTTATAAAATTTATTCTATTTTATGACGGTCACTTTTTTTGAAGGGAGCAACATTTCAGTTACAACATGACATATATAAAACCTATTAAATCATCTAAATTGAAAATCTACCATGTGGAAAAATTAAATGACAAGAATGTTAGAGTGTTCAAGGCATCTAATGTATGTATTATTTAAATCCATGCGGTTTCCACACGAAAGAGGATTTGCTGTATTTCCATTATTACTCACAATGTAATATCTTGTTTTAATTTTTTTATTTATAAGTAATATTCAATGCTTTATTATTTTATCACCCAAAACATATTTTGTTTAATATACCAGTAAATAGCGCGGTTTGTGAGTTACGTCTCGTTCAAAATCCACTTCAGGACAGGTATTATATGTTTATTGAAACGTTCCTTTTAACCACAGTTAATTTATTTGCAGATGACTATGATATGGCCGATAAACGGACCACCGACATCATTAGTGACATCAGCGAAATGGCTGAATTAAGCACTTCAACCACAGCAAGCCTATCAAGAAAACGTTTTCATGGCAAACGGTCATTACTCGTTGAAAGTAAACGACGTCGAATTGAGAACTCTCCAATTCCTGATGGTGATGATTATTCCATTGCTTCGCACTCTACGGGATCCGCTTCTACAATTACAGTTACTTCTGGTAAGTGACGTTACTATATTAATTTTAAAAGATTGTCATGTCCTGTATTAATTTCGATTTAACATATTTCTTTAAATGAACATGCGATTAAAGATATAAGTATGTACTTAGTGCAAAATCGGGACAACGTTTTCATTAATGATGTTTAAGAAATAATTCTAGACAAATTGGTATTTTTCTTCTTTGATGAATAACTAGAATTTGTTGTATTTTCGCTACTTCCAATTTATTTAATCATTTTAGATTTTGAAGTCTCTGTAGCGCTGCAAACGCCACGAAACAAGCACCAAGTGGAACGCACCCCGATACCACCCCCTCTAAGGAGAGCCGACGGTACGAGGGTGGAAAATGACGGGATCTCGCTCTCTTACCCCGAAGACTCGACTGGGCCAACATCGCTGCACCCACATCCTAACTTTAAGCTATTTTTACTTTTTGAAAGTTCAGAATTGTTATTGAATAAAACGTTTGTTGTTGTTGGAAGTCATTGGTTCACCAAGTACCCAAACCGCTAAAGTGGTGACCCCGAGAAAAATAAAATCAAGCGGATTTTTGGGAATCGTCGATGACCACGTGGACGCATCAATCAGCAACAAACCACTGCAACATGGCTCCAGGTGAGGAAAACCAAATCACACCTCAAGCAGAGACTTCGGTGTCGAGCATTGCACTACCACCGTTCTGGGGAAATCGACCCGAGTTGTGGTTCTCCATGGCAGAAGCAAAATTCAACTTGGCGTCAACGCGAATCACAAAGGAGGAGACAAAGTTCTACCATGTGCTAACGGTACTCTCACCAGAGATAGCTGCTGAGGTTGCAGACGTCATCACAACCCCAGACTCCACCGAACAATACACACGGTTAAAAGAAGCCATCATAGAACGCCTCTCGTTGTCGGAAACGCAAAAACTAAAACAGCTTCTCTCCGGGCAAGAACTAGGATCGCGGAAACCCTCGCAGCGCGTCAAAGAAATACTTCTGGCCCAACATGAGAAGAGACGTCGCATCATGGGTTAGAACCTGCATCCCTTGCCAACGGGCAAAAGTCCACAAGCACACAACCGCGCCAATTGGAACTTACCAGAACCCGGACGCCAGATTTGACCACATCCACATCGACATTGTTGGACCACTTCCGTACTCAAAGGGCAAACAATACCTACTCACAGCCATCGACAGATTCACCAGGTGGCCTGAGGCTTTTCCATTAACAGACATCTCAGCACAATCTTGTGCCAAAACACTGTGTGAAAACTGGATATGGCGTTTTGGTGTACCAACTAGAATCACAACCGACAGAGGTACACAGTTTGAATCGGCACTCCTCTCTCCAAAAACTATTAGGCATGCAACGCATCCGAACCACAGCCTATCACCCATCAAGCAACGGAATTGTGGAAAGACAGAAACACTTCCATTAGTTCTCCTGGGGATCAGAAATGACATCAAAGAAGGTATCGAGGCAGCACCGTCAGAGTTAGTCTGTGGGACAACACTACGACTCCCAGCAGATCTTGTAGAGGTTCATGACCGACAGCTGCAACACCCAACAACAGACTTCGTCGCGAACTTAAAAACTAGAATGCAAACCATTCAGTTCACGAAAACAACATGCCACAAGGAGCAACAAGTCCCAAGGAGCCTGCACACAGCGAAGTTCGTCTTCGTACGCGTGGACTCGGTGAAGAAGCCCCTACAGCCCCCGTACGATGGCCCATACCGTGTTTTGTCGACCGGCGACAAATACTTCAAAGTCCTCGTTCGAGGCAAACCAAACACAATCTCTGTTGACAGGTTAAAACCAGCTTACGTCGAAGCAAATGCACCATTGACAGATGACAGCCAGCCCACCAACAGCACCCGTGAAAATCCCCAAGCAATTCAAACGGACGCTGATGCAAGACTGGTAGAAAACACCACAACACGCCCAGGAAGAAAAGTCAAATTTCCGGCGAAATATTGTGACCTCGTGAAATCCACGAACTAACCAGACAATTCCTCATCATTCGAAGTCACACGACTCTCTCACTCGAAGGGGGGGTCCTGTGGCGCTGCAAACGCTACGAAACAAGCACCAAGTGGAACGCAAGGAGAGCCGACGGTACGAGGGTGGAAAATGACGGGATCTCGCTCTCTTACCCCGAAGACTCGACTGGGCCAACATCGCTGCACCCACATCCTAACTTTAAGCTATTTTTACTTTTTGAAAGTTCAGAATTGTTATTGAATAAAACGTTTGTTGTTGTTGGAAGTCATTGGTTCACCAAGTACCCAAACCGCTAAATCTCCATCATGCAAGCCATGACAAAGTTAACGCAGCATATTGAGCAACACACCATTATTCTCAACGAATTAGTGAGCAATTCGAGAAATGGCAACGTTGTAGATTCTCTACTTCCGGGTGATCAGTGATCACCGAGTTGGAGTCATTGCAGAGATTCGTCGACACCGCAGCAAAGGAATGCGACCCGTCATCTCAATACCTGCTAAAGTGTATTATTTTTATTTAAGCAGGAAATTACTGCTCCTGTTTTTGAAGTACACATTTTATATACATGTTCATTTAAAGATAACAAGATTGGCCGCTGTTGGAGGGTCGGGTTTAGAATCCGAACTCGAAGGATCCTGAACTATCTTGTCTCGGACGAGGTAGGCTGCAAATTCAACTGGAAAGGCAGAGACAAGTTAAGTTTCGAAAAAACGTTTACTATGTCCATGGTTTATGGTGAGATGAAAAAGTTTCGTACTTTATTGTTTTATATATACAGGGTGTAACAGAAATAGGTGCATTAATTTTAACTGGTAATAGAACTCGTCAAAGGGAACAACTTTTCTATCTACCATTTTGCCGAAAAACGATGTTTAATTCCAAAAAAAATTGGAGATTTTTCACTAAAATAGCCCTACGCCATTAAACACTGCAATGGTTAATTGAGATCAGAGCTAATATGAAAAAAAAGTCCATTTTCATCCAGAAAACGTGTTTTGACGTCGAAATTGAAATTCAAGCAAATCTACCCGTATAGCAAAAAATCTGGTTGTTTCACGTTTTTAGATAGCTTAGTTTTGGAGATATGTACGGTTTTAGGAAAATATTTCCTACTTTTTTAAGCCATTACGCAACGTTTTTCGCCAAAATGGCAGAGAAAAGTTGTTCCTTTTGATGAGTTCTATTACCAGTTAAAATTAATGCACTTATTTCTGTTACACGCTGTTTGTATGTATGTATATATATTTTTAGAAGCTGCAAAGCATAATTTCCCAACTAACCAGAAAAGCGATTTGATAGTGGCAAATGCTGTCAAGGAGTGGCTGAAACATGGGCCCACCAGAATTAAACTTAAATAAAAAAAAAAAACAATAATTTTTTAATGTACGTTGTCACGGTTCGACGATCCCGTTCCGTTTGTTTTTTGATTTTTGCGGATTTGGCCGGAGTGGAAGGCTTATGGGTTCCACTAATGCTTGGGGATGTACCATCGTTACTCGAACACCTCGAAAATAACCAACACGGCGAACGCTCGCTCACCTTGCCTTCCCTTTGAGTCTTTTGGGAGTTTCTCTTTATCCTTCATGTTTGGCCCCAGCTGACGAGGCAGCTGGAACTGTGCCTTTTTCCTCAAAATTTCAGCGGGACGGCAGCTACATACCGTCGGGTTTGTCAGGCCGCGGACCTTGACCCCATGCCAGAAAAATTTCGTTCTCTCCTATCTCCTTCTCTCTTCACGACCTAAAGTTTATCGGAGTTTGGTTCGTCTGAGACAACAATCTGATAAATTCGCTTCGCCTTCCCGACCCTGGATTCTTTTTCTATGTCGACTACTCAGTCTAGTCATTTTAGTTTGTAAATCGATCCCGGTAAATGTGAATAATTATTGCGTTTGTGTCGTTGGTTGAGTACCATTTTTCTTTCTTTGCGGTCGCACCGAGAACTTGAACAAGTCTCCGTCGGCGACTGACCCGGGAAGTGAGTATTTAGTTTCATTTAATTTATTTTTATTACAATACCGGATCGGACTTCAATTACATTTACGTTTGTATCTACATTGTATTGTATCCATATTTTGTAATTGTACATACATCATCCCTTTTATTTTTGAAAGGGGACATAAACAATATTCCATTTTTTCTATTTGGCACCTATAACAGAGTCAGTATAACACTCAAACGGGTTTCGAAAAGGAGGTCTTTTCGATACGCGTTTCAGGAACATTTACTTAAATTTTTAATGTTGGCAGTGACTCATAGTGAGTTGTTGCTACGTGATCACTGCACTTCACGACACGACTTTAAATTCAAAACTTACAATTGTTCGTCTATTTACCAACGTTGCCAACCCTTATTTTTGCCAAGTATAATTTTCCTAGCTTTATGTTTTGAACTTTTTTTAAATTTAAGGGGCAAAATAGAAAAAATATTGTATTGTACTCGTTTTATAAGCCATTTTGTCGCACTTGTTTGTTTATAGCACTCGTCGCTGCGCTCCTCGTGCTCTAAAAAACGCGTGCGACAAAATGGTGTCGTGTAAAACTCTATAATAAATTACTATTACTTTACTTTCCATTTCATTCACTGTATTAGGGAATTATTTTTAAACCTACACATTTAAAATTTAATCACTTGCATATAATGTTATTTTTGTATGTTTTTAAAATAATAAATTTCTTTTTTATGTTTTCGATTTGGTATATTTTTCCCATAAAGTTCTTAAATGTAAAGATCGCAAAAAATATCAAAAACAAGTCAAACATGGTGACTGCCAGCAACACAAAACCAAGCCTTATTAGCACACTGACGTAAATATCTTCTCTTAAATAAGTAGGTATATTGGTCGAAAAACAAGTGTAGTAGAGGGTTGCTTTTGCACGTGTAAAATTAAGTAATTCACATATCAAAAATAACGTTTTTTCAACTATCAAATGTAATAAAAAAAATGACGTGATTTTTACGGTGCAGGACGTTGGTTAATACGTTTCATATCAACGTTTAAAATTGCAGTTTTTACGTCATTGAAAGAAGGTAAGTATTTTCAACGTAACAAAATCACCAAAAAAGAACGTGTAGCATCAACGTCCATAAAACGTTTTAGCAATACGTTGAATGTTGCGTTGAAGTCGGCGACATCGTAAGGACTATCCAACGGTTAGCTACATACCGTCGGATTTGTTAGACCGCGAACCTTGGCCCCCGTGCCAGAAAATTTTGATCTTTCCTCTCTTCTTCTCTCTTCACGGCCTAGAGTTCATCTGAATTGGGTAAATCGTCAGAACGTACCGTTAACTCTCCCTTTCTCTTTTCTCTTTGGACCCCAACTCGATAAATTCCCTTCGTATTCTCGACCCTAGACATTTTTTCCCTTCCCTCGCGGATCGCTCAGTCCGACCTACTTCATCCCTTGACGGCTCTCTTCGTCTCCCGCCCAAAAAACATGGAGACGGTCTCGATCGACGGTTCTCATCGATGATCGACAGCGTAGGTACTTTGGTCCTTTTGTTTTGATTTTCCTAACCTATCTCGGTTCCGCTTTCGCGCGTCGACAATTCTAGAACGTACGCACCTGTCAGCTCCCGATTTTCCTTGCTTTGCCGTTAAGGCCTATTTTCCTTCACCAAGACCAGGTAGACTTTTTTGGGGTAGGTGATAAATTCTTGTTTCGATGCCGCTCTTCTTTTTCGTGAAAGAACCGTGACTGGGTGAACTTCGTATTAGCGTTTTCTTGAGTATCGCATCGATTTTCGGGATTGGTACAAAGTCTCTTGTGCCCTGGGAGTCACGGACTTTTTCGACTTTTCGTATTACGGAATTTACTTTAATTAAATTGGTCAACACGTGTGTTTTATTCCGGGTATCGGCTCCGGAGTATCCTTGGATCCGGATATTCCCGAATCAGCAGTGCCGGAGGATCCTGGCGCCCATTTTATTTTGTCATTTTGGGTCAAGTTGATTTGTTATCTTACCTCGCCCCAAGAATGAGCTACCGGCGACAATTGGCAACAGCCGATCCAAACAAAACAAAGTGAGGAATTATCGCGGCAATTTTTGGCGCCCCACGTAAATAAATAAAAGAAACCAGCACAATGAAATCTTTCCAAGTGAAAATTATAATAGACGACGACGACGAGTATTATGGCATCTTGGAGTTCTCCAATCGTTGGGTGTCCAAAAAAGTAAAAGAAGCAGAGAAATTTGTATTTCAGAAAATATTTGTGTATGATAATTGTCAAATATCAGAATATGATTACGTAAAATCCATTTCGCATAGATATAACATTAATAAATAATTAATTAGTTTTTTCCGCACTAGACTACCTGGCCGTGTTTTTGGATACCTCTTTTCCGCACCGAGTGAGAGATTAGAGGATTATTGCAAATACCCAGAAAACGACTCACTTCCAGAAATTGAATTTGTCGGAGGGGACGTTAAAATTTCTTTTGCAAAAACTTACTCTTCAGTTCTTCTGTCTTCAGTTCTTGGCTGTGCATAACGACATAAATATTGTTTTCTATTGTGACCAAAAGTTGGCCAGTGACAGCTCCGGGCTCCCAGGGGGTTTTTCGGGGCAGAGGGCGTGGGTTCGGATTTTTAAAAAATGGGCGCCAGGCAGCTATTGTCTTGAGCTGGTTGTTGCTTGTCCAGCTGCCGGGACAAGTGCTCAGATCTTACTCGTCGAAGGTAAGTAAAAGCAAACGCTTTCTGATCGTTAAACAAATTTTGGTTTATTCGGTTACTGCAAAATTATCCACAGAACAGTATTTGGTGGTTCGGTACTGGTTCACACGAATGCGATAATGGTTCGCTTGTAACTACTAGATGAAAATTGAAAGATGCGGAACCAGTACTTTTTGGTGGCCTTAATATCTACTTTGGTCGTAACCAGAAAAGCTTTTCTTTCACATGTGACCGAATCTTAAACTAAACATGATATTCTTCGACGAAATAAAAGATGTTTTGATTCCTGATGAGGAACCTCCCGAACTTAGACTTCCTTCTGATCGAGCTAATTATTAAATGTAAACTTAATGAAACCCAAGGTCAAGATTGGGGTGTCACCTTGACAAAAAATTAAAATTGATCCTGATAGGAAAGTTTAAATCGGTGAAGTTCCGAAACGTTAAATTTGACTGAAATTTCTTTAAGTTGACACTGGAGATTGAATGAAAAGGTTCTTGCAAAAAAATTCTAAACATTTGCAAAGTTTCAAAAAAATTTAGTGAACATACAAAAATTATGAAAGCGAGAAGCGAGAAATTCGAGGCGTTCCTAAATTTTGCAATGCCGCGGTAAAAAAATATGGCGACTTAGCTTTATGACGGGTCTGTTGTCTCCTCGAATAGCGTCCTTTTGACTTGCGGTGTGACCTTGGCGATACGGTGCTCAAAATAAACGATCGCCTCTGCGAACGATGTTCTCCAAAATGGTCGCCTCTGCGAACGATCTGGCTACGAATCGCCCTGCGAACGATCTGGCTACGAATCGCCCTGCGAACGATCTGGCTACGAATCGCCCTGCGAACGATCTGGCTACGAATCGCCCTGCGAACGACCCCTAACGAATTGTCGTTAGTGTTGTGAAAATCGGAAGATTCGGTAATTACCTTTCAGCGAAAAAGGGGGTTCTTGGCGCTAAATCGAAGTCCTTCCGGCACTCCTTTACTCAAAAATTTTCGGTACTCTAAAGTTGCGATACGGTACTGGATCAATTCATCCAAACGGGATTGACTCTAAACTGGATCGAACCACCCCTAATACATGGTCTTAGTGAAATGAATTCAAAATTGAACGATAATTACCTCTATAGTGCGAGGGGTCACTCGACCACGAACTCTAAAAGGCGCTTCGCTGGCGTCGCTTCGACGGCTCTCGACGAAGTGTCCGACTTCCGCTTTTTTAATCTCGGTACCGCAGTCCCATAAATCGCGAAAATCGTCACGCGCGCGATTCTCGACCTTATTCAGTTGTGCTATAAGGCGGGCTGCGCTTGCGTGGTACTGCGCAATCAAAAATGTGCATTTCCGGTGGTACTACACGTGCGCGTGTCATGACAGGTGGACCGTCATGGCGTCGGTTTGTTTACCTCGAAATTATACCGAGCGGGAGAATTCAGATTTTGGACGGTATTGTGTCGGTAAGTCGTGCACGTCTATCCTGATGTTAATTGCCGTAACTCGCAGGTCAAAAAAAAGGACAGGAAGAAAGATGGGGTTGAAAAGAAGGAGATGACTTTCCGGCAAGTTACTAAAGAGGAAAAGGGACCCAACATTGCCGTACGGTCACCTATCGCTGAGAAGAGAAGAAGAGAAAGTGAAGAGAAAGAGAAAGTGAAAGTGGGGTTCTGAAAGATAGGTTGCAGCTCGCCAACCTAGAGGCGTGAGGCCACCTCAGCCTGACATTTGCGGGGGTAACATGTGTTCTTCCAGCCCCCCCGTGGTGGCTGGCACAAATGACTCTAAATTGAAACTTTCCGCTTCCGGAATGAGCGACGTAAAAAACTTGAAGGCAGGGTGGGCGCGTCGCTTTGCCAAATGCCGTGCGTTAACTGCTAGTTCCGGGTCTTCGAACTGCGATCTATTAGCCCCGCGAGCATAAGTAGGACCTCGTGGCCTCCTACTCCGGCCAATCGCCATTGTGGCGTTTCGTAACGCTACACTACCCCCCTCCTCAAAAAGAAAAAGGAAAAGGTAACTCAGTTGCCTTTTACTTTTTACAAAAAAACGAAGATGAAGTCTTCACAAAAAAAAAAAACGTCAAAATTTGATCACTGGAAAAGTTTTGGTTTCGCCACGAAAATGGCTTGTCGATATCTGCGCGTATCAAACGATTGAAAACTGAATCTCAATGTCAATTAGTACTTGAGTACTGCGGTATGATGTAAGTCAAGTCCGGTTAAATGTCATAATTTGGGGTTCTTAAATAAACTTTTCCTGAACAAACTCCACGGTAAAATTTTACTGTCGTCAACATTCCAAAGGAGGACAAAAGAATTAATCGAAAAATTGAACGGTACGAAAAAGTGAAATGCAAAGCTCGCTACGGTTCTTCGGCTTCTGCCAGAGATCCTCTGAATTCTTTCAAATCTTTCATGTGCCAAACACCTAGATCTGCGCGGTTCTCATCTTCGAGAGCGTACGCGAGTTTCGATAGTTTTCTCGTTATCGTGCACAGCACGTAGCGTGGCGCTAATTTTTGCGCAAAGTCTTTCGCAGCGCTGGAAAGTACTTTGTTGCGTTTCCAAACTTTGTCGCCTACAAAAAATTCAGCGTCGCGCTTCCGAAGATTGTACGAGCGTTCGTTGCGTTCGTGCGCTTTGTGAAGGTGCTGGGTTACATCCTGCAAGATGGTCTTGAGGTGTTCTAAATTTTTCGCGTGATCTTCGCGATCAGCTGTCGTCAAGGTTTCCGGATTTTCCGCTACTTTGCCGTAAAATTCACCGGTACAGGGTACTACCCTACCAAAATTGAGAAATGCTGGACTGAATCCGGTTACTTCGTTGACCGCTGTGCGAATCGCGTACCCGATCTTTGCCACCTCGGCATCCCACTTTTTGTGAGCGCCTTTGACGTAACTTCGTATGGCAGTGCCAACTGTGCGGTTGTATCGCTCCACAGGGTTGCTCTGAGGGTGATACTTGGCTGTGAACCAGATCTTTTGAACTTTGTAGTTCTCGCAAGTCTTTACAAATTCGTTTCCGACAAACTGCTTGCCGTTGTCGACCAAAATGAATTGCGGTACACCATACACAAGAAAAATTCCGTTCTCGATACATTCTGTAACTTTTGAGCTCGTAGCTTTTCGTAACGGAAATAGTACAACGTACTTCGTGAACCAATCTACGATCACTAAGAGATACGAATATCCTTTCGTGGACGTCGGTAATGGACCAATCAAATCAACGGAAATCATTTGCCACGGAAACTGAACCTTTTTTTCTTTTCCCATAAGCCCTGCGCGAGCGGTGTTCGGTGCTTTTTGCTCATTGCAAACCTTGCAGTTTCGAACGTAACGAATGACGGAACGACGCATTTTCGGCCAAAAGTGATTGATGGATAACCTTGAAAGTGTCTTGTAGTACCCGAAATGAGCTGATGTCGGTGCATCATGACATGATTCTAAAATTTTTGTTCTTTGATTTCGCGGTACTAAAAGCTTCCACTCCGGGACGTTGCCGGGTAGTACAATTTTGTTCGGTACGAATCGATACACGAAACCGTTCTCGACTTTCCATGATGGATTTCTTTGAGGATTGGCGATTATGTTGTCGCGAAGTCGCGTGTACGACTCGTCCAAATCATTCAAGTTCACGCCGAGAAAGCTGTCAATGTCTACCGCAGCAATTTCTGCAGGTAGTCTCGATAGTGCGTCCGGTACTACATTGAGCTTGCCCTTACGATGGACCAAATCGAATGAAAATTGATTGAGCTTGACACTCCATCGCGCTAACTTGCCTGCTGGGTCCTTCATTCGGTTTAACCAGAGCAATGAATAATGGTCCGTCACGATCGTGAAATGGGTGCCCTCAACGTAAGGTCTGAACTTTTCCAACGCGAACAAAACGGCTAAACATTCTCGTTCCGTAACGCTATAATTTCGCTCGGCTTTTGTTAGCGAACGGCTGGCGTACGCGATCACTCTCTCATCTCCGTCTAAATCTTGCGTTAAAACTGCTCCTAGACCGGTGTTTGAAGCGTCAGTTTGGATCACGAAAGGTTTCGAGAAATCAGGACTTGACAATACGGGTGCTGAAACAAGTGCATCCTTGATTTTCTGAAAAGCTTCCTGAGCTTCAGGAGTCCACTCCGTTTTCTGTCGCTTTCGCTTTCCGGTAAGTAACGCGTTTATCGGGGACATGAGGGTCGAAAAATGAGGGATGAAACGCCTATACCAAGAACACATGCCTACGAAACGTTTGATTTCGGTACTAGTCTTCGGGACTGGATAGCTCACCATGGCCGCTACTTTGTCTGGATCGGTACCTAGACCATGTTCATCGACAATGAAACCCAAATATTTCAAACTTGAGCGGAAAAGTTGACACTTTTTCGCATTCACGGTGAGTTTCGCGTCTCGAAGACGTCGTATCACCTCCCTCAAAACTTGTACGTGTTTCTCGAATGTCGGGGCGATAATGATTAGATCGTCCAGGTAAACAAAGACGTGAGGTTCTAGTTCAGGTCCGAAAATTCTGTCCATGAGACACTGCTGCCTCTGGGCTGCGTTTGTCAGTCCGAACGGTAATACGTTAAAATGAAAAAGACCTCTGCCGGGAATCGCAAAAGCTGTCTTCGGTCTAGACTCTGAATCTAACGGGATTTGCCAAAAAGCGTTCTTGAGATCGATCGAACTGATGTACTTTGCTCCTCGCAACATACTGAGAATCCTGTCGACACGCGGTAATGGGTAACTGTCACGTTTTGTCACGGCATTGAGCCTGCGACCGTCAAAGCAAAGTCGGTATTCACCGGAAGATTTCTTTACTAACAAAATTGGAGAAGACCACGGACTGTCAGAAGGCGATATGACATTGTTCTCGAGCATGCGGTCAATTTCTTTGTTGACTTCCGCAAGCATGTACGGAGACCACCAATACGGACGTTGTTTGATCGGCAATGCTTCTCCCGTGTCGATTGTGACTGTCATTTTGTGTGTCCTCCCTAACTTTCCGTCGTTGCTCAACAAATCTAAATTTTTCCGGATGATCTCGGTGATCTCATGCCGATCCGCGCCACACTCCGTCACCGCGTCACATTCTGGTACTCTTACGATATCCGACGCAACTTCAATTTTGTGACCCGCGAAATCTATCTTGAGTCCGAATAATCTACAAAAGTCGCACCCTAATATGACGCTATGCTGAAGATCTGGCACGTGGTAGACACGAATTCGCCGTCTCGACGAGTCTAACACTGCTTCTAGTTCGATAGCTTTGGTTACCGGATGTTGTTTTCCGTCGGCAGTTCTGATGGTTTTTAGCCGAGATGGGAAAGTTTTTCCACCTGCGCGAAAATGAATTAAATCGGCTCCTTTTCCACCAACTATAGTGCAATTCGAACCGGAATCCACGAGTCCTTCAGTTTCCTTATTGTTTAGACGCAGTCTGATAAATGGCCTATTGTCATTGGTTTTGCTGACGAAAATGGAAGCGGAATTTGCCCGAGAAGGCTTGCAAAACTCTTTGACTTCGTCTAACCAAGCGTTCCACTGGGTGTCCGTACGTTTCGCGATGATCGATGCGTTTACATCGGCCTTGGGATGTTTTAGGAACGTAGCACGGCCGCAAGTCTGCCGCGTCCCTACTGCGCGTTTCCCGACGGATTACACTTTTTGCAGGTCGCCAAGGTGACGTCTGGCTCCCCACAACGGTAGCAAAACTGCTTTCTTTTCAGTCGACAGTTCATGAACGAATGATTCGGCTGTTGACAATTCCAGCACTTGAACGACCTGGAGGACGAACTCGCGGGTTCACTCCGTCTGGCTGAATTGCCTGAGGGTTCCTTCACGACGATGGCGCGTGGACTCGCTTTCGCGGGTTCGCTCGCCCGAACATATGCCAACTCTGGCTCCAACACGCAAGATGACTTGGGTGCAGCGCGATGTTTCTGCCGCAAAGCCGATAACTCCTCCACTTTTTTGCACAACTTAATCAACTCCGGTACGGTGACAACTTCGGTGATGCTAAGCTGGTTAAGGTAACATGGAAGCAAATTCCTCCGAATCGTCTTTACCTTGGTTATCTCCGCCGGTGGTCGACTAAGTCTAGCAAAAAGCGTCTCCATAACCGCAACGTAAATGGTTATCGACTCGCTTTTGCCCTGAAGCCTGCCCTTGATTTCGTCCCACAACAATTCATCGAAATCCGGTGGAAGAAATTCCTGTTTCAACAACTGAACCACTTCGTCCCAATCGCTCAATCTGCTCCGAACAGAACGATACCAAATCAGCGCTTTGCCGCTAAAGAGATCAATGGCCGCGTTAAAAAGGTCCCTGTTGGTTGCGTTTCGCGCTACCGACAGTTCCTCTACCCGTTCCAAGAACTGGTTCACCGTCATTCCATTTTCCTCCCCGTTGAAAGATACGCCCCAGGTGTGAATTGGCACTAGTTTCGGTTCCGGAGATCTCGCGTGAGGGTGCACGTAAATGGGAGTAGTCGCGACGACTGGTGGCGCTTCCACCGTAACCGGGCTCGCTTCTGCTGCCTTGTCGTGAAGATCAGCTTCGAGCAACAAACATGTCGCGTACGCCTCATTTCTATACTCCGCATCTCGCTCGCGTCTCATTCGCCGAATGCGAAATGAAAGGTGCGTTAGACGGGTCTTCAACCGTTTGAAGATCATGTCTTCCGCCGTTCCTTCAAATTCTGTCAAAATCGTGCGTATGCTCTCAAGGGTGTCCTCAATGGCCTGGACCTCGGTGTCGTGATCATACTCTGCGTCATGAAGTGACAGAAAGTATTCGTCCGGTCGACCTAGTTCTTTGGACAGAGCTCTCGCTAACAGTTTCCTCTTATCGTCCTGGTTTCGGCTAGTCGTGATGCCGCGTATACGCAATTCATACGTCAGCTCGTCAGCTAGTAAATGCTTGACCTTGAATTGTTCGTCCATTTTGACGAAGACTCACCGCGATTCCACGGGTCGGTAACGCAATAAAAACGCCGGTCAAAACACTACCAAAAAACAGCGCGCAACACGATAGTCGATTCCGAGAAAAGGTTTTTGTCGTCGAGGGTACAAGATAAGACCGCTACTCAAACAATGAATTCGCCGCTAAATTTCCGCTTCTCATTAACACACAATCAAAAAATTCAACTTTCAATAAACCTTTACCAACTCCCTTTGCTCCGATTGAAAAAAGTGACTGAGCCTCAATGAAGATGAACGATAAACGAAAATTTGTGGCTGCTCCAAAAAATCGGGCCCCACGTTCTGGGCGTCAAAATTTGTGTGACCAAAAGTTGGCCAGTGACAGCTCCGGGCTCCCAGGGGGTTTTTCGGGGCAGAGGGCGTGGGTTCGGATTTTTAAAAAATGGGCGCCAGGCAGCTATTGTCTTGAGCTGGTTGTTGCTTGTCCAGCTGCCGGGACAAGTGCTCAGATCTTACTCGTCGAAGGTAAGTAAAAGCAAACGCTTTCTGATCGTTAAACAAATTTTGGTTTATTCGGTTACTGCAAAATTATCCACAGAACAGTATTTGGTGGTTCGGTACTGGTTCACACGAATGCGATAATGGTTCGCTTGTAACTACTAGATGAAAATTGAAAGATGCGGAACCAGTACTTTTTGGTGGCCTTAATATCTACTTTGGTCGTAACCAGAAAAGCTTTTCTTTCACATGTGACCGAATCTTAAACTAAACATGATATTCTTCGACGAAATAAAAGATGTTTTGATTCCTGATGAGGAACCTCCCGAACTTAGACTTCCTTCTGATCGAGCTAATTATTAAATGTAAACTTAATGAAACCCAAGGTCAAGATTGGGGTGTCACCTTGACAAAAAATTAAAATTGATCCTGATAGGAAAGTTTAAATCGGTGAAGTTCCGAAACGTTAAATTTGACTGAAATTTCTTTAAGTTGACACTGGAGATTGAATGAAAAGGTTCTTGCAAAAAAATTCTAAACATTTGCAAAGTTTCAAAAAAATTTAGTGAACATACAAAAATTATGAAAGCGAGAAGCGAGAAATTCGAGGCGTTCCTAAATTTTGCAATGCCGCGGTAAAAAAATATGGCGACTTAGCTTTATGACGGGTCTGTTGTCTCCTCGAATAGCGTCCTTTTGACTTGCGGTGTGACCTTGGCGATACGGTGCTCAAAATAAACGATCGCCTCTGCGAACGATGTTCTCCAAAATGGTCGCCTCTGCGAACGATCTGGCTACGAATCGCCCTGCGAACGATCTGGCTACGAATCGCCCTGCGAACGATCTGGCTACGAATCGCCCTGCGAACGATCTGGCTACGAATCGCCCTGCGAACGACCCCTAACGAATTGTCGTTAGTGTTGTGAAAATCGGAAGATTCGGTAATTACCTTTCAGCGAAAAAGGGGGTTCTTGGCGCTAAATCGAAGTCCTTCCGGCACTCCTTTACTCAAAAATTTTCGGTACTCTAAAGTTGCGATACGGTACTGGATCAATTCATCCAAACGGGATTGACTCTAAACTGGATCGAACCACCCCTAATACATGGTCTTAGTGAAATGAATTCAAAATTGAACGATAATTACCTCTATAGTGCGAGGGGTCACTCGACCACGAACTCTAAAAGGCGCTTCGCTGGCGTCGCTTCGACGGCTCTCGACGAAGTGTCCGACTTCCGCTTTTTTAATCTCGGTACCGCAGTCCCATAAATCGCGAAAATCGTCACGCGCGCGATTCTCGACCTTATTCAGTTGTGCTATAAGGCGGGCTGCGCTTGCGTGGTACTGCGCAATCAAAAATGTGCATTTCCGGTGGTACTACACGTGCGCGTGTCATGACAGGTGGACCGTCATGGCGTCGGTTTGTTTACCTCGAAATTATACCGAGCGGGAGAATTCAGATTTTGGACGGTATTGTGTCGGTAAGTCGTGCACGTCTATCCTGATGTTAATTGCCGTAACTCGCAGGTCAAAAAAAAGGACAGGAAGAAAGATGGGGTTGAAAAGAAGGAGATGACTTTCCGGCAAGTTACTAAAGAGGAAAAGGGACCCAACATTGCCGTACGGTCACCTATCGCTGAGAAGAGAAGAAGAGAAAGTGAAGAGAAAGAGAAAGTGAAAGTGGGGTTCTGAAAGATAGGTTGCAGCTCGCCAACCTAGAGGCGTGAGGCCACCTCAGCCTGACATTTGCGGGGGTAACATGTGTTCTTCCAGCCCCCCCGTGGTGGCTGGCACAAATGACTCTAAATTGAAACTTTCCGCTTCCGGAATGAGCGACGTAAAAAACTTGAAGGCAGGGTGGGCGCGTCGCTTTGCCAAATGCCGTGCGTTAACTGCTAGTTCCGGGTCTTCGAACTGCGATCTATTAGCCCCGCGAGCATAAGTAGGACCTCGTGGCCTCCTACTCCGGCCAATCGCCATTGTGGCGTTTCGTAACGCTACACTATATCTAGTAGTTCGTGTACAGAATGGAAGCTAAAATTGTGCTTAGTTCACGACGCAAGGAATTGCTCGTTCATAATAATTATACGTACCGAAAATGAAAAACTTTAAATTCGGGTGAAGTTTACTGGCGCTGTAGTGTCGAAAAATCGTGTCGAGCTAAAATTTTTACTGTTGAAGCGGAAATAGTTATTTTCATGCCGCCGGCCGTTATCGACGGTTTTGCATGGTTCAAAATCCGCCGGGAACGTAAAATTCCCGGCCTAGTACTTACAAAAGTGACCTTGCTAGAGAATGGGCAGGCAGCATTGAACGGACTCCGTTTCGGCGCAGGGACGCGAGGGTCGCGGGTTCGATTCCACTTGTGAAACAAATTTTTTACTTTTTAAAAATGATTTAAATTTGTCGGCATGAAAAATTTTGTGGATTACACGTCCAGAAAATGTTTTGCGAGTGCTCGTGTTGCTTCGCCTCGGCTAAACCGCCTCGCCTACGCAATATATCACTCACACTCGCAAAATATCAATAGTTATTTGGATCACAAGTCCAGAAAATGACACAAAATTTTTCATGCCGGCAAATTTAAATCATATTTAAAAAGTAAAAAATTTGTTTCACAAGCGGAATCGAACCCACGACCCTCGCGTCCCTGAGCCGAAACGGAGTCCGTTGGCTATATTCAATGCTGCCTGCCCATTCTCTAGCGAATTTTTAGTCAAGGTCACTTTTGTATGTACTAGGCCGGGAATTTTACGTTCCCGGCGGATTTTGAATCATGCAAAACCGTCAATAATGGCCGGCGGCATGAAAATATTTAATCAGTCGTTTCGAAGAGAGGCATGATCATGGAAGTGATGAAAAAAAAATAAATAGGAAATTACTGAGTAATCATTCGAAACGAAAAGCGATCAAAAATCTCAGTTAAGTATGATTATACCTACTTAACAGACAGGCACTTTCTGGTGAGACAAGGGAGTGAATATATGTACTGACTTATTTCCCATACACTCAGGTGTTCCCCAAGGAACCGTGCTTGGACCGATATTATACCTTTTATACACTGCAGATCTACCAACAACAAGAACCACTACAGTGGCAACATATGCTGACGACACTGCTATTTTGGCCTCCCAGACTAATCTAACATCAATCAAGAAAACTGCAAACTAGCCTAAATAAAATTCAGCGCTGGCTAAAAACATGGGGCATCAAAGCTAATGAAACCAAGTCCACACATGTGACATTCACATTACGTAGAGAAACTTGTCCTCCTGTGAAGATTAACGACTGTCAGCTGCCACAGGTCGAAGATGCCAAATATCTCGGCATGTATTTGGATCGACGCCTGACATGGAAAAACACATATTCTCCAAACGCAAACAAGTTGGACTCAAACCAAACCATATTTACTGGCTCATCGGCCGTAAGTCAAAATTATCCTTGAACAACAAGGTATTACTGTACAAGTCCATCCTTAAGGGTGGGGTTTACCTGATTTGAAATGGTCGAAAAACGGTGGTTTTAAACATCCATATCTTTAAAACCACAACAGATGAAGGCAAGGTCCTTTTTTTATCTGAAAGATACGTCTTTCCTCTAGGGCTCCATACTTTTCTTTTTTCGATTTCACAACAATAAAATAAATTGCAATTGCAAACCTAATTCGAAATTAATAAAAAAAAAGTATGGGGTCCTCGGAAATTGAATTTTAAAGCGGTTGGTGCCATCACCGTTTTTCCAAAAAAAAACACAGATCGGAAAAAAACGACAAAAATGTGAATGAATTTCGTTCATTTACACGGAAGAAAAAATTGGAATGCAGCCAACCAGAAATTATTCTTTACCTTCAGGCCAAGTGGCGATTCCTAAAATAAGTAGGTATATTTCGGCTAGTTAGAAAGAAAACATTTTACCTGTAATTTAGGCAAGAGAACGAAGGAGAACTGAGGAATGTGGTATTTTTATAGATTCTGATTTTCTGTAAAATTTAATTGCAAGACCACTTTTATTAACATTATGTATGCCTATTTTCAGCCCTTTTGGCGTAATTTCTATTTTTTGAATATAGTATTTTTTATGTAGCAATTGTTTTATTTGAATTTTTATTGCATTGCTATAAATAATAGATAACAACAACAACATTTATTCTTGACTGTCTCAATGAAAAGTTGTTTTTGCATTAAGTGCGCAAAATGATTTTTTTTTGATGGGGCATGAGAATGTTTTTTTTTTTTGTCGAAACCGTCAGGTCAAGACTTCAAACTCATTCGAATGCGCCAACAATTGTTTTCAATTCTTTCGCACGAAATACAAACACTATGTTTTCTACAACCGCATTTTTAAATTTTTGAATTTTTTAATTTTTGTAAAATTTTCCTTGGATGCTAAAATATTTATCAAAAATAACATACTTTGCGACTTGATAACGATGCATAAATGTCATGTTTTTTTGACGGTTGTAGAAAAATAACTATTTTCTATAATTGCTTCAAAAAATTGATATTCACGCACAGTTATATGCATGAAGTGGGTCATTTTCTTACATATAATTTTTTTTTTACTGTTGTAAAATTGAAACTGTTGAAACCATACATAACAGTGTGTGAAATGCGATTTCACACACATAAGCTTTTCTGTTTTTAACTTCACGCACTGTTTTCTATTAGTTACTTAGCAACATGGTCACTGCGTTGAAAATTTAGATTTGTTTCAAAAATTTGAATTTTTAAATTTAGTTGCGTCTGGACGTGAGTTTTCATGAATTCCGAGTAACGAAACCAGACGAATTCGGATTATAATGTACACAATGATAAATAAAAACTTGTGCGAATTATGGAAGAATTAGAATTATTGGGATTCGGATTAACGAGGTTGCACTACCAGCAGTCATTAATTCCAAAAAGTCATTAGTTACACAGGTAACTAATGACTATCTATACAGATAGGTACTTGGAAATACCTTTTATGACAAGTGGCGATTCCTAAAATAAGTAAGTACATAGGTAGATTTATGTCGGCTAGTTAGAAAGAAAACATTTTACCTGGATGTACTGTATACAAATTGCTCCCACCAAAATTAAACACAAGATAATTGTCTATGTAAGAACTTTTTGAAAATTTAGTAACAGTTGATGAGTGTTAGTGCTTGTTACTTCATTGCCTTGCAGTGCTTTGTGCGTGTTGAATTGAGTAAATATTCTAAATAGTGTAGTGTTAGTTATTAATAGGCTTGGGCAGATATGCCGTAAAGAGACGGCATATATGCACGATAATATGCCGTAAAAAATGATCAAAATATGCACGAAACATGCGGTAATCCAAGGATATATTCGCTAATATATGCAGTAAAAACAAAAATAACTGACGAAAAACACTTTGAAATGTTTAGTAAAACATGTACACTAAACCCAAGTAAATCTAATACTTAAGGTAATAAAAACAACAAAATTTTAATTATAAAAGCAACTTAATTAAATTCAAAACAATACGTAAATTTAAGTGAAAATAAGGTAGGTACAGTTGGTTGCAAAAAAAAACGGGAACTGTCAGAATAAAATTGACACATTTTTACAATCTTTTCATAGTATGAGGCCTTCTTACGAAAGATAGGTTAGAATTAACGTCAAAATCCAATAACATTTTTGAAAAGTAGACAATTAATTGACAAATGGACAAAATCAAATTTATATTAGGAAAATTTTTCGTTTCCCTTTTTTCTTACAACCAACTGTATCTAAACAAATTTATATTATTATTTATTACAATAAATTACTAAATTGCATTTGCTTCTGTCCGGATCTCAACTCTTTTTAAAGGACCTGGGTTGGATTTTTCCAAGAAAGGTAAATCAGAGAGTTGTGGTTTTCTTTGAGACTTTCTAAGAAAGGAAATTAAATTTTGACCGGTCCAATTTCCTCGTATTTTACCATTTTTTAGGAAAATATGCTTTTATATGCTGTAACACAGCTATATATGTAGAATAAGTCTGAAACCTTCGATATATGCAATATATGCAAAAATGAAATGCGTTTTTATCGCTCAAAATGAAAAAATAAACATGTGTGTAGTTTTGACACCCATATATGAGCTTATAGGAAAAACATGCAAACATGCATTTGCCCAAGCCTAGTTATTAATTTGCCATAGTTTAATTATAGTACTGTAGTGTTTTATTAAGTTTAATTACATAGTTTAGTGTAATATTATTTATTAATTTATCATATTGCATTTAGTTTGAAAACTTTTGTGAGATTGTGCATCGCAAGATGGGAAATAAGCGCCAGAAGAGGCAATCCAGCCGCAAATTGCATTTGAAAAATATTCGCTTTCTCGGTGGTAGGCCTCAAAAGAATGGTAGTATTGAAGATGAGAGTTTGGTGAGTAACGATCAGACTGATTACACTAGTCTACAAATTTTGACTTTAAAAAAGTATTCTTCACGTAAAGTACTTTTTTTATTAATCTTCATATGCTGAATACAAAATTTATAATATATTCTTAAAATTAGTTTCCGTTTTCTAGAAAAAAAAATTACAAGATTTTTGCAAAAATTAACAGAAATCATATTGTTCTTCTATACATTATTCTGTATATATTTTATTCTGCTTCTGTAACATCTCGACAAACAGTCCAGCAATAATACTCGTCCACAGTGGAAAAATATTCGGAATAATTTTAACAAATTTTTGCTTGTCTACCCAAGCTGAATACGAGTTGATAAGTAAAAGTCATTTATTAGTTTAAGTTTTCACGATACCTGATATCTTCCAAATTTAACGATCCTAACCTTCTTGAACTTGATAATATTGATATTAACTTAGTTAGTTGACATCAAATGTCGAAAATATTGTGTTTTAGTGCTCTGTTCTGTATTACTAAGTGATAGAGTGTTAAAAGAGACATTTTGCTATAAAATATAACTTTTTTTTTTTACTTTTAACACTTTTAACACTTAGTAATCCAGAACAGAGCACTAAAACACAATATTTTCAAAATTTGATGCCAGCTAACTAATAAATATCATTATTATCAAGCTCAAGGAAGTTAGGATCGTTAAATTTGGAAGATATCATTGATATCAGGTATCGTGAAAACTTAAACTAATACATGACTTTTACTTATCAACTCGTATTCAGCATGGGTAGACAAGCAAAAATTAGTTAAAATTATTCAGAATATTTTTTCACTGTAGACCAGTGTTATTATCCACCTACGTCAGAATTTGTTCCTGATAGCCAGCATGAGGATAAACTACTAAAAAATGCGAATTCTGAGGAATCTTTTACAATGTGTATTCCTGATTTGATAACATTATCAACATCAGATCCTGAGGACGATTTCGTGCAAACACCGAAGAGAATAATGTAAGTGAAGGTCATTCCAATTCAATAGAAGTAAATGATTTTAAAATGGAAGGTCGGAGAATTATAAATTTCAATTATTTTTTTGAGTCTTTGAAATCATTAAAAAATCATCCTGGATTTAATTGTGGTTTTGAGTTTAATGAAATAATCAGTGAAAAGAAAATTGGTTTCAATAGTGCATTTACTTTGAAATGTAAATATAAATATTTTATATTCAGACAATCCCAACACTACTCATACTAATGTTACAACAGCTGCTGTTTCTGGAATAATTGCGTCTGGTGCGAGCTATTCTTGTTTAGATGAATTGAGTACTGCTCTTGACATACACCCAATTTCAAAAAAGACATTTTTTAGACACCAGAATAAGGTTTATAAAGCTTTTTATAGTATCACCTTTGAACAATTGGAAATTGCTGGTAAAGAAGAAGCACGTCTTGCCATAGAAGCAGGTATGGTAAATGAGCAAGGGATATCTATTATCACTGTTTTAGCGGATGGTGCATGGTCCAAAAGATCATATAAAACTAATTATTATGCCCTTTCGGGAGTAGCTTGTATTATAGGATATCGCACCAAAAAGATTTTATTTATTGGAGTTAAAAACAAATATTGTTGCATATGCGACCGCGATCAGCGACTTGGCAGCGAAAAAACTGAGCACGTATGTTTTAAAAATTGGTCATCTACCAGCACTTCAATGGAATCTAATAAATAATAGGTGATGGAGACAGTAGTGTCATAAGACGTATTAGGGAAGCGGCTCCCTATGGGCCACAATTCATCGTTCAAAAAATTGAATGTAAAAATCATATTTTACGAAATTTTATGAACAAAGTAAAGGAATTAGGTAAAACCCCAAAATTGGACAAGAAACTCAGAAATTTTCTTGCGTCGAACCACTTGCGTTTTCGTACGGCAGTTACAAAAGCAATCGAGTTTAGGAGCAACCAAGACGTCCCGAAAAATAATAAAATCTCCTTGCTGAGGAAAGACATTACAAATGGCCATAAACATATATTTGGTGAACATTCGGACTGTGATTTATATTTTTGTTCTGGTGCAAAGGAGAACGAAACTAATAATTACGATTTATTGAAAAGTAGTCCCATTTATTTTATGATACATTTATAAGTTTAACTTCGAAATTAAGTTTGAACGCACATTCTTTAATTGAAAATGTGGACACCAACATTGTAGAGACGTTTAATGCCATAGTAGCAAAATTTGTTAGTGGTAAAAGAATAAATTATTCACAAAGATCATCGTACACTGCACGTTCTATTGGAGCCGCTGCGTCCTTCAATTTGAAAGGGTATTTGCATGTCCAATTACAAAAACAAATTTCGTCAGACGGTCCTAGTACATTTGTACAAAACCATTGTAAAAGAAAATTTTAAAAATTGACGTCGTGTTCGAAAAAAAAAAGTTCGGCGTAACACGACATAGGTGGAAGATGCTGACTATGGGGAGAGGCTAATGTTCCTTTTATACCGGACATCAGTACTTCCGAGTACGAAGAAAAAAAAAAGATTTTTTTTAACGAATTGGAACAGAATAATCCTGAAGAAATATGTAAATTAACAATTGGTCAGCATTTAAATGAAAAGTGGCATACTGTAAGAGCAAAACGTCTTACAGCATCAAATTTCGGAAAAATTTGCAAAATGAAAGGCACTACAAATACTGCAGCGACGGTGGAACGTTTATTATATAATGATTTCGAAGGTACAACAGCTACGAAATTTGGACAAGAGAATGAAGGGTGTGCTGTCGCAGCCTTCGAACAATTGACACAACTAAAAACTGAGGAATGTGGTATTTTTTTATAGATTCTGATTTTCCTTATTTGGCAGCTTCCCCTGATAGGTTGGTTGTTGATGAAGAGGCTATTTTGGAACTCAAGTGACCATATAATGCTAGGGACTTGACTCCTTTTGAGGCCACTGAGAAAAAAATAGTTAAATTTTTAGAAATTTCGGACAGTAAATTAAAACTGAAAATTAATGATAAATTATATGTATCAAATCCAAGGCCAATTACACATTACAGAAAAAGAAAGAAGAAAGTATGGACAAAGAAAGGCCTTTGGTATGAAGAAATTTTTAAGAACAGTGTGTTTTGGGAAGGGAAGAGAAATAGTATATTTCAAACCAAGGTAAGAAAGTGGTTTCTTGCAGACCGCAGGCAAAGATTATAAACCGAGTCGTAGACGAGGTTTGTAAGTGCCTAAGGTCTGCAAGGACACTTTCTTAACAAGGTTTGAATACAATTTTTTTCCCTATCGGCACAACTTTGTTGAAAAAAGTCAAAAAAGATGGTTATATTCGTGATTAAAACGAAAATTTTGAGAATTGAATAGTAGGCTGTGTTATTTGTTTAATTAACTTGTCATCGCATTTGAAGATTTGAGGTTTGTTCGAAAATTTGATATAAACAGGGTAAAGTAATCTACCTACCTAGCTTATCTGTTTATTTTCCAGATTATATGATTGACCTACCAACTTACTTCATTGAATTGGCTTTCATTTATCAATAACTTATTTCACTTTTGACACTTTTGACATTTGTATTTTGGTACAGTTTTACCATAAACATTTCATGATTAACTTTCTTACCTTAGCGAGAAAGTTGAATTTTCTCACCTCAAATGAGGTATCCACAGCCTACATTTCTAACCGGTAGGGAGAAAAAAACTTTGCTTATTTTATATTCTGAAATCCTCGTAAAACCCGAAAACGAGATCTGCGAAATATTTCATTTAATGATTTTGTTTGATTGGAAATTGGGTAATTGGGTCTTCTTCTTTTTTCCCCTTTTTGTGTGATATTGGTTTTTGTTTTTCTATTTTTCGTTTCACTTGTGCAAGTATAGATACATATACGTTTCCTATTTATTTTGTCAAAAAGGTTTTTCCTAAAGCTCTATTTTTGAAAGACTTTTAAAAAATTATCTGAGCCAGAATACACATACACACATTATTATTGACTTATGAACAACATAACAAATATTTACACGTCTTTAAAGTGATAGTGCAAATGCACAACCAATAATACTGTATGTTTCAAAACATTTCTGGTCAAGGAGGTTCTGAAAAACAAAAGCATTAAAAACGTATGGTGTAACTTGAATATTCAGGTGGAAATGTGTTTATCACAATAATTGTTTTGAATGAACTGTCATAAAATGGCAATTTCAAAAAAAGCTTGAGAACGGTTCTTTTCCCTTACGATTCTACGAGAATTGGGGTTAGCCCTTGGCATTGGCGCCAAGATTTCATATTGCAGTACCGCAGAGGCGCAGACGATCGCTTATTTGCTTCGGATTAAAGTTAGGTTATGTACCAGGCACGGCCGCGCAACAACATCAACAAAAGCCAATAAACCCGGGCAATATGTGTAAACAAGTAATGTAACAACAATAAATAAATAAATAAATAAATAAATAAACAACAATTAACAATAATGTATTTTAAATTACTCTAGAGCAAGTGTTAAAAATGAGAGCCTTGAGCTTCGATGCACATTGGAAGACTCCTCTTTATCAAGCAGCATAGGTGCAAAAAATTGCCAAAAATAACGAAGAGTCTCGCGTGCTGTAGCCCCGTCTTATTGAAAATACCCTTGAGCCAGTTGGAGTTGATTGTCAAAACATCAAGAATGTTGTTCCGGTATCTTTCAGCTGTTACTGAATCTTCAAGATCCTTTCGAACAATCCCTTGACAAATTGACACTGATAAGTGATAACTCACTCTGCTGCAATAGTTGCCTGAGAGATAATTGGGGTTCGTCTTCCATTTGACCTTGAACAGTCTCAATATTTTCCTCAGTCCGAACTTTAGGTCGAGCACTTCAGCTGAACACTGCCACTTTCTCGAAATGTGTGAAGTGTGTGACCATTGGAAAAATAAGGTTCAATCATGAATATCTGTTGTTCAGGAGTGAAAATCATTCTCATAGATAACATTTTGCGAACAAAATTATTACGGCAATTAATGACGTTTTTGACAGTTCAGTTATTATTTGACAAGCTGCGCCATACGGTTTAAATGCTTTTGTTTTGCAGGACCTACTTGACCAGACATTTTTTGAAACATACGGTATTTGACAAGCTGCGCCATACGTTTTTAATGCTTTCGTTTTGCAGGACCTACTTGACCAGAAATTTTTTGAAACATACGGTAGTTATTGTTGGTTGATTCTTACTTTAAAGATTTAAAACAAAATACAACAAATTCTACCTGATTTTTAGAAATGCAACCCTCACATTTGTGTTACTTTTGTTTGGTGCTTTTGTATATTAGAAAAAAGCAATTTATCAGGTCTTTTCTGCTTTTTTATTAATTCTGTTTATGTTTTGTATATTTATTATTTTTCCTTTAATATGTAGAGTACGTTTATATTGTACATTATGGTGGTATAAATTATTGTCCGCTTAAAAATATCATCTGCAAATATCGTTTATCATCGTGTGATGATGTGGACTGGGTCACTTGAAGATTTTTTGGTCGGTTCTGTTAGTATATCGTTAATCGTTATGTAGTAGTCTTGTTGAGTATTTTTTTGCTTTACATTTTGTGCATTTCTTTCTTGGTACTCTTTGAATGTAATTAAAATTAATCATTCTTCATAAACATAATACATACTTAATACATACATACTTACTTAGGTATGTACATATATCAAATAACAGTCTTATTAAACTGTACCAATTTATTCTTTATAATTTATTATTACAATTAAGGCAGAATCATCATCATCAAGATAGAAATAAAATATATTTTGCTGTATGCTCCGAGGTTATTACATTTTTTAAACAATTGCACGCATTAGAAACAAAAATTTGTAGGGCAGTTCTGGGTAAATTATTATTAACTAAATTAATGACGAAATTGACAACACTGTGAATATTTAGAAACGAAACGTCATATGACAGGACGTGACGCCAATCTAACAAAAAAATATCCTGGCCTGGTGCGTGTTTAAAACAATCATCGTGAACGGCTAATATGTACGTAGGATTTTACCACTAAATTCACATTTGAGCACTTTGGTTGGTTTGGGAAACGAAAATATCTAAAAGCTTAGTAATGACATTTGAGGATTATGAACTAGGCCTCCGGCTGGTTCTGGCAGGTACCTAGACATTTCAGGTAAAAGTAGGCGAACTGAAGAGCCGGTTGTTTCATTTCAAATATTGCAACCCAAACTACACGAATTCCGAAATTTTGATCAGGTAAACCCTACCCTTAAGCCTGTGTGGACGTATGGAATTCAGCTGTGGGGAACTGCATGTGTCTCCAATATTAACATCCTGCAAAGGTTTCAAAACAAAGTACTGCGTGCCATCGTTGACGCACCTTACTACATTTCAAACAAAGTGATCTGACAGTGGCGGCTTTACCTATGGTTTGCAGGTTTGCGCAACCCCCAAAAATAATAACAAAAAATATTTACGAAAGTAATTTTCGTATATTAATATATTCGATTTAATTGATAATGTATATGTATAATATATTACATACGTTCATTCATACGTATTTACTTAAACACCAAACACTTTCTATATTTGCCGTTTTCGTGAATCGGTGATACCTACCCATCCTAGATGCTGGTTTGCATGCAGAATGCAACCCAGCCGATTACATTGGACGCTTGCGTATTAGCGAGCCTTCTCTTCTCCGTTCAAGTCCATTCCATAAGGTCCCAGCAGGTTGCAAGCAAACTGCAAACGTATGTTAACGGCGGTTGTTTTTATCAGAAGAAAAATGAATTCTGTGCAAAGTTTGATAGCGGAACCATTCTGTAGTCGATCTTCCACCGACAAGATCGAAATAAAAAAACTTGGGCGACCTACTCCAAACTTAAACATAAAACAAGCCGTTTCAAGTAAAAAACGAACATTTAATAGAACATTTAATCCAGACATTTACAATAAACATCCGTGGATTTGTGGTTGTGATGTAAAAAATGCTCTTTTTTGTTTCCCTTGCTTGTTATTTGGAGGAGAAGAATCGTGAACAAAAATAGGTTTCACAGATTTGAATCATTTAGGCGACCGAGTTAAGAAGCATACACAGTCAGCTAAACATATGAAAAATGTTGTGCAATTTTCACTTTTTGGAACTGTGAACATTGCAGCTCAATTGGATAGTGCATATCGTCGAAACATTGAATTGCAAAATGAAAAAGTGAGACATAATCGGTACATTTTAAACATTATAATTAATTGTGTGCGTTTTTGTGGAGCTTTCGAGCTCGCATTGAGAGGACATGACGAGTCCACCTCCTCCTCTAATCCAGGAGTTTTCCGTGGATTAATTAATTTTAGTGCCGACTTGGACGTTGCTCTAAAAGAGCATTTAGAAAAAGCTACGGTTTTTAAGGGAACGTCAAAAACTGTCCAAAATGAAATTTTGCTAACAATGTTAAGTGTGTGTCAAGAAGAAATTTCTAAGGAAATTAATGAAGCCGATTACTTGGCTGTAATAGCTAACGAAACCAGTGATGTCTCAAATATATTTCAAATGGCAATCGTTTTTAGATATATAGTTAGAGGAAAGCCGGTTGAAAGATTTTGGGATTTTTTAAGCCCTTCAGATCACGATTCAAGAACCTTCTCTTCGGTTATTCTTACAGAGCTTGAAAAGCATGTCAAAGATGATAAAAAAAAAAAAAATTTTTGCTCAAACATATGATGGTGCAGCAGTCATGAGCGGGTCGTCTAACGGGGTGTAAGCAATTGTAAAACAAACTTATGAATACACTGCCTACTACGTACATTGTTATGCACATCAGTTAAATTTGGTCATGTTAAATGCTGCTTCTGCAAACACCAATGTCCGTATATTTTTCGCAAACTTGCAAGGAATTTGTACATTTTTTTCAAATAGTCCTCAACGAACTGCAGTATTGGACGAAACAGTTAAAAAACGTTTGCCACGTTCGGCTCCGACGAAGTGGAATTTTAACTCCAGAGTTGTCTGTACTGTATTTGAACACAGGAAGGATATTATAGAAACAATGCGAAAAATTTTAAATAAAAGTAAAAATGCCAGTACTATCAACCAAGCATCAGGCCATTTAAAAATTCTTACCAGCAATTGTTTCGTTTGCTGGCTAAATTTATTTTACAAGATAATGCCCCATGTAGACATATTATTTGCAAAATTTCAAGCAAGAGAAATTGATCCTGTTATTGCCAACAAAAATATATTATCATTTGAAAATCAGTTATTACAGATTAGAAATAATATCCCCGAATTTCCCGAGACCAATGAACCATCAACTTCAAAACGACGTAAGACCGATAAGTGTGAGGAATACGCTCGAGAAGCAAAAGAAGTTTGTGATATTATTGTGTGTCAAGTCAAAGAACGCTTCAGCTTTACTGGCCACTTAATCGCAGCAACTCTCTTTTTTCCGGAAAAATAGTAATAAAAATCATAATTTTATTCAGAAAATACACAGGTGTTTAACTTCGTCCATAAAAATACAAAATTTTGTTAACTACTTACGAGTATAAAGTTATTGTAATCATATAATGGGTTGTTTATTAGAAAATTTTTACAATCGCTAAAAATACTTTGGTTGGCTGCTCTCTTAAAATTTAGGTGATAGATACTCAAAGTGCTTTATGGATTTTGTAAGTCTGTGACATGGTAAGTATAAATCTGCTCTGTGACGAGTATCATGCTGATGAACATCCTGTGCCCTATCAACAGACGACCTCTTGTGCATTACATATTCTAGACACCCATTAGTCGAGTCAATGAAGGTTTTTACTTCTTAATCCTCAGAAACAGCTCCGATTTTGATGATTTTTTTTTAAATGTGTGTATTTATATATTATTTGAAATCAGAAACATTTTGTTTGGGGCACGTAAATATTTATATTGTTTAAACAATAATTTGCTATTTATGGAAAAAAAATCCGTTTTCCACGATATTTATTCCCAAGATTTTTTTTATATGGAAACTGAAGTATAAAGAGTAGTTGTTAAGTTAGTTTATCGAAAATTATGCGCGATGATTATTAGATTGTTAAACACTAAAAAATAGGGGTCTACACAAACAATTAAGTAAATCACTTGTCTGATTCAACGAAATTAGATTTTGTCGTTAAAAATTTAATGTAAAATTTGAAGGTATTTGAGCAGTTACCTTTTGAAACAATTGATGAATAATTGCCAAGCAACATTTTGTACACCCTTTAAAGTCTGTCAAATTTGGGCGCGCTTTATTAGAAACGTCAAATGGTGAAAATTTATTGAAAATACTCAAAAAATAGACTACAGCGGCAGAAAAAAAATTGCCTAGTGGAACACTATCCAAATGTAGGCTTTACAAAATGTAAGGTTAAGAGAGTCGTCAATTTATTTGAAGACACAGGAAGCGTACGTGAACTAAATTACCTTGCTAAAATATCCCGATGGTGTTTTAGTCCTTTATGGAAAAATTAAAGCATCCAGTATAATAAATTACGTTCAAATGTTGTCTTTAACTTTGTAAGTGTTTGTAAGGTTAGCAAGATAAACGTCAAATATGTCACCTGCGCTTCTGCGAAAAGGGATGACAAAATTCTGCAAAATTGCGCGTTTGTTTCATACGCGTCTACGTTTTTGCATTTGCAGCCATGTTTAACACAGTTTTTAGCTTTTTTCTTGCAAACCAGACGTCTTTCAAGGACGAGTTTTTCCCTACAGCATTTTTTATTGACGAAATTTTTTTTATGTAAATCTTAATTGATTCAACATTTTAAAAAGGCATGTAAAAATTACGTTTTTCCACTACTTGTCTCAGAAGGTTTCATTATTGACTCTGGAACCGACCCCAGAAGTAGAATTTCTCTCCCAAAGTTAATAATAATTTTCATTTTTAATCTAGGTGAATAATGAACAGCCGTCACCTAGCAACGAAAGATTTTCGTTGATTTCATTGGTTAACGTAGACGATTTTCATAACAACCGTTGAAAAATGAGAACTCGGATCGTCGCATCGGACTAAATAATTTAATTAATAATTATTATCCGAAAGGGTTTTAACGTATCTAGTAGTGGAAAAAATAGTGTATAAACCACCGTGAAGAAGTTCCTTATAGCCTTCGCGCCTTAGAACCCTCGGCACGCCTCTGGCTCTAATCTTGGCGCTCTGGCGGTTATAATGATGAACTACTTCACCTTGGTGTATAATATACTATTTTAAGACTTGGGTGATTGAATTAATGGGATTTTATTCTTCACCGTCTAAAATATCTGCATTTTAAATTTCACAAAAATCCGCTGGAAAATAACTGGGTTATTAGGGTCGAAATTCGTAGCTGAGACACTCTGTATATCGAGTACGCAGAAAAGTTACGCCCGTATTGCCGAAATCTCGAGAAGAAGTGATAAGTACCTTGAATAATTTGGATTTAAAGACAATTAAAAATGAACATTTTTTTGTTGGTGAATGATCAAGAAACTCAAGTTGTGACATTTTCGTGCAAGACTAATTTGAAAGTTCAAGTAAAAAAAAATATTTAAATGGAACGTTTAGACAATGTGCTAAACACTTTTTATAGTTGTTTTGTTTACACGTTTTAGTAAATGGACACCATATTCTTTTAGTGTTTTGGAATTACTTTTAAAACCAAAAATTGTAGCAGTTGATTTTGAAGTAGCTATACTCGTACATAACGCCGTTTTAATAAGTTGGCCGGAAGTGCGTTTGATGGGTTGCCGTTTTCATTTGGGGCAAGCGTGGTTTAGGGCAATACAAAAATTTGGTTTAGCTACAAAATATAAAGATCCCGAAGATGAAGCCGGAAAGTGGATGCGTTATTTGTTTGGACTACCATATTTAGATCCTGAGGAAGTTGGTGACTGTTTCGCATTCGATTTCGGAGCATCACAACCCACAGATAATCGCATTACTCAACTAGCAGATTATTTGGTGGAACACTATATACATGAAAACGCAAAATTTCCTCCTTGGATATGGGCCGAATCATCATCTAGTGTAGACCATACGACTAATGCTTGTGAATCTTTTCACTCGCGTTTTAATTGCAGGTTTTATGTTACACACCCACCTCTATTTATATTTTTAGAAGTACTTAAAAATTTTCAAACTCGATACTTACATAAAAATACAAAGTTAAGTCGATTTAAGAAATAAAATAGTACGTAGTAAACAAAAATTATTACAAACCCAAATAACAAATTACAAATCAGGCATTATTAATAGATTTCATTTTGTTAAATGTGCTTCACATTTGCACAAAGTATAAAAAAAAAATTGTAAACAAGATTTGTAATTTTGATAAAATATAAATGTAACCAAAACTTGTGTTTTGTTTTATGTACCATCCTCTAATATTTTATTTAATTATATGTACGCGCAAGTGCAGCAAAACATCTATTGGCACTGTAAGTGTCTCTAATGCACCCCTTAAGAACTTAAGTGCAATTAGCAATTCCTCGAACTCCTAGTGCGGAAAAGCAGTACACCAAAATTGTACCTGCCGTTATAAGGGGATTATAAGCAATGGTTGGCGCGGAAAAGACGCCTGGCCAAAAAACATATTTCCTTATCTCATTTTATAATCCCTGGAGTGTTCCCGCAAGAACTCTAGTCACGGCTGCGATATTAAAGAGAGTCGGTCATAGGTAGACAGTGCCGAGATTTTATGTTATCTATGCTGTTCTGTAACAAGTATTGGAATAATATTCTGTAACATTTCTAGAATGTCATTCCGTATCTAAAACCACTATCAGAATATTCATATTCTAAAACAGGCGTATAAAATAGTATATTATGCACCGAGGGAGTGAAGTGGATGATTTCCACCCGAGGTGCAGTTTGTAGCCCGAGGGTTCTACAAAGCACTGAGGGTAAAAATCATTCACTCCCGAGGTCCATATATGTACTATTTTTTGTACGACTCACCGATTTTAATACAAAAAAGCTGAAAATTTGTAAATTGCTAAATTTAAGTGTCATGTTGACAGTTAAAAATAATTTTTTAACCTTTCGGCTTTTTTCAATTAAAATTTTTGGATCGTGCAAATAATAGTATTTGCACCTCGGGAATGCATGATAGTTACCATCCGTGCTTTGTAGGACGCTCGGGCTTCGCCTTCGGGCTACAAACTGCACCTCGAGTAAAAAAACAAATTAATTCGAAATAAATATGTATGTATCATAAAAGGTTGAATTGGCTATGGCTTTTTGCCCAAGGGGAAAAAAGATTACTAAAAGCTTGAGTTGGCTATGGTTTTTTGCCCAAGGGGAAAAAAGACCCGGTATACTCCATACTATCAGGGAAATTTTCGGTACTTATGACCAATCCTTACTGTGGCATTGGTGCAGTAAAACATGCGTTCGAAGTCCCATTAAAATAGCCATTTGTGTTAATTATTGCAATCAAAATATGATATATTCAGAAAGATAAAACTTAAATCTTTGTCTCTCTAGTGTTGTTTAAAAAAAAAATGTATTTTGAAAGTTGTTTTACGTCTTGAAGTTGTACATTTTTCTGTATATTTGACCTAAAATTTTTGATGGACATAAACCAAAAATGCAAATTTCAACACTAGAGAGACATAGTTTAATCTTTTATCTTGCAACAAAAAAAATATACACAAAAAAAAATTAAATTGCACCAAATTTTAATAGGACTTCGAGACCATTGCAAACAGTAAAATTGTCTCGACTACGTGCTGCCGCCTGGCGTTTAGTTTAACAATTTCAAATGCCCGCCTCTTATGTACACCCAAAATAAAAGTTTGCTTCTGGGAGTAGTTGTGCCTTGAGCATTACTAGACCAAGAAACAAAGATGATCTTACTCATTGTAGGTACATTGATCATAATAACGTTATGTGATATTTTTAAGAAAATCGCTGGGACAGGTCGATTTTATTTCGAAAAATGCCATCCTGTGATGTGCAATTTGTTTAAATGACGTCATTGATTTTTGCGCAATGACGTCAAGACGTCATCACCGATTTTTTTAAATGACAACCCCCACTTTTATTCTCTTTCTGTTAAACCTTCGTACTGCGTAAACCATCAATGAAAAAATTGGTACCTTGCGTAACAATTTTTTTGAGACAACAAGAACAAATAAACATCTAACATTAACAATAAAATTCAACGCAAATGTTGAAATTACCCCCCCGCCAACCATTTGGCACTCACCGACACGAATGCAGACTGTCAGGGCTGATTTGTTCCATTTCAGCGGGAAGGCTATACAGGGTGTTTTCGAAGTTGAGGGGTTCCTTTTAACACGACATACTATACATTATTCTTAAGAATTTTAGCCTAAATCTTCTTAGTAAAATGTTTGTATTAAGGGAGATAATTGATTGTATATCTTTATTGTTTTCTAAAATTTTGAGTCCGGTCCTGTCTATTTCTCCGCTGTCCTAGATTAATAACTGACGTGGCCCAGGATGGTGTCTTTCTGGAAATCGCTCTGCATACTCTCTGGACGCCGGCGCCGCAGCTGCATTGTGATAACGTGATAACATTGCCCATGCATTAGCAACATATCTGTAAGCTCATTATTTTCGTAATGATAAAGCAATTCCGAGTAATTAGATGACAACTCTGAGAGTATTTTTGATTAACGTCCATGCTTATTTGATTTTTTTTGTCAATTCAAATTTCTAACAAATCAGCGCAAATTTGAGCAGGACCGGTTTCAAAAATTTCAAAAAAATTAACTCATTGTATCTTCATTGCCGTACACATTTTACTAAGGTGACTTTGGCTAAAACTCTTTAGAACCACGCATACTATCACAGGTTAAAAGGAACACCTCAACTTCAAAAACACCCTGTATAAATATCTATAATAGATTCATTTTTGTAATGATGAACTAAAGTTACTAAATATAGTAACTTTTGTCTTGTGAACACATCTTTTACCGCGAATTTGGGGTTTTAAAAAGTTAGGTTATGGGTCACGTCATTTGTTCTGTCAAAACTGGTCCCAATCAAAGTATTGTGAAATTAAATTTGTTTAATTATTTTGAAAAAAAAAGTAAAGTTGCAGTTAACAAATACAAAAAGGCAGTTGAACGTAACAATGAAATAATTTTGCATTTTGCTACTCATCCTCGTCATCGTCGCTGTTTTCTAAGTCCGAATCGGAATCTTCAACCAAATTAACAATAATTGGGGATATGTCATGGATGCTAAAGTTTCCCATAAGCCTTGTCAGAGGCAGCAGTACTTACAAAAAATTTTTAGACGCTCAACCATACCACAAACCAGTAGAGAAAATAGAGTGTAGAAATCATCTGCTCAAAAATTATTGCAACAAATTGTGTAGCATTGCAGGAGATACACATTTCCCCGAGACTTAGAAAACTTCTTAGTGAAAGAATTCATAGATTAAGGACTGCAGTTACAGGTGCAATAAAGTTCAGAAGAAGTATGAGAGATTCTATTTCAAACAAAATTAAATTACTGAAACAAGATATTGACAACAATCTTTATCATGTCTTTGGTTGTCATGATAGTTGTGATGCATATTTTTGTAAAAAAAAAATTTGTGGAATTGTTGAAAGAGGCAGATGAATTCTACGAGAAATTATCAGTAACAATTCGAAGCTTGTCGGTTGATTCAAGAAGTCTTTTGCATGAAATTGACAGCAATGTAGTTGAACAATTTCACTCCATTGTCGGAGGAAAGCGCATAAATTATTCGAAAGGGCGTTCCTATAGAGCAAGATATCACGCAGCAGTAGTTTTATTTAACACTAAAAGGCCACATTATAGTTTACATAAAACTATAGTCGGCAAAAGTCCCCTAAAAATTAAACAACGTTTCGAATTGAGAAGACGAGATAAAATAAAAAGACAACTGACCTACGCCAAGATATATAAGAAAAAATCAGATCAGGTAGAAGATAAGGATTATGGGGTATTTTGTCAACGTGCTGACATGGATCCTGACGTATTTGAAGCGGCCAAATCTTCCTTCATAAAAAGTCTAGAGAAAGATGAAGAGGAAAGAAAGTTTTTTGAGGAAAATACAAAGCTCCAGTCCGGTAGTGGCGATTGGCTGAGAATGCGAAGAAAACTTTTAACGGCATCCAATTTTCAAAAAGTATGTCGAAGACGCCGCACAACAAGTTGTGTCAATTTGGTACGTGATATAATATATTCAAATCATCATTCTCATTATCGTGTGTGCACCGTGCCGTGCCGTGGTGTGCTGATCCGTGATTTATTGACATTTTCCCTGGTAAATTGCTGGTCTTTTTTGGTGAAATTTGCTTACTGCAAAGATAAGTACTTTTTCATTAAATATTTTTCACTGTTATCTAATTTGTTAGGAGTGGAAACATTAGCGGCTCTTGGCAGATTGTTATCTTCCTTGTTGCTGCTGATAGCATTTTTTGCTATCACAGCAACCTTATCTATTTTCAAATTCGTTTTTGCGGAACTTGTCGGGTTTCTTGCCTGCTAACATGGCAGTGAAGTGTCGCAAATGTAACAAATGCATTGCAAAAAATGGTGAATACTTGAGTTGTCGGCGTGAAAGTTGCAATGGTTCTTATCATATAACTTGCGTTGGAGTTACTAAATCTATGTTAGCTAACATGAAAAAATCGGGGGATATAAAAACTTGCAGCAGTGGCTTTTGCACTCCTGTGTCTGAGCACGATGGTGATGATGGTGTCGTAGAGGGAGGAATTACTAGACAGGGGCAACTCTTACAATTTGGAATTCAAACCTCTTACATTCTGATAATAGATGTGTAAAGTTTTAGTCCGCAAGGAAGTATTATATACCCTATTCGAGTAAGAAACTTTTAATTGCTATTTTATTAGTTCACCAAAAATGTCATCCTTTAATTTCTGAACATTCCTCTTGCAACATGGGCAACGATCGTGATCCCAAGCTGCATGAGCAACTTCCTCAGAGTCGGTTTCCTCCCTATTCATGGTGTTGTTATTGTATTGACTGGCTGAGACCTGGCTGTCTCAGTCTGTAATGGATGGTGAAATATATGACATTAATTCCTACAATGTATTTAGATGTGACAGAGACTTTGGCAAATGCAAAGTTAAAAGGGGTGGTGGGGTGCTGATAGCGATCAAAAGTAACATAAGGGCTGTGAAATTGGACACTAGCAACATCGGTAATTTGTGTGAAGTCAATTGTGTAGATTTGGTAGCTGTTGAGGCTGTTCTTGGTAACAAGTCTTTGGTTATTTGCGCATTGTACATTCCCCCGGGGTCTAAGGTTGACTGCTACACAACACTTCTTGATTTCCTAATTTCGAACAACCTATTCTACGATTCAGACGTGATTTTCTTGGGAGATTTCAACATGCCTGATTACATTCTGTGGTCTCAGAGCAAATCGTCATCTTCAATTTACACACATTTTTCATGCTTTTGCAATTTTTTTACTTTGAATCAATTCAATAATGTAGCTAATAACATGGGAAAACTGTTGGATTTAGTTTTGAGTAATGGTTCATGTTGTGTCACCAAAGCTAATGATATCCTTCTTAGAGAGGATAAATACCATCCTGCATTACACATCGTAATTTGTGCTGAATTTTGGGAAAATTTTCCCACTTCTACTCGCGACAGCTACAACTTTAAAAAAGCTGATTTCCGTGGATTGTATCTGGCATTGTCTCATGTTGATTGGACGGTTCTTGACAGTATCCCTAATCCAGATGAAGGTGTTGACTTATTGTATAAAGCACTATTCTCGATTTTCGACGAGTTTGTTCCCAAGAAACGTCAATCACTTGGTTCATATCCTTTGTGGTTTAATAGGGAAATCATTGGTCTGATGAAAAGAAAGTATAAAGCATTAAAGAAGTACAAACATTCCAGGGCAATTGAAGACTACATTTGTTTTAAGGGCCTTAGATCGGAAGTGAAAACTAAAATAAAAGCTGCATATAGGAACTTCATAGTAAACATGAACGATAAAATCAAGACGAATCCTAAATGTTTCTGGGGATATCTGAATTCAATGAGAAAAACAACTTCAATTCCGGCTGTCATGAATTATAGAGGATTAATAATCAAAGATCCTAAAGATATTGTGAACAAATTTGCAAATTACTTTTCTCAGTCGTTTAATACAAATAACAATTCTAGTATTAGTACACACAACCCAACAGTCAATCAAAATGTTTTGCATGTTGACCAGTTAACAGAAAGGGAAATAGTATTACCGATAAGTAAGCTAAAGAACAATGAAACTTGTGGTACTGATCAGATACCTTCTTTCCTGATTCGTGACTGCAGACATCTGTTAGCACCTCCGTTAAAAGTAATCTTCAACTCCACAATTAGGTGTTCTGCGTTTCCGGTTAAGTGGAAGGAATCACGAATTACTCCGGTTTATAAAAATGGTGACAGGTGTGAGATAACTAATTAGTAATTACAGACTGTGACGATTTTATCGGTCGGTAAAACCACCCGCAAATTCGTCCCCACTAATTAGTGAAGAGCGCCGACGCAAAACCTGCAACGGAAGAACTCGCTCTCTTTTCCGTGCAAAGGTCCACCGAACAGCACATAGTACCGTTTCGCCCGTGTTAAAATTTAGTGTCCGAGCGTTGAAGGAAATAACGTCCCGGAGGCGAAGGTCAAAGGACCGATAAAGATTAACCGGCGAAGGGATAGGCTCGCGATCCAATTAGGGATCGGAACCGGAATCGTCAAAAGACGGATAAATCGCGGTACTAGCGTCGCAAGTAAGTACCACCTCAAAACCAAAATGGCGGCCCTCGCAGCTAGAAAATTTTTACTGTTCAGAAAGGCGACCAGCAGGATTCAATTCTCATTCTCATTCTCATCTCAACGAGTCTCCAGGATTTTCCTGTTCACCGTTTCACCTTCACCCAGCCACACCACCTCGTGGAGGCACCAACCCGGTAGAGCCCGGCCAGGGAGGAAGCGAGCCCCGACTCCGGAGGAGCTCCGCCGGCGACACAAATTTCTCTCGGAAACCAGGACGGTCTTCCTCGAGCCACACTCAAGGTCCCACTGAACCATGACTCGATCATCAAGTACCGGAAACGAGGAGTGACCAGTCCTGCGCGACATCGCACCCTGCGAGGTGCAGGAACCGGGCAAACCGCCCCTGTATATACCGGGCAGAAATAAATGTTGTGTTGTCCCTCAAAAGTTTGTATCTCTCTCCCTTCCGCGCCCCAATCTGGACACCTGATTTGTGTTTTGTGGCCGGCCCGACCTTCTGGGTCTTTTGCCATTATTAACAACTTTTCAAAAATATTTGAACTTGTACACTTTTTCATCGCATCTACAATCATGTTGCACATATGACATCCTTCTTTCAGCATGGTTTTCAGGCCCGAAGATCTACGGTTACAAATCTACTTTCGGTAACGCATTTTCTCCAAGTAAACTTGGACGCTCGTAAACAGATTGATGTCATCTACATGGATTTTTCTAAAGCGTTCGATCGTGTTGTTCACAAGTTGCTCTTGACTAAACTGGATAGTTTTGGTTTCTCGGACAATCTAATTCAACTTATTGCGTCTTATCTTAGTAACAGGGCCCTGTTCGTTCAGTACAGAGGTTTTAATTCCAAGCTGTTTCAGCAACTATCTGGAGTTCCTCAAGGATCTGTCCTTGGTCCTTTGTTCTTTGTTATATTTAGTAACGACATGACTGACCTCCTGGATGTGCCTTTTCAACTATACGCAGATGATCTAAAAATCTATAATGTCATAGAAACCGACGAAGACTGTCTTAAACTACAGCGCAATATTGATCTGATTCAAAACTGGGCAAGAACTACTCGATTGAAAATTCGGCATTACAGCGTGTTAATGAGTTTAAAGATCTGGGAGTTGTGTTCGATTCCAAACTCACATTTCGGAGTCACGTTGAATATGTTCTGTCTAAAGCGTATTGTACAAACATGTCATGCTAAATACTAGATTAAAATTCTTGTATTGTATTGTAAGAATCATAGCCTCCAGCTATATTTAACCGGTCGGGCCAGGTAGCCACCCACCCCTACCAGAGACGACTGGCGGGTAGTTCTTGACCAGACCAGAAGCTTGTAAACACTAAGAGAATAAACAGCAGCCCTAACTTGTGTGTTTTAAATCTAAAACCATCCAGATTAACAGGCATTCTGTAGATCCAACAAGCGATCCTACAGAATCAAACACGTATAAATCTCTGGGCTTTGTCATACGAAATGGGAAATTATTTGATAATCCACAAACTCTCCTTTGTCTCTATAAAACGTATGTAAGATCTACACTTGAGTACGCCAGTATTGTTTGGTCACCCTGTTACAAAGTTCATATTTGGTCTCTTGAAAAAGTCCAGAGACGGTTTGCCAAATCTTTCATGTATTTTTCTTCTGGTGAGTATCCACAGAGAGGTGTGCCACACGAGACCCTTTTAGAGCAGGTGCAGATTCCATCCCTAGCTTCTAGGCGTAAATTAGCCAGCATTAAGTTTCTCTCAGACGTTTTTAATTGCTCAGTTGATTGCCCCTACTTGTTATCTCAGTTTTCCATCAGAGTTCCGTCTTTTAGTTGTCGTAAACATGGTACCTTCTATCTAGTTCTAGATACTGCAAGAACCAATCTGCTACAATATTCTAGCCTATATCAGATGGTTAAGAATTACTCTGATGTGTGGAGGGAAAGTTAGACGTTTTTTGTACTAACAGGCAAGAGATCAGAGCACTAAGTTCGTATACAACCTAATCGAGTTTCCATAGTCTTCTCGCCATGAGAATCAGTAGTATTAATAGCTGATCTTTTCAGTTGACTCGTAATTGGGTTTATACACCTGTGAGTCAGCTTTACAACAACAATAATAATAATAATAATAATAATAATAATAATAATAATAATAATAATAATAATAATAAGAGTGCCGTGACAACTGTCTAAATGTCAATAAATTCGCTCTCTAATAAAAACGCGCCAAATGTTGTTGCAAGTGCTTCACTGCAATCCAATGGTGCTACAGAAGTTAGAAAACGCAAAAAATGGACTATGGAAATGAATATTTTCATTATACGGGAATATTTTCGGATCACGAAACTACAGGATGTTGTGAGTACTTACAGGCTTGATTTATTTAAAGCGTTCCAAAGTAAGTACCCCCAGTTTCCTGTTACTATTCAAAATTTAGCTGACCAGAGGAGAGCCATTATGAAGAAAAACTATATCCCTTCGGCAATTTTAGAAAAGATTAAAAATGATGTAAAGTTAGAATTGTCAATTAATTATTCTGACAATAATGAAGTTTCTAATAATTTACTCCAAAATTCTGTTGAACCGCAAAGTTTACAAAGTTTATCTAATCATAATGACTCTTTCTGTTCAATTATCGATTCACCAAACACCATACAAACAGACATACATAATTTAGACTTGAGTTATAATGATATACATGTTATTAATAAAAATTTTTACTACCATCAAAATTTTAAAGAACAAATTGAAGATGAATTTAATAGAACTCTGAACGAATTTGAACATATAGAACCATTTAATAGACCACTATTACCTAAACAACAAAGCTCCAAAAAATTCTTTGCAATGATTGAAATTTTAAATCAATTCATTTTACCTAAATTTGTAAATAACATCACAAGTTTTAAAAAATTACACAGTATTATATATAGTGGAGCTTTAACAATTATCAGATTAAATGGATCAAAAGAAATTGGCCAGACAAATAATATAAAAACGAAAGAATTACCAAAATGGGAACGAAGACTAAATAAACGTATTAATAATATCAGACGAGATTTAGGTAGAATAACTCAATATTTAAAGGGTATAAATTCTAATCATCTAAATAATTGTATTCAATCCATTTTAAATAACAACCGAATACATTGTTTAAAATATAACGAATATAATAAAACATTAATAGAAATCAAAGATACTTTATTACAGAAGTTACATATTTATTCTAAACGACTCAAAAGATATAAAAATAATAAACAACGGAAATTTGAAAACAAACTATTTAGAAATAATGAGAAGTTGTTTTACAAAAATTTAACAGATAATAAAACTCAAACTAATAATGGTACACCAAATATAAACGAAATTAAAGAATTCTGGTCAAACATATGGTCAAATGAAGTTCAATTTAATAATCAGGCAGAATGGATTCCTCATTTAGAAAATGATATACCAGATAGTAATAATCGACATCATATTCAAATTAGCCTTGAAATTTTAGTTAAAAATATTAATAGTTCACATAATTGGAAATCCCCTGGAGGTGACCAAATTCATAACTTTTGGTTAAAAAAATTTACTTGTATTCATAAATGCTTACTTGATCACTTTAACGGATTTATTAGGGAACCTAACACATTTCCAGAGTTTTTGGCCCATGGTATAACATATCTGAAACCAAAAGATTCCGATACTAAAAATCCATCAAAATATAGGCCAATCACATGTCTGCCTACAATTTATAAAATTATGACATCTTGCATTAAAGTAATAATTTACGACCATTGTCAAAAATTAAATATACTTAATGAAGAACAAAAAGGTTGTGTTAAAGAGTGTTTTGGTTGTAAAGAACAACTCATAATAGATACGGTAATAATGGAACAAGCTAGAAAAAATAATAGAAATATTTATACCGCATTCATAGACTACAAAAAAGCCTATGATTCAGTACCACATTCATGGTTAATTAAAATTCTTAAAATTTATAAAATTAATTTGGATTTGATTAACTTTTTATCTCATGTTATGACATTTTGGAGAACTACTTTAAATTTATCAATAAACAATACTAAATTAAAATCCGAGCCTATTCAAATTAAACGGGGGATTTATCAAGGAGATTCTTTAAGTCCTTTATGGTTTTGTCTAGCCATTAATCCTTTGACAAATCTATTAAATAGCACTGGATATGGTTTCAATATTAGACTTAATAATACCACACTATCCAAATTAAATCACCTTCTCTATATGGATGACATAAAACTTTATGCATCAAAAAAGAATCACATTTTATCTTTACTAACAATAACTGAAAATTTCTCAAATGATATTGGGATGAGTTTTGGTATTGATAAGTGTAAAATGCAATCAATATGTCGCGGTCATTACGAACATTTAGAATATATAACTCAAGAAGGAGAAATCATTAAAAATTTAAATAAAGGAGAATTTTATAAATATTTAGGTATTAATCAATCAAATCATATTCAACATTCAATTATAAAAGAAAATTTAGAAAAGCAATTTTATTTAAGAATTAAATCTATTTTAAAATCAAAATTAAACGGTAATAATTTAATTAAAGCAGTTAATACATATGCTGTTCCATTACTGACCTATTCTTTCGGTGTTATAAAATGGTCCAAAACTAATTTACAGAACATAAACATTAAAACTAGAGTTCTTTTTACCAAATTTAGTAAACACCATCCTAAATCTGCTATTGAAAGATTTAATTTACCACGCGAAAACGGTGGTAGGGGTTTTTCAAATCTAGAAGTACTGCTAAAAAATCAAATTGCTTCACTAAAAAATTATTTCCTCAATAGAGCTCGTGATAACACCTTTTTTAATGCTTTGGTTTCAGCCGATAAAGGCTACACACCTTTAAATTTAAGTGATAATATAATTTCAGATATTGTTAAGCCAAATATACCTGACACTATAGCAAATATAAAACAGAAGTCTTTACATGGGAGATACTTTAAAGAACTGGAACAACCAGAAGTTAATATTCAGGCCTCTCATGCATGGCTTAAGAAATCAAATATTCACCCTGAGACGGAGGGTTTTATATTTGCAATACAAGATCGTGTTATAAATACAAGAAATTATAAAAAACACATATGCGGTTTACAATCGATAATTGATAAATGTAGGATTTGCGGAACTGAAGGGGAAACAATTGAACACATTATTTCTTCTTGCACCGTTTTGGCTCAAAGCGAATATAAAAAACGACACGATATATTCGCTAAAATTATACACATGAATTTAGCTGTTAAATTCAATTTATTAAAGAATACACAACCACATTATAGTTATACACCAGAAAGTTGTTTGGAAAATGACAGTTACAAGTTATATTTTGATAGAACAATTTTAACTGACATTCATATTAAGCATAACAGACCAGACATTATTATTTTAAATAAACAACAAAAGCAAGCATATCTTTTAGATATAGCTGTTCCAAATTCACATAATATAACACAGACATATAACACAAAAATTAATAAATATTTAGAGCTGTCCGTTGCTATGAGAAATCTTTGGTGTTTAGAAAAAATTTCGATTTTACCACTTGTAATTTCAGCAACGGGAATAGTACCGCAATCTCTTTTTAAAAATTTAAAAATTCTGGATTTAGATAACACATTGGTAGTTGAAATTCAAAAAGGTATATTATTATACTCATGTCACATCGTGAGGAAGTTCCTTAACATTGACACAGAACATAATACACAACAAAGTCAAAATGCGGAGGCAAGACGCCGGTAATTATGTTGATAAGCACTGCACTATTACTTGATAGTAATATCCGTAATAGTGTATGTACTCCGGCAAAATTGCCGTGCCGCCGGGTGGAGGTGGGATAGTTGAAATAAAATCAAAATCTTCAAACTCCTTCCATAAAACATGGAAAACATTTCGAACAAACTGCGTTCCGCCAGTTGGATAAACCATTAGGAGTCAAAATTTTAGAGTGCTGTATGTTCATTGATGAAGAATACCAATTTCTTGGGGCTACACCAGACGCACTAATAGGTAATCGTACCTACCTTAGTTGAAATAAAATGCCCCTTTTCGGCATTCAACATGAAGGCAGAAGAGGCAATCGAGAGAAAAAAAATTAACTTTTGGAATAAAAATAATCACAGCATAAACAAGAAACATGCTTGGTATTACCAAATTCAGGGTCAGTTACATGTAACCAAAAGAAAAACATGTATTTTGGCTGTATGGATATCAGGTAACGATAATTTAAAAATTGAAAGAATAAAACAAGATACATATAAATTTCTGGAAACTTGAGATGGAACCTAAATTTGTACAATTTTATATGGAGTGTATTTTGCCTGAATTAGATGCAAGGCATAGAAGAAATATGAAAATACGAGATCCTCCTTATATCCTACAACCTACAAGCAATAAAGGATAAACAAAAAGAAATACGAAATGAATTTTTTTTTCTTCGGTTTTAGCGGAAATACGATCTGAAACACCTTTTGACCACACCACATACAGTGTGGAAACTTTAACTGGAATAAAATTCATAACTTGGACACGGGCGATTTTTGTAAAAAATACCGAAACAGGTCGATTTTTATTTTTCCTTGCCCACATTTTGGCGCATATGGTTATTGCATATCTCCTCCCGGAAGTGCACAACCACTTCTAACTAAGGGTACGCCAAGGAATACAACGCACTATTTGTTTCCTGAATATTTTCAAAGCCTACGTGCTAAAAAATAAAAACCAATTTTATAAGCTGAATTCGATTTAATGCAACAAATGCTCAAAATGGGCACCGTTTCTTTCTTGGCAAAACGATAGTAACCATCCCTTACGTTTCGTAACATTTCCGGTGTGATTTGCCTAATTCCATGTTTAACACATTGCTTACGGTCTTCAATACTGTTCGGTTTTAGGCATGAAATTAGGCAAATCCCACCGCAAATGTTATAAAACGTAAGGGATGCATGTCACTATCGATTTGCAATTGGCCAAGAAACAAACGGTGTCCATTTTGAACATTTGTTGCATTAATTTATTTTTTATTTTTTAGGACGTAGGATTTGAAAATATTCAGGAAACAAATAGTGCGTTATATTCTTTGCGAAGTGGCCTTTCACTTGGCATACCCTTCCATTTGAAAAAAAAAAGTTAGGGGTGGTTGTGAGCTTCCGGGAGCAGATATGCAAAAACCATATACGCCAAAATTTGGGCAGGAAAAAACAAAAATCGACCTGTTTCGGGATTTTTTACACCAAAATTGTGGGAGAAACTTACCATCCTAGGAAAGACCTGAAGTCCGTGGTGGCGAGCCGTACAAGCTTGGTGACACAGCTGCAAGCGTGCAACACGCCGCAAGAGAACGAAGAGGACGCCCCCAAGGAGGCCGAAAAGCCAAAGGAAAAGCCCGAGAAGGAGCAAACCCCAGCGGAGAAGAGCGATATGGCATGTCAGACGGACCCCATGTCCAAAGGCGACGAGGAAAAAATCGATAGAGCCTGGAAAAGGGTTAAACAAGCCGAGGCCCGAATGAGGGAACTAAGATCGGAGAACGAGAGGCTGAAAGAGGAGCTTCGAAAAGCTCCCAAAAACAAGGATGAAGAAGAGAAACGACTCCAAGAAGTGTTGGAGGGTGAAGGGATAGACCAGGTGGCGATGCTCAAACTAAGGTGCGTCGACACCATGAAGATGAGGAAGTTGGTACAAGCAGTCTTTAGGGAAAGTAAGGGTAAATATTTATGCACCCACAAACTACCAGCAGCAGAAAAACCAAGACAGTCAACCACAGAGAAAAAAAAAGAAAGACCTTTGCCCTAGTGGTCGAGAAAAAAGGAATGCAATATAGAGAAATACTCGATAAGGTAAAAGCAGCAATCAAAAGCGACCTCTCAAAAGAAGCGGTCCAGGCCATTAGGAGCACCAGAGATGGTAAACTGTTGATCACCCTGGAGAAAGATATGGAGAGGATGGGCAAGCTAGAGGACGCCCTGATGAAAGCCGCTGGCAGCCTAGCAGTGAAGAAAACGAGTTCCAATAAAGATATGGAGACAGTCCATGTCAGGGGACTAGACGCGACCACAGACAAGAACGAAGTTGTGGCCGCACTCGAAGAGAAGTTGGGAACGGGAAAAAATTGGAGGTTGAGCGATCTGCGACCAAACAGAAACAACACCCAGGCCATCACAATCATCATGAGGAAGCAGGACGCTGAGGGCTCGCTTAGAATAGGAGCTGTCAGGTGCAGGTTAGAAAGAAGGATCTCGACCGGGAGGTGCTATAGGTGCTGGTCTTTTGACCACAAGGCCGCAAACTGCGACGGCCCAGATCGGAACAATGGCAGCGTGCAATCACCAAGGCCTGTGATGTGGTGTTTAAGAAAAGAAAGAACAACCCATCTGGACGACGACCGGTATGGTGCTGGAGTGGGGATGTGGCCGAAGCAAGAAGGGTCTGCCTAAAAAACAAAAGAGTGATGACCAGACGTAACACGGTACGTCACGCCACGACAGAAGAAAAGCAAGAGGCGTACAAAAGATATATGAAGAGTAGCAAAGACCTAAAAATAAAGATTAAGGAAGAGAAGGACAGGAGATGGCGGGAACTCTGCTAAGATCTCAACCGGGACATTTGGGGCGATGCGTTCAAGATTGCATGCGGTCGATGCAGGATACTTCCAAAAATAACATTAACCGATCGAGAACTCGCCCGTGAAGTGGAAAAACTGTTCACCGAAGCAAGACACAGCAAAAAAGGGAAATACGGTTTTATGCGATAACCGCTATCACCAACAATTACACAGTGAAGAACACGCCGTGTGATAAAAAGACGCTTTTACCTCGTGTTTTATACAAGATTTTATCGAATTTTGAAGAAAAATAAACTAAAAATGTTCTCCGTACAAATTTATTGTCGAATTTGATCTAGAATTCTAGAGTCGTTGCTATACCAACTTCTAACAATAACAACGAGTTGTTTATGAACATTTTCAAAGTGTTCGAATTGAAAGTGCATTTTGTTGGAAAGAAGTGAGTTCTTCTGAATATCCAGGTACTGAAAACGATGCAAATGCAGCTCTTGCAAAATATGTTGCCAGAAAAATCAAGCCAAGTGAATGAATATGCTTATCAACGTTTCAAAACAAGGTATGATGAGAAAAATGTCAAAGAAGCTATCAAGGAAAAAGTTCTTGTGACATGTTTTGTAAACAGAGCCAAGGAGCAGAAATCTCCTACTTTGTGGAGTCGATAGAAAATAAGAAAAAAAAATCTGCAAAAATTGTTGCGACAAGGTAACGAAAATAATGGAACTGATACCATAAGTGCTAATGATCCAGCATCGTTCCCCCGCCCAGGAATCTTACCGGGACTATCAGTGCCGGTTTCAGAAGATAAAAGTATTGTTTTCAGAATTGCATTATAAATATTTATAATAAATAAATGTTCTTTTGCTGTTTTTGTCTTATTTCTCGGAAAGAAAAATGATTCGCTGTGACAAAAAGTAATAAGCTCCAGTTACAAAAAGCTAGAGTTTATAAAACTACAATGAAATACAAAAAGTTAACTTTTACCATCAAAATTCGACAAAATTCTTTATTGTCCCAAACTTCAAAATGATTTGATCGATTTCGCACAACTCTTTGTTTTCGTAGCGGTAGATCTTCATCATCGCTGAACGCATTTATAACACCAACATTTTCCATTGTTATTAAAAATGAATTAATTTTGAAAAAAGCCGTGAACGTCTATTTTCTTTTGAATCAACTGCTTGTTAAAGTCCAACCATTAGTTAACTTATACAACGTGATCAAGAATGACTAAATCTGTTGGTAACAACGAAAATTTGAACGATTTTGGTACCACTGTAATCTAAACGCATTTCCGGTTGTCGGCTTTGACAGAGTTGACAGGCGAATTTGACGTTTACCATAAAAGGGTCATTTTTGTAATAGCATAAACATACCCGACATAACCTAATTTTTTTAATGTCGTGTCAAGTTAAAACATCCGGTCAGTGACAATTATGAAACAGAAAAACACCAATAGGTATTTTTAAATTGTTTCATTGCCAACAGACTTTTAAAGAACACATTCACAACGTACTTTCGGCAGCGTACAGATCGTTGGGATTTGTGATACGCAATGCCAAAGTAATACAAGAGGTTGATGCTTTGAAGGCCCTGTATCTTGCACTGGTCAGGTCCAGACTCGAGTATGCGTCGCTTGTGTGGTATCCCATATACGGTGTTACCGTCGGCAGCTTGGAGGGCATTCAGAGACGTTTCCTCAAGTATTTGTCATACGTCTTTAACGGGGTTTATCCGTGTCGGGGGTGTCCCCACGGTGAGCTGCTACAGAGCTTTGACATTCAAAGTCTCTCGCTCAGAAGAAAGATAAATTCGGCCTTATTCTTGTACCACCTTGTCCGTGGCCGTGTTGACTGTCCTGACTTGCTGGGTAAGTTGTCGCTGCGTGTTCCGAGGCCTAACCTGAGGAATGTCAGTACGTTCGTGGTTCCAACACCGAGAACCAATCTGCTGAGAAGGTCGCCTTTGTTCCATGCCGTTTCGAACTTCTCGCAGATAGAACATGAAGCCGACATTTTTGTCTGTCGAGCGTCTGACATCAGGAAGGCCTACGGTGCGGTTGAGGTCTCTGAATGTTAGCAAGTTTTGTCTGTCTCCGCTTCAATTGGCTTTTTCAAATTTTTATTTTTTGTTTCTCTTTCTATTTTACATTTCTCATTTCTTCTCATTGTGTCGTGTCTGTTACCTATTCTTTTTAATTTACATTTCATCTGACTCTATTAATGGGCTCTGCCTGTTGAGTCAGACATTACTAATAATAATAATAAATAATAATAATAACAGCCTCAGTCATTGTTGATCACTAGAGAGCGGAATATATGAAAATTGCATGTTGTGTATTTTTCATATGACATTAATATATTTTGGCACTTACCCAGTTTAAACTTAGAACGAACGATTAGCGTTAATTAAATTTTGCATATTTTGCATATTTCAGCATTTTGTGCATATTTTGGCATTGTGAGCATAAATGCGCATATTATGAAATTAAAAACCTTATCAAGTTCGTCTTTCGCATCCTTATAAATTTGCACATTATCGAGGTGTTTGAAATTGCCGACGAAGGTCCAGGAAATATTTTTATGGGAGTTTATAACTTGTTTTCCTGTGAATGCGGTGTCCCAGTGCGTGTGGTTCCTTTGTCGGCATACATTTTTTGATGTTTGCGACTAAGAAAAACATGTCGACAGTTTTGTTTTTGAAAAGTCGACTGGGACTAAGAAGAGTCTCTCCAGTTCTACACAGTACACACTTCTTGTAATCTTCAAATCTTCTCAGTGTTAAGACAGTTTTATAACGACCACTTTACAAAGCGAACTGGCATTTATTAAAGCAAATTATGATTTTGTCAGTAAAACGATTACCAATCTAGAAGTAGAATGTTTACCTTTACACGAATCCATTAAAATAATCACTAATTTTGAAGAAAAAATCTGTAAGGTACCTGGGAAAACTAGCCAAAAAGTCAAACAAATTTTTTTTGAAATAATTGAAAAAAATACTGGGTATCACAGCCTACAAAAGGCTAACCGAATTCTGATGGATGATTTTGAAGATAACAATCTAGAATTGAGCCCTCAAGTAATTAGTGCTTTGAAATATGCGCCAATAACGTCAGTCGACGTAGAGCGTAGTTTTTCTTCCTATAAATATTTATTGAGCGATAGACGCCATAATTATTTAATAGAAAATTTAGAGAAACATCTCATTGTAAATTATTATAATAATAAAAATATGTAATCCAATGTAAAACTGTGTAAATCTATATACACTATAATAAATGTAGTCTTTAATATAAGTTGTGTATTTATTTTAAGTATGTATATAAATTGTACAACGCAGCGTTACATATTTTGATTTACTTAATATGGCAATAAAATATTTTTTGCATATACTTATTCTCATACTAGTGCATATTATGTACAAATTGTGCATATTGCTTGCATAATTTAACGATTTTTATGCATATATATGCGCATATTTTAGATAATTTTGTTGCATATAATTCCGGTCTCTATTGATCACGCTGTACTTGAAGTATGAGTTAACTTTACATCGACTTTAACTCTTACTTTGGATGTGACCTGGGATGGAAATACACACTAATATTTTAACCGTAAGTTAACCAGAACCTTGTAAGTTAACCTCATATTGAAATACCGGGCCTTAATTGCTTATTATTGTTATTAAATCATACTTTGTTGAAAGAGGTGTTCTTCTGTCAGAACTTGACATTCATTAGGCTGACGTTAAAAGCTATCTATGTTTTATGCCCATTATGACAATGTAATACGGATCGAAATAGCTTCATACATTGCATTTTGGGTTACATCTTTACATGGTCAGGTTCGTCATCTTACGTGAATAATCCTGTATACAGGGTATTTCACGACTGATAATGAGCGCGGCTAAATGCCTCTGCCGTTGCGCGTTTGTACAGACAATAAACATTTTCCCAAAAGTTCTTTGTTTTTTCACAATTTCATTTAATCAAGCTAATATTACATTTATGTCAAAATTTAGGAAACTGTACGGTTAACTATGTTCTACGTTTTTAAATCAAAAAACAAATATTCACGTTAGCGTTGCAAATGTATTGTGTGTTGCATTTCGTCGGGCTCATTATCACTCGTGAAATACCCTGTATATAAATACACGTTTTCTGGTGTTCGGATTGCTAGTAGATTTATGCCAATTAAAAATATGAAAAATATGTAAAATAAGTCGACTAACCAAAGAAAAAAAAAATGTTGTTTTGCTCCATTCTGCATCAAAGATGTAAATTCAACAGTTTCTTTTAACAGTGCTAACATAACTACACCGTCCTCATATGAGGTTAAAACAGAAACTGCGTCACATAAAATATCCTGAACATAAAGCACAATTCCATTTGAAAAATATATAGAAGTGATAATACGAATAACACTTGCCATAAAACACAGTGAGGTTGTCTGGATAGTCTTAATTTAGCCGACAAAACTAACACCCACAGAACAGGACTTCTCAAAATGATGGTCCGCAGCCGGTGCCAGTCCGGGAGCGAAATGTTGCCGGTTCACGAAGTCGATTGTTGATTGAATTTAACCTTTGCGCTGTTCAGAACTGAAATTTCAGCAAAATAATTCTCAGCTCTGACTGCTCGAGACACATATTTCAGCAAGTTGTGCAAAATGACAAACAGCTCAAGACATATCTTTTTTTCACGTATTCTTGGTCCTCCATTATAATATTACAATTTTGTTGTATAAAACATCATTTTCTGATTTTTCTTTTGGAACAACGGGCGACGGCTCAAGACATTAAGTCGGGATTCTTCTGACTCATTCTTTTAGTCTCTGTCACATATTTTTTGTTATATCTGTAAACACGAACGCGCACTTACTCCATTTTGTTTAGTCTCGACTGATTGTCTTGAAAAATTGGCGTGCATTCTTGTATTTTATAACATGGCGCAAAAACCTAAATTTGGACCCAAGAAATATTTAACAGATGAAGATTTGATGGAAATTCTAAGAAGTGATAGTGAAGATGAACAATTTATGGAAAATTTGGAAGATGAATGTGATCACAGTGAGACTAGCAGTGAGAATTCTGAAACTGACCAAGAAGCAGGCGAAGAGCTTCAGGAACAAGAGGGAAATGAAGAAGATGAGCAAATTGTTCAGGATGAGGAAATTGCGGAACAAGAGCTACAAGCTGCTCGGGAGCCTAAAGGAAAAAGAAAAACAGCAACACAGGTAGGGTGAACAAATAGAAAAAAAAAAAAGACAAAAAGAATGCTCTTGCATGGAGTGATGGTGATGATATCGTACCCTACGATCTGTCGTTTGTTCAAAACAAGAGAAGTGAAGTCAAACTCGGTACATGTGTTCAAATTGCAATGCAACCCTGTGCATCATACCGTGTTTCGAACGGTATCATACAATGAAAAGGTATTCAAATGTTGTATTTAATTTATCCATAATTATGCTTTATAATAATTAGTAATGTATTTTTCGTTGCAGGTACTAATTATTGCAAGAGATGCCACAAGTGCCCGGAATAAATTTTTATTTTAACATTTTTTTTACATATGTATGTATTTTACTTTTTTATTTTTATAATACATATAAATTCAAAATCAATCCTCGCAACAAGCCTCTCTTTTCAGCCTATTCCTTACCTTCACCCCGTGTGTGTGAGAAATAGGAAGAAAAAGAAGAGCATAGAATTAGCAACGAAGTGCTTAACGAGTACACTGCTCCAGAATTAATTTGTACATATCACGCGGCTGCTCTAGAGTTAAATTTCAGCACGGCCAACGCACTCAGTGAACCAACTGCCTTACGAGAACCGCAGTGAAAGGGTTAAACTGAAAAACTTTCAACTGTGCCACTACGGTTTGCTCACCCTTACTTGTCCAAGCCTGCAGCAGAATGCACGAAATCACTAATGTAGAATAATATTTTAATGATAAATTAAATTCCAGTGCTTAGCTTCCATACATTTTCATGGAAATTGAAAGTTCTTATCGTATATTAGTAAACCTAATGATTTGACACCGTATTGGACTCATTTGTAAACAAAACAGCAACAGCAATTGCTGCGCAACACGAAAATATGTCAGATTCCAATGATAGTGATTTAAGTTCAAGGCAGGAACCTTGAACATCAAAACGATTTCGTTCGACATTCAAGCGCCAACATGACTCTTCTTACATTCAGTTTAGTTTCCTGGTTTTGAATGATGAAGAAGTTCCGAAACCACAATGCGTCGTTTGTAGTGCTGTTTTGTCAAACGACGCTATGAAGGCATCGAAATTAAAAAGGTATTTGCACACTAAACACATAGAATTAACTTCAACGACAGTTGAAATTTTTTAAAGAAAGCGTGCTGATTTAAAGGGTCACCAGAAACAAATATTTCGATTATTCCATATTAATACTGTTGTTCTCCGACTTCTTATAAAGTAGCATTTAGATATATATGTATATATGTTACGGACAAAGACGATAATTCGGCCAATAACGTTATTGGCCGGTGAATGACGATAATGGCCAGTCAAGTTGGACATTAACCATAATGACCGGCCAATAACGTTAATGTCCATGCAATTTGGGCAATGTTGATAATTCATAACATAACATAATACAAGCGCGCTGCACAAAAAAATTTGCAATTCGAAGTACCATGGATCACTCTCATGCCACAACAAAAATGAATAATTTTGACTACTCTACCTATTATTTGAAAAATTAGTATTTTTCACTTTGTTCTGGTGGTTTTTTTAGTTTTTTTTTTTTATTTACTTACGTTACCAAGTAAAATTTAATGAGTGTGAATAATATTTTTTCACATAGTCACAATATATTGTATACTATACATAGTTTCAATAATAATCATGTAACCTATATTAACATTCTCCAACCGTTTTTTGGCCATTATCATTAATGACCGGGCAATGATATTAACGTTGAAATAAAAATGGCATTTTTAATAACATTGCCCACCCGCCACGGGCCATAACGTCAATATCCGGTCATTATCGATAATCGCCAGGAAAAATGGACATTCACGTCATTGTCCGGCCGTTATCGTCAATGTCCATTTATCGTCTTTGTCCGTAACATATACACGTATTTGCGGGGTCCTACGGCATCTAACCGTTTCCGCTTTTGTAGTGCACCGAGCCGTGGAGAGAGAGATATTTCTCCTCCACCGTATAGTCCAATTTTTACCCTTTTGGGGTGACGTTACGATTTCCTTCCTCGCTTTTTCTCTATTGAAACGACAAAAGCAGAAAAAAAAAAACAAAAAAAGCGGCACGTTTATTTATTGTTGGTTACTTTGTGGTTATTTAATGCTCTTGTCAATTTGATAATTTTTAATTTCTTTCACTTATTACATTGCTTACAAACATAAACTTCCGAAGCAGTTGTCAACAAATTTGAAACATCATAGTTATTTATGATCAATTCAAATTTGTTACTGATCCTAGCTCAAACATACGTGAAGTCACTAGATAATGACGTCATTGCAAAAGGGTAAAAATTGGACTCTACTAACCACTATGTCCTACAGCCTTAATTGCTGGTCGGGCAATTGAAGGGGGGCGGATGGAGATGATGACGGAAAAATGGTCCGCCGTGACTGGTACAGGTTGTATTAAAGATGTTTGTTTGGAAATGCAAAATATTGTGCTTTGCAACTTGATAAATCTACAGACGTTCCCAATGAGGCAATCCTCTTGGTGTATCTGAGATTTTTCAAAAGGACGACGACTTAAAAGAAGACTTTTTATTTTCGGCCTCCTTAACAACAATGACAACTAGTTCGGAAATGTTCGAAACTGTGAGAGACTATGTGGTTGATAAATGCGGATTGGACTTAAAATTTTGTGTAAGTGTACAAGTATGTTCTGATGGGGCTGCTGCAATAGACAGGTTAATTTTCTGAAGTGGTTACCCAGATTAAAGGGCTTGCATCCAAATTCCACTACGTACTGCTTCGTTCACAGAAAAATTTGGCAACGAACAAAATTTCGCCAGAATTAAACAGCGTGTTCAGTGAGGTCGTCAAGATTGTAAACTACGTAAAAGCAAACGCTTTAAATTCGCTATTCTTTGCTATTATGCGATTGAATGGCAGCTGATCATAAGAAGCTCTTATTACATGCTGAAGTACGTTGGTTATCAAGGGGGAAAGTCTTATCAAGAGCTTCGAAACAAACTCGTGGAGCTTCTTCAAAGCAAAAAACCAAATTGGACGCAACTTTTCTTCGAGGTAAATTAGGGGGGGGGGGGGGCAAGAAATATCATCAGCGAACCGTTGACGAACTTGATAGAACGTTTTGAGTTATATTTCCCAACAGAAGAAGATCCGCGCAAAGAAAATATATGGACCCGTAATCCATTCGTTCCATTTACAGGTGACTTACCTGGCATTAGGGAAAATAAATAACTGGAACTCGCTGCTGATGAAGAACTGAAGATCGACTTCGAAAATATGTCACTCGCACCTCTGTGAGATTGGCTTTTCAACAATGAGTGTAACAAAAACAAAATATAGGAATAGTATAAACACTTGGAAAGGAGCCTGGCAAGACGTAGATATTTTCAATAAAAATTTAATTGAGGATCCTACAAAACAAGTTCCGCGAGTTGACCTGTCTAGGGTGCAAATTAAATCGCTTCAGAACCGGCCATGGCAAATGCAATAATATGTTGTTTCACTGGAATATTCGTGAAAACCCCTCTTGTGAATGCGGTGCAGAAAAAGAAACCATCCAACACATTGTGGAAGAATGTCCCCATACTAAATTCCAGGAAGGTTCCTCCGAACTTCATATAATTACCGAAAATGCCCGAAATTGGCTACAACAAATTAAAAACATATAATTTACTATTATTATTTTTTGAATTTCGAATTTTAATTGTATTTTTCTTCATACGAATATATACAGGGTGTTAGGGAATGGTATCCCAAGAATTTCAGGGTGAGTTTATCAGGGAAAATGTGGTCGAAAACCTTTATACCGTTTTTGGATAAACTGAATCGTTCTCTAAAAATAAAATTGTTCCCTGCTATTTAGGGATTGCTGAAATATTGCTCTATACACGAAAAATCTTTTCATGATACAATACTGTTAACCTGTTATAACAGTACTCTCTCCTCATTTGATATGTGTGTCATATCAGCCACGGCCGTTATTTATTAACGGTATTCCATATATATTTCGTTGCTATGATATTACGCAATTAAGTCACAGATCACTCGTAAATTGTATTAGTGATGACAGACAAGCAAAATTTACGAACCTTCAAATATTAAATGTTCATGGTATCATGAAAAGTACTGAACGCCACACGGCCGATACGCAAATAACAGACTCGGCTGATACAATATTCAGCCGCGTCTGTTATTTGCTTCATATTGGCCTTATGACGTTAATAACTATATGTTTCGATTTAAAAATGATTGCTTGGTAACGATTCGAAATTTACTACTGAGGACAGTATTATGCAATCTCATACCAGCGAAACTTTAACTTTAACTCATCGTACGTACTTATTATAATGTATATAAATGTAAAAGTAACGATTTTTTGCAGATTCTAAAGACTGTAGCGATTACACTCCGCAAATGCTGAAGAGCACTCCATCAAAGCCCTTAAGGATGAAAGTGTAAGACTTGGTTTTTGCCCAAGGGCGTTATCCCCTCAATATTTGACAGTTAATCGATCAGACTTGTCTTCAGAGCGTTGGATGGTCTGGTAGTACCTGTAACAGCCCCGTGTGCAGTTTGGGATGCACGGCCCGCCCGCGGTCTTCACAGAAGAAGACCGCCACGGCCAGCGTGAGAGCACGATAGCTCCCTTCCATACGATACTGTGTTCCCTCAGTACAGGAGAGCCGGGGTTACAAATCTTTGTGTCTTACAGAAGAATGGTGGGAATCACTGTTTTCAAAAAACTAATTGTGATGAAATAAAGGTATTCATTGGTATAAACCTACTTATGGGGATCAAATGTCTTCCAAGTTATAAAGATTATTGGTCTTCGAGGTTGGAACTGCGAGATCATTTCGTAACCTCTGTAATGTCAACAGACAGATTTGATTGGAGTCGCCAACATTCATTTGAATGATAGCGAGCTACAACCAAACAGAGAATCTCCAGGTTATGACAAATTGTACAAAGTTCGACCACTTTTGGACAAACTTTCAGAGACCTTTCTCCTTTCATATAAGCCATCAAAGAACCAAGCCATAGACGAATCAATGATCCGATTCAAAGGCAGAAGTAGTTTGCGGCAATATATGCGGCTAAAACCAATTAAACGTGGATATAAAGTGTGGATCAGGGCAGGTGAAAGCGGCTATGTTAATCAATTTCAAATTTATGTGGGAAAAGTGGGTAATGATGTTGAGAAAAATTTTGGTGCTCGTGTAGTAAAAGATCTAACACGAAATATAGTCGGCAAAGGTTATAACTTATATTTCGATAATTTATTCAATTCCGTTGGACTCCAGAAAGATTTACAAGATGATGCCATTTACGCTTGTGGAACTTTTCGAAAAGGAAGAAAAGACATGCCAAAGAACTTGAATGACGACAAAATCATGGAAAGGGGAGATAGTGACTGGAGAGTAACAACCTGTGGATTAACCTTTTTGAAATGGAAAGACCGAAAAGCGGTATTCTTCTTGAATAACTTTCATGACCTAAATATAGTGGAAACAATTTCAAGAAAAAATAAAGACCGCAGTCAGACAGAGATAGCTTGTCCTTTGATAGTGAAGGACTATAACAGAAATATGGCATTTGTGGACAAAATGGACATGTTAAAAAGTTTATATGAGATAGACCCAAAGTCAAAGAAATGGTGGCACCGAATATTGTTTCATTTTATTGACGTGGCCTTGGTCAATTCATTTATCATCTATAAAGATCGAAGCAGTGAAAAAATTGAAAGTCTAAAACATTTCACATTGTCAGTTATGATAGGACTTATTAGAGGCCGATTTCAAGTTGACTTGCAACTTGCAACTTGTATTGTCATGGTAACGGCACAAAATTGCAAGTTTGAGAAAGATGACGCATATTAGTAATTAATGTGTAGGGCAAAGACAGCTACACATTTGCGCTGCATCAACTACGGGGTGATCAAGAAGGACTGTTTAAGTTGGTAACACTGGATCGTATTTTAAATCGTATAACAGGAGTAACTTCCGGTTGTTGGTGGCTTGTCGTTGTTAATGCTATACCTATATTAGATATTTGTAAAATAAACCAACGAAACATATCCAGTTGCAGTGTTATAAATAACCGAATTAAAAAAATTTCTTAATTGTACTGCCAACTTAAACAGTCCTTCTTGATCACCCGGTATTTGTCACCCTGACTTGAAATCGGGCTCACAGCGTACGCTATCAAGGGCCGAGCCAAGCCAAGTAGTGGAGCAAAATCGGACTGAAATTATGACTTCTAGTGACTCCAAGGTATAACTAAATGAGACCAATACTATCTTGTAGAGGACATTTTGGGACATAAGGAATAGTCATCTACAACTTTTTTTAATAAGACCGAATTTTGAAAACGGGCCTTATACGTACTTGAGGTGTAATCCGAAACACTACGCTTCTCGTAATATTTAACGCTGTGTTAATTCAACTAATGAAGCTATAATTTTGATTTTTTGTATATTTATACTAAAAAGTACAGCGCTTCCAATAGTGAATTGGAAATTTCGCAAATATTGAGAGTTTTGAAAAAATAATTAATAAATTTGGATTAATCAAAAATGCTCATATGCACATTTATTGTTTTTTTGTTTTTATTAAGAAGGATAGATAAGCTATGGTAGATACTTTCACAACATTACCAAAAAAGGTTGTGGTATTCGCTCCACCTTAAGAAATAATTTCCACGCAAAATTAACATCTTGGGAAGTAATCATAATCTTCAGAAGAACAATGTACGGGGTCATTATAAATTATTGCTTCATCGCAGTAGGCGTTGGTGACGTAGTTGAATGTGCCGCAAGCTTTATAACATGAGTGAGACTAGCATCTCCGATAGGTAGCGCTGCTGGCGGTAGTGTAAATTTTATTATCGGCAAATTTTTTGCTAATGAACTCAAACATCCATAAATTATTCGGTCAGAAGACCAATTATTATTATCAAATAAAAACCCTCGACTTCGTCTCGTGCTCTTATTTGATAATGACTGGTCTTCTGACCTCATTTATGGATGTTTTCGTTCATTAGCAAAAAATTTTCCGATAAAAAATTTTGCACTTGGGATATAATATGTGAATATGTAATTAGTTTCTAATTTTAATAAAGTATTACATTTATTTGCTCCAAATAAAATAATATGTACAGGGTGTTATTGAAAGTTGTACAGATATTTTAACCACGAGCTACTGGCTTCATGTAGAACTCATGTAGACGTACATTTTATAAAACATGATATGCAGGGTGTATTTTTAAAATGTGCCGAAATTTTACCTACGAGGTTGTAGGACAACGTAGAAAACTAAACACAATTTAAAAAAATTGTAGTTCAAAAAATAAATGTCATTTTATTTTTTGACATAGAATTTGTTAGATATTTTTTCCGAGATCTACATGAAGCCAGTAGCTCGTGGTTAAAATATCTGTACAACTTTCAATAACACCCTAATAGTCATAGTTGCGATTGTAGAAAAAATGTTGTGTGTGTTGCGAGCGCAAGTGTACTATTGGGAGCACGGAATTTCGGGCAGACTTGAAATTTGACTGATATAAGATGTGAAATAGGCTTTAGATGCTAAACGACTTAATAAACCTCATTTTAATATCTAAACTCGAAATGTTTTGGATAAGGATTGTCAAACTCAAGGTCGCTTAAAACTTATGATTGAACTGTACATTAGTGAGATCTGTCATAAATTCCAATAACCTTATCGGCGCGCCTAGTTACTTTTGCTGGTAGTGCCAACTTAACGACAAGTCCCCAATCCACATCCATAACGTTCCGACTGTACTATTGTTGCATGTCATTTTGACAAATTGCATTCATCAATCCTGAAAAGTTGCAAGTGCTTATATTATATGTGATTTTCTGGAAACTGAACAGTCTTTTATTAAACTTTGGAACAGGACAATATTTCTTCGCTAATGTAAGGCTCTTTACTATTTCTATGGTTACTATTAAAATACACTGCGCCGCAAAATTAACGCATAATTTCAAAACTCGTGTTTTTGAGACAAATTTATTTCCAGTTACAACATTTCGAACTGTAAAGTATTAAAGAAGTAGATTTATACAAGTAAACACTACAATAATCAGAATACAACAAGGAAATCAAGAAAACAAAAAAATTAAAAAAACTAAATTCGGAGAAAACAAAGAAATTTAACATTTAATAGTGCGAGTTGGCACACCGTGCCTTTATTACAGCTGCACAACATTGTCTCATGCTTAAAATGAGGTTTTGTATAACTCTTTGCTTAATTTCTTCTCAAACTTGAGTTAGACCCAAAGACAGCTGATGAAGAGTTGTTAGTGGATTTGGTAACCTTCTAACTCTTTAATCTGTAGGATCCCACAATTACTCGATGAGGTTTAGATCTGAACTCCTTGCTGGCCATTGCATTTGCCCAATTTCGACCTCACGGAAATAATGCTGCACTACTCCCGCAACGTGCGGTCGACCATTATCATGCATAAAAATGAAGTTATCCCAATAAATGGTCGGAATAGAACAATATGAGGTTCCAGAATATTGGTAATGTAATATCTATTCTCTTTGATTGTGACCACAACCAAAAACATAGTAGGCGCTGTTTAGCTGTGTGCTGCATACGTTTTACACTAAATATTTGTGTGGTGTGAACATGATGTGAAAATGTCAGAATTGTCAAAACTTGACCGTGGTAGTAAAGCAATTATTTTAATGTATTTATCAATATTAATAACGGAAATCAATATTTGAAGTAGGAGAAAGTAAAAACGTCTGTCTGATTCTGTGATCACGTCTGTACAGGTACAGATTATTTAACGTAAAAACTTCGAAATCACCTCATACAATTCTCGATATTAATGAAGAACTTTCAATTAGCATTTTCAGATAAAAACTAATCAGACAGAAAGTTGAAAAAAATGATTTACAGGGGATGAAAAGGCAGAAGATATCAAACTACAACACTTACTAGCCAAGCCAAAATGTACAACAAAAAAGCACAAACAGAGTTAACTTTATTGGTGATGTTCGTCTTTGTGGGTTGTTTTCCCGTTGGCTTCAATAAATGTCTCGAAACAAGTCAATATTAACCCTTTGGTCCCAACTTTGGGAAGACGACGTGGCATTTTCTTTTTGAATTCTAAAATTTTGTACCAAAACTCAATTTTATAGATATGCGCACAGTGTACGTCGAAAAACGTTTGCGCAAGTCGTTCTCCGTTCTGTCTTCTGTGAGCGTGACGTCTCTGTCAAAATGGCGCCTCCGAGAGTTGCCAACTGCGACTGGATTTGGTGTTATCTAAAATTCCCTATCCATAACCTAGCAACTGAAAAGTTACTAGGGAGTGGTCACAATCAAAATGAATAGATTATACGTCGCCGCATTTTGGTTTCCTCTTTCTAGCACCACCAACTCTGTGCGAGCGTCGAAAGTGACACCTGCTCAAACCATAACGGAACCTCTTCCAAAATTGATTTTCGGGATAATGTTACAGTAGCATATCGCTCTCCTGAGCATCGGTTCACCCGGACACGTCTGTCACTTTGATCCAGGCAAAATCTGGACTCGTCAGAGAACGTTACTAACCCCATTGATTCAATTCCCAATCAACGTGATTTTGGGTAAACAGCAATCGTACTCTTCGGTGAGCCGCTGTTAACTGTGGGCCCCTTGCTGGTATCCTGGGCCTTAAATCGTGTTCAGCAAGTCTTTTTCTAACAGTATTTGCACTAATTTGGAATTGATATCTTCCTAAAGTCATAACTTGCGTCCTTGTCCAGGTCTTCTTGAGTATTCTCCTGTCTCGTGGAAACGACGCAAAACTCTAGATACCGTTGACTGGTGCAGATCAAGACCATTTGCAATATCTTGTTGATTAATACCGCCTTCGTAGCACAACAATTTGTACACATTGTTCGGCTGTTGTATGTCAACTTAAACCTTTGTAGGGATTCATTTCCAAAATTTATGACTGAAGGAACCAAAACTTCTTACTAACCGTCTCTCAAATCCACAATCAAAATGCTTCACGAAATTCACTAATAACACTAATTCAAACTTTTCATAATAAACAACTTTAGAAGATATCAACATGGCGATTTTTGCTACTAAACAAAAGAAATACGATTAAATAAGATATTCAGCATAAGGAAATTGCAGAAGAAGTAAAATACAAAAAACTACGGTTCATTTTTACTTTATGCGATAATTTTGCGGCGCAGTGTATTTATTTATTTATTTATTACAGTAAGCCAAGTTTACTTAACTCAATTTTAGTTACATTTCGTAATAAGACTTGTTCCACTTTTTTCTGTCCGTGACTGTAATAACTAAAATGTAAAATAATTGTGCATAACTGTGGCAGTTTATTTCGTCAAAATTTATTGTTATGACATTTATGACAATAAAGCTTAGAGTATATTGGGTTTTTTTAAATGACATAAATAGCTGCCCGAAATTCCATGCTCCCAATAGTACATTGTCAATTTTTCAATCAACAATGTATCACTTTGCGTTCTTAATACACAAAGCACTACATATTTCGTGTTAGTTTCCTGAGATACATAACGTAAAAAGGCAACACACTAACAGTTACCATTGATACTAGAAAATTAATTTTATAATAATTTTTTAAACTAAAACAATGATTTAGTGATTACAGTATGAAATAAAACGCATTGCGTTATACGACCAGTAATATTTTAAACAGCAACTCGTCGCCTCGTCTGTTCCCGTCGTGTTCTGGAAACATTTCGAATTTCGACTCGATAGTGCGATACTCCGAACTCCGGGCTTTATTCAAGTTACGACAAGCTTATTCTGGCGACAGAAACGTAACGTATGTCTAACCGAATTCACACAGCGGTAATAGGCGCTCCCTCTGGTATCCGCATCCAAAAGTTTGCGGAAAACTGGTTCCATTGGTGGCCAATCTAGTAATATAAAATCAAAGGTTATATCCTTGGAATCGAAACTTTTCCTTAGTTGTTTCAGCATAGTAATTTCATGAAACCTGGTGAATTAGTAGATACCTCATTTCATCAACAAATTAAAGTCTTCTTGCTTCGAAAAAAAAATAAAAAAATGTAATTAAAAGGATAAATCAAAACATACAACAAATAAAATCATAACAAATGCTCAAAATATGCGCCATTCGTCCTGATACAGTTATTGGTCTTGATGATGATGGAACAACCAAAACTCTTTCGCCTGCTACAAGTGTTGCAACGATCATGGTGAAAGGCATTAGATCCAACTGGAAGCAGCCACTGGGCTATTTTTTTTTTAAACGAATATGACTGCGACACAAATTAATGATGTCATAGAAAAATTTATTAAAGAACTCAGTGTTATAAACTTTGAGATGTTAAGGCCGTTGTTACCGACATGGGTTCCAATTTTATTGATCTGTCAAATATACTGGGGATCACAGCTGAAAATCCTTCTTTTGATTTAGACTCAAAGAAGAATATATTTTTTTATTTTGACCCTCCACATCTCATATAAGCGACAAGAAACAATTTTATGAAAAATGTTTTCAAGTGGGACGACCGATGTACTTCTTGGAATTATATTGAAGAGTTTTACAGCAAAGATCAGAATCGTATCGCCCCAAAATTGACAAAGTCACACATACAACCCACTAACTTCGAGGAAATGCGTGTCAAATTTGCCACTCAGGTTTTTTGAGTGCGTCGGTGGCCGCGGGACTCGAGACATATATTCTTTTGGGAAGTTTACCTCAAAAAGCCATTGGGACGAAACTGTTTGTTGCGCGATTTGACAAATTATTCGATTTGTTTTATTTCATCACAATATGGGAGCACCAAACAATTTCACAAACTCCCTTTCAAGTGGAGTTTTTAGAAGAAACATTAATATTTCTGGATAAATTAATGGTTTTCAATAAAGATGGTAAAAATGTAACTAATTATATGAAATTTATTCATTGCTGGAAAATTACAATTAATGCCTTAAGAGGAATGCACGCTGTTTTAAAAGAAGAAGGCTTTTGTTTTCTCTTTACAAGAAGAATTAACCAAGACGCTTTAGAAAAATTTTTTGGCAGTGTAAGACAACAATGTGGAAATGACCTTAATCCAACACCGATTCAATTCACTCCAGCATTTAAAAAAAAATGTTTTTTACCAATTTCTTTCATACAGAACATAAGAACTATGCTGAAAATTTTGGATCGCTTATCACTTATCACTTATCAGTATCACTAATTTAGGAAACTTTTCTCCCATGGAAAATGTTACGCCTTCGTTACAACTCATCAACGACACCCCCTTCGATGTAGGCAAGTGGGACTATCATGACATGACGCTTCCAGAACAGAATGCATTCAAGTATATATGTGGACACCTAATTAACAAATGCTTGACGATACATGCTTGCGACATTTGTCAAAATTTTGCAACAGCGACTTCTAAATTAGACAACAGCAATGCATTTACACAGTTTAAAGCATACAACACAGATAACAATTTATTTCGTGCCTCACGAAAGTTTACAAAAATTATTTTTTAAACATGTTTCTGTGCAATTGTCTTAGATAGTGTGGGTTACAGACTACAGAGTGACCAACAAGAATCCAAATCAGAGCAAGCGTTGCAAATTATCGGTCACGTCGTAGCAGAATCATACGCAAATAAGCGTTCAAAGCATGGCCGTAGACAATTTGTGGTCTCAAACTCTACTTTATAATAAATCATACCTCATGAATTTTAGACGTTGGAATTATAATTGTGCATTTTATTATTATTATAAGATAAGGGAAACAATTTATAAGATAAACAAGAGTAAGTAAATTATCAGCTTTATTGCCAAACGCGACGCCACTGGTACGGAGATGTTTCGTTGAAATGTCACATTTCAAAATTCAAGGTTGTTGTTGTTGTTGACAATTTAAGTGATTTAACCTAGAAAACAAATCTTAGATTTCGGCAATATTTACAGACGTTTATTGAAATTGTAAGCAATAGTTATCCCAGAGTAAGTTGTAAAATGGGTTTTACCATTAAAGAGAAGGCATTTTTATTACATTATTTTCGAAAGAGGGTGAAACAAGAAAGTGAAGACTGGCCTTACTTTGTACCCCCTTACACTGAAGAATTTCAAGCCAGATGTCCGAACCTGATGGTATTGGTTATCAACAAGTTTATCAATGTCTTAAAATTATGTTACCTAATTTTAGCGAATTATAGTCCATCATTAAGAAGAAGTCAGGTCAGTCCTCGGTTCAAATTTTAGAAATGGTGCAAAATGTTCGACAAATTATCAAGCAACATCCCTCAACTTCCATAAGGCGTTTAAGACAGCAAGTTAAATTGAGTTATGGCACTTATCGCAAAAATTTTGAAGGAGGATATTAATTTGTTTCCCTTGTGTGTTGCAAGAAATAAAACCCACACATTACCTTAAACAAATTTTCATCATAAATGAATTTTGGCAATCCATTTCACCTGACAGCTTCATAAGGCTTTTACGGTACCTTTCGGTCGGCCGTTTTTCCAATTCATGTTCCTTGTTCCTTTGCCTATCGGTGATGCGACGGGGCTCCGGGGCACTTTCCCCGGCCACCCACGCCCATTCCACCTCACATTCACAGACATACACAACAACATTTATACACCCATGGGCACCCTTCCCGACGGGACTCGAACCCGTGCTGACCTCGCGGTGGTGGCCGAAAGAGTGTTGATTCTTCCTTCCACCACCCTACCGTCAGCCCCTGATAGACATACACACACATCCATGGCCGGGCGGAGGTTCCTTCCTTTGAAAAAATCCTCCCCCTTCGGTGGGATTCGAACCCACTAGCATCGGGACCGCGACCTCGGAGTAATTTAAATGTTTTAAACTGGTAGAAAAGATACGAGTAAGTTCTCAATTAACCAAAAATGAGAGAATAATTACTTTAGCACTTTTCTTACAGAAAACAACAAAACAAAGAATTATGAAAAATAATTACTTTTAAAATTTTGTAACCAAAGATTACGTGCTTTATGAAGGAATTTTATGTAACTGTGTGTTTTTTCCTTAATCAGTAATAAATAATTCTACTATCCCACCTCCACCCGGCGGCACGGCAATTTTGCCGGAGTACATACACTATTACGGATAATACTATCAAGTAATAGCGCAGTGCTTATCAACATAATTACCGGCGTCTCGCCTCCACATTTTGACTTTTTTGTGTTTTATGTTCTGTGTCAATGTTAAGGAATTTCCTCACGATGTGACATGAGTATAATAAAATACCTTTTTGAATTTCAACCACCAATGTATTCTCTAAGTCCTAAATTTTTAAAAAGAGATTGCGGTACTATTCCTGTTGCTGAAATTATAAATGGTAAAATCGAAATTTTTTCTAAACACCAAAGATTTCTCAACGGAGAGTTCTAAATATTTATTAATTTTTATATTATATGTCTGTGTTATATTGTGTGAATTTGGAACAGCTATATCTAAAAGATATGCTTGCTTTTGTTGTTTATTTAAAATAATAATTAATAATAACTTTCTTTTAAATCCATTATTCATGAATTACAAAAAATTTATAAAGGCAATTGATAATAGATTTTTGAGAGGTAGGCAACCAACAAGCACAGCAAGTATATAAAAGTGTCTGATTAGTATACGACGTACGTTTCGATAAAATAAAAGATGAGGTAGCACTCATGATTTGGTTTCTTGTTGATCACTCTGTATATTGTTTCTTAAATTCACTTGAGTTTGTTCACCCATGTAAATAGTTCCCATTAGACTACTTGGTTAAATCATTTATAAGGTTCAGATTATTTTATGTAATGAAATTTAGTAATTTTGATTTTAAAAGTAGCGACAAAAAAAAATAGAAAACTTAATTTGATGAATTTGTAATTACCTCTCTGTTACGTACCTACTGATTTATAAGTAGATTATATTAATATTTTCTTATAAAATCTGGTTTTATTTTTGACGTAAAACAACCTTATTTATTTTACTGTAAGAAAATAATCGAATGATTACGCGCAAGTGTATTTCTACTTAGTCGAGTCAATGAAGGTTTTTACTTCTTAATCCTCAGAAACAGCTCCGATTTTGATGATTTTTTTTTAATGTGTGCATTTATATATTATTTGAAATCAGAAACATTTTGGTTAGGGCACGTAAATATTTATATTGTTTAAACAATAATTTGCTATTTATAGAAAAAAATCCGTTTTCCACGATATTTATCCCAAAGATTTTTTTATATGGAAACTGAAGTATAAAGAGTAGTTGTTAAGTTAAAATTTCTAGTAAAAAAACAATTTTTACAACACAAAAACATAATAAAAATGCAACATAAAACCAAATGCAGAGAACATTTTTTACCCATTCGTGTCTTTCTGTCGTGGAACAGCTTAAACAATGGCATAGTTGAATCAAACAGTGTAGTTGTTTTTAAAAATAAATTACAAAAATATCCTCTGGAAATTTATGGTCATAATTACAATTAAGTAGTGCTTATAGGCGGCCCGGCCGCGACTCGAACGGAGCAAACAGTGAAATACATCTGTTGGAAATCCTACACTAAAGCTTGCTAAGTTAATTTCTGGGAATAAAACAGACTAATGCCTCTATTCCTCCAATTAATAATAATTATTATTATTATTATAAAAATGCGGTATAATGAGAATCGACAAATGGGCAGTATCAAATTGCAGCGGCGGTCAAGTCTTAATCTTTTAGGGGAAGCAGGTACTGATTTCCAAATAAGTAAATAGCAGCCCTTGTCATTTTACCCCCCAGGGAGTGGGCAGGTAGACGATTATAAATAATAACTATCCCTTACCTGGGACTTTTAAGGAGATAACTAATTAATCATCTGCAAAGTCTGCAATTTTCGGAAAAGAGAATAGTAACGGGAAACAAAATTTTCTTCGAAATCATTGGAAGGTAAATTATATTTTTATATCCCTGAACAGTAAATAATTGTTTAAAAAAATTTGTACAGTGTGAAAACGTACCGTCCGCGTAAATTTTTGACGATGTTGACAAAACTTTCAAATTTTTGTGGCAAGAAAAAATTATAATGTTTTTCTTTTGTCATTCACCTGAAGAAAATCCTGATTTCGATTAGTTTTAATTTGAATCGATTCAAGAGCATCATGTACACCTTTGATACATCTGCGTAATGAACTGAGAAGTGCAGTGCTACCTGAAAATTTCTAAATGATAAGCCGACCCCTTATTAAGATTATAAGCGCTGCAGTTTACATCAGGTTATTAAGACCCAAACTAACCGCGTGCTGCAATTTAGTACTTCAATTTGACATCGCTGCGACAAATATGTATGCGTTATGTATATACGATTAAATACATCTATTATTATGGAGGCATTCGAACTGCGCACAGATTAGGAACAGGTAGTCAGGTCATTAGAAGGGTTGCTTAATCCTCAACTGAACTGCGCTCAGCACTTATGCAGGTACTTACTAAATTGATTATACATTTACTTGGTTCCACGTTGCCTCCTGTGGGTTTTGCCCTCCTGTGGGTTTTGCCACAGGACGGCGACAAATAGACGTCGAATGATGGGATTTAACCAATTGTTTGAGAATTGTACGTACCGAAAGTAGGTACTTGTCGGCGGAATTATTAGAAGCAGCATCATAAACCAACATTTTCAATTTCCAAAAAGAATTTAACTATCAACTATCGGGAGGTCAAAAGATTAAATAGTTGTCCATTGAACATTCAGATAGGAGAACCGAGAAGGACGATGAGACGATGACCAATAAAAATTTTCAGAAAACGTTTACTGGGCGCTGGAAGGAGTGGTAAGAAGTTGAGAAAAAATTATAAATAAGGGAATTATAAGTAACTAAGTTATTTGTGAATTTTAGTTTTACTGAAAGGGTAAATATGGAAAACGTGTTTTTATCAATATCATCTCTCGAATCCCTTTGGATACTGAGCGCAGTTTAGGTGTTTGTAAAGGTCAGTTCAGGTAGAGTAAATTTCTTGAGCGCAGTTCGAGTGTTGGATTAAGGATCTAATGAGTTTTGTGCGCAGTTCAGTTGCACCCATTATTATTTGTATATCTGTGGCGGTCGTGAAAAAGTAGGTAAGTCGAAAATGTTAATTTTTCAGGGCAACGATTCAAAATTCCACATCATTCCTAAAATCCTGTAATTAAATAGAAACTTCTTTCTACCTGTACTTGCTTTCAATATAAGTAATTTTAAACTGTGAAAATCAGAATTATTTAACTCCATGATTTATTATTAAGGTGTAAACATCGTTAACTCATTTTTGAAATTATTTGACTTACCTACTTTTTCACGACCGCCACAGATATATCTTCGTCACTACTACCTGGACCTACCTGTACTACAGGTAGACCACGAGGTACCCACAGGTACCTAGAACATAAAGAAATTGACGGTCGAACACCAGATGTTTCACCCATTTTCAATTCCTGCTGCTTACTTCACTCGTATTCGTAAGCTTTTCGAAGTAAACGCATCTTTCCTGAGACTGTCAGAGTTTGACTGTCAGAGTTTAATTTTGCTATCTAAAGCCTACTTATCAGTGGAGATAATATATAAAAACTGCAACTTTTATAAAAGTATATAGTGCAAAAAATAGCACAATGGAAAAAGTATTTATGTACCTATGTAATTCTTAATACATATCTGTTGGCATTTAGTTTAATAAATTTTGTTGCGATTCACCTTAATATATAAGTGATGTTATTTTACTTCTTATTCATAAAAAACATTTTTTTCTTGTATGTTTATAGGAGCAAAAACAAAGGGCTGTGGATTCCACAGCAATTTTTTGCTGTATTTGTGAGCGGGCTGAGAATACATATGCTCCAAGTACTGTGGCGGACAATAAATTTAGGCCGGCAAATTTCTGACATTTCAAAAAAGTCAATGCAACCGGCCATTTATTGTCATTATGACTGATGTGTCAGTTGTCAAACTGAAGGTTTTCAAGCTGTTTGGCGTTTCCTTCGCCCTTTTCGTAACTTACAGATCATGACGCACTAGCATAACTGATTTGTACTAGCACTTCTCTCTGGTGCACGCTTCTTTTCCCAATTTTAATTTTGATTATCGCTGTCACGATGACAAGAATGACAAAAATCCAAAATGGGGTTAGTTGAACATAATGCCAGCTTCACATTTTGATGTCAAGCCAATGACAGGCCGGCCTAAATTTATTGTCCGCCATAGTACATCAAGTAAAATTGAGGAACAATTGATAGAAGTGACAAGGGGATTGACAACGTTAAAACTAACGGCAACGAAATTAAAAAACAATCGACTTCTTGATTTTTTAAATAGTGGAAAAAAGTTTTTGTTCATTCTTGTTGGAGAAAACAATTCACTGAGCGAAAAAGCGTTTCTTCAGAAATAAATAAACTTGAAATTCTTCAAAATGTTTCTGTAAGTCCACCTCAATTGCAGTTAAGAAAATGTGCAAATACATTTTTTAAATGGGATGAAAATTGTTTTATTTGCACAAACCAATTGGCACAAAAAAAAGTCAAGCAAACGCAGAATATATCCGCTGTCACTTCTTGTTACACCAAATAATATAAATGAATTAATATCATTAAAAATGTAATTTTATTGTATATATTAATCCTATATAATTTTTAATGTGTAATGAAAAAAAAACTCCTATTCATAATTAATTGTTTATAAAAAATTTGGAAAAATATTCATATAATTTAAATCTTTTTATAATGATATAATAAAAAAAAAACTGAAATACCCATTACTATTCGAAGTTTCAATAAATACAAGGTCTCTCAGAACTGGCGGACCAAAATAATACGGTGAAATCACCATATTCGGGGAATAATTGGAAAAATATTTTAAAAAATCCATCCTCATTGAATTTTAAAATAAGAACGTTTTTAATTGCCAATCGCGTGTAGATATAAAATTACCTTAAAAAATTATATTAGTAACTATCGAAACAAATATGATTGTTGCAAAGACATAATAATTGAATATTATGTCATAATAAATTATTTCTGACAATTACAAAAGTCATTAAAAACGCTAAATGTTTACTCTTCAGAATATTTTGATATGCTTGTCATATATGGACAGTGTGATGAGAGTGCCACAGTTACTGCTCAGAGTACGCAGTTCGTTTTCCCAATTAGGAACATCCTAGCAGAAATACTATAACCTAAAAACGTCCGTCATTGCACAAACAATGCAGATACCCAACAATGCATATGCATCATTTGAAATGCATCCATAGTTACAAATAAAGCAGGAAAACTAATTTATAGGTAACTTAACATCAACAACAGGATTGGTCAGTTTAAATTGCTTCTTTCCTAATTAGTAATTACTATTTAAGATATACTTTTTTGGACATTTTTCCAATTATCCAGAAGATGATGAATTCACCGTATTATTTTGGTCCGCCAGATCTGATAGACCCTGTATAGTGAAAAACTGCATTTTTTCCATAAATAGCATAATTATTGTTTAAACAATATAAATATTTACGTGCCCCAACCAAAATGTTTCTGATATCAAATAATATATAAATACACACATTTAAAAAAAAATCATCAAAATCGGAGCTGTTTCTGAGGATTAAGAAGTTTCGGCGATTTTTCGGCTTTATTGACTCGACTAACTTGTTCTCATGCGTTCTTGCCCATTCAAATTTACTGGTTGCATTCCAATTTAAAGGGCCGATGCAGTCAAGGTCACTGAGGAACGACTGGAAACATCAAAGGCACCGCCAAGAGTGTCGTATCTTACCAATCTCTAATCTTTGCCAAAAAGGTCGTCCAGCGGTGAACGTCACAACAAATGGTGATAAGGCTCTCACGTGTGTCAAATGTAATCAAAGTCATAATTTGCATCAATGCGCCGAATTTCTAGCCCCGTCAGTCAGAGAGAGAAAAACATTCGTAAAGGGCAATAAACTATGCTTCAATTGTTTGAAAAATAACCATCAGGTCGGGAATTGTAAATCATCACATGTATGCAAGGAGTGCAAGGGTAAACATCATTCACTCTTACACATTAATTCAATTCAATTCAATTAATTAATCAATTAAATTAGCCACACGACACGCAAATTCGACAAAATTTTCGTTTTCGGCGATTTTAACATGCCTGATGTCCGTTGGCCAATCAACGGTAATCGCCTGCACACGCCCTCTTCTCAGCTCCTAGTTGACTTGCTTACTGATAGTCATCTACATCAGCTAGTTACGCAACCGACGAGATATAGATCCAACCAACAACCCTCAGTGCTTGATTTGGTCATAACGTCCGATGATAGTTCCATAGCCAACTTGGAGTATTTTAACCCGGATCATGTAACTCTGATGGCAGATCTGCAACTCTGCCACAATCCTCGAGCGAGAACTGTTTTGTTTCAGAGGACCATAATAGATTTCGAAGCACTAAACAAACGACTAATTCAAATTGATTGGAAGTCACTCCTTTTGGACGTTTCAGTCTCTCGCAACTGGGATCATTTCAAGACGGCACTATCCGACGCTGTCTCACAAAGCGCCTCTACTTCTTTGCTGAAGAAATCCTCCTCCAAGCCATGGATCAACGGCAGAATTTTAGGTCTGGTCCGGAAAAAGCGTTCTTTGTGGCGTGCTTTCAAAAGATCTGGTTCTGAGCCCGATTATGAGCTTTTTCAAACAATCTTTCATCTGTCATTTGGGAGGCCAGGCTTGGATACGAGAAAGGTATCGCTGATGACAAAGACCCTAAACGCCTCTATAAGCATATCCGCACAAAGGTATCTAGACCAGTTAAGACTATTCATGTTAAGGATGCTTCAGGCTTAGTGGTAGATAACAACAATGGAGTTGTAGATGTATTCGCTGAAACTTTCTCCAAAGTATTTATAACAGAACCACCTCTTGCAGCGTCTAACCTTTCTGGCAACTGCAACATTAACTGTATAACTGACATTAATTTCTCCAGGGATACAGTTCTGGAAAAATTAAAAAAAAACTGAAAATTTCTAAGTCTTCTGGTCCAGATTTCATCACTGCCAACGTTCTAGAGAACTGCGCGGAGCCCCTGTCCACCCCCACCTCAGATTTGATGCAGCAATCATTTAAGTCAGGCTGTATTCCCCCTGACTGGAAAACAGCGACTGTACGCCCCATTTTTAAAAAAGGCGACAAATTTGACGCCTCGAACTACAGACCTATTAGCCTAACATCTTTATATCTAAAATTCCTGTACTCAAGAGAGTTCCAAAAGCAGCTCGTCCTTTAGTTTCCAATGAACTGACAAAAAATGTTATTAATGATGTAGAAAAAAATATTGATGTAACATGGTACAAACTATTTTTGTTTACTTATGCTGTTTTGCAACTACCACAAAAGTAAAATAAATCAAAAAGCCTAACAACCTTCGTAAAAGAAAACCTTAACGCCTGGAAGATTATCAAACAAGCAGATTTTAATGAGATATACAACCACATTATGGAAAATTTTGTCGACAAAAAACAGAGAAAAATTACCAAAAAGTTTAAAGAAAATGACAGTCAACTATGTCAAAAGGCTCAAACAAAATTATCAGATGGGGATATACGTGGTGCTTTAAAGATGTTGACTTCACAAGATATGATTGCTCTAAGAAATGAAGCCACGATACAAGCATTAGAGAAGAAACACCCACCACCAAGAAAATATAACTCAACAACAGTTTTTCAACAAAAAAAGGATAATAATATGTCTTCTGTAACTAGTCTAGAAGTAACAAAAGCTATAGAATCGTTTCCAAATGGTTCTGCTGGTGGATTAGATGCCATCCGACCTCAACATCTTAAAGATTTAACATCTGATGTATTAAGCCAGAATAAAGTGAATTTAACTACATCCTTAACGAATTTAGGAACGTTATTGTTATTATTGAATGGTGAAGTACCTTCATCAATATGTCAAATATTATATGGTGCAAATCTTTGTGCCTTAAAAAAGAAAGATGGTGGTATACGACCAATCGCTGTAGGTTCTACCATTAGAAGATTAATATCCAAAATTGTTTGTCGAAGGATAGTTGATAAGCTAGAATCAAAGTTTAGACCTCATCAGCTTGGATTTGGAACAAAAGGAGGAATAGAAGCCGCTATACATTCTGTTAGACGATATTTACAATATCCTCATCAGTCAACAAAAGTACTTTTAAAAATTGATTTCTTGAATGCCTTCAATATGCTAGACAGAGACACAATTTTGAAGAAAGTTAATGAAGAAATTCCAGAATTCTATAATTTTTTAAATCAATGTTATCAGAAACTTTCTAATCTCTACTACTATGGTTCTACAGTTATCCTTTCCCAACGAGGTGTCCAACAAGGTGATCCGTTAGGACCTACTTTATTTTGCCTTGGTATTCAATCTATGATAAATTCCCTCTGTTCTGAGCTCAACATTTGGTATATGGATGATGGTACATTAATTTTTGATCAAGAAAATGTATTTCAAGATTTGGAATCCATTATAAGTAGATTAAAAGACATAGGTTTAGAGCTTAATTTCTCCAAATGTGAACTAGCAGTGACATCTGATGATACAGAAGAGAGAAATAAAATATTGGAACAATTCAACTTCATTGCACCTGGAGATAAGCTTTTAAAACAAGACAATACATATATACATACTAGGTTGTCCGTTATATGACACAGGGCTATCAAAGGCATGAGAGAAACGGACTTCTGAATTAGATAACATGACCACTCGCATGTGTCATTTACCATCACATATGGCTTTTTATCTAATGCAAAGAGCATTTTCTATACCCAAAATGAATCACCTACTTAGATGTACGCCTTCCTGGCGTTCCAAACTGGAACTAAAACAATATGACAATGTCCTACGGCAATCTGTTTCAAAAATTTGTAACGTGAATTTGGAAAATGATAACAGTTGGATTCAAGCTACTTTACCGATAAAGCTAGGAGGACTTGGTCTTAGAGATGTAAACAAACTATGTCATCCGGCATTTCTTGGATCTTGGAACTCTTCTAATCAATTATCGTCACTTATACTTCCAAATTCAATTTCGCAACTAAATGATTCAGCTAATGAAGAAGCAATTTTAAATTGGAGTTTAATTACTAGCATGAAACCTTTGGAAATTCCAACGGCTTATGATCAGAAAATTTGGGATGAAAAAATTCACAATATTTGTCAGAGTTTAGAAAAAATTTCTATTTTACCACTTATAATTTCAGCTACGGGAATAGTACCGCAATCTCTTTTTAAAGACTTAAAAATTCTGGATTTAGAGAACAAATTGGTAGTTGAAATTCAAAAAGGTATATTATGTCATATCGTGAGGAAATTCCTTAACATTGACACAGAACATAATACACAACAAAGTCAAAATGCGGAGGCGAGACGCCAGTAATTATGTTGATAAGCACTGCACTATTACTTGATAGTAATATCCGTAATAGTGTATGTACTCCGGCAAAATTGCCGTGCCGCCGGGTGGCGGAGGGATGGTCATAAAATATTATTAGATAGAATGTCTACAGACAAAGACCCCGATTTATTAGCTCTTCAAGAAAAAGAATCTGGAGCTTGGCTGCATGCACTCCCTTCTACAAATTTAGGTACTCTTTTAGATAATCAATGTTTCAGAATTTCAACTTGTTTACGAGTTGGTATTCCAATGTGTTCCCCACCCATGTATATGCGGCTAAATTGTCTATAAATTGGGCCATCATGGTCTATCATGCTACAGAAGTGCTGGAAGAAGAGCACGTCATGAAATGATCAATGACCTTGTTAAAAGAGCTCTAACATCTGCTGAAATTCCGTCGATACGAGAACCAAATGGATACTATCGAAAAGACAACAAAAGACCAGACGGTATAACTTTAATTCCCTGGTTATGTGGCAAACCTCTTTTATGGGAAGTAACACGCACGGATACATTGGCTAAATCATATGTTGAATTATCTTCAAAAAAAGCTGGAGAAGCTGCTCGCCTACGAGAAAATGCAAAAAAATCGAAATACGTAACTGTAGAAACTTATAATAATTACCATTTCGTACCTATTGCTATTGAGACTTTGGGTCCTAATGAAATTGGTCAGAAAATACAGAAGATTACAAATGAATCAAGATCAACTTCTTATTTGAGCCAAAGAATAAGCATTGCAGTACAACGGGGTAATGCAGCGTCAGTCCTTGGAACAATAGAAGATTCAAGCAATAACAAATTAAGATATATTTTATATTATATAAAATTTTACATAATTGTGTAACCTAACTACATTGTTATTACTGTAGACATATTTTAATAATACATTCGTAATTATAATCTATAATTATAAGTGATTGGAAACAAGGGGTAAGTTGTTCAAAAAGCAGTGGTAAATTTTCCAGAGACACTGAAATTAATTCTATTATCAACCGGTCTTTGACTTCTATTCATGTTAATTCAACTTTAGAACCAAATGGACTGTCTCGGGATGATGGAAAACGCCAAGATGGGATGACTTGAGTACCATGCATTAAAGGTCAACCTTTAGTTTGGGACGTTACTAATGTAGATACACTTGCAGATAGTTAAGTTTTGAAAGCTTCTGAAGTTTCAGGTTTGGCCGATGAAATGGCTTGCAAACGCAAACATAGCAAATATAGTTCAATTATTTCGTCAAATTACGTATTTAAAGGTTTACTTTAGGCCCTTGGTGCAAAGAAGCCATCGATTTCATTAATGTCATCGGAAACCGACTTATTGCGGAATCAGGCGATTCTAAATCAAAGAAATTCCTTTTTGAGAGGATTTCCCTTGCCATTCAACGTGGAAACGCTGCAAGCATTCGGGGCACTTTTCCAGATTCCGCATTATTATCGGAAATTTTTGCATTGCAAGCCAAAAATGTTATGTACTTAAGTTTATTAATTATTTCGCAATTATTTGTAAAGACCGATCAAATTAATTTGTAATCGAGTTATCCATGAATTCGAAATCGTATGTCGTTATTTGAACTCCACGCTCCAATAAACACAGCTTAGATCTCGACATATCAATCGCAAAGACTACGGATTCAAATCCATGGATGACTCGATTACAAATTAATTTGATTGCTCGATATGAAAATTATATTTCCACAAATTCAATATTTCCTCCAACTATATGGGCTTCTAACTTAAATTTTCTATATAGAACTACAAAAAACTGGGAATCACTTCATGCAAAATTTAATGGCAGTTTTTATAATACAGATCCCTTGAAATGTCGCTATAATATTACCCCTAACCAATGCTCGGCCCAACTGAACAATAAGTAAATTCCTCTACCTGACGCCTGGCCCAACTAACCAACGCCGTAAAATTTTCGGCGCATCTGAATTCCTCCAGTTTACTGATTTATGGGTCTGTCGCAATAGCGTTAATGTTAGTGGTAATGTTATAATGTTAGTGGAGATGACGATGGTGATGTTAGTAGTCCAGTGTTCACAATAATGTTAACGGAATGTTACTCTTACAGCTGTCACTGCGCCTGCGCGTGCGTGAAATTCTCGATGGTGATTGGTAGATGTTAACGAAGATGTTAAAGAACCAGACATTTTCTGGATCTCTTAACATCGTTTCTAAGATTAACATCACCATCACCATTATTGTGAACGGTTGAACGTTTCACCAATGTTCTGAAGATTAACATTCTGGCTAACACTAACATTAACATTACCATTAACACTATTGTGACAGATACATTAATCCGAACACCCAAAAGGGTCTACTTAATCCTTCGACCGAGTTCCTCCAGAGTTATCAATACCACCTAGCGCACGTGTAACACATTTAATTTAGAATTTTGTCCGATGACTGAAATTGTGATAGATTTTGAAATAGGAATTCACAATCCCAATTCAGTAGAGGAGCATTTTTTAAAATTGTTTTTCGGAATGCCTTTTTTAAAGTCTAGTGATATTGAAGAGTATTTCTTAGAATTATGTGAAATACTACCTTGCAACAACTTTGGTATTGTTCAATTTGCTCCCCACATATGGGCAAGTGCTTCCAATGTATCATATCGCACAACAAACGCATGCGAATCATTTCATGCGAAATTTAACACAAGTTTTTACCAAAACCATCCTATTGGTTTTATTGCAGTTTCAATCCGAAATTTATGCCAAAATAAAAGGTGAATCAAAATAAAAAAAGTTAGTAGACGAAGCAGACTAAAACAAGAATTTCTCTCAAGGCAGATTGTGCAATATGAAACAGGGCAAATAACAAGAAAGAAATTTCTATTTTATTACAATGACCCATGATATCAGTAATTAGTTAGCATGCTGCCCTAAACCTTAATCGTTTCGGCAAGGTGTTCTGGAGGAATTCGGATAGGGGATTATAGCTACCTGAGGCTTGGTGGAGGAGCTCGGATGCGTCCAAAATTTTGGAGTTGGAACACAATGTTATTCCTCAAAGTGAACTTATAAAAATGGTTGGCTATTCCCACTTGCCCTTGCAATAATTATAAATTGTAAAGTCGATTTATAAGTATTATTTTTTAAATTAATATACTTAGGTACACTTTTGTTAATGGAAATTTCTGTTTTACTTTTACTCTTGAAGTTATCAGTTTAAATAAAAAAAGGACAGAATTGACTTCGTTCCTAATTACCTACGACATCAACAACCCGACTTCTCAGACGCGCCTTAATTCCTATGGTCAGCGCTGGTGGTGGAATCCGGCTATGAGATTAAAGGTATAGTCCTACAGAAACTCTAGTGGAATTCGACTTCGGTTGTAAATTTAACAACAGCCGAAGAATAAGATTTTATCATCAAGTAATAACCTTTGTCATAAATACAACCACCACTACCTGTAACATCCCTGCCTGAAGCTAACGTTGCGAACCCCAAACTGACGAACCTTATTAGCATTTATCAGTAGGATTATTGCTGCAGCATAAAATTCTATTTTTCAAGTGACAAATATAAATTTACAACCAAAGTCGAATTCCACTAGAGTTTCTGTAGGACTACACCTACCTGAGGTCCAGTGGTGGAACTCGGATATGCCCGATCACATAGTTCGTAGTCAAGCTCTTATTATGTTGTTCAGGTTCATAAATTTATGTATTTATCCAGCACGCTCATTTATCCATGAGTCATATCTCAATTCGCGGGCCGGGAGTCAAATCTCATTGAGTTAAAGATCCACCAACGTCTGTTATTAAATTCAATTATTTATTGATACCGTTTGTTGGGATCAAACACCATCACACAACCATGATAGTTATAATAATATTTCATGTAACATAGGTGCAATGGCTACAAAAAAAGTTAAATCATTTTGTGATCAATAGTTGAAGGTTCCAGAATTTAAAGGATGGTTGGTGAAAAATCATAAAGATCCACGTGAATGCTTATGAAGAGCTTAGAATAAAATCCTGCAATGTGGCAAAACAGAAATAATTCGCCATTCAAAAACAACACTTCACATAACAAATGTGAAAAAGAATGCTAGTGATAAAACTCGTCAACAAATACTTCACAGTCTGGTAGATTCTGTTAAAGGTGAAAAGGCGAAAAAAGAAAAACATGAGATCTTGAGCAAAGTTTGTGTGCTGTAATAGCTGAGCATATTATGGCAATACAAATTATTGATCATTTAGTGGAACTGACAAATAGCCAAAGACGTAAATCTCAAAAGGACCAAATGTACTGCAATAATCAAAAATGTGTTGGGAAAATATGAGATGGATAATTTGGTTTCAATTCTAAGGAGGGTAAGTTGAAGAACTTATTATTAATTGGCACTTAACCTTTTTTAACAATTTGCAGATTAAATTTTCTGTACTTGTTGACAAAACGACAGATGTCAACACTAAGAAGCAAATGTGTGTCCTCGCGCGTCACATATGTCTAGATTCTGAGAAAGTTGCAACTCAATAATTAAATCCCATAGATATAGGATTTGATGCAACGACATCAAATATGTATTCTAGATTTAAAGAAACATTAATATCTCTCGAAATTCTTGTAACCAACATTGTACGGGTGGCATCAGACGGTGCATCAGTTATGGTTTGTAGAAAATAATTCATTCTTTTCTCATATTCAAGGAGATATTCCGCATGCTGTCATGTTTAAAAAATGTATTTGTCACTCAGCAGCTTTAATAGCCAGCAAAGTTACCACCGGAAGCTGAAAAATTGATAAGATTAATTTACTCAGATGTTTCTGGGAGTTCAAAAAGATATGGACAATTAAAAGAGATACAAACATATTTCAGTGTTCAACATTATAAAATGTTGAAACTCTGTGGCACAAGCTGGTTATCATTATTGCAATGTGTTGACAGAGTTTTAACAAATTACTGCCGTACTTCAGGATAGCTGTTTTCGAAGACAATTTGCAATCAGCTATGTTACTGTCTTGGAGCTATTACAATCTTGTATTATAAAATCTTATTTTCTCTTTTTAAAATATGCATTAAATTATCTGAATTCCTTTAATGCACTTTTCCAGTTAATAGTATTCTGATTCATTCTCTATTTAAATATTCTTGTCAATTGTTGAATCAATTGCTTCAAAATTTTATGAAACCAATTCATTTAAAAACTGACATGAATTGTGATAAACTGTTACACTCAACAATTATTTGGAGTTGGACAAAATGTATATTGGAAGCGAATGCGACGATTTTAATTAAAAATGTGTGCCCTATATTTTCTGCCAAGGAACCCCTCAACGTACAAATTGCTGCCCGACTGAGACGAGCGCAGTGGACCAACCCCTCAGGTGGCTTACAATGTTTAAACCTCTTTTAGATAATCCCAATGCTGTTGTAGAAGAATGGCATAATTTACCAAATAATTTTCATGGTGATAAAGTGGCCAATTTTTCTTCATTACCAGTCGACGTGACGTGAAAAGAGATATCCAAAGTTAATGACTTTTCAGAAAATTTTAAATATTTATCGTGTATTCTCTGTGGTAGTGGAGGAATTTTTAAACCTTCAGAAGGATTTTTAGTGATATGGAGTGGGAAAAACTTCAGTTGCATCTGGCAGCAATGGTTTACTTGTTTACTGCAGTTGCAAGTTAATTGTCCCTGTTTTCTCGTATACTGGAGTAATAAGAATGTCTGAAAGTGATGATGAGATGGATTCTGAACAATTCAACATAATTACAGGCGTCTTGCCTACACATTTTGACTTTGTTATGTTTTAATATAATATATAATAAATAATATACCTTTTTGAATTTCAACTACCAATGTGTTACCTAAATCCAGAATTTTTAAATTTTTAAAAAGAGATTGCGGTACTATTCCTGTCACTGAAATTACAAGTGGTAAAATCGATTTTTTTTCTAAACACCAAATTCTCATAACAACGGAGAGCTCTAAATATTTATTAATTTTTGTGTTATATGTATGTGTTATATTATGTGAATTTGGAACAGCTATATCTAAAAGATATGCTTGCTTTTGTTGTTTATTTAAAATAATAATGTCTGGTCTGCAATGCTTAATATTATTTCCACGGACGAAGACGAATACGAGATCAATGATGAAACCGACGAAAGTGACGTGAAAATGATGGAAATTTTCCACAACCGGCCCAACCGTTTGATATTCCATGGACGGCAAACCCGGTTCCACGTCCTTCGTTTCCTTTCGCTGGAAATCATGGAATTCAGGATACCAATGGATAATTCAAAAAATACATTGGATATTTTCGAACTGTTTTTCGATGACAATCTTATTGAAATTATCGTTCGTGAAACAAACCGATACGCGAATCAATATCTCACAAACAATCAAAATATCAAAACAAATTCAAGAGTAAAAAAGTGGGAAGATACGAATAAAGTAATAAAGATGATCTAAAAACATTTATCGGTTTACTGATATTACAAGGAGTATGCCCCAAGCCTGAATATGCTTTACTTTTCTCGACGTGAAAGTATTAAAACCCCATTTTTCTCAAGTATAATGTCAGAAAAGCGTTTTCATCTACAGTAGAACCTCGCTAATCCGAACCCACGTTAATCCGAATTCCCAATAATCCGAACAGGCATGATTTGTGTTTTTCGTCTCTTTAGTTCGAACAAAATTGAACGTATGGGTCTAGTTCCTGATCAAATTTATAATGCTGACGAGAGCGGTTTGTTTTGGAAGGAAGTACAGAGTTCAAGATTTTATTTTACTGATGGCACAACTGTGGTAAATTATGTGCCCAAAAAGAATAAAAATGTAGTTCTCATGAGCACATTACACCACGATAATAAAATCAGGAATCGACAAGATTGCAAACCAATAATGATTTTGGACTATAATGATAGAACGTCCAAGCGTACTTCCGGCAGGACGCATTTTTCCATGTTGGCTTTTGAAATGTTCCGGTACTACCAGCAGGACGTAGACAAAACAGTTAGAATCAGCATAAAAAACGGGCTATATGTTGTGCAAATTTGAACCCGATAGCTCCAGTTGGAGTGAAGTTATCAAGGAAGGCGGTATTTTGTGGAATCTTCAGTGGCGTACGGTAGTGGAAGTCTTAAAAATTAAAGTGGGTGATAAAATATGCACTACAAATTTTCATGCAAATGGCACCAACAATGCTTGGAGTAAATAAAATTTTGGGCAAGAATTCACTAAAGCATTGTGTAATAGGAAGATTACTAAGATAATCGGAAAAACAGCCACTGTTTTGTGGGATATAGACAAACAGGAAGTGCCAATTAGTTTAAAATTAATTAGAAAAGTTGAAGGTATATAGTGTCGCACATTTGTACCTTTTTTATTTTCTTTTTTTCATTAACAGAGAAAAATGACGAGCACTACCTCACTCCTAAAAATAGTAAATAATAATTATAATATCATCTATTCTTCATCTTCGACCTCATCATATGGGCTATGTCACAGCCATCTCTACTTACAAGCCGTGAAGTTAGAAATCTGGCAACGTCGCGTGTGGGTCTATTCCTTCATCAGTCCACGTTTGTTAGATAGTTTTTTTGTGAGTTTGAATCAAAAACAGTGAGATAAATTGGTGCTGAACAAGTATTTAACAATTCTTGAGCAAAAAGAATAATCAAAAAGTACGAGTATTAACCACATTAGCAATTAAAAGTATAAAATCAAATAACCTTTATGTTGCTTTTAGTGTTGTATGCGAATGTGGAACACCATGTGAAAAAATATACGTCCTTGCGGCATTAATTATGAGCAATATAGTGTTAAATAATTATAGTAAAAATAAAAAGAATGCTTGTCAACATGAAAAACGTAGTACAAAGAAAAAACTTACCACTTTGAATAATTAGCGAATATGTACAGTCGATGGACAAATAAAACTGGGACAAAAATGACAATCACATAAGTCAAAATTTACAAATTTGCATCGTTTAATTACGGCTTTATTACAAATAGGTTAACTTTGGTATGACATATTATATAGACACTGACAAATATATTGACTATTCAATGGTCTGATTCACGTGAATTCAATTTTAAATGTCCCAGTTTTATTTGTCCACCGACCGTACTAAGTATTAAAATCGTTGAAATCTTAATAATGTTTTTTGTTCGACACTGTCAGAATTTGAGAATTTTCTCTTGTGTGAACGGATTTTGATAAATGTCACAACTTGTCAAAACGAAACGTCAAGCTAATTTTACAGATTTTAAGCGAATTTTGAGCCTTTAAGAGGCTAGTCGAACAAAAAAACGTTGTATTCAACTCGTTCGTGTGTAAATGTGGCCTTTTTTGGCACTCGTGGCCCTTTAAAACGCGTTTCACTCGCGTTTTAAACTGGCCCACTCATGCCAAAAAAGGTCCAATTTACACGCAAACTCGTTAAATAAACTACTATTTTTATACGTTTCCCTTTTATCCAACCTTTATTCATTACATTACTATATGAAATTTAAAAAAAATACCTACCAAAAAAACGAATTAACTAGATAAGGCGCTTTGAGCGGCCTGGCGCGTAGACCCATTTGAAGGCGACTAAGCGATTGTTTTAGAGTTTTAGAGTGCGCCCGTTCTAAGAGTAGCACACCAATAAACCTGCGTTGATGACAAATTTGAGTCGGACCGAGTCCACTTTTAAAAATAAGGGGTGTTCTACCTGCGCAGTGGCGCCCGTGTCGAAAGTCTAGTTTCGGCGATTCCAGATTCATTTCGAATTTACGTCGCACGTTGATTTCGTGTGTTGTTTCCGAGTCTTTTTAGTCGTTTTTATAAAATCAGTTCTTTTCAGGGCTACACAGTTTTACAGTATTCTTTTTTACTAATAATCTTTAATACCAAAATAAAAAAATTACCAGTTAATTTATTTTATTTATTCGCACCGAGAAAAAAATTATAAATAGCCGTAAAATTGTCAAAGCTAAAAGTTTTCGTAAAATTGAAAAATTCATTGTTATTTTATCTTAGATTAATTCCCGTGTACATCAAACGTGTGTGTTCAGTTTTTAATAACTGTAGGTATTATAAAAAGATAATTAACGTTAAAGTTTGTATTCTGGAATTAATCTTGCCAAAAATAACACGATCTCGTTGAATTTGGGCATTTTTATCCAAAGGTTAAACCTGCGAGCTAAAAATGCCCAAATTCAATTCGTAAAATTGTCAAAGCAAAAAGTTTTCGTAAGATTGAAAAATTTATCCGATAAAAAAATTTGGTTTTGTTATTTTACCTTCGATTGAATCCTTTTTACAATATCTTTTTTAACTATTTGATTTCAGTGAAGTGCGCACACGTTACGCCACTGGTAAGATTCTACTTGTCAGATTCGCATGACTCAGTGTGCTACTCTTAGAACGGGCGGACTCTAGTTATGACATTGAAAATACTGCCCGAAATTTTATTCCCGCAATTGTGTTTATATTTTTTGTTTATAATTTCCATTTTTTTTTAATCTAAATTTATTCGTAAACGAGTAGAAATGTTCTCGTGCCACGGCTGCAGGAAAAGACATTTGGTACTGCGAACAATAATAATAATTAATTGCGCTATTATTGAAAAAAAGCTCTTTGTTGTGCCCGGAACATTGTGTCCGTGGAAAAGTTGTGCGCTTCAATAATATTTATGTAAAACTGCAAAACAATGCCGCCAAGCAAAAGTGGCAGTCAGTGCTGGCGTTGTTGGATGTTCCAATGCCTCAAACAATTCTCCGGGGACAAAATTTTACCGATTTCCGGCTATATCGTATAAACAGGAACAAAAAGATAAATGGATCCAGGCGATAAAACGAGTGAAGTAAGTGCCTTTTTCTTATAGCTTGACACACAAGACATATAGTTACATGATGCCACTTTCATAACTATTTTTTTTTTTTAATATGTATTACCTAAAAAATATTGCACTTGCAGCAGGGATGGATCTCCTTGGGAACCAAAACATTGGTCACGTATATGCAGCAGACATTTCATTGGCAACCAAAAATCGGATCATCCACTCAGCCCGAGCTTCGTTCCTACAATTTTTCCGACAAATATATCAAAGCAAAATACATTAGCTGACTGTGCGGTAGGAAGGTGAGACGTAATAGAGAAATGTACATAAGTGAACGTGAGGGGATGTACTCAGATCTGTTTTCTTTTAAAAAGTTCAGGTTCAAACGAGCACAATGCCGAGGAGCAGTCAAAAGGAGCGGAGGAGTAAACACGAACAAGCAGGAAACACCTAAGATAGTAGACCAGGAATTAATAGTTGGAGAATACTCTTCGGATGTGGACGTTGCAGTATCTTTGGATTTGGAAAGTCCAAAACCAACGTTTCAAGATCAAGCATTGGAATGTAATTTTATTGAAGAAAACAATGATAACTACAAGGTGTTCGTGTGTAATCGAATGAGAGATGGAAGCGTTTGCGAAGCGGAAACGCAGACTTATATTCCGGTGTCAAAGAATAGTTTTTAGTGCCATTAAGTCTACAAAATATGTGGGCTGCGGCGAACACATCTCTTTTGCTGATGTCTCGGTAGGGCCAGCTTGCGAAAACAACACTGTTAAGGCTGTTGCACAGTAATAAAACTTTTGGGCGAGGTGTAGTTCAAGTTGCAGAAGTATTCAGAATTCTTGGACCGGTCAAACACTGCACCAGGTACTCTCTCGAGACCCGTCAGTCATAAAATTAGCATTTTACAAGAGCATTAAATCTTCGTATTGTGAACAAATTTGTTGGCAAATTTTAGATTTTCTTATTTCTTGTAGTTTGGATGTATTTATCTGTGCACTTTAGTGATTGAATCTTTTACTTGCAGAAAATTCTTTTGAAGAAAATAACGGACAATGATTAATACAAATGTAAAGGCTATGACTTTGACAGTGTCAGATTTTTCGTATCTCTGCTATCTTTATAATTGATTTCATATAAATGTTCATCAAGTAAGCTGTGCATTTGTAAAAGCACCTTTAATTTAGTTACATTACAAAAGTCACATTTATGAAGGTCATGTCCAATAAATCTTTACTTGGTAAAAATACAAAGACAAAAACAAATAAGAATTACTTTAATTCAATCAGTAAAAAGACGTAACATTGCTTTTGAAATCGGCAATGTTAAAATGGACAAAAACTAAAAAATTAGTCAAATCGGGTTCGCGCAGAGCAAGCAACTTTGAAAGTTAAAGTCACTACCTTTAGCTTTACTACCAACTGAAAATCAGATTTTCATGGCTTGCTTAGATGCACATTTAATTTCTTTCACTTATTACATTGATTACAAACATAACCTTTCGAAGCAATTGTCAGCAAATTTCACAACATGGGTATGGCTTGCTTCGACTACAATCGTTTTAATACCTAACCTTATAGTTATTTATGATCAATTCAAATTAGTTTCTGATCCTAGCTCAAACATACGTGAAGTTACTAAATAATGACGTCATCGCAAATGGGTAATAATTGGACTCTAGGATCAGAAATAAGTTTGGATTTATCAAAAATAACTATTAAATTTCAATTTTGTTGACAATTGCTTCGAAAGTTTACGATTGTGAATCTTATAGGTTATTAACTTATTATTGTAATATTTGAACGTTATGGCTTTCACCGAACACCAAAAACGCTGCATGTTGGAAATGTATTTCAGAAACGGCGTAAAAATTGATGGGCAGTGGATTTATTCCACATGTAATGCATTTGAAGATTTCCAGGAAACTTTTCCAGAAGTGATCGTGCATTTTGATACATTTAGCAGAAAAGTTCATCATCTTGTGCACTTACACAGGGAAACTGGAAGTGTAGGACGTAAAGAAAGTAGTGGGAGACCAAAGGTGAGAAATGAAGAAAAGATTGAAACGGTACGACAAGTAATTGAGGAGCAGCCAAATACTTCAATACGCCATTTACAATAACAAGTCGATCTGTCCTATACCACTTGTCAGCGTATTCTGAAACAAAATCTTCATTTACATCCTTATCGTCTATAACTAGTCTATGAACTACTTCCAAATGATCGACCTCGAAGACAGCAATTCTGTCAATGGTTTATGGAGAATTTTCATAACAACGGTGCGATACTGGAAAAAACATTCTTTAGCGATGAATCGTGGTTTCACTTATCTGGATACGTTAACTCACAAAATATGAGAATGTGGAGTGGCGTGAATCCTCATTATTATATTGAAGTACCGTTACATTCACAAAAAATTGGAGTTTGGGCTGCAATAAGTAGAAGAACACTAATTGGACCTATATTTTTTGAAGGTAAATATTCAATTATTTATGCAACTTTCAAAAACCTAAATGTTCAAATTGCAGGGATACTCAATGCCGAGAGATATCGTCTGAAAATTTTAACTCCTTTTATCGAGACGTTGTTAGATGATGAATTAACACAAGGCTATTTCCAGCAAGACGGGGCTCGCATTCACACGACCTGGGCAAATTTAAATTTTTTAATGGAATTTTATGACAACCGCCTTATTAGATTAAATATGCCACATGAGTGGCCTGCCAGGTCTTGTGATCTGACCCCGTGTGACTTCTTTTTGTGGCCATACATTAAAATTTCAATTTTCAGTGCACCTGTGGTTGATATGGATGATCTTCGGCAAAGGATAACTAACAAATTCGAAGAAATCAATAATTCGCCGTAGATATTGCAAAATGTTATTGACTCCATTGAAAGAAGAGTTAGGTTATGCATGGATGAAGGTGGTGGTCACATAACGCATCTGCTTTAAGTTTCATTTATTAATGTTGTTAATAATTAATTTTAAATCAATGAAGTACATTTGTTTCATTAAAAAAGTCCTTTTAAATCGAACTCTGTTTCTTTTTCCAATTATTATCCGATTGATAGTTCAAATTTCAAACGGCTGAGTAGTTCAAAATTCAACAACACGTTCGTAGTTCTAGGGTCCCTAAACTGTTTCAATCATCCAACTTTATGTTCAGACATACGTAGTTTTTTTCATGGCACGCTTTGATGAAAGTTTTTTTGAATCACACGTTATTTATTTAGTATTGTACATTTAATTAAAGATCGATAGTTGGATGTATTAATAAAAGCTGCAAAATTTTTACGCCTACGGCACTGTATGTGTCGGCGGTACTGCCGGAAGAATAGCGGTCCTGCGAGGACAGATTCCATAAGATAAGGCACTACTTCCAGTAGGACCGAATGCGTGTACACCTGTCCTTCTGGAAGTAGCTGCCGGAAGGACAAGGACTGGACGTTCTATCAATAAAGGCACCAAAGGTGCTGTACATACTATGGACCAATGTATGTATTAGTACCACCCATACATGCAAAAAAAAAACTAACAGGTGGCTGATGATACTATTCTACAACATGATAGGCGTAACTGCTTATAATGCTTTCATTTTGTGGACTACTATCAACCCAAACTGAAACGGAAACAAGCTTACAAAAAGAAGATTATTTCTGGAACAGTTGGGAAAGGAATTGATAAAAACCCACATCTCTTCAAGAACACATATGTCACGCACGGAAGAATCTAGGCGGATTGTCAAAAGAGTGCAAGAAGAGGAAAACCAACCAGGACCATCGAGGATTCAACAAGAGACCAGAACCCAAAACCGAGCTCGATGCAAATTTTGTCCATCAAATAATGACAATAAAACTAATAGGAATTTCCTTAACATTGATGCAGAACATAAAACACAAGAAAGTCAAAATGTGGAGGCGAGACGCCGGTAATTATGTTGATAAGCACTGCACTATTACTTGATAGTATTATCCGTAATAGTGTATGTACTCCGGCAAAATTGCCGTGCCGCCGGGTGGAGGTGGGATACGAAATATTATATGTAAGATTTGAAAAAAAAACATCTTTGCAAAACGCATGCTATTCACCTATGTCCAAATTGTGACTCAACCAAATAAATATTTTTTTATACTTGGGACGAATTTTATTTTATTTTTTCATTTATTTAAAACAAATTAAATAAAACGTTTTAATCTGTAATGTGTTATAAATAAATTAACACTTGAAACATTTACTTTATGTTAAATTAGGAAGAGAGAGTATATCGGGTCATATTGACCCGAACATTAAATTAGAACGGAACACAGGATTCAAAAAGAAATTGAGAAGAATGAAATTTAGGAGTCATTGTTGAGTGACGGAATATGATTGGTTGAAACAGCTATGAATGAAATAGTCAATTGAAAACATTCAATTCAGTTATTTCCATTCCGAGAACATATCTAACAAAAAAAAAAAAAAAACAACAGAATATACTTACAAAATTGTGTCAATTTGTATGAAATTCACTTAATTTTATCGATATTCAACAGCAGGCGAAATTTGAACAAATACAATCTTCGATTAGCACTGCCAAACAGCGCTAGCGCTACCTATCGGATTTCATTCAAGCCACTCTCAGCGTTTCTGTGCTCAGCAATAATAAGAAACCGTAAAATTTTCAGAGATTTTCACTCCTTAAATGACCCCGGCACTAATAAGAATAAACTCTGAAATTTTCAACGAAATCGGCAAGTAGTTTTTGAGTCAAAAGCAAACACATGTACGAACAGTCGCTTTTATATATAGATATTGATAGATTTCGGTGGCGAAACCGTCGGGGGTAAAACGTCACAAAACCGGAACTGAGAGCTGCAATTCCAAGGATATTCCTGAGTCGGTTAGACAAACTAACTAAACACACCAACGATCAGGTGATCTACTCGCTCCTACGGTCAACCTACTCGGTTAAACTGATGGGGTGACTGACCAAAATGGCGAGAGAAATTCACGACTCGGCTGCATGGTCGGCCCGGGTAAAATCGGACCCCCTAACGAAAGGCCTGGAGCAAGCCACTGAAGATCGGGCAAGTCGAGCGTGGACTCTCGAAAAACCTCGGGGTTGGTCTGGTAAGGACTTTGTACATGCAGTTCAATTCAGGACTGCGAACTTACTTACCTACCAAGGCCATTCCCTCGACCCCCAAAGACCAGAGGCGTTGTCGCGGTGGTTGTGTCGTCGATGAATCCATATCCTGTGTGCTTCAAACATGCCCCATCACGCACTGGCAACGAATAAGACGGCATAATGAGATCGTTGACAAAATCGCTCGCCATTGCAAGATCCGAGGGTGGAGTGTTGAAGACGAACCCCATGTACGCCACAGAACTGGGGAACTATTTAAGCCTGACCTGGCCGTCCATCAGCCAGGCCACTTATTAGTGATAGCCCATGTGCAAGTCTCTTGGGACAGCACGGAATTGGAAGTTTCGTATGAGCGCAAACGAAGGAAGTACGACACCCCGCGCTTCCGGGAAGCGGCGACCACTAGGTGGCCCGGAAAATCCTGAATTTCTTACAAACTGTCGTTGAAGATGATTTGGATAACATTCACCTACAAACCAAGCTGCAGATGTGGTGGATGCAAGATGGAGCCCCATCAGGTAAAGACCGGATTGTAGGATAAATGTCTTTTCGTTTAGACTAAAGGCCGATGAACGAGAGTCATCTAATAGATCTTTACGTTAAATACGGCATTTTGCCAAACACTTTTTAGGTCCTAAAGACCTAAATTTACCGTTTGTATCCTAAAATCCTATTAAGTGTCCTATTTTTTAGGTCTTTTAGGATTTAATGTCCTAAAACTTCTTTTGGAAAAAAAAATAAATAATTACGACAATCGTAGAACCAAAGCGCATAACGAATTTTTAATGCCATGTTATTAGTTGTTTTGTGTGGTCATGCTGTTTAGTTTTTATGTTGGTAGCGTTGTCAGGACGCGTATTGAATTGGTGCTCAAAACCGGTTAACCTCAAATTTTCACGTGGACATAAACATAAACAAGAAGAGCAGAGTTAACTGAAAACGCCGAAAGAAAAAAGTAATTTCGTGAGTAAAGTATATACTTCCCTGCTACAATAAGGTAGGTGAATTATTTGCTAATGTTATTTTGCAATTTAACAAAATACATTTTAGGCTATAAACAACATTAGAAAATCAATAGGTGAAAGTGACATAAGTATAATTGTTGATGAAACCACTGATATTACTAGTCGAAATATGCCCAACATTGTAGTCAGTAAACTGACCTCCTATGAAGCAGGTCATCCATATTTGTTGGCATCGAACAGTTTGAAAAAAACAAACCATTCAACGGTCACTCAAAGTTAACAATCAACAGATATTCAAAAATTCCTTTCCCGAATACTTTTGAAATCCGTTTCTTCATCAGTGTTGAATATGATATGCGTATCGTTATACAAAAGTGCAATCTCTGTTACAGAAAGACTACGAACCAAGGATGGAATTTTCGATGTAAATGCTTGATAAAGATGAGGAATTTTTAGAACAAAATTTAGGGACCGATGAATCTCTTTTCACCAACAATGGCATCTTCAATAAACATAGCAATCACTTGTATTCAATTGGTAATCCACATATCGTTCACCGGCGACAATAGTGGCATAACTCAAAAATCGCACATTTTGTACTGATTAATGGACCAGACTGAAAAATTTTTGTTCTATCTGGTAGCAATACTGGCACAAATTTAGTTCGCATAGATTCCTTAAGATGACACATGTGTCGGTAAGACATCTGTCAAATTTCGATCAAGCGCGGCAGCAATACCAGCATAAATTCAGTTTGCCTTGAGCTCTTGTAGGAATAGTTGTTTTGTGTTTGAGCAATAGTGGCACTTCTGAATTGAGCCAGTGCATTTTCACCAATTTAGTGCAGCAATAGTGACACAATTTGAGTTGTGCCAATAAAATATAATATAATAACTAAAACTAACTAACTAAATAATTCAAAACAATAACAAATTAGCAGCTTTCCAAATACAATTATCCCTCCCCACATATTGTCCCTCTTCTCCACTCAACCTTCTTCATCCATTCGATCCCTCTTCCGTCCTCATTCAACATTTCTTCTCTACTTTCCTCTCTCTCTCTCAATTCTACGCATTCATTCAACATATGTTCTATCGTCTCCTTTTTTTCTCCACACATCCTGCACACTCTAATCCTATCCTCATTCCAATATTTATTCTCTCTCTCCTCATTTCCACACCTAAATCTTGCTATTATCACTCTCTCCTTTCTACTCTCTCTTCCTAGGTACTTTGGTAGTTCTTCCGTTATTATTTTTTCATACTTCCCATTGTACCTAGATTCCCTAATTCTCGTTCTTCTTTCCTGCACTTGCACATCTCTGTCTCTCTGCACCAATTCATATGTCATTGCTCTGCCTCCCTCTCGCATTCTTTCTATCTCCGCTCCTGCATAACCATTTCTTTCGAAATATGCCTCCCTCTCTTTCCATACCCCTTTTCCTATTTCTTTCCTTTTTTCTTTCAGACACTCTTGCAAAATTCTACACTCTCCTCTCTCTATCAACCTCTCCTCAAATCTTATTGCTCTCTTTCCTGCTTCTATTCTTATTCCATCCCTTTTTGTTTCCTCCATCACTATATAGCCCGGTGTCTCTCTATCTACTCCTAGCACCCATTTCAAATATTTTCCTTGCACCCCTTCCAACCCTTCTTGCTCTCTCCATCCCCATATTTCCGCTCCATACATCATCACGCTTTTCACCAGGCTATCAAACATCATTATTCTCCTTCTAAAGTCATGTCCAAATTTTCTCTCTCCTATCCCCCATACCGCTCCTATTATCTTATTCGCTTTTTTCACTAACTCTCTCACATGTGCTGCTGCTGTGTTTCTTTCATTCATCACATAACCTAAATATTTAAATTCTTTCACTTCTTCAATTTTATCCTTTTCCCATCTCCACTCATTTATTTTTCTCCTACCACCCCCCTTTCTAAACACCATCATCTTGGATTTCTCTACATTCACCGTCAACTTTTTCCTCCTCATATATTTCTCCATATTTCCCAACATTTCTTTCATACCTTTCTCCTCTCTCGCTAGCACCACCAAATCATCCGCGTATGCCAAAGACCACACTTTTTCTTTGCCCACCACGACCCCCCCTGCCTGCCCCTTCCTGAACATCTCCTCTATATCTCCTATAAACGCTGCAAACAGGCTGGGGCTTAGTGGACAACCTTGTCTTACTCCCTTATACGTCTTGAAACATTCACTCACTCTTCCATCCACTCTCACTCTACTTATCGTCTCTTCATATATCTCTTCTATTTTTGTTACCAGATGCTCATTTATCCCTTTCTTTCTCAAGTATTCCCACAGTAAGTCTCTTTCCACATTATCAAAAGCCGCCTTCAGGTCTACAAAAAATGCATATATCTTGCTACCCCTCTTTTTTATCTCATTTCCTATTATATGATTCAAGATATATACGTTGTCCATAGTCCCTCTACCTTTCCTAAATCCCGCCTGCCCGTCTGGTAACGCACCCCGCTCATTCATTTCCTTCATCAGTCTTTCTTCCACAATCATCGCGTATACCTTATATGCCGTATTAAGGAGCGTGATCCCCCTGTAATTGCTGGCTGTATCCTTTTCTCCTTTCTTATATATGGGGCATATTATCCCCTCCTTCCACTCCTGGGGGAAGCCCTCTCCCTTCCACACTCCATTCATTATCTCTAACAACCTATCAACTTCCCTTTCAGTTCCATACATCCACGATTCGTTCTGTATACCGTCCCTCCCCGGTGCCTTTTTCCTTTCCTTTTCCTTTGACACAATTTGAGTTGTGCCAATGCAGACTTATCGTCTATTGACTCAGCACCTTTGTGATATAGATATAGACTTAACGTTTAAGTAACTTTTTTTGGTTATGCCGCTATAGACTGTGCGTTTTAGTGATTTTTTCGTCGATGTGTCAGTATAGACTACGTCTTTCTCCAAACCTTGTAGTCACTATTTTTAATATGAATGACCCTAATACAACTAACTGAGGACAGAAGATGTTATCAATGATTGGAATTAGGCAAGATGATTAGTATGTGATTTTTGGATTATTTTATTTCTAATTAAAACTTACAGAAAAATCTGGAGATATAGGAACATACAACGAAAATTCAAAGAACCTGGAGATGCAGGGCGTAGAGAACGCAGAAACTGAAGAGAACCCAACTACAGAGATAACTTCTGAGAGTACTACAGTCTCCAATATACTTATAAGTGAAGAAAATCATGCACTCATTGAAGAAGTGCATGCACCGTCATCAAGCTCCTCCTCTGATACTGGCGAACCTTATTCATCAGACGACTCAGTACAAGATCCTAATTACCTGAGTGGCTCATCTTCAAGTTCCTCCTGGTCTGAAAATGCATCAAGTAGTGAGAATAACAGTGGCGATACTGTTGAACCAGAAACCAAAAAAAGAACGAGGAAAAGAAAACCAATACCTTTTCACAGGAAAAAAACTTGCGCTAAACGTCTAAGGAACAGTGGAAAAGCTTATAATGATCACCGGATCATTTGCACGAAATCGGAAGTGGTTTTATTGCGCTCATCTTTTCCGTGCTGCAAGTGGTTTTATCGTTGGTGGTGGCGGTGAGTTTGGTGTCAAACTTTTCGTTGGATTACCGGCTTCAATACCACGTAATTTTCCCAATCGTAAGTTTGATATTTTTCTTGAATTTACTCGTTAAACGATCACTTTATTTATCGCTGTAGAGAGCCGATAATTTTTTGCGCGATAAGGTTCGGTTTTTGGTGAGGCGAGTGACTGCGGTTTTTCGCTCCACACGCTCGCTCCATTTATTTGAGAGGCGAATGACTACGGCGATTAATTTTAGCCTGTTTCGCTGACGTGTTTATCTTTGTCACTGCGACTGAGCCCAATTTATTTATTTACTCAAATTTGAGCAGCTATTAGTTTCACCAAAATGCTATCGTCATGTGGCTGTTACCACGGCATAATTGAAGGTAGTACAATTTCCGTACCGTGTGCTGGAGTATGTAATAGACACTTTCACCCTAAATGTGTCAAATTTGACGATAAGATCCTAACCTATCTAAAGTCAGTTCCGGGACTGTCGTGGAAATGTCGCGAATGCGTCAAATCTTGTTTTTCAGTTGACCAGACTGGACTGCAAAAATTCTTGTCTGAAAAACATTCTGATATGTTAAATGAGCTAAATACCGTTTTCGATGCTTTGAAATCTGATATTTTAAAAATAACAACTGATAAAGTCAAACAATCTGAGGGCTCTGATGAACAAGTGAGTGTTCAATCGTATAGCCAAGTGTTAAAAAATAAAACGCAACCTGCTGTAATTATAAAGCCTAAACAAACTGACCGGTCTGCTGTGGACACAAAAGGGATATTAATGCGAAAATTAATCCGATAGAGGCTCAGTTGTCAATTTCTAAAGTAAAAAATATAAAAGACGGGGGAGTTTTGGTGGGTTTTTCTTCTAAGGAGGATAATGCCCGTTTTAAAAAGGTTGCAATGGAAAAGCTCGCTGATGATTACGAAGTTCGTGATACTAAAGGTGTTATGCCCCGTATAAAAATTGTTGGTATGTCACAAACTGTTAAGGAATCTGAAATAGTTGAGTTTGTAGAATATGCTACAAAACACGTTAGTACTGGTATTCACTTGAGTTCAGAATGCAAAGTACTAAAATTGTGGCCTACAAAAAAAATAATAATAAAGTGTACCAAGCAGTTATACAAGTAGACTAAATAACGTATAATAAAATAATGAGTGCTGGAGGATTGTTCATGGGATACGACTTCTGTTATGCATTTGATGCGATCGAAATTCTTCGATGTTTTAACTGCAATGGTTTCCACCATTCCTCAAAAACCTGCACTAACAAAGGTTGCTATCCAAAATGTAGCGTCGAAGTTAGTCCTGGACACCCTGTGCATCCCATTTCAGATTGTCATCCCGAAAAGCCCACATGTGTCAACTGCGTCAAGCTAAACAATGATGAAAATATCAAAGTGCCGATTGATCATGCAGCCTGGGATCCTAAATGCACTGTGTACCAAAAGGCCATTGACAAACTAAAGAACGATCTCTTCTCGAAATAGCAATCACCACCAAGGGTCGGGACAGGCCAACCAGCAAAATTTACAAATTTTTCCTCTAACCAATTACCGGAAGTTAAAGAGATTGTCATCTGTTATACTAACATTGTCTCTCTGTCAACCAAACTGAACTCTTTTCACCTTTATCTTCAACAGCGCATACCTCATTGTGTGCTGCTTTCAGAAACATGGTTGTCGCCTTCTGATCCTTCCTCTCTTTTGGATCTCCCTCTTTACTCAGTATATCGCACAGATCGTTCCGGTAGGGGTGGAGGCGTATGCATTCTACTCGACAAACTGTACTTTCGTAACTACATTGTTACTACGATTCCAGTAACGGTGCCGTGTATTGAAATATGAGCACTATAGCTAACTTGTCCTGCATATTTTTTCGTATTAGTTTGTGTATATCGGTCACCGCGTACTGATAAAATCAATGATGAAATGCTTTTCCAGCATTTAAAGTCTCTATCTGAAACTCACAAACACTTGCTAATTTTTGGAGATTTTAACTTTCCAGAGGTAGAGTGGCCTATTTCGAAGACTCCAAGTGGGACCGATTCAGCCTCATAATTCGTAGATATGGCCTTAGAGACAAATCTGTCGCAGATGATTCTGCATCGAACTCGATACAGGGCATCTCAAAACCCTTCCTTATTAGATCTACTCTTAACGACTGATCCGCAACTAATATCTTCAGTCAATATCGGTCCCCCAGTGGGGATCTCGGATCATGCAACTGTGGAGTGCACGGTGCAAATTATCGATTATTGCTTTCCCAAGATTGAGAAAAAAAATATTAGAGTTTTCAACTACGACCATCTCAACACATATTTAAATAATTTCCACTGGAGCCCATTTTACCTATTGGACGATCCGGATGAGGTGTGGGAATCCCTCGTTGGCATCTTGAACACGGCTATATGCTTACATTCATCATATCGCCTTTTTGTCAGAAATCGTCAGAAACCTTGGATTATTGAAAAATTAATTGCAAAAGCTAAAATTAAAAGGAATCTCTGGAGGCGTTACAAGTCGACTGGGCAGGACGTTGATTTTGCTGCCCATAGAAATTATTCCAATAATTTAAAGTGCGAATTAGTGCAAGCTAGGTCACGATATGAAAACAACTTCGTCAGCAAAGGACCAAAGGCCATCTTCAAATACACGAGGTCCAAAATGATCTCTAAAGTGTCGCTGCTGGTGTGAAAGACACGAAAGGTTCATTATGCGCAAAAAATCAGGACACTGCTGATTGCCTGGCTAGTTTCTTTATGGCTAGGGCCACACTACAGACTAAATAATTGGCCGATAATTTAGTCCGATTGGGTAGCTTCCGCGCACAGCAGGCAAACTAAACTGTTTGGTTGGCTGTTGGTGGCGTTGGTGCGCAGACAGTCGACTATTAATCGGCCGACTGCTTATGCACAGTTGATAAAATCAATGCGATTTTAATTAAATATGACATCTGACATAGGATAAAGATATCCTTTAGTTTGTAGACTTTTATTTTGAATTTAAATTTGCCGCGCCTGAAGAGGGCGCGACAGTCACCGACTCAAGACACACATCGACAAGACAGTCAGAGAAAAAATTGTAAACCATGTAACAACACGCAAATTAAATAAAGTTTATATTAAAATAAAGCAGTGGAAGTGTTTTATGCCGATCAGAAAAGAAGAAAGGGACCACAGTTTCAGGTGTGGGGTACAGCTCAAGCACAGTACAGCCCAAGCAAAGTACGGCCCCTGCAAAGTTCAGTTCCAAAAGTTGTGTTATGTTATAAGTGCAAATGGCGGCAGAAGTGAAGACGCTGCAAGATTTTGAAGAAATTAAAGAAAATATTAGAACGGCTCCGGCACGAGTTATTCGGGCGTTGCACAATGTAATTTATGAAGAGGAAGGCGACCGCTCGAATAGAAAGAGGTTACGCCAGTTTACGGGATCTGACTTCGAAGTTGGCTCCGACGAATTTAACGACAAGTTAGCTTTCGTAAGTGAAAATTTAAACCAGGCTGATTTAATAGCAGTGTGTAATTTGTTGAAATTAAACTACGACGGTACAACAGAAGAATTGGCTGACAGAATCTGTAGAGCCTTGGCAAACTTGGATACGTTTCAATCGAACGAAAATAGTGATGACGAAGTAAGCGACGATGATGAAGATCAAGAACAAAGAAATTCCGAGAATGAATCGGTGACGCGACAAGTGTTACCAACACGACAGCACCAACCATTTTCTCTCTCTTTTAAAGATGTGGAAGATTCCATTCGCACTTTTGATGGTACTAGCAGTTATGGAGTGGAAACGTGGGTAGAAGATTTTGAAGATATGTCTAGGTTATGTGGATGGTCCGAGATACAGAAACTAATCTTTGCAAAGAAATCGTTACGAGGACTAGCAAAATTATTCATACAAGGAGAGAAAAATTAACAACTGGCGACAGCTACGTTACATTTTAGAATCGGAATTTAAGAAAAAGGTTACCAGTGCCGACTTGCACAATGCATTGCAACAACGGAAAATCAAACGAGACGAATCCGTGCATGAATACTTGTTGGTTATGAAAGAAATAGCGAAAGGAAAAATAGAAGTGGAGGCATTAATTCAATATGTCATCGATGGAATTGCAGATAGCCCAAGCAACAAAGCTGTCTTGTATGGAGCGAACAATTTAGCTGACTTTAAGAAAAAATTACAAGTTTATGAAACCATGAAGACCAAGAATGCCAGTCATCACACAAAAGCTGCTCCATCCGAAACGTTCAGCAAAACTGTTGGTTCGAAGGCACGAAACAACAATAAGACAACAGGACAAGAGACAGCAACAACAAGTAACGAGCGACGATGTTACAATTGTAACTTAAGTGGACACTTAGCAGTGAACTGTCCTAAGCCAAAAAGAGAAAGAGGTTCGTGTTTTAAATGTGGTTCCCTCCTCCACCGTGTCTCTAACTGCCCCGAAAGAAACGTCCAAAAAGAAGGTCAAGCAGCCAGTAATCAAAATCAAGCCAGGCACCAGGTGAAGAAAACAGAGGTACAGCCTGCACAGCAACTTAGTGAGACGATGCTGGTGCTGTCCCATCTTCGAGCAACTGTGAAGTTCAGGTGACGTTAATTCCCTGTGTTCATTCCTCTGACCTTATTGCAGTCATAGATACGGGAAGCCCAATTTCACTTATTAAAGATTTTCTTGTTCCATCTTTACATTGTAAGCCTTATCAGCAAACCACTAGTTATACAGGAATTAATTCATCTGAATTGCGAATCCTAGGTGAATTTGAATGTAAAATTTTGTTAAATAATTTTGAGACATCCATTTTATTTCATGTAGTCCCATCAGATACAATGACACATAATTTGGTTCTAGGTAGAAATTTCTTGTTTACGCCTGACTTGCAAATAATTTTTGATAGAGAACGAGGTATTGTTGTGAACAAAGTTGAACCAGGACCCATTCAGGAATCAAGCTTCCAACCAGAAAATGAGTTACTTTTAATTGATCCACATGCTCTAAGGGATGGCATTGACCATATAATCATAAATCCGGAGGTAGATAAGCAGGTTGACTGTAAGTTAAATTTTCTGTTACAACAACATTTTCAAGAAGAGGAACCGACGGTACCTCAAACTCAATTAGAGGCGACGATAATAATGAAACCTGATCATGTTCCTTTTAATTTCAATGCGCGTCGATTATCGGTATTTGAAAAGAGTCAGTTACGGGAAATACTTGATAATTTATTACGAGAGGGTGTAATCCGTGAAAGCAATTCTCCTTACGCTTCTCCGATAGTGCTAGTAAAAAAGAAAACTGGTGACCTAAGACTTTGCATAGATTTTAGAACATTAAACAAGCAGGTAGTGAAAGACCGATATCCGCTGCCCTTCATAGACGATCAAATCGATAAGTTGAGGGGAAAGAAATATTTTACCAAGTTAGATTTAAAAAATGCTTTTTATCACCTCAAGCTTTCTCCAGACTCGACAAAGTACACTTCCTTTGTGACTCCGTTTGGTCAATTCGAATATCAAAGACTACCTTTTGGATTTTGTAATAGTCCATCTATTTTTATGCGTTATTTGAATACAATTTTCCGCGACTTAATAGATGCATCAAAAATCTGTGTGTTTCTGGATGACATCTTAATTCCGTCTGAAACCGTGGAAGACAACTTAACAATTTTGGACATAGTTTTAAAACGGTTAAAACAAAATAAGCTTAGATTAAGAACAGACAAATGCCACTTTTTAATGACCACTATAAATTATTTAGGTTACACTGTGTCTTCCGAAGGAATATCTCCTTGTCAGGAACATATTGATTCTGTTTTTCGTTTTCCGACTCCACGAAATACAAGAGAAGTTCAAAGTTTTCTAGGTCTAGTTAGCTATTTCAGAAGGTTTATTCAAAATTTCTCGTATATCGCTCAGCCGTTGTGCAATTTAACTAAAAAGAGTGTAAATTTCCGTTTTGGCGAGAAGGAACTTGAAGCCTTTGAACTATTAAAGAACATGCTTGCCTCTCAACCCGTGTTAGCAATCTATTCACCGACGGTTGATACAGAGCTTCATTGTGATGCTAGTTCCTTAGGCTTCGGAGCAGTGCTTTTGCAGAGACAAGAGGATGACAAATTTCATCCCATTTCATATTTTAGTAAAAGAACGAATGATGCAGAGTCTCGATATCATAGTTTTGAGTTGGAATGTTTGGCAATCATTTATGCTCTAAAACGTTTTCATGTGTACCTACAAGGAATACATTTCAAGATAATCACTGATTGCAATAGTTTAAAGCTAACTCTTGACCGAAAAGATTTAAATCCCCGAATTTCAAGATGGGCATTATGGCTACAAAACTATGACTATAAATTAGAACATCGTGCTAGCAGTAGAATGAAACACGTAGATGCGCTAAGTAGGCAACCGGTAATGATCTTAGAAGCAACTTCGTTTGAGCAGAATTTGTCCCTGGCGCAATTACAAGATTCGGGAATATCTAAGTTACGTGAGTTTTTAGAACAACAAGAACACAACAAGTATGAATTAAGAGATGGATTAGTGTATTATAAATTCAAAGACCGTTTGCTTTTTTATGTACCACAATTAATGGAACAACAAATTTTGTGTATGTATCATGACAATTTTGGTCATGTTGGTCCTGATAAAGTTATAGAACTAATAACACGCTTGTATTGGTTCCCCAAATTAAGGCAGAAAGTACATGATTATGTTTCAAATTGTCTTAAGTGTATAACTTTTTCCCCAATAAGTAAAAAACAAGGTTTGCTTCATAACATCCCTAAAGATGATGTACCATTTTCGACTATTCACATAGATCATTTTGGTCCCTTACCCAAAACCCAACAAAGATTTCAGTATATATTTGAAGTAATCGATGCTTTCTCCAAATTTATCAAACTTTATCCTTGCCGCTCAACAGACGCGAAAGAAGTGACTAAGCACTTGTCCCATTATTTTCAAGATTATAGTCGACCATTGCGTATTATTTCCGATCGCGGATCAGCTTTTAGATCTGATGCTTTTAAGGAATTTGTATCCGAAAACAATGTACAACACGTTCTGATTGCTACAGGAACACCTCAGGCGAATGGTTAAATAGAAAGATCAAATCGCGACTTGACACCAATGTTTTCCAAGACTGTTTCAGAACCAAATAAGTGGGACCAGGCTTTAGCTGCCGTTGAGTTTGCTATAAACAACACGGTAAACCGATCGACAAAAGAAACTCCCAGTAAGTTATTGTTCGGAATAAATCAGCGAGGACCAATTGAAGATACCCTACGTGATTATTTAGAAAGCGAATTAAAAATAGAACGCGATTTTAGTAAAATCAGAAATCTAGCTTCAGAAAGTATACAAAAATTACAAAACTACAACAAAACTGTACACAATAAGAATAAAAAAGAGGCTCGCAAGTACAGAGAAAATGATTTCATTATGATAATGAATACTGATGTGACTCCAGGAGTTAACAAAAAGTTTATACCTAAATTTCGCGGTCCGTATATTATTAAAAAAGTATTACCGAATGACAGATACTTGATCGAGGATATAGATGGGTTCCAGCACACCCAGATTCCGTTCAAAAGTGTTTATGACGCTTCGCGAATTAAACCTTGGTTATCAACCTCCAATACTTTTAATTCTACTGTTGATCTGGATGTGACGAATGATCCCTAAATTGGTTACATTCCTTCATTAAGTAAATTCACAAAGTACTTTGTCTCGAATTTAAGGAGATTGTTAGTTAGAAATTAAATCTTTCTTATGAATTGATGTTATGTTTGTGTATGAAAAACTTATGTTTATGATCTTATGAAAGACCTTTATGATTATGATGTTAGCAGAATTATGTTATACAGTTATGTTGAATCCACTTATGAAACTGTTAATCTTAGCTATGATTTATGTAAAACAAATTTAAACATATCTTAGGTTTAAGAAAATTTATGTGTGATGTTTAAAAAAAAAAAAAAAAACTCGAGTGCCATTTAGTTATTGACTCTTACATTGTTTGTTATGTATTTTGATAATGTTATTTCATTTAGCTGATAAGTTTGATGTTATGTTCATCTTATTTGTTATGAACGATCGAGGTCGATCGTTGGTCAGATTGGTCGAAACTGTAGACTTTTATTTTGAATTTAAATTTGCCGCGCCTGAAGAGGGCGCGACAGTCACCGACTCAAGACACACATCGACAAGACAGTCAGAGAAAAAATTGTAAACCATGTCACAACACGCAAATTAAATAAAGTTTATATTAAAATAAAGCAGTGGAAGTGTTTTATGCCGATCAGAAAAGAAGAAAGGGACCATAAGTTCAATATGTTATTGAATATCTTTCATAGGTAATCATAAACTAAAAATCAAAATTTTTGCACTGTGCCAGGACTCACTGCTGATTTACTACATAAAGCTGGTCTTTTTTCAATTTCTTCAATTCTAATAACGAGTTATTAATTAAGGAATAAGAATAATGTGAAGGCGGAGAAGACAGCAATAAAAAAGGGATTGCAAAGGTGGTTTAAAAAACGTGTCGGAGCATTAAAGGAGAAAGTAAAAAAAAAACAAAAAGTTAAACTTTATGAGGGGTCCTAATAGAATTTGAAAGTTCATTCGAATTCATGGTCTTTTTTCACTTTTGGTAATGAACAAAAATAAGGAATAATTATTAACTGTTATTGTCATAGTTCATAGTAGCGCGTTCCGGCTGCGTCTTTACCTTAGTATTAACGCACGTCTCATTTTTTGCTGGATTATTTCCTACTTTTGTTAGTATCTTAGTAAATCTTACGCGATATTAATTAAATACATATGAGATTTGACATAGGTTTAAAATATCCTTTGGTTCAATATATTTTATTACTTTCATATTCATAAATTAAAAATAAAAATTTTTGCACTGCAGAGAGCCACTGCACGCATAATATGTGTGGATCACCGACCGGATAGTCGGTGAATGTGCGCACTCGCATTATACACCATGCTCTATCAACAGTTGGGCAACTTTCTTGTTGAAAGGGAATTCCAACTATTTTTCGATCGATCTGTCGGCCGACCACAATCGCTTTAGTGTGCGCACTCACATAAGTCCTCATACTTATTAAGCAACCAACTAAACTGTCGGCCGATGAAAAGTCAGTAGTGTGGCCCTAGCCTAAGAGTGTTTACGTAAACGATACTGCACAAACCATTATCCCTATTCCAGCTGGCTCGCGCAGCAAAAACGCTCTCCAAGATATTGATTTTCCGATTTCTGCCATCAAGGAAGAATTACAGCGACTAAAGGACTCATCTTCTCCTGGTCCTGATTGAATTAGCTGTTAAGTTTTAAAAACCAATGCAGAAACTTTGGCGAAGCCTCTACACCATCTTTTCTCCTGTTCGTTCTCGAAGTCCGCACTTCCATCCACCTGGATGCTAGCTTCGGTGTCCCCAATTTCCAAAAAGGGTGACAAAACGTGCGTGGAGAATTACCGACCCATAAGTCTCCCCTGCATATGTTGCAAAATAATGGAAAAGTTCATCCATAAGCCAATGCTCGCCTTCCTTCAGAAGGGCAACGTAATTCCTGATGAACAGCATGGGTTTCTACCCGATAAATCAACAGTTACGTGTCTTCTTGAATGTCTCAACGACTGGACGAGGTGGCTCGATAATTCCATGCCGATTGATGTGGTTTACCTGGATTTTGAAAAGGCTTTCGATAAAGTTTCCCACAGTCTTCTGCTGGTAAATCTGGAACACAATGGAATAAGAGGCTCCCTGCTCAAATGGATATTTGCGTTTCTGAGAAATCGTAAATTCTACGTGAAAATCGGCTCAGCTTCCTCTGCAATGCAAGATGTGGTTTCTGGCGTCCCCCAGGGATCCGTGCTCGGTCCGCTAATGTTCCTCGTGTACATTTCGGACTGAACTCTACTCGTACAGTTGAGAAGCAGGCATGCCCTTTTCGCAGATGACTACGCAGATGATCTACGGTACCGCTGCCAAAGCTAACGAAATAAAATCTGACTTGGCAGCAGTTCAGACATGGTGTGACGTATGGAAGATGAAATTAAATGTTGAGAAATGCTCCGTTCTCCATATCGGTGTTAGCAATCCCAAGACAAATTACACCATTGCCGGAAAAATACTTGCAACTGTGCAACAACAAAAATATTTAGGAGTGGTTCTGACCAGCACATTATCCTGGAGCGAACATGTTGCTACAACTGTAGGTATGTCGAGCGAATTTCGTGGTTCATACACTGAAAAAATCTTTTCAGCGTGTAAACGAGGAAAGTTTCGTTAAACTTTACACAAGTTACGTAAGACCGATTTTGGAATATGCGAACCTAATTTGGGCACCTGTACTCCAGAGAGACATTGACCTTCTAGATAAAGTGCAACGACGAGCAACCAAAACAAACAGTACGAAGAGCGATTAAATATACTGCAGTTGCAAACACTAGTGAACAGAAGGAAACGAGGTGATCTAATCTGGACGTTCAAACTTTTGAAGAACATAAAAGTATCTTGCAGAATCGATGGCATGTTCTCTTTGAAGGACAACGACGGGCATTCCCTAAAGTTGTACCACGAAAACTACAAGACCAGAATTCGACAAAATTTCCTACTGAACCGCGTGTTTGATAATTGGAATGCTCTTCCAGAGTGTGCTGTTACATCGGACTCTATCAGCAAATTTAAAAATCAGATCGACGATGTCTACTTCAGTAGGAATGCTCAAATGAGCAAGCAGTAAATTATAGCTGCTTTCGATACCAGCTGTGGCTTATTCCCGTTATTCCGCGCAGGGATAACTTTCACCATGTGGATGAGCAAAATAGGCATTGCCTCTGCTCGGACTGTATACATAAATTTTTTTTTTATAATAATAATAATAAAACTTTAGGGAAAGGATTAGAAATACCTGAAAGACAACTAAAACCACCCTGCGATGAAACTAAATGTAAACAGAAGTGTTATTTATTTAAAAAACACCATTTCCACTATGTATATCCAAATAGCATTAAATACATTTATTTACTTAGAAGTGTTGTCGGTTGCGGCAATAGCGGTACATCTTACAAAGTTCACCTTCTTTCAAAGGAAAAAATAAAATCTAACATTCTGGACAAATTTGGATTAGAAAGTCTAGTCACACAATATCACAAAACATAAAATTCAGTTTATTATGGTGGCCATTTAATTAAATCCAAATTACGAAAAATCCTTATCTCAACTTTCTAAGTAATGTTGGTTTTTGTGATGTGCCAATATTGCTGCCGGTGAACGATATGTAATACTTGTGAAACGGGTCAACATCGATTTGCTCTAAACGTTTAGGTTGAAATAATTGCAAATCGCTTATAATAAAACCTCATATCCTTCCTGCTCGTCTAATAGTGGAGTAACGTTAGATTTTTATTTCGGAACCGGTAGCAAGAGCTCGGATTTGAACGAAATTTTTTTAATGTGTTATAAATAAAACATATTAAAACCTTTATAGGTTAAAAATTGCCGCTCATTGTTTGTTTCATTAATTTATTGTTTATTTATAAGAACTGAAATTTTCCAGTTACAAATCGTTATTTTCGCAAGCAAAATACTAGAGAACAATATAGAATGACTTTGGGAAGAGTATATTGTGATATTGAAACTGTTTGGAATTAATTGTATGTGGAAAAAGAAGAACAATAGGCAGATGTTCGGTAGCCCGGTGTTGACCGGCTCAGATAGAAACACGTTCAGTTTGTCTTCTAGAGTCGCATAGTTAGCATTTTTTGAAGAAAATATATAATTATTTTTAATGGTTTTTGACAAAAAAGTGTTTAGTAATACCATGCGATCGAAAATTAAAAAAATCCAGAGGTCCGTGAGTAATACGCTTCGGTTGGCAACACGTAAAAATGTAATTCAAATGTCATCAGATGTCATTACAATGGAGAACTGTCATTATTAATTATTGACTATTAAAATTGCTATTGCAATATGTTCACTTCAGAGCAAAAAATTTTCATTGTGCAGTGATACTTCAGAAACGGCGAATCGTCCTATTCAACACCTCTAGTTTTCGAGGAATTTCAACAAGTTTCCGGACTTTCAAGGCACTTACAGTGGTGAGTAAAAAAAACCAGACATAATTTTTGACATAACAGTCATAAGTGTGAAACCGCCTTTCCTACATTTAAACTTATTTAGACTGATTGTGACAGTTTAGTTAATAACTGTGCTACAATCGTCTCAAAAATAAATTACTCTCTAGGATTTAGGGATATTCGATACTAGGTTGCCATAAATTTGGTTAGGTTGGGGGCTATGTGGTTTCTGGTGGCAGACAAAAGATATCTCAAAAATGTAGGCTGTGGCTAATTCCTTGTCACAGTTGCAAATTAATGACTAATGCCTCGCTAAGTGATAGATGATTTTTCGTTTCACAATCAATTTTGGTTTCTGTCGGCATATTTAATTGAACTTAATCCCTCAATTCATCGTAACCAACCTTAGATATTCAAAATTACTTCTGAAAATTCTCGTTACACAACATGAAAAACGTTATTTCTCTAAAAGTTCGAAATATAGGGAGTAATTTATTTTTGACAAGGTAGTAGGTACGTCTGATCAATTCTTCAAATGTTCCAGTTGTCATAAACTGTCACATTGACAATAAAGAATGGGTTATATTGAATTTTTGAAAATGTCACAATTTTGATGTCCGTTTTTTTTACTCCCAACTATACCAACAACTTGCCTTGATTACTTTGTTTTTCTATTCCTGAAAAACAACGTGTTCAAAAATAGGCCACTGTAATTGCCCACCATCAACAATTTTAAATGAAAATGACATAGAAGAGGATGAAACCGGGGAAAATATTTAATTTTTATAATACACTGTTAATAAATTTTTACTTTCAGCATCTCTTGTATATTTTTTACCAATACCCGTCACAATGATCGTTTGAAGAGTTCTACTCATTTTGAATTTTAAGTAATTCATTTGGTATCATGTTGTATTAGTAGGTGCTATTTAAGTTATTCTTTGCCAAAAAATATCCGACAAACAAAACATTAAACACAGGAAATAAGATTTTAATGAAAAATGATAAGTTATTTTTTAGAAAAAAATTTTATGTTACAAAAAATTGTCAAAATTTGAACAGTATTTTGAATTAGTATCTCGTATTGTCAAATTAAAAATTTTAACACGTAAAACAACCGACCAAAACACAACATGGAAGTAGCGCAAACTTTTCAATAATTTATTTAAACAAAACAATTCGGTTGCCATGGTGACCATAGCACTCCCGATCTTTGAAAATATCTCAATTTAACTATTATAAAAAAAAAAAATAAGCACAAGATTATTTATTAAAGAAATCATAATGAGTCGCTTTTTGTGCCGGTGAGTGTATTTCTCACTATGAGCGTCAATTTTTAACCTATAAAGGTTTTAGTATTTTGTATTCATGACATAAAAAAAAAAAATATTACAATCGGAACTCTTGCTACCGGTTCCCAAATAACGCCGTATTTTTGTCTATCGTTACTCCACTATAAGAAGAGATAATTTTTTACAATTCTTGCAGCACGATCTCGGAATGTCTTTGCGGCCAAAAAAATAGCAATATGCCTAAAAAACGAAAATATACTGAAGCGAGTCATTCTAACACCAATGATGAAATCGATAGAATAATGTAGGTAAGGGAAATCGGCACATTGGATTCGTAACTTCGGGATAAGGATTGGCTCTGAGGATCGGGACGTGTCGGGCTAGTCGGGGAAGCGGGTCGCGGCTGACGTGCCGGGCCTGGGCGAGGTGAAACGTCGGCGTTTCGACGTCCAGCGTACGATCCGAGCTCGTCCCGTGCCTTGGCCTCCGGCGGAACCGTCTTGTTGGGAGGTTCCGGTTGCGCCCGCGAGGGTGTCCGGATATCCTCTTCGGCCGCCATTCAACGGTCGGCTCAGAACTGGCACGGACCAGGGGAATTCGACTGTCTAATTAAAACAAAGCATTGCGATGGCCCCAGCGGGTGTTGACGCAATGTGATTTCTGGCCAGTGCTCTGAATATCAACGTGAAAAAATTCAAGCAAGCGCGGGTAAACGGCGGGAGTAACTATGACTCTCGCTGTACGACTAAAAGGTCATAGTTAGTTGGTGGTTCGTGGTTCCCACTGGACACTCCAGCTCAAAAGGTTAGCCTTTCGGCCTGTTGTGACTAAATCCAACATTTTACGGAAGTGAGGTGGTGCGTCCCCAGATATCTATACGTAACTGCGTTCCTTTTCCTTAGTTGCTTTCCTGGGTACGTGCAGTGCCCTTCTAACTTCGGCTTCACGATCATTATGCCGAAGCTCCCGGGAAAGCCTAATACGCCCCCGGTTGTAGTACAGAGGCCTATGGGTCTAAACACATTTTCGGGCTCCAAGTATAATAATTCTGGTAGCCCGGGGCCTCCCACCACAGCCCCTGCACCAAGTGTATCAGAGGGCTTTAGATGCGGCTGCGGCCGGAGCTATGCCTTGAAGGAATCTCTGGCTAGGCACAACAGAGAGAGTGCGGCTCGAGAGACACCACTCGGTGTCAATGGTGCGATGCGGCGTTCGCCACATTTGCAGGCGTGCGGCAGCATGAGCGCAGAGCACATCCGCAGGAGTTCCAGCAGGAGCTGTAAGCCCAAGTACCGGCTGCCGATAGCGAGCTCATGGGAAAGATCGCTGAAGTAGAGGCCCGATCCAGTAACGGCATTTTCTATAAGGAGATGATGGCCTCTACGGGTCTGACTCACCAACAGGTCAGATCCCGGACAGAGAAGCCTCACAGGGTGCTGGCAACGCGTCTTTCAAAGCATGCTCCGTTGTGCTCGTCACAGCGGGGATTTGCCGAGATTGACGGCACCCTGGCGAATGCTATGATTCTGCACGAATATTGCAGGGTCGTGTGTTGACCGGCAACGTACAACATCATATCTCCGGATGTCCGACAGGCATTCGACACGGTCTCGCACTACTCCATTAGTAGGGCGTTAGGTTGTTTCGGCGTCCCAGACACGCTACACGAGTACATCATGGTTACTTTCGACGCTTCCACATCCATCAAGTTGGGTTCGGGAAGTATCGAGGCGAATAGGGATTCGTCGTGGAGTAAGACAGGGTGACCCGCTCAGTCCGATACTTTTTAACATCTGCATGAACGAGCTTCTGGAAAGGGTCAACTAGAAATACCAGTGCGGCTACCCAACGGCGAGCGCAATACCATCATGGCGTTCGCCGACGACCTCATCATCACAGCGGACCGTGATGTAGAGGTCCCCCTGATACTCGAGGATGAGGGTCAATTTTACAATCAATGAAAAGCTGATCCCGAACGTCGATGCCTTCAATGCCTTCAGGTATTTAGGGCATGAGTTCGGCCACAAGGGCGTCGAGAAACCCAGCATCCTGAACTTGGCCGCCTGGTTACAGAACATCAAGAAAGCCCCTCTGAAACCCGACCAGAAGCTTACGCTCCTCAAGCAGTTCGTCATCCCTAGACTGCTCTACGGCTTCCAGAATCCTAATGTCATCACCAGAACTCTCCGCGACGGGGACAGGCTTATCTGTAAGGCGGTGAAGGGGTTGTACCACCTCAATGCTCACACCGCGCACGCACTCATACATGCTTGTGTACGAAACGGCGGTCTTGGTGTGTTGGAGCTGAGGAGGGCGATTCCCCGTATATTCCTGGGTAGGCTCAGTACCTTAGTGGAGAAGGTGGGCGACCGAGTCTTGAGCTCCGTCCTACAGGGTGACCGTGTGTGGTCCCTGATGAATAGGTTGTCAGGTATGGCCGGTGATGTACCAGAATCTGCTCATTGGAGAGAAAAGATCGCTTCCGGCGTTCTCTCCAAAGGTGTGGAACAAGCCTCCGAAGATTCTTCGAGCAGATTATGGATCTCCGACAAACCAGCTCGATGGTCGGGACGTGATCACGTCCGTCCTGTGCAGCTACGGACGGCGAACCTTCCGACCAAAGCTATACCATCAGTTCCAGTTGGTCAACGTCGATATCGCCACGATTGTGCCACCGACGAGTCCATTCCCCATGTGCTCCAGACTTGCCCTCTGACGCATGGGTCTAGGATTCGCAGGCACAACGAAGTGGTGGCAAAGATCTCACGTCACTGCGAGACCCGCGGTTGCACTGTGGAAGAGGAACCGCATGTGCGTTCCCCATGTGGTCAATTATTCAAGCCCGACCTGGCCGTACATCTGCCAGGCGGGCAAGTCCTGATTACCGATGTGCAGGAAGCGTGGGACTTGAGAACTTGAGGGTGCCCTATGAACGTAAGCGCCCAAAGTACGACGTGTAGCCATTCCATCGGGCAGAAAAGAGCATGGCCGGGAAAGCAACTTTTATTCGCTTCAGTCATCTTGGGCGCCTGCGGCATTTGGCCGCGGTTGAATAATGATCGCTCCGCGGTCCTATAAATTCCCCCGGTTGTGAGACGCAGCTGCGTAAATTCGGTCCTGAAGTGGGGGTCGTCTTTACACGCCGAGTTTAACCGCTCGGTGTGGGCAAGGCGGCATAACCCCCGACCTAGCCCCTGAAACCAGGGTAGGTTAGCAAGCCTATCTCTCTCCGGTCTAGCCGGAAACTGAAAGACGCCAAGGTACCTTCGGAGCTAAACAAGGATATCCCAAACCAAGATAAAATCGGCTGCAGGTGCAGACGGTATTCAAAAGCGACACCTCAACCGTTGGACTGTACACGAGATCCTCCACCTTTTATTTAATCTATTAATGTGTTATACAATGCAGCCAACACTATGGAGGATGAACCGTACGCAACTCCTGCTTAAGCGCGGTAAGGATCCGGCGCTGGCCGAGAGTTACAGACTCATCACAATAAGTTCAATGCTGAGTCGATTATACTGGGGCATAATCGACCAGAAACTCAGAAAGCACGTACGGTTCCACCCTCGCCAAAAGGGATTCGAGTCGGAGGTAGGGTGCTTTAATAATGTACAGATCCTAAATGTGTTGCTGGGCCTTCGACGCAGTTCCGCACCAGATCATTGGTCCGGCACTGCGAATGAAGGGTCTTCCTGAGCCGGTGGTACGACTCGTGGAGGGTTCTTATAAGGATCTGTACACCAACATCAAACAGGACACAGTGGAAGTGCCAATGAAACTCCAGCGAGGGGTGAAGCAAGGCGACCCCCTCAGCCCCTTTATATTTAACGCAGTTTTGGAACCCCTTTTACTGCAGCTGGAGAATCTCCCGGGATATAAGGTTGGAAAACTTGCGAGTGTCTCAAGTCTGGCTTTCGCAGATTTTTACTAGCGACTAAGGAGTACCTTGGAAGGTTGGAAATGAAAATCTCAGCCCCCAAGTGTACATCTTTTCAGATCGCACCCACTAAAGACTCCTGGTACGTAACAGACCCCGGGTTGACACTGACAAATGGAGAGAGGATCCCGGCTGCTGCCGCGGAGTCCGCGTTCGCTTATCTGGGTGTGAGAATATCTCCTTGGACAGATGTGAAATTGGAGGGCCTGAGGGAAGAGTTTGGCGGGGCATTATTTAGGGCCTCTCGCCTCTCTTTAAAACCGCACCAGAAAGTCGAACTAATGTCCAGATACCTAGTCCCTCACTACCTCTACAGACTGGTGGTCGCAATTCCGCCAGTCACGTTGATTAGGCAACTAGACCAGGAGCTAAGAGGAGTGATAAAACGCATTTGCCACTTGCCACAATCCACGGCAGACGGGCTTTTATACTCGTATTGTGGCATGAAAGATGGCGGACTACGTATCCTCAAGTGGAGACGATCGCTCTCACCTCCATCTTGATGGCTGGGTTGAAATTCAAACATTCCCCTGATCAAGTGATGCAAGCCCTTTGGATGAATGCAGGCATGGTACGCCGTCTAAACAGCCTAGCAAAACCCGTGGCCAACTAATGACCCCAAAGACCTCGACCACTATAAGTTGGCCATTGAAGAGGTCAGAGCTTGCAAACTGGACGTCCCTGGTCTCGCAAGGCAAATCGGGTATGTCCTTCGCCGACAATTAAATCGCCAACGCCTGGCTTACCAATAAAAAGCGCCTAAAGCCGGGCAATTTCATTTCGGCCCTCAGACTGCGAGCTAACGTCGCCGGTGACAAGGTGGCGTTAATAGGGCAGTCCCACAAGCGAATCTGATGGGCAGGAGATGTGGTACTCAGCATGAGACACTGGGCCACATTCTCGGAATTTGTACGAGTCCAAAGAATCGATCCCCATGACGAAATTAAAAACCTCATTGCCGATGAGACGACCAAAAAGGACAAGGAAGCAGCAGTAACGTTGGAGCTGACCATCCGCACTCCAGGAATTTCAAACCTGACCTGGTGATACAGAGCCAGGGAAGGGTCTTCGTGGTCGATGTAACAGTCCGCCACGAGGACGGGAATCTACTTGCACAGGGCCGGCAAGCCAAGCGGAAAAGTATGAACCGCTGTTTCCAACACTCCAAGAACAACTGGGAGCGTTGTCTGGGGAAATCCTACCGATTGTGATGGGAACAAGGGGGGAACGTTACCCAAGGAGACGAACGAAGCCTTCAGAAAGCTAAAAATTACCAATCGAAAAACGCTGTTAACTATATCGTTAATAGCTTTGACAACGTCGATAAGAATATAATACGCTTTCATGGACTACAACGTTCGCCCTCGGCCTGTTGGGGGCGCCAAATACCCTCACAGGTAAATCTTCTGACCAATCAGCTTGTCAACTCACTGTTTTAACGTCTATGTCTCGTCTGTTTTACACGAGCTATGTGGCGGGGCACTTTACACCTCGTCACACCTCAATGTCGTCCTCGTCTTGATTTATTAATTTTAACTACTTTAATTTTTAAAGAGTCGGCAATGCGAGTCACGATGCGGAGCCGAGAATGAGAATTTGAATGAGGAATAAATAGAGTTTATCGGCTGGCACGTGGCGCCGAAGTCGGTCAGACCTTGGGCAAGTCGGCCGGGCGGAAACCTCCGCGAGGTTCCGCGTGGGTGGATCTGCGTGAGGAACGAGATCCAGCGAAATTCCGTAAAGTCCTCAATGAGAAACTTCGGTTAACGATTTTTCCTTGACCCGTCCGTGTAGTTCTCTTTGACCAAAGGAAAGTGTGGTTCCCCTGCGGGGGCGTTCAGGTCAGGAGCTCCTAGTTAGTGGTGCAAGAGTTTATGCGGTGGGCTACGGCGTCATGGCGAAGAGAGATGACCACGAGCTAACTACACGAGGTCACCCCCACCTGATGCAGTTTTAGTATCAACATCAGGGCAACCACGACCCATTATTGTGGAAAGTGTGGGGTTCGCTCTCATAGCAGTAGCCAAATGCCTCGTAAATATAAAAAAACAAAACAAAACAAAACACATACATAGGCTATGTGCCGCCATTGACGAAAGAAGGCTGCAACGAAGCTACTGGAACATTGGAGATCTCAGTAACAGTTCTAGAATGTGAGTCATTCCGTATCTAAAACCACTATCAGAATGTTTATATGCTAAAACAGGCATAGAAAAATGTTTTTCCGTTTTCACTGAAGATGATAGAGAAACTATTTTTAAAGCATTTTGGAAAATTGGTGACAATATGGGACAGGGTCAATTCATTTCTTCTTGCATTGTCGACGTAATACCCAGTATAGATACCCAAAGGGTAACTCAAAAAGGTCCTGTAATCAAACATATTTTGTTGCCAAAAAAAACAAAGATAAACTTCGAGTGTGTAAACACTTTTATATGGTTACATTGAATATTGGGGACACAATGATTCGAACCACTTTAAAAAAGAGAAACCAAAATGGTATTTTGGAACATGAAAAGTATGGCAAACATAAGAATCATAATAAAACATTAGACCAATTTCAGATAGACGGGGTTAAAAACAACATAAACTCCATTCCTCGGGTTGAATCGTACCATTTGCGAAATCAATCACAAAGGGAATACTTTGAAGGTGATTTGAATATTTCAGCCTTACGCCGCCTTTATAAAGATCAATGTATTCAATCCGGCGACAATTATATTAATATATATATACGACGTGTCTCAGAAATAAGTACATAAATTTGAACTGGTAATAGAACTCGTTAATAGCAACAATATATTTAAATATATTTTTCTCCTAAACCTTATAGTTATCCAATTAAAATTATTGAAAGATTTGGCACAAATTTCGTTACCCGCCGATGTCGATAAGCGAAGAACAAAAAACAAATGCAAGAAAACTTTCACTTGTTTCTTGCGGCTAATTGCTGCGCCCGTTCCTGTCACCTATAATGATAAGCCGGCCACACACACAGAGGGAAGAATGTGCAGTTAAAAGTGTACACGCTTGTCCTAAGTTAAACCCGTACTCTGCTGTGCAGCAAACGGTCATTGTGATGGTGACCAAAAAGAAAATTTGTCTGATAACAGTGGCGTGCCCCTGCGTTGTATTCACGAGACATATTTCGTAAATCAGACAAAATACGGCCGTCACCGAATTTTAACCGAAGCATGCAGAGACTACTCGCCACACACAGTGAGTTATCCCCGCGCGGGTTTGAATGTGCACGCCAAAAATCAAGACAGTCTTGATTCCAACTGACGTGAATGCGCGTGCCACATTAAGGGTGAAAGAGAAAAAAGAGAATCATATGGTAGATATTAAATGAAAACAATTTTAATAATAAATATTTTAAACTGACCCTAATGAATCGCCCATACCCAAATGATGACAAAATGTCTCCTGAAATTAGTGTATTAATCCGTAAAAATTCTCATGAAATAATTAGAGTAATCAGTAATCAGAATCACTAACCATTACAGGGAGTGTTCAAAGTGACCGCCGTTATGGTTAATATGTACAATAATGAAGGCGCCGACGAAATAATTCTTTCACTCTTTCCAACATTCCTCTGTTATTGTGAATTGTTGTGGCAGCATTTTCCACCCGTTTTCTTAAAACTTCAATTGTGTCAATTGGGATCGAATATACCAGGTGATCAAGAAGGACTGTTTAAGTTGGCAATCCAATTAAGAAAATGTTTTTATTCGGCTGTTTATAACACTGCAACCGGATATGTTTTCTGAGTTTATTTGACAGATATCTGACGTAGCATTAACAACAACAAAATGGTAGGTTATGAGAGTAAAAATTAACGACAAAGAGAAATCAAAGTTGGAATTCGGAATAATAATCTAAATATTAGCTAAAGGAAATTCTCAAGTGCTCCCCATTTTGCACTAAACATAAATTAACTCTTCTCGACCAATTCAGCAGCATGTTTAATTTAATTTGACATGTCAAGTTTGACTTGTCACTGATGCGGCTTTCAGTGTAAAGCCATCACAACCGGAAGTTACTCCAGTTGTACCATTTAAAAATAAAATTCAGTATCACCCCGTACCAAGTCCTTCATGTACCCCCACCAGAAGTAACACGGAAATTCTGTAGACTCGAGGAGTATTCCCGAGGCTTCACCATTCACTAACATAATATCTATGTATTCACTACTTGAAAATAAACTCTCATTTTCACAAAATTTTAGCTTAAATCACAGAGTCAACACGTAAACACCTGCCTTGTGGAGTTGGACAAAACTAACTAAAAACTACACCTCGAACGCAGAGCGGAGAAACTGTATTCTACAATGTTTTGCATTGATTTTACAAAAAGTATTATTTCACGGTCACTGTCGTTGGGTTCAAATAACTAGAAAATGCGAGTAAATAGACAGCTCGTTAATTTATGGGGGGGAAAAATACTGAAATGAAAATTATATTTCGATTACAAAACGCCACAATAGCGTTTGGCCGGTGTAGGAGGCCCAAGTGATCCTACTATTGCTCGCGGGACTAACACATCGCTGCTCGAACACCTGGAGATAGCAGAAAAAGCACGGCATTTGACGACGCGAGGCGCCAACCCTCCGCAAAGCCTTTTTTTCACGTCGCACATCCGAAAACGGAGTTCATTGTAGAGTCATTGTGCCAGCCACAACGGGGCGGCTGGAGGAACACGTTTTGGCCCCGCCAATTTAAAGCTGAGGTGGCTTCACGCCTCTAGATTGTCGAGCTGCAATCTATCTTTTTTGAACCCCACTTTCCCTTTCTGACTCTTCACTTTCTCTTCTTTTTCTCAGCTATAGGAGAACCGTACGGCAATGTTGGTTCCTTTTCACTTTCGTAACTTGCCGGAAAGTCATCTTCTTCTTTTCCAACCCCCATCTTTCTCCCTGTCCTACTTTTTTGTTAGAGCTGGTGCGTTATCTCTTGACACGCGAGTTAAAGTTGCGCAGAAGACTAAATTCAGACGACTAGTCACGAACGGCTCCCACCCGTTCTAAAAAATCGCCGTACTACGATATGGTTGAATTGCTGCTGAACCGATCTTTGCCGATAATTCTCCTTCTCCCTGCTAAACTCCTCCCACCGCGCACCTCGCGTGTCAAGAGATAATGCACTAGCTATACCTGCGAGATACGGCAATCAACATCTGACTTAATGTGCACGGAGTTACCGACGTTTTACCGCATCAACATCTGAAATTTCCCGGTCGGTGAAAAGCGAAGGTAAACAAACCGGCGCCATGACCGTACACCTGTCATGACACAGCGCACGTGTAGTACCACCGGAAATGCAACCTTTCGGATGCGCAGTATCCTGCAAGGCCAGCACGCCTTATCGCGCTACGGAATAAGGTCGAGAATCGCGCACGTGACAATTTTCGCGATTTATGGGACTGCGGTGCCGGGATTAAAAAGCGGAAGGCGGTCGCATTCGTATCAAGAAGTACCGGAAGGTTCTTCAAGAATTCTCGTCTAGAACCCCCTTTCAGCGGAAAGGTAATTATTATTATTATTATTATTATTATTTAGTATGTTGGTTAACAGGTTGTACACCCAAATAAAAACCAACAGTAAACAGCGTTATACAATGCAACAGCTCAAAACGCGACTGTGCACCCGTTACGGGAAACGCTCAATTAAACCTCTGAAATGCAAGTAATTAATCTCTTAAATTGTCCAAGACTAATCACAAAAATATCGCACTCACTACAGTTCCTATTGAATAATGTGCAGGCAGTATAAAGAGGGGAACGATGCAGTATATTAGTAACTGCTCGCGGAACATAAAAAAACCGACCAGATCTAAGATTTGCCCGAGGCACATTGAAATAAATTTGGGATAACAAGAAGGGAGAATTAACAATGCCGTGTATGATCTTATATATAAATATCAGAAAACTATCATTACGTCTCATATTGAGAGAACGCAGATTTGCCATATCATAAAGAACAGAATTAGGAGTACCTCTTGGAGGAAATTCAGCAATTAACTTGAACAGAAGATACTTGGCAAACTTCCTCTGAACCGACTCCAAAGCATGAACACCTCTTTGATAGATCGGCGACCATACAATTGAACAGTACTATTGTAAAATTTTACTAACAGTAAAATTGATTTTATTTGTAAAAAAACATGTATTTAATATGCAAATTAGAAAAAATTGCATAAAAAAACTCGTTTTATAAAACTTAAGAGCACTTGTCATTTACAGGCACTCCTGCCTGCGGCAGTCGTGCTGCAAATCCGAGTAGTGTCTTAATATAAGTTTTATAAAACTCATGTTTTAATATACTATTAAACACTTTTCCACCACATTTGACAGTATTGTCGTTAGCGACCTCTTTGCTTTTGATGAAGTTAGCGCCACTGCCACCAGGTAATTCGTTTGAAAATCCTTGACAATTCTTTGTGCTGCTAGTTCCCATCAAAATCACCTTTTATGTTTCTGCTTTTCCTCCAGGCACAGAAAATATTGTATTCTTTTTCCATACAATGATAAGATTTTCGCGGCAATCAATTTTCAACAACAGATCTGGCTTCTTTAATAATATCTTCAAGAACATACAATTCATTTTCATTAAGGAAAGATTGGGCCATTATTTCCTCAAAATTGAAACACTTTCACGAAACTGCTTCTAACTTTGTTGATAAACAAATTACCTCGGTAACCGACTCCCATCCCAATAGCCCCGCTTTGAGTTTCTAATGTTTAACATCCATTGTTGTTTTTCTGTTTTTGACGTTTTTTTTTATTTGAATTTTTTTGACGTTTATAATAATTGTCAATCAAAATAATTCAGTAGTAGTAATGTAGAATGGAATAAAATTTTGTACTGTACACGACGATAAAATCTCATTATCTCTCGTGCGTAATTAAACAACGTTCTCAAAGATAAAGTAGAATTTTATCGTCTTGTCCAACATAAATAGACATATGAAAAAAATTCATGGAATTGAAAATAACTTTAAAAAGCCATGTCTAAAGTGTCCTTTATGCGCCTCAGAAATTGCAAATTATGACTTACTTGATAGGCATCTTCTGTCAAATCACGAAGTGGTGTTTAAATATCAACATCTCAAATTCGGTTCTAAAAAGACATTCGGTGCGATTCTGATTTTCGTCTAATTCAGGATTGCCAAGTAATAACATTGCGATCTCTGCAATGTTGTAACAATGTCGATAACCATTTTATGATTTTCTCCTATTCTACCCACAAAATTTGCCCATCATGAACATCGTTATTTAACAAGCGTCGGGCATGCGCAATTTGCTTAGCTAGTGGACATTGCACAACTCAAATGTCAAACCCGCGTCAATTAATTTAAAAATTGATTCTTGCTGTTCTTCTGCTAACGTTAAAAAAAGGAACAAGAAGACTAATTTCCAGCAAATAGAAATTATGGTCCAAACGTTGGAGCAGCATATTTTAGTAATTTTTAATTTATTTTAATTTCTTATCAATTTATATTCTAATCTCAATCTGGCCGTGAAAGCACAGCAGAACTTCGTAATAGCAAAAAAGGTACATACTTATTATTCAATTATTTGACCTATTACACTTACTGATACTCAGCATTTTCCACGTTTTTTTGAAAAGGCATAAGAAAATTTGCCGCAACCAAGTCCATCTTTCAAATTAGCAAGATGATTTGTCACAAGTTTATATAACAATCTTCATAACCATGATTGTTAGAAAAATGGTTATGATTTAGCAAATTAGAATAGCATTTTTTGACAAGACTCTTTATATAACCAGAAAATGCTTACATAACCATTTCTGGTATTGCTAAGGGATAACCATGTTAAATTAGAATTGCACCAATTTAAAGAATGGAAATTAGATTTTGAAAAAAATACCAAGTCATCGTTTCGATTTTATAATTCAAAAAAAATGGAATAATTAAAAAGATGCTAACGTGACGAAATATATTTGTCATCGATCTGGAATTTACGCTACACAACAAAAAACTTTGAAGCGTCAGAGAGGAATGAAATTGAAAGGGACCAATAAAATATCCTGCGATTCAAAAAAACCTTCATCAAAGTATGCCATGCAAGACAAAGACAGATATGACAGGCATGTTGTAGCTTGCGTCAATTCTGACAGACTTAATTTCAGATTCATGATTGTGAATCTTATAGGTTATTAACTTATTATTGTAATATGTGAACGTTATGGCTTTCACCGAACACCAAAAACGCTGCATGTTGGAAACTTATTTTAGAAACGGCGTAAAAATTGATGGGCAGTGGATTTATTCCACAAGTAACGCATTTGAAGATTTCCAGAAAACTTTTCCAGAAGTGATCGTGCATTTTGATACATTTAGCAGAAAAGTACATCATCTTGTGCACTTATACAGGGAAACTGGAAGTGTAGGACGTAAAGAAGGTAGTGGGAGACCGAAGGTGAGAAATGAAGAAAACATTGAAACGGTACGGTACGGTAAGTAATTGAGGAGCAGCCAAATACTTCAATACGCCATTTACAACAAGTCGATCTGTCCTTTACCACTTGTCAGCGTATTCTGAAACAAGATCTTCATTTACAGACTTATCGTCTACAATTAGTCCATGAACCACTTCCAAATGATCGACCGCGAAGACAGCAATTCTGTCAATGGTTTATGTTGAATTTTCATAACAATGGTGCCATACTGGAAAAAACATTCTTTAGCGATGAATCGTGGTTTCACTTATCTGGATAAGTTAACTCACAAAATATGAGAATGTGGAGTGGCGAGAATCCTCATTATTATATTGAAGTACCGTTACATTCACAAAAAATTGGAGTTTTTGGCTGCAATAAGTAGAAGAAGACTAATTGGACCTATTTTTTTTTTAAGGTAAATATTCAATTATTTATGCAACTTTCAAAAACCTAAATGTTCAAATTGCTGAGAGATATCGTCTGGAAATTTTAACTCCTCTTATCGAGACATTGTTAGATGATGAATGTACACAAGGCTATTTCCAGCAAGACGGGGCTCGCATTCACACGACCTGGGCAAATTTAAATTTTTTAATGGAATTTTATGACAACCGCCTTATTAGTTTAAATATGCCACATGAGTGGTCTCCCAGGTCTTGTGATCTGACCCCGTGTGACTTCTTTTTGTGGCCATACATAAAAATTCAATTTTCAGTGCACCTGTGGTTGATATGGATGATCTTCGGCAAAGGATAACTAACAAATTCGAAAATGTTATTGACTCCATTCAAAGAGGAGTTAGGTTATGCATGCATGAAGGTGGTGGTCACATAACGCATCTTCTTAAAGTTTAATTTATTAATGTTGTTAATAATTAATTTTAAATCAATCAAGTACATTTGTTTCATTAAAAAAGTCAAATTTCAAACGGCTGAGTAGTTCAAAATTCAACAACACGTTCGCAGTTCTAGGGTCCCTAAACTGTTTCAACCATCCAAACTTATGTTCAGACATACGTAGTTATTTTCATGGCACACTTTGATGGAAGTTTTTTTTTAATCACACGTTAGGTTGTCATTGTCCAACACGTATGATCGTGAAGGAAGAGGATGACATTGAAGTTAAATTTGAAGTTATGGAAACCCACATAGGACATGAAGCAGAGGTTGGAAGGCTTAGTCTAAAGAAATCCGAAAGAGCAACTATAGCAGAGAAACTATTCCAGGGCATTCCCAGTAGTCGAATTTTGGAAGATATTGGAAAAACATTTAATGCAGATGACAGATTTAGTTATACAACAAATCATGACATGCACAATATAAAAAAGGCTTTTAATGTGCAATCTGACGCAATATTTCATAGTGACGATGCTAACAGCGTTAGGATTTTAATTTAAAAACTTGAAGAGTCTCATGAAAGTCCTATTTAAGCTTAGTTATAAACCTTATGGACTGAAAAATCAAGAAATTGTCGAAAAAAACTTTTTCCTTTTTCCAACAGAGAATGTTGGAGAAGTATGGGATAATATTTCAAAAAGTAGCCAACGAAACCCCTACCATTTTTAAAGGAGAACTTTCATCTACGTACTTCACACCTTACCAGCCCAAAACAAAAACAAGTCCAAGAGTACTCTATAATGGAAAGTTATGGAACAAAGCTGTTAACAGTAGACAAAAATTAAAATTCATAAAAGATAAAGTGGAAGAACAAACTAGTAATAAAGGTAGTACCTAAATTAAAATAATATTTTTTTTTACTTAATGTAACATTTAGAAATTGAAGATAACGTTAGAGAAGATAACAATGAGAAAATAGATCAAGAGTATGTGAAACACAATGTTGATCTACAAAATGGTGAACTGAGAAATCGTTGGAATAATTGTTATCTACTTCGAAGAAATATTTTGAATAAATTATCCATAAAAGAGTACATATATGCAAACTTTTCCTGTTTTATTACAACAGGAAGCGTTTACATTATTATTAGATGATTTTTCACAAATACCGGGTGATTCAGATTGGTATTCGCGCCCCTATATCTTTTTTATTTTAAGAAAAAAGTATAGCAAACCATATATATTTGTAAATCGCTTATGAAACTACAATAGATAACGTTATCAAATCTTCTCTACGATGACATATGTCAAAGTTAAGACAGTCAACTTTTTTTTTTTAATTAGTACATTATACATTTCTTAGTCTATTCTTGTAAAGCTTTTTTTTCTATATTTGAATGTGTAAAAAAAGTTGACACTTACAATAGGAAAAAATCGAGAAAAAAAAATGATTTAATTTATTCGAAAGTGTTATTTTCTAAAAAGAGCTAGTTAGCCATGGAGACAATTGAATTTTGACATTAATAGTGTCAATTATTAACGTACAGTCGTTCACCAAAATAAAATAGGACAAAGTAAATTTCGATTGTGTAATTCGATATTTTTGCGAAATCCATCTCTTAGGAAACAAAAGTGTCAAAAATAAAAAAAACAATTCTGATAAGTGTCATCATTCGACAATATTTCAAAAACTCAGAATCATTCAATTGAACAAAGTGACAGTGACGAGATGACAAGTGAAAAAACACAACCTAACTTTTTGTAAATCAATCGTCAAGTCAAATCAAGTTGTAATCTGAGACACATACGCCTCAGTTACACTACACAAATTTTTGAACTGTGAAACTGTCTAAGGTAACACTTTGTCCTATTTTATTTTGGTCAACGATTGTACCTACATTTAAATAAATAGCTATGTTATAACCTACATTTAAATAAATAACTATGATTAAAGCTCGGATTATATGCACTGAAAAATGAAGAAAATATGCGCATATATATGCACACTTTTTAGCTAAAAATGCACTGAAATATGCACAAATATGCACGAAATATGCATAAATTTACTATAATATGATTTATCACTTTTACAAAAAAGACAAATTTCGCAGAATTAATCTATTTATTCAAAATTTATTAATATAAAAACAAAACTGAAAATATATATTTTAAATTATACAATAGTCAATACAACTTTATAGGAATTATATCGGGTGTTTTTTTTAAATCTCACCTCATAGTAGGCGTGGAAGTGTCGATTGTAAACGCACTATGCAGCTTACGGATCACGGATTATCTGTTTAAATCTTATGGTTGGTTGCAAAAAAAAAACGGGAAACGAAAATTTTTCTAATGTAAATTTGGTGTTAACCATTTGTCAATTAATTGTCTACTTCACAATGACAATGCCTATCAAAAATGTCATTGAATTTTGACCATAATTCTAACCTATCTATCGTAAGAAGGTTTCACACTATGAAAAAATTGTAAAAATGTGTCAATTTTATTCTGGCAATTTCCATTTTTTTTTTGCAACCAACTGTACGTTTTATACGAGTGGTGCATTCACAATCGACTCTTCAACGTCTACTACGAGGTGAAATTTAAACACCCGATATTAAAAAATGAATGTTTTAATTGCAGGTAAATTAAACAAAATAACTTCAAATCCTTATCGTTGAATATAGAATAAGTATTACTTAGTAGCAAAGTAACATTTTTTTTCGCAAATTAATTAATACAGGGTCTATCTGAAATACGTGTGTTAATTTTAACCATTGGAAGAACTCGCCAATTCATGAAACTTTTCTCTAAATTCTCTAGATTTAAAATTGGGAATAAATTAGCCATCAAAGTGTATACTCGTCTATGGGTAAGGGCGAAAATTTTCTGTTGTACTAGAAATGGAGCCTTGTTAAAAAGTTACATTGTTATGGAAAAAATTATATAATTAATTATATAATTAAAATTTAAATTCTCATTTTTGAATACTTTTGCGAATTTTGCAAAATGTTATAGAGACAAGTTTTATAAATTGGGGAGTTCTTTCACTGGTTAAAAGTAACACACGTATTTCAGATACACCCTGTATGTATTCACACTCAAATACTCAAGTGCTTGCTGCAAGGCCTTGCAAAACACTTTCCCTGAACTTTCTTCGAAATATAATTCCGGATATTGTTACATCCAAGCAAAAATTGATTCAGATATTTTCGGCATAATTGTTTTTAAAGGCACTTTTCGTTACGACTAGGACTAGCAGACCGTTTGTGATTCAATGTTGCAGTGTGCAAATTCACGTATAGCGATTAAAATTCTTCGAAAGAAAGGGTCGACATCGTTAGCGGGAAGTTTTAGAAATAGGAGATCTGTTCATTCCATTGTTAAATTTATGGTCTTATTTCTCTGGAATTACGCTTTACCAAGAAGTCCCATGTTTTTAAAGCAAGTGGATATTTTCTGATGTCCCTCTATCTGCACCTGCACCATGTAGACTTGCAAGGGTTCAATAAATGAATAAAAAAATCTGGAAAATTGCAGAAATATGCACTAATATGCATTTTTGAAATGACGTAATTTCATTCAAAATTTGTTAATATGCCCAGAAAATCAAAAAATTTGTCTATATACGCCATAGAAACGAATATGCAATTTGCATAGAATCCGAGCTTTAACTATGATATAACATCTGGCTTCGAAACCTAACTTCTTCCTGACTATACCGCTTTGAATGCATACACAATGAAAATATGTAGTTGAATTTTGATAGTGCATGAATGACATGATGATGTAAAATTCGAATAATTGTAAATTCTAATATTCGAATAAAGTAAATTCAGGATGGATCGGGTATTTCACTGTCAAATAATTTTATTTTTTGGCTATGTAATTCTTAAAATAGTGAGATGCAGGGAAACAACATAACGCGAATTTAGCATAATAAATTCAGTATGGATTTGGTATTTCGTCCGCGTCTCAGTTTTCTGGCCGAGGCGCACCCGAGGCTTGAAAACAAACAAGGTCAAATCATTTAATTTTTTGGCTACGTGGTTGTCTTGTAAATAGTGACATGCACGGAACCAACATAATGCGAATTTACAAATGTTTGGCTTACTAGCTCTTTTTAGAAAATAACGCTTTCGAATAAATTAAATCATATTTTATTATTTTTCTCGATTTTTTTCTGATGTAATTGTCAACTTTTTTTACACATTCAAATGTAGAAAAAAAAGCTTTGCAAGAATAGGCTAAGAAATGTATAGTGTACTATTTAAAAAAAAAAAAAGTTGACTATCTTAACTTTGACATATGTCATCGCAGAGAAGATTTGACAACATCATCTATTGTAGTTTCACAAACGATTTACAAATATATATGGTTTGCTATACTTTTTTCTTAAAACAAAAAAGATATAGGGCCGCGAATACCAAACTGAATCACCCGGTATATCCTGGTAATAGTGAAAAATTGTATGAAAAATGGGGTCAATTATCAGAAAATATTTTAAAAGAAGCAAAGAAGAAAAATATGATCGATTTATTTTCTGGCTCTGGCGGTATGTACTCCTACAGTTCACAAAATTGTTTACTAACTTAAAACCTATTTCAGATGTTGCTGCTATTTTATCTCTTCCTTTACTTTTCCCACCAACGACAGTCCCCTCTAAGGTCAAACGTAAAAATCATTGGCCGTCAAAACTAGAAGTACAGGAGTCATTCGTTTTGCACGTCGTAGTAAGTTTTCTTTTGTACAATTTGATGTAATACTACGAGTTATTTTTTTTGTATTTACAGAATCCAAATTAAATATATGAAAAAATCCAGCAGCGGAGAAATCAGGTGTTCAAACACAATTTCGGAATTCAACCCTTCATAATTTTATGTGGTAACGTAGAAAACATCACTGCTTCATATACATTTATTGACGATCAATTGTACATGGCAGATTCGCCAGTTAAAGCACTGGATCTGACTTTTAAAATTATTTTTGCCTTGAATACACAATATTCGCCTGAATGTTGCAATGTATGGACATTTATACAAAAGTACGTATATGAAATCAACACTGATTGTGATAAACACTTTAGTGGTTTGGATATTTTGCGACAAACTTTATTGAATTAAGCGTTTTTTACCTAAATTAGTTAACTAAATCCGTTCATAATGCCTACATGTTTTCTTTGTAAAAGTGTACTGAAAACTCCAAAATTATTAAGTTTGCACTTAAGATTAATCCATAAGTTAAAAAACAACGGTTTATATATTTGTTGCGAAAATAATAACTCTTGTCGCAGAAAGTTTTCCACATTAAACTCTTTTTTGAAACATATCAAATCTCATACTTTTGCAACTAATAAATTAAATGTCATTACCAACGAAAATACAGAACCCCTTACCCCACAAGCGTTAAGAATAAATGATAATTTGATTAATAACAAAACAGACGTTAATGTTGAAAATGTACAAATTCCTAGAACAAATTTTCATGATGCTCTTCAGTATGACGTATGTTTATTAGTATGTAAATTGTATAGCAAAAATTTTATTCCCAGAAATCAAGTTCAGTATGTTTTACAAGATTTTCGGAATTGTGCAATAAGTTTGTACTAAACGAAGGTTTTAAAAAAACAGTCACTGTTGGTTACTTATTAGATTACAGAAAATTTGATCAAGATCAAAATGTAAACGAAACATTATCTTATTTTAATTTATCAAATAATCTCAAACAGTACAATTTTGTTGTTGTTTTTGGAACAAAGTATAGAATTAATGATTTTATTTTAACATCAACTGACGAAGATATGCCTTCTTTTGGTTGTATACAGCTTATATTAGTAAAATGTGTAACTGTATTGTTTGATGAACATTATCACTCTTATTTGATAAATAATGATGTACGTATGAACGGATTTGGTTGTATTAATCAGGAAATGCTTCCTTATAAGAGTCCAGTATTATGTTCGATAGTAGGTAATAAGTCGTTTTTAACACTTAAGTACACTGTATAAAAATACATACATTTATCTATTGTTAATAAATTTGGTTAAATTTTATGTATATTTTTGTTTCCTCACCTACCTACCCAGTAACCAATTATCATTACTAATTTTGTATAATACGTTGTATTATATGAGTACAGTAGAGTTTATACTAGAATCACTTAAATCATATTATTATTTTTTTAAGGTTTACTAAATTACGTAATAAAAATTATGTTTTAAATAGAATAACGTTTATTAAATTGTTTATTAATTTATAATATATCGTATTCACAGAGTTATTATTTTTTATCATATGAGTTCAGTTAAATTTATAATATAGTCACTTATATCGTACAAAAATGTATTAAGATTTACTAAATAATTTAATGAAAACTATAACTTAAGTGTATTAAGGTTTATTAAATTGATTATTAATTTCGATTAACACTGTTTAATATATTTTTTTAATACGACGTATTATACACATATTGTGTCACTATGTGTAATAGAAATTCTTATACAAATTATTATATTTCTGTTAAGTCTTATTAGATAGTTTTCTCCGTGTTCATCAAATCAATGTGTGATCTGCAAACAACAACACCACTTGTACCAATGCAAGGAGTTTTTAGCACTTTCTGTAACTCAACGAGTAGGTGAAATTAAAAAACATCAATTATGTTTAAATTGTTTGAGAGCTGGGCATATATCCGAGAACTGTTTAGCAGGCAATTGCAAAACGTGTCACAAAAAACACAATTCATTGTTGCATTTTGGAACCACAGAAAGTGTCTCTTCTGATCAACCACTCACGGTTGCGTCAGCTACTCATCATGTTCAAACACACGACAAAAACATCGTACTATCGACAACCATAGTTCAGGTCACTGACAAAAACGGGAATAAGCATCAGCTAAGAGCTTTATTGGTTAGCAGCGCAGAAATTAAGATGTCATCTTAACAAATTGAACTTGCCCATCATCGGAATAAATCAAGGCGTGACAACGGTCAAGAAAGCCACAAATATTCAAATTCATTCAAACCAGAGTTCGTCTAAAACATCCTTGTTCTGCTTAATAGTGCCTAAAATCACGGAGAATCTTCTACTGGTATCACTCGACGTAAAAAGTTTAAATTTACCAAACAACCAAACATCAGATTCGCTGATCCTCAATTCCACGTTTCGCGTCCGATCGACCTCTTAATAGGAAACGAACAATTTTGGAATTTAATCTGCATAGGTCAAATACGTTCAAACAAAGCCCCAACGCTGCAAAAAACACAATTAGGGTAGATTATTGCGGGTGAGATACCAACAACCAAATCAAAACCAGTTGTTTGCAATCTATCTCAAATTTCACTGGAGCATCAATTAAAACAATCTTGGGAATTAGAAAGTTTTGACCATTCCAAACCGTTATCGGCTGACGAAACAATTTGTGAAGAGTTTTTTCGGAGAACTACACAAAGAGACTCTACCGGACGGTTTATAGTGCGATTACCATTTCGGACAAATCCTCCAAACCTAGGTCCTTCCAGGAACATAGCGGTAAAACGGTTCTACTCCGTTGAAAACAAATTGAAAAGGGATACATCTTTACACCGGGATTATAAATCATTCTTAGACGATTATGAAGCACGCGGACATTTAGAACGTTTGTCGGAAAGCACCTTGGCAAATTTACTTGCCACACGCACATATTTTTTACCGCATCATCCAGTTTTCAAACCCGAGAGTACCACCACAAAATTGCGTGTTGTTTTCGATGGTTCCTCTCAATCGAGTAACGGCAAAAGTCTTAACGATAACTTATTCGTGGGACCGGCGTTGCCAACAGGAACTCGGTTTCGTACACATCAATATGTCATCACAGGTGATATCGAGAAAATATATCGGCAGATACGGGTGCAATTACCAATTAATCTTATGGTGAGATCAAACGAACACTGCCATTGAGACATACCGGCTTTTAACAGTGAGCTACGGTCTAAATTGCTCACCCTATCTCGCCCAGAGGTGTTTACAAGAACTAGCGGTTTGCAACGCGGAACGATTCCCCGAAGCTCACCAAGTAATTCTTCGGAATTTTTAAGTAGATGATCTGCTTACGGGAGCAGACTCTGTTGACGCGCTCATAAAAATTCGCGAAGAAGTAACAATAATCCTCTCGGAAGGGGGCTTTCAACTACGAAAATTCTCATCAAATGACAAAGCACTACTGCAATCGTCCGATGAAATCGCATCAAACGAAATCATTTTATTAGACAAGCAAGGTCAAAATAAAGTACTAGGTATCAATTGGGACTGCGGTTCAGATAACTTCAGGTATTCAGTGAACATTCATCACGTCAAAAACACAAAACGGGGCATTTTAAGCGTAATCGCAAAATTATTTGATCCCCTCGGACTCGAACGCCAATCACAATAAGTGCGAAAATCATTTTACAAAGCATCTGGACTTTAAAGCTCGATTGGGATGAGTCACTACCTGCGGATATACATACAATGTGGACGAACTTTCTAAGTACTTTCAGTCAGATAAACAACATAAGGATTCCCAGGAAGGTGATTAACGACCGATCGTATTCTCACATTCAAATTCACGAGTTTTGTGATAGCAGTCAAAAGTCGTACGGTGCGTGCGTATGCGTGCGAACTCTCTACAGTGTGGAAATTACTTATGGAATAAATTCAATAATTTCAAAACTAATGACATTTGTCAAAAACGCTGAAACAGGTCAATTTTTATTTCTCGTAATACTTATTTTAAGTTACTTCACTTGCTCATGACGTCATCCATTTTTGAGCTATGACGTCATCACCAATTTTTTTAAATGACAACCCCCACTTTTTTCTTCTCTTTCTGATAGACCTGCATAATACCTAAACTATGAATTAAAAAATTTGGTAACTTACATAACAATTTTTTTGAGAAAATGACAAATTTTACTTTAAATGTATTCAATGCATTTAATTCTTTTTCTATGTTATTATTTAAAATCGAGGATTTACTTCAATAGACCAAACAATTTAGAAGCTTTACGACACAGAATTCGCGCTGAAATGGAACAAAATAGCCCTAACATTATTGAGCGCGGTGTACAATGTTGACACTCCTGTGTGAGTGCTAAATAGTTGTCGGGGGGCAATTTCAACATTTGCGTTACATTTTATTGTTAACGTTAGATGTTTGTTTGTTTTTGTTTAAGGTCAATGAAATTTTTTGCATTAAAAATTAAATTAAATTTTTGAAGTAAAATTTGTCATTTTCTCAAAAAAATTGTTATGTGAGGTACCAATTTTTTTATTTATCGTTTAGGTAGTAAGAAGGTTTATCAGAAAAAAGACAAAAAAGTGGGGGTTGTCATTTAAAAAAAATGGTGATGACGTAATAGCTCAAAAATGGATAAGGTCACGAACAAGTGAAGCAACTTAAAATAAGCACTATGAGAAATAAAAATTGACCTGTTTCAGTGTTTTCCACAAATATCATTAGTTTTCAAATTACTGAATTTATTCCATAAGTAGTTTCCACACTGTATAATGATGGACACGCCGAGTCACATCTTTTATGTTCGAAAAATCGAGTTGCTCCACTCAAAGCCATCACCATTCCTCGTCTCGAATTATCAGCCGCCTTATTATTAGCACAACTCGAACATTCGAGAATCCCGCAGATATAAAGGCCATTCAAAAAACATGTGGACTGTCAAAATCAAAATTGCAGTTGTTAGGTTGGTTAAATCACTAGTTATTTTCATATTGCCCAGTTGTCATCTATGATTTTTTAATTTTTCAAACTATTCATTTGTTTAAATTGACATTGTCGAATAAACTGCAAAATTATTTAAGTGTATTTTGTAAAAAGGTTAAAATGGAAAGTTCAAAACGAACTAGGGTGGTTCTATTGGCGCGAGAGAAGAGGGCCATAAGAAATTATTATGAGGAACAAACAAAAAAGTGATAATAACGGGAAGAAATTACAAGTTTGTGCCAAAGCCGCTCCAGTATTGTTAATTGGTGTTCGTTCTTGTGATTCTCAAATCAAAATTTTGCAGATAAGTGTTAATCAAATGTTAATTTAAATAATTTTCTTCCGATTCTGAATAAATGAAACAGATTGGTTTATTTTGGATGATTTTGGTTGTTGTTTAATTTGTTACCTGTTTTCAGTTTGTCGTGTGTTTTTTATGAACTTTATTATTAAATTGCTCCAATTCATTTAGTTGCTGCATTTCACTTCAAGTGTTCGAAGCAATGAATGATTCAAAACATTTTTAGTTCAATAATTAAAAATGAAAACATAACCTAAATATATTTTGTAACTAGATTTTGATGTCGGTACACTCTAACGAAATTTTTTTATACCCAAGTACAGTCAAAACAAGCATTTTATTTAAAATTTAAATTTGACAGTCCAGGAGTTTTTTGAATTTACTGTACTATCACGGGGGGTTACGCCACAACAACTCAACGACTCGACGCTATGGTGGCACGGTCCGCAGTTTTTAAGAAACACCAATTTCAAAAGTTCCGATGACAATATTTCAGTTTCTTTGTCTGACATTCGAAATGCTGTCTGGCTACCACCAGAGTTAATTCAAATTTTGCAGCTTTGACAAAATTCTCCACATTTTCCAAAACAATTCGAGTCACGGCGTATGTCTTACGATTCGTAAACAATTCACAAAAAACGAATAACAAAAACACGGGGCAATTAACTGGCGACGAAATCAAACGGGCACATGACGTAATCATCAAAATGACGCAACTCGAAGCATTCAGTAAGGACATTCATTATCTCACAAATCATAAAACATTACCAAAAACAAGCAAACTAATAACTTTACAGCCCTTCATAGACAAAAATGGTTTACTCCGCGTAGGGGCTCGGCTCAAACATGCTTCGATCGCGTATGAACAAAAACACCAGCTGCTCCTACCGAAAGATCATCATGTGACAAAACTCATCATTCAGTCTTATCACATAAGTCACTTGCACGCTGGTTGTCAAGCTACCACAGTAGCAACTAGGCAACGGTACTGGATACTCTCTTGTCGGGACATTGTACGTCAAATCATTTTTAAGTGCGTAAGGTGTTTTCGGGTTAATCCCAGATTCGAAAATCAATTAATGGGAAATTTACCTGAACCACGAGTAACACCGTCTAGACCATTCACCCACACAGGGATTGACTATGCCGGACCCATACTCATAAAAGATGGGTTCAAACGAACCAACAGAAAGATCAAATGTTACATCGCCATTTTTATTTGTCTTTCAACTAGAGCTGTGCACATTGAATTAGTTTGTGACTGCACATCAGCAACATTTCTCAATGCGCTCAAAAGATTTATGTCCCGCCGTGGAAACGTTTCAAATTTGTATTCAGATAATGCGACAAATTTTGTGGGTGCGAACCGCGAACTTGCTAAGTTATTCAAAACAAATGATTTTCAAACCAATATAATCAATTCATTAGCAGACCAACAAATAAATTGGCATTTTATCCCCCCACGTGCTCCACACATGGGTGGACTTTGGGAAGCCGCTGTTAAGTCGACCAAATTTCATGTAAAACGCGTCATAGGGGAGACGTTATTAAATTACGAGGAGTTATACACACTGCTGTCAATGATCGAGGCCTGTCTTAACTCCCGACCCATCACTCCTCTATCCAGTGATCCCTCCGACCTAAAAGCACTGACCGCAGGCCACTTTCTCATTGAGGACGCACTGACGGCGCCACCAGAACCAGATGTCAGCGATCTCCCGGGCAATAGATTATCCAGGTATGTATCAATTGTTGGAAAAAATGCGCCAACATTTTTGGAAACGGTGGTCCGAAGAGTACCTGCACCAATTGCAACAAAGGACGAAGTGGAACACCATCACGCAACAACCCCAAGTCGACAGTCTGGTGCTTCTCCGAGAAGACAACATTCCAGCCTTGCAATGGATTCTTGGAAGAATCACAACGTTACATCCGGGGACTGACGGATTCACCAGGGTGGTGACAGTGAAAACAGTGCGAGGTGTAGTGAAACGACCAGTGACAAAAGTGTGTGTGCTACCACTGTGTTAAAGATGACAATCGTTGCGGCCACTCAAACTCTTAGTGTAGGATCTTTTTCAAACAATTTTCCTTTTTTTTCGTTTTTTCTTCTCTCTGTCCAACAATCACATTGGAACATGTCTACCATCTTTTTTCATCTGTTTGTTTATATTCTTTGTCATTTTATCATGTGTAAGGTAGTTAGCATATATCAAATTATTTTAGGAAATTCATCATCATTGTACAAATTAATTAGTATCATGACATGTACTATTATTATCTCGTTGAAAGAGGTACTTTCAAGGGGGGGAGGAAATGTTAGGTACGGCGCCAGTAAAGAATCAGAGACGCCTTATTTCGTAGAAGGGTGCGTTGCCAGGACACCTGTGGCAGTGGTACCGCCACCGCCTGATTCTGTCCTACCTGGACGACCGTCTATATAAACCCATGTTTTATGTAAAAGGGGCTGACACTCTGACACTCAGACTCTTAACAGTACGATCAACAGGTCAATTGTTCATTTTTGTTAACCAAACCTTGTTGTAAATAAGTTGTCGTAAGTTGTACCAATATACTACAAAAACACAGTGTGTGTTTTAATTCCGAACACGGAACCCCGAACGTGTCTAGAGGAAACCCCCAGACTAGATCGGCGTCGGAAACATCCGCGACCGAACAATATCAAAAACCTGATTGATGAACTGGATGAAAACACATTTCACAGGATGCTTCAGCATACAGTGGAGATGCAACTTACAAATCCAGAAACCAAGAAATATGGAGAGTATTTTCAGAACTATTATTTCTGCCGACCTACACAGTGGGCGCACTACTTTAGAAAAGGCTTTCGCAAAAATACCAATATGTCATTAGAGAAATGGCATCAATAATTAAAATACAACTCCTCGATTGGTGGTAAACGTCCACAGAGGCTTGGCATAAGTATTGTTAATATTATTGAGTGCTTACGTCAAACATTTTTGAGGCGATTAATTTCATTATCTTGGAATAGAGTTCCGCATAAATTGAGCGAACTGCGGAAAAGACATATTATTTCTGAACAAGTTGTTAATGACACGGATATATTTGAAGAGGTCCCTAACATGAAATGGTTAGTTGCATCTAGAAAAAACATAAGCGCAAGTCAATTACTTCACTTTTACATTGTTGCATTTGAAAATAATTCTAATTGCAATTTGAAATGTATTACATATCCATGTAAAAAGTTCATTGTATGTATACTTGCTTTCAAAACTATCGCGTACACATTCAAAATCTAGTAACAACGATTTTGCAAAATTTAAGCAGTGTGAACGGGTAACGGGATCAGGTTAAAGATGACATTGACAGCAACTAAAAAAATTATGATCGGTCTTCTACTCACGGTCCCTTCTTGTTCTCACCTCTTCTTTACTTGGAGAACAGTGCTTTTATTTAGCCCATTATGAGTAGCAACCCTTCTTATGGACCACTCTTCTTCTAATTTGGAAAACATCAAAACTTTGTCTTGCTTTGTCAGTCGAGGCATTTTGACTTTTCAAAAGTTTAAAGGTCAGTTGATTAATTACTACCCTGATATAATAATACAGCGAAAGATAGGTGTACGGGAAAGTTTTGAGAGCAAGTGTACTTCTTTTTAGTTTGTACTGTACTGATTGATTTCCGAGAGCAAGCAGCTACAATATATGTATATTCGAAAAAATGTCTCAATTAAGAAAGAGAAAAACAAGTGAAATGTGGCAGTTCTTCGAACCCATCAATCAATTTTATGCGCAGTGCAATATTTGTAAGGCAAATATTTCCCATAAAACGTCTATTTCGAATTTGAAATCACATATGCAGAATAAATTTAATATCCTACAGTGTCTCTTCCAACAGGTGCAAAACTGGTAAGTTTCATTAAATAAATAATATCCAATAAGTTGAAAGTTCTTTCTTTCCTGTACTTTATTTTGCTAGCAAAGTGGGTGTTTGCATTTATATTTAATTTGTATTTTTGTGATTTACAGCCTGCAAGCGAACGAAAAATTTCAAAGGTCGAAGAGAATTCAAAAGCGCACAAAGAAGCCATTCTCCAGGAGGACGCTGTTATTCCGTCAACTTCTGCTGAAAGCCCTCAGCTTCAGATGTCCCAGAAGCCATCCAAATCCCGATGGGTTGGTGCTCAACAAAAAATAACAGGGTTTCTTCCAAAGAAAATCACGCAAAAAGCAAAGGAAAGTATAATCAATTAAGTTTACTGTTTATTTTGGATTTTCAACCATTTCGAGTAGTTGAAGATACCGGTTTTCAACAATTTGTTTCTGCTTTAAATCCTGCATACGCCTTACCCAGTAGGCACACTAAATCTAAAACTATTACTGCGGCGATGTATGAAGAATGTCTTCATAAAATGAAAGAAATTGTTGAAACCGGAAGAAAATTTTGTGTTACGACCGACTGTTGGACTTCTATCAATACAACTATACTCCATTCATTATCTTGGTGAGTGGTCAATGCGATCAAGCAAGTCATGGGTAGCTTTGTAAGTTTTACTTTTTCCACCAAACTTGAGTGTGGTGTCAATCAAATACTAACTGTCATCGCTGTCATTCAGATTCAGAATCTTCGTCAAGCATTCATGTCCAAATCTAACAATCTTATGTCGCGAAATGTAAATATATAAGTCGTACACATCAATTCTTAAATTTAACCGTTCCCGATATGAAAATTATCGGCGTCCGTCGTCGGTCAATCCGACCGAACATTATTCCCGTCTCGTGCCGAGCAATATTGCAAAGAAGTTTGGGTTTGAGAAATTAACCGGATTCTTAAACCATAAACCGGACCTAATTTGACCGAAAACGAAAAGTGTGTGACCGGTGTAGAACATTTTGAAATTCCCAAGCAAGTTATTAAAATTTTAGAAAACGATGCGATATGAAGATGACACGTTTGAGGTTATGTCTCGGTGCATATGAATCATGAGCAGTTTAACCTAGAAAATAATAAATAGAAAGACTTTGCGGTGTCTCTTTAAGTACTTACATTATTGTAATATTTGGATATTTTTCAACAACTATCAACGCACTTTTCCATTGGAACTTTCAAAAATCCCTAAATTCAACTTGACGGCTGAAGATTTCCCAAAGACCACTCACGAAGATAAAGAATAGAGTATAAGTTACATTGGTGTTACGGCACATTTTTTAAATGATAACTTCGAGATACATTCGATTTTCTTAGAATGTTGGGCAATGCATGTGTCTCATACTTCAGAGAATATGGCAGCAGAATGGCACAGGATTGGGGAATTGAAAAAAAAATCTTGCTCGCGGAATCAGACAATGCATATAATATTCAAAATGCACTTTCGATACAATTAAATTGGAGGCATTTCGGTTGTTTCGCTCACACAATAAATTTAATACTTAAAGACGGTTTAAAAAGTACTGATGTGCAGCAATTAATAAGTAAAGTCAAAATTATTGTCACTCATTTTCGGAAAAGTTACATTGCCAATGAAAAATTATTAATATTTCAGCGTCAAAACGGTTTAAATGAAACACCTTTGAAATTAATGAACGATTTTCCAACTCCCTGGAACTCAACTTATTACATATTGGAGATTTACAAAATTAGAGACGGCTGTTAAAAGTTCAATTGCGTTAATTGATAAGGATCTCCCTATTTCAAATTCATTCGAATGGCGATTAGCTAGAGAATTATGTAGGATTTTAAAACCATTTGAAAATGTTACAAAAACCATCAGCGGTGAATTGTGTTCCACAGCATCCTTAGTTATTCCGATTACTAATGGATTACTTAATGTTGCTTCAAAAAGAATTTTTACCACCAACACAAAAATTAATTAATGATTGTCTCCACGGTATAAATGAGCGTTTGGGAAATGTTGAACGAAGTAATACGTTAAGCGTATCGACATTTTTAGATCCAAGATTTAAAAATTTGGCATTTTCCAATCTCTCTTCTGCCGACAATGCGAGAAAAAATGTCCAAGAGGCACTTGGAGAAAAACTTTCGGCACAGTTACATAAATTTAATATTGATAAAACAGATGATAATGATAAAGATGATGAATTCTCAATATGGGGTTCCTTTGATCAAAGTGTTGCGGTTGCTCGACCTCGCGGAAAACGGTCATAAGTCGTGCAATCATTGAAATTCAAAGATACATCGAGGAAGATCTTGTACCGCGAAATTCCGATCCTTTAAAGTAGTGGCGAGAACATACATTTCATTTCCCCAATTTATCTGTAATTACACAAGAAAAATTGTGTGCTCTAGCTTCATCGGTTCCATGCGAAAGGCTGTTTTCCAAAGCTGGCGGCCAAGTTCTCAATGAACGTAGAACACGATTAAGTGACAGGAAAACTCAGATGTTACTATTTTTAAATGTTAATTACAAATATAGCAAATAACTGTTTTTTAAATTCTAAAATTTTCTTTAATTATTTTTATTAATATATTCAATTTAATTCCGGTCAAAATCCAAATTGGGCGTCATCACGTACTGTGGAGATTTTTCTATTTCAGACGATCCACGGACGAAGACATTGAGCTTATAAATAAGAAACTAGGACCGCCAGGACCAGAGCCAAAAGGACAGTCAGGACCACGGACTGCTAGGAGCCACCAGTACCGTCAGTACAAGAAGCCACCAGGACCGTCAGCACCTGGACCCCCCATCACAGGACAGGAACCCGCACACACCTCCTTGGCCTCCACTGCTGAATTCTGAGTTTAAGGGGAAGAATACGCCAGTGGTGAGAGCCAAATTAAAGCGATTTTTGTCGACAAATTGTGGCCAAACTAATCAATAAATTTTCCTGAAAAAAATATATGCCATAAAGCTAGTGTAGATTGAAGGCTCTTGATATTCAAAATGTTCAAGACGGCCTTAGTTTTCCCAAAAAAAAATAAGAAAACGCCTAATAATTTGCCTTACTTTAGAATATTTTTCTGAACAGGACTTTATTCAGATGAGAACAAGAATAATCAAGATCTATCGATTGATGTGTTGTTGAAGTGTTTGTGAAATTTCAAATTTGTTGACTAATTACAATCGTTGTAATTCCTTGACAAAATTTGATTGTACAACGGAGTGAAAATGCAGCTATCAGCATTCTATCCTTCGCGTGTTGTCTCCGTCGAAGGCCTGGCGCCTCGACTTCGACTGTGTTGGACGGGGTTGCACTCGAATGTTTATTGCATCCTGGAATTTGCGTTCAGGTAGAGTAGTAAAACTAAGAGCGTAATGAAGTTTACAAAAAGAAAGTTTCTGCATCTACGTTCTGCATTTACTTTTAGCTTGATTTGATAGAACATTGACTGAACAGTTGATATTCGTAATAAAGCGTAATAATAACACTTCAGACATTTTTCCTTGAATTATCACTGTCATTTTCTCCTCCTTCCTCGAATTTTGCTAAACTCATTTTTGATCCACAGTAAAATTTTTGTTGTTTTCATATATAATATACCAAGGGACAGATATATAGCCGGAAATTTTTTCGAGCAGTCCTCACACACGAGTGTTTGTAGCAAGAAAATTACACGAGGGCGCTAGCCCGAGGGTAATTTTGAGCGACAAACACGAGTGTTGGACTGCAAGAAAAAAATTTCTGGCGATATACTGGGTGCCCCAAAATTCGCGGAACAACGTAGTAGTACGTTGTTAAGTAGTCATTAAGAGATTAGGTAAAAATGTTTAAAAAAATCAATCTTCTTTTTTGTAGAAGATATGGACCTATTCGTTACACTAAATGTGGCAACATTTAAAAACATTCTATGCATCCCAATAGTCTACAAATATTTAATTTTTGTTGTATCCATGGAAATGAGAGGGAAAAATCAAAGCCGTGTTGCCGTACGCTGTTTGAGGTAAAACGAACATAAAATTACTACTTGGAAATGCTGGAAATAATGGAGAAAATAATTGCAAACCTGATCACAATCGTTCAAAATTATTAGGCCACTGGCTAGTAAAAGACAAATAGTCAAAATCTTTTTTATTATTTAAAATAAATGAGATCAAGGCTGCACCTTTTGGGCCCCCATATCTTCAAATCTAAGAGGTATAGAATTTTTTAATTATTTTTCTCGTTATTTTCTAACATGAATTGACATTACCTCATTGAGTTGTTCCGCGAATTTTGGAGCACCCAGTATATCTGTCCCGAGGTATATTCGGAAGAGAATCGCCCGAAAATTTTTTTCCCTAGGTCAATTATATCGGAAATTTTCCCTAGGGAAAATTTCCGCTTAATTAAATTGTGATTGGTTGCTATTCAAATAATTCGGAGTTGTGATTTGTCAATATAAATCATGTGACATTTGAGGGCGATTCTCAACTAAATTAACTAACGCTTTGAGAGTCATAGACTACGTATAAATTAAAAAAATTGTGTAAAAGTTGAAAATGAAATTTTCTTTCGTGGAATTGTCATGCCGAATACAACTCGATGGTACGACATTGCGGGAAATTTTTCTCCACATTTTACTCGTATTTGTTTCTTAGACAATTTGTCGTCGAAACAAATATTCGTATAATGAGATCGAAAATTTCCGGTAATTTCACGAGAACAAAATTTCCGGAAACAATCAACACACTCGGGGTATTGTAAGTGAAAATAAAAAATATGAATTAGACAAAGGAGAATGTATTTTTAAAAACAATTAGCCGTACGGGGCTCGTATATAGTTACAGGTAGCCGGAGTAGCCTGAGGGGTCCGGCACCACTAAGTTGGGGTAGAGAGAGGTAAAGATTGAACAGTGATAAAAAAAATTATATTTATGCTTATTTAAAATTTTACCAAATAACTTTTTTCTATAATTGATTCAAAAAATTGAAATTCTCGCATAGTGCATGAAGTGGGTCATTTTCTTACGTGTCTTTTTTTTTACATTGTTAGTAAGATCGAAACCATAGAAACCATACAAAACAGTGTGTGAAATGCAATTTCACGCATACGACTATTTCTGTTTTTCATTTCACGCACTGTTTTTTATTAGTTACCTAGCAACATGGTCACTGCATTGAAACTTCAGAGTTCCTTCAAAAATTTGAATTTTTAATTTCAAGTCATACAGGCTGAAAGGTTATAGTTTTGACCTAGTTTATTTTAATTATTGAAAAATATTTTTAGAATTTTTTAAAAGGTAATTGAACAGCGACACTTGAGATCCAGAGCGAACTAATGTAAATTAGAGGTGTTAAAATAAACCATTAAATAAGTTAATTGTGTTTTTTTAAATCGTCGATCCACGGAGTGTGAAAACGTTACACTATTACTTATTATTATGCCATATATCCGCAAAAATAGAATAAGTTGTCTGGCAGTTGGGCACCACTTGTCCTTTCAAGTGTCGTAAATTTACTGGTGACAAAACTGTCGTTGCCCTGTTGTAAACCAATTATGAAAAGGTACCAGCGAAGCCAACACGACGTAGAAAAATTTTATACCGAACACAGCATTTCGTGAAGAGCGCTAAATGTGAAAATTAGAATTTGGCTCTCACCACTGGCGTATTCTTCCCCTTAAGGAAGGTTTTCTGCAGTTTCCTTTCGACTATGACGCGAATGCGAAACTCCAAAGCAAAGCCGATCTGCAGCCGCCGCCCACAGCAGCGATATTGTTAACGTTTAAATTGCATATTGTATAAGTAATAATTTAATTGAATGTACAAACATTATGAAAATAAAATGTGGGTGTTTGAATTGAATTTAATGTTGTATTTTTGTAATGTTTTGTTTTTCTTTTATAATTTTTCAAATAAAACATTAATTCATATAAAGTTGTCCGTTTTCTCTAAGGTTATATTGGGGCCGTAAAATTATTCCATTGTGTAAAAATTGATTTGTCTATAATAGGAAACATTTTATGGTTGTAAAGAGCAGGCAAATCCGGCTGGTTGTTTCGTTCAGAGTTTTGTGATTTATTGCAGGGGCGCGTAGCTCCTGAAACCCACACAAAAGGGCAGCTTATTATAGTCTTTTTAACTCAGGTTGAGCCAGCAATAAAAATAAACTGCGCACCCTCATTACCGCAAGTGCCACCTCCTCTTAGCTTTACAAAGAAGATGAATTTATGGTTTAAATGACAGATGTTTTTCTTGCTCTTTCTCGATGGTTTCCAGGTACACCGGGCCCAACAGGCCGGGCTTCTTTTCGCTATAAATCCATCTTTATTTAAAAGTTAAGAGGATGACGGCACTTGCGGTAATGAGGGTACGCAGTTTATTTTTATTGCTGGCTCAACGTGAGTTAGAAAGACTATAGGAGGTAACTACTTTTACGGCCGCAACCCCTTGGCAACCGGGTGTAAACATGTACCTCTGTTTAATTTATAACTTCATAACGTATCCTCATAAATTATATATCAAATTAAAGCTGATTTTTTTCCGTACACGATGGAATACGGTTGCTTATGAAAAAGTGGCCGCAAATAGGGGTAACTGTTAAAGATAGATAAGAGCCCAAGAGAGTTAGCGCACCACACCGTGCATCAGATAAGGATGCATTGTGGGTGGTTAAAATAAAAATGACGCTATCTAATTGAGCAAAAATGATGTGAAGTTGACAACTGCTAAATGGCAATCAAAACTTTTCAAGTTCTTTACACATCTCTCTTTGAAATGAATTATAATTTATCTTAAAAACAAGTGAACGAAACTGTTTGGAAAAAAATAATTAATTTAATTTTAATTAAAAAATACTTGCGGCCATATTTTGATAGGCAACCCGGCAGAAACGTATTTCTCTACTCACAATTATCTATAAAAATTGTATTTTAATTAAAAAACAGATGAACGTAGAAATCATGCAGTGGGATCTCGTACTATAAGATTTAAACAGCTGATCCGTTACAGGTTATGATAATACGATGGGGGAAGGGGACAGACAAGACAAGAGACAAGTGAAATTAATTAACATACAACAGCTAAAGAATCACGCAAGCGCTTACTCGCTTAAGGCTGTATGATACGATGCTAAATTGTGTAGAAAATTTGTTAGAAAATGAGAGAGGACCAATGAACGATCAGGATCTGACAAAGACAGACTATGATCCTGATCGTTCATTGGTCCTGATCGAGAGTCTCTCTCAGTTTATAACAAATTTTCTACAAAATTTAGCATCGTGTCAAACAAGCTTTAGCGGCTAAATGGTGAATTGAAAACGTTTCGCCTAGTGCGACATTGCAGCAATATTAAATATTAAAAGTCGCGATCGCGATAACGCTTTAATATCGCCGTTATTTAAAAATCGCGATCGCCGATAGCGGCGTTATGCAAAAATCGCGGTTTTGCTCATTACTAAAACAAAGGCAAAATGACAATAAAGCTTGAACTACATCAATTTTTTTTAAACTGACAGAAGTTTGATGTCCCACTTTTTATGCTCCCATTAGTACTTCTGGCATTTTTAAGTAATACAAAAATACGTTAGTGCTTGCGACAATTTTTTGGGGCAAAATCTTACACTACAAACATTCCAACTGGCATGTCAAATACTTCACTTATTGTCAATGTGCTCCAATATTTACTGCAACAATAACCTGCAATATTTAGATACCTACGAGTACCTACATACCCACTTGTTGAACATATTTATCACATTCTGAGAAAGCCACAATCAAATATGTAAAAACTTACCATTCAATGGTGAGTTGCTAATTGCTTCAGAGCTCTCAAGTGACTGGGAAAGCTGATGTCTCATTTTGGTGGTATCACAATAACAAATCCTGAATAATGACTCATCTTTCAACAACCACACACAACGGTCCGTTGATCGGCACAGTTCACTCTGTAATATACAACAGAAAAAGCAATAAACACGTTAATCAGAAACTTCGATTTTGCAAAAGGTTAACCTAACCTAAAAATACAGCCACTCGCTTTACATTCACAATCAGTAAATTTTAACCATAAGCAAACAAACTAGTGCATGTGAGCAACTATGAAAAATATAATCAATGATGAATATAATTAACAATTTATGAAAAGAAAAACTTACAACTTTATTTATCCTATTCTCACTGTTTGAACCCGTTTGGCCGTTTGAACACCAAAATAAAAACGGACAAAAACCATGTGCGCCACAGAACACTTAATATAAGAACTAAAAGTTCCTAAGTTAAACCACAGTATAACCAGTAGCGACACGAAATGACAAATCCATAAGAAAAGCATTGGGTCGTAATGAACACGACTAAATGACGGTTTGGGTAGGAAAGTCCTTGAAAATGGTTTGAATTAATTTGAAATTTGTGGTGGTAGCCTTGAATCACTATGAATTTTCTGATTAATAAATGCAAATTCAACTAAACTTTCTCTTTTCTGAAATATGCCTGAATTTGTATGTATAAGGAGTTGCCTATTCATATCACACGCTCACCACACGCTGTTTGAGAAGTGACGGTTTGGGTAGTAAAAGTCAATAAGGCTCACGTTCGCAAATCAAGTTGTCTGTCGCTACTGGTTATTATACTGTGGTTAAACGTTGGCAACACAAATAAGAACACAAAGTCCCTGCAGCGATCCTGGCAGAGGGGTGACAAACTAAATGACCGCGCGAAAAATTTGAACGCAACCATTTCTATATTGCTTCCTTCATAAGCATAAGTTTTTTTTTAGTTGTCAAGATATTAAAGTTGAAAAACTAAATTCGGCTTAAAAAAATAAATATAGTTTTTCACTTTAAAATCTTACCATTTTTAATTTTAAAAGTAGGAAAATATAATTTAACACAAATATATTTATTAATTAAATATAACGGATGTCTCAGCTAAGACTTTCGAGCCTAATAACTCGGTTATTTTCCAAAGGATTTTTGTGAAAATATTTAAGACGGTGAAGAATAAAATTCCATTAATGCAATTACCCAAGTCTTAAAAACGTAATTTTTACATGCCTTTTTAAAATGTTGAATCACTTAAGATTTACATCAAAAAATTGATCGTCAATAAAAAAGGCTGTAGGGAGAAACTCGTCCTCGAAAGACGTCTGGTTTGCAAGAAAAAAGCAAAAAACTGTGTTAAACGTGACTGCAGAAGCAAAAACGTAGACGCCTATGAAACAAACGCGCACCTTCGCCGAATTTTGGTCATCCGTTTTCGCACAAACGCAGGTGACATATTTGACGTTGATTTTGCTAACCATTTACAATGTTTGGACGTAATTTATTATACTGGATGCTTTAATTCTTCCATAAAGGACTAAAACACGATCGGGATATTTTAGCAAGGTAATTTAGTTCACGTACGCTTCCTGTGTCTTCAAATAAATTGACGACTCTCTTAACCTTACATTTTGTAAAGCCTACATTTGGATAGTGTTCCAGGGTTACCATGTCTAGGGATTTTTCCGGAATCTAGAGATTTTTAATGTGGTCAAGGGGAAAAGGGATTTTTTCTACATTTCCGGCAAATCTGGGGATAATTGCAAATATTCTAAAAATATAGTAAAAGCATGCTTTTTTGAATTAATTTCAGAATAGTTGTATTTAATTTTTTTGTCAGATTTTACTGTAATCTAGGCATTTTTGCATGTTATAGAATTTAGAGGTGGAAAGTTCGATTCGTTTCACTGAATCAATCAATCAATTGATTTGATTCATTTTTTTTATTCGTTCGCCCCTAGAGTCGAGATGACGAATGGCACTCACCGCGGCTCCATTCTTTTAAAAACAATTTTCAGAATACGTATATCTATTAACTAGTTAATAGATATATGATTTTCAGTGTCAAAATTCCCGCAAAGACAAGCTGTACCACTCTAAAACCTTTAGTTTCAGAGCACCTACGAGTACCTATATCGTAAAATCTCCCTCGATTAGATTTGAGGTTATGTCAATAATTTTCTTTCATTAACATGGTCGGTTTTTCTGTCTGCATTTCTTCATATAATCTAATCATAACTAATTTTTCTCCTTGTGTTAGAGGTCGTCCAGATCCTTGCTTTCGGAAACTTATTTTACTTTTTATTTTGACATTTTACGTTGCCAACCTAATAACCATCAAATAATTAGTGGCTCATACCAACATGACAATACTTTGACAGTTGTTTCAAAAAAAATAACCTGTGATATTACCAATAATAAATGTCACCAAGGCGCAAAGTTTGGAACTGTTGGAAGATCATGTTTCACGAAAAGATTAAAGCACATTATAAAATGTTCATCATTATTTGGAGGTACAAGCACATGTAACAGGTACAGACTATAAATCAGCATTTTGAGAAAAATTTGCAACAAAAGTATAACATAAAACATGAGTAACATGACACAAAGTTGACAGCTGACAGCAGAGACATAATTTTTTTAGTCAAGGTCATCTAGGGATTTTTAATTCTTCAGTCTAGGGATATCTAAAAACATCATCTGGCAACACTGTAGTGTTCCACGAGAAAACGAACTGTGTCATTGAAGTTCTTAGGACACTCTCCATAGGCAAAAATTGTTTCGTTTTTCAACAATATTGAAATTTCTGCCATTGTAGTCTATTTTTAGAGTATTTTCAATAAATTTACACAATTTGACGTTTCTAATAACGCGCGCCCAATTTTGACAGATTTTAAAGGGTGTACAAAATGTTGCTTGGCAATCTTTCATCAATTGTTTCAAAAGGTAACTGCTCAAATACCTTCAAATTTTACATTACATTTTTAACGACAAAATCTAATCTTTTCGTTGAATCAGACGAGTGATTTAGTTAATTGTTTGTGTAGACCCCTATTTTTTAATGTTTAATAATCTAATAATCGCGCCTAATTTTCAATAAAGGAAGCATGTGTTAAAATTATATTACATGTTTTAACTTGAGGTTATTTTATTATTACTAATTGAACCTTCGCCGTCTAAAATATTTGTATTTTAAATTTGATAAAAATCCGTTGGCAAATAACCGAGATATTAGGCTCGAAAGTCTTAGCTGAGACACTCTGTATAATGAAGGAACAAATTACACAAATAAGAAAAAATATAACAAGATAAAATTCTGTAAATCCTGTAAAAAATTTAAGGCCAAAACAATATAAAATCGTAAAAATGCAACAAAACAAAATAACATTCACTTAAAAAAAGTAGAAAACAAATCACAGCATTATTTACATTTCAGACTTCTCATTTTTTTTTTGAAGCCCCTCGGATACTGCAGAAAACTTCTCACGAATTTACGATTGTTTGTCTAAACTTCACTTTCACCTGTTCCACAATAATTATGGTCTTGAAGGTGAAAACTGGAAATGCCCATTATTTGACTATCTTGAGAATGTGAGGAAGGTTTTTGATCAAATAATTTACAAACCGCAGTCGATGTTGTAGCCTGATGATATGAACATTCTACAAATTTTTCATCTTGGATTACGACACTCGACATTTTATTCAGAAAAGCAAAGCTCTTCCAAAAGTACAATATTAACGTAAAACCAGTTGTTGCCTCCTGGATATTTACAAGAATACTTCTTTCGGCCAACAACTTCCATGACTAATGTACTTTCCACTTATCTTGAATAACGATGTGTGGATGTACCTATACACTTTTCCTTGCTCCACGGCCCTGCAAAAACGAGTCCAATCTGAAATTAAATTAAAAAAAAAAACAATGATTAACTTGGCGCAGTATCTGAACTTATCCACTTATCTTTTTTCGTGAATTGTTTATAAAAATAATTATAGACTTGTTCCCGCCAACGGGTGCACTATCGCAGCGTGAAGCGCCGGACACCATTTACCTGTTAACAGGCGTCGGCCGATGTTATGCAATTGGAACAAATTCCAACTCCAACAGGCTGAACTTATAAGTTCATTCAAACTACAAAAGACCAAACTATAAAAACAAAAATAATACAAAACCGCAAATCTACAAAACAAACAAGAAAAAAATAAAACAAGATAAAATTCTAAAAATTCAGCAAAACAAGATAAAATCCTAAAAATTCAACAAAAGAAGATAACATTCTAAAAATTCAATAAAACAGATAAAAAACAAAATAACATGAAAAAGTAAAAAACAAAACAAGATAAAATTCTATAAACCTAACAAAAAACTTTCAATATAAAATACTGTCTATAATTCTATATAATAAAACAAGGCTAACAAAACACACATAAATCACACTAATCACGGCATTATTTTTTCAGTCTTCATTTTTCCCTGCAATATTTATATATTAGAAAAGTGGTACACTTGTCTAAAATTAAATTAAAACAACAACGGCGTGCAATTGTCCTCTTCGCAGTTTCTGTCGACACCTTTTGGTGAAGGCAAGCTGTTAACAACAACAGTTTTTAACGCTGCTGTAAACTGGTGACAAGCGGGGTTGGTGTTAGCTGCGCCATGTTGACGGATGCTGGAAAATAGATTCTCCAATGGATCTTGATTAAATGAACGTAGATTCAAATAATCAAAACCATCCACATCTTTGAGTGTGTCCCACAAAAAAATTTGCATTTGCAAACCACAGTCGATGTTGTAGCCTGATGACATGAACATTCTACAAATGTTTCATCTTGCATTACAACACTCTCGACATCTTCAGAAAAGAGAAGCTCTTCCAAAAGTACAAAATCTTCATTTGCAGAATGTTCATAAATTTTCCAGGATTCAATGTTTTGAACTTCATCTATTTTGCAAGCATCCTTCCAAAGTTGGGTTTGGTAAACATTTTTGGGAAATTTGAAGAAGTGCTTGTTGACAAAGCTTCCAGAAATATTAACGTAGTACCTACCAGTTATTGCATCCTGGAATAAGCCATGATTATATTGAAGAAAAATTTTTTGTCGACGAAGTAAAATTTGTAGAATCTGATATAACGGTCAGTGATGCATTCTATAAAACCACACCGGAACTATATCAACTGTTGTTTAAAAACAACCCAAAAAATTATACTGAAAACGATTTAAACACCTATAAAACAATTTTAGACAGTAGTAATGTCCGCAGACTTAACTTTCATCCTAGCGACAGGGATCAAGATCAAATAAGTATAGATCGATAATAATCGCTCCTTTATATTTTGAACAGCAAGCAATTTATAAAACACCAAAAACAGCAAAAAAGAAAACATTGTGGAAAGCAATGTTTAAAGAAGTCTCGAATAAATCAATTGACTAGGTACGTTTATTGTAATGATCCAAATGAGTTAGTTAAAAGATTGAGATTAGGTATGAGTTGCATCTCAGTCATACAGGTCACTCTAACGAAATTGTTTCTGTTATTAAAGAGTTGCGTGAAGCTAACGTAATCGAATAAGACATTAGAATGGTTCCACCAAAGAAAACTTCCGTTAAAAGAGATTTAGTTTCAGCATTACATAAGCCTGCAAGAATCAATTTTAAAAGACGTCGTGTTATTATAAAAGGTAGGTATTAATGAAACACTGCAAGCTGATCTTGTTGAAATGATTCCGTATGCCAAGCAAAATAAACAATTTCAATATATACTTGTAGTAATTGACTGCTTTTCAAAGTATACATGGACTGTTCCTGTGAAAGCAAAAGATTCAAAACATGTAACAGAAGCAATGGAAAAAGGTTTTTTGGCAACAAAGTGTATATTTACCAAAAAATTTGCAAACTGATAAAGGATCCGAATTTTATAACACTAAGTTTAAAGCATTGATGAAGAAACATAAAATGAACCATTACAGTACATTCAGAACAAAGAAAGCATCCATAGTTGAACGCGTTAACCGTAGGTACTCCAAAAATTTAATGTGGAAACAATTCAGTTTGCAGGATAATTATAAATGGATAAAAGTATGTACCCACTAGCTGACATTACAAAACAATATAACAACAGCTATCACAGAACGATCAAAATCATACCATCAATGATAAATAAGAGAAATGAAAAAAAATAAGGGTCATTTTTGTCTCATTCATAATTCTTGACAAATCAGGTAGAAACTCCGAACTAATATTCATTCCCTCATCTGCAGGGAGTAAATGCAGATTTAATGGTAATACTTTGGGAAAATACAACTACACAATGTTGCACCCTGTATTTGGTGAATATTATAGTTTTATTAGTCGGACCTTCAAAGTCAGAAAAATGTCCTATACGATCAAATTGTAGGTATATTATGTACCTACAAAAAAATACTAAAACAAATTCTTAGCTCAATATTTTTAAGGGGACAGGTAATCTCGCCACCAGTAATTACCTTAATCTTTTGCGCATCCCCGTTGAGTAAAATCAAAATCCCATGGGTAATTTCCCTACCAATATTTTTCACACCCAATAAGGATGGATTTAAATAACTACCTGACACCAGTGACACCTGACCCAACATTATTTGTGTTTTTAGAAAAACTGAAAGGATTTCAAATAGACACTTATGTGAAAATACAGTCTACATTTGGTAGCAAAAATTCATAATAAGCATATCAATGACAGACAAAAATTTATAAATAATATGATAAAGCGAGCTAATAATAAGATTACAATGGAAAGATTAATTATTAAAAATAAAAATTTTATTTTTAAGAATTAATTTTTCTACTGTAATCTTAAATAATAAATTGTTTTTCCATATACATGCATTTACTTGTTTTCCTGTCTCAGACTCTCAGATACAGAAATATTTATGTCGGCCGTCCGCCAGTGCCGTCCTTATGGGCAGGTAGGTGTAGAACATAGATTAGTTCCGGGAAGTCCAGTGGCGAAATTACCGGTAAGGTTAGCATGCCATTAAACGGTAGTGGCGAACTTACCTGTATCTTAATCTCGTAATGATGCTTGGTGGCGAAATTACCAACACCGATTTTTAATTTTTTAAAATTTTATGTTCCTTTTGTTAAAAAAAAATTCGGGAGAAATACAAAGGAAAATCTGAAAATTCGGACAAACTTCAAAAATTATAAATTTTGTATGCATTCTCGATCATAACTGACGACATTTGTAATTCATTCTTTTTTTTGTTCGGTTTGTTCCGGGGATGGAAATAACTCAATTGAAAAAATGTTTTTGGAAAATTTGGAGAAAAATCTGGAAAAACGCATTCCAGCCTAAATTAAAATTACATCCGTTTTTACTTTTCTGTTGTTTCGCGATCTGTCCAAGAAATGTAATTATTTTATTTCTATACCAATTTATTTCGCTATCGGATTGTTCACTTGAACATCGATCTTGCAATCGAAATGTAAATAAAACACCTTGAGATTCATTGTTATTTCAAATTTAATGGAAGAAAATAAATCATCATCACAAACTAATTTACTGAAATTTGGATTGGACAAGACAATAACGTCTGTCGGGTCAGCTAATAAATAATAAAATGGAATGAAACAACAGTTTGCAGGGCAGCCAATTCAGATTTGGCATTGTAGGACTTGTCTTTCCAACACAAAATTTGATCTCCGTATTTAGGTACGGAACAGGACAGGATCGTAATCCTCTACCCCCTACTGAGCGTCTGTGACTAATTCAAGGTACCTGCGTCTCTCGGTTTGTTTGACCCGTTTGACCAAAATATAAATTTGTAAATAGAGGACCCACTGTACATCAAGTTCGAAATTTCTTTCAGGTAAACGCGAGCCTTAATAAAAAATTAAATTTTGGTATGAAAAGACAGTTCTTGGTTAAGGTATAAACCACGTGTCTGCTAAGAAATTCAGCTTTATTTAAAAGATTTTCAACTGTAATAATAGTTTTTTCGACAGTGTTTTTGAAGCCTTGGTTAAAGATTGGAGAGCCTAAAAGAGATAAACTTCCTCGGTCACAAATTTTAATACCTGGTGCTAAATTTTGAAATTCCTTTATGACTTTTAAATCTGTCTCCAGAACAGTTAAAGATTACGCATTTGTTAAAGTTTAATTCAAGACCAATTTTTCTGGATAAATTGATAACTTTCTTAAAGTCGGACAAAACTACTTCTGGGTAATCAGGTAGGGTTCCATCATCTAAATACCAAATATTCAGTTCAGAATCCAAAGATAAAATAATTGGTTGAATGGCAAGACTAAAAATCATAGGACCACAAGGATCTCCTTGTTGAGCTCCAACAGAAGAAGAAATTAAATGATCACCAAAAAATAAAGTTGAAGTATTCCTATAGCATTGATAAAGATAAGGGTAAAGAAGTGGGATATGACAATGGACTTCTTTTAGAATACAATCTCGTTCGACTGAGTCAAATGCGTTTTTGAAATCTAATTTAAGAAGAACTTTGCCACGGTTTTGGTCGTTATTCACAAAGGTTCGTGTGGTATGAATTGCTCCTTCGCATCCTAGCTTAGTTGCCACTCCAAGTTGGTGTGGAGATAAATACGAATTTACAATATTACGACTTTGAAAACAAGCAAGCTTTGAAGTCAATCTTCGTAAACAGTTTACTATAGCGGTCAGTATAATTCCTCCATTTATTTTGTTTTTTCATGTTTTTTTTTTGTATGGGTTTATTTTGTCGGTAAGTGCCAAATGGTTGGCAGGGAATAATTTCAACATTTGCGTTAAACTTTATTGTTAACCTTAGATGGTTGTTTGTATTTGTTTGAGGTCAATTAAAATTTTTACATTAAAAATTAAATTAATTGTTTAAAATAAAATTTGGCATTTCCTCAAAAAAAATTGTTATGTAAGATACCAATTTTTTTTCATTCATCGTTTAGGTAGTAGGAAGGTCTATCCAAATTCCAAAATAGAAGAAAAAAGTGGGGGTTGTCTTTTAAAAAAATTGGTGATGACGTCATTCCGCAAAAACCAATAACGTCATTTAAACAAGTTGTACGTCGCAGGATGGCATTTTTCAACATAAAATCGACCTGTCCGAGCAATTTTCCAAAAAACATCACATAACGCTACTATGAATTTTGTTCCAAACTTTATTTTCACACTGCAAAGCAATATTGGCAAATTTTAAAACAGAATCGCACCAACTATCTACTAATCACACCATACATTACTACAATAAATTGTACACACCCACACCCATTCGATAATACATAATATTTCGCATACAAATTCTGCTTTAATTTAATTTCATCCCACAGTCAATCCTTACATTTCACTCACCAACACATATGACATCAAGAATATTGTAATAACCCAGATATCGCCAGTCTTCCGCCAAAATTCAAATTATCGAAAGAAACCCGCGAAATTGAACAAAGTGGCCAGGTCGTGATCGTCATCGAAATGGTAAAATCGCTACCTTGGTTGCTTTGTACAACATGGCGGCAGACTAGCTCGGGATGCAAATGGCGGACCTGCGGGGTGGACAAACTTCTAAATAAAATGCATAAATCGGTGGGAGGACGCCTGTATTTATTTTATGCAGACATGAATAAATACATTCTCGTTTTCATCTACAGTGCTGATTGATACAAAACCCCATCACATGATAAATTAAACAACTTGGCGGTGCGATTTTACATGCCATAGCAAGAAAAATACAGAACAACACAATAAATTTGTCTAACGACCTCTTGAGGAGGGTAGAAAAAAAACAGTTCCCCCTTGGGTTGTAACCAAACTAATAAATAACAAGCCAGCCTGAAATACAAGATCAAAGCGGCACCGTGGAAAAAAATGATAGTTATGCTATTACGAATAGACACTGTAAATGGGATGACTAAAACCCCCCAAAAATCATCCACAAACGATGGCACACCATAATCTTTTCAATCTGTTCAGTTACACAACATGTTACACCAGATTGCGCAACAAGGCTCAAGATTACAACGACAGACAATTTAATTTCCTAAATGAATATTGTTTTTGTGCTAGTTACTTTTAATGTTAGCGCTCCTAGAGACGTCGAAAAAAAATCCAACATAATAGGTATGTAGAATAACTTATTTAGAAATCTGCAAAATCAGCGAAGGAGTTACCCTTTATGTATGCGGTTATGCAAGATTCTCCGTATTCAAACTATCAAATTGTGCTAATTGTTGCAGTATCGTAAAGGATTTTAAAGTTGAAAATTCGGGAGATACCTACTTCGCTAGTTTGCAAAGAGGTGGTTTATGTTTACCTTAAAATTTTCTTATATTTATCTTTCTAAATATGTACGCCATTTTTCAATATTTTATTACTAACAGCGACCTACAAAATGTTTTTCTTAAAGATTAAACTCAAAAGGCGATTTTATGTGAATTAACTGATAGGAGTTTGAAAAGAAACAATTTTTTTGATTGTAAGATTTTGGAACGATTTTCCGAGTGTTCCTGCGCCGATAGCAATATGGTGAAAAAATTGTATTCGATATTTAGCAACATACCTATTATTAAACAATTGGGTAGAACATAAAAACGCTGCTTTGTTAATTGAACAATACAGGCAGGGTGTTTTCGAAGTTGAGGCGTTCCTTTTAACATGTGATAGTATGCGTTGTTCCAAAGAGTTTTAGCCAAAGTCACCTTAGTAAAATGTGTACGGCAATGAATATATGTACAATAAATTAATTTTTTTGAAAATTTTGAAACCGGTCCTGCTCAAATTTGCGCTGATTTGTTGGAAATTAGAATTGACAAAAAAAATTGAAATGAGCATTGATGCTAATCAAAAATGCTCTCAGACTTGTCATCTAATTAGTCGGAATGGCTTTATCATTGCGAAAATAATGAGCACACAGATGTACTGGCAATGTTAACACGTTATTAGAATGCAGCTGCGGCGCCCAGAGAGTACGCAGAGCGATTTGCAAAAAGACACCATCCTGGGGCACGTCAGTAATACTTATTAATCTAGTACAGCGGAGAAATAGACATGACCGGACTCCAAATTTTAGGATGTTTGGGAAGGGTTCGATTCCGATGCAACACGGTGGAGAAAACACAGGCTTTATTCAGTAAAATAAGTAAATAAACAACAGGGAAGGGTTGAGGGAAGGACTTTCGTCCGACTCGTCCACCTGGGGAGCGTTTCCGGAGCGGAGCTGCTCAAGGTCCGGTTAGATGTCCCGAGGGCGCTGTCTAGGTGGAGGCGACGAGGGCGCTACTCTGGTGGCCGCTCGGCGCACTACAACTGTGGGTCGCTACACAATCAATTATCTCCGTTAATACAAACATTTTACTAAGTCGATTTAGGCTAAAATTTTTAAGAATAATAATGTATAGTAGGTACCTTGCGTTACAAGGAACGCCTCAACTTCGAAAACACTCTGTATACTAAATGTAAAAAGAGAAAAATTGAAACTTATTTAAAATAAATACATATTTTATTTCTATTCTATCTTTATTTATTTCTGCTCTACATGCGTGATTTTCTTATTTGATATTGCAAGTAATTTCCAATGTAAGGCAAAGTAATTTATGTCAAGATATAACAACTACATGGAAACTACAGGTCAGTTTACAGAAGCGAAATTAACGTAATCGTAATCAAATGCGAGATGAACCGAACACGTGATCAGATTGAACAAATCGAAGTTTCGGATTCATGGGTTAATCACGCATTAAAATTTAATTCGAATTAAATATTTACTTCTCTTTCTATAAACTGGCCCTAAAAGTTACAAGTCAGATAAGTATATCTATACCTATTTTTTTTTTTAACCCTCCACCACCCGGCGGCGCGGCAATTTTGCCGGAGTACATACACTATTACGGATATTACTATTATAATATATATAATAATAGGTTTATTAACGGCAAACAATACCATGTAACAGTGGAGAACAAATAAAGAAAAAAAACCAAATACAATAACATAACAAAAACAATAGGTACTCGTGACAACTCCCTAAACAGCGTTTCTTAAACTAATTTTAAAACTATTATATTTAATATTACAAAATTCAACATTATGAGAATGTAAATTAACATTCCTGCAGATTCTGGATAAAGGCGACCTTAACCCATAGTTGGTTCTATGATAAGCAACAACTAACAGATGTACACTTCTGAAATTACATTGAGGCACATGAAGTAAAAATAAGCCTAAGAACATGTAATCATATAATTAATTACTTTCAAAAAAGAAGCATAAATCCAATTGAATGCGTCTGGATCTTAAAGTACTTAAACCAAAATAAGCCAAGATATTATCATAGTTATTTCTATCAAAATGAATGTGACATTTATAGCAGGCAAATTTTATAAATTTTCTCTGAATTTTTTCAATTCTGTGAATAGCATTTTGATACAGCGGACACCATATTATAGTGTTATGTTCCAAATTAGACCGTACAAGTGCATTATATGGCAACACAAGAGCTCTCAGGTTGTCAAACTCACTACACTGACGAACCATGAAGCCTAACATTTTGTTTGAGTTCTTGACAATTTTTTCAATATGCGAGCAAAATGTCAGTTTACTATCGAGTATTATTCCTAGGTCACTAATTTGGAACAAACATTCTAAAGCACTATTATGAATATGATAAGATGGAAGGGTAATAATTTTCTTTCTAGAGTAACGAATTACTTTGCAGTTGGAAATATGGTCAAGTCAATAGAGACGTAAAAATGGCTCCACCTTGCAAAAGGTGCAGAAAACTTTATACTTGGCAGGTATCTTCTATCAGGCATATTATTAATATTGCCGAGTTTGCGACCTTGGGGGGTTGCCGCTCGCCCCGCCATACTGGAGAATAGGGGTGGAAAATTACATTTCTGCGATTATTTCATTATCCGTGCGAGATAGAATCTGAAGATCAAGACGAACAAATACCTGAAATCAATGAATTTCTATTTTGGCAAAGGCCAGATGATCTTGATGATGATGATGATGACCCTGAGGAACAAGAGGAAAATTCTCAAGAGGAATTTCCAAATTCATAAACTCTGATGAATTCAGCTCATCTATACCGTTCGATCCAGTTCATTCGGGTCCGTCTACGTTACAAAGAGATCAAAAAGAGTAAAACAGTAAAATTCTACTACATCGTAGACTAGGCCCCTAGGGACACCACGTCAAAAAAAAACACACCCTATTTCTCTACCTCTGTGGTGGTGTGGAAAAGAATAAAAAGTACAAAAACTAAAGAAATTCTCGATTTCTACACGCTGTAACTACGAAACTATTGATCTGACAAAAAAACATAAACAACAAAAAATGTAGAGAATTGCATGCTCTACATTTTCTATAATAACTTAGATAGAGGTATCTCGCACGGATAATGAAATAATCGCAAAAATGTGATTTTGCACCCCTATTCTCCAGTATAGCGGGACGAACGGCAACCGCCCAAGGTGGCAAACTCAACAATATTAATAATATGCCTGATAGAAGATACCTGCCAAGTATAAACTTTTCTGTACCTTTTGCAACGTAAAACTCCCTATTTATTGGACTAATATTAAGTTCTAGACCATTGGACTCACACCATGAAACCACTCGACACAAATCATCCTGAATTCGTACACAATCTTGTTCAGATCTAATGTTGTAAAAAAGTTTTAAATCATCAGCGTACAGCAGAAACAAGCTATCTCTAATATATCATGTAATAATGCAGTGCTAATCAACATAATTACCGGCGTCTCGCCTCCACATTTTGACTTTGTTGTGTAAATTATTATGTTCTGTGTCAATGTTAAGGAACTTCCTCACGATATGACATGAGAATAATAATATACCTTTTTGAATTTCAACTACCAATGTGTTACCTAAATCCAGAATTTCTAAATTTTTAAAAAGATATTGCGGTACTATTCCTGTCGCTGAAATTACAAGTGGTAAAATCGAAATTTTTTCTAAACACCAAAGATTTCTCATAGCAACGGAGAGCTCTAAATATTTTTTAATTTTTATGTTATATGTCTGTGTTATATTATATTACTAATTATAATAATATTTGAGTTTCGTGATTTTATTTTAAAATGCTTGTGTACCTTATAAAATGAAGTATGTACTTAGTCTTTGTTGCATACTTAATTACTTATTAATAATTGAACTTTCGTTGGTTGACGCTTGCCTCACAAATATTATCAGACTGTCAGAGTATCGGACTACTTCTAGGCGGAGATGCGGTGTTGCCGATGTGCATGGCACGGCTTGTTAAATAGAGACGGCAGTGCTAGCAAGGTTTCAATATTATAACAATACGCTAAAGTACACGCTGGTCCGTTAATCCAGTAAGACACAATATCTCAATTTCACTAAGGCAAGCTGGTTCTCTCTAGTCAACACCGACTGCACAATTCAAGAGCTGGGAATCAAGTGACGCTTTACACATAGGTACCAACCGAAAACAATTAAAATTAAAAAGCCCTTTTCTCTCGCTCTCTTGACCTTCACGGTGGGCAAGTGCGCCTTCTCCTCCTTTCTTTTGGTGTTTGCTTCTGCGGCGGCAGTTTGAATTGAAACTGGGGTTTCACAGACGCCCCCCCAAGTGTCGTAGAGTGAAGCGTAGCGGAACGGAGACGACACTTTCCAGTGGGTGGTTAGGTCTACGGGGGACAACTGCTGTCTTCTTCGGTCGTCCCTGAAACCAATAAACTCACAGCAGTACCACATTCACAATTGGTAGTTTATGGAAATATACTCACCGGTTTACGTCTAAGATGCTCGTCGTGTCATGCGGAGTCATGCCCTCCTGTGGTAAAACTTTACCAAATCCGCGCGGATTTGGTCGACTGGCCGGAATGGCACCGCTGGAAGAAGTGGCCCGCGGAGCTTGGACAACCGGTTTGTAGAATTTTTGCCCAATAGAATTTCATAGGAAGAGTATCCAGTGCTGATATGAGGCGTGACGTTGAACAACAGCTCGATCTTCGATAGGACCGTCGTCCAATTGGCGTGAGCGTCCTGACAGTATGTTCGAAACAGCTGCCTCAATTCCCTCATGACACGCTGCGTGGGGTTGGACTGGGGGTGTCTGACAGTAGAAAACGTGGGTTGGATGTCCCACTGCTCCAATGTCTCCTGCCACTGCTTGGACTGGAACTGTGTCCGGTGGTCACTGAGAACGACCTTGGTCGGGACAGTACGGTGGAAGTCGCGGACACGTTGGGCTGAAATTTTTGCTTGCGCTCGACGAAGAGGGTACAACTTCACGAACTTGGAGAATGAGTCGATGACCGCAAAAATATAACTAACCCGGGAGCGGCTCTCCGGTAGGGGACCATGGTAATCCACGGTGACTAAGTCGCTCGGTTGTTCGGCGACAATGGGGAGCATCTTTCATGAGAGCGCTCGGTTGGGAAATTTAAATTTTTGAGAAACATAGCAGGATCTGATGAATAATCCGATCTTGGCGCGCAGTTTCCTGGCGTAGAAGTAGCGGTATATAAGCGAATAAATAGACTTTTGAAATGCCGAAATGACCATATTGTTGGAAGTTGCTGATTACATTTTCCATTAGTGCTTCTGGAAGGGCGATCGGACGGGTGGAGGAAGATCAGGATGTCCTCATGGATGCGAAAATGTCAAAGATGCGCCTCGGGTTCGTTACCTCGGATGCGAGTTCTGAAGATGGCTCCTAGAAAAGGGTAGTCGAGTTGCAGCTGGCGCAGGTTTTGAAAGTGACGATGGGGAGATTGACGTTCCGGGTGACTGCAGCATCCACGTCGGGCGGAAAACGTGACAGTGTGTCCGCCACCACGTTGTCCTTCCCTCTGATGTGCTCCACCTCGTAGTTGAACTCGTTCAGCATCAGTGACCACCCGGTGAGACGATCGTTAAGGAAGAGACATTGTTTCAAAAATTTTAGTGCGTAGTGGTCGGTGAAGATGACAACACGGTGTCCCAGAAGGATGGTATGGAATTTCTGGAGGCCGAAAACGATAGCGAGCAACTCCTTCTCGGTGACGGTGTAGAACACTTCTGGACCACTCAAGACTTGACTCGCGAATCCAAGGACTCCGCGCTCACCATCATCCAGGAGTTGATGGCATTCGATGCCGAGGGCTACGCCGGAGCCATCCGTCTGGAGAAAGAAGGTCTTAGAAAAATCTGGGAAATGTAATAATAATAATAAAATAAAGAGATATATGTAAAATTTAAACAAAAAATCTATAAGGACTTTGTGAATGAATAAAACTCTTCGAAAGAATAGAATGCATTTTCAGTTAGCAATTGCTTTAAATGTAGTTTGAAGGGTTTAAAGTCCATGTTTTTAAGATGTCAAGGAAGAGCATTATAAAATTTTACACAATAATAGCGAGTGCTATTTTGTGTTTTGTGCAGTCTCGAATGAATGCTTAATAATAAGTTGTGGTGCCTGGTTAAGAGCGAATGGTTTAACGAGCAGTAGTTGTCTTTATTCTTGTACATATAGAGTACGCATTGTAGAATATATATACAGGGAACCGTTAATATCTTAAATGTTTTAAATATGTCTCTACAGTCATCTCTGTAACCAAGTCCACCCAGAACACGAATACATCTCCTCTGCTGGTTAAACACTTTACGTAAGTGTGTAGAATGACCCCATACGAGAATAGCATAAGTTATATTACTGTGAATTAGGGCATGGTAGGCAGTGACAAGTGTTTTATCGTTTACTTCACTACGAAGTTGCCTTAATACAAACAGCTTTTTGGAAATCGTCTTCACCAAATGGTCTGCACGAGCTTCCCATGTCATTTTAGTGTCCAAATGGATTCCAAGAAGTTTAATGGTTTTACTATTTTCACCAATTTCCCGGAGCGAAAATATTATTGATTGTGTCTTATCTTTATTAACAACCAGTTTGTTTGCAGTAAACCATGTGAAAATTTGTACCTGTGTGTGCACGATTTCTATGTTAAGAGACATGAGACTACGACTGGAAATACATGTGGTTGTGTCGTCAGCAAATAGCGTAAATTTGTTCTTCGGTAGTGCCAATGGCAGGTCATTAATGTAGATGAGAAAAAGCAGTGGGCCTAAGACAGAACCCTGGGGAACGCCGCAATTAATGGATTAGTTATCCGACACCATTCCGTTCACTGCAACAAACTGTTGTCGGTTTTGGAGGTAGGACTGTAACAGATCAGTGCTGCTTTGATTGAAGCCATAGTATCCGAGCTTCGTTAGTAATATGTGATGAGTTACGCAGTCAAAAGCTTTAGATAAATCGAAACAGGTTGCATTGACATGTTCTTTGTTTTCGAGTGCTGAGAATACAAATTCGTTTAGGTCATTTACAGCTAGAGTTGTTGACAAATTGTTTCTGAACCCATATTGGCTTTTGGAAAACAGATTGTTATTGTCGAAAAATTTAGTGATTTGTTTCTTTAGTAAGTATTCAAAGACTTTTGAAAAAGTCGGTACAATGGAAATGGGTCTATAATTATTCATGTTGTCTTTATCCCCCTTTTTTGAATAGGGGTATAACTTTGGAGATTTTCAACACGTTCGGAAAAACATTTTCCGCGATACATTTGTTAAAATTTTTTGTTAAAGGGATATAGATGACATTTACTAGGATTTTAATTATCTTTGAGTTAATATGATAATCATCTTTTGCGTTAGAGCTACTGAGAGCTAATATTGCATCGCGTGCGTCATTATAAGAGATTTCTTTGAAATTAAAATCATCCTGAGGTCTTGCGATATTACTTAGATAGTTTTGAAAGTTGGTTTCAGGTTGTTGCACGGGGATTGTTTTAATAAGTTTTTCGGCAATACCTGTGAAATATAAATTGAAATCTGAAGCACAAATGTTATCACTGTTATCAGGATTTGGGTTAAATTTTTTTTTATTTTTTTTTTATAATTTCCCACATTGCTTTTGGCTTGTTCGCTGCTTTGTGTATGAACTGCTCGTTAAATGTTTTTTTGGCTTTAGTTAATTCTTTCCTATACAAATTTCTGAAATTTTGGTATGTTGTATTGTCAACGGTTTTGTTATTACGTAATGTATTTAGGAGCTGGAGAGTATCTCTCATTTTCCTCAGTATCTCATTGAACCAATTATTTTTTTTTAATATGTGTGCCATGTTTGGGCTGCATTTTAATTAAGGGAAAGCATACATTTACATTGTGGGCAATCGTGCCCAGGAATGTTTCAAATAGATGTTCAGAATCTAGTTCGCAATTGTTGTCAATGAATGACCAATCTGTATTTTCTATAATATTGTAAAGTGTGAATAAACCATGCTCAGTAATTGGGCGATGGAAAATTTCTTTTTCTATTGTAGCGTTCTGCGTTGTTGGTTGGAAGAAACTCATGCAAACAGCTGAATGGTCAGATAGTGCAGGGTTGAAAACTTTGATAGAGAATTTGTCTTTATCTAAACAGGAAAGTTGTCTGGTAGGTAAGAAAACAGCTTGTTGAAGACCAAATGAAATAAAGGTGTTTACAACAGTTACTGCTTGTTTTTCTGAAGTATTAAATTTGCAATTGAAATCGCCCGTTATTATTATATAACTTTTGCCAACGATGCTCTGTAGGAGAAATTCTAGTTTTTCAATAAAGAGATCGAAATTGCCAGTAGGGGGACTGTAAATCGTATAAAGTCGACATCCGTTGAATGCGATTCCTGCTATTTCACAATGCAACTCTTCACAATATTGTACCGTATTTAGTGACTGCCAGAGCTTTAGTGAATTACTGAATTAGTATTGCCACGCCGACATGTTTGTACTTGGATCTACAGAAACTTGAAGCTACAGTGTAGTTATCAATACTTAATCCATCTATATCATTTGGTGAAAGCCAGTGTTCATTAAGACAAAGAATTTCTATAGGATATGCTGATTGCAAGAATGATTCGAGTTCCAATATTTTGGAACCAACCGACTGTATGTTTATATGTAATATGTTAATGATTGAAGTTATGTTTTGGATTGGAACATTAAAAACTTTAGTTTCATCGGTAGAACTTACATGTTGTTTTGGATATGGCGTTTCTTCTCTAAAAAAGAGCGCACATTGAATTCACGAAGACATACTGAATCTGGCCAAATATCAGGGTTGAAAACATCGTTGAATATTTTGGGGGGGAACACCAATACTGAAGGCTGAATTATGGCCCTTTGTTGTAAGCTTCTTAATAATAATCTCGTCGTGACAGTCGATGTTTTGAAGATAATCTTTCACGTCATTCTCGGAAACTTCATTGCCTATGATTCGTCCGACGTATAACCATTTGCGGCGCAGTGCCCCTAAAATTGTTGAAGATTTTGGAGCGGCTTTTCCGGTACCATAGAGAACTGTGTGGGTTTTTCGTTCTTGGTGTCTTGATTATTTCTGTTCACGGCGTTTCGACGGCGCGACTCTCTCCCATTTGGGGTCATCGTGGTTGATATGTTTGACGTCATGAGTTGGAGAGATTGCATCGGGTGATCTGTCGCGTTCCAGTAAGGTATGGGTGTTGTCTTCATCCGCATCTTCATTACGCAACACAGGGCGCGTGTATTTGTGGTTTCGGGCGTTTTCAGGTTTACCAGAAACTTCTCGGGTTAATGTATTGGGTTTATCTTCTTTGAAAAAAAACGAGGAGAAACTGGGAATTGTCGTTTTTTTTTTTTGTTGTTTCAACCAAAGAAGTTATCGCGGCGTCCTCCGCTGATCTTGTACTAAACAAAGTCGTTTTTACTAGGGACAATTCACTCTTCAATGACGCTATGGTTGCATTTTGAGTTTCAATCATAAGACTTTGCTTGATTAGTTGATCTTGGCAATTAAGAAGCGCTGATTTAATCGACATAAGGAAGAAACTTACGTTTGTCCCTACGATCCGGCAGTGATCGCAGAACCAAAGTAATCCGGAGCCCTCCTGCAGAATTTGTTGTTCGGACTTCTTGAGTCCGGAACACTTCAGGTGTACACTAATGTCACAGACACCACTGCACTGAATTGAATCTTCATTGTCGTGTAATATTTGATTACATACGGAGCACGACAGATCCGCCGCACTCTGCGACTGCATCGTGCCTCTCTTGTTGCTCACTGCATATGACGGTTGACAAGAACAGCTCCTTTGTGCCGTATTTTCGTCAACAGTCCAGCGCCAACTGACGTCCTTCCGAAGGAGCCTCGTCAATGGGGCCGTCGCGTGGCTGTATTTGTCGCAAAATCTGCGGTACTACCCACACAGACCGAGGAATGCTCGAAGATGTTTTCGTGTTTTTGGGACCGGGAACCGCTAAATAGCTTCGATCTTGTACCGGATGGACCGGAACGAATGTGGAAGATCTTCTGGAGGGGTCGTGGTGCCTCATAGTCGGCCACCATCTCTTGGTTAACCCGACGAGTGTCAAGACACACTCGAACCGTTCCGTCCTTCTTCTTGACGACGGTCATCGCGCTCGCAAAGGGGGACGATTCCCTCTTGATGACGCCTATGCGCTCCATGTCGCTGATTGTCTTTTCCACCTGCGGACGGAGGCTGAAAACGATCGGATACGCTCTCTTCAGGAACAGTGTCTGGTCGTGCATTTTGATCTCATGGACGTACTTGTGCGTGCGGCCCGGTACTTCGTTGAAGACGACCTGGTGGGACGCGAGCACACGGTACAGTTGATCTCGTTGTTCCCGACTCAGCGTTGTGACGCCCTCAGCCTACTCACACAGACCGGATAGGGGAGTAATTGTCGTCGACAAGTCGAACGGTAGTGCCAACTCAGATGGCGGCAGGCGTACTACCGAAGTGACGGGAAGGGCGATTTCAGAAACAAAGGCGTCGGCATGAAAGGGAATAGTGCGCCGCTCTCCCTGTACAGCGACACTTAGGGTCGATTGCTCAAAATCCAACACCACGTTGACCTGATTTTAAGCCAATCGATTCCTATAACAACGGGTCTGATTAGGTTTTTCACGACAAGGAAAATATTTGTAAAGGTTAGGCCTGAAATGGTGAACTCCAGTAGTGCTTGCCACTTGATCCGCGAACTCTGTTGTCCGGTAGCACCCACGAGACGAGATGTGGACACCGGCAGTGTGTGGATCGTATCACGGGCCTTCAATGCGATGAAATTTTCTTCGTTAATGCAGGTAACTTCACTACCAGAGTCCAAAAGCGATATGAGAGGTGTTCCTTGAACCTGTATTGTGGTGTGAGGCAAGGACAGTCATTGTCTGCCTTCGACTGAGGTTACAACCGGATGTGGTCGGAGGGTGTTGATGATGGCATCCACATCTGGTACTTCCACAGCGGAGCGGAACATGGGATGCGGCGGGGTGATGACATGCGCGAGAGATGTCTTGGTCCCGAGCCCCCTTGCTCCAAGACCTTTGGTTACTACCCAACCCATACGGCGAAGCATCGAGTGACCCCGGGAATAATAATAATAATAATAAGGACTTTATTAAAGAGAAAAAAAAAAGAAGCATACAAGACAATATATAAAAAAATACAATATAAAAATTTAGACAAACAAAATACAAAGATGAGGCGAAGTCTAGCAACAGCTATTCTACTTAACCTCAAAGAAAAGAAAAAAAGAAACAATTAAAAACAAAAGTAAAAGGTGAATAAGAAAGTTAGATAACTAATATACAAAAGAAGAAAAAATCCTATGTGCATACAAATAAAAAAAAAATCTTAGAGTAAGATTTAACAAAAAAAGTCAATTCCCAAAAATAATGCTTACTGTAAAAGAAGACAACTAAGACAATATAGAGTGAAGAAATTAATACAACAAAAAATAATTATAATATAAAAATAAAAGAAAAACTTTTTTTTTTTTATTTCTTTCTCCTACTACTGCTCTCCTCCATCAAATAACATCAAATATCATTCGAAGAAAGAATTGCTTTGCTAAACAACGAAGATAATGCAATATTACTAGAAGAAACGACTGGGTTACTAGAAATTGGTAATATAAACTCTAATTTAACTGTGATATTACCCAGCACTGATAATACTTTATGTGAACCACCGCCTGAAAATTTTCCATGCATCTCCATGTATCTCTGGAATCCGCTAGTAACTTTGTGACAGGTGAGGAGCAAACGAACAACAACGAAGATAAGGAAGAAAGTTTTACAGAAAAAACAAAAATTAAATCATCAAAAAAACAAGGAAGGAAGTTGTTAAAAGACGCAGGACAAGAATACAGGAATTACAAAGAAGAAGCCATTAACGCCAAACAAATTTTAGAAAATACTTGTTTAAAGAAAAATTGTTGCAATAAATCTAACACATTCTCAGAAGAAGAAAGAAAGGAAATATTTGTGAATTTCTATAAACTGGGAAGTGGTGATAAGCAAAAGTTCTTTCTAACTGACTGCACGGCGGTCACGAGCATAAAACGTCGCAGAAAATCTAAAGGTGTGAAACAGAGAACAGTAACAAACGAATATTATCTGCCTAAGGATAAAATTCAACAACGTGTATGCTTACAATTCCTCTTAAATACATTGGCTATAAGCCACAGACTAATTCGCACGGTTATGTCTACCAAGGAACCTACAGAACTCTTTGAACCCGATTTGCGTGGTAAACATATACCTCATAACAAAGTAAATCAAGAACAAATGGACAATTTTAAACAATTTATTGAGTCATTACCAGCGGTACCTTCACACTATTGCCGCAGCTCTTCTGCCAAAAAATATTTACCAGCAGACATAAAAAGTTATAGTAATTTACACCGAATGTATGTAAGCGAACAAAGGAAGATAAATAAGCCGCCAATAAAGAAATTGAAATTTTTAAAACTTCTAAAAGAGAAGTACAATATAGGAATTCATGTGCCAAGGAAAGACAAATGTCTTCAGTGTGAAAAATTCAGAAGCAATAGAGAACCAACCGAAGATGATAAAGAAGAACATAAGGTTCATATTAACGAAAAGGATGCAGCCAAAACGTTCTTCTTGGATGAACAGAGTCGATCCTCCAAAGAAAATGCGTTTCTAGTATCCAGCTTTGACTTAGAAAAGGTAGTTTCTACACCACACGGTGATAGCATGCTTTTGGGATTTTCGAGGAAATATGCTGTATACAATTTTACAGTTTATGAAACCAATATTAGGAAGGTCTACTGTTACTTATGAGGAGAAAAGGATGGTAAACGTGGCTGTAATGAAATTTGCAGTAACTTGTATCATTACCTTAAGAAAGTCGACAATGAACAATGGTACGAAGAGTTGTCTCTTTACTGCGACAATTGCGGAGGCCAAAACAAGAACAAAGCCATGTTCAACATGATCCGATACTTTTTAAATAACAGTAATTATGTGATTAAGCCAAATTATGGAAAATTATAAAATAGAGTTGCTAGCAATCCAGGGAACAAAACAAACAGGAATTTTTATAAAAGAAATGGGAGAATACTTATTTTTTAATAGCGGAACCGAAAATAGAAAGCTAGGAGTAGGATTTTTATAAGTAAAAAATTACAAAGCGAAATAACAGAATTTAAGGCGGTAACAAGCAGATTATGCAAAATAAGAATAAGAAGCAGGTACAGGAAGATAAGTATTATAAATGTGCATTGCCCCACAGAAGAGAAAGAAAAATTTTACGAAGAGATTACGAGAGATTTTACGGAATCCCAAAATACGATGTTAAAATGATAATTGGAGATTTTAACGCAAAGATAGGGAAAGAAGAAATATATAAGCCAGTGATTGGAACACACAGTAAACATGATCGAACGAATGAAAATGGAAAAATGCTCATAGAATTTGCAACAGAGAGAAATATGCGAATAGCAAGCACATATTTCCAACACAAAACTATACATCAGGGAACGTGGATTTCGCCGGATGGGAAAACAGTTAACCAGATCGATCATCTATTAATTGAGCAGCAGATGTGTAACGGATGTGAGGAGTTACAGAGGAGCAGATTTAGATACAGATCATATACTAGTGAAAGCAAAAATAAAATACAGAAGACCTTCAAGAGATCAAAAACAAAAGAATACCAGAATACGGTATCCAACGGAAAAATTAAAAGAAGAAAAGAATTCCAGGAGAAAATAAATAAGAAGCTGAATGAGGATATCGGAAAGAATATGGAAGAAATTTGGGAAAACTTTGAAACAATAATGAGAGAAGGGGCGCAATTGTTAACCGAAGGAAAAAGAAAAATAGGGAAATCATGGTTTGACGAAGAGTGTAAGGATGTGATAAGAGAAAGAGAAAAAGCCAGAATAAAAATGATAAATAACAACAACATCGAAAACAAACGGCACAACGAAATATGGAGAAGGAGAGCAAAGAATGTTTGCAGGAAAAAGAAAAGACAAAACATAGAACAACAAATAAAAGAAATAGAAGATAATTATATGAAAAAACAAATAAGAGAATTTTATCAAGGAATAAAAATCGAAAGAAGGAGGAATGTATCCACGAAACAGATATTTTGTAAAAATAAAGGACAGCTAGTGGGAGGAACGGAGGAAAGCCTAAAAAGATGGGTTGAATATTTTGGGGAGGTATATGGAATTGGAGAAGAAGAAACATTACAAACAGAAGAAGAAGAAAGTTTAACTACAGGGGAATGTGAAGAACCACCGAGAAAAGAGGAAATAAAAGAAATTATTAAAAGGTTCAAAAATAATAAAGCCCCTGGAGAGAACGGAATAACGGCAGAAATGCTAAAAGTGGGGGGGCAAAACCTGGAAGAAAATATAGTCAAGTTAATAAACAAAGCTTGGGATGAGGAAACAATACCCCAAAGATGGAAAGAAACACTAATATGTCCTCTACATAAGAAAGCAGATAGGTCCAAGTGTGAGAACTACAGAGGTATAGCTTTGATGGATCTATATATAAAATAATGGCGGTGTGACGATCACTTACGGTAGTGACGTCACGGGATTTGACGCCGTTCGGGTCATACGCAGTATGCCTCAAGCGCCAGTCCCTTTTTTCGGCTGTGGTGGGACGCCACACGGCCGGGGTAGCCTCGCGGAGCGTATGGTGTCCGGGGGTCGGCTGTCAGGGCGCGGAAAGGGGATAGCAAAACAAGCAGGTGTCGCAACAGGCGGGCCTTTATTTACAATACAAGTACAATATGTACAAAAAAGGGGTGTTGGTACCTGGTGGCGCTGGAACCTTTTGGGGACGGTGTCCGTGACCTGGAGGAGTGTTCCGGGCGGGTGTCGGAGGAGAGCGCGGCTCGTACTTACTGTCTTTTCGGTCGGACCTGGAAGCTGCTGGCTCTTCCTGTTCCGGTCGGACCTGGACACTGCTGGCTCTTCTTGTTCGGGGCGAGAGAAAGAAGGGTGAAAGGAAAGCGGGATGGCCGGGGTTCCCTCACAGCGGGAAGGAACGGGCCAGGAAGAAAGGAGAAAGCGGGAAGGCTGGGGTTCCCTCGCAATGGGAGGGAACGGGCCAGGAAGAAAAGGGGAAAGCGGGAAAGCCGGGGTTCCCTCGCAATGGGAGGGAACGGGTCAGGAAGAAAGGAAGAAAGCGGGAAAGCCTGGGTTCCCTCCCAGTGGGAGGGAACGGGCCAGGAAGAAATGGAGAAAGCGGGAAAGCCGGGGTTTCCTCGCAATGGGAGGGAACGGGCCAGGAAGAAAGGAGAAAGCGGGTTGTCGGCTAGGTCGGAAGCGGAGTCGGAGTCGGTTCTGGAGCTAGACTAGAAGCGGAAAGAGGATCGGGATCGGAATGAGCTCTGCAGGCTCGGCGCGGTCCTTCTATTGCCACGGTGGGACTGCGCGCGGCCGGCGATTCGCGGCTGGGGCGGTGGGGGAGCTCGGCTCAGCGCGGACTCCGAGTGCTGTCGGCCGGAAGAAACATGGGTTCCGGGGCGGATTCGGTCGACGCGGTTAGGGCAGTTGGCTCCGCGCTAATTTTCTGCACCGGCTCGGAGAAAGAACGGAATTTTTCCGCCACCGGGAGCGTTTCTTAGTAACTTCGTCACAGCGGTATCAATAAAAAGTAGAGTAAACGAGGTCGTGGAAAGAAAAATAGGACAGTATCAATGCGGATTCCGCAAGAATAGATCGGTAATGGACCAAGTGTTTGTGCTAAAACAAATTATGGACAACAGCATAGACCAGAACTTGCCTCTTTACATGCTTTTCATAGATTTCAAGCAAGCATACGACACAATAAAAAGAGAAAAAGTGTATGAAGCAATGAGACAGATGGGTATAGGGGAAACACTTATAAGACTGGTGAGAATGACTCTAAAAGAGACAGAATACAAAGTACTGGCCAATGGACAACTATCTGGAAAATTTAAAGTCAAGAGAGGCCTAAGACAGGGGGATCCACTATCAACAGTGCTGTTTAATGTAACATTGGATTCAGCAGTAAAAGCAAGTGAAATACGGGGGAATGGTCTGATATATAATCAGTCAGTACAGGTGATGGCATATGCTGACGACATTGTAATACTCACGAGAACAAAAAACAACCTAGTACAAGCACTAAGTAAGCTAGAAAAGGCAGCAAGAGACAAGGGATTAAGAATAAATGAAGGAAAAACAAAGTTTATAGAGATAGAATGTGGCTCAGAAAATAAACACAATGAAAGGCTCGAAGTAATAACGGAAGGATCAAAGTATAGTTTCGAGAAAGTGCATAAATTTAATTATTTAGGAGTAACAATAACTGACAACGGCGAAGAAAAGGAGGAAATACAAGAAAGGATAGCAAAGGGGACGAAGAGTATGGGAGGATTGCTACATATACTAAAATCAAAGAGTATCTCAAGGAAAGTAAAAGAAAGGATATATAGAACGATAATAAGGCCGGTAGTTATCTATGGTAGTGAAGCGTGGAAACTCAACTTGAAGGAAAAACAATCACTAGAAATATTCGAAAGGAAAGTACCAAGGAAAATATACGGAGGGAAAAAGATAGGACAAATATGGGAAAGAAGAACAAACAAAGAAATATTGGAACTTTATAGCGAACCGTCAATAAGTAGTGTAGCAAGGGTGCAAAGGATGAGGTGGTTAGGACATGTTGCAAGACTAAACGACGACGTAACGACCAAACAAGCTCTGATGAGGGGAATTACTGGAAGGAGAAAAAGAGGCAGACCGAGATCACAGTGGATACAAATGGTGGAAGGAGACCTGAAGGAAGTGGGAATGGTGGACTGGAGAGGACAAACAGGAAATAGAGCAGAGTGGAGAAGAAAATGCAACCAAGCCATGAGCCTACTTGGCTCGCAGAGCTAAATATATATATATAATTATGTGAGCAAAATCAATTTAATATTTTTAATCGTCGGGCACACTCATAGAAAAGAGCCTCAAAAATAAGCTTGTACACGCTCCTTCAGAGTGGCCAACACTATTTAGAAATGCTCGTGTTAACCCCGAACCTTAAACAATCATCCAACAAAGTTATGAGAGTTTCCTAGACTTTAAATCGTTTTCCACCAAAGGACCATTAAAATTAAAAATTGCTGCTATTAAAATGGCTCGATTTTCAAAAAACGATTCCTGCGTTAGGTATAGGACCTCATTTTGTGATAGTCAAGAATATTGCATAGATTATCTGCTGAAAGAAAATTGTATTCCGCTAAAACTAAAAATTAACATAAAGAAATATAATAATTTAAAAAAGTTATGTGAAACCCGTGCAATGTAGGCAAAAGATCACTTTGAATAGGTATTAAAGTTTAAAAATTAGCGGTAATTTACCGGATGTCATGGATGAAACAGACATCGAAGATCAAGAATAATTTTTTTTGTTATTGAAGAATTTATTTTATTTTCTACCTCAATACCTACTAAGGTACTTATTTTTTTGTAGGCAGAGAATTATCATTATAATATTGTAATCAAATTTGTTTTTATATACTTTCCTATTCCAAAGAAATACAATTTATGTTGTTATTAATATTGTTTATAATAACTTTATATCCCACAAATTTACAAACTTTTTGACACAAACGCCAAAAGCGTGAACCTTAAAGTAAATTCAAATTGGCATAAGTGATCACAAACGCCATAACAATATGATAATGGTAAAACAGTAATGGCATAAATGCCAGCATCTAAATGGTATAACCGACTAATGAAAAATATGAATGGCATCAGTGACAAATTTTCACTTATTCTCAGAAATAAATAAAAAAACTGTCGTTAATATTGGCTTTTAAATATAGACGAAAAGTAGCAAAAAAAAATTAGATAATACCAAAAATTTGACTGATGGAATAAACAAAGTTTCATAGAAGTTATGCAGTTTTTTCCCTCCTGTGTAAAATTTACCAAATGGCATTTATGTCGTTTTGGCGTAAACACGTCGAGCTAATAAACAATTCCCTAGCTGCGGTATAAAAACACAACGAAAATACAACAAGTCGAATGACCACCGAAACTAAACCTGGAATTTAGGGACAAAGCGTCACCCTGGAACACATGCTGTGACATTAAGAGCAGGCACTGTAAATGGGAGGACTAAAACCCCCAAAAATCATCCAAAAACGATGGCGCACCATAATTTTTTCAATCTGTACAGTTTTACAACATGTTACATTAGATTGCGCAACAAGGCTCAAGATTAAAATGACAGACAATTTAACCTCCCTAAATGAAAATTACGCTCCCCGGACTCTCAGCTCTTCGTGCTAGCACGCGCTATCCGATCGCGAAGTTAACCTAGTTCTCGCCCCCCAGTCTCCGAATTTCTACCCTAGTGACGTCGGGTCATCTAAGTCCCTGCGACACCTAAGTCGTTATGGGTGCAGTGCCCTCGACTTGTGTCCTCCGAAACACTCTTGCAGATCCCCACACCAGATGAAACTGAGGCCTTCCACCGAGGGCGGTCGAGAAGCTACACGGCCAAGGTCACACGTCATGAAAAAGCCTCGCAGATCCTCACGCCGGAAATCTTACGTCGGCCCTTTTTTGTGTGTTCTCGTTTTTCATAGCAACGTGGAATATCTGCCCCACGGTCGACACACCTAACTTCAGCCAAACACGTGCCCCGGTTTTCCTTGTGACAAATGAATGGCCGTTCCCTAAATGGACCCTTGTTTTCCCAATTTAAATCGCTGACACAATACGATCGCTTAACAGTTTTTCACTTCCTTACCCGAAACTCAAACATGAACTCGCTCAACGGATTCTAACGGTGTTACTAACGGACTCTTAATTTGAAATCGGACGCGACCAACGGATTTCCCCGGTTACTCCCCCTTTTCTAACTATAACTTTTAAAGGTGGACTCGCCCAACGGATGGCATCTAGAGATGTGTCGTTCAGGAACGAACCGGCTCAGTGAGCCGGCTCTTACTACTGATCCGAGTGAACCGGCTCTCCACGAGAACGAACGAACGAACCGCCACGGCTCACAAATCAAAATTAAAACTCTCTAAAAATCTTTAAAAAATCTATTATAATATTTGTATACGAACAAATTTAACTACAAATGCTGATTTAAAAACAAAATTTGTGACGTTCTCGAGCTGCTAAGACGACTTCTTCTGCTGGTAATAGTTTGTCCTGCTTTGCTAAAAAGTCGCTCGCAGGGCACCGACGTTGCTAAAACACATAATCTTCCTTTAACTAATTCATATACCCGTGGGTACACGTCTTTCCTCAGATTCCACCACATTAATGGATCTTGTGTTCTATAAATTAAGGGTTCGTTAAGATACTTATCGAACTTTATTATTCCAGCAGCAGTCGGGTTTGACACAGCTTTTTGTTTTTCCACTTGCTGGTCAAACTCTGCCCACAAAGATGATGAGCTGGCTGAAGGCGTGGGAGTATCTTCGTTTTGTTCGATTAGATTTAGAGTTGGCACCAGTATCGAACAAATTTTTGATTTGAGCTGAGTTCGTGCTGCCTCATATTTTGATCTATTAGAAAATCCAAGTTGTTTGAAGCGTGGATCTAAAATTGTTGCCTGCGCCATTATTTCATTGGTGTCGTCATTTTTGAAGCGGTCTCTAAGCTCGTTCATAAAAAGTTGTAACATCTGCATAATTTCTTGTGGTAAGTCCTCCCTATTTAAATGTTTCTGGATATGTCTTTTTAAATTCTCTACAAGTACTTTTTTTTTTAAATCGAAACATTTTTTTCAGCGCTTACTTCAATGGTTACGTCATTAAAAATGCTTAAAATTTCCATTGCGATTCTCACAATATTCCACTCATTAGGTACCAATGAATTAATTCCTTCTTTGTCTATGATCGCTAACGTAGAAACCACGGCATCTTTAATTTCTAAAATTCTCGACAACATTTCAAAAGTCGAATTCCAACGCGTACAAACATCTTGTTTTTTTTGGTTTTAAAACTGGGATGTTCATTTGTTCTTGCATAATTTTTAATTTTGCGGCAGGATGAGAACTTTAAAAAAAAAGTCATTATCCTCCTAATTTTTGATAAAGTGCTGTCTATTTCTTTCAACCCCTTTTGAACTATCAAATTGAGAGTGTGGGCAAAGCACCCCAAGTCACGCCAGCCCCAACCCGCACAGTAGGAACAACATTTGCCGCATTATCTGACACTATAACAGCTATTTTATTTTCAATGTCCCATGGTTTAAAACAATCTCTAAAGTTGGCAGCTAAATTTTCCACGTCTAAACGTCTGTTGTAATACAAATAGCTGAAGCATCAATTAAATTGTTATATACAGTCTCTTTAACTTTATTGTACATTTGTGGGATCAAGCTACTTGAAATTGTTTTTCGGCTGGGTAAGTTATACCCGGGATACAATAAATTTACAATTTTTTTAAACTCTGCATCTTCCGAAATGCTAAAAGGATGGTATTCTTTTACAAAATGTCAAAATGACGTTATCCTGTTCTGATTAATGAAATCAAAAATTAAATTCATCAACTCACATTTTGACATTTTTAGTCAAATTACATACCTACGTTGATTACTATATTAAATCACATTATAAACGGTATCAAGTGGTCAGCGTCAGCAGTATTTTTGGTTGCGTACAAAATAATTTCAGAAATAAGCCTTATGTGACTTGCCCTGTATACATGCTTCGTTACATAGTTACCTATTGTTGTAACAATTCTTTCCTATGTTTTAATCTACAGTTAACTTTAACTGGCGTTGGTGAATAAGGGCCATATTGACAAAAATTAAAATATATAATATAAAGACAAACAAACAATAATTCCATTAAAACTACAACTAATAAACATAATCTTGTAGACATTGTAACCTACCTGAGGGGATGGTCCACTGCGCCGGCATCAGTCGGAGAGCAATTTGTGTATTGGGGGTTCCTTGGCGAAAAATTTAGGGCGCCACGGATTTGGTTGCAAAATTTGACAATTTAACTCTGGGTCCAAATCCGAAATCCTCAGAGGAAAAATTCCGGAAACTCAATGACACAAGGGGTAGAAATAAACGTATATTGTAGTAAAATTGCAAAAATGAACACAAGAAGGGTATTTGGTATGATAATTAAATAAATGAAATTAAATGTGAGTATTTCTAGTAAGCCGCTACCATTTTGAAAATTAAAAATCAATTGTTATTTGGTTTTTGACCCGGGGATTACTCCTATATAAGAGCGCGTGGCCACGTGTCGTACAGGGCGAAAAATTTGTTCAAATTATTGAATAGTTCGAGCGAACAATCACGCATCAAGTAGCTAGCCCTTATGGCCCAAAATAGGTCAGTGACTGCTCCGGGCTCTCAGGGGGTTTTTCGGGGCAAAGAGGTGGGTTCGAATATGGGCGCCAGGCAACTATTCGGGAGCTTGGATACCTTGTCCAGCTGCCGGGACAAGCGCTCTAGTTTTTCGAACGTCGGAGAACAAATAAAAAAATCTAATTCCGTTGGAATTAAATAATATGGTTTATTCTGATTTTTCAATCATTCAGACAGTAAATAAATTAGCAAGATGCACTGGTTTTGTGCGCTGGTTCGTCGAATTGAAACTGGTTTTTCTAAATGGTTTTAAAAAATGAAAATTACTGAACCAGTTCACATTAAAGATCTTATAAATTAACGCTTAGTCTGGTCTTTTTAGAAAAGCTTTCCTTTACAGGGACCTTGTAATTTATACTATGATTCTGTTTCGAATAACTTAAACTTAATACATTTGTGTTTTACCGGAGTAAAAAAAAACAATATCTATGAATCGACTTTTCCGAACTAAAAATGATTCTTTCAAATGAAATGCAATATTCTTATTAATGAATTGAAAATTAAATGAAGTTTAAAACTGTAACGGGTTAAAGCGCCTCATTTTAGACAAAAAATTCCAAGGTCGTGATTTTTGTGTTAAGGGTTCCTTTGCGCTACATGTTGAAACACAGTTTTGACTCTTCCTCAATAATTAATTGTTTAAAATACTCATCTCCGGTAATTCGACGGATACTTGCTATAATTACATCATCAACCTGTTCTATTTCCGCATTTTTCTCTTAAAGTTCCCCATCTTCATCGCCCTGTGGTGAAGGGCTGAAGAATATCGCCACCCTTTGTGATTTAGGGGAAGTAGGAGTCTTCCAAAAGTCAAATTAAATTTTCACCGTCACCTACGGAAAAAGCTTTACTAGCAAGGTAGTTTAGCCACCTTGATTGTAAACGTTTCTAAGCTCTTCAGATAATTGTAAAATACTATTGATGATTATTTTCATTCCATTTATACATGGTGGCAGTGCTTTATGATTAGAATTTTTAATTTCAAATTTAGAATCAGCCAAGTATGACAGCATGTCATGTAAAAATTGAATGTGACCGAATGTTTCTGTAATAGCGTAATTTAGTTTTTTACTGTTTGTTGGTTGAAGAAGACTAGAATTGAGAGTATCAAATAATTTATCCATATCTAACAAAAATTCAGCAGTAGTGTCGTTTTGAACACAATATAATTCTTCGGGTCTCATTATTTTATAGGCTAGATAAGCATTAAACATTGTGTACGAAAATATCTGAGTTGCTAATGAAACTGTCATTTTGGCCGAATTTTTATACATATTAAAATGGCTATCATTAATTTTTGGTATTAAATTGATGTTAGTTTCCTAGCTATTCGAACCTTTTGTTAAACAGATTGTTTCGGAAAGACTTAAATAAATGCGGCGGATCAAAAATTAAATAAACCTTACATTCTTCATCCCCTGTTTTAAATTGAAAGAATGGTTTGTCAGGTGTTATTTTAAATTTCTTCATTAATCCTATATTTCTTGTTCCTTGATCACAAATGAGACACTTCACTATAAGACCTGTTTCATTCAATTGGTGGATTGTTCTTTCCATAATTTGATGAGTTTTATCCGAATTTCCGCTTTTACCTAAAAACCAATATCCAACAGATTGCTTCATCGATTTGTTGATCCACGTAATCATTGCAACTAATGCCCATTCTGTACCATCATCAGCGTATCCGTTAAAAAAATCATTAGCAGCATCATAGTGGACTTCTGTAGCTAAACGAATTTCATCAAATAAAACATTTATAAGACGTTCTTCGAGAGGACTACCAGCAAAGGCAGTTTTAAGTTGATTTAAAACCGTCGAACTGAGACCTGGAGAAAGCGGATTTTTTTTTTGATACTCATTTAAAGTTCGAACAGATGGCAAATGCATAATGTGTTGTAAAAATTTGTGCGCCTTTGGTGAATGATACGTAATTGATAACGCGATATCTTTGACACCATCATTATATCGTTTTGCATGCTTTTTTGATTCTACATCTCGCTTTTGCTTCATCTGTGTCGTGCATTTCCTAACTTTTTTGAACCTATGAATTTGGCTTCGCAGTCTAGCAATCGTTTTTGAGTTATTATGCAACCTTAAAAATTTTGGTGTAAGTAATTTGCTGGGCGAATTAACACTTTTCGTAGCTGTTCTGCACTCTAAAGTTGTCTCAAATGTAATTTTATTGCTTTAATGTCAGAGACATGACTAAGAGCCATCCTGGATTCCGTTATAATCATTTTCAAATTTTGAAATCAAGAAACTGTTGTAATATGTATAATGGGTTGCGGAAAAAAAGTAAATTCAGAAATACCCCTCTCGTGAATAACTCTGTATATTTAAAGGCAAAAAGTGGGGTGATGGTCTTTCCGTGGACAAATTATATTACTGTAATCTTAATATCTGAGAATAAAGTTGGCACAGCTTTCGGCACTAATAATCGTTTGGGTGGTGTGATTTTTCTTAAATACTGCCTTTCAAAATGATCCAAACATATTCGTAAATTATTAGAAGGTCCTTCGTACTGGGCGAATTCTTTCCATTTTTGGCGTCTACATAAATTGTTGTATCACTTGTAATACATATTTGTGGGGTCCTACGGTATTTCACCGTTTCCGCTTTTGTAGTGCACCGAGCCGTGGAGAGAGATATTTCTCCTCCACCGTACTAACCACTACATCCTAGAGCCTTTTTAATACACCCTTAATTGCTGGCCGGGCAATTGAAGGGGGGGCGGCCGGATGGAGATGATGACGGAAAAATTGTCCGCCGTGACTGGTATTCGAACCAGGGACCTGCGCCGTGAGAGTCTGCGCTCTTTCCCACTAGGCCACCGTCCGCCCTGTTGTATCATTTAATTCACTTTACTTTAATATCATTCGTATACATAAAATTTTTCTCTATATTGCATTTCATTTAGTACACGATCACAATCATGAGATGGCGCTTGCATTGATACGCAGCCTTCCTCTCTATCTTATACTCTTTGCCGGGAATCAAGTGACGCTTTACCAATCGGTACCAACCCAAAAAAAAAATAATTAAAAAGTCCTGTTCTCTCGCTGTCTTGACCCTCGCGGTGGGCACGTGCGCCCTCTCCTGATTTCTTTTGGTGTTTATCTCTGCGGTGGCAGTTTGAATTCAAACTGGGGTTTCACAAATTGGAAATGGGTTTTAGAAAGAGAGAAACAGGCAAACATTAAATTCAATTAAAGTAAATTTGAATTTCAAGTGAAAGAAATGCAATTTTTGGGTCTTGTCATTAATTCTAAAGGGATAAAACCAGATGAAAGTAAAATTGCAAACATTGTAAATATGCCAATACCTAAAAATAAAAAAGAGTTAGAAGTTTTATTAGGTATGATCATTGATTACCTACTCTCGTGCCAAAAATAAATTACTCCCTAGAATTCGAATTTTTATGGAAAAAACGTTTTTCATGTTGTGTGTAACTAGAATTTCAAAAGTAATTTTTAATGCTTAAGGTTGGTTACTATGAATTGAGAGATTAAGTCTAACTAAATATGCCCCCAGAAACCAAAATTGATTGTGAAACGAAAAAATATCCATCACTTAGCGGGAAATAGAGCCATATGCAACAGTTACAAGGAATTCGCTACCTTTCGATTATGATATCTTTTGTTTGTCACCAGAAACCACATAGCCTCCAACCTAACCAAATTTATGGCAACGTAGTAACGAATATCCCTAAATCATAGGGAGTAATTTATTTTTGACAAGATTATATATTTCAAAGTTTATCCCAAATTCATCAGAATTGATCCTGTCGTTACGAAGTCTGTTGATAAAAAATGCGACTTTCTCATGGACATCGAATCACGATGATGACATCATAAAAATAAAAAACGTGCTTTCAACGGAACCTACACCAAAAGCTGATACTGTCCGTAAAGCTGAGACTTTTTCTTTGATAATAAATTTTAAGCTCTACGTATAGCGCTAATAGGAAAAAAAAACGAACTAAAACGCCCATTACAGTTTTCTGACTAACATTTTCGATAAAGTTAGCTTCTTTACCGACATAAAATCTCAAAACTTTGATGTGAAAATGGCGGCAAACACGTTCTTAGTGCAGTGCAAAGATATGTATTATGTAACGAGGTAGGCTAAAAACTACGTCCGTTTAAATAAGGTATACGTTTCTTAATGATAGCATAAAAGATGTTGCAAACATTTTAAATAACCCCAAAAGAGTTTGTTTAAAAGGTGTCAGCTGTAAGTTCAAGTAGTTAGTTGGATGCTTTATTTGCCCTACGGGCTTTCGAATTCCTGATTATATAAATACAATTCCAAAAAACAAAACAAAAATAAAAAAATTACATTTCTATTTATATCTCCCACCCTTTAATATTACTATTCTTTCCCTCCTTTTCCATATCTCTTTCATCCATCTTAACTTCCTTTCGTCTTCATTCAGTATTTCTTTCCGTTCCTTTCTCTCCCTCTCTCTCATTTCGTTGCATCCGCTCCACATGTCGTCGTCTCTCTTTCCTCGTGGCACATCCTGCACCTTCTTTCTCCTTCATCCGTCCAAGACCTGTTCTCTATCTCTCTTGATTCCCACATCTGAATCTCGCCATCATTTTTCTCTCTTTCGCGCGCTCTCTCTCCAGGTACACCGGAACTTCCACTGTCGCGCACCTCTCATACTCCCTGTTGTACCTCGATTCTTTGATTCTCACCCTTTTCTCTTGCTTGTCCGTATCTTTGTCCCTTTCGCTCAGCTCCGCGCTCATCCATCTTCCTTCCTCTCTCAATCTTTCCACTTCCTCACTGGCATACCCGTTCCTCCTGCAGTACTCCTCTCTCTCCTTCTCATCCGCTTTCTTTTTCTTTTCTCAATATAAGTTCAAGTATTTGATGTTTTTCGCAAAGCTGACATGCAGTGTTAGCTTTAGGAACATTATAATTTTCCAAGTGTCTTTGTAGCTGATATCTAAATTTTCATAATATTTCATACTAAAAAATAATTATAATAGGTCGCAGAAAAACAATTTGCACTATACGGAAAAGGCAATGAGAAGATGTAAAACTAGGAATACCTGTTGCAACTGCTGCAAAAAGGCATAAAGTTCCCAGAACAACATTATTATACAAAAAAACTGGAAAATATCCAGTAGAAAGGAAAATCGGCTCACCAACAGTGTTGAAAAAAGAGGAAGAAGCCGCTTTAGTAACTTGGTTGAAAGGTTACAGGGGATTCCCTGTTACTAAAGAGCAGTTAATGGAAAGTGTTCGTCAAATTATTAAGAACACGGAAAAACCATAATCGAAAATCATATTGGTCCAGAGAAAACAGACAGGTTCAAAAATGTAGAACAGTGGATTGGAAACAGGGAGGACAAATCTTTGTATCAACTTTGGGCAAAATTAAGGAAGGAAATGCAAATGTAAATAAGTGAAACTGTTGAAGATAATTCAGAAAACACAACTGACCAAGTTGAAGCCAATGAAATTGACGAAGTTGGAGTCAATGAAGAAAATCATGTAGGCCCGGTTGTATAAAGCGATGTCAATTCGTTGTTAAAGTTAACATGCTGTCAAGCGATATGCTTGGGGGAAATTTAACATTGGATTCGAATCAGCCAATCAAATGGGCGGATTTCCGACTTGACGCGTTGTTAGCTGACACGATGTTAACTAAGCTTTATGCAACCGGGCCTTAGACGAAGATCATTCAGACGTAGAAGATCATTTAAACATAGAAAATGGTTATTTTATGCTAGAAGATCTGCATGGAAACGACGAACAACTGATTTTGGAAGCAGAACGCATTGAAACGTACATACAAAATCTTCAAGATTCTGTTGACGATAATAATGATCATGAAAAAAAAAACGAAAATCAAAAGAGAATGTTCCTTCTGTTGTAACATCTAAGCAATGGCAGGAGTATCATACAAAAAAACTAGATGATAAAAAGAAAAAAGAATTTGAGAAGGAGCAAAGAAAGAGAAAAAGAGAAGAAAAGAGTTCTTCAACAAAAAATACATATTGCAAAAAAAGAGAAAAATTATGATTCAGAAAAATTCAGTTGTGAAGGACATATTTAAATAGAAAGTGCTACTGGAAATAATAACACCACAAAAAAAACGTATTGCCAAAGACATTTGAAATAGATACTGCTACGTTATTAATTACTGTCCCGAACTGGGCAACCCTGTTACCGGTAACAAATCCGGAATATTCAGTGGGCTTCAAGTCGGTTAGCAATATGAACCACGAGTATGACTGACTGTGCCTGAAAAAAAAATGGTGAGGACTGTCCGGAGTACGGGAAATGATACTCGTACACAACAAATTCGTGGAGAATGTTTTTTTTATTCACCGACTGTTACGTGAAATGGTTGGTACAAGACAAGATGATAATAAATGAAACCTAGGAGTTCACAATTCTTATCTAGTAGGTACCGTATGTTTCAAAAAATTTCTGGTCAAGTAGGTTCTGAAAAACAAAAGCATTAAAAACGTATGGCGTATCTTGAATAATCCAGGTGTAAATGTGTTTATCACAATAAGTGTTTCGAACGAGCTGTCATAAAATAACAATTTCAGGAAAAGCTTGAGAACGGTTATTTTCTTACGATTCTACGGGAATTTGCGTCGGCTGAACATTTAATATTGCCGCCAGGAACGGTCTTCGACCTTCGAGTAACAGTTCAAAGGGGTTAAAGTTAGGTTATGAATTCAGATCAACAAAAACAAATAAATCCGCGCAATATCTGTAAACAAGTAATGTAATAATAAATAAATAAACAACAATTAAGAATAATGTGTTTTAAGTTACTCTTGAGCAAGTATGATAGCCTTGAGCTTCGATGCACATTGAAAGTGCAGGCCAGAGATCTCGATGGATCAACCTATCATCAAGAAATTGCCACAAATAACGAAGAGTCTCCCATGCTGTAGCCCTGTCTTATTGAAAATACCCCTGAGCGAGTTGGAGTTGAGTGATGAAAACATCAAGAATCTTGTTCCGGTACCTTTCAGCTGTTACTGAATCATCAAGAATCAAGATCCTTTCGAAAAATTCTTTGACAAGTTGACACTGCTAACTCAGTCTGCTGCGACAGTTGCCTGAGAGATAATTGGCGTTTGTCTCCCATTTGACGTTGAGTTGGACAGTCTCAATATCTTCCTCAGTACAAATTTTAGGTCGACTACTTCCGCTGAACACTGCCACTTTCTCGAAATGTGTGAAGTGTGTGACCATTGCGAAAATAAGGTTCAATCATGAATATCTGTTGTGTAGGAGTGAGAACCATTTTCATAGATAAAATTTTGCGAACAAAATTATTATGGCGATTAATGATGTTTTTGACAGTTCAGTTATTATTTGACAAGCTAAACCATACGTTTTTAATGCTTTTGTTTTTCAGAACCTACTTGACCAGAAATTTTTTGAAACATACGGTATAACTTAATAAAATCATACAATCTGCAAAACTTCACGAAATGAAAAACCTGAACAACTCTGTAAAATGTCTCCTATTTTTGACCCGGACAAGACGCAACTAATCATCCTACGAGCTTCTCTGTTGTGACGTGGACCCAACGAACATTTCTTTTGACACCGGTTGACAGCAAGTTGCGAAAATATAAGGGGGGTGGAAGGCAGACCCTTTTGCTAAACGATTACACCGCCCTCCGGTGAGAGTTAGGACGTCGAACTTTTCCTCCCGTCCTTCAGCGAATTCCAAATTTACTGCTGGTCGACACTGGAGTCGTGGGTCCTTATCAACCGTGGAATTTTTTACCCGGTAAAGAACCGTCGCAAGAAACTGTGGTGCTCGCCGATAACTCGATGCTGACGAGGTCACTCTCAGCAGATACGGTGAAGCCGTGAATAAAAAGTTCTGCCCTTTGACGCAAATTAAAAATTGATTCCCAAAATCGGACTATGTACAAACTCCCATTGAAGACAGTGACGAAATGATTAATAGAACAACTTCACTGATTCTGTCATTGATTGAAAAGTTAAATGAATAAAAAAAAATGAGAAGATTACGTGGAATTATGGAAATATGAATCACGTGTGGAAGCCACGGCCTAGATAGAAAGATGGTGACACCACTGCTCTGGACTTGGCTGGTTGGTAAAACCGGGACCTTCCTGTGAGTCCGGGGACAACCTGGACTGGCAAGACTTGACGAGATCTTGATCCGCAAAAGCGTTCGGTCCGGAAACATGTCGTAGTGAAGTCCTTGATCCGCTTCGCGATTTGGGGCGGTGGTATCTGGGCGAATCGTCTCCAACAGCCGCTCGTGAGCTTCAACTACGTCGTCCCATAAGCCCTGCAAATTCACTGGACCACTGTCCCCTTGACCTCCCCAGGCATCAACTACACTGCGAACAGCCGTGAACTTCCCCTTTTTGTCTCTGGTTCCTACGATTTATAGCTTTCGCCCCCTTTTTGCGCGGATTTTTCGACGGAAGTCCATGTACGTTTTTGTCGCGATGGGTTCTAGAACGTTCTAGAGATCGCGAAGATTTACAAGCGCGCGGCGATTTAAATCGTAACAATACCTACGTAATAGTGGCATATGACAACGATTACTACCCAGGCATTATAATAAATATTTGCCAAGAAGATACTGTGCGATTTCAAGTGAAAGTCATGGAAAAAAGCAGGTTATTTGGGTGTAAGTGGCCTAAAAAAGATGACATTTCGTGGTACCAATTTGACGATATAAATAAAATCATATCTAAACCCGAAATTAATAAACGAGGCCAATTTATTGTGCCTGAGATGGACAAATATGTTTAATATGTAATCTAGTTCTATTCTGTTTGTGTAGTTTTCTTTAATTAAAATATTTTTCTTGACTAGAGGGGTGTTATATTCATTGTAAGCCTCACTGTAACCTATGTTAGCTTTAAGATCATAAACGTCAAGCTTGGGAACAAGAGCAAGATATAGTGTCAGAATTAGGAGAATTTATACAAAATATTCATTTATCACAGAAACTATATATTTTCCAGAAAAGGCAATTAGAAATTTGGAATTTTAATTTTCTAATCCAAATATTAAACAAAAGCAAGGACTTTTAGTCCTACTTGTACTTAAAAAAACGTACTATTGGCCATATGACCAACATTGCCAAATAATAATTAACAAATTAATTGGCAACATAATAATGACTGTGGCAACCTAACTGCTTTCAATATCTCTAATCAGGAAGAAGAAATTATCTGTGATAATCTGTCTTATTGTGGTCTACTTCAGTATAATCATATTGTTAATTTCAATAGTCTTGATCTAGTCTTTTCTAATAATCGTGTACTAATAGGCAAAGGTCAGCCCTTAGTTGTCTGTGACAGTTACAATCCTGCTTTAGTCTTAGAAATCTGTGATATTTTACAACCTGAATTACTTGGGAATAACTGCGTAGCTAGATTTTACCTAGATTTTAAGAACGCCCCTTATGATGTCATAAACAATTATTATTTATCCGAAATTGATTGGTCTATATTGGATGACGACGGCATCGAAATTTTTCATACATGCCTCAATAGATTATTCGGGAAATACGCTCTGCAAGGTCATATGTAAATAAATAACACTTTTCCTTCTTGGTGTGACTCCCGTACCAGGTCGCTGATAATTGAAAAGAAAAAAGCTCACAAAAGATACAAATCTTCTAGACTACAAACAGACTATGATGGTTTTTGCCATCTTAGATCAGAATGTAAATCGTCTCTAGTGGTCTGTAAACGTAACTTTATTAACAACATTGAACAAAACATTATTAGTGACAGCAGCTCTTTCTCGAAGCATGCGAATAACAAAAAGAAGAATAACAGCCTACCAAAGTCCATGTTCCTACATCATACTAGACGCAATAAACCTATTGATATTGCCAATTTGTTTGCTGACCATTTTGAAAAAGTTTATCACAAAGCTTCATCTAGTTTATGAAAATCCGCTCAGTTTAAATCGTCCTGTTCCATTGATCTTAACACTATTGATATCATATCTGAAATGATTCTAAATAAAGTTAATGCTTTAAAAAAATTCCGTCTGGTCCGGATGGCATACTTGCTATATTGTTAAAATCTTGTGTTCATAATTTAATCATAGTATTACAAAAACTACACTCACCGGCACAAAATTCGATCCATGTGCATTATTTGAATGAACTTTTTTACCATATTTTATTTTTGGTTAATTGATGAGTTTAGAAGGATTGTAACTCAATTTTAACGTAATTAAACCAAAACTCACATTTTATTTCTCTAATAACAAAAATAATACAACACGTCTTAAAAATTTAATAAACTAAAAACTCATTATCGTATATTGCCTCCTCTAGCTTGAATTACAGCTTTCATTCATCTTGGCATTCCTTCAAAAAGGTCCTGAATTACAGCTTGGTCTATTTCTTGCCATTCTTGATTGACTGCTGCAGTTAGGTCTCTCAAGTTTGCAGGAGCAGAAGTTCGGACTTTAACTCGTCTTCCGACCATGTCCCAAACATGTTCGATTGGATTAAGATCGGAACTTCTTGCAGGCCAAATCATATGGCGGATTTCAACTGTGTCCCAATACTCATTTACGATTTGAGCAATGTGTGGACAGGCATTATCGTGCATTAGAATATACCAATATACCAATAAATGGGGGAAAGGGCACAACATGTGGTTTCAGGATGTCCCTAATGTACCTATTTGCTGTTATTGCCCCTCCATTTACCACCACTAATTCGGTGCGAGCTTCCATACTAATGCCACCCCATACCATGATTGAACCACTACCAAAACTGATCCCTGGCACAGAATTGCACTGAGCAACCCTTTCGCCAGTCCTACGCCATACTCTTTGACGGCCATCTGAAGATCTGAGGAAAAATCTTGACTCGTCAGTGAAAAGAATTCGACCCCATTCTTCAATTCCCCAGTTTAGATGTTCGTGAGCAATGAGAAGCCTCGCTACTCGGTGTTCCCTGGTCAACAGTAGGCAATGTGCGAGTGTTCTTGCACTTAAATCGTGTTCCTCTAACCTTTTTCTTACGGTTCGTTCACTTACTGCAACAACCCGTACCTCCTGCAGTTCGTTCCGTGCTCTAACTGCAGTAGTGTCCCTGTTTCTCAGGATTGTTAAAGTAAGAAAGTGATCATCACGGGGAGTTGTAAACCTTTTTTTTTCCTGACCCTACTCTTCTGGTATAGCCTTTGGTTTCTGGAAATCGTTTAACAGCTCTTTGAATACTACATCTTGAAACACCAAGAACGCGAGCCACGTAATATTTCGACCGTCCATCTTGAATTAAAGCAATAGCTCTGGCAGTATCGGATGGAGTTAAACCCATATTTTAGTTTTACGAATACTAATTTACCTGTTTTCAACACAGTCGCGAACAGTGCTGCACAAAGAGTGGAAAAAATACGAAAGAACAATACGCAGAAAATCCTCAAAAACTGTTAAAATTCATTCAGACTTGGAATATAAAAATGTTTTGCTTGTCTTCAATGAACAAGTAGCTTAACACTGTTTACACTTGATATATCAAATATACAACGTACATTTGATATGATGTTCTCATAAAAAAAAAGATTTGATAAAAATATTAGATGGATCGAATTTTATGCCGGTGAGTGTATTATACTGGCAAGTTTAAATAACAATAAAATGGTTTATTTGAAGGTAAGATTGGCTGATAAAACTACAATTAACTGTGTATTGCATTTATTATTTAATCGGTGAGACAAAAATTGTACTCCTCCAATAATAGCGATAGATGTCGCCACCAACAATTATTCTATAACAAGTACATAATGGAATAATGTTGTGTAACATTTCTAGAATGTGGGTCACTCCGTATCTAAAACCGCTATCAGAATGTTTATATTCTAAAACAGGAGTAGAAACATATTGTATATACTGACGAATAGTATATTCTGTAACGAGGTTAGAATGAAAATTCGATCTACGAGGAGATCGAATTTTATTTCTAACCGAGTAACAGACTGTATTTTCTCCACGACCAGAAAGTTACAAAACAATTAGGACACCGCATTGATATCTGACACTGACAGTTTTGAAACCCATGGCAATCTATGTATTTCGTTGAGCATAATTATGGAATATTCATTCAGTTACTTGTTATGGAATGAAAATACATGCAAAACACACAAGAAGCAAGTGTTTCAGAATAATATTCCAATCCCAAGAGTGAGAATTTTTACTTTCTGTTATTAAAAATGATTTCGGAATTATTACATTCACTAACGGTCGTGGAGAAACATAGGTTATTCACTGATTCCATACTACTAGCTACGAATGGACTGACGGAAACAATAAAGAACTCCGCAAACCCGTTGCAAAGGGCAAGCGATCAATTATTGTCCATGCAGGAAATGAAACAGGATTTGTAAAAAATTATCTCTTGATATTTACGTCGGGTATACAGGATTATTCACGTAAGATGACGAGCCTGACTAGGCAAAAATGCAACCCAAAAGACAATTTGCAAAGGAATCTCGAACCCTATATTACATTATTCGGCATTATCATTATGCACATAAAACATAGACAGCTTTAAACGTCAGCCTAACGAATGCCAAGTTCTGACAGAAAAATACCCCTCTTAACAAAGTATGATTTAATAATAGTAATAAGCAATTAAAATCACAAAAGTAATGAGTAAGTAGGATCATATCGGTTCTGTCATCGTTCGAAAACATTTTCAAATACTAAAAATAAACGAAAAATGCAATGACAGATATATCTTCAAATTAATAGAGTACCTACTTGGATTCCTGATTTAATTTTTAAATACCAAAACATAATGAATGCTTTGTAAAGTGTATTTACCACTGATTTGGTTTGTGGTTAGGCACTTTGTATAAATTTCTGTCAGTTGTGCTACAAATTACTTCATTAATTGCAAGTAATCCGCAATGTGACGCATTTTAATTTTTTTAATTTTCAGATAGGTATCTGTTTTCTGTATTAGTTTTAACCTACTTAGTAATGGGGTAGGTGAGGTCAGGTACAGCAGGTCTTCCATAAATTTTCATAAAGTAGAAGGACCCAAATTAAATTAACCAAATATCTTTAGATCCAAAAATTTTAATTAAATTCTAATCACGGATTTTATTTCTCTATCATTTTTTCATAACGTGTATTAAATTTGAACTGCATCGAACAACATTTAATTTTTAAAGTTTTTTGCCTGCTGTATCTAAGCAATTAATTTTAACAACAAAGTAATACAAAATTTTTGTGGGGTGAACAGTATTTATGCATCTACCGGGACATTTTTTTAACTCTGAACATAGTCCATACTTATTCCCTATGTTCAATTTTAAAAAACACAGATCAATGCATTGTGAGTTGCTATGCAACCGACCATACCGAACACCAGAGATTTGGAAATAATGTTAAAAATTGTACCGATTGATAGAATTGTTCGATCATGTGTTGCATTGGAAATGTCACGCACATTTCTAATGCTCTGATTGGCATGAAATAACTGCATTATGTGTATTTTTTCTTCAAACAACTTGACCATTTTGTTAAACTGTCAAGTACTTATTTTCGTTACCTTGGTTACGTGATTAGTGATTACATACGAGTACATGCATTGACCTGTGTTTTTTAAAACTGAACATAGGGAATAAGTATGGGCTATGTTCAATGTTAAAAAAATGTCCCAGTATAATGCCTTCATATAATAGTATATTATTATACGAGTTTTATAAGACGACCTATTGTCGTACGAGTACGACAATACGTCTTATAAAACGAGTGTACGAGTAATATAACTACTATTTTTTCTACTTTGGTGCCCAGTTTCATGAAAATTTGAAAAATTCTACTTTCTAAATGTTCTAGAGAGATTTTTAGGATTTGGTACTGGTTGTGTTGGTATTTGTCATGTATCATATATCAATTAAAATTTCAAATTTCAAATCTCGAGTTCGGCATTTTTGTGAAAATCATGGAAGAATTAAGTTGTACACCACCAGAATTATGCGCGGCTGCTCAAATTGCAGTTAATAAATTGCTGCCCCCTAAATCCAAACCCATCCATAGATTTATATGTTGAATATAATTCTTTTAATAACACTGATAAACACTGTTTTCGTCACATGCATTTTGTAGTGATATTTGATTGTACATATCTGCTCTCACTACAAAAACTGTGTTAGTTTTTTCCAGTCACGCTCACTTTTTTTTGTGATAGCTTCATATCGTCGGCTTTCTTTAAAAACCCTGTAAGTCATATTTCTTGGGATTATTTTTTAAAACGCTTTTTAAAGTTAAATTGTGATTTGCAACTTCTATTAAAATCTCGTATGTCTAAGACCGACAATATCGTCTCTATCGTTGAATTTAAAAACTGTATAAAAATACGCACCAAAAAATAGTTTAAAAATCGTGTAAGTCTGGCTAACAAGGTTTTTATATTGAGAAATAGGCTGCTACAGGCAGTGTCAGATGGACATACAAGGCATTATTTATTGTGGAGTTCTTAGCGAATCAGTGCTGTGCTATGATTTATTTCAACATAATTAACAAAGTACTGTTAATAATGAGTGATAATAGTAGAGGAGAACGTCTGGTGAATTTGGCAGCAAAACAAAAGGCTGGTAATTTAATTGCAGTTTTCCTATTTCGTGTTTCTACTAAATACCCTCACTATTTTAGTTCAACAAAACAAACTTGTGTTCAACAACGACCACGAATTACAAAATGAGTGGGAGAAGTTTGAGAGCTTGGACATTAGTGGAAATGAAGTATCAAAAAATGATCAATCAGGAGTAAATAGAGAAAATAAAGCAGAGGAAAACCCGGAAAGCAATAATAACTTATACGTAAACTCAGATTATAATTCATGCAATAAAATTGATGAAGATGATAATAATATATTACAGCGAGAAGAAGACATTAACCAAGAATAAAATAAAATGATAGAACCAGAGGATGAACCGAAAAAGAAAAAAGCCAGAAAAGGACGAGCAAACCGGAAAGAATGGGTTATTACAAAAAATCAACGGAAGAGACAAGAAGGAGTAGCTTACAAGGGCCTTGGAAAAACCGAGTCTGGTACATGGAAGTACACAATTCCATGAGCAGAAAGAAAATTGAATCCACGCTGTTACTGTGCACTTATTAAGAAAAAGTCAAAGATACAATGCAATGAATTCAGTGAAGATAGAAGAGAACGTATCTTTAAAGAGTTTTGGAAATTGACATGGCACGAAAAGAAAGTTTTTGTAAATATGCTAGTGGATACAAAAAATCCAAGAGAAACAAAGAATAAACAAAATGAAATATCCAGGCGAAAAGTATCTTTATTTTTTTATCTAAAAAAAGATGGAATCAGAATTAGAGTATGCAAGAAAATGTTTCTTAACACATTGGACTTGAAGCAATGGTCTTTACTTCATTGGGTACAAAGTCAAAGTAATGGAAGAGTCAATGATACAGAGAAAAAAATGGAGACAAAGAGCAGACAGAAACATAATCAAGAGAGACAGCAAATACGAGATTATTTAAATATGTTACCTAAAGTCGAATCCCATTATTGTCGCTCATCTACTGATAAGCTCTATTTGGAACCAATTTGGAGAACCAAGACAAATGTCTTTCGAGAATATGAAAAGTATTGTCCCGAGAAAAATACAAAGTCACTTGGGTACAAAGTTTTTGAAGATATCTTTAATGAACTCAATCTCAGCATTTTTATGCCAAAAAAAGACCAATGCGATGTCTGCATTCGCTTTAATACAAATAATGTGTCTCAAGAGCAATATGACTTGCATCAAAAACGGAAGGTCGAAGCTAGACAACAAAAAGATCACGATAAAATTTATCGGATAAATTGATGCAAAATTTGTATACACCATGGACTTGCAATCGGTTCTTCTTTGTTCTGTACTAAAAGCATCAGCAATTTACTATAAAACCAAATTAACTGTACACAATTTTACTGTATTAAATTTCACTGAACACAAATGGATCACTTGGTGACAATTTTACACGAAAAATTGAAAAAATTCTCACACACCAAAAATTTGTCGAATTTTGTCGACGCGTTTCATCCAACCAAATTGGCATCATCAGGACGATAAACAAACTAAGAATTAACTCAAGAACAATTGCTATTTATATCTACCACTACTTTCAGTAACAATGTATAGAGAGGAGTGGAGGGGATAGGCCCCCCCGTCCGCATTCAAAACCCTATCTTTGTTTTTAAATATTTCGATACTTTCGAAAATATTCAAAAACTTACAATTATTGATTGATCGGACTAACTTAAGATTTGTTTCATCTATTCTACGGTCAGATTCAAAAATATGTTGGACAACACTGGATTTTTCAAATCTCCCAAACTTACGGTGAGCCATGTGCTCTTTAAAACGTGTTATGATCGGTCGTTTTGTTTGTCCAATATATTTTTGATTACAATCTTTACAATTAATTTCATAACCTGTTAAAAAGGCTAATTAATTTCATTCCTGATGACTTTGTCTTTCGGATTACCGAGTAGACTTTGAAGGATTTGAAACAGCTTTATGTGCCTCCTGAAAAATTTTGCTAATTAAACATACACGGTTTCTAAAGAAAGCCGACGATATTCAATACCACCTGCATCGCATCCAGGGAGTAGGCCATTGTTTAAATAACGTCATTTCAGAAGTTAGATAGCTGTTATAAGTCAATTTATTTAAGTTTATTGATATTTGTTAAGGCTGTAAATATGCCACGAAAATGTTTAAATCACCTGGATAGTTTTTGTTATGTGTGTGGAGAATTAACTTTTACCTCTCAGCGTCGAAATATTACAGTATTAGTAACCAAACATTATTTGGGTTAATTTGGTTTTCCTGTGCGCCATCAAGATAAATCCTGGGCCCCACATATCTGCTGTGTAACATGTGTGAGGCTTCTGCTAGGTTGGGCTAAAGGATCTAGACATATGCCCTTTGCTGTGCCAATGATTAGGACGGAACCAACAGGTCACGTAAGTGATTGTTATTTCTGTTTGACTGCTATAAAGGGTATCACAACTAAGTCGAAACACACCATGAAGTACCCAGACCTGTCATCTGCAAAAAGACCAATTCCGCATAGTGCCGAATTGCCTGTGCCAACATGTCCAAATCGGTTAGACACTCAGAAACCTGTTGCCAGTCAAGACGATAACTTAGAGACAGAGTGCGAGTGCGATTCAACTTATGAACCAAAACCAAGTACTTCAAAAGAATCACACTTATTGGCACAAGGTGATCTAAATGATTTGGTACGTGATTTAAATTTGTCTAAAAAACAGGCTGAGCTTTTGGGATCTAGATTAAACGGCTGGAATGTACTTTCTCCCGGTACAAAAATTTCCTATTTTCGCCACCGCGACGAGGAATTGCGACCTTATTTTTCTCGAGCAGATGATTTGGTCTATTGTAATGACATTCATGCAATAATGTATCGATTAAATTTTGATTACGATTAAAGTCAATGGCGACTGTTCATTGACTCATCAAAAACTAGTTTGAAAGTAGTGTTGCTACACAACGGAAACACACTTCCTTCAGTACCTGTAGGCCATGGTTCTAATACGAAAGAAACCTACGAAAATATGAAATTCCTTCAGGAAAAGATTGAATATAGTAAACACTCCTGGAAAATTTGTGTAGATTTTAAAATAATTGCTCTTTTGCTTGGACTGCAGCTTGGTTATACAAATCATTGCTGTTTCATTTGCGAATGGGACAGTAGAGATAGAAAAATTCATTATATAAAAAAAGAGTGGCCCAAGCGTAAGTCACTTTCTCCAGGTCAGAAGAATGTTAAAAGCGCGCCTCTAGTGAACTCTTTTACCACCCTTGCATATAAAACTCGGCCTCATAAAATTTGTAAAAGCGATGGACAAAAATGGTAGTGAATTTTTATATCTCAAAGAAAAATTTCCCAAAATTAGCGACGCAAAAATTAAAGAGGGTATATTTGTAGGTCCTCAAATAAGTCAAATAATGAAGGTTTGAACAAAAACTTCATGATATTGAAAAACCCGCTTGGAAATGTTTTGTTAATATCGTTAAAAACTTTTTGGGTAACCACAGGGCAGAAAATTACAAAGATTTAATTAATGAACTTTTGATATCATACAAAGCTATGGGGTGCAATATGTCCTTGAAGATACATATCCTGGACTCACATTTGGATGATTTTCCTGAAAACCTAGGTGCTGTGAGTGACGAACATGGCGAGAGATTCCACCCGGATATTTCTCTTATAGAGAAGCGATATTAAGGGAAATGGAGTCCTGGAATGTTAGCCGATTACTGCTGGCGATTGAAAAGAGACCTACCAGAAGCTAAGTACTCGCGAAAATCATAAATAATGGGTATAAGTGGATAATTGTATAAATTTAAGTGTATTTTCTTACATTTGTTATAAAAATGCTTATTTGAGTGTCACAAAGAAACCTGACGTGTTAATTTTTTTTTATTAATATATTTTTGTTAGGTGGCCACAGTACCATCAAAATTAGACAAACGTTTTCGTGTGACAAAAAAAAGTTTGAATTTTGTAGACCAGTGTAATTGGCGTACCGAAAAAAAAGTGGAGTTAACAACTGAAAATGTACCTTCACCAAAACCAAGTACTTCCACGTCAACTTCATCACAACCGAGTACTTCCATCTCCCATGGAACTTTATATCCTACCAGTACAAATCACAGCAACCTGAATAGGGGTGACGTTGAGGTAAATGTTCGCGATGCCACCAGCACCAGCTTTCAACATAGTTAGATAAATATTGTCTTCAAAAGCTCGTCCAGTGAGGAAAGATCTGATATAAAAAATATAAAAAAGTGGTTGATATATTGAAATTTTAAAAATCGCCCGTTTAATGCTGCACCTGTATATTCGAATTTAGAATTATTGTTACCCTGTGGGGGGTGGGGCCTCCGTGTAGACACGAGAGGTTCGTTGCGAGAGCGGGCCAATAACGAAATAAAAGCGACCGCCGGCGCTACTCCTCAGTACCACCATTACGATCTAGAACACCAGTCCTTAAGCCAGACAGCGTGTGACGTCACGAGAAAGGCCAAACGTTAAAATTTGTTTACATTTTCAGAAAGTATCAAATACGGTGTTTTAATCTTTCTTATGGAAGATTGAAAATTGTGAGATAAGTAAAAGCTTGGTGGCAAGTGTATATAATAATTTCAGTTGATACCAGGGTAGTATTTGCTGTTCATCGTACGTCGCAAAGGACGTTGAAACCAGGGAAGTATTTTTATATCCTATCAACATTTTCGAGATTGTAAGTCGTTGTAAGTACAATTTAGTTGAAAAAATATTTGCTACACATATAATTACGATGTAAGAAGCATTTGTTGTGATTAAGGCTAGGGCCACACTACAGACTTTTCATCGGCCGACAATTTAGTTGGTTCTTAATAAGTATGAGGACTTATGTGAGTGCGCACACTAAAGCGATTGTAGTCGGCCGACAGATTGATCGAAAAATAGTTGCAAGGACTTCCCGATTCCCTTTCAACAAGAAAGTTGGCCAACTATTGATAGAGCATGGTGTACAATACGAGTGCGCACATTCACCGACTATCCAGTCGGTGATTCACACATATTAGGCGTACACTGGCTCTCTGCAGTGCAAAAATTTCGATTTTTAATTTATGATTATGAAAATAATAAAATATATTGAACCAAAGGATATTTTAAACCTATGTCAAATCTCATATGTACTCGTATTTAATTAATATCGCGTAAGATTTATTAAGATACCAACAAAAGTAGGAAATATTCCAGCAAAAAATGAGACGTGCTTTATTATTTAAATATCTATAATTCAGAATTAAACTAGATTCCTTTACACATATTTTTATGCGTTAAGGTGATTTCACTCGTCTGAAGAAGACCAAGTTTTTAATTTTCGTTTGACAACCCTCTGCACCGAACGACCGAGAACGAACAACGTTAGGAAAAAACCACACAAAATAGAGGTTTACTTGAAAGTTGCCGATAGCCGTTGGGTAGGTGGAACCCTGCCGTAAAATAATAAACAACTGGGTACCTGACAATGTACTAGGTTAGAGAAATACAATAGACGTTGAAGAAATTTAGAATATTACAATAATTATAAATACAAATAATAAGAATAAAATAAATAGAGTGCCGTGACAACTGTCTAAATGTCAATAAATTCGCTCTCTAATAAAAACGCGCCAAATGTTGTTGCAAGTGCTTCACTGCAATCCAATGGTGCTACAGAAGTTAGAAAACGCAAAAAATGGACTATGGAAATGAATATTTTCATTATACGGGAATATTTTCGGATCACGAAACTACAGGATGTTGTGAGTACTTACAGGCTTGATTTATTTAAAGCGTTCCAAAGTAAGTACCCCCAGTTTCCTGTTACTATTCAAAATTTAGCTGACCAGAGAAGAGCCATTATGAAGAAAAACTATATCCCTTCGGCAATTTTAGAAAAGATCAAAAATGATGTAAAGTTAGAATTGTCAATTAATTATTCTGACAATAATGAAGTTTCTAATAATTTACTCCAAAATTCTGTTGAACCGCAAAATTTACAAAGTTTATCTAATCATAATGACTCTTTCTGTCCAATTATCGATTCACCAAACACCATACAAACAGACATACATAATTTAGACTTGAGTTATAATGATATACATGTTATTAATAAAAATTTTTACTACCATCAAAATTTTAAAGAACAAATTGAAGATGAGTTTAATAGAACTCTGAACGAATTTGAACATATAGAACCATTTAATAGACCACTATTACCTAAACAACAAAGCTCCAAAAAATTCTTTGCAATGATTGAAATTTTAAATCAATTCATTTTACCAAAATTTGTAAATAACACCACAAGTTTTAAAAAATTACACAGTATTATATATAGTGGAGCTTTAACAATTATCAGATTAAATGGATCAAAAGAAATTGGCCAGACAAATAATATAAAAACGAAAGAATTACCAAAATGGGAACAAAGACTAAATAAACGTATTAATAATATCAGACGAGATTTAGGTAGAATAACTCAATATTTAAAGGGTATAAATTCTAATCATCTAAATAATTGTATTCAATCCATTTTAAATAACAACCGAATACATTGTTTAAAATATAATGAATATAATAAAACATTAATAGAAATCAAAGACACTTTATTACAGAAGTTACATATTTATTCTAAACGACTCAAAAGATATAAAAATAATAAACAACGGAAATTTGAAAACAAACTATTTAGAAATAATGAGAAGTTGTTTTACAAAAATTTAACAGATAATAAAACTCAAACTAATAATGGTACACCAAATATAAACGAAATTAAAGAATTCTGGTCAAACATATGGTCAAATGAAGTTCAATTTAATAATCAGGCAGAATGGATTCCTCATTTAGAAAATGATATACCAGATAGTAATAATCGACATCATATTCAAATTAGCCTTGAAATTTTAGTTAAAAATATTAATAATTCACATAATTGGAAATCCCCTGGAGGTGACCAAATTCATAACTTTTGGTTAAAAAAATTTACTTGTATTCATAAATGCTTACTTGATCACTTTAACGGATTTATTAGGGAACCTAACACATTTCCAGAGTTTTTGGCCCATGGTATAACATATCTGAAACCAAAAGATTCCGATACTAAAAATCCATCAAAATATAGGCCAATCACATGTCTGCCTACAATTTATAAAATTATGACATCTTGCATTAAAGTAATAATTTACGACCATTGTCAAAAATTAAATATAATTAATGAAGAACAAAAAGGTTGTGTTAAAGAGTGTTTTGGTTGTAAAGAACAACTCATAATAGATACGGTAATAATGGAACAAGCTAGAAAAAATAATAGAAATATTTATACCGCATTCATAGACTACAAAAAAGCCTATGATTCAGTACCACATTCATGGTTAATTAAAATTCTTAAAATTTATAAAATTAATTTGGATTTGATTAACTTTTTATCTCATGTTATGACATTTTGGAGAACTACTTTAAATTTATCAATAAACAATACTAAATTAAAATCCGAGCCTATTCAAATTAAACGGGGGATTTATCAAGGAGATTCTTTAAGTCCTTTATGGTTTTGTCTAGCCATTAATCCTTTGACAATTCTATTAAATAGCACTGGATATGGTTTCAATATTAGACTTAATAATACCTCACTATCCAAATTAAATCACCTTCTCTATATGGATGACATAAAACTTTATGCATCAAAAAAGAATCACATTTATCTTTACTAACAATAACTGAAAATTTCTCAAATGATATTGGGATGAGTTTTGGTATTGATAAGTGTAAAATGCAATCAATATGTCGCGGTCATTACGAACATTTAGAATATATAACTCAAGAAGGAGAAATCATTAAAAATTTAAATAAAGGAGAATTTTATAAATATTTAGGTATTAATCAATCAAATCATATTCAACACTCAATTATAAAAGAAAATTTAGAAAAGCAATTTTATTTAAGAATTAAATCTATTTTAAAATCAAAATTAAACGGTAATAATTTAATTAAAGCAGTTAATCCATTACTGACCTATTCTTTCGGTGTTATAAAATGGTCCAAAACTAATTTACAGAACATAAACATTAAAACTAGAGTTCTTTTTACAAAATTTAGTAAACACCATCCTAAATCTGCTATTGAAAGATTTAATTTACCACGCGAAAACGGTGGTAGGGGTTTTTCAAATCTAGAAATACTGCTAAAAAATCAAATTGCTTCACTAAAAAATTATTTCCTCAATAGAGCTCGTGATAACACCTTTTTCAATGCTTTGGTTTCAGCCGATAAAGGCTACACACCTTTAAATTTAAGTGATAATATAATTTCAGACATTGTTAAGCCAAATATACCTGACACAATAGCAAATATAAAACAGAAGTCTTTACATGGGAGATACTTTAAAGAACTGGAACAACCAGAAGTTAATATTCAGGCATCTCATGCATGGCTTAAGAAATCAAATATTCACCCTGAGACGGAGGGTTTTATATTTGCAATACAAGATCGTGTTATAAATACAAGAAATTATAAAAAACACATATGCGGTTTACAATCGATAATTGATAAATGTAGGATTTGCGGAACTGAAGGGGAAACAATTCAACACATTATTTCTTCTTGCACCGTTTTGGCTCAAAGCGAATATAAAAAACGACACGATATATTCGCTAAAATTATACACATGAATTTAGCTGTTAAATTCAATTTATTAAAGAATACACAACCACATTATAGTTATACACCAGAAAGTTGTTTGGAAAATGACAGTTACAAGTTATATTTTGATAGAACAATTTTAACTGACATTCATATTAAGCATAACAGACCAGACATTATTATTTTAAATAAACAACAAAAGCAAGCATATCTTTTAGATATAGCTGTTCCAAATTCACATAATATAACACAGACATATAACACAAAAATTAATAAATATTTAGAGCTGTCCGTTGCTATGAGAAATCTTTGGTGTTTAGAAAAAATTTCGATTTTACCACTTGTAATTTCAGCAACGGGAATAGTACCGCAATCTCTTTTTAAAAATTTAAAAATTCTGGATTTAGATAACACATTGGTAGTTGAAATTCAAAAAGGTATATTATTATACTCATGTCACATCGTGAGGAAGTTCCTTAACATTGACACAGAACATAATACACAACAAAGTCAAAATGCGGAGGCAAGACGCCGGTAATTATGTTGATAAGCACTGCACTATTACTTGATAGTAATATCCGTAATAGTGTATGTACTCCGGCAAAATTGCCGTGCTGCCGGGTGGAGGTGGGATAGTTTAGAATAATAGTATCAATCACAATTTATATTTATATAATTATATAATCAATTACAAATTATATTTTGATCGAACAGTTTTAACTGGCATTCATAACAGACCAGACATTATTATTTTAAATAAACAATAAAAGCAAGGATATCTTTTAGATAGTATAACTGTTCCAAATTCACATAATATAACACAGACATACAACACAAAAATTAATAAATATTTAGAGCTCTCCGTTGCTATGAGAAATCTTTGGTGTTTAGAAAAAAATTCGATTTTACCACTTATAATTTCAGCAACGGGAATAGTACCGCAATCTCTTTTTAAAAATTTAAAAATTCTGGATTTAGGGAACACATTGGTAGTTGAAATTCAAAAAGGTATACATATTATTATACTTATGTCATATCGTGAGGAAGTTCCTTAACATTGACACAGAACATAATAAAACACAACAAAGTCAAAATGTGGAGGCGAGACGCCGGTAATTATATTAATTAGCACTGCACTATTACTTGATAGTAATATCCGTAATAGTGTATGTACTCCGGAAAAATTGCCGTGCCGCCGGGTGGTGGAGGGAAAGTCAATCTAATAACAATAATAATAATAATAAAAGCAGTATCTGTACTCAAAATAATGTAAGAAGTCCCATGTTTGATAATGGCGTTAATGTTTATTCCGGTGACATCCAAGTACATACATACATTATATAAAAAAAAATCAATCACACCAATAGATTTTCGACTAAACGCTAAATATTTTACAGCAGCATAAAAAAAGAATTCACTTTTTTTTCGACATCTTTAAATAAATGCTGGAATCCGATTTTCGAAAGATTCAATTCCCGTGTAAAGAACAGCGCAACTCAAATAAACTTTTCATTTTGAATGCACTCGTATTTTAAAATTTTGAAATTACATATTCGGTACTATGGCAACATCCATTAGTTCATATTTTCCCCGTGGGACTTTTTAGATTATTTAGACTATAATAATAAAAAATATGGTGCGTAGAAGTGAAAGTTCTTATTGAAATATCAATACTGTTTTTTTTTGCTCTACCGTCGCTAAAGAAGTTTTACTTTACAATAAAATACTGAAATAATAGAGGTGTTCCAAATCCAAAGTTTTTAAATAATGCGTAGGTACAGTGTGGAATAAAATGATTTTCATCTTATTACCTTTGTATTACCCTTGTAAAAATACGAAGTGCCGCTTTACGAAAAAAAAGGGGTCCAAACTGTGTTCTGCATTTAGGCATAGAATATTGCTATTTCTCATTTTCTACGCGGCCAGATCGGAAATACGAAAGTGTTTTCTTGCATGGTATACATTTTAATCAATCAATTCAATAAGTTGTAATAATTGTCAATTCGATTGATGACATTTATTGAGAGAACTAGGAACTAGCTAAGTACTTCAAAAATAGTAGAGCGGTGCAAGAATATCATTTAATTTTTTAACTGCATCTTCAAAAATTCATCAGCGTAATAATTGTAATAAAAATTATGCAGCTGCTTTTGCATTTTGTTTGCAAAAAATTGTTCGTCACGATCAACTTTTTCAAACAATATTCCTTTCGGCGTCCAAAATACAAAATAACAATACTGACGTTGTGTGACATGGAGTTGTCCTTCTTCTCTATCAGCCTCTATCATTGACTGCCAACACTCTTCTTCAAAGATTTCATTCAGATTGTTCTCAATTTTCTGGTATAGATTATATGATATACCCGGCATATTCAGACAACCTGCTAATTCATTTAATTGAGAAAATCCACAACCAACATTTATAGTTCCCATGACTGTAGCACCATTAGCATTCAGTTTGCCGTCATTTTTATCACTCTCCACCATATGTTCAACTTTACACACTGTACATTGCAAAGCAAATTTCGAAATGAAACCTTTTCTTACTTCTTTAACTAACTTTACATGTTTTGATGAACAAGAAAATAAGCCGCAGTGAGGAAAAGACATGCATTGTTCAAAAAAATGGGATACATTTATTAGGCGTCTACCTTCCACTTTTTCATTTTCTGTTCTGAAAATATAATAATGATCAAATTACAACTATTAACGTTTAATTAAAATATATATGTAATACCTTATATAATTGTCATTTTTCTTTTCAAAATCATTACCAATTTCTTTTTCGTTTTCGTCGCTTTCAAAGCAATATTTTTTATCATAACATGATGTGGATTGTGCAGACATAGGTGCAGAAGTATCATCCGCTGTCCGAAAAGTGTCATATTGTCTTTGAGGAGAAATTAGAGATGTAGAAGTACTGGCGGTTAGACCTTTATTTTCTTCGAACAAATTTTTTCTTTGCAAACAGTGGTTTCTATAATAATATGAAAAGCTTTTAATATTAGATTTTCGTTTTATTTGTGCCACCTTATTACCTAAATAATTTGCCCATTTTTCGTCTACTTTTTCTTGGTTTGGAAAGTGGAATTTTAGATGTTTTACCCATCGCTAAGCGCACTTTTTTATAGTTTTATATATAACAACACAAACAAAAACAACACTACAAATCAGCAAACTGAAAATTACAACATTCAATGAAAACGGTTGAAGTTGAACTGGGCTTGAAGACGAAAATAAAAATATTAATATTCATGGTGGGTGGTGTCCGTTCTCGATCTGGTAAATTTCAAAGTAATAGTTTACACATGTCAGTCCATAAAGTGCGAAAATGCCGCCAGTCCAAAGTCCAACACCCTGGCTCACTTCCGATTGCACCGAGAGGGATGAAGGAGAAAGTGAGAAAAAAAATGAAGGATGGTGAATCTCTAGTAACGAAATCTCCTCTTAAACTTGGTGATTTTTAACACAAAATTGTAAAGCTAATTAAAAATATATTTGATTTTTTATTTCAAGAAATGTTAGTAAAAAGTTACAAAATGTTCCCTAACTTGTTAAAATCACAAATACTTCAGTACTACTGCATAAATTATGTAGTCAAAGTAATCGTTATTTTCACGTTTTTCAATTTTTTTTTTTTTGCAGGAAAACAGACGCTTATTGCAGATATGAATAAGTTACGGAACATTATTATACGTTAAACTTTCACATAAAAAAAATTGAAATTCGTAGCTCAAACCGTATCGCCGTAATTTTGATTTGAAATGCAGTAAAAACTAGGCAGAAACGGGTCGAGTGACATCGCCTTAATACTAAGGTAAAGACGCAGTCGGAACGCGCTACTATGAACTATGACAATAACAGTTAATAATTATTCGTTATTTTTGTTCATTACCAAAAGTGAAAAAAGACCATGAATTCGAATGAACTTTCAAATTTTATTAGGACCCCTCATAAAGTTTAAATTTTTGTGTTTTTTTTTTTACTTTCTCCTTTATTGCTCCGATATCTTTATCCTATGTCAGATGTCATATTTAATTAAAATCGCATTGATTTTATCAACTGTGCATAAGCAGTCGGCCGATTAATAGTCTGCGCACCAACGCCACCAACAGCCAACCAAACAGTTTAGTTTGCCTGGTGTGCGCGGAAGCTGGATCTACGTCAACTGGACGCGGTAAACTAGTCGCGCGAAAACTGGTCGCCGCAACCTGGACGCGCGACAATTGCACGCATGCAACAATTGGACGCGACGAAAATTGGACTCGAGAGAATAATTATAAGGTAGAATATAGCCTAAGGGAGTCCGTTTTGGCTCAGGGACGCGAGTGTCGAGAGTTCGATTCCGACGCAGGGCAAAAAAAAATGGCTATATTCTATCTCGTGATTCGGAAGTCACGTTAAGCCATTGGTCCCTGCCTATTGTGTTGGTCATCATGCCCCTCATAGATTTGTAAACCAGTCTTAGACTGTGAAACAAATTTATTATGCTATTACATATTAAATATGTGCATACTCGTCAACAAAAGAAATGAAATAAAATAGAATTTACATGTTTATATATTTATCATTATATTCCTGAAATGAATAATATGCTTTATTACACAAGAACCTTTTAATGCGCATAAACCGAAATATTTACAAAGTACCGAAAGCCGAAAACCTGTAATTTTGTAGTATTTCAGCACCGGCTTAAATAATCTTACCAGCAACTGTTTTCTTATTTCCCTAATTGTTTCTTAAGAAAGGAACCATCCCACTGATAAGAATAATACCTACTCTGGACGGAAGGGTTAGATAGGTAATAATTACATCCCTAACAAGTATTATAAAATTCTAAAGAAAAAGAGAATGTTTCCTAAAAGCTGTAACATACATAATATTATTGATACCTTTAATAAGGAATTTATGAAGTTCATTACTTCAAATATTGTGAAATAATTTCAATGAATGTTGCATGCGTCCACCGTCCAATTGTCGCACGCGTCCAATTGTCGCGCGTTCAGGTTGCGGCGACCAGTTTTCGCGCGTCCAGTTTTCGGTGTCCAATTGACGTGACACCGCGGAAGCTACCCAATCGGACTAAATTATTGGCCAATTATTTAGTCTGTAGTGTGGCCCTAGCCTTAGTCCTATTTAAATGATTCACAATGTAAAAATTACGCAAAAACAATAAATACACAAACTTAACCTCACTTGTAAATGACAATTTTCGGGTCATTAATGACATTTTACTCCACGAGGCAGTAATTGTAAAGCCTAAACATATCGTTCTACTAAAAAAAAGAGTGCTAACCAAAAATTTTACTGTTTTTATTAAATTCTGGAGGTTTAATTCGTTTTTCGATGAAGCCTTTACTGTGACGCCACGACCAAAAACAATTGCTGCCTTAAGGCTTTGTGTTCTAGATGGCAATGGTACCACCGAGCACCGTAGATGCGTGGCAAGCGCGTCAAATTCGGGAGGTTCGGGGTTCAAATCCCTGGCCGGCTGTAGTTGGATGAGGCTTTTTTTCAGAGGTTTTCCCTTATCTAGACCTGTGGACACATACACAGGTAGCGAATGCTACTAGAGTGACCGCTTCCTCTGAAAGCACTCGACTTTGACAGTGTCCCACAGGCGGGACACTTCTCTTATCGAAGGGTCTCTACCGACGGCGACGGTCGGACCGGGGTTATATGGGCGCGACGATAAAGGTCATTCAAGTCCGAAAAGCTCTCGAGTCATAACAGATTCCAGTGTTTTTACCCCTCAGTACCTACCACCTTCCTTCCGCACCCATCCTCACCGCACCAATCCCGAATTTCTCGTCAGTGTGGGTGAAAAGGCTATGGAAAGCCTCAGCAGCCCGCCCTCCCTCGGAGGGATAAAAGACGGATGTGTTTTACTGTGTTCTCCGTGTTTCTGTGTGTTCGTTTCGTGTTACCCCGTGGGGGGCGGGGCCTTCAAGAAAATTCGACCGGCTCACTGCGAGGGCGGGCCCTGCGTGAAAACGTAAACGGATCGTTCCGGTCACCGCCGGAGAGGGCAGTCAACAACATAAAAGCGACCACCGGCGCCGGCGGCCGTACTGGCAGTTGAGTTCGAGCTGTTCCACGAGTACCACGTGTTTTGTTCCACCCTTCCCGGCCCTTATCAGAGCCAAGCCACTACAAATAAGAGTGCACCATGAGCTCACCAGCGCCGATCGACCATCTCCACCAGTGCGTCTCCTACCCCTCGACGACGGTCCACCAGGTCCACCCGGGGTCAGCTTCCTCCGTGTCTCTGGACCGTTACGGTCGACAAGCCGCCGCAGCGCCTGGGGATAACATTTGATACCCCCGTGAGGGGGGGGGCTTCCGTTAATAGTTGCGACACCGCTGAGCGGGCGGCGCTTAAGTGAGGACCCAACAAACGGGTAAAAGCAACCAACGGAGGTCGCACTGGCAGTTGAGTGTTGAGTCCAGGCTGTCGAAGCGTAAAGACGTGTTTCTTTCTCCTCTTCCGGCTCTTATTAGAGCCAACTCCAAGCAATCAAAAGCGCACCTCTGACTCGTCGACGACGGTCCACCAGGTTCAGCTTCCTCCTGTCATTCCGGAGCATCACGGCCGTCCGGCCCCAAGTCCCGAGGTAACACATTCTGTTACCACCGGCCCTCTGGAGAGGTCGAGCTGTCGAATCCATCTTCGGGGCCGGTGTCGAGATGAGGGGACCGATGTCGCTTCCACGCCGGCGGCTGGAGGATGTGCTGATTGGGTCATCCCGACACCGGCCCCGAAGATGGATTCGACAGTTCGACCTCTCCAAAGGGCCGGTGGTACCATAATGGCGCCCAACGCGGGGCTCTTCCGGCATTGCGCCAGGAGAGCTCATTTCTTCGACCGGTGTCCACGTCCCGGCTGGCACCAGGAGCCGTGTCCACGTCCCGGCTGGCACCAGGAGCCGTGTCCACGTCCCGGCTGGCATCAGGAGCCGTTCCCGTCGCTCGAAGAAGAGGCTAAGAAGAAGACGCCGCGGGTCAGCTGTTCCCCAGCTGCCCAACATGCCCAGCTCCAGGACGGAGCCGAACCAGTCGACCAGAGGGAGAGGAGCCCCAGCAGCACAACATCGGCATCACCGCCACACCAGGAGTCCAGGCAGCTTCCATCGCTGTCTCCGGTCGCCGTTCGTCCCGACAGCCAGCCCAGACATGCCCATCTCGGAATTGGTGAGTCGCCGGACCACCGTCGAGACGCCTGGCTCCCTCAACCCCCAGCCTGCACGTCGAAGGAGGATCCGTGAGGACGCCACCGTCCCCCAGCCGTCGGCCATCCCCACAAGGACGTCTCCGGGGCGGCTGAGTCCCCGAGCCCCCACAGCGTCACCGGATTCCACGTCCGCCCGAAGGAGCCAACGGTTGGAACCAAAGCGCCCACGGACATCGACTTCGACGTGACAGAGACAGGTGGGTGCCCAGTTTGTGCGCGAGTCGCGGTTCGTGTCGGTTTTTACGTGCCGTCCGGGCACAGCGACAGCCTCTCGACAAAAGCACCGAGCCGACGATCGGGGGCCCGATCACGAGGAACCCTGTCGCTGCGCTTCCCTCATCGTCGCCCAACGCCATCGAGGTGGTTGTCCACCAGGCCAGCTCCGGCTCCCGGGACCTAGAGAGGCCCGTCGCGATGTCGGACAACCTGCAGCCCGCGACAGGCCCCACAAGATCGAGGACGACACGCCGCGACGCCCGAAGAACATCAGGGGCGCCAACGGGCCGGACGAAAAACATCGCGTCTGTGTTGTGTGTGCGTGAGTGTCGTTCCGTCGTTGTGTTAGTTGTAAGTTAGCTGTAAGTTCGTTCATTGTTTGTTTTAGTTTTAAGTTGTTCATTAGTTTTGGGTTGTCATTTCTTTTTGTTTTTGTTGGTTTCGAGTTGTTGTCTTTTTGTATTTTGTGTGTGGAAATAAAGAAGATAGCGGCGATTACGGAAGTTGGGCCTCCGGAAGGTGGGAGAGTGTTACCGGGCGCTGTTCGCGTCCGGTTTTGTTCGACACTGTTCTGCTCTCCCATTGGCCGACCAATGAGAGTCCTCCGTTTGCGTCGTGCTTTTGGCCCAACTTTCCGATAAATAGTCGACGCCGGCCGGAACTCGGGCACTTCGTTTAAGCTTCTGACTTGAGCGTTTGTTTCTCCTCACCTCTCCCTCAACCAAAAAAGACTGCGGCTCCGTAAAAGCGAGCTGGGCAGAAAGACGATGCTCTTCTTCGAGACATGCACTTCCTGAGATGGGACCCAATCGGCACATCCTCCAGCCGCCGGTGTGGAAGCGACATCGGTCCCCTCATCTCGACACCGGCCCCGACGATGGATTCGACAGCTCGACCTCTCCAGAGGGCCGGTGGTAACATAATGGCGGCCAACGTGGGGCTCTTCCGGCATTGCGCCCGAAGAGCTCATTTCTTCGACCGGTGTCCACGTCCCGGTTGGCACCAGGAGCCGTTCCCCATCTTTCGAGAATCTGATTGGCTAGCGAACTGAGCCCGGCTCTTGGCCGATTTCGCGCCGAAGTTAGGCTTTTCGCGCTCGCATTCCGTTCCGAGCGCTCGAGCGAGGCAGACGTCTTGTTGTCGCGCTCCCACTCTGCTCCGACTCTGTTGGCACGCTCGAGCCCAAGCGCTGACGTCATCGTCTGGCGCACATCCGGTGCCGGCGTTCTCGTGGGAAAGTTATTGAAAAATTATTTAAACATTATTTCTAACTAACAAGTGGTTGTTAGTGTAAGAAAATCTTCGACTCCATGAAATTGCGACATAATGCGATACAATTCGTCGTCGTCATCAAGTCGACATGGATGTTGACGTGGAAGATGATACGAGAACACCCTCACCCCTTCCGGCCGAAGTGGTGGAAAACACGGTGGTGTGATAGTTGATATGACCATAAATGGTCATATCCCTGGCCTGGCAACATTTTTGTGTACGTGGCCACGGTGGTGAAATATTGGGGATGGGGCTAGTATGTAAGCTAAAAATGTTAAGAAGGGAGACATGCTCTCTTCGCCATTGTATAAGCATAACGTGAAGTCACGTGCGTTTATTGTATTCTACCAGATTTATTTTAAAAGTGAATAAATCGTTACTAAGATTTTCCATCTCGTTTAATTGTTCTTACAAATCAGAAGTGGGATTACCCAGTCGTGAAGTGCGACGAAAACAAAGTGGAAAGTGCCAACAGTGCTGCCATGGAATTTTCAGAAATTCCATCCAGATCTACGACGCCGCCAATAAACCAAACGGCGAAAGAAATTGAACCATCAACGTCTCGACGGAGGTCCGAGTCGAGTTTGTCTTCTGAATCCGATAACAGGAAAAATAGGAAGATCAGAAAACTCGAAAAACGGTTGAGCGAAATGGAAAGTCGATCGAAGTTCCCCACTCAAGGAGATGAAAAGATGATTCCAGAATTCAACCCACAACAATCTTCGCTTTCCATTGATGCCTGAGTGAGACGGGTCGACGAGATCGCAGAGGTCTACGGCTGGAACGACTTAATGGAATGGCAAGAAAATGGTACGACTCGCAAGAGTATTTCAAAGCAAACTGGAAAAACATCAAACACAAACTGGAGAAGCAATTTGCGAAACCACTGCCATTTGCAAAACTCCTAAAAGAAGCTGCGCTCTACGAGACACATGAAGGACAAGATTTGGGCGAGTATTGTTTCACCAAGTTAGACAAGTTGCGAGCGTTAACATTGAAGATCCCCGAGTCATCGCTCGTAGACGCCGTCATTGGTGGTGTTACGGATGAAAATATGGCACGAACTGCTCGAGCTTCCCGATTTGGCGACGTAAACGAGCTATATTCGTACTTGAGTACCCTAGGAGAAATGCCTAGAGTTCCCCAAGGCGAAACCAGAGGCGGTTTTGGTGGAAAGAGATTCCACAACAATCAGCCGAAGAAAGTGACCGCGACTTACACCAACGATAAACCGGCCATTCAGTGTTTTAATTGTCATGGCCCTCATCGTGTTAGAGATTGCAAGAAACCCCGATTGGAATGCTTTGACTGCAAGCATCTAGGGCACATCGCTAAGAACTGCCCCCCAGAAAAAGAGCACCTAAACAAAACGTCAAAAGTTGAGTGAAAACGGTTAACGGGATCGATAGTGCCGCCGCAACAGCATCGAACCCCTAACTAATGAATGTTGTGTTGAACGGGCAAAAGTTTGAGTGTTTGGTGGACACCGAAAGTACTTGGACCTAGATTCGCCGTCGTGTGGCCACAAAACTAGGATTACGAATTGAAACCGGAAATACGGTATTAACAACCTTTTCTGGAACGTGCGTCGCGAGTGTAGGTGTCGCAAAAATAAAAGTACGAGTGGGACAACCAAGTGCGGTACTACAGGTGGTAGTCGTAAATGATAAGCAAATGCTACATGATTGCATCGTTGGCAGACTTCATAAATTTACCGGAAGTGATGTTGCTCAAAAATTGGTACGGAAGTACGTGTGTGTCAGTTGGACCAGATTACATCTGTCTGTGAACTGAGTTGCCGTTATGCCAGGAATAACAACGATCTTGACCTCGTCTTCGGAGACACAGTTAGTGCCGAATGTAAACTAAAGTGTAAACAACTGCTGAATGAGTTCGGCGACCGAATATCAAAGTCCATGTGTACTATCGGCGCCATCGAAATGTGAACGCCAAATTTTCCTAGTGTGTGTTGAAATATCAATCATAGGCGTGCGTTAATGTGTCAGATTTGTGACATATTTTCACAAACATAATTTGTCAGCAGATTTAATTTATTTTTAAACGATATACATGCCACGACACTTGACCGATGCGGAAAAAGCGAGGGCTGTAGCCAAACTCGGGGAAACTTGTACTAATAATAAAAAGTTATAGGTAATAGAAGTCTTTTCTTATCCCCCATACATATAGTACGCCACTGAACAAAGTTTTATTTAATCTAAACCAAAACAGAAGACGTTTCTATTGCACCAGAAATTCGTTCACATTTCCATGGCGCCGATGGTACAATGGGAAAAACTGATGCAGCAGAAATGAAAATAAGGCTGATCACGGACGAACCTGTCGTTCGAAGCCCATGTCGGATGCCGATAATTGAGAAAGAAATTCTACGGAAGCTTCTGGAGGTGTTGCTGATTAATGGGATTACTCCTGAGAAAAGTTCACGTAGTGCTTGTGAAGTGAAAACGTTGAAAGTGTTGTGTCGAAAATGTGGTCGACATAATGTACGTGTCGAACATCCGAGTGCTGTTATAGAGGTGGCATAGTTGTTGTCGATGATGATAAAACGACGTACGACTGGATTATCGGTCGTGATTTTTCAAACTCACACGCTGTATTTGGTGATAATGTTGATTACGACGATGAAGTTGAGGCCCGCATCGTATGCCGCTACCACGGTAATATAGACAGGTATTCCGACAACAGTAGCTCGCTATGTGAAATCACGGCATGCGAGTGCTCGACGGTGTGCGAAAGAGACAAGTTATGAAAGATAGCTATAAGGAGTCTCGCTTCCATTAGTTTCGCGCCTAAACTGCACGTATTCGGCAATTTTCATTGCATTTCATTAGTTATTATTTTCCTCCTGGAAGTAATTCGGATCGCTACATAAGTCATGAAAACGTGTTTTGTGCCTATGTGCAAAAGTGGCTATATAAGCCAAAAAAACATTGAAAAAGTATCATTATTTCGTGTTCCCAAGGACAAAGTGTCTGAGTGGCAAAGACTTATTCCACGCAAAGACAAAGTGTTAACTAGCAATCATTTTATATGTGAAAAACATTTTTCAGAAGAATTTATACGTCGTGAAGTAAATACCGAACTGTATTCCGTAAGTACCATTTTTGATCAAGTTTTTAATCTAATTAAGTATTATGTGGATTATTATGTATGTACAGTAGGTCAACAAATTAATGTTGTGCAGTTCCTACGAACAATTGGAAAACACCTCTTTTTTCTATTTTCTTTTGTATAAAACTGTGCTAACACGGCTCTAGATCAACGAGTCTTTGCAATAATCAAATTAGCATTTAAAAAAAAATGGAAGTTTAAGTGTAATTGCCCTTGATTGTGACGGCAAGACGACATTACTTTTTTGACACAATACTGACTTGTTGTTTTGCAAAAATGTATTATATATGAAATATTACATTTTCAGTATTCGTTGTCGTACCCTAAATTAACAGACGATGCTGTTCCTACAATTTTTCCAGGCTGTCCTTCCTACCTTAGCAGATAAGTTAAAAAAAGGATTATCTGTAAAACGGATTTGAATTTGTCAAGAAAAAAAAAAGTGAAAACGGATAATTTAGAAGGTAGTTAAATATCTTTTGTTGAAAATAATACTCCTCAAACTCTTTTATCGCACATTATAGGTACTGGTTCTACAGAAAGTAATGAAAATAATACAAACATCACATCATGTTCATTATTTCAAGATCAATTTGAATCTATATTTGTCCAAATTTTACAAAACTTAAATTCTATAGTTCTTCCTTCACCAGAATGGGCTATTCAATATGACAGAAACGAACATCACAACTTAATTTGATTTTCTGAATTGGTTATCACCGAAAAAGACAATACGGCTGTTAGAAAGAAGCTTGTATTGAGCAACTCCGATATTAAATTCTTTATATTTAATTACGAAATTAATCAAGAGGTGATTTTACCGAACAATTCCATAATTACACTCAGTACTTTTACGGATATTGTGGACAAATTTAACAATCTTGTTGTCTGTACAGGAGGACTGCCCTTAAAAGATGCTCCATCTAATTTCACTAATTCTTTATATGTAGAAGACCATTTTGCAAAAGTTTGGCGCCATAAACCTTGCTCATATTTTTTGTCTGCAGTTAATGATGCGAGTAAAAATACCACATGTGTATTTTGTGTAAAGATTAAAAAGGCTGTTAGGGATTTTAAATATTGTAGAAAAAAATATCAAGGGTACGAATGGCATTCCAACGTGCAGCGAATTTTACGGAAAAGGGCTAAATCGCTTAAAGTAAAACATCAAAAAATATTACAGGAATTAAAATCTGCCCTACAGAAAATTAGAGCACTGGATGAAGATGATATTTTGAACAAAATTAATAAACTAAATATGAGTGCTGCCCAAAAAATGCTTCTGAGCGAATGCATCAATGTATGCAAATACAAGCGTAAAACATCAAGAAGATATACATCAGAATGGTTGTTACTATGTTTGCTGTTGTATATCAGAGGTCCAGCTAGTTACAAATTTTTACAAACTAATGACATTCTACCTCTCCCAGCAATATGAACAGTAAAAGGTTATCTTTCTAGAATCAATTTGAAATGTGGTGTGGATGATAAGTTTTTCGAATTATTCAAACTAAAAATGCAAGAAAAAAACAAGTATCAGCGACACGGAATTCTTATTTTCGATGAAATACAAGTAAGAGAATCTATTGAATTAAACGTAAAAAATATGAAGCTGTACGGAATACAAGATTTTGGCGAAGATAATGTTCAAACTTCTAAGACATCGGATCAACGTGCTAATCACGCCTTAGTTTTTATGTTTTCTTCTGTAGCTGATCAGTTTTGCCAACCTGTCGCAATATATGCAGCAAAAGCTCAAGCATCTCAGCAAGAAAACTGTCCACTAGAAACATTTTTGAAAATGGGGTACGTGTCTTTTTAGCAATGTATAATGCTCCAAAATCAGAACACAATATTGACAATTTTCGATATACGCAATTCATCAAATCAACAAGACTCAACAAACCGATTCAGTTATCATCTCTTCCACCTACAAACGCAGCAGCTCAATCATGTCATCAGGAATGGGGGTGGATATTGCAAAATGACATCCTGGAGCCGACAACAACATTATTACCACCAGCACCAGAAGAACTGCTCTATAGGATATCTTGCAATTGCAAGAAAGGCTGTGGTTCGAGTTGCGGATGTAGAAAATTAAGCTTGCAATGCTCCTTAGTTTGTGGTCAGTGTAATGGACAAGCATGCCTCATTGCTTCATCATATCTAGATGATCTTAAAGAAGAAAGTGAATATGCAAGAATATAACAAACAACGAGGATGATGATAATGAATTGGAAATTCAAGTTGAGCGACCACAAGAGGAAGACGGTGACGAACAAGAGGAATATTAAGCTGCATGCTTGCTATTAATAATAAAAATAACAGAAAAAATTCCCCTCACATTTAAACTTGAATCGTAATAGATTTACGGTAATCAGTTGGTAAATAAAAAATTCATATAATTAAAATGTAGTTAAACTATTTCATTGTAATATCTTAAATGAAGTCAATATTACTAAGCAGATTTATGAATAATACCATTAATATCTAGAAATATGATATATTAATTAGTAAATAACTAAGGTTTCTTCATAATTATAATATTTTTAGTAAATAATTAGTTTTACAAATCGTAGTATCTAATATGTATTGAAGCCTAGCGTTATCACACATACGGGTAAACGCTCCCCACTCTTTGCGCTCTATCTCAAGAACGGTTAAATGTATAAAATATTGCTTCAGACCAAATTTGTAGAGAATTTCATGCTCTACAACTTTTCTAATAACTTTAAATGTCATTTAGAGCGAAGGAAACGAGATATTTACAAAAAACCGATTTTTGCGACCTTTGACCTTCAATATCTTGACTCGCATACACGAGATTCTATGAGACTTTTGAGCCAACTTATAAAATGTCAAAACAAAGGTTTATACAAATTTGCAGCTTATTATCTTTCATTCCGAGGTTGAATCCCTATTTGACTGGACTATAAGACTGGCTACTAGCGAACATAAGTGTAGAGAGGTGGACTGTCGTATTGTCGATGGTTCAATGCTGTTACTACCAAGGACAGGTGCCCGGTCCCTTTGATGGACGAACGGGTCGATCGCCTAGGTGGCAATAGGGCGAGTTGTGAGTATAAGTATGTTACAGTCCTCGATATGTTTTCGGGGTTTTGTCAGGTGGTAAGAGACGAGAACCGCGTTTATTACATTTGAGTCTCATTATGAATGTTTACGTTGTCCGATGTTTGATGAACAATAAACTCGGACGGTTGAGTGGTGTTCCTGTATGTGGACGATAAGATAATTCCATCGGCGAATGTCGAGTGGGGTTTAGAACGGTTACATTTAGTACTAGATGTTTTTCGTAGACATAATTTAACGATAAAAATGCCGAGACAAAAGCTGTGTTTCAAAGAGTATGTTATGCGACATCATAAGGTATATCGAAGACTATCCGACGGGAAAGTGGCTTGGGTGGTACCTTGTGCGGCGCGATGGCAAATTGTGAAATTATGTCATGACCAAGCACGACATTTAGGCGTAGAAAACTCACTACGAAAGATACAGCAAAACTACTAGTTCCCGAAGATGCGGCGTTTTGTTACGAAGTACATAGGGGCATGTCTGAACTGTGCTTATTACAAGAATTGTACAGGGAAGTTGCACCCAATTGAAAAGTGGCAATTCCATTCCATACGGTACACGTGGATCATGTCGGGCCCTTCCAAACTAGTAAACACGGCAATAAGTTATTGTTCGTTGCGGTAGACGCGTTCACGAAATTCAAAGTTACTGAACCCGTAAAATCAACGAAAGTCAAGCCAGTGACGCGCGTGTTGAGAGGCATTATGTGCATTTTGGTGTGTCTGTCCGAATCATAAGCGATAGAGGAAGTGCATTTACGTCACGGACGTTTAGACTTTTCTGCGAAGCATATGCAGTTAGGCATGTATTGAAAGTAATCGCGACTCCTCGAGCCAATGGGCGGTGCGAAAATTATAATAAAACGATTGTAACGATGTTAGGCTACTACTGCTGTCGATACCGACGGCGATCGATGGGTCACTCATTCATATCAGTCATATCAAAGAGTTGCAAAGTGCGATAAACACATCTTTCAACAAAGGTATAAAAACTACTCCTGTTAGCGCTCCCTTCGGCTATCAAACGCAGACGATGGCAGAAGCTAAGCTATTAAATTCACTTCGAGGTGTCGTTGATCGAATAGACCTTACGGATCTGCGAGCAAAAATCACAAAGCATCTTAGTGATGAGCAGAGGAAACAAAAACCAAGATATGATAAGACGAGTCGAGACGAGACGTCGAACAGTACGAGATCGGTGATCTCGTGTTGGTTGTGATTACCAGCGAACCATGTACTGGTTCAAATAGGAAATTGTTTTCCATCAGATTTGTGGACCCATTGAGAGTCACTAGGGTGATTTTCAAGGATAGGTGTGAAGTAAAGGGTGACGGGAGACACGTCGTAACCAACGAAGGATTGTTTCCGCCGAAAAGTTGGAGTTTTAATGAAAGTTGAAATTACTGTACGATAATTACCAAGCTTCGAAGGTCAACCGACACAAGGCGACGAAAATATTGTCCGAGACCTGGCCAGTCTGCACATTATTGGAGTCAAATTGTGGTTGACGAGGTCTGGAAGGCCTTTAAGTTAGTTGAAGTGAGTTGATACGCCACTAAGAAACTTATGTTTGTGGAGGAGACGCAGGAACGGTGAAAACAATGTCCGAAACCGTTATTGTTTCGCTGTTTGCATGTTATTAGAGTTGCGCGACTGACGACCATAAATGGTCATATCCCTGGCCTGGCAACATTTTTGTGTACGTGGCCGCGGTGGTGAAATATTGGGGATGGGGGTAGTATATAAGCTAAAAATGTTAAGAAGGGAGACATTCTCTCTTCGCCATTGTACAAGCATAACGTGAAGTCACGTGCGTTTATTGTATTCTACCAGATTTATTTTAAAAGTTAATAAATCGTTACTAAGATTTTCCATCTCGTTTAATTGTTCTTACATTAGAGTGTATTATCTTGGAAGTGGTGAACTATGTCCTGTGCAGTGACTTGTTTTACGGTGATGCGGTGATGGGGTGTGGTGACGCCGACTCGGTCCCAGACATTATCTGAGGATATTTCGGCCATCTGACGACATCTGACGTTGAAACTTTTGGGACAGTTCCGTGAGGCTATCCTGGTGGCTGTGCATAACTTGGAATTTTCGTCTGGATCAACGGGACCCTCAACAAGACTTTCTTGGAGAACCATAAATAGTTGTGCCCCTCGGGGCACGTTTTTATTTTAAAATGGCGAGCGAAACCACAGCGTAACGTCCGAGCAACAAAGTTCACAGCAATTTAATTCGGAACAATTTCCCCACATCGGTTCCGTGGTCGATTTTTGCAATTTAAACTTGGATTTTGTCGAACAATTTATCCAAAAATCCAAGGAGGGACTCGCGTTGCGTCAACATTACCAAACTTCCATCCATAACATCCGCCTCGCGTTGCGTCATATGGAGAAAACGGCAAACCCAAACTCACCAAACTTTGATGAAAGATTAAGGGAAATTGTTGAAAACGCGATTGAGTCCAAACTAAAATCAAACGAAGAGCGCGACACCCCGACGTATAGCCAAATCGCCACAAAAAATCCCGGAAACCCACCGTCGCTAAAACCGTCGAGAAAGTGCTATAAAGTAATAATAAAACCTCATGTGTCCCTGAAAAACATCAAGACGGCGGAAGACACGCGAGAAATCTTAACTTCGAAATCCCCAAGAGAACTCAACATAAACGTTGACAAAATCACTCCGTTATAAAGTAACGCAATTCTAATAGGATCAAGATGCGAGTCAATTCTGAACTTACCGAGCAGTGAGGCCTTGAAGTCACTAAAATTAGAAGCCGAGCGTGTCAATAAGTTTTGGCCAAAAATACAAATTTTTGATGTTCCTAAGGATATGGAAAAATACAAATAACGTAATTCTATAAAATCAGCTAGATAATTTGCCAAGTTTTCAATCAAACATTGACTTAACAATCGTGTCCGCGCTTCCCGCTATAAACACAAACAACTGGAAAACAGCAAATGCAACCTCTTCCGATCATAACTGAATCACATTTGACGCAGGCGGAGACTTTCTACCGGCAGCTCAATCCACACCCGTTTCCAACTTCAAATTGGATCCGAGTGCAATAAAAGATGAAATTCTTCAACCCTGCATCATAGACCTACTAATCAACAGATTAGACGAAGTTCATCAGACAATCAACTCCCCTAGGGAAATTGAATTCACAACGGATCAACTTTACCAAGGAATTGATGACATTCTTAGGACACGCGGAAAAAATATGTGGGGAGACCAGACTGGTGGAACGAGGAATTGGGCAGATTCAGGAAAATGTATCTAGTCAAAAAAAGCCTTTCTACAGGAATAAATTCAGAGAATACTCCGACCATTGTTACAGGGCGCTGTTCGCGTCCAGTTTTGTTCGTTACTTTAACTCTAACTGTGTGCTAAATTTCAAGGAGCTCTGCTAAACCGTTTTGAAAAAAACTACCTGTATCCATACCTAGCGACCCTGTATAAAAATTATAGGTGTGTTTTGGTGATTTTTTTCTTTCTAAATCACTTCTGTATAGAGGTTAGTACACGTAAAAATTAGAAGTGGGCCTTGGAAGACCTTGGAAATTAGTTTAAAACACACCACTTTTACAACATACGTTATTTATAACTTCCAGTTGCAGTTCCTTTGTGTTATTGGTATTAAATAAATCACGACCTGCTGTATTATAACCGGCCTGGTCAAAAGTGTAATTTGAGTGATCCCCGCAGAGCGCTAGTGTACGGGCGCTTTTTGGGGATATTATTCATCTTAAGTTTTTGTCACCGAGAGTTTTTCTCGTTGAAATGACATTCGAATTTAAAATCAAAAATACAAAAATACATTTGTATTCAGTATTGTTTTAGAAAGAAAATATGAACTTACTGTACTCAGCCTTAATTCTAAAATCATGGCTAAACATATTTTTCCGCATTTTTATTCTTTAGAAGCGCCCGTACTGTGGCGCCCTCATCGGCGAAAATTGGCTCTTTCTCGGAAACATTTTCGCAATGCTTTTTTAATGAAATGAACAAGCCGGTTATTATACAGCAGGTCGTGAAATAAATAATCAAAACGCTTACTGACTCGAGTCCATCACAGAAATCTTTATAAATACAGAAAACGTAGCAGGTCAGAACATAGCCCTGAGAGACAATAAGGTTCGTCTGGGCGTCCGCCATCGCCAGCGGAGAGGATGCCTTAGGTTCCCCAGGGGTTATCAAACCGCAACAAAAACCCTCTGTGTGCCCTGCGAAACAATCCGCCACCCCCGCAAGGCCCTCAGCCGCAAAAACCGCCCCCGCGACCAACAACAACGCGTCAAAAAGCTTCGCGGACACAGCCGCGTCCAAAAAGACCGCGTCCGTAGGCCACCCCCAAGCGCCCCCCCGCGATCGGTAAAGCCCTGACCGAAATTCTTCACGCGATCTAGACGTCGAACGTGCTCGCCATCATCGCCAAAATTCTTCTCGACTGTTAATGACAGTACAACAGTCAAGTGTTAAGTCGCTACAGATCGCATTCTACAATGCATGCGGTCTGCGAAGCTCCCGCAACGAGCTGGAAGTCTTCGCAGACGAGCACCATCTCGACGCGTTGTTGGTAAGTGAGACCAACTTACAACCCGGAATTTGAGACCCCAACATTCGAGGCTTCGAACTTCATCGTAGCGACCGCACTCGCGGTCCTGGAGGAGGAACAGCCATTTACGTAGGCCGAAAAATTCGACACCATCAGATCGCTCTTCACGCCCTTCTAACCTACAAAGCAGCGGTCTCTGACTCGCCTCGGAAATACGTTTTATCAATATTCGTGGACATATGAGGCGCCTTCGATAATGTCTGGTGGCCTGGCCTGTTCGACGCCCTCCGGACCAAGCAACTTCCGCATGAGATCCTGGCAATAATCAAGAACTCTCTAACTGACCGCTCGGTGTCATTTACGCAGGGAAATGTGACAGTAACAAAAAATGTCACTAAGGGCTCCCCCCAAGGGTCGGTACTAGGACCAACCTTGTGAACCTTTTACTAGATCCGTTTCTTGACTCCGCCTGGCCCGAGGGCAAAAAAGTAGTGGCATACGATCTCCGATTGCTCCTTTATGACGCCCCAATCAAACAGGTAAAAAGTGACCGTTACCTAGGAATAATCATTGACCTCAAATTCAATTTTGAAACAAACGTTGCTCACACAACGCAAAGAGCGCGGAACATCACCTTGGGCCTTCGTCGCCGGGCTGTCCATCACTGGGGACAGTCCGCCCCCGCGACTCTACGTGCAAGATACCGCGGTTCGATCCTCCCTATTTCAATCCGACGCAGTAAGGTAAACTGAAAGTACCTCTCGCTGTACGGTACCTTCGCGCGATTCCTCACCAACAGCTACGTCTCGGTCTCGACTGACGCAGCCGAAGTCCTCGCTGGAATCTTTCCGATAGACCTTGAAATCGAACGCGCCAACATACTCAGGCCGCTGAAGTGCGGTCGAGTTTCTATGTTCCAGGATAAGCTCATCTCACCAGATAATTTCGGCAGCATGGCTCATGCCGCCCAATACCTGCAACTGTGAACCGAGGATATCTGGCAAGCCCGCTGGGATAACTCAACCAAAGGTCGCACTAAAATTTATAACAAAATCTAAATTGGTGGTAATGAATGTTAAACAATTTTCACAACCGTTAACAAATTTAATTAGTGAATGTGCACAGTATGCGGCAATATACATAGAACAAACATGACAATATAGCGAATTTGGGGACGAATCAAATTCATTAATATATTTGAAAAGAAGGAGATGTTTTCAGAAAAAGACCATTATCATTTTCATCTCTGTCATCCATTGAAAAATCTTTTAAAGAAAATATTCCAAATTTCGCGAACTTTAATTTAAGAAGGCTTAAAAGTTTTAATTATTGTTGGTCTTTTTCCTGCCACCTCTAATAGGGATCCATCGTTTCTGGTCATTTTAACCGATGACTGCGAAATGTTTGACACAGACTGCTGAATGTTTTGTTGGATTAAATGACTCCCTATGAATGCATTTTTTTTTTACTTCTTCATATTTTGGAAAAGAAAAGCCGGTCACATACATTAGTACTATCGTAATTGCTTGAACAATTAATTTCAGGCATATTTAATGAAAGGAAAAAAACTCACCCAGATATATTTTTAGTGAAATTTTTAGCGCTTTTGATAAAATGATATGTTTATTATTACTCGTACATCCTAAACGGCACCAACAAAAAGTTTATTTTATACCTTTCTAATAATATATAGCTTTCACTTTTTTCATTTGTTGAAAAACACAAATTTTACGATGCACTTCAAACACAGCCAACGGCCATCCATATTAGCTGACGCTAACAGCATCAATCAATCACTTGACAATCAATTAGCGTTTTCCACTCATTTAAGAATCGTCTTCAACCTAAATTTGGTAAATATAAAAAGACTACCACCTTTAATTTATCACTTTAATTTTTCTGAATTATTTTTTACACTTTTTAAAAAGAAAACTTGCGAAAACGGAACTACTTACACGTCGCGATCAACGAACAAATAGACCATTCCGAGTTCTCGCTCGACGCACGGCGTGGACGGTCAGTCGGAACTTGTGACGTCAGATCACGTGACACAAGCTTTAGTCGCGGCCTGTATAGTCACGGAGGCTTCGCTTCAGCACAGCTTCGTCTCCTATCACCATATCCAGTCATCATTAGAACTTCTACGCTCGGTTTCACTTAAATGAGGCATTTTTATAATAAATAAATAACTGATTAATAATAGAAACTATTTTCAAAGGAAACAATGTTTATTTATTTTTGAATTAAATTTAATTTTTTTTTTACCATTCTTATGTAAACTATTATTACATGTGATACATTGTTGAATTCAGAAAAAAACTCTTTTCAAAAATCATAAAATTAAACCCTGTTGCCATTTAAAAAAATGCAAGTTAGCTTTGTATCTCGAAAACAAATGAAGGTATATAACTGAAAAAATTGCAAAGAATAAAATTTAAATGCTCTTAACTCCATACCAAATCTCAAGGATTTCGGAGAAAACATTCTCGCGATAGTTAACTTTGTAGCGACCCTGTATACACTTACCACCAAGCTTTTGCTTAAATCAGAATTTTCAATTTTCAATAAGTCTGATTAAAACACCGTATTTGATACTTTCTGAAAATGTAAACAAACTTTGACGTTTGGCCTTCCTCGTGACGTCACACGCTGTAAGACTGTGTTCTAGATGGCAATGACAGTGACCGCAAAAAATAGTCAGTAGTGTTTATAAAAAAATATGTTAGTTTTTTATGTATTTTTTAACAATAAATTGTTTAAAATGTTTCCAAGGTCTTTACTAATAACAAATAACATAAGCCATCAGACTTACACAAATTTGTTAACGAAAAAGTATTTTTAGGAGAGGGTGCAAGTGCGGGGTGCACATAGCAATCCAAGACGTGGTGTCTTGGATTTCTATGCAACTATTTGACCCTTGGTTCGGTGAGGGTTTAAGGCGCAAGCAGAAATCTCAATTCGTGAGTTTGCTAACTTTCTTGCTGCGCTACCGAGATTCCGAAGTAATCCCGAATTTCCAGAAACTGAAGAAGATTTTCAACACCTCCCACGCTCGAAGAATTTTAAACCGTGCAGAGAACGCTCTTCTGCGAAAACGCATTAATCAAACTAGAATGGATCTAGCAAATGCTGACCGCGAGCTGTCACCAGAAGAAAACAGCGTTCTAGCTAAAGGGAAAATTTGGGGAAAACTTGCCACCACACCGGGTTCAGTTGCGTTTGAGGACATAATCGCCAATGTCTGTAAGGAATCCGCTCCTTATCATAAGTTGTAGCCGATACCATCCGAATGGAAACCTCCAAGATGCAACCTGTCTACAAAAGAGATGGTTGCCTTCAAAAATTTAAACGCTGACAAGATCATTTTTCGGGCAGACAATGGAAATGCAACAGTGATGGTGAAATTGTGAAAAAAGAGGATTATGAGAAGAAGTTAACAACCCTTCCGGATCCTGACACCTACAGAAAACCGAAGCAAGACCCCACGTCAGGTATACTCCGAAAGACCAACCGGCTGACCCAACAATACTCCATGGATGATGACAATAGGAGAAAAGAAAAAAAGTCGGAAGCCCTGCCACCCAGAATATATTGCCTGCCATAGATCCACAAACCCGCTGTCCCTTTTAGCCCCATAGTTAGTGCAATTAGTTCTCCAACATACGAAATCGCCAAACATCTCACCAGCATTGTTCTCCAGCTAGATCTTCATCAAGAATTTTGCTCATTTCATCCAAGATAAAAGATATCGCTTTAGGGCCAGATGACATACTGGTGATCTTTGATGTAGTGTAACTCTTTACCAGGGAGCCCATGATAGATGCCATGGAATGGAAAAATTTGAACAGAAGGCATTGGACTGGGCCACTAAGAAGCCCGTCTGCTGGTTTCGCTGTATGGATGACACCTTCGTAATTGCAGACACGGAGCAGAAGAACTGAAACTCTTTTTTAAACATCTTAATGGTCTAAACCCCAAAATCCAATTCACCATGGAAAACGAACAGGATGGATAAATCACTTTTCTGGGCGTCTTAGTGCAGAGAAAAGCCAACGGCAAACTAGGGCACATGGTCTACCGCAAGCCTATACATACCGACAGATACTTAAACAAGTAGTCAAAGTCAAAGACACCACTAAATAAACATGTTAGAACCAGATCTGAAAATATATATTATAATTCACTTGCCAGGTGATAAGGCTTAGGGAGAGAATGCTTCAACTCCAATTGAGTGTTTTCAGCATTTTATAGACGAAGAGGTGATAGCTTATATCGTAGGGAACACAAATTATACAATCGCCGAAACAAAATGGAAAAAACTAGAAAACAAGGCGTTTTTAAATATTATATCAACAACCTGATAGGTTGCAAGGATAGCTCATTTCATTATATTCCTGTATAATAAAATATTAGCAATTCGACCACAGAATTTATTTTACACGTTTACATGTATTACCATAAAAATATTAATTTTACCATCATTCGTGATTTTCAACCGCTGTGTCATTTCGATAAGCTTATAATTTCTCTTTTGAAAGTGTCGTCTTGAAAAGGGATACAGAGGAAAATGTATCTATAAATTTAATACTGCAAATATAAAGGATGCTAAAATATTTACATCTTCCTCATACGAGGATATATTGCAGTAATTTCTGTGGCGGTCGTGAAAAAGTAGGTAAGTCGAAAATGTTAATTTTTCAGGGCAACGATTCAAAATTCCACATCATTCCTAAAATCCTGTAATTAAATAAAAACATCTTTCTACCTGTACTTGTTCTCAATATAAGTAAATTTTAAACTGTGAAAATCTGAATTATTTAACTCCATGATTTATTATTAAGGTGTAAACATCGTTAACTCATTTTTGAAATTATTTGACTTACCTAATTTTTCACGATCGCCACAGATTTATTTTCGTTGGAAAAATATTGCAGTAAAAAACTCACCAAAAAGCGAACACTATACACGCGCGAGTCGAAATGAGTCGAAGTTGAAATGTTTATAAAAATTTATTAAAAAGACAAAACACCAACGATACAAGGAGTATCATTAAAGAAGCAGCATATTTGTCTATATTCAATAGTTAGTTGATCGTAAGCTCATTTACCTGGTATAATGGTACGAGTACAAACGTGCCTTTGTCACTCTTTGCATTTATGTGCAAGTGAAACCTGTAAAATTTTGCCAAGACAATATGAAAATTTGGCTCCTGAAGTGAACAACTTTTTTAAAAACAGTTCCAAAAGGCAGGCTCAATTTGTGGAATTTCAGCACTTGTGTAATCTGGATGGAACCTCACAAAATTTTACGACCTTCACAAACTAGATGGTTGTCACTACTCATGGTTCTAAATAGACTAGTTAAGCAATCGTTCCCCTTGCAAATATAATGGGTTCTGGTAGCATCACCTATGGAAATCTTTTATTTCGAAAAACGGATGTCGCAGCGTTAAAATGTAACATAACCTCACTATAAAATAACATGACACGAATTATGATAAAAAGTAACACAATTACAATTCACGCACAAATTAATCAATTTATTAAATGAGGTACTGGAAATGTCTACATGTTTTTTTCGTAACAAGTTTCAGTCTGTTGCGTTGCGATAACTGACGTATTGAAGTGTGGGGAGCATTTTGCATTATTTCTCTTGCAGTTTCAGTAACTGCAGCAGTGCGTTCTAGCGGCTGACCTGTGGTTTTTCTTCGGTAAACGCCTCCAGTTTCACGAAACAACTTTAGACACCTGCTCAGGTTGTCTTCGAAGGTTTTCCGGTCAACAATAAAATTGAGAAATTCGGCGATAAACTCTTCTAAGCAGTTTTGTACGGAGTAGATCCATGAACCATTCACTTTCAAACCATTGCGGAAATAACTTTCAATCAAAAATAATTTGAAAATATTTTGTGGTAAATTTTATGTGTGGTACCTTCTCATTGCATGCACGTTTTTTTTTTAGGATTCTGTTATAACTCTGTTGGGAGGTATTAATAAAAATAAGACAATTTTTTTTTTGTGCAAATTTGTAACTTTTGATATTCAGTTGAAAAAGGATTTTTTTCTTAGTGTAAGTGAATTTTTTTGGCGAAAATTAAACAGACATGCTCAAATCAATCATTAATTGCCAATATTTTTTTAAGCAATGTTGTCGTTTTTAATAAAAACAGAGTCAAGTATTTATCTTGTTACCATCATCCGTGATTTTAAACCGCTGTGTCACTTCAATAAGCTTATAATTTCTTTTTTGTACTCATAGCCTTGAAAGCAACGCTTCCAACATCCAACGCTCGCTCCGAAACGAGTGCTTCCCGGTCGACTCGAATGTAAAAATTGCAAAAAACACTGGCCCTTTGAGGCATTCAAAAAAAAATCTGTCTTGATAATAATGAAATTTAGTTCATAAAATACAACTTCCCTGGGTTTTCCTCCATTAAAAAATTACGGAAAGATTTATAATCGTTGAAAATTGTTCCTACAAAATTCACAAATTATTGCAAAAATTGAAATATGAAGTGAAGAAATTGTTTCCAATAACGAAAGATCACTGCCTACTTGGTTTTATGTTCGTTTATGTTTAATGTATTAAAACAAAAAATTTTAATTTAATTTTCGTACAAAAAATATTGTACGAACCACTTGCGTGAAGACATCTTCCGTTCATTCGCGCATTAATTAAAGGCACTCGCTCCTTCGTCGCTCGTGCTTTAAAAAATGCGCTCTTGCGGGAACATCGTCTTCCCGCACTTGGTTCGTAAATAACTATTTGAAAGTTTCGACTTGTAAAGAGATGCAGAGGAAAATGTATCTATAAATTTAATACTGCAAATATAAAGAATGCTAAAATATTTACATCTTCCTCATACGTACGAGGATATACTGCAGTAATTTATTTTCGTCGGAGAAATATTGCAGTGAAAAACTCACCAAAACGCGAACATTATACACGCGTGAGTCGGAATGACAACTAGGTGTTAGGTATATTTTTCTTTTAAATCCATTTGTGGTGGTTAGTGAATGTGGGTAGTTCCTTGAAATGAATATTGTGTTCATTAATTTAATAGTTCATTATTTGACGAACGTAACGAGTTTGCTGATTCCTTAAAGAATGAACTCTTTTAACAAAGAAAAAGTTAACTTTGTAAAATGGTATTACTCCGGATTGTCTTTTAGAGAAATGCAAGCAACATTTCCTGTATTCTATCCGGAGCAACCAATTCCAAGTTTGCCAATTGTTGCCTTGGTGTAAGACCGCCTTAAGGATTTTCTAAAGAAACAGCCCTTGCTTTATAACTTACCACAAGGAGTATACACTTATGCATTAAATTCCTCCTACAAGAAGCAGGATTCTATTATATTTTGACAATATCATTTACTTCAGGAACTCAGAATGAAATTTTAGAAAAGTGTTAAAAGTACTAGGTTGAGTCAACAGTTTTCGCCACTTTCGATATAAATTTATATTTAAAAATTTATCATACTTCCTTATTAAATAATTTACTTATGTCATATGTCATTTTAAAGCGAATTTAATTTTGTTTCAAATGTTTTAACCCTCCACCCGGCGGCACGGCAATTTTGCCGGAGTACATACATTATTACGGATAATACTATCAAGTAATAGTGCAGTGCTTACCGGCGTCTCGCCTCCACATTTTGACTTTTTTGTGTTTTATGTTCTGTGTCAATGTTAAGGAATTTCCTCACGATATGACATGAGTATAATAATCAGTGTCCGGATGAAATAGTACCGGACAAGTCGACCAGTACAACTTTGCGTAAACCCTCGCTCGCACATAAACACGATTCAGCTGGTTCCGTGTTATTGAAAACGAACCAGCTGAATCGTGTTTATATGTGAGTGGGGTATTACGCAAAGTTGTACTGGTCGACTTGTCCGGTACTATTTCGTCCGGACACTGATAATAATATACCGTTTTGAATTTCAACTATCAATGTGTTCTCCAAGTCCAAAATTTTTAAATTTTTAAAAAGAGATTGCGGTACTATTTCTGTTGCTGAAATTATAAGTGGTAAAATCGATTTTTTTTCAAAACACCATAGATTTCTCATAGCAACGGAGAGTTCTAAATATTTATTAATTTTTATGTTACATGTCTGTGTTATATTGTGTGAATTTGGAACAGCTATATCTAAACGATATGCTTGCTTTTGTAGTTTATTTAAAATAATAATGTCTGGTCTGTTATGCTGAATATGAATGTCAGTTAAAACTGTACGATCAAAATATAATTTGTAATTGTCATTTTCCAAACAACTTTCTGGTTTATAAATATAATGTGGTTGCGTATCCTTTAATAAGTTGAATTTAACTGCTAAATTCATGTGTATAATTTTAGCGAATATATCATGACGTTTCTTATATTCGCTTTGAGCCAAAACGGAGCAAGAAGAAATGATGTGTTCAATGGTTTCCCCCTCAGTTCCGCAAATCCTACATTTATCAATGATCGATTGCAAACCGCATATGTGTTTTTTATAATTTCTTGTATTTATAACACGATCTTGTATTGCAAATATAAAACCCTCAGTCTCAGGGTGAATATTTGATTTTTTAAGTTATGCATGAGAAGCCTGAATATTAATTTCTGGTTGTTCCAGTCCTTTAAAATATCTCCCATGTAAAGAATTCTGTTTTATATTTGCTATAAGTGTCAGTTAGTTGGCTCAACAATATCTGAAATTATATTATCACTTAAATTTAAAGGTGTGTAACCTTTATCCGATGAAACCAAAGCATTAAAAAAGTGCTATCACGAGCTCTATTGAGAAAATAATTTTTTAGTGAAGCAATTTGATTGTCTAGATTTGAAAAACCCCTACCACCATTTTCGCGTGGAAAATTAAATCTTTCAATAGCAGATTTAGGGTGATGTTTACAAAATTTTGTAAAGAGAACTCTAGTTTCAATGTTTATATTCTGTAAATTAGTTTTGGACCATTTTATAACACCAAAAGAATAGGTCAACAATGGAACAGCATATGTATTAACTGATTTAATTAAATAATTACCGTTTAATTTTGATTTTAAAAGAGATTTAATTCTTAAATAAAATAGTTTTTCTAAATTTTCTTTTATAATTGAGTGTTGAATTTGATTTGATTGATTAATACCTAAATATTTATAAAATTCTCCTTTATTTAAATTTTTAATGATTTCTCCTTCTTTAGTTATATATTCTAAATTTTCGTAATGACCGCGACATATTGATCGCGTTTTACACTTATCAATACCAAAAATTCATGCCAATATCATTTGAGAAATTTTCAGTTATTATTAGTAAAGATAAAATGTGATTCTTTTTAGATGCATAAAGTTTTATGTCATCCATATAAAGAAGGTGATTTAATTTGGATAGTGTGGTATTATTAAGTCTAATTAATATTGAAACCATATCCAGTGCTATTTAATAGATTTGTCAACGGATTAATGGCTAGACAAAACCATAAAGGACTTAAAGAATCACCTTGATAAATTCCCCGTTTAATTTGAATAGGCTCGGTTTTTAATTTAGTATTGTTTATTGATAAATTTTAAGTAGTTTTCCAAAATGTCATAACATGGGATAAAAAGTTAATTAAATTCAAATGAATTTTATAATTTTTAAGAATTTTAAGTAACCATGAATGTGGTACTAAATCATAGGCTTTTTGTAGTCTATGAATGCCGTATAAATATTTCTATTATTTTTTCGAGCTTGTTCCATTATTATCGGATCTATTATGAGTTGTTCTTTACAACCAAAAGACTCCTTAACACAACCTTTTTGTTCTTCATTAATTATATTTAATTTTTGACAATGGTCATAAATATTATTATTACTTTAATGCAGGATGACATAATTTTATAAATTGTAGGCAAACACGTGATTGGCCTATATTTTGATGGATTTTTAGTATCGGAATCTTTTGGTTTCAGGTATGTTATACCATGTGCCAAAAACTCTGGAAATGTGTTAGGTTCCCTAATAAATCTGTTAAGGTGATCAAGTAAGTATTTATGAATACAAGTAAAATTTTTTAATCAAAAGTTATGAATTTGGTCACCTCCAGGAGATTTCCAATTATGTGAACTATTAATATTTCTTAATAAATTTTGAAGGCTAATTTGAATATGATCATTACTCTCTGGTATCTCATTTTCTAAATAAGGAATCCATTCTGCCTGGTTATTAAATTGAACTTCATTTGACCATATGTTTAACCAGAATTCCTTAATTTCATTTATATTTGGTATACCATTATTAATTTGAATTTTATTATTTGTTAAATGTTTGTAAAAGAACTTCTCATTATTTCTAAATAGTATGTTTTCAAATTTTCGTTGTTTATTATTTTTATATCTTTTTAATCGTTTAGAATAAATATTCAATTTTTGTAATAAAGTGTCTTTAATTTCTATTAATGTTTCATTATATTCGTTATATTTTAAACAATGTATTCTGTTTTTATTTAAAATCGATTGAATACAATTATTTAGATGATTAGAATTTATACCCTTTAAATATTGAGTTATTCTACCTTAATCTCGTCTGATATTATTAATACGTTTATTTAGTCTTCGTTCCCATTTTGGTAATTCTTTAGCAATATTATCGGAAATTTTTGTATTATAAAACAAAAATGTTTATGTAATTATGTTATTAATATAAGCTCTTTGTCTGGTTAATTTCTTTTGAACCATTTAATCTGATAATTGTTAGAGCTCCACTATATATAATACTGTGTAATTTTTTAAAGCTTGTGTTATTTACAAATTTAGTTAAAATTAATTGATTTAAAATTTCAATCATTGCAAAGAATTTTTTGGAGCTTTGTTGTTTACGTAATAGTGGTCTATTAAATGGTTCTATATGTTCAAATTCTTTCAGAGTTCTATTAAATTCATCTGCAATTTGTTCTTTAAAATTTTGACGGTAGTAAAAATTTTGATTAATAACATGTATATCATTATAACTCAAGTCTAAATTATTTATGTCGTTTTGTATCGTGTTGTTTGGAGTTGAACTATATTGATAACAGAAAGAGTCATTATGATTTGATAAACTTCGTAAACTTTGCGGTTCAACAGAATTTTCAACTAAGTTATTAGAAACTTCATTATTGTCAGAATAATTAATTGACAATTCTAACTTCACATCATTTTTGATCTTTTCTAAAATTGCCGAAGGGATATAGTTTTTCTTCATAATGGCTCTCCTCTGGTCAGCTAAATTTTGAATAGTAACAGGAAACTGGGGGTACTTACTTTGGAACGCTTTAAATAAATCAAGCCTTTAAGTACTCACAACATCCTTTAGTTTCGTGATCCGAAAATATTCCCGTATAATGAAAATATTCATTTCCATAGTCCATTTTTTGCGTTTTCTAACTACATACTATAATCGCCTTAAGTTGTAAACTGTTTTTTTTTTTAAATAAAATTCTGTTATTCACTAGTAGGGAAAACTTTTGACTCAACCTGTTAAATATAACTTCAATCAAAATTTAAAGTTTTCCATTCGTCTAATTTCATCAGAATATGATGACGAGGGTACTTCAAATGAGAGAATTTCCGGAAAAATAATAATTTGCCTTGACTGCAAGAAGCATATATCGAGCGATCCATTGAATTTGTTATTAAAGTTGGCGCTGGAATTGAAGCCGTAGGTCTTCTGGAATCGATACACTTATTTGTGTATAAATTAATATTACAAAATGCTATCAGTGAAGTTAAACGAAGGGCTCGTTTGTGCTTAAAACAAAATGGTGAACACTTTCAGCATCTGTTGTTACATTGTTTAATAAAATAAACATTACTATTGTAATTTTTCTCTTAATCCCTCGAATCCTTAATTCGCCATTTTCTGTTTTACAATTGTCATTAAATGTGACGTTTGTCGCAATAGTTCAAAACTAGACATGCGTTGACAGTTCCAGCGCCAACTCTAATAACAAATTCAATGAATCGTAGGATATTAGTATTTATAAAGATAATCATAAAAAACGGTGGATGATTTCTAATTTTCATTCACACTGCCAGATACACACCCGAAGTCAAGAAAAAAAGAAGAAACATCCAGGAAAATTAACACCATTAGAAAAGTTTTGTGGGATCGATCCAAAAGTCAATAAACAAATTTTGAATGAAACCGAGAATAAAACGTCGAATAAATCTAATTCCGATAATAATTCTGAGGACTCTAACTAATGGTAAGTAGTATATCGATGCAATAATTTTCTAAAGATATCTCTAATTTGATTGTTTAATAGAAATTTCAAGTAATAAATGACTATCGGCATTTTCCAATTCACGAAGAGCTCGAATTCAGGCAAAACTACGCAAACAAGCTTGCTCATTCTCTCAAAATAAAATCTACGGCTACTTCAAAATCACTGACTACGGACATGATGTTATTAATCACAATCAGTTTATCTACAATATACATTTTTCAATCTAACACAGACCTGCAAAACAAAACTTTTTAATCGATGTTTTGATTTTAATAACTGTTTTGTATAATATTGGAGCCGTGATTACAAAAATACCCTTCATTTTTTTGTATCACGTCAGGTTTTTTTACAATTAACAAAAAAAAAAATTCAGCAATTTATTTAGGAATATTAGAACGGCGACGTACGTCTCTGTGTCGAGTACCGTGATATAAATCGGAAAGCCATTAAAGAACGTTATCCGTTACCTCACATTCACGACCAGATTGATGCACTGAGCGGTGCTCGATACTTTACGACATTGGATATGAAGGCCTGATTCCACCAGATGGAAGTTGAAGAAAATTCTAAGCACTTCACCGCTTTCATCACACCTGATGGCCTGTATGAGTACAACCGTATGCTCTTTGGCCATGTAAACTCTCCCGCAGTTTACCAAAGAGCCATCGACAAGGCGCTAGGCAATTTAAAGGGGACGCAGGCCTATGTGTACATCGACGATGTGCTCATCCCATCTACTACAATCAAAGAAGGGTTGGAAAACTTAGAAAACGTTTTGGATGCTCCATCCACTGCAGGTTTTCGTCTCAACTACGACAAATGTACTTTCTTTTCTAGGAAAACGGAATATCTTGGTGTAGTGGTGAGCGAGGGAACAGTGTGTCCAAGTGCGCGAAAAGTGACCGCTCCAACACAAACGGTTACCCCCACGGACGTCAAAGGTCTCCCACAATTTTTGGGCCTGGCAAGCTATTTTCGTCGGTTTGTTGAAAAGTTTTCTGTTATTGCAGTTCCAATATCGCCTCTGTTGAAAAAGGACCGAGCTTTCGAGTGGACCAAAGAGTGCGAAGATGCCCGACAATCGATTATCAGTTCATTGACCCAACAACCAGCATTACGTATTTTCAACCCCGAACTTTACTGCCAGCTTCACACGGACGCCAGTTCTGTTGGTATCGGCGCTGTTCTGTTACAGCAAGACAAAGGTATCGTGCATCCCGTTGCGTATTATAGCAGGCGTACCAAGGACTGCGAGACCAGATATCACGCGTACGACCTAGAAACATTAGCTATTGTCGACGGCGTCGAACATTTTCGCGTATATCTGTACGGAAGACATTTCACCATATACACCGACTGTAACTCCATTCGCGCAACCGCACTAAAAAGGGACTTACATCCACGCGTAGCGCGATGGTGGATTAAACTTCAAGATTATGACTACAGCAGCTTTTCTGACGACTGTAAATACTGTTGTATAGGAACAGGAATAAAATATTTATTTATTTATTTATTTAATTATTGAATACCGACCGGGTCACAAAATGGGACATGTCGATTATCTGAGTCGAAATCCAGTAGAAACAATGTGTGTCCTGAGAACCGTGCAACGAGCTGACACCACCGAGTGTACTACATTACAAGATTTTCAATAGAGAGACGAATTTTGTGAAGGAGTCTTGAAAAATCCTAGCGGCTACAGTGATTTTTATGTGCGAGATGGTGCCGGTGTAACTGCAGGCGACTCTCCAGTGTTTTGTTCCGGTGGCGGCTCGGTTACAAACGATGCGCCAGTACCATGATAAGTCGTCTCACATTGGATGGGAAAAATGTATTTCTAAAATGAGAGAGGATCTGTTTTGGCCTAAGATGGGGAAATGCCTCAAGAAATATATCAGGAATTGTCGAGCTTGCGTTCTTGGGAAGTCCCATACAGGGCGTCGATTAGGACTATGGCAGAAAGGCGAACGACCGAAAGACATCTTAGACACGTGGCATGTGGACCACGCAGGCCCACTATTGAAATCGCACGGATGTACTCAGATTTTGGTCATTGTTGATGCTTTTTCGAAATACTGCAGCCTGAAGCCGATTAAGTCAAAAACATCGGAAGATTCAATCAAGGCACTTTTCTCAGTGTTCAAACAATTGGGAAAACCCAGACGTATAATCGCAGATAGAGGAACTGCCTTCACGTCTACCATGTTCCGAAACTTCTTGAGTGAACAACAGGTAGAACTTCATCACATCGCCACTGGTATGCCACGTGGAAATGGGCAGGTTGAAGGCGTGATGAGGACAGTTTTTAATCTATTGAGAGCCACTCTCACCGACCAAAAGGAATCGACTTGGGTTGAAGCATTAGCCGACATTGAGACTGTCATCAATTCCACGGTGCACGCAACGGCGGGGTTTGCACCTACAGTGTTGCAGTTAGGTTCAAATCCGAGGTTGCCAGCAACTGTCCAAATGTTGCCAGAGGTAGTGGCGACTGATAATTACATCGACCCAGAGGAGGCTGTCGTTCATACTGTAACCTTTCGACTTCCTTGACATTTTCTCGATGATTTTTTTTTCTCATTTGGTGTATTGTTGGTTGTCGCATTCCCTCGGATGAAATTTTGCGGAAACATACGAAACAAAAATAATGAGAAAGAAATATTTATGGATCCTACGTTGTGTTTTAATTTTCATTTTTGTTTAATTAGGTTCTAACGAGAGGCCGTACCTTCGAAAGGTTTTTCAAAATTAGAATTAAAACGATTGAGCACACTTCACTTAAATTTTATTTAACAAATAATCGAGTGTGGTGGTGTTTGGTCCCAACAAATGATAGAAACAAATAAATGAATTTAATAACGAAAGTTGGTGGCAATTTGACCCAATGAGATTTGACTCGCGGCCCTCGAATTGAGATCAGACTCATGAATAAATGGCTGAACTGGACAAATATAGGAGTTTATGGCGCGAACAGCATTATACGAGTTTGAGCTGCGAACTATGTGATCCGATTTAGATTACAATTCTTTCCCCAATTAAATTGAACCCGACGCGATGTCCTGGAATCTCATAGATCACCCCGGTCTACTCCGGTGGTCGAAAATAAAAGGGAAAAAAGGTTCTAACAGGGCCAAAGGGTACCTCTCTTCACGTGTCAGCTGGCCTATTTTGGTCGCTGGCCCCCTTGGGGGTGACGCGGCTAATTTTGTGCTCTTACGCCGGACCACAGCTTATTGAGTGCGACGGACACTGGCGGTAGCTTCCCGATCTCGGGACTCCAAAACATACATAAGGAATGATACTGTTTTATAATAATTGCATAATGATTCCCCTTGACAAGAGCACGTTTCCCCAATCGGTAAATGCAAGAAGATCACATACTTCGCGATAGAGAATTTAATTCAAGATTCTAAAGAGTCACGTGGTCATCAAAAGCTCAAAGAAAATAATATAATCTTTACTTTAGAACGATAAAGAACTAAATGCTGTTTGGCTAATTAAAGCGCGGCTACAAATAATGTACAAAAATTAGAGAAATAATTTACCTTGTAAATGTAAAGAACGTGGTCACAAAATGGCTGCTGGAAGTACTGAACGTACCTAGGGCTACTTTGGAGAGATCAAACCCCGAGTGAATCAAAAAAGCCTTGTTTCCCGTCCCGCAATCGGTTTTATCATTTCTGGCGCACCCCACTTTCGCAACCCCTACTTGACCAAAGTGACCAATCAGCTCGGTTCTATTTTACGCCGACCGCGACACCCTTTCGATATCTCTAGAACTTTTGAAATTACAGTTTCCGTTTTTCCACCATAAATTTAAATGTTTAAATTTAGACTTTTGTTAGGACCAGACCTAATGTTCTAGTTCTTTTCTACGATAAAGCGCTCTGTTTTTTAATTTGCAATTCTCGCCCTTTAATTACAAATATGCCACAAATTTGAGAATGCAAAAAAAAAGTAAATTAACCTAATGAACATTAATTTTGTTCGCTCAATTTGAAGCCTGCTAACATCAAATTCATTAATTCAATTTTCCCCTGATTTTAACTGGACCACCCAAATTGTCGAACATGTAATTACAGTAAATTTATTGCAACGCTTCTTTTCCCCTGAACACTTGTTCCCCTTGGGCTATGTTTTGCCCCGGACGCGTACCTGCATTTTCAAAGAAAGGTTGGCAGATTTCACTTGAGGAGTGTGGTGCCACTCTTGTGAACAAAGCAACAATAAAATTCACAACTGACCAGCATTTCCGTCGCAAATGAACGGTATTTAAAATATTTCGTTGAAATTATTTTTAAAATTAAAATTCTTAATTTATCGAACCTATTCGGACCGTTACAATACTCAAGTGAGAATGACAAATATTGAAGATAAGCAAGCTGAACGTTTCAATGTGACTCGGTATGCCGCAAAATTATTTTCCCTTGGCGATTTGGTTGCGGTCGAAAATTCGCAATTGGCTGGTGGTGGCAAGTTGCAATCAAAGTACAGCGGGCCGTTCACTGTTCGAGCAATCCTCCCCAATGAGCGTTATCTCTTGTGGAGAAAAGGAAAACGCACCACCGTTGCGGCTTACGAGCAACTGCGAAGCTGGCCTGAGACTCAACCGGTCTGAACACATCAAAAATTGTGAGTAGGCATTTTTCATTTATTGTCATGGTGTAACGATCTTGCACACAGTAAAAAGTAGTATGTCTTAATTGTAGCGGTTGTGGCGCTCCCACAGACCGAAAGGTATAGTGGCGGCCGGGGAAAATGGGAATGACTTAAATTATTTTGGGCTGTATTTAAATAAATCTGTAATGGTTATCATTATAAAGATTTACCACAGGGACCGATTTCTTTGAATACCTGTGTTCTTAGAAGGAACGATTTAAGAAGGGTTTTGTTTGCAGGTGGTGACAGGCAAAAATTTGGCCCTATCGTAAATCTTTATAATGATAACCATTACAGTTTTATTTGAATACAGCCCAGAGTGATTCTCTCTCATTCTCATTTTCCCCGGCCGCCACTATATGAGTATGTGGCGATCCCACATGACTAATTGTAGAACTTGTGGCGATCCCACACGACTAGTTGTTGAACTTGTGGCGTTCCCACAGACCGAAGAGTATGAGTATGTGGCGTTCCCACATGACTTTATTGTAGTTGTGGCGATCCCACAATAATAAGGGAGTACCTTAAAAATGAGTTGAAAGTATGGCGATCCCATACAATTGAGAGTTAAGAAATTAGTGACAGTCAGTAGCGATCCTACACGAATGACACTGTTAAAACCATGGCTCTCTCACAGAGTACGAGGACTTTTAAGAGCCTTCGTACCGTATGTTTCGTTACTTCAGAGTACTGCTGTTTTGCATGATTCTAGTATTTCAACGCTGTCTTACCGGTGCGAGGACGCCCCGGGAACAGGATGGCCGTGTTAGCAGTCAACCATAGACACCACCCTGCGATCTGCACCTGAGGGTTCTATCATCTCCATCTCTATGGACTTCCAGCGGAGACGTCCATGCGCAATAGACTAAGACATTTGTTTCGGTTCAATTGCCTCCTACGAAGTTTGACGGATGTTTCCGCACCCAGGAGTTTGAACCTATGACACGCCAATTGCGTGTCCGGTAGGGTTTTTTCTCTTTACGCGTAGGGGTTTCGCACAATGTGGACCGTGATTTCAAATGAGGATAGATGCTTCAGATTAATGCAAAGATGTATTGGTGTTTCTGGTTCTACATTTACTTATCAACTAACTTAAAACTAACGAAAATGTACGAAAAGTAAATTCGCACCCCCTCTCCGTCATGGGTAGTACGCTGGTGGTCTTTTGCAAGATGTGACTGAGTGGGACTTTCCCACTATTGTGAAAGAGACCACCAACGTACCGGCACCGGGGATGATTGTCGACAGGAATATTGGAAGCGGCGTCATAAACTAAATTGGACCGGCCGCTCCAACATCCCGCCCCTCATTGAAGGCTTCCTTCAATATTAAATTTAAAAGATATATACAAATCAATTATGTATGACACATCGGTCTGCACATGTACAATTGAAACTTATGACTAAAGAACAAACGACAAAACAAAAAACAAAAAAAAACGAAATGAATACAAACAAACAAAAATAAGAAAATGGGTACTGTCACTAAAAGTTCAAAAAAGTTCGAACACTCTCACTGGTTAACTGTACATAGAGGCCATGGGTAAAACACACACTTTGTTTATTGAGCGGGTCACTTCACCTTTTGAAGTTTTTAAAGTCACCACACGCACACAACCATCCTTTCCTGGGTGTAGGCGAACGACACGTGCCAAGCGCCATTGAAGGGGTGGTGAATTGTCTTCCTTGATGACCGCTAACTCGCCCACTTCGATGTTTGGAAGACGCTGGTTCCACTTACGGCGGGATTGTAATTGCGTCAGGTAGTCCACGGACCACCTTTTCCAAAAATGGTGCCGAAGTTGTTCCACATATTGCCATCGAGACAGCCGGTTGATGGGCAAAGGCGTTACGTCATGCTCCACGGGGGCAGTGAGCAGATCACCTATTAAGAAGTGGCTTGGGGAAAGGGCGATTAGGTCATTGGGGTCGTTGGAGATGGGTGTCAAAGGACGTGAATTCAGGCAGGCTTCGATCTGTGTTAATACCGTGTGCATCTCCTCATATGTTAGTGATGTCAGACCAATCACTCTTTTAAGGTGTGACTTTACGGACCGGATACCTGCCTCCCATATCCCACCGTGATGGGGACTATGGGGAGGAATGAAATGCCACCGGACCGTACGATCGGCTAGCCGGTCAATTACATCGCGTTCGAATTTTTGCGACTTTAACATTTCGCCAAGTTCGGATAATTCATTACGAGCACCCACAAAATTCGTTCCGTTGTCCGAATATAAATTTGCAACGTGCCCGCGACGGGATATGAAGCGTTTGAGAGCGCCCAAAAACGATTGAGAACTCAAATCTCCGACGAGCTCTAAATGTAACGCTTTGGTCGCAAAGCAGACAAACAGGGCGATATAACCCTTTACCGTCCTTTTGCCTCTACCTCGACCCTCTTTCAGGTACACTGGACCGCCAAAGTCAACGCCGCTGTTGAGAAAAGGTCGGGCCGGTTGAACGCGATCTTTGGGCAAATCACCCATTAATTGAGACGATGTCGTCGGGTTTGCTCGGAGGCATTTGAGGCAATTGTGAATGATTCGCCGCACCACGGAGCGCCCCGACATGGGCCAGTACCTTTGTCGCAGAGAGGCCAGTGTAGCCTGAGGGCCGGCATGTAATAATGAGATGTGCTCCGATTGAACGATTAATTCGGTGATTTTGCACTTGGGTAACACTATTGGGTGCTTAACGTCCGAATGAGCGCCGGAATTTCTTAAACGACCTCCGACACGTATGAGTCCGCTATCGTCGAGGAAAGGGTTGAGTGATATCAGACGACTTTTCTTGCTGACTTGACGACCGCCCTCGAGTTCTTTGATTTCGGTACTAAACGCTTGATGCTGTACGTTTTTTAGGATGATAAGCATTGATCTTTGTAATTCAGATACCTTCAAGGGACCGGTGTGCTTTGTGATGGGCTTTCGACAGTTTTCCGCGAATCGTAAACAGTACGACAACACGCGTTGTAGTTTGCGCAACGATGAAAATCGAGTCAAAAAATCTGGTGGTAACATTTTCTCGGAAGTTATCGCGACAGCAACCACACGTCGTTGTTCCGGCAACTCCTGGTCGTTGGCGAAGTTTGGATTCGTCTGACAGTACTTCGGCCAATGCTGTGCCTCGTCTGACAACCAGGATGGCCCGTGCCACCATAATGGAGAATCAATCAATTCGCGGGGTGAACAGCCTCGCGAAATTATGTCAGAGGGATTGTCTTTGGTGTTGACGTAACTCCAGACGCAATTTTTCGTTAACACCTGAATCTCGAAAACACGGTTTGCGACGAACGTTTTCCAAGTCGCTGGCTCGGCCGCTAACCACGACAAAACGATTTGATAATCCGTCCAACAGCATGTCTTCGCGATGGGCAAATTCAAAGATTGTCTTAGGCTAGCAATTAACTTTGATAGCAACAACGCCCCGCAGAGCTCCAAGCGAGGGAGAGTTATTGTCTTGACGGGTGCCACTCGAGATTTAGCGCAAAGTAACCGGGTTTGATGGGGTGTCGCGGTGTTTAAGGATCTGATATAGATGCATGCTCCGTAAGCGCGTTCGGATGCATCGCAAAAACCGTGGAGTTCGAATCCAATGGGATTCTGATTCGAAGTTACCTGCCGAGGAATCTCCAACTGATTCAATTCAGGTAAGCCGGCAATGAATGAATCCCAGGTTGTCAGGATCCTTATTGGGACGGACTCATCCCACCCAACATTTAACGACCATAGCGACTGGATCATTAATTTTGCAATTAGGATGACCGGACCCACAAGACCGAGAGGGTCAAAAATCTGCGCGGTGATTGATAAGATTCGTCGCTTGGTTACCCGATTTCCTGACTGGATCTGACATATGGAATATTTTAACGCGTCATGTGTGCAATTCCATAATAAACCTAATGTTTTGGAGTCGCCATGTTTATCGAAATTCACCATGACTTCATTTTCACTTAACGTGGGCAATAGCTCGGGGCAATTTGATGCCCATTTCTTTAACGGGAAACAGTCTCTGTCAAGGATTGCCACTATATTGTCGCGTAACGCGCGCGCTTCGCGAACCGTTTTTGCTCCAGTTAGCAGGTCGTCCACATACGTGTCCTGCATGATTGACCGCTGAGCTTCGGGATTATTTGAGCCTTCTTCCAGCGCTACCTGTTGTATGCATCGCGTAGCCAGGTAGGACGATGACGCCATGCCGTAGGTAACCGTGTTAAGCTCGTAAACTTGAACCGGATGGGACGGGTCGCGACGCCATAAAATTCGTTGGTACTTTCTGTCCTCTTTGTCCAATTGTATTTGCCGATACATTTTTGTTATATCCGCGGATATCACGATGTTATGCAACCTAAAACGCGTAATGATGGCGAAGAGATCCTGTTGTACCACCGGACCTACCATTAATTTGTCGTTTAGACTGACACCGTTAGAGGTTTTGGCCGATGCGTCAAAGACTACGCGCAATTTAGTGGAAACACTGGACTCTTTTACTACCGAATGATGAGGTAAAAAATACCCGTCGTTGGAGAACATTTCGCAATCTTCGATTGTTACCGGGGACATGTGATGCAACGATTGATATTCGTCCAAGAACAATTGATAGGAAACGCGCAAATCCGGAGATCTTTTTAATCGTCTTTCAAGACCGTGTAACCTTTTCAAAGCGATGTCATAAGACGACCCTAACTCTTTTGAATTGTCTTTGAATGGTAGTCTGACTGTGAATCGGCCGTCATTGTCGCGTTTGACGGTGGAGATGAAATGTGTCTCACACGCTCGATCAGCGGAAGTTAGCGCTTTGTGAACCGGAGTTTCCTCAATTTCCCAAAATTTCGCAATTCGAGCGTCGAGAGGATTCACTGCGCTGGTTACGACGTGTAAATTCGTCATGGAATTTTGCGGAAGTTTGGCAGGTAGACGCATTGCGCCCCCGGCTATCCATCCCAGGTGGGTCTTTTGGAAAACAGGGTGCACTTTGGTGGCCTTGATTTGACCGACACAGAGGAGGTCCCAAAAGATTTCAGCACCGATTAGAATATCTATGGGACCGGAATGATGAAATTGCGGATCCGCTAGCTTGATGTTATTTGGGATTTGGAGGAGACTTGCATTTATCGATTCCGCCGGCACTGAATGAGTTATGATCGGTACTACAAGACAATTCAAGTTAGCACCGAACGCATTGTGAAATGACTTGACTTGCAGACTGGCGATTTTATTGACAATGCTGCCGTTAGCATTACCAATTCCGGTGACGCGGATGTTGGTTTCTTTCGAATTGACCCTTAAACGTTTGCAAGTTTCGACCGTTACGAAGTTGGATTGAGACCCAACATCAATCAATGCACGACACGATTGATATTGGCCGGTGTTGTCTCGTACGAGAATGACTGCTGTTGATAAAAGTACCTGCGATTCGTAACTATGACAGTGATGGTTAGCTACGATCGGGGTGTCTTCAGCCGCGTTCGTTGTCACAGGTGCTGCGGGTTCCGTCAAATGGAGCAACGAGTTGTGCATTTTATTACAAATTTTACAAACTCCTGACTTGCACTGGGACGCGGAATGTGAAGTGCTCTTCAAGCAATTGAAACACAATTTTAACCTTTTGACTTCGGCGATCCGAGCCGAAACGGACAAATTTAAAAATTGTTTGCATTGATACATAAAATGGTTTTGATTGCACAACTTGCACGAGGGCTGTTGCGTAGCCAAGTTGGAGGAAGATCTCGTGAACGGCGCTTTTGATTTCTGTTGCGGAGTTGACTTGGATTGAACGTCACGGTTCTTTTCGGGGTTTTTGTGAAATTGGATCGCTTCCCATACGCGACAGCGATCTTTGAGGTACGCGTACATGTCCTTTAGCGTTGGCATCGTTTTTTTGTTGGTTGTTTCCCATTCCCGCATGGTAAATGCATCTAATTTTAATTCGATTAAATGGATTATTAAAAGATCCCATGTTTTCGTCGGCGCATCTAACGTTTTTAACACTTTCAAGTGCAAATCTACCTTGTCGATAAGTTGCCTCAGAGACGCGGGAGAATCTTTTGTGACGTTGGGTAAATCGAATAACGCGCGAATATGATTTTTTATGATCAAACGTTGATCGTCATACCTTTCTTTCAGCAAAGCAATCGCGATTGGATAATTTTCGGTGGTGATGCCTAAAGATTTGATCACGCTACTGGCTTCTCATGTGACGCACAAATTTAAATACTGAAATTTCTGTATCGGCGACAAAGATGCGTTGCTGTGAATTAGCGAATCAAATCTCTGATAAAATGAGAGCCACTGCTCCCAGCTTCCATCGAAAGAAGGTAAACTCATAGTCGGAAGCGCTACCGGTACGAAGTTCGGATTGGTAACCGATTGATTTGAATGACGAGTGTTCGCGTTTGGCGTTTCCGATTTCGCCGCGTTGAGGATTGTGTTGACGCGAGCCACCGCTGCGCTAAAATTGTTTTCGAACTCTTCGCGGTAGTTGATCTGCTCATCTAACGCGTCTCCTTCATCGACCTCAAATTCGATTTGTTTTTGGACGTTATCAAATTCGCTCTCTAAGTTTTTAAATTTCTCAAATCTCACTTGTAGTTGATCAAAATTCGGATTTTCTTGGTTGAGCTCGTCGACCATCGAAACAAACTTTGTGAGGCGGGCCTTCAATGCCCCTGTGGATTTGATTAATGCAGCTAATGATAGCTCAGGCATTTTGAAAGTTATGTACGAACGTTATGTAATGTAACCAACCGCCTTAATGACTAAATTCGTTCTGACTAAACGATGGTTTTTACTTCAAACCGCGATTTGAGGTATGCACACAATTTGGAAGGTTGGTGAGTGATAAGAAATGTGGATGAGAAGGAAGCCACTGACCTGCACTTTCCTTTGCTCTACGGGGGGTGTCGTCGCTGCCTCGGGAACCTCTGGGCCTGCAGATGGATTCGTCGCAATCTCGATTACGATCCTGGTTCGCTGCGAGGGCGCTCGATTGTTGCACTGGACTTTGATTGCACTGAAGCACTACTTTTTGATACACATCCGGCTCGAAGGACCAATAAAATGTTTCGGTTCAATTGCCTCCTACGAAGTTTGACGGATGTTTCCGCACCCAGGAGTTTGAACCTATGACACGCCAATTGCGTGTCCGGTAGGGTTTTTTCTCTTTACGCGTAGGGGTTTCGCACAATGTGGACCGTGATTTCAAATGAGGATAGATGCTTCAGATTAATGCAAAGATGTATTGGTGTTTCTGGTTCTACATTTACTTATCAACTAACTTAAAACTAACGAAAATGTACGAAAAGTAAATTCGCACCCCCTCTCCGTCATGGGTAGTACGCTGGTGGTCTTTTGCAAGATGTGACTGAGTGGGACTTTCCCACTATTGTGAAAGAGACCACCAACGTACCGGCACCGGGGATGATTGTCGACAGGAATATTGGAAGCCGCGTCATAAACTAAATTGGACCGGTCGCTCCAACAACATTATTATCATTATTATTATTATCGAGATCTCATGTACGCGGGTAGCACGGTGTGGTGGCAGGGAGGTTAATGTAATATAAGTTTGTTATTATTCAGTGTGTGTTTGTGGGTGTTCACCCCCGAAAGCTAACATATATCAGAAGAAATTAATATAAAAAAGAGTATCTTGTGTTTTCATCGCACAAAACCCTCTAACTAAAGTTAGTGTGGACCGCTTAAAACGTTTTCAGTGAAGTAATATGTTCCTATAGTTTATTTTTTAATCAAAAAACCACAACACCGCAATTTACACCCAAAATAGAGCTGACAACATTGTACACTTTTGACATAGGGTGAAAAATTTCATCATATAAAAATTGAAGTTATTAGAGATATTAGTAGCGCAGCATGTTAATAAAGTTAATAACAACTAATTTGAGAGTTTAACAAATGTCTTACTTTGGGAGGCATTTTTAATAACACGTTCAAATTTTAGCTGCGAGTTTCTGTACTTTCAAGGACATTATAAATGACAGACGTTGGCTGGTATGGCCAATAGATATCATTAAATTCCCTAAATTTAGTAAAATTTTATATTTACAAACCTAAATCAACAGGTCGTGGTTCTTTGATTAAAAAATAGACTATATCTGTTTCTTATGAACTTATATAGATTTTAGTTTTATATTTGTTAGGATATTTTTTTGTTTTGTTTAATAAATTCTGTATGCAAGTACAGATGTTACTTTTCGCTTCATAAATTAATTTGTTCCTGGTGACTGCTGTATCGAGGCGAATGAAATTTTCCAATCACTCAAAAGAAAACATTATAAAAAAAAAACAAAATAAAGAAATATAGAATGTTTTCGAGAATTACATGAATTTTTGGAATCGGATCTGAATCTCTGAATATTGTCTTAGTTGTCTTCTTTTACACTAAGCATTACTTTTGTGAATTGACTTTTTTTGTTAAATCTTACTTTAAGAACATTTTCTTTATTTGAATACACATAGGATTTTTTCCTACTTTGTATATGTCTTAATTATCTAACATTCTTATTCCCCTTTTACTTTTTTTTTCTTTTCTTTGAGGTTAAGTAGAATAGCTGTTGCTAGACTTCGCCTCATCTTTGTATTTTGTTTGTCTACATTTTTATATTGACTTTTTTTTAATGTAAGTATTGTATTGTATGCTTCTTTTTTTTCTTTAATAAAGTCATTAATTATTATTAATTGGAGGAATTGCCAGAATTATTCCGAATTGATTTGAATTACAACGGAATTAGCTGAATGAATTGATTTGCACAACAAATTTTAGATCTGTTGCCCGCTCGGCTCAAACCAATATAACGAACGAAATAATATGAAGTGCTTGTGTAAAGTTTGCAATAAAGAACTTCTGTGCAGCAGAGTAACCTGTTGAAACATGCGAAAGGAAAAAAACCATTTAGCTAACATGAGATCCGTTACGTTAACGCACTGAATTTGATTTGTGTTTACAGATACATCATAAATTGAACTTGGCAAAAATTTAAACAAACCGAAACTAAACGTGTATTTTTCGAGAAGCATAATGTTGCAACACATGTTGTGGACCATTTATTCCCACAGCTGAAGGATTCTTTTCCAGATTCCAAAATTTGTAAAAAAATGCAATTAAAACGCAGTGTTCGCATATCATAAAAAAATGTCTTGGACAAATGCGAAACCGAAAATTTGGTTGTTTATTTACGACAAAACAAATCTTCAATTTTAGTGGACAAATCAACAGACATTTCAACTAAAAAAGCATTCTGCATTTTGGTTAGGTATACGAAGGAACTAAAACTACAAACACAACTTTTAGAACTGCTAACAACAGACGGAAGCGCAGTTAATTTATATCGTCAATTTAAAGACTATTTATAAAGTCACAATATTTCTGTGACCTGTGACGAATATAATTGGGATTGCGTCAAATGGTACCAGTGTTATGAATGATAGGCAAATAGAACTCTCTTTTCACGTGTCAATCTGATGTACCTGATGCTTTGCTAATTCGCTGTGTGTGCCATTCTGCAGCCATTATCGCAAGTAGTGTTTATGAACAATAACCGCGTACACCGGAAGAATTGATTCGCAATATTTATAACTATATATCGGGAAGTGCTAAACGTTCTTTAGAGCTGTAAGAAATTCAAGAGCTTATGAACATTGAACATTGTAAAACTTTGAATATCTCCGCCACAAGATGGTTGTCCCATCATGCCTCCATTACCAGAGCAATGGGATGCTCTGCAACAATTTTTTCAGTTGGCTGCATTTCAAGACAAATTAAAATCGGCCGAAAATATACTTTGTCAAATGCAGGATGTTTATACTGGGTGCCCCAAAATTCGCGGAACAACGTAGTAGTACGTTGTTAAGTAGTCATTAAGAGATCAGGTAAAAATGTTTAAAAAAATCAATCTTCTTTTTTGTAGAAGATATGGACCTATTCGTTACACTAAATGTGGCAACATTTAAAAACATTCTATGCATCCCAATAGTCTGCAAATATTTCATTTTTGTTGTATCCATGGAAATGAGAGGAAAAAATCAAAGCCATGTTGCCGCACGCTATTTGAGGTAAAACGAACATAAAATTACTACTTGGAAATGCTGGAAATAATGAAGAAAATAATTGCAAACCTGATCACAATCGTTCAAAATTATTAGGCCACTGGTTAGTAAAAGACAAATAGTCAAAATCTTTTCTATTATTTAAAATAAATGAGATCAAAGCTGCATCTTTTGGGCCCCCATATCTTCAAATCTAAGAGGTATAGAATTTTTAAATTATTTTTCTCGTTATTTTCTAACATGAATTGACATTGCCTCATTCCCCGAATTTTGGGGCACCCAGTATAAAGTGTTATTTATTATTTTTAAAATATGTTTTAATTTTATAAATGACTTTAACGCATTATTCCAAAGTAGGTATGTTTTAATGCATAAACTCTATGAATCGCAAAACATTTTAACACAAATTTGTGCTAATTTTGTAAAAGTTGAAGTAAGTATGTTTAAAGAAAGTCTTGAGCAAAGTAACTCTCAAACATCCAAATTGCCATTTACCTTTAAATACAATAATTGTAGGAATCGAATATTCAAAGATGCTAGATGTTTTATCAGCTCAAGATAAGGAAAAATTTTGAAAAAAAAGTTTATTGTTTTATATAACAGCTGCTACAGAAATCCAAGACAGACTCCTAATTCAGAATATTTTTTTAAAACCTACGCTTCCTTGATCCCCATATTGCATTTAATCAGAAGTTACGTTCTGATTCGGGAGTCAATAGCTTTTCATTTCAAAAACCACACTAACTAACAGATTTAAGTGTGGAATAGCAAAGACTAACAGTTTTTTGAACAGGAAATAACTGGTTTTCAAGGTATGTCTGCTGTTATGCACCTACCCTATCTCGGCCCTTTGAATGTCATGATAGCGTGACTCACTGTTATGATAACGTTAGGATTCTTACAATGAACTACGAGTGTGTACCCGTATGTATTTTACAATGAGTGAGAAGATAGAAATGGTTGTGATCGCATTAGTTTTAAGCAGAGTAGTAGTAAGAAATCCTTACAAAAGATTCAGAGTAAAACGAGTCTTCAGCTTAGGTAAGTTGTATTTTATCTCCTACAAATAGGTAGATTCGTCCGTGTTTACGTGATACCCTCGAAGAACCGGAACGTTAATAAACTGGTGCAGTTGGTAGGATCCGTAAAAATTTAAATGTTAACTTCGGAAAAGAACTGCAACGCTGAAGAAAGAAGAAAACTTGGGTGGAAGAATCATCGAACATCCCATGTTTCTCAACTCTACACTAATCCAAGTTCAAATTGAGAGTCATTTTTGTTACTTTTACAAATTAAATTAATTTTCTTGTGTTTAACTTATTTTTTATTGGGTAAGATGAGCATCCTGAATCAATAATTAATGGTTTTTTAAATTAATACTAATTTCTAATTAAAGTAATGAGTATGTAAGCATTTATTAACGATTAAAAAGAAAACCGTTCGGGTGGCCGGTTTTTTTGCCGGTCATTGTATTTCTTTATTTATTTTTAGAAGAAACTGTGGGTTTGTATACAGAGCACGAGTTTCTTGAGCATTTCCGTATAAGTCGTGACCATGTAGATCAAATTCAGACGAGATTTGCTCAAAGTGACCATTTTAGACATTAAAGACATTATGGTCAATATGGAAAACTGTCTGCATCGGACCACACTACACTACACACCGCAGTTCGTAATCAGAAAAACTGTTCCAACATAAAATTATCACCTAGGACAGGACAGTTCAGTTCAGTCCTGTATCAGGCATCCGCACTACCCAATCGTGAACTAATTCGGAACCGATTTGTAACCGTTAAAAATATTTATGTTGGATCAAACCTATTATCATCATTTAACTCATCTGAGTCATAAACAGTTATGCTGGGATCCACCCTCGGTCTCGTACTCTGACTATTCTCAAGTTGCCTTTTTATTGTTTTAATTAACCATTTATCTATTATTATTATTTTTAATATACACAGTACACACAATTACACATAACCTAGACATGTCAGATTTGACAGCAGTAACAATAAGTGCAGTGACAGTCGCACATACACACAACAGGCACGACACTTTATAGCCATGGCCTTGACGCACGGTACAGAAGTATAAACTTACAATCACGAAAAATTTGAAATTGAACCGCGAAACATTAAAATAGATGAGAACATAAATCTTGCTGTTTTAAGTTTTTTTTTCGAGTTTAAAGAGTTTAATGTATGTACTGAAAAATTTATTGAATCTACAGATGTACTGAAAAATGAGTCATAGTACTGATTTCAGTACAATTGTACTGTCAAGAACAACCTTGCTTTCTATGACGCCACAAGATGGACAGGGCCCGTCCTGCTGACAGCTTCTGACACGATTCTCAAATTTACAAAATATATTCACTTTCTGACTTCTTCAGTCACTAAAATGTTAATGGATTTTAATGCCACAAGAAAAAAAAAAAAACACGTTTCTTTTTAACATTTTGAAAGGCACAACTTAAAATACGACACTTTTTAAGCTTCAGTAGAACATCCACTCTTAGCAAATTTCTAGTCTCAACTAACAATGATTCGTTCTTGTTAAACGTGAAATAACCTCGACTTTGGCGCCAAGAATGACATAAATGCCATCTCGCGGATGAAAAACGAATTTATCTTAACTCCCTTTTGATGTTCGATGCAGGATGAGTTTATGAACTCACCCATGATATTAACTAAAAATTTCTTTTTTTTATGTTACTTTAGAAATACATATGCGATATTCTAGTATTTTCTCCGACGATATCGACACTTTTAGCATCGTCATTATGAAAAATTACATCTGATTGTACGTTGAAAGACTTTTTAATGTTATGTACATACACTGCCGCTCAAAAAATTCCGGACACTTCATTTTTTTTAAATTTAAAGTTCTTAATTTATTTTTTGTGAAAATTTAAGTCAAGTAATCAATTAATTAATGCCTTAGCAGGGTTTTAAAAGAAAATGCTAATTATTATATTGTACTCTTTAGGGCAACACCTGCATTAAGTGATTTTCGCACTTTATGCGTATCTAAAATTATTCATTTACAAAGTTGCCTTATGTTTTGATTGGTTCTTTTTTCAAAGCTACATTTCAGATAACAGATTTGACTCATTTGTGTACCATGCTACCTGAAATTGCTGCTCAAATTGTAGCTTTTAACAACGATGGCCGAAGTATGCGGTATATTGCACAACACCTTAATATACCGCGAAGTACTGTGCAAGACGCACTCTCGCGGTTCCGTGAAACACATGGATTCACGAGAAGGCCGGATCTGATCATAGCAGGTCAACAACTGATCGAGATGACCGTTTTCTGTGTCTTTCTGTATTGCGAGATAGGGGATTGCCATCAACTATCCTTGCTGGACGATTAGCTGATGTTCGTGGAGTTACGATTTCAGCCCCAACAGGCCGAAGGAGACTGAAGGAAAGAGGTTTGTCTGCGAAAACACCAGCTACAGGCCCCTAGATTAACGGAGGACATCGAAGAGCTCGGCTTGAGTTTGCACACCAGTATGTGAATTGAGGCGACAGCGAATGGAAGAACGTGCTCTTCACAGATGAATCCAGATTTAATCTTAGATCACCAGACGGTTGTGAGAAGGTGTGGCGAAGACCAGGGGAGCGACACAGTCAATGCTGCATATCTCCCAGAAGTGGATATAATGGAGGCAGTATTATGATCTGGGCTGGTATATCTTTAGAGGCCCACACCGATTTGGTGTTTGTTGAAAACGGCGCAATGACGGCACATAGGTACATCCTGGAATGTGTAGAATCTCATGTGCTTCCCTATGCGCCATTTATTGGCGAGAATTTTCTTTTTATGGATGACAATGCTCGCCCGCACATGGCGAGAATTGTCGTTCGATATTTGGAACAAGTTGGTATACGACTTCTTCCGTGGCCAGCCAATAGTCCCGACTTGAATCCAATAGAGCACGTCTGGGATTTTCTTGACAAAAGAGTGAGACGTCGCCAACTCCGACCGGAGACGTTGAATGGCTTAAGAGTGGCTCTGGAGGAAGAATGTGCTCAAATACCTCAAGATTACATTGCCACTCTCATTCAAAGTATGCCAAATCGTTTAAGAGACGTTATAAGAGCTCGCGGTGGTAACACCCGTTATTAATATTGAATTAGTAGTGTTATTGTAGGTCTTAATTGCATGTTAATTGATCAAATATTTCATTATTTTTGTAAATTTAACATTTCTTCATTTCGTTTTCTCATTGTAAAGATGGTGTTACTTATTTAAACACAATTTAAGAGATTTCATGATTTTTCATGTACCACAATAACAGTTTTGTTGGTGTCCGGAATTTTTTGAGCGGCAGTGTACACCATGATATCGTGGTATAACTCACCTTTTTGTCAGCGTTGAATTTTTTGCCGATATCTTTAAAAATACGATGATTTTGTATGCCCTGAAGTTGTTCTCCAGCAAATTCTTGTCTTTCAGAAGCGGTTAAACGAAGTTTACCTACTTCAAAATCGTGCCCTACATGTGTCTGAATATAGTTGACACTAATACGACCTTCATTCTCTTCAACAATTTTTAAGAGTGCTGGGCAACTAGCGTTGATTTTATTGGATCCTCTTAATTTTAATGCCCGTTGTCTTTCAGGCTTTTGTAAGTTTAATTTGTAAAATCCACTTCTATTGCACACATAATATGTGTTTTTTTTTAACCATGCCTAGATATCGAATTTGAAAACACATATGATGAATTAGTTTCTTTTTCCAAATCTTCTTTCCAGCTTTTGAACTCATCCAATGAAGAAAAATCGTTTTTCTCATGCTTAATATAAAGTTGATGACTAGCTGTGAGATATTTATCCAGTTATTCAAAAACCCCCACTTTATTTTTGCATAAGGGGCAGACTTTCCCTTTATTCAAATTAATAAAATTACTGTGGAATTCGCTTATAATGGCCTTGGAAGGACCAAGCCAATTGGTCCATTATAACCGAGTGTCCATCTCGTCAGAATCTCAATTAAATGCATTGATACATTAATATACCATGAAATCGAAAAAATAAACAAACATACATATTTCAAAAACATCCATATGTAGAGGTACATGTATTGAATGCATCTTTTAAATAATTCATATTAATTTCCAAAAAAGTGTTATTTTCATTTGAAGACAACGAGCTTTTATATACACTTATTTTGTACTGTCATTTGAACTTTATTTAACACTGAAATAATTGTACCGTTGTGCTCTTCTTGCTGGAAATATTGTAGTAATTTTCTAGTACAGGATAATGCTTCTTCAGCTGTTACTACATTTAGGGAAAGTGTGGGTAAAACCGGATACTTAAGATTTGAAAATCTTTGTGCAACTACCCAAATGTCCGATAAATTCTGTAATTAATCTGGGTATAGTCCGTACAATATTTTATTGAAACAATACAACAAATTAAAGTTTAACATACTTTCTTTCTCATAATTTAATTTTTAGCAAATGTCTGTTTATTTCCCATTTTACCCATACTTGTTGGTAAAATGGGATAGGGTACATAACATTGAAATGACATCTCAAATACAGATTTAATGAAGCTAGTACATATCTACATTTATCGCACGTAAAGTCTGCGTCGTCACTCGCTACCCCTGCACAGGCATTGTGGACCCACTTTTCACATAATGAACAACGGATCTACCCTTCTCGGCTCTTACTTGGTTTATGCTTCTTACCAACGGTTATTTTTCTTTTCATTTTTTGTTGACACTCATTCTTGTTTCCCCTTTTCTGTTTCCCTTTTAAAGAAGCATTCAACTCATCTTTATAAGGTGTACTTGTTAGTATAGCTGCTTTGCCTCTATTTTTGCTTGTTTTCTTATTTCTTGAAGAAGTTTTTGGATACGGACATATGGTCTCTGGTAGAATTACTTGAGAAGGTCCGGGTTCAGGGGAAATAACTTTGGACGTTGAGGCTTCAGGTGAAGATGGAGAAGTTTGGTGCATCGACTGTTCTTACTCTTCTTGTATAGACGATTCCCTAGCTGTATCTTGAGTTAGGGGTGGAGTAGTTTCGTGAATTGGCTCTTGGGTCAATTCTTCCTCTTCTTCAGGTATTTCTGGTACATCAGTGCGGATAGCATTAGCAAACATATCATTCGTAAAAACATGACGATCGATTGGATACAGTCCAGTTTTTGCAAAACCGTGGATTGCGACTAAGAGAGTTGCTGCCCTCAAATATGCTTTCCTAAATAAATTGGCGATCTGATAAATTGTCACTACTTGTCCAGGATTATTTCTCATAAATGTTTCAACTTCTTGGCTATCAAACGTTGACAAAGGAGCCATAAATGAGACGTCGAGTGGTTGCATTCGGTGGCTGCAGTGAGGAGGCAAACATACAAGTGTTAGTCCATGATCCCTGGCTTTGTCAATCACTGCGATATTTTGAGTATGGGTTTTGTGGCCGTCCATAATCAGTAAAGTTGGATTTTCTTTTGATGCCCTAGTAAATGTTAGAAAGTGGTGAAACCATTTTTCAAAGAGTTCCTTTTGCATCCATTCTGATTCAGCCTTCATGCGCACACGTGGACATAAGCATGGGTGGAACGTATGCTCCTGCAGCGTTCATGCAAATTACTGCAGTGGCCCAAGTTCCACGTTCAGCTGATGTAAGGGTGCCAACTTGCTTTCTGTTCCGCAATGCAATTATTTTTGAAGGACGCCCCTGTCCCTGTACCGTAGTTAATTTAGTCTCATCAACGTTAAATATTCGTGATGGTAAAAATTTATATTGATTTTGAACAGGCTCCAATATACACTCCGCCAAAAAAGTTAAGGATATTGTTGTTTGTGACCAGCAAATGAAGAAAAGGGAACAAAATCAAAACAAATGTTTAATTCCATTCGTTTTTAGCCAAATCAATACGAAACCAAAAAAAAGTCAAATTTTTAAAAATAAAAAAAAATAAAATTAAATTACATAAATTAAATAATTTTTGTTTTGATTTCAAATAACGGGTGCTTCGTCTTCGTAGCCGTATAGCTTATCAAATACGACGTGGGATACTTCGAATTAAGTTCTCAATCTCCTCCTGGGGATCTGTTGCCACAAAATAGGAAGCAACTCACTCAATTCCCGAATATTCTCTGGATAAGGCAAATGGTCGGTCAGACCGTTTCCAAGAAGATCCCAAGGCGTGTTCAATGGAGTTGAGGTCCGGAGATCGTGCAGGTGCAAAAATGTTGAATTCCGTGCAAATCTATCGTTTCCAAAACCTATTGTGTTCTGTGCGGACGAGCCTTATCGTCCACATATACGAAGTTGTTACGAATAGCAGCTTGATTACCTGTTTTCCGTCATAGTCCTTTGGCAAACATAGAGATCAGTGCGCCCTCCAACACAGACGCTTACATACACCATAAGAGACCCATCCCGAAAAGGTGCTCTAGTTTCCATAAATCGTTGTAAACACCGTTCATTTGATCTCCCCCAACCTCGTACACGACCACTATCGCTATAAGACCAAATCGTGACTCATCCCCAACCAGAACAATGTCCCATTCCACTACCCAATTTTTATGTTTTCTTGTCCACTCTAAACACGCTGCATGATCAGCGTGTTTCTTACTGTTTCAACGTGAACTGTTGGTCCGCCAGCATGTCGTAAGGCATTTCATACTTTAGTGGAGTAACGTCAAAGAGTAACTATATAAAGAGGGCTCACTAGAAAGAAAAGTCATGTTTCTTGACAAAGATGGGAGATGTACCCCCGTTTAAATGTCCTCTCGGTTGAAATCGGATATTTTCCTACGTTATCGTGAATTCAACCAAGAATACCAAGATCAACGCTTGCAATTGGTCAATTTTCTGAACAAACACGTGGTCTGGGAGGAAAACATAACCAAAAACCAAAGTTTTTAAAGTGTCGAACTAGATAGATACGAACAGCCGTGCTATTTTATATTATCTATTTGTTAAAAGCTAAGGTGTTGACATTATGAATCCATCGAGCAAAAAATCTAAAAGGGGAGGAAATGTTTGTGCGTACAAAGGATGTACAAATAAATATTACTCTTGTTCAAGTGACATAAAGTTTTTTCACTTTCCGAGTGATGAGACAATGTACGTTGGTAGTTCTTCAAAAGTGTTATATAAATCGTGATTATTTATAAATTACCTATTAATTTTTGAAGGTGCAAGCAATGGATTAACCTTTGTGGGCGTGCTGATTTATTGTGCAAAAGTCACAAGGACCTTCGTAACTCATATCGTGTGTGCAGTGCACATTTTCATAATGAAATGTTTGTAAATATTACAAACAAAAAAAGTCTCTTGACAATGGCGATTCCAACAGCCTATTCAGTGGATGTTAGCGCAGGTATGTTCAAATGGTAGCTGGCGGAAGCAAATTTATATTATTTGTTCATCATTTTTAGCTGCTTCAAACTCACGTAAGAGACAATTAAGAGAAGAAAGTTTGGTACCAGCAAAAAAAATTAAAATAATAGAAAATACTATTCTTCGTAAGTTATTCTTTATTAAGTTATTATGTATCTATATTTATTTCAATTAATAGCGGCAGGACCGGAAATATCCAATCCAGAGATTGCTGTACCGTTGACTTCTTCAGTTGAACTCCAAACACCATGTGTACTGACAGCAAACACCCCAAGAAAAAAGAAATTGCGAAAACAAGTAAAAACTTTGGAGAAGGAGAACAATCGATTGAGAAAAGAAGTTGAGGAATTAAAGCTGCAATCATCACCTAATTTAAACCAATTTCAAAAGCTATGTGACCATTTCTTGCCAGAGCAAATTTCCAGTTTTGTTAAAGTTCAGGCAAATCAAACTAATCGAAGTGAGAATGGGAGGAGATATTCTGATGAGTTTAAAAGATTGTGTATATCACATTACTTTCTGGGCCCTAAATGCTACAAGCAGTTACAGAAAACATTCTTTTTACCGTCTCCACAAGCTTTGAGGCGTTTTGTTTCTCATATAAAATTTCCGGCGGGTTTTAACGAACATTTATTTAAGCTGTTGCAAATTAAGGTAGATAAAATGAGTGAAGAAGATAGAATCTGCATTTTATCGGTGGACGAGATGGCTCTGAAATGCAATTTGTTTTATAATTACGGTGACGATGAAATAATTGGCTTCGAAGATAATGGAATCACAAAAACGCTCAAACCTGCAAGTAGTTGTATGGTCTTTATGTCAAGGGGTTTAAAAAACAATTGGAAACAACCTTTTGGTTACATGTTTTCTGCGACAAGTTATTCAGCTGACACAAAAACCCTTTTGGAAAAATTTGTTGCTGGGCTCACCATTATAGGCTTAGACGTTAAAGCATTGGTGACAGACATGGGATCCAACTTTATTGAAATGTCCAATTTATTAGGAGTGACTGAAGAACATCCCACATTTATCTTAGATGAAAAAGAACTGTTGTACTTTTTTGACCCACCACATTTAATTAAAGCGATGAGAAACAACATGCTTCTAAATGAATTCAGGTGGCTGGACTGCAAGACCTCATGGGAATATGTTAAAGACTTTTATAGTAAAGACCAAATGTTAAAAAATCGAATGGCACCCAAATTAACTAATTCTCATGTAAATCCTAGTACATTTGAAAAGATGAGAGTAAAATTCGCTGCACAAGTCCTTAGTGCCACTGTGGCTTCAGGTATTGAAACTTACATCTCATTGGGTGCCTTGCCAAAAGATGCGACGGGGACATGGAAATTTATTTCAATAATGGACAAATTATTTGACATTTTTAATTCGTCAACTTTTGATACCGCTAAAACTTTCCGAAAGCCTTTTGCTGGCACAGAAAACCAACTAACTTTTTTAAACGAAACCTTGCAATTCTTAGAAAACGTGAGTAATTTATTTTTGACAAGATAGTAGGTACGTCTGATCAATTCTTCAAATGTTCCAGTTGTCATAAACTGTCACATTGACAATAAAGAATGAGTTATATTGAATTTTTGAAAATGTCACAAGTTTTATGTCCGTTTTTTTTTACTCCCAATTGTACCAACAACTTGCCTTGATTATTTTGATTTTCCATTCCTCAAAAACAACGTGTTCAAAAATAGGCCACTGTAATTGCCCACCATCAACAATTTTAGACGAAAATGACATAGAAGAGGATGAAACCGGGGAAAATATTTAATTTTTATAATGCACTCTTAATAAATTTGTAAATTTGTACTTTCAGCATTTCTTGTATATTTTATACGAATACCCGTCACAATGATCGTTTGAAGAGTTCTCATAACAAAGTCAGATATATAATTTCAAAAAGTGTTGTCGGAATAGTTTCACCTTTTTAACCACTAAAATAAATGCAAATCAATTAAATTCCATGTTTTTGGATTTTTGTTTTTGTTTTCGAGCGTTAATTTTTAACCTATAAAGGTTTTAGTATTTTGTATTTATGACATAAAAAAAAAAAAATTATTACAATCGGAACTCTTGCTACCGGTCCCGAAATAACGCCGTATTTTTGTCTATCGCTACTCCACTACTTGTAACGCTCGATAGAAAGGGTGCCTTCTCTTGTGAGAAGCAGATAACGATCGTGTAGAGCTGTTGTACTTCGCAGTCTTCCACTTCTGGGCCGTTATCTACCAGAATTTCTCTCAGCAAACCGATTCCGCAGTTTACTTACAATATTCTGTCTAACCCCAAAACTTTGGGCTACTTCTACTTGGCGGGATCGCCTTCAAGCATTCTAATAGCCCTATTCACTTCAAATTCACTTAAATGTATCTTCTTTCCATATTTGGCAAAAACAATACGGTACAACCGTACAGTACACACAAATCGAGATAAATGATTATTCTGTTAAGATCAACATTTCATCGAAAAAGAATTCAGTAAAAAGTGTAACAAAAGAAGAAGTTCTTTTACGCAGATTTGGTACAGAAAACTACCATGACGACGTTGTTGTGATTTTTTTTAACTTTTTCTTAATATTTCAAAAAATTCGACAATTTCCCTAACTTTTTTGGCGCAGTGTATTAAAAAAATTATCCATGTTTACTTTGTTGAAGCTTCTTGCACGGGACGCCGAAGTAGCTTCTGGAACCCTGATGGAGAGTTTATTTCCCAACCAGCCATTTTTTTTAGTATTGTTAAAGTTATGTTTACTTAACTCTATTTTTTTCGGCTAGCTGATAAGCAAGCTGACGAACTGCCGCAGTTGTCAATTCAAAGAGCATGGACTTCGTATTTTTAATGTAATTCACTAGTTGTTGTTCTAATTGAAGAGAAAATGTTAACTCCCTGCTTCCTAATCCTTTTCCCTTTACCTAAGGCGGTAATTATGTTGATTAGCACTGCACTATTACTTGATGGTAATATCCGTAATAGTGTATGTACTCCGGCAAAATTGCCGTGCCGCCGGGTGGTCGAGGGTTTGTATTATATGTTTTACATTACATTTTGTGGTGGGTATATTTCATTCTACATTCTTTGGGGAAGATGATCCATTTTGTTGCACTTTATTAATGCAATTTCTGACGAAATAAGAAGCGAAACAATTAACAGCACGTTTGACGCTCGGAAACACGGAGCATTTATTTGTTTCAATGCTCACTTTTAAGCGATGCCACGAAGGTACATACGTGTATAAAGGACAACTGTGACTTATTAATCGGTTGGTTTTATGCCAGAGGTCCTCTAGGAATAATTTATGTGCGAAAAAGTCCCGAATTCAGACTTCGATTTTTCGACTTTTGGCCACCTTTTTGGTATTATTTCCCACTGTGCGGCGCCATAATAGTGCTTTTCAGAAGTCAGAGCGCACGTGTAGTACTGCGGAAGTGCCTTCATTCGATGCGCTGTGCACTCGAAAATCGGAATGCCTTATTACGAAGGGGAATAAGTGCCGATTGTCTCGCGCCACACAGAATTGAAAATAACTGGGGGTTGCGAAAAACTTGCACGAGGCGGAAGCGACATCTTGAGTTGGCCACCGCGAGGCGGACCAGGTGTGCCGTGGTAGTACCGTGCTTTTAAAATCTGCCCTAACTTCATATTTTTTAACGTAAAGACCCAATTCTTGACGCTTGGGGGTTTGGGCTTTTCATGTGGAGACCGCCTTTCAAATTCAGTAGCATTTAAAAAAGGTATTGCCTATTTTTTCCAATATTAGAAGTGGTTAGTGTCGCACTAATTCCACACCTTATGATTTTCCCCTTGGACGGATTTTTTTCGCTCCCATTGACAGAATCAAAAATTTTGTCAAAAAGTTACAGTATCTACTTCTGTGGTATCAGCTGCTCCCCCCACTCACCAAATTTACTAACCAACAAGGTTGACGCTAACCTATTACTAAAAATTTGGGTAGCGTATTTCACCTTCATTTTACTAGCATAAATATGTTGATTAGTCAACTGTGGTAAAGATCGCATTCCCTTTAATGTATTGAGTTATGATCATCTTTTTCATACAAAATTTTTATATGCTCCCAATTAACAGTTTTCTGTATTACATTTATTTTATAGAATTTTTTTCTGTTTATGAAGTTGTTGCAAATACCCTTTGGGATCAACTTCAACAACGCATTAGACTTCGTCCAGTCCTACCAGAATTTTTTTTTTACTTTTTCAAATTAAATTTATTTTCTTGTGTTTAACTTATTTTTTATTGGGTGAGTTGAGCATCCTGAATCAATAAAGAATGGTTTTTGAAATTAATACTAATTTCTAATTAAAGTAATGACTATGCAAGCATTTATTAACGATTAAAAAGAAAACAGTTCGGGTGGCCGGTTTTTTTGCCGGTCAGTGTATTAGCCAAGAAGATAATCAATAAGTACCCGAAACCATTCCAGGACATCGATGAGGATGTAGTGATTATTGGAGATGGGTGTTTCTGTCTTACGAGCAAGCTTATTGATAGAAATAACAATTTAAACAGGCCCACCAAGTAAAAGAAACTCATGCTAAATAAAATTATACCATGTATAATTGAACAATAAATTATATATACATATGTATACTGTATTTTAGGATGTGCCAATTGGCAACCGCAAGTTGAAACTCAAAATCCTGAAACTCTCAAGAAAAAGAAAAATTTCGTCAACAGTGGGCAGTATTAATAAAAGGTAGCAAATGCTTTTGCTAGTTATTTTATAAGCAATTGCTTTAAGTGATATTAATAAAAGTGTAGTAAATGCTAGTGAGACCTGGCTAGCAAATGCTTTTGCTCGTTTTAGAAAGCATTTGCTTGACGATATTAGGATTTGCTTCCTTTACTATTAATAAGGTTTAGCATTTACTTGAAATAGTAAGCAATTGCTAGGATAAATGACATTCTCCTTCATGTGCCAAGAAACCGTAAATTTTACAAAGAAAGGAAAGAGAATCCCATTACAAGAGAAGACGATGTAAAATTGCTTCATTTCCGAAATGAAAGTGTTCAGTGGATTGCTGATTTTCTTGGGAATGATGATGAAGGAACGCGTGGTGGTGTTTTATCTTCGGTGATGAAAATAAAAATATTGTTGCAATATGTGGCTGATCCAGGAATAAAAAATAAAATTATTCATAGAGTAATAAATAGTGCTAAACTATTATGGAAGTAAGTCAACCAATTGTATCGAATGTTGTAAAATTTGTCACGGCACCTCTTTAGATACATTTTCCTGGCGCCCTGCGTTGAACGGCAAGCAATAACTTGTCAAGTAACAAGCATATGCTTTCGTCAAGAGGATTTGTTTATTAATACCAAAACAGGCAATTGCTAGAAGCAAAAGCTTTTACTTTAAAACAAACGCTAATGCTAAGTAGCAAATGCTTGGAAGCATTTGCTTATTTTTATTAATATCACCCAGTGATATAGATGAAAATTTCATTTTATTGTTGACTTGAGGGCGAGGGAGCGGCGCCCTGAAATTATGGACGACCGTGATGAACTTCCCCTCAGCTGAATGGAGCGGATTAGTGACCCGTCTGCCGGACGGTTCTGCCAATAGGTCCCTGCGCTGGGTGAGAGCGGCAATATGGGAGAACCGTTGGTGGGAGTTGACGCCCTCAGTAGTGGTATCGGCGTGTAGGGAAAGGGAGGGCGGCTTGCTCAAGTCGGGATCGGCACTAGCTAACGGACGGGGTTACGGGCGGCGTGGTGGGTTTGCACCCCATCACGACCATATGCCCAAAGTTTATTTGCAGGCCCAGTTACACGAAATAATCCTTTGTTCAACCCTGGCCCACAGGCCGGGGCCCCTGCTAGTGAGGGGGCGGCGAGAGTCGGAGGAGAGCCGCCCAGTTTCCAGTGTCCGCATTGCGATAGAGTGCTGACAACCGCCAGTGGACGTGGATTGCACGTCAAAAAGCACACCCGGCGGAAGCCAACAACGCTATTAACATCGAACGGGTTCATGCCCAGTGGTCATTGGAGGAGATTCGTTTGATGGCGAGGCTTGAGGCTGATGCCATCAGGCGAGGGGGTGAGCGATTCATGAACCAGTATCTGGTTCCGCTGTTGCCCCGAAGGACCCTGGACGCTGTCAAAGGGAAGCGGCGTACGGCCGATTACCGGAGACTCGTTCAGGAAATCCTGAGGGAGCCGGCAATGAATTTGCGAGCCCCGTCACCCGAAGGAGGAGGAGCGCCGAATCCTGACGGTGGCGAACCTTTGCGGCGGGACGATGAGGAAATTACCGACTTTCCTCCCCTGAACTATACCGGGGAGATTCGGTCTGCTCTGGAAGATCTTGCCGGAGGGGTCGACTGGACGCAGACCGGGTATGAAGGTGCCCGACTTTGTGCCATCGCATATCGGGCGCTAGGCGGGGAGAGCGTATCGGAAGCCATACTGGCCTGGCTCCGGGACGTTCTCCTAGCAAAGCGGGGAAATCCTCGTACTCCCGCACGCGACCTAGAAGGGACGCGGTCGGTTACTAACGAAGCCAAGCGACGAGCGGAGTATGCCCGGGCACAGGAGCTGTTTCGGCGGGATCCCAAAGCCTTTACCGCCAGAATCTTCAGTGGGAATAGCCAGGACGCCTCACGTCCTAAAGGCAGCCCCGAGTTCGTTCGGTTTTGGAGACAGTACGACCTCGAAACCAAAATGGCGGCGCTCTATAAAATTTGTGCTAAATTAAGGTTTGTAAATTCCATCAAGTAGAAACATTTTTGAAACAGCATTCTGTAGGACACCGACACAGGGTAAAGGAGTAGAAGGTTTCGACACGGGAAGAACAAGTTCTACATACATATACATACGAGTACAAATATAAATGTTCCTTAAGGGGAAGAATACGCCAGTGGTGAGAGCCAAATTCTAATTTTCACATTTAGCGCTCTTCACGAAATGCTGTGTTCGGTATAAAATTTTTCTACGTCGTGTTGGCTTCGCTGGTACCTTCTCATAATTGGTTTACAACAGGGCAACGACAGTTTTGTCACCAGTAAATTTACGACACTTGAAAGGACAAGTGGTGCCCAACTGCCAGACAACTTATTCTATTTTTGCGGATATATGGCATAATAATAAGTAATAGTGTAACGTTTTCACACTCCGTGGATCGACGATTTAAAGAAACACAATTAACTTATTTAATGGTTTATTTTAATTAACACCTCTAATTTACATTAGTTCGCTCTGGATCTCAAGTGTCGCTGTTCAATTACCTTTTAAAAAATTCTGAAAATATTTTTCAATAATTAAAATAAATTAGGTCAAAACTATAACCTTTCAGTCCGTATGACTTCGAGACTAAAAAAGATGGATATTTTCAAAAATAGCTATTTGTGCATTAAGTTAGGAAAAAACACTTTTCCTACGAATTGCACACATGATTTTTTTCTACTGGAGTTTGGAAAATACATAAAATTTGGATATTTTTAATATACTATTAATTATTTCTAAATTAAAAAGCAAAATCAAAATTGTTCTACTTTCGTTACCATAGAGAAATAATTTATTAATGAAAAATTGTGACGGCGTTTAAGCTTTTATCTCAATTAAATACCAGTTTTTACGTTACGTATCCCAGGAAACGACCAAAATTGAACTTTTAGTGTTGAAATATTATTTCCGCCCTTAGTAGGAAATTTTTCACTTTTCCTAACTCAAATTAGTATTACAATGTTGAAGTTTTCCAAACTCTAGTAGAAAAAAAAATTAACATTGGCATTGGCTATTTACTAGTGTCAGTAAAATTAAACTGGACGAAGTAAGTACTTTGCATGTCTGGATGGAGGCTGCAATTGAAAGTTCTAAAACAAATACCGTTCAATTTGATGTTGAGGGAAAATTTTAAAACATAACATACCTATTAAAGGACTATTATACCAATAAAATTTAATATCCTCTTTGAATTAAAGCGGGCAAAAGATGTTCCAAATAGAACGTTTTCAGTTTGGGCAGTATCCTTTCATGTAAGTCGGGATCAGTTTCAATTTTTTCTAAAATCATTCCCTTCGGTGTCCATATAATAAAATAATAAAACTGACGGGACGTTATTAAAAGCTGCCCCTGAACTTGAAAGTAGTATGCGTGAGTACGCTTCAACTTCAAATGACCATTTTCAAGTGATGCAAATTTGATTTTTTTGAAATTATTGCATTTTCAGGTGTAAAGTCCCTTGCCGTGTAGGGGCATTTTATTTCAATAAGTCCATCATCCCCAATTACTCCATCTGGACTTGCAGCTAAAAAGGGATGATGTTCACTTATGAATAATCCGCAATCTTTAATTGCCTCTCTAATATCTAGAAAAACAATATTTTTTTTTAAATATTTAAATTTGATAAAGCAAGCACTCATTTTTAGACCAACATAAAATCCAATCATCCTTTTTTACATGCATATAAAATCGTGTGTAAACGTTATTTGGTAAAATTTTAAATAAGCATAAATATAATTTTTTTATCACTGTTCAATCTTTACCTCTCTCTACCCCAACTTAGTGGTGCCGGACCCCTCAGGCTACTCCGGCTACCTGTAACTATATACGAGCCCCGTACGGCTAATTGTTTTTAAAAATACATTCACCTTTGTCTAATTCATATTTTCTATTTTCACTTACAATACCCCGAGTGTGTTGATTGTTTCCGGAAATTTTGTTCTCGTGAAATTGCCGAAAATTTTCGATCTCATTATACGAATATTTGTTTCGACGACAAATTGTCTAAGAAACAAATACGACTAAAATGTGGAGAAAAATTTCCCGTAATTTCGTACCATCGAGTTGTATTCGGCATGACAATTCCACGAAAGAAAATTTCATTTTCAACTTTTACACAATTTTTTTAATTTATACGTAGTCTGACTCTCAAAGCGTTAGTTAATTTAGTTGAAAACAACAAAAATTTTACTGTGGATCAAAAATTAGTTTAGCAAAATTCGAGGAAGGAGGAGAAAATGACAGTGATAATTCAAGGAAAAATTTCTGAAGTGTTATTATTACGCTTTATTACGAATATCAACTGTTCAGTCAATGCTCTATCAAATCAAGCTAAAAGTAAATGCAGAACGTAGATGCAGAAACTTTCTTTTTGTAAATTTCATTACGCTCCTAGTTTTACTACTCTACCTGAACGCAAATTCCAGGATGCAATAAACATTCGTGTGCAACCCCGTCCAACACAGTCGAAGTCGAGGCGCCAGGCCTTCGACGGAGACAACACGCGAAGGATAGAATGCTGATAGCTGCATTTTCACTGCGTTGTACAATCAAATTTTGTCAAGGAATTACAACGATTGTAATTACTGAACAAATTTGAAATTTCACAAACACTTCAACAACACATCAATCGAAAGATCTTGATTATTCTTGTTCTCATCTGAATAAAGTCCTGTTCAGAAAAATATTCTAAAGTAAGGCAAATTATTAGGCGTTTTCTTATTTTTTTTTGGGAAAACTAAGGCCGTCTTGAACATTTTGAATATCAAGAGCCTTCAATCTACACTAGTTTTATGGCATATATTTTTTTCAGGAAAATTTATTGATTAGTTTGGCCACAATTTGTCGACAAAAATCGCCTTAATTTGGCTCTCACCACTGGCGTATTCTTCCCCTTAACAATGAGTGAATTAAAAAAAAATTAAATCGCTAGTGAGTTAAATTTTTTTTAACTTACTCTACCTAATAAACAATTGTTACCTTGGCTGTTACGAAGTTGATGAATATGGCTTAAAACATCAGAATTGAATAAATAACTTGTATTATAAATAACAATAAACCTCCATTTTAAGTTGAGAAGGGAATTTTTGTCTTAAAAAGGGAATTTTTGCAGTTAATAACGGGAAAAATCATTATTCGAGATTGGCAACACGCCACCAACGCGTCGAAGAGATTCGCGGACGCAGCTGCGTTCAAGAAGCCCGCGGCCTCAACCCCTCGACCGGCCACCCCAAGCAAACATCCCCCGATCGGAAAGGTCATCAGTGATCACGGACCTAATCGTTTCGATTTAGACATCGAGCAGCACAAGTTACAAAGCCTGCAGCAAAAGTTGCACAACCTACAGCAAAAGGTCCAAAACCTGCAGGAAAAGTTATCAGACCTGCACCTAAATTGCAAAAAAGAAAGAAAGCAGTTCAGAACTGGCACGGACCGGGTGAATCCGACTGTGTCATTAAAACAAAGCATTGCGATGGCCTCAGCGGGTGATGACGCAATGTGATCTCTGCCCAGTGCTCCGAATGTCAACGTGAAGAAATTCAAGCAAGCGCGGGAAAACGGCGATCTTATTCAGGCCTTCCCGGGTAAGGGAGCTTACAAGCATCTACGTCCACCTCTTCGTGGTCCCGCCAAACAATAGGGTCGGCACTGATGGATGCCGGCGTCCCTCCTAATCCTGTTCGTGTCGCCGGCCACGCTGAGGTTATTGTTGACTTAGGGGTGAAGGAGCGGCGCCCTGAAATTATGGACGACCGTGATGAAATCCCCGTCAGCCGAAAGGAGCGGGTTAGCGATCCGTCTGCCGGAGGGTCCTGCCAATAGGTCCCTGAGCTAGGTAAGAGCGGCAACATGGGAGAACCGTTGGCAGGAATTGACGCCCTTAGTAGTGGCATCGTCGTGAAGGGAAAAAAAGGGTGGGTTGCTCAAGTCGGGGTCGGCACTAGCTAACGGACGAGCTTACGGGGGACGTGTTGGGTTTGCACCCCTTCACGACCTTATGCCCAAATTTACTTGCAGGCCCAGTCTTAAGAAATAAACCTATCTTCAAGCCTGGCCCACAGGCCGAGGCCCCTGCTAGCGAGGGGCGGCGAGAGTCGTCGGAGGAGAGCCGCCCAGTTTCCAGTGTCCGCATTGTGACAGAGTGCTGACAACCGCCAGTGGACGTGGATTGCACGTCAAGAAAGCACACCCGGCGGAAGCCAACAACGCTATTAACATCGAACGGGTTCATGCCCAGTAGTCATTGGAGGAGACTCGTTTGATGACGAGGCTTGAAGCTGATGCCATCAGGCGAGGGGGTGAGCGATTCATTAACCAGTATCTGGTTTCGCTGGTGCCCCGAAGTCTCTGGACGCTGTCAAAGGGAAGCGGCGTACACCCGATTACCGGAGACTCGTTCAGGAAATCCTGAGGGAGCCGGCAATGAATTTGCGCGCCCCGTCACCCGAAGGAGGAGGAGTGCCGAATCCTGACGCTGGCGAACCTTCGCGGCGAGACAATGAGGCAACTACTGACCTTCCTCGCCTAAACTATACCGGGGAGATTCGGTCTGCTCTGGAAGACCTTGTCGGAGGGGTCGACTGGGCGCAGACCGGGTATGAATGTGCCCGACTTTATGACATCGCATGTCGAGCGCTTGGCGGGGAGAACGTTACGGAAGCCATACTGGCCTGGCTCCGGGACGTTCTCCTAGCAAAGCGGGGAAATCCTCGACCTCCCGCACGCGACCTAGATGGGACGCGGTCGGTTACTAACAAAGCGAAGCGACGAGCGGAGTATGCCCCGGCACAGGAGCTGTTTCGGCGGGATCCCAAAGCCTTTACCGCCAGAATCTTCAGTGGGAATAGCCAGGACGCCTCACGTCCTAAAGGCAGCCTCGAGTTCGTTCGGTTTTGGAGACGCATCTTTGAAGGTGAGTCTCCCGATGGCTGCAAGCGCGCACGAAGAGGAAGGGCGTCGGGGGTTATGGTCCCCCATCTCTGTTGAGGAGGTGGCGCGGACCAGGGTCCGCCGGGGCACCGCCTCGGGTCCCGACGACATACCGGTGGTGGATTGGAACAATGTTCCACCTGCCATCGCACCTTTGCTTTTTAACATCTTTATGTGGATCGGCCACGCTTGCGTTTGCTGGCGACGTGATCCTCTGCGGCACCACTTCTTGGGGACTACACAGAAATCTGGAAATCTTCGAGGAGGAGCTCCGAAGAAGCGGACTTTCCCTAAACCCTGGGAAAAGTAAGTGCGTTTCCCTTGTTGCTTCTGAAAAGGAAAAGAAGGTTAAGCTAGTGATGACCCCGACGTTCAGAGCGTCGGGTAGTTGGCTTAACCAGGTCGATGGGACCACCTTGTGGAAGTACTTGGGATTAAAGTTTAGGGGTTGTGGGATGGCCGGTTGCGGTTCGGACGATGTAGCTGAGTGCTTGGAGCGGCTCACTCGTGCGCCGTTGAAGCCTCAACAGCGGATGCACTTGCTGCGGGTCTTCCTTTTGCCCAGATTTTACCACGTCTGGACATTTGGAAGACTCAATGCGACGTCTGGACATCCGTGTTCGGAATGCCATCCGGACATGGCTGCCCCTACCCCACGACGTACCGGTGGGATACTTTCACGCGCCGACTAACGGTGGACTCGGTATTCCGCAATTGTCGCGCTTCATTCCGCTGTTGCGTCTCAAGAGGTTTGAGTGTTTGACTCACTCCTCCGTCGAAAGCGTTCGGGAATGCGCGAGGACCGACACTGCCGTGGCGAAGGTCCGTGGTGTCGGGGGCGGTTAGCGGACGTCGTAGAGCGGGTCACGGATGGAACGCGGGGTTGGAGTGTTAAGAGAAAAGTCTCCTATCAGACGGTTGTTGGGGTCCGACGACCCGACATTGTCGCTTCACGGGGGCGCGAAATCGCCGTCGTGGACGTGCAAGTTGTCGCACCTAACCCTTCTCTGGACAGCGCAAACCGCAAAAAGGTCGCCAAGTATTGTGACGAGGCTCAGCTCGCCACGTGCTTGGTGCAACCAAGGAGGAGAGCGGAAGAAGAAACGCAGGTGCGATTTGCCAGCGCTACCATCTCGTGGCGAGGTGTCTGGTCTTCCGAGTCCGCGCAGTCCCTGCGTGAGTTGGGGCTGACGGACGGGAGCTGTCACAATACAACACCTACGCATTGCGCGGCTCTTGGATGAACTGGGTAAGGTTTGGTGCGTCTACGTCTTCTCGAATGGGGCGTGGGCGCCCAGAAAACCTCCGAAGATGATCGCCAAAACTATTTGGTTTCTACATCCGTCCGTTCCCTTCAGGAACGGACTAGATTTTATCGTTTTTAATTTTTGCCGTCAAGTCTGTTGCAGGTTAGTCGGATAGAGAAACGAGAAAGATCCGTTGGCAGATCCCAGTCCATATCCTTTTCCTTGTCATCGCATTTGCCCCGTCAATCCTGGCTGATATGATGATACTGGGTCTCACTCCTGAGCGCCAGATTCATTTCAATCTAGTTTAAACGCAATGAAAAAGGTTTCCAACCGGATCTAATAGCCAAATGCCTCGTCATGTAATTAGTGACGCGGATGAATGGATTAACGAGATTCCCACTGTCCCTACCTACTACCGGTGCGGCCTTACGCTCTTTGGGCAGAGAGGCTGGGGGTATCCCCAACAGCATAAACCTGTCCCTTCCTACTATCTAGCGAAACCACTGCCAAGGGAACGGGCTTGGTAAAATTAGCGGGGAAACAAGACCCTGTTGAGCTTGACTCTAATCAAGCGCTGTAAGGAGACATGACATGTGTAGCATAAGTCGGAGATGGCAACATCCCCGGTGAAATACCACTACTTTCATCGTTTCTTTACTTACTCGGTGAGGCGGAACGCGTGCGCCGTTCGCTCACGAGCGGCGGCTGTCACTGTGTTCTCGAGCCAAGCGCGCAGAGTGGCGTTCCGGGCGTCGCGGCCGGCGCCGTCCCGTGTCCGTACATTTGCGCGTGCGGTCCGGTCGGCTGTCCGAGTTTGCGCACGTTACGGGCGCCGATTAATGCTCCCGCGTGATCCGATTCGAGGACACTGCCAGGGAAACGAGTGATCGAGCGCCTCCAACACACCCATTTCGATGGGATGCTCAAATAATTACACGTTACTAGTTACATGACGATAATATGATCGAGTGGTGTCGCGCTAACCCGAAGCCTGTGGTAATTCGGATGCTTCAGTAATCCGAATTGGCTTTCTGCTCCATTGTGAATGTCGTAATCCGGATTTTATTTGATTCTGTAATCCGGATTCAATAACTTTGCTATGTTTTATGAAATAACTATACATTTCAAGGAATTGTTTTGGCTAGTGACTGCAAAAAACGCAAAACAAGTAGAAAACTTCAAATTGCATTGACTTCTATATTCTCAAACGTGCAGCATGGCACCTCGAAAACGAAATCATAAAACGTTAACACATAAAGAAAAATCAAATATCCTTGATGATTTAATGCAAGGGATAAGTGGAAAATCTTTAGCTGTGAAATATGGGGTGGGAACTTCAACAATCAGCGACATTAAGAAAAATTCTGATATAATCAAGAGGTGAATGTAAAAACTGCCTCATGTAAAGAAATCTTACGAGTTGTGTAATTTAAGATTTGTTACTCAATGTGTTTCTGGACCTGGAAAGAGAAAAACTTTTAAAAAAGCTGAATATCCAAAATTGGAGGAGAAACTTGCTTCGCTTCTTGGTTCGTAAAGCTTAGAAATCGACACGTTCCTGTTTCGTCTGAATTTTTAGCTGCTAACGCTAAACAACTTTATAGAAAATATTATGGCAACGGTCATTTTAATGCAAGCGGGGGGTGGATTGCTAATTTTAGAAAAAGAAATGGCATCTGCGGTGAAAAACTGTCTGCTGATCAATCTGCTGTAGAACCATTCATTAATGAACTAGATCAAGTTATCAAGAACCAGTCTTTAGAGCTCTCACAGATTTACAACGCAGATGAATCCGGGTTGTTCTGGAAGTTACTTCCAGATAGAACGTTGGTGACAAGCAATGAAAAAACGGTTCCAGGTAGGAAAACTAGCAAGGAGCGCATCACCTTCTTAACATGTTGCAATGCGGATGGAAGCCATCGACTAAAGCTTCTAGTAAGCGGAAAGGGAAAAAATCCTAGAGCCTTCAAAAATTCTGTGCTACCTGTGAATTACAAAGCTACGGCCAAGGCTTGGATGACAGCAGCTACTTTTAAGGAATGGTTTCATGATTGTTTTATTCTAGAACTAAGAAGATTCTTAAGGGAACAAAACTTGCCAGAGAGAGCAGTCTTCTTGTTGACAACGCCTCTAGCCATTGCAGCGAAAAGGACCTTATCAGCGACGATGGAGAGGTTTTCGTAAGGTTTCTGCCACCGAATACAACGGCATTAATACAGCCTATGGACCAGAACGCTATTAGATTAACAAAGCTATTCTATAAAAAGTCTTCTGGCCGAAATATTAACAAGTAACGAAAAGGACCTTGTAAAGTGTCTCGAAAGTATAAACCTGAAAACAGCCGTATGTTTGCTTCATAACGCATGTGAGAAGGTGCCATCTAAAACTTTGGAAAAATGTTGGAAGAAAATCTTTAAATTTAACAATGGTTATGATGTTGAAGACAATGATGACCCAGAAAACTTAATCCCTTTGAATATTTTGAGAAATACAATCAGGGATGGGCGGTGTCGACAATTTGTGTCGACTATATCATTGTCGACGCGTCGGCAATTAGCTAGATGTCGAGAAATTGGGAGCTGTCAACAATGTCAACAATGTCAAGATTCCGATAATTAAAGTTTTAATTGCATTCAGAAAACATCCTTACTCCCGAAATAAAAATAATCTAAGAAAAGTGACGGTTTTAAATGCACTCTATGTAAAGTTTGTTCTAACGGCGTATGAACGCATTTCAAAATAATAATAATAATGTCTATTTGACCAACAGTTCTGGAAGAACCAATTAGGGAGCAAAAATGACAAAAAATGACATTAGTAACACACATAATATAAAAAATAAAATAAAATCAATTCTGAAAAATAAAGTTAGGTTATGTCATGTTGTTAACGAACATCGACTACTTTCTAGAAGCCTTTTTTGCGATAAATAGGAATGTCTGATTATTATCAACGCATACAGTTTGGATAAAATTTAAAATAAAGTGGGACAAGTCTTGCTGCAGATTTTCGCTAATAGGTACAGTTGCGGCCAAATAAAACTGGGCAGCAATTTTTTCTATTGTAAATCGTAATTAAATATTAAATCACCTGAAAAATCATCTCCTAGGAGATAACATAAAAAACTATTTTTCAAATTGACATCATCCGTCACTGTTATGTTGTGCCACAGGTATGGGTATTTGGTTACCAGAGAAACTTTCATTTTAAAAGCTGTAGCGTTACGAAACGCCACAATGGCGATTGGCCGGAGTAGGAGGCCACGAGGTCCTACTTATGCTCGCGGGGCTAATAGATCGCAGTTCGAAGACCCGGAACTAGCAGTTAACGCACGGCGTTTGGCAGCGCGACGCGCCCACCCTGCCTTCAAGTTTTTTACGTCGCTCATTCCGGAAGCGGAAAGTTTCAATTTAGAGTCATTTGTGCCAGCCACCACGGGGGGGCTGGAAGAACACATGTTACCCCCGCAAATGTCAGGCTGAGGTGGCCTCACGCCTCTAGGTTGGCGAGCTGCAACCTATCTTTCAGAACCCCACTTTCACTTTCTCTTTCTCTTCACTTTCTCTTCTTCTCTTCTCAGCGATAGGTGACCGTACGGCAATGTTGGGTCCCTTTTCCTCTTTAGTAACTTGCCGGAAAGTCATCTCCTTCTTTTCAACCCCATCTTTCTTCCTGTCCTTTTTTTGACCTGCGAGTTGCGGCAATTAACATCAGGATAGACGTGCACGACTTACCGACACAATACCGTCCAAAATCTGAATTCTCCCGCTCGGTATAATTTCGAGGTAAACAAACCGACGCCATGACGGTCCACCTGTCATGACACGCGCACGTGTAGTACCACCGGAAATGCACATTTTTGATTGCGCAGTACCACGCAAGCGCAGCCCGCCTTATAGCACAACTGAATAAGGTCGAGAATCGCGCGCGTGACGATTTTCGCGATTTATGGGACTGCGGTACCGAGATTAAAAATGCGGAAGTCGGACACTTCGTCGAGAGCCGTCGAAGCGACGCCAGCGAAGCGCCTTTTAGAGTTCGTGGTCGAGTGACCCCTCGCACTATAGAGGTAATTATCGTTCAATTTTGAATTCATTTCACTAAGACCATGTATTAGGGGTGGTTCGATCCAGTTTAGAGTCAATCCCGTTTGGATGAATTGATCCAGTACCGTATCGCAACTTTAGAGTACCGAAAATTTTTGAGTAAAGGAGTGCCGGAAGGACTTCGATTTAGCGCCAAGAACCCCCTTTTTCGCTGAAAGGTAATTACCGAATCTTCCGATTTTCACAACACTAACGACAATTCGTTAGGAGTCGTTCGCAGGGCGATTCGTAGCCAGATCGTTCGCAGGGCGATTCGTAGCCAGATCGTTCGCAGGGCGATTCGTAGCCAGATCGTTCGCAGGGCGATTCGTAGCCAGATCGTTCGCAGAGGCGACCATTTTGGAGAACATCGTTCGCAGAGGCGATCGTTTATTTTGAGCACCGTATCGCCAAGGTCACACCGCAAGTCAAAAGGACGCTATTCGAGGAGACAACAGACCCGTCATAAAGCTAAGTCGCCATATTTTTTTACCGCGGCATTGCAAAATTTAGGAACGCCTCGAATTTCTCGCTTCTCGCTTTCATAATTTTTGTATGTTCACTAAATTTTTTTTGAAACTTTGCAAATGTTTAGAATTTTTTTGTAAGAACCTTTTCATTCAATCTCCAGTGTCAACTTAAAGAAATTTCAGTCAAATTTAACGTTTCGGAACTTCACCGATTTAAACTTTCCTATCAGGATCAATTTTAATTTTTTGTCAAGGTGACACCCCAATCTTGACCTTGGGTTTCATTAAGTTTACATTTAATAATTAGCTCGATCAGAAGGAAGTCTAAGTTCGGGAGGTTCCTCATCAGGAATCAAAACATCTTTTATTTCGTCGAAGAATATCATGTTTAGTTTAAGATTCGGTCACATGTGAAAGAAAAGCTTTTCTGGTTACGACCAAAGTAGATATTAAGGCCACCAAAAAGTACTGGTTCCGCATCTTTCAATTTTCATCTAGTAGTTACAAGCGAACCATTATCGCATTCGTGTGAACCAGTACCGAACCACCAAATACTGTTCTGTGGATAATTTTGCAGTAACCGAATAAACCAAAATTTGTTTAACGATCAGAAAGCGTTTGCTTTTACTTACCTTCGACGAGTAAGATCTGAGCACTTGTCCCGGCAGCTGGACAAGCAACAACCAGCTCAAGACAATAGCTGCCTGGCGCCCATTTTTTAAAAATCCGAACCCACGCCCTCTGCCCCGAAAAACCCCCTGGGAGCCCGGAGCTGTCACTGGCCAACTTTTGGTCACACAAATTTTGACGCCCAGAACGTGGGGCCCGATTTTTTGGAGCAACCACAAATTTTCGTTTATCGTTCATCTTCATTGAGGCGCAGTCACTTTTTTCAATCGGAGCAAAGGGAGTTGGTAAAGGTTTATTGAAAGTTGAATTTTTTGATTGTGTGTTAATGAGAAGCGGAAATTTAGCGGCGAATTCATTGTTTGAGTAGCGGTCTTATCTTGTACCCTCGACGACAAAAACCTTTTCTCGGAATCGACTATCGTGTTGCGCGCTGTTTTTTGGTAGTGTTTTGACCGGCGTTTTTATTGCGTTACCGACCCGTGGAATCGCGGTGAGTCTTCGTCAAAATGGACGAACAATTCAAGGTCAAGCATTTACTAGCTGACGAGCTGACGTATGAATTGCGTATACGCGGCATCACGACTAGCCGAAACCAGGACGATAAGAGGAAACTGTTAGCGAGAGCTCTGTCCAAAGAACTAGGTCGACCGGACGAATACTTTCTGTCACTTCATGACGCAGAGTATGATCACGACACCGAGGTCCAGGCCATTGAGGACACCCTTGAGAGCATACGCACGATTTTGACAGAATTTGAAGGAACGGCGGAAGACATGATCTTCAAACGGTTGAAGACCCGTCTAACGCACCTTTCATTTCGCATTCGGCGAATGAGACGCGAGCGAGATGCGGAGTATAGAAATGAGGCGTACGCGACATGTTTGTTGCTCGAAGCTGATCTTCACGACAAGGCAGCAGAAGCGAGCCCGGTTACGGTGGAAGCGCCACCAGTCGTCGCGACTACTCCCATTTACGTGCACCCTCACGCGAGATCTCCGGAACCGAAACTAGTGCCAATTCACACCTGGGGCGTATCTTTCAACGGGGAGGAAAATGGAATGACGGTGAACCAGTTCTTGGAACGGGTAGAGGAACTGTCGGTAGCGCGAAACGCAACCAACAGGGACCTTTTTAACGCGGCCATTGATCTCTTTAGCGGCAAAGCGCTGATTTGGTATCGTTCTGTTCGGAGCAGATTGAGCGATTGGGACGAAGTGGTTCAGTTGTTGAAACAGGAATTTCTTCCACCGGATTTCGATGAATTGTTGTGGGACGAAATCAAGGGCAGGCTTCAGGGCAAAAGCGAGTCGATAACCATTTACGTTGCGGTTATGGAGACGCTTTTTGCTAGACTTAGTCGACCACCGGCGGAGATAACCAAGGTAAAGACGATTCGGAGGAATTTGCTTCCATGTTACCTTAACCAGCTTAGCATCACCGAAGTTGTCACCGTACCGGAGTTGATTAAGTTGTGCAAAAAAGTGGAGGAGTTATCGGCTTTGCGGCAGAAACATCGCGCTGCACCCAAGTCATCTTGCGTGTTGGAGCCAGAGTTGGCATATGTTCGGGCGAGCGAACCCGCGAAAGCGAGTCCACGCGCCATCGTCGTGAAGGAACCCTCAGGCAATTCAGCCAGACGGAGTGAACCCGCGAGTTCGTCCTCCAGGTCGTTCAAGTGCTGGAATTGTCAACAGCCGAATCATTCGTTCATGAACTGTCGACTGAAAAGAAAGCAGTTTTGCCACCGTTGTGGGGAGCCAGACGTCACCTTGGCGACCTGCAAAAAGTGTAATCCGTCGGGAAACGCGCAGTAGGGACGCGGCAGACTTGCGGCCGTGCTACGTTCCTAAAACATCCCAAGGCCGATGTAAACGCATCGATCATCGCGAAACGTACGGACACCCAGTGGAACGCTTGGTTAGACGAAGTCAAAGAGTTTTGCAAGCCTTCTCGGGCAAATTCCGCTTCCATTTTCGTCAGCAAAACCAATGACAATAGGCCATTTATCAGACTGCGTCTAAACAATAAGGAAACTGAAGGACTCGTGGATTCCGGTTCGAATTGCACTATAGTTGGTGGAAAAGGAGCCGATTTAATTCATTTTCGCGCAGGTGGAAAAACTTTCCCATCTCGGCTAAAAAACATCAGAACTGCCGACGGAAAACAACATCCGGTAACCAAAGCTATCGAACTAGAAGCAGTGTTAGACTCGTCGAGACGGCGAATTCGTGTCTACTACGTGCCAGATCTTCAGCATAGCGTCATATTAGGGTGCGACTTTTGTAGATTATTCGGACTCAAGATAGATTTCGCGGGTCACAAAATTGAAGTAGCGTCGGATATCGTAAGAGTACCAGAATGTGACGCGGTGACGGAGTGTGGCGCGGATCGGCATGAGATCACCGAGATCATCCGGAAAAATTTAGATTTGTTGAGCAACGACGGAAAGTTAGGGAGGACACACAAAATGACAGTCACAATCGACACGGGAGAAGCATTGCCGATCAAACAACGTCCGTATTGGTGGTCTCCGTACATGCTTGCGGAAGTCAACAAAGAAATTGACCGCATGCTCGAGAACAATGTCATATCGCCTTCTGACAGTCCGTGGTCTTCTCCAATTTTGTTAGTAAAGAAATCTTCCGGTGAATACCGACTTTGCTTTGACGGTCGCAGGCTCAATGCCGTGACAAAACGTGACAGTTACCCATTACCGCGTGTCGACAGGATTCTCAGTATGTTGCGAGGAGCAAAGTACATCAGTTCGATCGATCTCAAGAACGCTTTTTGGCAAATCCCGTTAGATTCAGAGTCTAGGCCGAAGACAGCTTTTGCGATTCCCGGCAGAGGTCTTTTTCATTTTAACGTATTACCGTTCGGACTGACAAACGCAGCCCAGAGGCAGCAGTGTCTCATGGACAGAATTTTCGGACCTGAACTAGAACCTCACGTCTTTGTTTACCTGGACGATCTAATCATTATCGCCCCGACATTCGAGAAACACGTACAAGTTTTGAGGGAGGTGATACGACGTCTTCGAGACGCGAAACTCACCGTGAATGCGAAAAAGTGTCAACTTTTCCGCTCAAGTTTGAAATATTTGGGTTTCATTGTCGATGAACATGGTCTAGGTACCGATCCAGACAAAGTAGCGGCCATGGTGAGCTATCCAGTCCCGAAGACTAGTACCGAAATCAAACGTTTCGTAGGCATGTGTTCTTGGTATAGGCGTTTCATCCCTCATTTTTCGACCCTCATGTCCCCGATAAACGCGTTACTTACCGGAAAGCGAAAGCGACAGAAAACGGAGTGGACTCCTGAAGCTCAGGAAGCTTTTCAGAAAATCAAGGATGCACTTGTTTCAGCACCCGTATTGTCAAGTCCTGATTTCTCGAAACCTTTCGTGATCCAAACTGACGCTTCAAACACCGGTCTAGGAGCAGTTTTAACGCAAGATTTAGACGGAGATGAGAGAGTGATCGCGTACGCCAGCCGTTCGCTAACAAAAGCCGAGCGAAATTATAGCGTTACGGAACGAGAATGTTTAGCCGTTTTGTTCGCGTTGGAAAAGTTCAGACCTTACGTTGAGGGCACCCATTTCACGATCGTGACGGACCATTATTCATTGCTCTGGTTAAACCGAATGAAGGACCCAGCAGGCAAGTTAGCGCGATGGAGTGTCAAGCTCAATCAATTTTCATTCGATTTGGTCCATCGTAAGGGCAAGCTCAATGTAGTACCGGACGCACTATCGAGACTACCTGCAGAAATTGCTGCGGTAGACATTGACAGCTTTCTCGGCGTGAACTTGAATGATTTGGACGAGTCGTACACGCGACTTCGCGACAACATAATCGCCAATCCTCAAAGAAATCCATCATGGAAAGTCGAGAACGGTCTCGTGTATCGATTCGTACCGAACAAAATTGTACTACCCGGCAACGTCCCGGAGTGGAAGCTTTTAGTACCGCGAAATCAAAGAACAAAAATTTTAGAATCATGTCATGATGCACCGACATCAGCTCATTTCGGGTACTACAAGACACTTTCAAGGTTATCCATCAATCACTTTTGGCCGAAAATGCGTCGTTCCGTCATTCGTTACGTTCGAAACTGCAAGGTTTGCAATGAGCAAAAAGCACCGAACACCGCTCGCGCAGGGCTTATGGGAAAAGAAAAAAAAAAGGTTCAGTTTCCGTGGCAAATGATTTCCGTTGATTTGATTGGTCCATTACCGACGTCCACGAAAGGATATTCGTATCTCTTAGTGATCGTAGATTGGTTCACGAAGTACGTTGTACTATTTCCGTTACGAAAAGCTACGAGCTCAAAAGTTACAGAATGTATCGAGAACGGAATTTTTCTTGTGTATGGTGTACCGCAATTCATTTTGGTCGACAACGGCAAGCAGTTTGTCGGAAACGAATTTGTAAAGACTTGCGAGAACTACAAAGTTCAAAAGATCTGGTTCACAGCCAAGTATCACCCTCAGAGCAACCCTGTGGAGCGATACAACCGCACAGTTGGCACTGCCATACGAAGTTACGTCAAAGGCGCTCACAAAAAGTGGGATGCCGAGGTGGCAAAGATCGGGTACGCGATTCGCACAGCGGTCAACGAAGTAACCGGATTCAGTCCAGCATTTCTCAATTTTGGTAGGGTAGTACCCTGTACCGGTGAATTTTACGGCAAAGTAGCGGAAAATCCGGAAACCTTGACGACAGCTGATCGCGAAGATCACGCGAAAAATTTAGAACACCTCAAGACCATCTTGCAGGATGTAACCCAGCACCTTCACAAAGCGCACGAACGCAACGAACGCTCGTACAATCTTCGGAAGCGCGACGCTGAATTTTTTGTAGGCGACAAAGTTTGGAAACGCAACAAAGTACTTTCCAGCGCTGCGAAAGACTTTGCGCAAAAATTAGCGCCACGCTACGTGCTGTGCACGATAACGAGAAAACTATCGAAACTCGCGTACGCTCTCGAAGATGAGAACCGCGCAGATCTAGGTGTTTGGCACATGAAAGATTTGAAAGAATTCAGAGGATCTCTGGCAGAAGCCGAAGAACCGTAGCGAGCTTTGCATTTCACTTTTTCGTACCGTTCAATTTTTCGATTAATTCTTTTGTCCTCCTTTGGAATGTTGACGACAGTAAAATTTTACCGTGGAGTTTGTTCAGGAAAAGTTTATTTAAGAACCCCAAATTATGACATTTAACCGGACTTGACTTACATCATACCGCAGTACTCAAGTACTAATTGACATTGAGATTCAGTTTTCAATCGTTTGATACGCGCAGATATCGACAAGCCATTTTCGTGGCGAAACCAAAACTTTTCCAGTGATCAAATTTTGACGTTTTTTTTTGTGAAGACTTCATCTTCGTTTTTTTGTAAAAAGTAAAAGGCAACTGAGTTACCTTTTCCTTTTTCTTTTTGAGGAGGGGGGTAGTGTAGCGTTACGAAACGCCACAATGGCGATTGGCCGGAGTAGGAGGCCACGAGGTCCTACTTATGCTCGCGGGGCTAATAGATCGCAGTTCGAAGACCCGGAACTAGCAGTTAACGCACGGCGTTTGGCAGCGCGACGCGCCCACCCTGCCTTCAAGTTTTTTACGTCGCTCATTCCGGAAGCGGAAAGTTTCAATTTAGAGTCATTTGTGCCAGCCACCACGGGGGGGCTGGAAGAACACATGTTACCCCCGCAAATGTCAGGCTGAGGTGGCCTCACGCCTCTAGGTTGGCGAGCTGCAACCTATCTTTCAGAACCCCACTTTCACTTTCTCTTTCTCTTCACTTTCTCTTCTTCTCTTCTCAGCGATAGGTGACCGTACGGCAATGTTGGGTCCCTTTTCCTCTTTAGTAACTTGCCGGAAAGTCATCTCCTTCTTTTCAACCCCATCTTTCTTCCTGTCCTTTTTTTGACCTGCGAGTTGCGGCAATTAACATCAGGATAGACGTGCACGACTTACCGACACAATACCGTCCAAAATCTGAATTCTCCCGCTCGGTATAATTTCGAGGTAAACAAACCGACGCCATGACGGTCCACCTGTCATGACACGCGCACGTGTAGTACCACCGGAAATGCACATTTTTGATTGCGCAGTACCACGCAAGCGCAGCCCGCCTTATAGCACAACTGAATAAGGTCGAGAATCGCGCGCGTGACGATTTTCGCGATTTATGGGACTGCGGTACCGAGATTAAAAATGCGGAAGTCGGACACTTCGTCGAGAGCCGTCGAAGCGACGCCAGCGAAGCGCCTTTTAGAGTTCGTGGTCGAGTGACCCCTCGCACTATAGAGGTAATTATCGTTCAATTTTGAATTCATTTCACTAAGACCATGTATTAGGGGTGGTTCGATCCAGTTTAGAGTCAATCCCGTTTGGATGAATTGATCCAGTACCGTATCGCAACTTTAGAGTACCGAAAATTTTTGAGTAAAGGAGTGCCGGAAGGACTTCGATTTAGCGCCAAGAACCCCCTTTTTCGCTGAAAGGTAATTACCGAATCTTCCGATTTTCACAACACTAACGACAATTCGTTAGGAGTCGTTCGCAGGGCGATTCGTAGCCAGATCGTTCGCAGGGCGATTCGTAGCCAGATCGTTCGCAGGGCGATTCGTAGCCAGATCGTTCGCAGGGCGATTCGTAGCCAGATCGTTCGCAGAGGCGACCATTTTGGAGAACATCGTTCGCAGAGGCGATCGTTTATTTTGAGCACCGTATCGCCAAGGTCACACCGCAAGTCAAAAGGACGCTATTCGAGGAGACAACAGACCCGTCATAAAGCTAAGTCGCCATATTTTTTTTACCGCGGCATTGCAAAATTTAGGAACGCCTCGAATTTCTCGCTTCTCGCTTTCATAATTTTTGTATGTTCACTAAATTTTTTTTGAAACTTTGCAAATGTTTAGAATTTTTTTGTAAGAACCTTTTCATTCAATCTCCAGTGTCAACTTAAAGAAATTTCAGTCAAATTTAACGTTTCGGAACTTCACCGATTTAAACTTTCCTATCAGGATCAATTTTAATTTTTTGTCAAGGTGACACCCCAATCTTGACCTTGGGTTTCATTAAGTTTACATTTAATAATTAGCTCGATCAGAAGGAAGTCTAAGTTCGGGAGGTTCCTCATCAGGAATCAAAACATCTTTTATTTCGTCGAAGAATATCATGTTTAGTTTAAGATTCGGTCACATGTGAAAGAAAAGCTTTTCTGGTTACGACCAAAGTAGATATTAAGGCCACCAAAAAGTACTGGTTCCGCATCTTTCAATTTTCATCTAGTAGTTACAAGCGAACCATTATCGCATTCGTGTGAACCAGTACCGAACCACCAAATACTGTTCTGTGGATAATTTTGCAGTAACCGAATAAACCAAAATTTGTTTAACGATCAGAAAGCGTTTGCTTTTACTTACCTTCGACGAGTAAGATCTGAGCACTTGTCCCGGCAGCTGGACAAGCAACAACCAGCTCAAGACAATAGCTGCCTGGCGCCCATTTTTTAAAAATCCGAACCCACGCCCTCTGCCCCGAAAAACCCCCTGGGAGCCCGGAGCTGTCACTGGCCAACTTTTGGTCACAAAGCCTAAATTACCAAAATTTATGAAGATGACATAAAATGTAAATTTAGTGGTCGCTTTTATTTGGCCGCAATTGTAGGTAAATATTTAATATTTAATTCATTGCAATCGGTTGTAAATGTAAAGTTTTAAATTTGACACTTGTCAAAAAAAAATCCAAAACAATCAAATCGAACATGGTCTGCATTAACAATTTGGTTAAGTTGAAAATAATGCTAAAGCTGAGTACGGTTGGTGAATAAGGAGGATTGCTCTCAGCTATAATATCGCTAAATAAACAAGAAAACAACGAGAAGCCATACTACCTTGATTTGCAAAAATCACCTTTATTGACTATGACATCAGATGACTCCCTCAACGATCACTATCATTTATGAAACCAAATACGAAATTCATTTTTACCGTTGTTTTAAAATTATATTATTAGAAAAGTTTTCGCTATGGGACTGCGGCCGGTCGGGATCGAGTCAGGTAGAAAATTTCAAGGCAAAACCGAACATCTGGCTGCTTCAAAAAATTGCACCCTTCAACGCTCCAAATTGTTGTAAACAGCACCGACCCAAACAAAGCCTTTAATAAACATTTCAATGCCGAGTATGGTATGACACTTTGTATCCAATGGTTAGCAGTGCACACTTTCAATATATAGGATATTTATCTGACTCTGAAGGCCGATCTAATAAAACTATAATATTCACCACATACAGGGAGCGGCATTGTGTAGGTGTATTTCCCAAAGTATTACAATTAAATCTGAATTTACTAAGAACGATCCCTGTAATTAAAGAAATGACTGTGCGTTCGGAGTTTCTACCTGATTTGACAAGAATTATGAATGAGACAAAAATGACCCTTATGGTAAAACATTTTTAAGGTAAAATTACAACGAAACGGTCGGTACCAACATCTTCATCTGGTGTCCCATCGGTTTATTAGTCTGGCCTTCAGAGTCACATAAATATCCTAAAAGATGCTTGCAAATTTACGTTTTTAATTTTGATGCAACGCCAAGAAAACAATTTGCAGACCCTTTGACGGCTTTCAATCAGTTGTTCTCCGATGCCACTCGGCACCCGCACAAAGCTTCCGAATTTACATAGTTGCCTGTCTACCTATGACACTTATCGCTAACATTTAAAATTACAGCTCAATTAACACAGCTAATATGAAGTACGAGTAGGAGCAATTGTATTTAAAAAAATAGCTGTTCACGATTGATTTAAACACGCAGCAGGCCAAGATATTTTTTTGTTAGTTTGGCCGAAGGTCATATGACACGTTTCGTTATTAAATATTCGTCTTGTGGTCAATTCCGTAATTGATTTATGGCCCGGTTGCATAAAGCGATGTCAAGTCGTTGTTAAAGTTAATATGTCAAGCGATCTGATTGGAGGATATTTAATATTTTATTTGAATCAGCCAATCAAATGGGCGGATTTCCGACTTGACGCGTTGTTAGCTGACACGATGTTAACTTAGCTTTATACAACCGGGCCTTAGTACAATTCAATTATAACCTAAAATAGATTGATTATGCCAAATCACAATACTGATTATTGATTGCCAACTAAAATGTCAGATTTTCATTTCGAATTTGAAATAATTGTGAATGTTGTATAATAAATTGTTGGCATATACAGGCTGTTTGATAAAAAACGCCTCAACCCATAACTTTTTTATTTATTATCCGATTTCAATGAACAAAAAAACCAAAGATATGGTTTTTCATGCGTAATAAAGCAGCCATAAAAAAAATTTTTTTGCGTTTTTTTCAGTAGCTAACGATAGTCAACTTTTTTTTTTTAATGGACACATGTAGTTTTTTAGGCTTAGTCTGGTAAAGTATTTTTTTCTGAATCTAATGATGTATTAAAAGTTATCGTTTGGTCCATAGCTGACTGAAAAAAAAATAAAACAATTTTTAATTGTGGTTCAGCTTATTATGAAATTTTCAAGTGTGCCGTGAAAAACAATTGGAATACAAATAGCATCAAATGTCAAGTGTGAGTTTGAAAAATTTCAGGTGCAATCTTGAAGAGTTTTATTATTATTTTCTTGGAAAACATGAATAATAATAATAAATAAAAAATTTATAATTTTTTATTTATTATTTTTTCTATTAAATTTTTGTTTTTGACTAATTACAATTTTTATTACACTCGACCATAATAGTCAAATGACTGCTATCCTGCACGACTGACAATGTTGTTATTTTATACTTAAATAAAAGAACTTAAAAAAAAAACAGACGAAAATTTCTAAGTTGACGTTTAGATGACATTTATCGTACTTTGTATTCCGATTGTTTTTCACGGCACTCTTAAAAATTTTATAATACGCTGAACCACAAAAAATTGTTTTATTTTTTTTTTTCAGTTAGCTATGAACCAAATGATAACTTTCAATACATCATTAGATTCAGAAAAAATACCTTATCAGACCAAGCCTAAAAAACTATGTGTCCGTTTAAAAAAAAAAGTTGACTATCGTTAGCTATTGAAGATAACGCAAAAAAAAAAAATTTTTATAGTTGTTTTGTAGCGCTTGAAAAGCCATATCTTTGATTTTTTTGTTCATTGAAATCGGGTAATAAATAAAAAAGTTATGGGTTGAGGCGTTTTTCATCAAACAGCCTGTATACGACAGTGCATGTAATATTTAAGTCATACATAACCACATTATCACAATTTCCGACATTGTCGATATTGTTGACGCAGTGTCGACGTTTTATCGACATTGTCGACATTGATGACATTTGATGACATTGATGACGAATTGTCGACGTGTCGATGTCGACAAATAAAGTCGACGCGTCGACGCCCATCCCTGAATACAATTCGCTCATCAGCAGAGGAAATTGACCTTCTTGCTGAAATGCTCTTGGGCGTGGGAAAAGTCAAAGTAAATGTTGAGGAAGTGATCGATTGGATTGATTGTAATAAGGATTATGAAGATGAAGTTGACAATGACTCTGCAGATGATGACGAAATGTTAAGAGACTCATACACAAATAAGGGTAAAGGATGAAAGTGCCATAAAAAGCTTAAATGTCGTTTTGAAATGGACTGCAGAAAATGATGTAGCTTTGACAGATATAAGAAGACTTCAGACTTCACTGTTTTTAGTATTATTATTATATCACGCCTTTTCCTATTACGATACGCAAAACAGTATCGTAATAGCATCAGTACGAACGCAAAGTAGAAAAAATAAAATTTATAAGTTAATTAGGTCAAATTTTGGCATTTTCTCAATTATTAGTTGTTTAATTAATTCAACCTTGTGGCATACAATTTTGTTCTGAAAATTTTATTCCATAATCTGGATTTTTCGGCAATCCGGATCACCTCGGTTTTAATTGATCCGGATTATCGCGACACCACTGTAATGCAATTGGGTCTATTGTGTAAATATTCTGTTAATTTTTAACAAGCCATTAAAAATTAACAGTGCTGTTTACAAAAAAATCTATTCTCAAACTTCAAAACTGTTAAAAAATAACAGCACCTGTTTATTTGGGCTCTTTATTTCAAAAAAATTAAAGGCACCTTCTTCTAGAGCCATTAAAATATAAACGTACGTCAATTAACACAAATGGCAGCTGCGTGGATTGTCATGGCTGAAGAAATTCACCGAAACAGAAGGTAAAAATTGATTAGAGCATTATTAGCTCATTTTATGAGTACCTACAATATTCTATAACATTTTCAGATATCAATTTCATTTATTTTATCGGAATTTAAGAGACTGGAGTAACACATTTGAGTTGCCTCACAAACAATTTGTTGAATTCTTTCGCTTATATAAAGAAGCAGTTCAATTTGTTCTAGAGGAGGTGGTTATGCACTTGGCACCTGGTGTCAGAAGAACAGCAATTCCGAATAATTTAAAAGGATTATATACGTTATATTTTTTGGGTCATGGTAGTTACCAGACTGATGTGGGAGCAAACGCTTTTTTGGGAATGAGTCAAGCGCCAGTAAGCCGATGTACTGTCGCGAGCAAAAAATTCTGGTCGCCAATGTCATTTCAAAATTCGTTAGATTGTCACAAATTAACAAAAAATCCCTGCCTTATTATGCCCATGTCAACAAAGTGTCAAAAAAATTTGAATTGTTATTAAAAAAAACGACAATTAATGTCATACAACCTGATGATAGGTTATGATATTTACGACCGTTTTACAATGGAGCATTTTCCATTGCGTCAAAGCATGATTTTGACGACCAGTTTTTTTTTTTTTTTGCTCGCGACAGTATAATGTCGAGTTATCTTAAGAGTGTTGTTAAATCGGTGGATTAAGTTTCCCACTGATCCACAAACAATAATGAGAAATAAAAACCTATTCTGGAATAAATATGGATTTCCCGACGTATTGGGTGCGATTGACGTTAATTCACCATTTTCTGTTTTACAATTGTCATTAAATGTGACGTTTGTCGCGACAGTTCAAAACTAGACATGCCTTGACAGTTCCAGCGCGAACTTTAATAACAAATTCAATAGATCGCACGATAATCTGACTATAGAGAATTCATTTTAAATGTTTGGTTTAATAATAAAACTTGCCAGTATTGACACTTGTCCGAAACTCAGTGAATCTATGAGAACGGAGTACTTTCTGTTTATCTTATAGTGGAACCAGAAATATAGTGATTTTGTGGACTCTGGTCGATAATTTCTTTTACAATTTTGGGGTCAGTTTTATTACCAACTTGAAGAGAGTTATAAATCTTCTATGACAGATGTTTTTGAGCCGTCGAAAATGGACCATCGGAGACAAAGGTAGGTACAGCCCAGTCGCGCGACGAGTGCCAGAAGTTTATTGCCCTGCCATAACTGACCCTCTCAAGTTAATGTATTCCATCCCTCATAAAATCACTATATTTCTGGTTCCACTATAAGCAGGTCTCGGTTCAGGTAATAAGAAATCCCTAGCAAATAGGTACATAAGTTTCCGTGAATTGTAAAAATAAAAGATTGGTCCTAAGCCATAAAACAACAAATACTCTTCGTTGTAACGTCCAAGAGATAGCTGGTGTGGTGGTTCTTCGCTTCGATTACCTATCGTTAAAAAAAAAGCAATTTCTTTGAGACCTAATCTGTCTATTCCTTAGGGATATTGCGGTAAGTACAATATAAATGAATATTTAGAAACATGATTTCCCCCGTAAGGCCTGTGCGAGGAAAAAAAATATTTTTCTGACTAAATTTTACAGATTTCTGCAAAATGTGCCGTCCATGAGAAAGTGCAAGGTTTACGGAAGCACAAGAAATTGTTCCAATTGTTGGTTTTGAAGACAATGTAAATAATGTTCAAGTTGGAGGGAACAGTCCACGTGGGGCCAACAATGGGGAACAAAATAATTGTTAGCAGGAAGTTGATGTTGACAGTAGCGATGCTGACGTAATTAACGTCAACGAAGAAGCCTAAATTGAAAAAAACATCATTTTTTAAGTAAAGGTGAAAAAAGGATGATATTAATTGCTTATCAAGGTCTACCCAAATCTGAGAAGAGTGCCGTTAAAGAAACAGATAGACTGACAAGAACTCCATACACGTCGGTCAATAAAATTGTTAACCATGGGATTGAAAAAAGAAAAATAAGGAAAGACAAAGGCACCTTTAAACGGATCAGTGAAAAAGATGCTTATCTAATCAGGTCCACGATTTATTAATTTTATCAATTAAAGCTAGCCCCAAGCATTCACAGAAGACTTTGACAAGATTCGTTAAAACGATAGGATTTTCTTTTAAGACAATTGGGAAACGGAACGTGCTTATGGAAAGTGAAACAATTCAGAAGTGGCGCCGGAAATATTTAGAAAAAATTGAAGAATATAGGCAGCAAAATCGCTCTTTTTTTTTGATGAAACATGGTTTGACAGTCATGACAGCGCAAAAAAGGGATGGACTGACAATAGCAGAAGATGTGTAGTGGGTATTCCACCGTCCAAGGGTCAGCGTATTATCATTTTGCATGTGGGGTTATCGGATGATTTTGTTAATGGCGCATTATATCTGACAGCAAGGAATATTAAACACACTAAAGTTGACTCCCGCCAAGAGATGAACGCCAAGGTATTTCAAGGCTGGTTTGAACAAACCTTGCTGCCGGAATTGCCGCCAAGGAGTGTAATAGTAATTTACAATACACCTTATCATTCGGAACAATGGGAAAAAATACCCAACAAAGGAAGTACAAAAAGTACCATTCAAATCTTTTTGGAGAAACATAATTTGTACTATCAGGATAGTTATACCAAAAAAAGTTACTTGAGGTTTTAAGTAGTTGCTTTGGAAAAAAGTTTTACGATTGATGAAATTGCAAAAAAATATGGTCACGCAATTTTAGGCTTTCCTCCGTATCATTGCATCTTTAATCCCATTGAACGTGCGTGGAGTCAATTATTATTATTATAAAATTTGTTTCACAGTCTAGGACTGGTTTACAAATCTATGAGGGGCATGATGACCAACTAACTAGACCGGCACCAATGGCTTAACGTGACTTCCGAATCACGAAATAGAATATAGCCTTTTTTTAATTATTGAATAAGTCAACTAACAGACTACAATTCAAATAAAAGTTGACTAAAACAGGAAAAATATGAATTCAGCAACAGTCAGCTACAATTATTACTGCTGTCCCATGTAGGGATATAACACTGAATAAAAACCATGTCAAATAAGCTATCGATCCAAATTACACGATATAACAACCAGTATACTCGGAAGTGGCATAGCATGAAGATCACAAATATCATTAAAACAGTTAAACATGGAACAAATTCTGAACGAAGGTGAATGATTAAGAACATTTGTATGAAAAAAGGTATTTAAGGCGCTATAATAATTCTGCAAAATTTGGGGATGAAACATTACAATTTATGAGAAGAGGTATCGACCAAATAAAACCCACAAAATTGGAAAAATTATATTCGACACGTCATGAAAATCGAAGAAACTTACAGGCAGGATTTTGTACAGGAGCTAATTATTGAATTAGGGAATGGCGCTACTAGTGAGAGCAGTGAAGATAACACTGGTAGAAATTAGTGATTTTATATGTAGCTTATAGAACATATTAGTAATAATTGTACGTACTCGTATCATGCTGTATTATTTTATATTATACTCAGTTTTCATCCTAACTTCTTTCTTATCATATTTATTTTAAGTATTTCGTATAAGATTACTGTGGACCACCTGCTTTGTGTTGAATAGAAACTACATCCGCCGGGGGTAATCTTGCATTTTAGGGACCTGAATAAATGCGCACTGCGCATGGGCGAGAAACGAGTTGAATGACAGCACAAAATACGTACACTGTTGTCAGGTTTATTTTGTTTTGATTTTTTGGTTAGTTTTATCGTCACAATTACGTTATAATCGTTTTTTTTTATTCGAAAAAGTTGTTAAAATGGCTGATGTAGGTAGAGGCCCCACAGTGATCGTTGATCCCGCAGAAATTTTACCAGTAACTGATATACGGGCAGAAAAATTTAACTATAAAAATCTTAGCTTTGCCACAGTACGAGAATGTATCGATTGGTTTGCCAGAAGAATTTTAATGCACAACAATTATGTGTGCAATGCCTGCCGTATTCAGATGTCACTGGTGAAACGTACACAAACGTCAGACGGATTTCGTTGGAAGTGCAGACTTTGTGGTACAGCGGCTAGTATTCGGAGTGATTCGTTTTTTTCAAGGAGTGGTCGAGAGATTACAGCCAAAAAGACATTGCTCATGAAGCAAACCTAGGCGCAGGAGCTACACACACAATTGTAGATTGGTGTAGTTTCTGCAGGGAAGTTTGTGAGCAACATCTCATCGACCATCCAACAGTCATAGGTGGTCTCGATGAAAATTGCCAGTCAAAAACGGTGGAAATTGATGAATCGAAATTTTTTCACCGCACACTGGGTTTTCGGCGGCATTGAACGGGAATCTGGCAACTGTTTTTGGTAGAGGTGCCAGACAGAACACGAGATACTTTAACAGCCATTATAGAACGGTACATTTGCTTGCTTTGTTGTTGACACACTTGGAGTTTGATGCTTATAGATACAGTCAATGGACAAATAAAACTGGGACAAAAATGAGAATCACATAAATTCAAAATTTACAAATCTCCATCGTTTAATTACGGCTTGTATACAGGGTGTTCGGTAAATGTCCGGCCAAACTTTAACCGCGAGCTACTGGCTTCATGTAGAACTCGGAAAAAATATTTAAAAAATTCTATGTCAAAAAATAAATTGACATTTAATTTTTGAGGTACAATTTTTTTTAACTGCTTTTAGTCTTCTACGTTGTCTCACAACCTCGTAGGTAAAATTTCGGCATATTTTTAAAATACACCCTGTATATCATATTTTATAAAACGTACGCCAATGCGAAGTAACCTCTAAGAAATATGCTTTAAAACAAGAAAACCGCATTGGTGTACGTTTCATAAAATATGATATACAAGGTGTATTTTAAGAATGTGCCGAAATTTTACCTACGAGGTTGTGAGACAACGTAGAAGACTAAAAGCAGTTAAAAAAAATTGTACCTCAAAAATTAAATGTCAATTTATTTTTTGACAGAATTTTTTAAATATTTTTTCCGAGTTCTACATGAAGCCAGTAGCTCGCGGTTAAAGTGTGGCCGGACATTTACCGAACACCCTGTATAGCCACTGACAAATATATTGACAAATCAATAGTCTGATTTACATAGATTAAGTTTTAAGTGTGCCAGTTTTATTTGTCCATCGCTTAGGTGAATGAGATATCTATACTACAAAGTGTTTCCTAAACCGCATTTGAGTTTCCAACTATTTACTTGCTGCTTTTTTATTGCTTTCGCTGTACATTTTTTATAGAATTCGATACTGAGTTAATTATAGTTTAATCATATAGCTGAATGTGTTAGGTACATCTTGCCGAGATCGATAATGGTGTCTGATGGTTGTAGGGCCTACCATAATTTAGAAGAAATTGGAGGTGGTGTGTATGAACCAGAGACCGGCGAAAAATGGTTAAACGCTAGCGAATAACTCCCACCACAAGACCCTCAGTGTCGGCGCGCTCTATTAGTGGAGTAAAATCGGACTGCAATTATTATTCTTATTAATGATTCAAAGGTATAACTAAATGAGACCCATCCTATTTTGTAGAGGACATTTTGGGGCATAAGGAATGGTTATCTACAACTTTTTTTAATAGGACCGAACTTTGTAAACGGCTTTTATAACTACGTAGTTGAGGTGTAGTCCGAAAAACTACGTTTCTCGTAACATTTAACGCTGTGTTAATTCAACTATTGAAGCTATAATTATGATTTTCAGTACATTCATACTAAAAAGTACAGCGCTTCCAACAGTGAATTGAAAATTCCGAAAATATCGCTAGTTTTGAAAAAAATAATTAATGAATTTCGATTAATCAAAAATGCGCATCGTAAACTTCACTCTGCTGGGATCTATGTGAAATATTGAAAATTTCGATACACATGCAGCGAGTTAAATGTAACTAAGATATTGGAAAAGTTTTAAAAAAAAGAATTAAGTCGATAGCCCTTGTACTTTTTGAGAAAATAAGTTTTTTATTCGACGAGCAGAAATAACCCGAAACTTTGTATTTTTGCTAAAATTTACCTATTTTAAATGCTTTCTTCGTCATCCTCATTCTCATATAAACAAGAAACATTGTTCAATTCTGTGTTGACAAAATCAAAAATTGGTTTTACTCGTCCAAAATATAATTTTCGAATTCGCAATTGACACGCAAACAATTCATTTGGCGAACTCAAAGCTACCAAGCCACTGCACCAGAGTGGTGGGAGGCGAAAACCTTTTTCCGCCGGTCTCTGTATGAACACAAGGTAGTCATACACGTGGAATTTTGTGGACCCCGAAGATCCGGAGGTTCACACACAAAACATAGAAAACACGTGGATGAGGTGCAAAAGAAAGCTCCGCCGTCAGTTTGGCACCTCCACTAACTTATTTGCATCGTACATGCACAAATTTATTTATAGAAATAAATTTCGAAATGGCAATCTTTTTACGGAATTCCTGACTGCCATTATCGAACAGTATCCGGTTTAGTTTTGCATATAAATACATAATACAGGGAATTTCACGAGTGATAATGAGCCCGACTGAATTGAAAATGCAACCCACAATACATTTGCAACGTTAACGTGGATTTTTATGTTTTGATTTTCAAAACGTGAAACATAGTTTAACTGTGCAGTTTCGTAATTTTGACATAAATGTCAAATTCGCTTGGTGAAATGAAATTGTGAAAAAAACGAAGAATTTTTGGGAAAATGTCTTTTGTCTGCATAAACGCGCAACGGCAGGGGCATTTTAATTACATTCACCTTAAATCAAATTATTATTGGAAGCAAAGCTATCATGGATTCATAATTTAATTTCAAAACAATACAATATTAAAATATGCACCTTAGCGTTGCAAAGGTACTGTGGGTTGCATTCTCAATACCGCCAGGCTCATTATCACTGGTGAAATACCTTATATACTTTGCGATCAACAATTATTTAGATGAAAGAAGGCTTTGAGATTTTGGACGTATTTCCACAGATGCTCTGGAATGCAGGGAAGTATTTCTGGTTGCATATACCCCATTCAATTTACATTTGGAAATTTTTGCCTAAACTCGGGCAGACAGGCAATAGGGCTCTATGTCCATTCTGCGTTATTGAAAACACCATTTCGAAAGTAAGATGAATCTTTAATGTTCTGAAGTAAAAATAATTTTTGCGTTAAAATTTGATTCATAGTGACAGTTTGACGTTTATTAGCTGACTTAGCAAAGATACGCAAACTATGAAACTTTCAGTCATAGTCGCCCCATCTAAGTACTTGTTGATCGGGTGCGTATTCTTTAATTTCTCACCATTGTTATACAGTGCGTTTTTTAAACTGTTGCCATAGGGAATTGCATAGTAAAACTTATACACCCTGTAGACTTATGATTAACTGCAGATTTGGTAGTAATTTTTATTTTAGTTATAAATCACTAATAATACTAGGTAGTGCATATTGTTTGAACAAAGAAGAAGTTTTATTTGAGTAATTTTACTCTTCAAAGTTGAAATTAATGAAAGTAAATAATTTGACAAAAAACGTAGGCGAAATAGAAAAAAAAATAGGTTTTATATTTTAATTTATTATTTATTTATTAGCAGGTCTCGCTATTTATTTTTTAAATGATAGTGACAAAAGTCAACCAATATTTCAGTCTGCTAAAAATGATAGTGGCAATAAAACACTTTTACTAAAGTATTTCTTTCACAACTTTTTCGACAGTGTAGGATATTGAATTTTAGTCTATCCGATGGTTAAAAAAGTCTTCGAACTTTGTTCCAAAAATTGTTTGAGCATTTTCATAAGAACAAAAGTTAACAGGGGGTATTATACTTCGTCCAGCGAGAGATTGGGAGATTTTAAATTGTAGGCTTGTAACACAACACTACAAAATGCACTAGAATACATTAATTAGAGCATAATTTCAGGGTAGAAATGTTACTGCTTGAAGGATATACAGGGTGTTAGTAAATAGTTGGGAATAAATTTCGGGGTGAATTCCTTATGAAAAATGTGGCTTAAAACCTAACTAAATCTTTTCGTTAAAATGAGTAGTTTTCTCAAAAAAAGAAAAAAATTAAAATAAATGTATTCTGGCATATTCGTATTTTTTTAAATACTGCGAAATAATGGTTTAAAGAAAAAAATTTAAACGTGGAACGTTGAATTAAAAAAAAAATCAAAACTAATGCGATTTTAGGCAGACAAATGAACTAATTCGAGAAATTCTCCAAGTGGACTACATTTTTTTTTTTTTTAGAAAACTACTCATTTTAACGAAAAACTTAATTTAGGTTTTAAGCCACATTTTTCATAAGGAATTCACCCCGAAATTTATTCCCAACCATTTACTAACACCCTGTATATCGTTCAAGCAGTAACATTTCTACCCTGAAATTATGCTCTAATTTTTCGTAAGGAATTCACCCTGAAATTTATTCCCAATCATTTACTGACACCCTGTACGTGAAATTTTACTTGCGCTAGGTACTCAAGTCAATGTAATACCTTAAGTCAGAAAAATATCCTTGTCTAACATAAGAATTTTGGATGAAACGGACAACTACTATTTTATATTATATTATACAGAACATATGCATGAATTTTATAATTAATAATACATAATAAGCTTTCTTTCTACTGACTTGGGGTATTACATGGACTATACTTTCTCTACGTATAAAATTAAGTGATTTTTATGTCAACCAATCTCTCGCTGGACAAACTAAGTTTTACCATTGTCTAAGTAGAACTAGTCGGTCGGTCAACCGGTGAATTTTGTTAATAGTTAATGGACGTAGCTACCAGAGGGCGATGGACTGGAAAAGTCGCTTCTCCAGTGCTGATAAGTGGTTTGAAACATTGCTAACATTTGAACCGAGGCGCTCGGTCTAAACTTATTGCGCTAAATAAACCAGATGACGGGATTTTCCCAATTGTGTGAGAGACCACCAACGTACCGGCACAGGGGGTAATAGTCCGAGAGCTGATGACGAATTTGGAGAAGGTATTTTAGGCAATCAGAAATTAAAAAAAATGTACTATTTGAATGTTAGTGAATCTGGAATCGACAGTCGCTAAGGGCGTTTGCGGTTATTTTACTAGTGCGCAGCATATGAAACTTGCAAAAAATTTATCCCAAAAAACATACTTTAGGCAACTTGAAATTATACTGATTTTTTAGTTTAGCATTTATAGATTACAGAAATGAAAATGCCAGATTATTTGGACGGTTTTAAAGTACAACCCGACTGCCCCAAAGTCATTTTTTTAGTATACGCAAAAAATATACTTTAGGCAGTCTGAAATTTTTATGGCAGATTTATTAATTGATATTAAAAATATGTGCAAAAGAGCCAGACTAATACGAGGGTTTTAAATAATAACCCGACGCGAATAAACATTTTAAATAAGTGCGACAAAAAAGTCTTATGCGTATACATAGGTACGAGAGAGATAGTTTATCGATGTCTGCCAGCAGCAGCTAAAAGGAAGCCCTCGGCTCCGATAAAACTGTAACTATTAATATCTGAGAAAAATAATCGAAGAGGTCAACTTTGTTTGTAAAAAGTGCATATTGTTCAGTACTTTACTTATGTTGACAGCTTTTCATCTCCTAATAATGACGTCATCAATATTTTTTTTCAGTGACAAGTCCCACTTTTTTCTCCTTTTTCCAATAGATCTTCTCACTACTTATAAAGGCATTCACCATCTTTTTGGGACCGAGTTGGCTACCATCTAGTGATTTTGTTGGCAGTACCTTGGTGATAACTACATTCCCTAAAGGAAATTGACACTTTTTGTGTTAGGTTAGGTTGTTTTCAAATTAAGGTTATATTTTCTCAATAGGTACATTGTTGCCGGATCTCTTAAATCTGGTCTGTCCTTTTTAAATTAAATTAAATCTTTTAATAGAAATTTTTTATCGTAATAAAATTATTTTAGCAATTTTGTTGACTGTTCCTTTGACGGAAATTTAAATTATTTTTACAGACTTAATAGTTTTTTAGTTTCTTACGAATATTAAAATAATAAATCTGGCAATGCGGTGGCAAGAAAATGTCGAATAGACACTGACAGGAAAAAAAGTTGTATCCGTTGCATCACTCAGTAAGTTAGTCCAACATGAAAAGAAAAAATCATAGCCCACTCGGTCCCAAAAAGATCGTGAATGCCTAATAAACACCTAAACTACAGTTCTATCGAATTTATTCCGAACTTTACGAACTAAACTAATTTTAATATCTATAAAAGCCGTAAATTTATTAATGAAAATTCGAAAAATATTATTTCTAGACATAGCAATTTGTTTCTGTTAATCTGAAATTATTGATTTTTTTTCATATGTAACTTTAATTCAGACAATATTCATTCGCATATTTGAAGCAAATTTTTAATATTAGGTAATTAACATCACATTTATTTAGATAGAATATCTAAGCAGACATATGTATAAGCTCTATAGTAAAGAAAGGCGTTGCTGAAGAAAAGATTTGTTTAACAATCTATTTTAAAAAAACGAGCCGGGGCCGCCCTTAGCTACTGCTGGCAGACATCGATAAACTATCTCTCTCGTACCTATGTATACGCATAAGACTTTTTTGTCGCACTTATTTAAAATGTTTATTCGCGTCGGGTTATTATTTAAAACCCTCGTATTAGTCTGGCTCTTTTGCACATATTTTTAATATCAATTAATAAATCTGCCATAAAAATTGCAGACTGCCTAAAGTATATTTTTTGCGTATACTAAAAAAATGACTTTGGGGCAGTCGGGTTGTACTTTAAAACCGTCCAAATAATCTGGCATTTTCATTTCTGTAATCTATAAATGCTAAACTAAAAAATCAGTATAATTTCAAGTTGCCTAAAGTATGTTTTTTGGGATAAATTTTTTGCAAGTTTCATATGCTGCGCACTAGTAAAATAACCGCAAACGCCCTTAGCGACTGTCGATTCCAGATTCACTAACATTCAAATAGTACATTTTTTTAAATTTCTGATTGCCTAAAATACCTTCTCCAAATTCGTCATCAGCTCTCCGACTATAATTGAAATGTTGGAAGCGGCGTCATAAAAACAAATTGGACCAACCCTTCCGCTCCAACATGGATCGATACAATGGATCGATATAATTTCAGGAAAAACAACAACATAAACAGTTTGCACTCATTCTAGAAATTCGCTTAGGTACCTACTTTTATGGTTTTAAAGAAGAAATAATTTATTCATGTTTTCAGAAATTTTGAGTAGGTAAACTGTAGTTGTGAACAAGGTTCTTGAGACAGTTGTTGTTTTGCGTCTTGTGCCCGTTTGCTCTGTGTGTCGTATATGATTTTTAATTCAAAAATAAAAACAATTTTATTAAAATATAAACTATATATTTTTATTAATTCATAGTTATTTTTAATTCGATTGTGCTTTGTGCAGTTTTTTTAATTAAATCACACTGCGTCTTTCCAGCAGAAAAGGTAAGTTAAGTATATAATGAAATACCTTAGCAAATAAAGATAGTATTTTGCAACAGCATTTTTTCAATATTTTTGAACAATTTTTCAAATGACTTCAATTTTTAAAATTTTAAAATCATATGTGAAATGAAATTCCGTTTTTCTCAATTCACTTTCACTTTTTACAAAATGCTTTTCTTTTTTCTGCGCTATTTTGAATTTTCCTGTATGTAAATTTTTCTTACTGTGTTTCGTAAAACTTCAAACTGTAGCCTTAGATTATTATTTGCGGTTGAACCATTATTCATGGAATTGATTTATTAAACCATGTATTTCGTTAGGTACTTATTTTATTAATTCTTCGTCTCTGATGATGATCCATACCAGTTGTAATAACTAATAACACAGGCCTGCAAAATTTGATTTATAAAAACCTGTTTTGGTTTTAATAAGATTTTTAAATCTTTTTCAGGATGCTGATTTCAGATATGAACTTAATTTTTCTTTATCACGTAAGAGTGTTTTGGAAAAAAATGTTAAAATACGACATACACCTAAATAAATTTTGATTTAAAATCGGCAATAATCGTAAGAAAATGAATAAGGTATACTTTTGCAGAAACTTCGTTATATTTCTTTGTTGTTTCTTGAACATTGAGATAAATTTATACGGTCTTTTGTCGACATTTCAAATTTTTTGTAAATGTCTATTTCCACAAGGTTTCTTTGTACAAATGCCATCGATAATAACTATAAAAAATGAATTTAAAAAGTGCTGTTGCAAAGACAAAGTATTTCTTTGCAACTTGAGTCAAGTATACCTAATAATACAAATCATGATGATAATAATAACGATTTTGTGACTGTACTCAATGTTTGCATTCATTTGTAAGCAACAATTAGTATGTAATTTTTTCACCATTACATTTGACTATACCAAACAGCGTACAAGTAGATAATGCTGTATTTATTGTTTAGAATGTCGGGTAATAAATGTTGCTACTTCAATTGCGGCAAATCAGCGAGAAAATATCCAGGGTTACGAAAATATGCTTTCCCTGTTGATGACCCTGTAAGATGTGAAAAGTGGATTCTGCATTCAGGTAGGTACTTACATTAATAGAAATATTAATTTTTACTCAACATTATAAACTAAGCAAAAATGAATAGGGAATTTTTCCATTTTTGAATTTTTTATATCTACAGTTTAAAATGTTTAATGAAATGTGTTAGAAATATATTAGATGCACATTAAATGTAATGCTTCAAGTACCTGTAACATTTCAAATTTATCTGGTGTTTAAGAATACGTGGAAGAATTGGGGCAATTATTTTGCTTTCCAAGAAAAATTGTGGAATTCCCTATTCATTTTTGCCTAGTTTATTATAAAACGTGTTCAATTGAAAAGTTCATCAAATTGGCTTTGATCTTTGTCGCTATCTTTGTATAACCAACTTCATTTACGATGTTGTTTTTTATAAAATAAAGTCACAGCCAACTTGATGAATATTTCAATTGAACACTTGTTATTTTTTGTGTTTATTTTTTTATAATAGTTACATTATATAATTATTAGAAAAGTTTGCGCTACTTCCATGTTGTGTTTTTGTCGGTTACCTTACGTGTTAAAAGATTTAATTTGACAATACGAAATACTAATTCAAAATACTGTTCAAATTTTGCAATTTTTCATAACATTAAAATTTTTCTAAAAAATTACTTTTATCATTTTTCATTAAAATCTTATTTGCTGTGTTTAATGTTTTGTTTGTCGGATATTTTTTGGCAAAAAATAAGTTAAATAACACTAATCAATACAACATTATATAAAATAATTACCAAAAAAATTTTCTAAGACAACGAATTACTTAAAATTCAAACTGAGTCGTTTTTTGTGCCGGTCAGTTTACTTAATAAAATAAAAATGTTAAATTAATTTGTCCTGACACAGTATATTTTTAGGAAATGCTGAACTGGTTGCACTCAGTTCAGATGAACTGAAATGAAAAATTTTGTGTGCAGATCATTTCAAGAAAGGAGATTTACTTGTTAGAAATTTAGCTTCTGGCGCTGTTCCAATAAAGTATCAGACTGATTTAGAAGAAGAATCCGTATATCTACATTTTTCTCATGAAGAATGTCAATCTCAACCCCAAGGGAAATCCACAAGTGAAGATGATAATTTATTTTCCTTTATGCAACAAAGTGACAATGCGGATGACACGGTTCACATTTTAACTCCAAAGAAAAAATCAAATTTATCAGAAGCAGACACACCTCCAACATGTAATAATAATTTTATAAATGAAATAATTACATTACCGTCACCCAAAAAATCTGTATGTAGAAAAAGATTGCTTGTGATGCCAGAAACACCACGTAAAAAACGGTTGCGGGAGAAATTATATTCTGTCAGCACGGAATTGAAATCTGTGCAAAAGGAGCTGAATAAAAAGCAAAAGGCAACATTTACTTGTGCCAGAAATCTAAAATCACTGTCTACAATGCCTAGAGCCATAACGAGAATGCAGTTACACCATAAACCAAGAACACAATGGTTGAGTGATGAAAAAAATACAGCAATTTCAATGTATTATAAATCTCCTTCAATGTATAAATTTTTACGAAAAAATGGAGTAATCCTACCTTCAGTTTCTATTATAAAAAATTGGTTGAAAAATTTTAAATGCCAACCAGGATTCAATCAAAATTTTTTCCGCAAACTAAATTTGAAAGGGCAAACTATGACTGAGAAAGAAAAAAAGTGTATATTGATGTTTGACGAAATGGCCATTAAGCAAGAAATAGAATATTCTGTGTCAAAGGATTTAATTGAAGGCTTCGAAGATTTGGGAGAATTTGGCCGGAAGCCCGTTGCAGCTAAGCAGGCTTTAGTAGTTTTACTCAGAGGTCTGTACTCCGATTGGAAGGTGCCAATTGCATACTATTTTAGCGAAAATGGAATAAAAGCAGAAGTTCTAGAAAAAATCTTAAAAAAAAATTTGGATCTCCTTAGCGGCATTAATATGAATCCATCCGCTATTGTGTGTGATCAATCAACGACGAATCAAAGACTATTTAGAACTTTACAGATATCTGAACAACAAACATATTTTCATTATAAAGGGAGAAAATATTTCGGCCTTTTCGATGTTCCACATTTGTTAAAGAGTATTAGAAACAATTTAGTATCGGCAGATTTTTTGTATAATTCTGAAAAGATATCATTTGACGTAATAAGAAAAACTTATGAGATTGACCATGCGAGTAAAACAGGAAGAGCTTTGCTTAAAATAAGTGAAAAGCATCTCAATCCCAATGCTTTTCAAAAAATGAGCGTTCGACTAGCTGCCCAAGTTTTGAGCCACTCGGTGGCAGCAGCTATTAAAACATGCATAGCGACGAATCAAATATCATTGGAGGAGGCTACACCTACAGCAACGTTTGTAGAAAAAGTAGACAGATTATTTGACGCTTTAAATAGTAAATATTTATATTCTAAAAAACCGTGCAACCGTGCACTTTCAGATTCTCATGTCGAGGTACTGACAGCTTTAGAAGAGGGATATAAACTATTTAAAAGAGTACAAAAAATTGACAAAAAGGGAAAACTTTCCCGACCGCCCTGTTTTGATGGGATTTTACTTTGAATCAACACAATTAGGCAATTGTTTGAAGAAAATAAACACGACAACTACTCGTTTTTGTTAACTGGTCGCCTTAATCAAGATTCTCTTGAAAATTTATTTTCAGTTCTGCGTCAAAAATGTGGTTACAACAGAAACCCTACCGTGAGAACGTTTCAAGCGGCTTTAAAATCAAATATGATTACAAATTTGATGAAGCCCTCGGATAAGGCGAATTGTGAACCGGACGAAGATACCAACATTTTCGATAAAGATGAAATTCCGGATTGGGTATTAGAGGATACTGGTGATTACAATAACGTTGCAACTGTTTCTTCAATTAAGTATATTGACACCGCTACTGAGAATATCCCGAATTTATCAAGTATTGCTAATGAAACCTCAACTTCCAGCAGTTCTACTGATATCGTGACAAGTGTAAACACAGTTTCGTTAGAAGAATGTGCCGTGGTATATTTTGCAGGCTACCTTATAAAAAAATGTTTACAACATTTTAAGTGCGATCAGTGTAAAACCGTTTTTGAAGAAGCTTCTTACCTATCTGAAGACAATAGGTTACTACTCTTTTATAAAAACTATAGTATAGAAAAACCATGTGCTCTGAAAAATCCAAGCTCAGAAATGATATCTTTCACAAAAACAGGAATGAACGTTGTAGCTAATTATTTAAAAACTCTTTGGGGGGACAGACACTTTGGTCGTATCCTTCAAAATAAAATTATTGAAAAAATGAAGGCGTGTGTTCCTAATTTTTTTGACAACGAATGTAAAAATCATAAACTATTTTTGGTTAATTTTTTAGTTAAAGTTTTAGTCTTTAAGGAATGTAAATCTTATACCAATTCGTTAAAGGGGTTAAAGGTCAAAAGTTAGAAAAAGCCAACGAAGCTTTCAATTCTCCAACACGATTAAAAATTTTTAGAAAGTAATTAGGGCCGATTCTGTATCTATTTTTTTAATTAAAATCCCTTTATTTTTAAAGGATTTGATACAGAATCTACACTATTTTTTAAATTTTTAAAAAAATTTTTGTTAATAAATCAGGCCGTAACAGTTTTATTAGTTTTCTGAAATTAACTGTTAATTTAATACCTATACATTTTTTACACTAAATGAAACTGTATCTGCTAGCGCATCAAACCCTGGTGGCACAATTACAAATTTTGACTTGGTTAGCTAAATAATTAGCTTTTTTATTTAAACGCAAACCAAACTCGTGATTTATGGCCCAAATACTATAATTTGCCAATAAAAGGGCGATTCACTAGTAGCGGCCCGTTTTGACCGTCTTACTTCCAGCTTTGGCATAAAAATGACAGTTTCCATTGTCACCTAAATTTACGACAGCACAAGTAGCAGATCATAAATAAAAATGATTTTGAAAGTTGAAATGTAACACTGCGTTTAATTCAAAATCTAATTGGCGTTTTTTTTTCGCTGATTTCGTAAATAATTACAGGAAGTGAATCTGGATAGATCAGTATAAAAATCAGAATTTGACTTTTTGGTTGAAATTTACATTTTATTTTTTTTTGGCTTTGTTTGTAGGTGAAAAATTATCAAAAAAGCGTGTATACGATGCCCCACCCTGTATGTATAATTATTGTTTAATAGATTTATATTTATTTTCTTTGACTTGACATTTTTAAACCGCTAGCGAAATAAAAATTTTAAACCGTTAGAGCAATTAATTGTATTTGAGTATTGTATTTGAGTATTGTATTTGAGTGGTTTTATCCTCTGTATCTAAGTATTTAAACATAAGGCAAAATTGGATAATAGTTATTTATTATACAAGGGGGCTAAATGAATGTTTAACGAGCGAGGCGTTTAACAGCGCGAGCGGCGAAGCCGCAAGCGCGTTAACATCGCAAGTTAAACATTCATTTAGCCCGCGAGTATAATACAACTGTTTATCCAATTTTACACTAATAAACCTCTCCAATTTGAGTATAATTTTTTTAAATCAAGTCCGAAGCTTTTGTCATTAATCACAAATAATTTTCGAGTCGCTGAGTGTGATTTTTTGTTGCCATGGTTTTAATGACACGAGAAAAAAAATCGGTGTGACAGTGAATTATTTTATCCAATATTATTTCTAATAAAATTAGGCGTATACACGTATAGAAGGTGAAAATCTAGAAATTGGATGATACAATTATGAACATCTATCTAAGTATTTAAACATGACTTTATAAGGCAAAATTGGATAAACATATTTAAAATTGACTCAAGTTGCAAAGAAACACTTGTCATTTGCAACAGCATTTTTTTCATATTTTTGAACCAAATAAAAGCACAAAGGGACCAGAAAATCATAGTTTGGATTGGATATTTTTCATATTTGCAACTTGAGTCAACTATAGGTACATATTGTTTGATGCATTTTTATGCAACTAAAATTTCTGTGAAAATAAATCACTTTCTTTTTCTTTGTTTTGTTTTATTTTAATTCAGTAGTACATTTTGTTAAAACAATTACACTAAGGGCCAGTTTACAAAAGCGAAATTAAGTTAATCGTAATCAAAGGCAAGATTCACTGAACACGTGATCAAATTTAACCAATCGAAGTTTCGGATTCATGGGTTAATCGTATATTAAAATTTAATTCGAATTAAATGTTTAATTCTCTTTCTATAAACTGGCCCCACTATTAATACTTACCCTGCTACTCTGAGAAATGGTTGAAAGAATAACAATAGCTAGATTTATTTTTAGTGTAGAAATGTCGGTGCACACGAGTTCCCGTCAGCATAATATTTTATACCTGGGCTTGGACATAGGCCCTTTAATCCTGCACACGAATTCCCGTCAAGGCAAAAATGCACCCCAAATTCTAGACTCGAATTCCCGTCAGAAAAAAATCTTGGTTATTGAAAGCACTGTTACGAAAGTAAGATTCAATGATGAATCTTCTATGTTCTGAAGTAAAAACCATTTTTGCGTTAAAATATTTGGTTAATAGTGACAGTTGTTTGACATTTATTAGCTGACTTAGCAAAGATACGAAAAATCTGACACTGTCAAAGTCACAGGCGCCCCTTATCTAAGTATATAATTGTTGATCACAGGGTATTTGTAACTTTTTAAAATTTTAAACATTTTTTTGGTCCACGTAATGGTAAACAACAATGGTACCGGGCAACGGCTAGAGGGGTAGGTAAGTAAGGGATTGACGGGAACTCGAGTTATGGATTATATCAGTTGATAATTACCTGACGGGAATTCTTGCATTACTTTATGACAAGAAATAAGTCAGACGGGAATTCGAGTGCGCCCAGAAATGTGACACTTTATTTGCGTAAACAATAGTGGAAAAATATATGGTCAAAGAATACTGGTACAACAATGCAACCAAATAATTAATTATTAAATACGCATTAATGACCGTTTGCATCGACGTTCCTTATTTTTTTAACCAAGTTTAAAAAAATTGTTGTTACATATTATATTTTTTATACCTAATCTACTATTTTTACATATTTTATTTAAAAAATTACAGATAAATCCTGCGTAATTCTTTCGTGGCGATAAATGTTTAGGTACAAATAAACTAACTAAAGTCGAATTTTCAACATTACTGAAAATCAAGAAATAATCCACAACAACCCACTCTAGCATGCGTAAATCCGATATTATGCGAATTTTCACGATACGGAACGAACAGTTATGACTGTTTCAGATCCGAACCACATCATGATTTCTCTGAAGCATCTCTTTGCTACACTAGATGGCAGCACATTCTTACCTCACGGTTGACCGACTAGTTCTACTTAGACAATGGTTTTACCATGCAATTCCCTAAGGCAACAGTTAAAAAAAATGCAGTGTATGTTTTTAGAGTAAAAGTTTTTTTTTAATGTTTTTTTTATAAGGTTATGACTAGTGTTCTGTTACTTATAATTTTTAGAATTTATCAATTAGTTTTCTAGCAAGTATTGTTTTAGTTTTACGTTTAATTTGTTATTTTCCTTTTCCTGTTACATCGTTATTTTCATTGAGAGCATCTTTCCGTTCAATTTTTTTAAGCATTGCTGTTTATGGTGGTGCCTTGTTTGTTCTTAAACTTTTTTCTTAAAAAAATGCAAATAACTACCGAGGAAGTTGCGAAGGCTTTAGTGGCAGATGGCCGAAGTGTTCGATATGCTGCTCTTGCTATTGGGAAACCGGAGACAACTGTACTGTTTTCTCAATTTCTTTGTAGGTCGTAAAATTTTATGGTACTTTAAGTTAAGTTAAGTCTTGCAGGGCTTATAAATCCTAGTTTACCACTAGCAGGTAATATTTTATGCAGGGTTGAATTGTACATTTTGTATATTGCATTGAACGGCAAATGGAAGGCGCCGCTTCCCAACCATTGTGCCCGTTAATCGCTGATAATATGCATAATATTTTTAGCCTGTGCCTATCGCGAGACACAGAGGTCGCCTGTCCCCTGCGGCCCACATCTGCAAGAGACGATAGGTTTTTGAGTTTTTGACGCAGCAGTGTCTTCAAGATCGTCACCAAACAGCGGTTGAACTGGTTCGATACAATTTATTATTGTTTGTGGACCAACTGAAACAATTGAGCAGAATCTGACATTTCTGACAAATCTATCCAACTTACTTTGATTTCTAATTTATAAGAAATAACATAGAGGATTATCCACGTAAGATGACGAGCCTGACCAGGTAAAAATGCAACCCAAAATACACTTTACCAAGCATTCATTGTGTTTTGGTATTTGAAAATTAAATCAGGAATCCAACTGGGTATTCTACTAATTTGAAAGGTATATATGTCAATGCATTTTTCGTTCGTATTTAGTATTTGAATTGCTTATTATTGTTATTAAATCATACTTTGTTGAGAAAGGTTTTTTTTCTGTCAGAACTTGACATATATTAGACTGACGTTAAAAGCTGTCTATGTTTTATATGCATTATGAGAATGCCGAATAATGTAAAAGGAATCGAGATTGCTTTGTGAATTGTCTTTTGGGTTGCATTACCTGGTCAGGCTTGTCGTCTCACATGAATAACACTGTATTTGACAAACGCAACGAGTTTGCTGATTCCTCAAAGAATGAACTCTTTTAGAGACATGTAAGCAACATTTCCTGCATTCTATCCTAAGTGACCAATTCCAGGTTTCACATGTCAAATATCATACATTGTCATCTTGGTTGTCAGTGTTGTCACCTCGGTTACACTTCACAGCTCTTGCTATTTTGACAAATTCTTCAATTTTTTTTCAATTATTGTGTACTTCCGGAAGATGTTAAAAACAAAACAAAATTGAATTAGGAACCATTTTTAAAGCTCTACAACTTTTGTATTTAAGACTTGTTCTAAAATAATTAGGGGAGCCAATATCCCAGGATTTTTACTTTTACACGTAAAGTGCCTATGTTGTACCAAAATCCATTCTACACCCGGTATGGCTGAGTACCCACATGACATATAAGCATATATTTTTCCCATAATTTCCCTCAAAACGTATCATCCATTGTATTAAAAAAAAATTAATGCAAGGGCGATAACTAAAGAAGAAGAATGTTAGAATGAGGAAAACATGTTGCACAATGTGAAACGGATGTTAAAGATGTTAGTAAGTTTTTCTACATAATTGATGGTACTATGTTATTTCACAGATTAAAATGCCAAACAGCAAAAATAAAAATGGATTATTCATTCTCCCCCTTCCGAAATTGTAACTTTCTATTTTGATAAAGCAATTGAAAGCGAAAGTAGGTGATCGGTTGATAGGTATGAAAAACTTTCGGGCTCTGGACGACAAAAAAGTACAAATGTCAAAAACATCATTCGTTGCAATATGAAATTTTCATTAGCTTGATTGTACCTACAATATTTGCAGCTTCTTCAATGAATTGCATTTTATACTAAGCTATGACCAAGTATTCAACCACAACAACATTTGATAAATGTCATAAAATAATGTTTTTGTATTGTTACTAAAATAACGTTAACAATAAGCCACCTTATACTAATTTTATTATGATCACTTAGGGCCGGTTTATCAATCGATGATTAACATTTTGATTAGCTAATCGTTACTTCCTGATTAACTTTAAATTAATGATGGATAGTGTTTTTCAAACCAAAATTCAATATGATTAACTAACTAAAAATTAATCGAAAGTTTGTTACGTTGGTATTAACTTTTCTGATGCTTTTCTGTCAAATCTGACAAGTTGGCGGTTTGTGATTTGTGACAATTTCAAATTTGTAATTTTGGTTCATGGTAATTTTAGTTAAAAACCATTTCTTGGATAAGTAAATGTATTAAACATGTAGGATTTATCAAAATGAAAAATCATTTTGAAGTTAGCATGGCGAGTACATACAAGTGTGAGTAATTCAATTAAGCGATCTGGCAATTTCTCTGAAGAGGAAGAGCAATTGCTTGTGAGCCTAGTGGCACAAAATAAGCATATTGTTGAAAACTGAAAAAAATAAAAAGCACAAAACAGTTTCACTGACTGTAAAGTCCATTCACGTTGGATTTTCCTCTCAAGGTCAAATAATTTAATTTTTTTGCTCTGTAATTATGTTTTGTAAATAGTGACATGCAGCTAACCAACATAATGCGATTTAGCAACCTGTACGGTGTTTACCTGCATGTCACTATTTACAAAACATAATTACAGAGCCAAAAAATTTAATTACTTGACCTTGAGAGGAAAATCTAACGTGAATGGACTTTAGATTTGTGTACACCACAAAACTCTCCAGGCACGAATGATCCTGTTGCATAAAATCGCAGACTCAAAAGCAACTAATTTTGAGGCGGTAGACAGTCATTTCTGAAACAAAAATTTTGCTGGTATCACGTGAATTTGATACAGACTACTCCATAACACTCATCGGTTAGTTGGATAGGAAATAGCTTCTTCTATTTTTTCTAACAATCTTTCTACTGTTCGCGAGGACAAACGAAAGCGACTAAAAAAATCTTTTTGGTCCCATTCTTCGAAGTGATTGGGCCTGAAACGTATAGTTTTTGGCCTCCGTGGCTCTTCATCGCTACCTACTATAAGTATTAATGCCATAAAGATAATCAATCATTATTCTTTGCTAATTGTTTTAAACTAAAATTTTCAATAAATCGGCAATGTCACTTCTGACGTTAAGGTTGTACTATGGTCAAGAAAAAAATTACCTTACATTCGAAAAATCTGAAAAAATTACCAGCGCTTACAAATAATTCAAGCTTAATATAAGATTAATTTAAAAAAAATCTTCCGTACAGTTTCTTAAAAAAATTAGAAAAACCATGTTTTTAACCACATTTTATTTTTTATATTAAAAATGGGATGATAAATTTTAATGAAAATCCAACATCATGTTACAATAGCTTTTCTGTAGGTGTTCCATTTTTTTGAGTGATTTTGAATGTACAGTTTCTGCATAAAAAAAAAACGACGATTCGAAATCAAGCAAAAATACATTAATTAAAACTAAAAACCCATTGTACAGTTTGTAAATATAATGAAAAGAAGATGTAAGTCAAATGATTGGCTGCAATAATGTTTTTTTCCTCAAAAAAAAGCATTTTGAGATTATAATTTCAAAATGCGACAATTCTAATGCAACACTGCACAGTAGCGTCCCCATAGCCTGGACGGTTATCTCCTCAATTACTACCTCCAATATCATCAGTGCCATCTGCAAACTGATAGATAGATAAACAGTTTATTTATTTCGAGGAACTGTAAAATGGATTGGGTTTTTCCCAAAATACGTCTACTGGGTACTATTTATTGCTTTATGGCCCTTTGAATTCTAAACATTGTCATTGTGAACGAGGACATAATGGGGCCAAAACAACTTTCTATGAAAGAAGGAATGGCTAACATTAAATCCCAAGGCGCCTATCAGTTTGGACCCGAGTGGTTTTTAAAAGTCTGTAAACAAAAAACACCTGGTTAACGACTGAAAAACCAAGTAAAAAAATCACACTTGTCTTTTGAAAGAAATACTTCTAAAAAAAATCAAGGCAACGATTCGCATTACGGTTTATCCTGTGCCAAACCTGATATGCAGGAAAGCAAAGTCAATTTTTTAATTGATAAACAAATAAAACTTTTAAATGTGTCTTTTGATAAGCAGAAAATTATTTAAAAAAAACTAAAGACTAATGCGACGATTGGTTCGCAGAAAGAAAATTACCAAAAGCTGAAACTCAACAAAAAACTTTTTTTTTCAAATTCAGGGACAATTATTTGTGACCCAACGCAAATACTGCGATTTTATAGTTTGGACTCCAAAAGGAATCAACGTTGAAACTGTTGAAACGATAGTGGTAGGTTTTTTTTTTTTTGTCTATCTAAAAGTAAATTAATGGTTGGTCCAAGTGACCAGTTTTAATAATTCACACTTAAAAAAAAAAAAAAAAAGATAGTGGTAGGTGATCAGTTTATGAAAAATATCCTTCCACAATTAAAACATTTTTATTTTAAAAGCACTGTTCAATCTTTAGATATACCTTCCTCTACCCCAAGTTAGCGGTGCCGGACCCTTCCGGCTACCTGGAAATGTATAAATATACCAAATATTTTGTCGAGTGCGGAAAGTTTAAAACTTGTAAATAGAGATTCATTCGCTGTTTATCGGTCACGTGTTCTAAACGCTTGAAGCACTAGCCCCGAACTGGTCGACAGCAGACACGAACGTAATATGAAATTACGAGATTCAAATTAATTTTTTGATTATTGAAACTTAAATGTCATCATTTTTTGACGCTTGTAGAAAAAAAATATAGTTAAAGTTTATTCATTTTCAATATACCGCGTGATTAAAAAGGACTGTTTGAGTTGGCAATACAATTAAGAGAATTTTGTTATTCGGCTGTTTGCAATACTGCAACCGGATACGTCTTTTGACAGAAATTTGACGTGGAATCAACAGCGACAAAATTGTAGGTTATGTATGTATGTATAAAAATCAACGGTACAAAAAACAATTCAGCGCGAATAATCTGCCGTAAATGTCGATTTTGGTAATTGTTCACTTTAACTACTTCTGGAATTTTCGCGTTTTTTCTGGCTAGGCAGCCTCAGGGCGTCCTCCTAGATCGTGTCCCACCATTCAAACCTTGTGCAAATGCCTTTTTTTTTCTCTCTTGTTGTGTTTCAAGGTCGAGTCAAGGTCGCGCCAAGTCTTAGTAAAGTTAAGCCGGCCTGAGATATGTCATTTGGTGGGGAAAATCTGCGCGGACAAATCACTTAAATTACTTAAAAAACAACTAAATGGAAACTTTTACTCGTTCACCGGTCACTGAAAAAATCAGCTGATTTTTAATCTGTTGAACACCCCTATTTTACGAAAGATGGACTCGTCCGACTGTTTTCCGTCTTCGCGCACCCCCACCAAATGACATATCTCAGGCCGGCTCTATAACTAAAGGGTAAGGAAGATTTTCATTTGCACAAGGTTTGACTGGTGGGAAACGATGTAGGAGAACGTCCTGAGGCTGTGTAGCCAGAAAAAACGCGAAAATTCCAGAAGTAGTTAAAGTGAACAATTACTTCGATTTTAAGTGACCCCACTGAAAAACAATTTTACGTTAAAAACTAAATTAAATATTCTGGAGTAAAATTTGTCATTTTCTCGAAAAAAATGTTATGTAAGGCAACAATTTTTTTTATTCATCCTTTAGGTAGTAGGAAGGTCTATCAAAAAGAGAAGAAAAAAGTGGAGGTTGTAATTTAAAAAATTTAATTAAAAATTTAAAAAACAATCATGACGTCATTGTGCAAAAATACATGACGTCATAAGTAAAATTTTTATGTCATAAGGTGGCTAAATAAAAAATAAAATTGACTTGTCCGAGCGTTTTGCCTGAAAACATTAAATAACGTTATTATAAATTTTGTTCCTTGGTTTATCACTACACTAGGTATGTACAGTAGAGTCTCGATAATATGAACATACCATAACGTGAACATCCAAAAACGGAACGAAAGATTTGAAATTTACGTATTCCAAAACGTGAACGTCAAGACTTTTCATACTCTAAAACATGAACAATAAAAAAATTATACCAACTTTGAAGAAGTTTAGGCTCATAAAAATTTGCGTGAAAAGGCCACCATATAATCTCAATTAAACAAACTTTTCGGCAAAGTAATTTATTGGACTTTTTCTCCAAAAATTAGTAGGTGTGTTCTGATACCTGTAATTACATACGTACAGTTGCGGCCAAATAAAAGCGACCACCAAATTGACATTTTTGTCATCTTTATAAGTTTTGGTAATTCAGGCTTTTAAAATGAAAGTTTCTCGGGTAACAAGAGACCCATACCTGTGGCACGACATAACACTAACGGATAATATCAATTTGAAAAATTGTTTTTTATTACAATAAAAAAATTGCTGCCCAGTTTTATTTGGCCGCAACAGTACATAGAGGTGTTTTTTTTTTAATTTGGCGTCGAAGTTGGCGTTGAAGAGTCAACTGTGAATGAACCATTCGTCTTAAAAACACCGATTTTTCAAACTGCAGATTAAAAACACATACAACGGAAAAAGTGACGTTAGATTTAAACAGCTGATGAACAATTCGTCTTAAAAAAGACTGATTTTTCAAACTGCATATTAAAAACATGCCAAAAGTGAGCTGATCAGAATTGTAATCAGGTGGTGCGCTCACAATCCACCCTTCAACGCCAACTTCGACGAAAAATTAAAAAAAAAACACCCGTTACATACGTACTTACTTGTCTAGTTTATTTCATTTGATAAATAAACATATTATCACTTCTTTTCATGTGTTTTCAAACTGTGGACATTTGATAAAAACTACATCAACTGCATATTCGATAACGTAAACTTTTCGAAAACGTGAACACCGCCTGCATTAATTGGTTCATGTTATCGAGACTCTACTGTATATGAAAAAAATACGATTAAGTAATTAAGTAACGATATCCTGGAGGCCACAGGCAGGGTTATAAAGAGAAAATGCCTCACTTTAAAGACAAAATAAAGTGTTCATTGGTGTTGTAAAAAGTAAATGGTCAAACTTTGGGGAAGATGCCAGTTTACCGAATGGTTGAGGTTTTTGCCATAAGTAGACAAATCCACTTTTAATTTCAATTGACATATTTAAAATGTTAGCTTCAATCTCTTTCAGATATCTGAAGAGGAAGTACGGAAAATTTTGAAAGAAGGTTTTGAAAATTTGCCGGGGAGTAAACGAGGAATTAAACAGAAAAATTAAAGTTTTTGGAGTTGCACATTAAAGAAAGATCTACAAATCAAAATTTATCATTGGAATTCTCAGAACGAATATTTTACTTTAGATAAAAGATTAGCTAATTGTTGTTAAAAATACATTCACGTTCGTCTAAATAATATTTTTTATTTTCTGTTTAATTTCTCATCTTAATAGTAATAAATTATATTATGTAGTAGGTCTTAGGTTGTATTAAAAATCTTTAAATTGGTGAAAAAAAAATACCTATATCAAAATATAATTTAGAATTGTCTAGAGCGAGTGTATAAGGCATTCACGATCTTTTTGGGACCGAGTTGGCTATGACCATCTAGTGATTTTTTTGGCAGTACCTCGGTGATAACCAAATTCCCTAAAGGAAACTGACACTTTTTGTGTTAGGTTAGGTGGTTTTCAGTTTAGGGTTATATTTTCTGAATAGGTACATTGTTGCCGGATCTCTTAAATCTGGTCTGTACTTTTTAAATTAAATTAAATCGTTTAATAGACATTTTTTATCGTAATAAAATTATTTCGGCAATTTTGACATTTAGTTTCTTACGAATATTAAAATAATAAATCTGGCAATGCGGTGGCAAGAAAATGTCGAACAGACACTAACAGAAAAAAAAATTGCATCCGTTGCTTCACTGAATCAGTTAGTCCAACATGAAAAGAAAAAATCATAGCCAACTCGGTCCCAAAAAGAACGTGAATGCCTAATAAGTGGGCCAACTGAAGCTGGACGGGGCTCGTATACCTGTTAACAGGATTATACCCACAAAAATATCACCATAAAAATATAAATTATTCCCATAGCTTCGGGCGGAAAGGAGGTGAAGGGAAGCGGTCGAGTTGGAATCCACCTACCGGTCAATAGACATAACAACAATTGTGCTTGGACATCAACCCTTCTTATAGTATTTTTAAATTCGTAAGGAATTTTGGCTTAAGTCATAAATAAACCGAACAAAGACCCTACTTAAAGAAATTTATTGTGATATTGTACCTGTCAATCACTAGGAGGTCTCGGAGAAAAAAATTACCTGGGGTAGTACTCAAAATATTTGTCGGAGACCGTCTAATGATTGACAGGCACAATATGACAATAAATTTCTTCAACTAGGGTCTTTGTTCGGTTTATTTAGGGCTTAAGTCAGAATTCCTTAGGAAGTTACAAGCACTATATTTCTATAAGGCAATTGAAATCTGTAAAGGGAAGGATAGAAAGTTGGTGTGTTGCCTATACGCCAACTATCAGAGTGTGAAACTTCAGAGCCATCTTGCGTTGGTGAAACGTAATATTTTTGGGCATTGTACAACCTTAATCGTCAAATTCCGATTAATTCATAGAACATCGTATGATTAAGTTAATCAAGAATAAACATAAACTTTTTTGTTAATAATAGGTTGAAAGACGGTAACATTTTGTTAATTACAAATTAAACCTTAATCAAAAATTAATCATCGATTGAAAAACCGGTCCTTAATCATTGTATTTTAATAAATGTCGAGGGGAGAATGAAAAGTTTACTATATTACACGCTGCTAAAGCTTTCTCAGGCGGTCGGAGTAAATAACCTCGGCCGTGCTTACGCTACGCTTCAGCCATTCAAAAACACCTCGCACCTAAAAGTAAGCTTTCGCAGCTTGTAATGTAAATAACTATATTAATGTTCTTTGTTAAAAGCTGACCGAAAATAATTTTCAGTGTAGTCAAGCAGAAAGTGATGCTGATCATTTAATTGTACAAGGTGTTTCAAGTTTTACTGCCCGAGCGAAAACACCCACTTCTAATTGATTTAAAATTCTCAAAAAATTCAGGAATGATTGTGTATCGCTGTAGAACATTCTGTAAAAATTTAAACTTTTTTAATGAGACAGGTAAATATTCCGTTTTAATTCAATAACAGCTAGATTAATTTCCATAATTTTTCGATGAGAGTCCTTTCAAACATCTAGGAAAAATTTGGTGTCATTGAAATTATGAAAATATCACCGGTTTCCGAAATAAATTAAATTTGATATTAAAGTGCAAGATTTAGCTATGATTTATTATTAAATTGGGCCGTCACTTCCACAAAAGAGGTTGACATGGGTAGTTTATGGTACCCTTTAGGAACTTAAGAATTATTCGAAAAGTTGTCAACAGATGTCGACCCAACAATGAAGTATTTATTTATGACACTGCAGTTGTAAATCTTGGTAATTTTTCGCTCTTAATGTTAAAATTGGAATAATTCAAAAACTAACAATTTTCTTTCAATGCGATTTTCATAAATGTGTTGTTTGAATTAATTGTGAATTATGAGCGTGTACGAAAAAAAAATTTTTTTTTTTGGATCAAAATCAATTTTTTATATTTTATGGCTCTGAATTGAGTAATACGGGAAAGTTGATTGCACACATTTGAAGCCTTATATCGAGGGAATGTAACCCTAAAGTTTCGTAATTTTTACTAAATTTGTAATAGGGTTAATCGTGCGGGCGGTAAAACTTGAATCACCCTGTACAATCAGCACTAGATTGCCTCTTTCCTCATAGCAGAGGATATTGATGTGTTAGTTTTATTAATGGATTTTTCAACAGATGATAAAGAATTGTACTTTTTAAAACCACCAAGAAATAATGTTTTACAGCGAGTTTATTATACGAAAAAATATTTAAACCAGTTTGTAAATATCAAAAATGAACATCTTTTCTTTAGTCGTACCTTCACAGGATGTGACATCGGCTTTTTAGAGAAAAGGTAAAAACATATTTGTTAAAATTTTTAATTATGATAAGTTACGTGCAGCAACTCCAGCTGAAACTTTTATCAAAGTAAAAAAGTACTTTTCAACAAAGGTACTCACACTGTATGGCGCTAAAAGAGCCAAAAGTTAAGATATAAGCGTTTCTAATTTTATTGTATACAGGGAATTTCACGAGTGATAATGAGCCCAACGGAATTGAAAATGCAACACAAATTAAAATTATCACTAGTGAAATAACTGTATCATTCTTATACAGTATGTTATTGAAATGCGTTAAGAAAATTTAAACGGTGATAGAACTCATCAAAACAAATTACTTTTCTATTTACCATTTTTTCGAAAAATCTCTCTAAACTCAGATAAAATTTTAATTAGTTTGATCGTAAATTCTAGTACCCGCCAATGTCTCCGCGCGTACATTAAAAGCGAAAGAAGATAAAAACTTAGATAGTCAAGCAAAAACCAATTCTTTATTCGTAGTAAGTGAGAGTGACATTGAAGTTACGCACCATACTTGATTAAGGGCACTAACCTTTAAATTAAATGTTCGAAATGACGCCCTCCGTAACCGATGCACGATCTTGTGTGCCCTTTGAGCCACAGAAGCTTGAGTTCTCATCAAGATGTCAGAATTTTTTCGAATTGCCTCGGTGTCAACTGGAGTCTCATGCACAATCTGTTTTAAATGGCCCCATTAAAAAAGTCACAAGGGTTTAAGTCCGGTGAACGAGCTGGTGATAAAACTGGTCAATTACGACCGATTGAAGAAGCCGCAATTCGACGTGGTGGATCTTCTGATTTTAAGTGTTGGACGCGTTGAAGATGATAAGGATGTAATCCCTGTTCGTGCAGCGTTCTCCAAAATATAAAACTGGAAACGTCAATTCGTAATGCAAGTTGTCGGCAACTAACATTCGGTTCTAAAAGTACCATAATCCCTTAAATGCTGGACAGCATTCACAAAGGTACTTGGACAGGGAACTTGGCGACCGGAAAATCTCTTCATGTATCCACATACAAACGCCTGGCTGCCTCAGCATTTGATAAAGCTTCCCCGTAGATGAGCACCATGTCTGTTAACTCCGGATTAGTGGACTGCACCATTTTTAACGATAATTACGGGAAATTCACTTTTTAATAAATTGTAAACACGGCCGCATGCAGGTGAAGGACGTGACTAAATTGTGTCAGTAAGTTTTTGCAAGACCTATCCGCCTGGGTTTTTGTCGTATTTACTTTTTTTGCGTTAACGTTTTTCGTACGAAGCCGTTGTTCTTTCACCGTCCCATCCATAAACGACTCGATGACACGGAATACGGTGAAAATAAATTCAAGCATAAATTTGAGTTTCCGAAAAAATGATAAATAGAAAAGTAATTTGTTTTGATGAGTTCTATCACCGTTTAAATTTTCCTAACGCATTTCAATATCACGCTGTATGTACAGGATTATTCACGAGAGACTTCCGATGCTTCCAATGAAACTTTCGTTGTATTCAAACCAAAATACAAGAAACTCGTAGAACTTGATCTTTTGTTTAATTCGAAATGTTAGTAATAAGTAGCTTGGCGAATAAGATTAATCATGACACTTTCTCTTTATTGAGGTTATGAGCTGTAGTAGGGTTAGAATGTATGTTAAGTTGGCAACCCTACGATAACCAGGTTACGTTGGCAAGAAAGTAGTGTATCATGATGGCTGAGTAAAGCATGAATTAAACATACGCTCTCATTAATTAAATAACTATAAGACATGGTGTCAGGTTAAAAAGAAATAGCGGCGTCAAATCCAGGATACGGGCGCAACAGTTTAAATACGTAAAAGTACGTGTAGTAGTGCAATTTCAAGTGAATTGTACGGTGAAAAGTGAAAACAGTGTTGTGCGGGTGTATCTGGAAAATTCCACGAGCAATGGCGGCAATGGCGGAACTCCGCAAACAACTAGAAGAAATGCAACAAGCGTTGGCACAGCTGCAAAACCAACGGCCTCCACAGGCAGCACAACAGAGGGAAACACAAACGGTGATCAACTCGGTCCCAGTCCCAGAAAAATTCACATTCATCAATGACGATTGGAAGTCGTGGATAACGCATTTCGAACGTTACCGAAAAGCACAAAACAAGACGCAGAAACCAAACAAAGTCAAATCAACACCTTGCTTCTGCACATGGGCGCGAGGGTAACCTCATTTTTAGAGTCGCAACTAGGTATAAGAGATACCAAATTATCAGAAACATTGCAGTTAGATTGTGACTTATCCCTACAAAAAGCAATTGAGAAAATTATTCAGGCAGAGAGAATCAAAAACGAAAATCGAGAACTACGGGAACAAAATAACAGAGTGGATCAAGTGAGTAGAAAAAACTACAGTAACCAGCCACGAAAGTGGGAAAACAAAAAAATGGAGAGCGATCAGAGGCAGCACAACGAAAAAACCAATGAATGTTCAAGATGTGGTGCGAAGCCCAGCCATGATCGAGAAAAATGTCCAGCGAAACAGTTAAAATGCAGGAAGTGTAAACTTGTCGGACATTTCGCCAAGTTCTGTCGTACAAGAAAAATAAATACAGTCGACGCAGATAGTGCAGCGCAATCAGAAGAGTCTGAATACACTTTTATGCAGGTCAGAAGTATTAATAGTGTACATGCAAATAAACCATATCACGTCGATTTAAAAATTTCAAATGAAGACCTCCGTTTCAAAATAGACACCGGCGCAGATGAGACAATAATCTCGCTAGAGGACTACAACAAAGAAAATTTGTTAGGACGACCAGCTTTAGAGCAACTTCGAATTGTGAAGTGGAAAGAAAATCGTCTGCAGATACAGAAACACATTAGTCAAATTCAGACACAAGAATTTCAACAAGAAGTCTTTAAGAAATACCCGAAATTGTTTCACGGAATAGGAAATTTAAAAGAGTACGAGTACGAAATAAAGTTAAAAGAAAACGCAGATCCCGTTCAAGTAAGTGCTCCAAGACGGGTACCGTTTCCGTTACTCAAAGAAGTAGAAAAAGAAATTAAACGAATGGAGAAAGAAGGCCTAATCGAGAAGATCGAAGAGCCAACGGAGTGGTGTTCGCCGATGGTGATCGCGAGTAAGAAAAACGGAAAAGTGCGCGTGTGCGCGGATTTTACAGAACTTAACGCGTACGTGAAGCATGAAAAATTCCAATTACCGTCGGTCGATGAAACATTGTCAAAACTACAAGGCGCTAAATTTTTTAGCAAACTCGGCTTCTCTAGCGGATTCTGGCAAATTAATTTGGAGAAAAATTCCCAAAAACTAACGACATTTATTTCACCATTTGGAAGATATAAGTATTAAAGAATTTTTCTTTGGAATGACATCAGCTCCAGAAGTGTTCCAAAAAGTACTTTATGAAATACAAATTGAAGAGTGAACAGGTGCAAGTACATGCTGATGACATTCTCATAACAGGTCGTACAATTGAAGAACATGATCGTAATTTACACAAAGTGTTACGGCTCATAGAAGAAAATGGGCTAACGTTGAACAAAGAAAAGTGTATATTGCAAGCAACGGAAACATCATATCTCGGATATGTAGTCAGTGACGAAGATATAAAACCAGACCCAAAGTGCGTGGAAGCCATCAAGCAATTCCGCGAACCAAAAAATCAAAATGAAGTGAGACAGTTTTTAGGCATGTCCAATATGTCTTCAAATTCATCGGATAAAGAATAAGTAAGATACAGCGTCAAAGGTTTTTCGTCAGTCACCCTGTAGAAAGAGAATTAAATATTTAATTTGAATTAAATTTTAACTCATGAATCTGAAAGTTCTATTGGTTCAATCTGATCACGTGTTCAGTTAATCTCGCATTTGATAATGATTAACTTAATTTCGTTTCTGCAAACTGGCCCTTAAAGTCCCATTACTATTCAAAGTTTCAATAAATCTCGTGAAAAGTTGAATTTTTTCCATTAATAGATTATTGTTTAAACAATATAAATATTTATGTGCCCCAGCCAAAATGTTTCTGATTTCAAATAAAATATAAAAACAAACATTTAAAACAATCATAACAATTGGAGCTGTTCTTGAGAATTAAGAAGTTTTAGCGATCTTTCAGCTTCCTTGACGCCACTATTCACAATGTTCAGTTTTAAAAATGGATCAATGCATTGTGAGTTGCTATGCAACCAATTATACACAAATCTGGATAAACATTTTATAATAATATATTTCATGTTGTTTTAAAAAAGCCAGAATTGAAACCTGGCAACAACGCAGACATGTCCATACGCTTGAACAGGGTCATCATCATCATCATCAAGATTATCTGGCGTTGGTCAAAAGAGAAATTCATTGATTTCAGGTATTTGTTCGTCTTGATCTTGAGATTCTGGAACGTCTGTGATTATTTCATTATCCGTGCGAGATACGTATATCTAACTAATTACAAAAAATGTAGAACATACTTTCTCTACAAGTTTTGTTCTTTACGTTTTTTTTTTGTCAGATCAATAGTTTCGTAGTTACAGCCTGTAGAAATCGAGCATTTATTGTTTGTCCGTCTACGGGAATATCGGACTCCAACGTGTATACTAATGAAACAGGTAAACGACAAATGATCCTGATGATGATGATGATGACCCCGAGGAACAAGAGGAAAATTCTCAAGAGGAATTCCCGAATTCATAAACTCTGATGAATTCAGCTCATCTATACCGATCGATCCAGATCATTTGGATCCATCTACGTTACAAAGAGATCAAAAAGAGTAAAACAGTAAACTTCTCCTGCATCGTGGACTATGCCCACTGGGGACGCCACCTAAAAAAAAACGCACCCTATTGCTCTACCTCGGTGGTGGTGTGAAGAAGAATAAAAAGTACAAAAATAATAGAAATTCTCGATATCTACATGCTGTAACTACGAAACTATTGATCTGACAAAAAAACATAAACAACAAAAAAAGTAGAGAATTGTACGCTCTACATTTTCTATAATAACTTAGATAGACGTATCTCGCACGGATAATGAAATAATCGCAGAAATGTGATTTTCCACCCCTATTCACCAGTATGGCGGGGTGAGCGGCAACCCCCCAAGGTCGCAAACTCGGCAATATTAATAATATGCCTAATAGAAGATACCTGCTAAGTATAAACTTTTCTGTACCTTTTGCAAGGTGGAGCCATTTTCATGTCTCTATTGACTGATCTAGTCAAGGATCGATAGAATCACGTTTAATTTTCGAAAAAATCGGCTCTGTCTGGCATCATGATAAAGAAGCAAAAAACCGGCGATTTTCTTGTTTCTTCGTGATGGAGAAGTAAAAAATCACCAATTGATTCTTATTCGAAATCCTATTCGGACTCGTTATCGATTTTTATTAGTGGAATTATTGAAACACATCATACCTAATTTTAAAACCTTTCGCTTTAACCTAACCATACTAAAAGACATATCTCCGATCACCACAACCGCCACTAACAACGGCACAACGTTTTCTAATGTCTATGAAAAGAATGCGGGACTAATTAAACCCAAGCTTTTGATTGCAAAATCAAAAGCACACAAAGACACAGACCAATCGAACCAAAGCAAAATCAAATTTTGCAAACTTCATTACCGTCAAACAGCAGTCCCCCCTGTGCTGACAGGTCAAATGACTTGAAAAACAGACTGCACAAGCATGCGGTTCCCACACTATTTCCGACATTAGAGGGATCTTCTTCATCTTTAGAACACAGCTGCTCTATGTCATCACTAGTACAAAAATTGGGACAGTTACCTATTGACACGGAGACGGCGGAAGTCGAAGTATCTGAGTTGGAGCAAAGTGTCCAGAGAGAACAACAATATGAACGTGGTAAATTAAATCTTTATTTTTAGTACTTAAGTTTATTCATTGGTATATCATTTCCGATCTTTCAGTTACTATTCCCGCGGAATCGGACTTAGATTCTTCAGCTGAGGGGTCATTAGCATCTCCCAGTAGTACTCAGACACCCATGAGTTTGACATCAGCAATACCCCGAAAAAAAAAAAGCTGCGATCAAAGCTGCAACTCTTAAAAAGAGAAAAGGAACATTTGCGAGTAGAAAACACTAATTTGCGAGAACAGCCATTAACGTGTACTAAAGAACAATTTCAAGAATTGTGTTTTAAAATGTGTCCTTCAGAACTGGCGAAATTTATAAGTATCCAGTTTCAGTTAAGTAACAGATTACTCCATGTGCGTAGATACAGCAAAGAATTTAAGTTGGAATGTTTGCAACTTTATTTTGCTAGATCCAAGTTATATAAGAAGCAATTGAAAGAAAAATTCTAACAACATGGAAGTAGTACGACATTTGGAAATCACTCCGGCTACACCGTATTTTCTTTTTAAAGTTATGAAAGTTATATTTATTTAAGAAATAATCTTCTTAAATATAATTTTATGTATGAAGAGAAGGTGATTTCATGGCAACATATTGTTGATTTTTATAAACATGACAAAAACTACCTGTTACGAGGCGCACCAAAACTCACAAATGCGCATATATTTCCCACCAATCTTGATAAAATAAAGGTGAAATTAGCCTCACAACTTTTCGGTGCAACAGTAGCACATAATTTAAATTTGTACGTCAAATTTGGCTATTTAGATGCACCAGCAGTTTGGACTGCTAGCTTTGTGGAACGAATGGATAATTTATTCGACGTTTTAAATTCAGCAAGCACAAACCACCCAAAAAACTATAATGTGGCATTTAAAGCCGAATAATACCAAGTAGATTCTTTAAAAGACTGCTGCTTATTTTTTTTAAATGTTAAGGCGCTCTCTGGCCAGTCTGATTGCATATCAAAGATAAAGTGCTTTAACGGCTTCCAAGTTAAAATTAAAATTAACGGTTTCCTACCCTTGTAAAATTTAACACAAGAAAATGAAAATATTCAATATATCTTTACCAGGAGATTAAACCAAACACTTTGGAAAATTGATTTGGGTCCATAAAGCAGCAACATGGAAATTGCATAAATCCGACAACAACTCAGTTCGAAAAAACGTTTAGAAAAATCTGTTGTACAAGATTACTTAATTCGGGAAATGAAAATTGTGAGGGGGACACAGATGATTCTCTAATCAAGATACTTAATAACAGCTACACGGCTTGAAGAAGAGACAATTCAAGCTTCTGTATCGCCGACTATGTTACCAACACTTATAGTAGAAGATACGGACTACCAAAGAAGCGACATATTGGAGCAAAATTTTATAAGACATGTTTGTGGACTTTTAATTAAAAAATGTTTCGGTCGACACTCTTGTCCAGTGTGTGAAGAATATGCCAAACTGTACCAAGAATTGGACGATTCATCTCTGTTTTGTTACCTAAAGGCTTACCAAACAAGCGAGGTACCTTTTGGCAGTTTGCAAATGCCCCCTGACAATTTTGTATATTATATTTCAATGATGGAAGTATTATTTCAAAATAATTTTGAACGTTTCGCTACTGAATTAAAAGTAGTACATAACCTCTATAAGATACTTATAGATATAAAATTTGAACATCCCTGCAAAAATTTTCCAAAGAAATATTTAATTTGTTTATTTATAAGACTTAGAGTTTTTTATACTTTAAAATTTATAAATTGGAACTTCAAGAATCCGTCCGGAAGCAACAAATTAATTATATGGAGCCCTCAATGAATTATATTTTTAAATGTATTGGTATTTTATTACCTCCTCTACATACAAATAAAGCATACCAGATCTGACATGTGACAACAATTCATTATAGTTAACACATGTCTCTTAATATTCAGGTAAATTATGCATGCATTTTTAATAATGCAAATTTTTGCAGTCTTTTTAACTTGAAAAAATGAAAAAGACGGGCCTGTCAATTTAAACATTTTCCTGAATACGTCTCTGAGTTCTATTCTCACAAAATGGTGCAAGGTCAAATTTTTACACTCACAAAGTTCAAAGGTGCCGACGCGAGTGAAACTTCTGGTTTCGATATTCTGTGACACTAGCGTCTAAAACGCAACCTAGTCCTGATTTTCTGCACATGCCTCGCTGTCAGCTGATGATAATAATAATAATTTGACACGAAATCAAGTTTCTGTTTCAAGAAGATGAATATGTTCTAATACATACAGTAAGTCAAGTTTCAAAGTTTTGTCAGTGTATGAACGACAATTTACAGTCAACAAGAAACGATGAAGAAAAGCAAACGAGAAAATCTGCAAATAAGTCCAACATAAATAGATATATGAAAAAAATTATGGAATTGAAAACAACTTCAAAAAGCCATGTCTAAAGTGTCCTTTATGGGCCTCAGAAATTGCAAATTATGACTTACTTGATAGGTATCTTCTGCTTCTGCCAAATCATAAGGTGGTGTCTAAATATCAACATCTCAAATTCGGTTCTAAAAACACATTTGAAGAATGGAAATTAGATTTCGAGAAAAATAGCAAGTCCACATAGGACATGAAGCAGAGGTTGGAAGGCTTAGCCAAAAAGAAATCCGAAAGAGCAACAATAGCAGAGAAACTATTCCAGGGGATTCCCAATCGTCGAATTTTGGAAGATATTGGAAAAACATTTAATGCAGATGACAGATTTAGTTATACAACAAATCGTGACATTCATAATCTAAAAAAGGCTTTTAATGTGCAATCTGACGTAATATTTCATAGTGACGATGGTAACAGCGTTGGATACTAATTAAAAAATTTCAAGAGTTTCATGAAAATCTTATTTTGGCTTAGAAATTGGCAGAAAAAAACTTTTTTTTTAGTTTTTATGAATGCAGCACAACAGAGAATGTAGGACTCATGACACAGCTAACTACTTTAATGGTGGTAGATGGTGATTATGAAGGGTTTCCAGTAGCTCTACTGTGGTTAAAACTGCAAACAGAAAATATATTTAGAAAAAATTTTGCTTGCCTTAAAGAACAAGTTCCTGATTTTTATGTCTCAACTCTTTTATCAACTCTCAGGTGGTTGTTGTGAGAAATGGGCAGACGGTAAAAAAAGACGTTTATTTTTGAGAGAACTGGTCACGGAACTAGGCTCAGAACAACCAACCAGAAGAAGTTTAAAACTATCAGGTATTCCTAGATCATTGCAAACGAAATTGAGGTCTGTAAATCCAGAAAAAGCCAGAATGAATATTCATCTCAACTGGTAGAGGACGGAAGAAACATCGACAAGAACGCTCCACGCAAAAGAAAAGCATGTACGCCTTGTACAGTAGCAAAACAGAAGAAGACTGACAAATTGCTCTTGCAAAACTTGTGATACAGGACTGTGTCTTCAGCATGCAGTTTTTACATACCGAAAATGTTATGAAGCCAAAGATAATATCCAGGACGATGGCTCAGACTAAAATTAAACTTTGTTGCAGATATTACTTAATTTTTTCGTTAATAAGAGAGTAATTACTATTTTGTTTCTTGTTAAGAGAATAATTATTTTTTAGAATTTTTATGTGTATTATTTGATTGTAATAAAATACATATAACACTATTTCCTCTCTTATTTGTATTTTTGTGATCTTCAAATTACAATTTTTCTGTGAGATCGGTTGCGCCCTATTATTAAATGTCTTATGTAATCTTGGTCAACAGCATCCCAAATTTCAACAGGCATGTTTCCAAGATCGTTAAAATCTATTGGTGCAGGTTGCAAAGCTGTAACTTGTCTTTCTATGTGGTCTATCGTGCTCTATCGGATTTAAGTCGGGACTTCGGGCTGGCCAGTCCACAGTGTTAATACCAACGTTGTGAAGGTATCGAATCACCACTTGTTCTACGTGAGGCCTTGCATTATCAAGCATAAAGATATATGGTGCACAGGGCACAACATGAGGTTGCAAGATACTGGTTATGTATCTGCACTTTTTGGCCTTGATACACAAATAAGTAACTATTTTTCTCACAACATACAGGCAAGTAAAAAATTATACTGATATTAATAACAGTAAAGGCTGACTTGAAATGCCGTCAAAAAACAGATTTCAAATAAGCGCGGACAAAGTAAACTCCGTACTCTGATAGATTGCACGTTTTTTGACAGAAGACAGACACAGAAACTGGTTTGGCGGGAATTAATCTGCAGGGATACAACGGTTTTCTACACAACGTGAAACAATTGAGATGGAGAGTTTAGTATTTTTCACTGCTTTATGTTTTGGAACTAGAATTTAAAAACGTGCAATCTATCACCGTACGGAGTATACCTGTGTTACGAAAGACGGCGCACATAACTAGGGTTAACTAACGGAAATTTAACTTATCTAAACCGGAACTACGAAGACACAAAAAATAAACTTTTGAGACAATAAGTAAAATCCTTACTAATATAAGATACATTTTCTTACCATTGCAAAACTGTCTGCTCCAGAAACTTCATTTTCGTATCTTCTGATCCAAATCGAATCTGCATCTCAACACTATTGAATAGTTGCACATGAAAAATTGACAAAGTTCCCACTTGGTTAAGGATCGATTGAATCACGTTTAATTTACGAGGTAATTATACAGTTTAGGTCGACAAATCTGACGCATGCGCAAATGGAACTCCGAAATTCCAAAACTCGGTGAATTTAAAACTCGGCTCAATATATACGGGTCCAGCATGAAGCATTGTCTGTTTTTAGGTACTTTAAATATTTAAAATAAATTGTTATTAAACAATATGGTAACATCGCTAGCAAAATCCGCGTGAGATTCAATCATTTGCGCATGCGTCAGATTTGTCGACCTAAAGTGTATAATTACCATTTACGACAAGATCGGCTCTGCTCGCATCGTCATGATGAAGAAGCAAAAAACTGGCGATTTCTTGTGTCTTCATGATGAAGAAGTAAAAAATCACCAATTGATATTTGTTCGAAATCCTATTCGGGCTCGTTATCGATTTTTATTAGTGGAGTTATTGAAACACATCATACCGAATTTTAAAACCATTCGCTTTAACCTAACCATACTAAAAGAAATATCTCTAATCACCACAAACCACAACCGCCATTAACAACCGTACAACGTTTTGTATTTTCTAATGTCTATGCAGCACATGCGTCGTGCGCTCACGCTTGTTACTTGTCTATATTTAGGTATGCCTACTACAAAACATTTCTATGTATAGAGTGTTGTCTACGAATGGTAACAGATTCTCTCACTTTAGTTTGAAAGCAATAATTTTGTAAGTTTAATAACATTCAAGACGATCGCAAATAAATCTGTTACAGATGCTATACAAAAATTGGTACCCCTTAAATTGGTCAATTTTAGCGCCGAATCCGTATTTCAAACTTCACAATGGAACGATTGGCGATGTACTGTAACCACAGAATAGAAACAATCAGAAGGCAAAGTCGGCAAAATCGCATTTGATCTCAGTCAGTGACGTGGGAAATAGAATAGACGGAGCATCACCATGTAAAGCGTTGATTTCCTATATGCAACGTTCTAAGTAAGGGCAAGTTATGCAGTAATAATAGCAAATCTGTTCTGTATTTGCCTAACATTTATGTGTCAGTTGCGCGGGTTGCAGAGGTATCGTATCTGTTGTTTTTATATTAAGAAAAAGGACATATTTGTTTGCTTTCATATAATTATAAAACTCATACTTTTTGAAGATGACTAGCACGTGTTATGTTAAAAATTGCAAAAAAGAACAATAACCCTTTTATAGATAATGTCATTACAAGGATCTGTAATGTTGTTTTTGCTACTTTACCTTCTAACTTATTTTCTCCTATAGATATATTTTAGATTTTGATTTTTTTTCGGAAAATCATAATTTTATATTAATCAAACAAATAATTGTTAATTATACCAAAATTAGACTTCATTACTTTAACAAACAATTCAACCAAAATTTAAAAGGTAAGTCTGTAAGACAGCTTTTTTGTTCGACACTGTCAGAATTTGAGAATTCTCTCCTGCGTGAACGGATTTTGATAAATCAAATGTCACAACTTGTCGAAACGAAACGTCAAGGTAGTTTTAAAGATTTTAAGCGATGTGGATCCTTTAAGGGGCTCGTCGAACAAAAAGCGTTGTATTCAACTCGTTCGTGTGTAAATTGGGATTTTTTTGGCATGAGTGGGCCAGTTTAAAACGCGAGTGAAACGAGCATTTTAAAGGCCCACTCATGCCAAAAAAATCCCAACTTACACACAAACTCGTTAAATAAACTACCATTTAACAAAGGTTGTACTTTTTAAACATCGATAAATTAATTTGGCTTTTGTCCGTTTTTATTTAATGTATCCTTTTATTGTATTTTGTTATCCCCATCATTATAAAACTTTCGCAACAGCAACCAGCAATACAATCGGTGGCCATCTTGGTAAGGGCAAAAATGTACAGGTGGGAATCAAAGCGGTGTATCTTACGCTCCGTCTATTTCCCACGTCACTGATCTCAGTTAGCCAGCGGCAGCCATTAATATAGCGTAGAATATCAGGTCCGCATTTACAATATGTGAGCCCGAGGTTCAGGTCCGGACTCGCATAAATTGTTTTGAGTTATTTGTGCGAAAAGTACATAATTATGATATAATAAGATCAAGAGTGAAAACGCCGGACGTAAAAAAAAGCCGGCCGGACGTTTTCATTTTGGTCAAAAGGAGGACATGTCCGGCTTTATGCGGACGTCTGGTCACCCTCAATAGCGATCGAATTACAGCGATAATTTGCACTAGAGCAAAACGGTCGTCAAGAAATTATACCAGTTCAGTGCAAATGTCATGACTGTCAACGACACACAAAATTACGTTTATTTGTACTTACCATGTACATTTTTCTGAGGAAATAGTCTGCCAAAATTCCTCTCGTGCATGTAAAATTGTCTCATAATTAAATTATCGACAATTTGACATGCACTCGGGATATTATTGCTTAGTGATAGGCGCTTATAAAAAAGTTTTTCCAGAAATGTTACAAAGTACGGAGTCGAATATGAATATAATTAATTCAATTCAAGAAGTATCAAGAATCACACAAATGGAATAGAACGAGGTTTTAATTATTAATAAAAAATAGAAAATAAATAAATAATACTTAACAACGTAATATTTTGTCATCGCTCATACTGATAAATTGTAGATATGTGACAATTTCAGTAAAGCATAATTTAGAGTATTTTTTTATGTGACAGAAAAATTACGTGCAAAAGTTAATGAAGGTACCTACATAATAGTAGTTTCTTAGCTTGCTCGATTATGTTCTTTTGGAAAAGTGAAGAAAGCCAAATTACAGTTGTAGGCTTTGTTTTCACATTTTTTTGCCGTACAAACCATGCCACCTTTGAGCTTACTCATCCTAATATTATTCATGTATCGCCACCACTGGTAGAAAACCAATTGCGTCAACCGCTGTTATGATACGCTACTGACTTCTACTCTGACCTTATGGCCGCTTCATCTGCGCGGCTTAGATGCGCGGACTTTTCCCGCCCAAGAGAGTTTGTCTTCTGATCGATTCTATTCTGTGCTGTAACTGTAACAAACTACCGTGAGATCATTTAAATTTCATAATTTGAGCAGGCAATGATTTTAAACTTAGGTTGGCAACATCGTTGACACCTTGATTTGAATTGTCAAAGTGACGCTTCAAAATTCAATACAAAATATGAAACGGCGAGTTAACAGTTGTATGTTAGGTATCCAAGCCGTCTGTTCCATATTCTATGATTTCTATGGTTCCATACAACAGAGCTAGAGCTAACGCCAAACGTGATGCGCAGGTAAAACACTCCCCCCTCGAGCATCATTGGGTTAAAGCAATGGGCCGGCCAGTGACGTACATATGTCCTAGGCTTATAACAAATTCAGTCGTTTTATAAAAAGCCCAGTCACTTCGTAAATTACTAGGCAAATTGTAAAATATAGAATAAATTGAGTATTTTTATAATTCGACCGACACTTTTAGGCGTTTGATAAAACGCTGAATAGCTGTTAGTCTTATTGGAAAATACAGGTGCCCGAGATTAAATTTACAATGCGCCTGGAATAAATATTTAGGCATATAATAACACAACAGCAGCCAGCTGATTCAGGCGAATTGTCCATTGTCGACGGTTTTTACTTTAGAAAATATCGTTCCACGATGCTGGAAAACCAAGAAAGTGATTCGTTTGTTAATAAAGAATTATATTAAGTATAAAGAACTACAAAAATTTTATGCTGGTAAGTAACCACAATAAATCTAACCTCAAAAATGAAATACGGTGTAGTACCTACTTACCGGGTGACTATAAATGATTTAAGCAAATTAAGTGTGTTGGTATGGTAGCGATTAGTAGCCCTAACAAACCCTTAAAACCTGACAGCTCTTGACTTGTTTTTTGGTTAGGTTTTCAAATTTACTGACACAGACACGGATTTGTGAATAATCCACACTCTGTACATAATGTTATATTATTTTACAAGTTTTATAAGACAGAATGTTGAAGCATGCGTTGTTTAAAGCACGACCGCTACCAACGTAACGAAAAAATGTTTCATCAATAATAGTCACCCCGTATATTTTCCGAAATAATTAAATATTTTGATTGTAGCTCACGAGAAAAGGATTAAGAAACCGTAGACTTCTGCAAGAATAGAAGAAATAACAGAAATTTTATCAACTGGCAGACAGGCAAAAGAAAAAGGCGATAAAAGGTCCAATGAGCGGCATTATTTTTCACGGATTTATGAGACTATAGAAATAGGTGGAGAAATAGCCATTATAAGGAAAAGGTCAAGTAAGGAAGATGAAATAACTTTTATAGTGACGTATGAGAAATTTTATGAAAAATTAGTTGAAACTCATATAAGTAATGGCCATGGAGGTCGTGATTAAAATGCTAATGGCACTCAAACATAAATATTCAATTCCTCGAACAGCAGTGGAAATTTTTGGTAAATGTTGCACAACGTGTGCAGAAAAAAAACACCAATCGAAAAAAGGAATTGTGGTGAAACCTCTCCTATCTAAGGGATGGAATCATAGGGGGCAAATAGATCTAATGGACCTATAGTCAACTCCAGATGGCGAATATAAATGGTTGATGAACTACCAGGATCACCTTACTAAGTTTATTCACTTAAGACCATTAAAATCGAAACGCGCAGAAGAAGTCTCATCGGAACTTTTAAAAAATTTTTTGTAATTTGGAGCGCCTAAAATTTTACAAAGTGACAATGGGAGGGAGTTTGTTAATAGTGTGATTAATCAGTTGGTCTCAAGATGGCCTTCTTGCAAGATAGTAAATGGTCGTCCTCGTCACCAACAAAGCCAGGGCAGTGTGGAAAGATCAAATCAAGATGTTGAAAACATGTTAAGGGCGTGGCTAAAAGATAATAATTCAACAAATTGGTCGCTTGGATATTATTTTGTCCAATGGCAAAAAAAAATCCTCCTGCCATAGGATTATCAAACGTACACCTTACAAAGCTCTGTTTGGTGTAGATTTTCCTGTTGGGCTTTTTTCTACGGATTTACCTACAGAAACAGTCAGAGAAATAACAACTGAAGAAGATTTAGAAGAAGTATTAACTAACATAACCGAAGGAGAGGAAGTATATTTTGAACATTTAATCACTAATTCATCTCAAATTTCTCAAGAAACTAATCATTCCGGAGACGAAGAGGTGTTTGAACTAAATGATACTCCAACTGCACCAAAAAACTCTACTGATATTGAAGAAATTCAGATATTTAATGTTGTGGATATTCCTATCGTTGATCAGACTATAGTTGAAATTGATGGCAATGCAAGCAATAAAACAGTTCACTGTGAAAAATGTTTAAAAAATTTGACATAGAATGGAAGAATGGAATGTGATTTATGCCAAAAAGAGACCATACAGACACGAAGAATGGGATGTATTGTTGGTCAGAAACGTGCTGCAGACAAAACGCTTGAAACTACAAAACAAAAGTTGAAACCACTTACTTTGGGTCAGAATATTGCGATTGAAGTTCCTAAATTCGACAGGGAACCGCTGGACCCTAAAAATATATTAGGAACTATCGTAGAGATAAAAAATGGAGTGCACCGAATTGGTACCATACCTACATGGAATGTTGAACCGATGGTTTTCAAGAGACGAAATTATTGGTATTGAAACTTCTGTTCTGGAGGAAAAAATCATTACTTTGAGGGAAGCTGTGACAAAGTTTTCAAAATTTGGAGGATAAGGATTCAAAAAATGTTCTTGTAAACCAAGCAAGTCGCAGTGCCATACAAATAAGTGTTTTTGTTTTAGAGCTGGTATGAAATGTAATAGTAAATGTCACTCGAGCGGACCATGTTCAAATAAGTAAAAATTACTTATTAAATTGTTTTGAATGTCGTATTTGTTTATACTTTTTTTAAAATATTTTTTGTTTTGGAGATATCTTTATTTAAACTGTTATAAATCCTGTATATTTTTATACGAAAAATATAATATAGTATAGTATAAAATCTATTTTTTATTTATTTCAAAATGATAACGATAAAACATTTAATAAATATAAATGGGTATTTTATAAAATGTCCAACAACTCTCCAGTCTTTTACAAAACGACTGGATATGACCAGTTATATTCTAAACCAAACAAAATGAAAGATCATTTTACAATACGACTAAGAGCTATTCAGCGTTTTATAAAACGCCTAAAATTCTCGGTCAAATTATAAAAATACTCAGTTTATTCTATATTTTACAATTTGCCTAGTCATTTACAAAGTGACTGGGCTTTTTATAGAACGATTGAATTTGTAATTAGCCTACGACACATACACAGTTTAAATTAAGGTAGCAATTAGCAAATGATGAAGGAAATTGAATTATTTCACATGTGTCTGACTCTTAAGGACAGGTTTTTTGCCAGGCGATGACATTTTTCAAGAATCTATCTATCTTGCTTATTTTTGAAATGAAAACTTCTTTAGGCTCACCACATACCTACATTTTATTCCCGGTCACTGAATTGCTTTCATCCGTCACGGTAAAATTTTCGGGTTCGCCTCACGCATCACGACTTGGGCCGATAATTTCTTTTACAATTTTGGGGTCACTTTTATTACCAACTTGAAGAGAGTACATTTTTTATGGCAGATGCTTTTGAGCCGTCTGAAAAGGGACCATCGGAGACAAGACAGGTGGAGCCCAGTCGCGCGACGGGTGCCAGAAGTTTATTGCCGGGTCATAACTGACCACCTCAAGTTAAACGGCCTACACACGATACGATCTGTCGTACTACAGATCGTACGACACGTCTTTCAGATTGTCGTTTCAACCGTCGTTCGGCTGTTTTATCTCCACACGTGCGGGTGAAATCGTTTAGATTTTATTAGTTTGCCATCGAACATTTTACGAAAAACATGGCACCCTCGAAGAAGGTTGTTGCTTCACTTGTGGCCTTATTAGTTTTAGACAATAAAGAAAAACAAGAAAAGGTGAAAAAGAAGAAAAAATGGTGCAAAAATGGGTTATTGCATCGACATCTCTACTCCCACATGTTTACGAATGGATGACGATGCCTTCAGGACTATATTAAAATTAGTACGGCCCAAAATTTCGAAACAAAATACCGTAATGAGGAATGCGATAAGCGCCGAAGAAAGGCTTACTTTTACACTTAGATATTTAGCAACTGGTAATAGTTACGAAGATCTAAAGTTTAGCACTGCCATCTCACCTCAATCCCTCAGTGCCATAATTCCAGAAACCTGCTGGGCAATATACGACGCATTAAAGGAGGACTATTTAAAGGTAAGGAAAAATGATTCAATCTTAAGTACTTAAGTAATAAATAAATCATTTATTAGTAAATGTTAGATAAGTTTCTAATTCACATGTTGAATCCTTCGCTTTAAGTAAATTTTATTACTGTTAATGGTGGCAGAAGTTTGCGAATTGGTGGCAGTTGGTTGGAATGATTCCTGGCTTTCTGCTGGCAAATGTGGTGACTGAGGGATATATGACTGATGTCGGCCCATTTGCGATTGATGTGGTTGAACAAACATACTGGATGTTGGAAATGATGGGTGGCCCATTCGTGTCAGATAGTTTGGAGGATGGTATAAATTGGAGGTCAAGTGTGAACTTGGTATAAAACCTCCACAAAGCACACTTGCATCTTCTTTTAATTTTCCCACTCTTCCATAGTACATTATACCTGAAATTAGTTTTTCTGCAATGAACGTCTGTTGTTCAGCCATCCCCTTCAGCTGGTAACCAATTCTCTTTCCAGCAACTGCACATTCATCATCATCCGTGTTGGTGAGTGCCTGATGAGTTAAATCAATTAGCTTATTTTTTTTTCTTCAAGGGTACTAGTTTTAGATCGACGTCTTTTCCGCGAATGAGATGTCTGAGGCGTCTGTAGATCATCACTAACCATATCTGCATCCACTATTACGTCATGTGTTTGCATTGTTTCTGTTAGTGTTTCTTCCTGTTCCTTTTGCGCAATGTCCTACAAAAAATCATTTCAGTCATACAAATTCTGATAGAGAATAATTGAAATATTTTTATTTTAGGTTCCATCGAATGAACACGACTGGCAAAAAAACGCCGATGGTTTCAAAAACTTATGGGCAATTTGACAATTGCCTGGGAGCTGTCGATGGGAAACATATCCTCATCAAAAAACCACCAAATCGTGGATCGTATTATTACAACTACAAGGGCACATACAGTGTTGTGTTGTTCGCAATAGTTTCTTACTCAAATAGGGTAGGTAATACTTCCTTGCGGACTAAAAATTTACACATCTATTATCAGAATAGGTTTGAATTCTAAATTGCAAGAGTTGTCCCTGTCTAGTAACTCCTCCCTCTATGACTTTATTGTATTGACTGAGACCTGGCTGTCTCAGTCTGTAATGGATGGTGGAATATTTGACATAAATTCCTACAATGTATTCAGATGTGACAGAGACTTTGGCACATGCAAAATTAAAAGGGGTGGTGGGGTGTTGATAGCAATCAAAAATAACATAAGGGCTGTGAAATTGGACACTAGCAACATCGGTAATTTGTGTGAAGTCAATTGTGTAGATTTGGTAGCTGTTGAGGCTGTTCTTGGTAACAAGTCTTTGGTTATTTGCGCATTGTACATTCCCCCGGGGTCTAAGGTTGACTGCTACACAACACTTCTTGATTTCCTAATTTCGAACAATCTTTTCTACGATACAGACGTGATTTTCTTGGGAGATTTCAATATGCCTGATTACATTCTGTGGTCTCAGAGCAAATCGTCATCTTCAATTTACACACATTTTTCATGCTTTTGCAATTTTTTTACTTTGAATCAATACAATAATGTAGATAATAACATGGAAAAACTGTTGGATTTAGTTTTAAGTAATGGTTCATGTTGTGTCACCAAAGCTAATGATATCCTTCTTAGAGAGGATAAATACCATCCTGCATTACACATCGAAATTTGTGCTGAATTTTGGGAAAATTTTCCCACTTCTACTTACGACAGCTACAACTATAAAAAAGCTGATTTCCGTGGATTGTATCTGGCATTGTCTCATGTTGATTGGACGGTTCTTGACAGTATTCCTAACCCAGATGAAGGTGTTGACTTATTGTATAAAGCACTATTCTCGATTTTCGACGAGTTCGTTCCCAAGAAACGTCAATCACTTGGTTCATATCCTTTGTGGTTTAATAGGGAGATCATTGGTCTGATAAAAAGAAAGCATAAAGCATTAAAGAAGTACAAACATTCCAGGGCAATTGAAGACTACATTTGTTTTAAGAGCCTTAGATCGGAAGTGAAAACAAAAATAAAAGCTGCATATAGGAACTTCATAGTAAACATGAACGATAAAATCAAGACGAATCCTAAATGTTTCTGGGGATATCTGAATTCAATGAGAAAAACAACTTCAATTCCGGCTGTTATGAATTATAGAGGATTAATAATCAAAGATCCTAAAGATATTGTGAACAAATTTGCAAATTACTTCTCTCAGTCGTTTAATACGAACAGCAATTCTAGTATTAGTACACACAACCCAACAGTCAATCAAAATGTTTTGTATGTTGACCGGTTAACAGGAAGGGAAATAGTATTAGCGATAAATAAGCTAAAGAACAATGAAACTTGCGGTCCTGATCAGATACCTTCTTTCCTGATTCGTGACTGTAGACATCTGTTGGCACCTCCGTAATTTTCAACTCCATAATTAGGTGTTCTGCGTTTCCGGTTAAGTGGAAGGAATAACGAATTACTCCGGTTTATAAAAATGGTGACAGGTGTGAGATAACTAATTACAGACCTATTGCCATTATTAACAACTTTTCAAAAATATTTGAGCTTGTACTTTTTAATCGCATCTACAATCATGTTGCACATATGACATCCTTCTCTCAGCACGGTTTTCAGGCCCGAAGATCTACGGTTACAAATTTACTTTCGGTAACGCATTTTCTCCAAGTAAACTTGGACGCTCGTAAACAGATTGATGTCATCTACATGGATTTCTCAAAAGCGGTCGATCGTGTTGATCACAAGTTGCTTTTGACTAAACTGGATAGCTTTAGTTTTTCGGACAATCTAATTCAACTTATTGCGTCTTATGTTAGTGACAGGGCCCTGTTCGTTCAGTACAGAGGTTTTAGTTCCAGGCTGTTTCAGTAACTTTCTGGAGTTCCTCAGGGATCTGTCCTTGGTCCTTTGTTCTTTGTTATATTTAGCAACGACATGACTGGATGTGCCTTTTCAACTATACGCAGATGATCTAAAAATTTATAATGTCATACAAACCGATGAAGACTGTCTTAAACTACAGCGCAATATTGATCTGATTCAAAACTGGGCAAGAACTAACAACCTTCTTCTTAATATTAATAAGTGTAATGTAGTAGTTACTCGAGGAGGGACACTATTATCAGGTTCAACTACTCGACTGAAAATTCGGCATTACAGCGTGTTAATGAGTTTAAAGATCTGGGAGTTGTATTCGATTCCAAACTAACGGAGACACGTTGAATATGTTCTGTCTAAAGCGTATAAATCTCTGGGCTTTGTCATACGAAATGGGAAATTATTTGATAATCCACAAACTCTCCTTTGTCTCTATAAAACGTACGTAAGATCTACACTTGGGTACGCCAGTACTGTTTGGTCACCTTGTTACAAAGTTCATACTTGGTCTCTAGAAAAAGTCCAGAGACGGTTTGCCAAATCTTTCATGTATTTTTCTTCTGGTGAGTATCCACAGAGAGGTGTGCCACACGAGACCCTTTTAGAGCAGGTGCAGATTCCATCCCTAGCTTCTAGTCGTAAATTAGCCAGCATTAAGTTTCTCTCAGACGTTTTTAATTGCTCAGTTGATTGCCCCTACTTGTTATCTCAGTTTTCAATCAGAATTCCCTCTTTTAGTTGTCGTAAGCATAATACCTTCTATCTGGATACTGCAAGAACCAATCTGCTACAATATTCTAGCCTATATCAGATGGTCAAAAATTACTCTGATGTGGAGGGAAAGTTAGACGTTTTTTGTACCAACTGGCAAGAGATCAGAGCACTAAGTTCCTATACAACCCAATCGAGTTTCCATAGTCTTCTCGCCATGAGAATCAGTAGTATAGTTCTCCCAGAGCTGCAGCGGTTTTATGGCAGGGCAATAGTGCTTATTGGGTCTATTGAGTCGCCGACAAGCGGCTTAAGCAGACCCCCTGTCAATCATCACTTCCGCTCTGTGCCTGTCAGTTTACAGGGTTGTAAAGTCCTCGTCGAAAAATAGTCAATTTTGACTTAAATTGTAAATCATTTTACAATAGGAGAGAAAATCGTCTTATAACTACCATAAATAATTCCATAAATAAATAGGGGCTGTTACTTTACCTGATGTTTGCTCTTCCTTGAGTCGGCACTGCACAACAAAGGGACAATAAAGTTAGAATTTAAGTCAAAATTGACTATTTCTAGACGAGGACTTTACTTGAACGAAGATGTTATTTAAAATTTTTATAAAATAAAAACCTAAACACAGACATCGTAACCAAATATTTATTGTATAATTAACACATAAAGAAATAAAATAAATCTTATAAAAATAAAAACAATTAAAATAAATTTAATAATAAAAAAATTTTTTTTTTTTTTTAATAAATAATTAAAATAAACTTATCGCAATAACTAATTCATGGAATATGTATACAATTTATCCATCGCTATCGTCATAATAATCTGTTTCATTCTGATCACTGTCTTCGAGGTTTATTATAAATTCCTCAAATTCAGGTGACACATATGAAAAAGGACCAATCAAATCATATATCCTTCCTATCGTCAGTTCTGTCCGACTTATCTTTGTAATTGCAATTAAAAAAAAAAAAAAAACAAACAATTTCACCGTAACTGAAAACAAAACTTTTCCGTGAATCCGGCTCTGCTTGAATACTCGAGTTCATTTACGATTGGGGGTTGTACCTGCGGTTTAAACCCATTGTCGGTGTCGTTATCGTTTATACAATGGTACCCTGCCATAAAACCGCTGCAGCTCTGGGAGAACTATATTAATAGCTGATCTTTTCAGTTGACTCGTAATTGGATTCATTCACCTGTGAGTCAGCTTTACAATAATAATAATAATAATAATAATAATAATAATAATAGTAAATGCGAACCACGAGTTTATCTATGTTCATACTGGTACGAATGGTCGTGTATCCGACAGTGAAATATGGAGCAATACAGGAATTTATAAGCGATTGTAGTCTAAACAATTGAAAATACCAAGTCCAATCAAGCTTCCACACGGAGATACAATAGTACCATGTGTGTTTATAGGTGATGAGGCCTTCCCATTGATGAAAAATTTAATGAAACCATACTCGCAAAGAAATAATAACTCATGACGAAAAATTTTTTACCTATCGACTGTCAAGGGCTCGACGCGTGGTTGAGAACGCATTTGGTATTCTGGCATCGCGGTTTAGAGTATTTTTGACACCTATTTCTATCAATGTTTCAAACGTAGATGCTGTGGTGCTTGCATGTTGTGCTCTCCATAATTTTTTGCGCAAAATATCAACAAAGAATTACATAACGGATTCTTTACTTGACCACGAAGATCATGTCAATGGACTTGTTGTACCGGATTTGGAATTGGAAACATGCTCAGTTTGAAGAAGGCAAGATTAACAAATGCATCTACTTCAGCAAAAATTGTAAGGAATGCTTATCGCACCTACTTCAACAGTAATGGAAAAGTTTCGTTTCAAGAAAATATGATATCATAACACTAAGTTAATTTTGTCTAATGTAACTAACGTTGTTAAATTCACAGGCCTGCAAAACAAAACTTTTTAATCGATGTTTTGATTTTGATAACTGATTTTGTATAATATTGGAGCCCTTATTACAAAAATACCCTTCATTTTTTTGTATCACGTCAGGTTTTTTCACAATTAACAAAAAAAAATTAAGCAATTTATTTAGGAACATTTTGTATCAGTGGGAGGTATGAGTCAGCAAAGTGTGGGATGTTTGAATCATGACCCAAACCTCCCGCATAATAAGGGAGGTTTGGGTCATACACTTATTCAACTAAAATCAGTAGGTTGTATAGCGATACCAATCATTTATCAATTCTTGCCTCTTACAGTGCAGGCTGAGTATGATGCCGCGGAAATACACTAAAAAAACTGAAAGATCTCGAAAAACCAAAGAGCAAATTAAATTTGCCGTCACCTGCGTTCTTAAAGATGGAATGAAAATTAGGCGAGTGGCTGACGATTTGGGCTTCAGCTTTTCATCACTACAGCGACATGTGAAGAAAGCTAAAAGTCTTCCTGTGGAGGAGCAGGACAATTACGAATATGAAGCCAATTCTTCATCTCGACAAGTTTTCAATGCGGAACGGGAGAAACTTCTTTGCGAATACTTGCAAACGTGCAGTAAAATGCATTATGGCTTAGATACTAAGCAAACAAGAGTCTTTGCATACGAATTCGCTAAGCGATTGGGAATTGCTTACCCACGGGAATGGGATGAACATAAATCTGCTGGACGAGATTGGTTGTTAGGATTGATGGACCGCAATAAAGACCTGTCGTTGAGGCAACCAGAAGCTACTAGTTTGGGAAGATCGACAAGCTTTAATAAACACAATGTTGGTATGTTCTTCGAAAATCTGAAGTTTATATTGGATAAGCATAAATTTTCGGCCGAAAATATTTTCAATCTAGACGAAACGGGCTGCACCACTGTTCATAAGCCTTCAAGAGTCATTGCCATGAAAGGACAGAAACAAGTGGGGCAGGTAACAAGTGGAGAAAGAGGCAAATTAATTACGGTATGCTGCTTTATTAATGCTGCAGGAAACACTTTGCCTCCTGCTATAGTTTCTCCTTTGAAGAGATTTAAAGATCACATGATTATGAACGCCCCTGAGAACACTCTAGGTTTAGCTTGTTCAAGTGGATGGATGACCAAAGAAAATTTTGTTCTGGTAATGGTACATTTTATCAAATATTCGGGAGCTACAAGGAAGAATCCGTGCCTGTTCTTATTGGATAATCACGAAAGTCACGTGAACCTTGATGTCGTCTCTCTGGCAAAATCAAATGGTGTGCATTTGCTCACCTTCCCACCGCATTGCAGCCATCGATTACAACCTTTGGACGTTTCTGTATACGGACCCTTCAAGGCATATTACAACGGTGCAACTTCTGCCTGGATGACCTCTAATCCTGGTAAGACGTTTACTATTTATCACCTACCGGAGTTGATCAAGACTGCTTTCGATAAAGCAATGTCAAGACAAAACATCCTGTCAGGATTTAAGAAATCAGGAATTCATCCACTTGATGTTGACATATTTTCGGAGGCAGATTTTCTGACGTCATCTGTTACAGACAGAGAAAATCCTGCTTTAGAAAATCATACACTTTTTGAGATAGAGACTGAAGCAAATGATTCTCAACGAAGTGTCGATCAAGAACATGAAAAAAGATCGCCAAACCACACACCGGAAAATCAAGCGAATATTACCACAGTATACCTTCTAAGCAGTAGTCTCACTCGACGTCGGCACTTTGATGTTTTCTGAAACAGTTGTGCTTTCGCGCAAGTTACTGCGCAATGAATTTAACAGGCGTTTTACATTAAATTAAACGTTACGGACAGGAATTGAAATCGGGGGTATTGGATCTCTTATGCGCAGTAACTAGCGCGGACTTACAACTGAATACAAAGATTTTGCGGAGTGCGACTACTGCTTAGAAGGTATACTGTGATATTACATTGCAGCCTGATGCAGTATCAACAACAGCTCAACCGAGGACACCAAAAATTGTTATAACAAGCGACATCAAACTAACTCCAGAAATGATTAGACCTTTTCCAAAAGCAAAACCAAGGAAAGTAACGAACAAAGGACGCAAACCAGGTAAGACCAGGATATTGACTGAGAATCCCGAGAAAGAAGAGCTTGAAAGACAGGAAAATAATAAAATGTTGAAGACTCGGAAAAGTGCAAAAAGGAATGTTTTAATTGACATAGACGAAAGCGAGATCGCGAAACAGCAGAAGCAATCATTGAAGACCAAGACTTTAACTAAAAGGAGAAAAAAATCTGAGAGTGAGGATAGCGACATTAGCTGCTCAAATGTGAGTTCTGGCGAATCCAATTACGTCCCTGAAGAGCTAGACAGGGATTTTGACCACTCTGTCAATGGACTGAATTCTGGAGACTACATTGTAGTCAGATTTTCAACTGAAAGCAATCGAAAAGTGTCGCCTGATATTCATTATGTAGGACTAGAGTCGAAAACATACACAGCAATGCAAAATGTTCGGTCAACTTTATGAGAAGAAGAGGTAATTCACTCACTTTCTTTTTTCCGGAAAATGAAGATAAAGTAGATGACATCAATTTTGGAAATATTGTGCTGCGACTACCACCTCCAGTTTAAGATGGAGATACTAGCCGGTCTGTGCAACATAAAGCCTTCGGAATTGATTTAACTTTTATTAAGCATTTACGTTAATTTATGTTGAGATTACCATTACCAGTCCTACACTGTGTAACAAATTTTATTTTTTATCTACATTTTATTATTTATCTTAGAGTTCTAAACCTGCTAGGAGAACAGCCAGCGCAAGTCTGTTTAATTTTTTATGTGAGGATGTGTTTCATGTGTTCACTGTGGTTTTTATTTTCATAATTTTTATGTTCGTTATGTTAGGCATTTACTTGCAAATATTTGGCTATGTTCCTACTTCGGATGTTACCATCATTAAAAACAATTTTTCACATGAATGACTACATATCCAAACATCCCCCACTACCTACCCAAACCTCCCACACTAAGGGACACTTGGGTCAAATGTACATGCCCGACAGTTTTTCAAATAACTTTTTTGAAAGTTACAGTGTCCTATTTCAAATTATTTACACAGATTCTATAATATATGCTCTACGCGATGCTGTATAATTGAGCTATGAATTCGATTACAAAAATTAAATAAAAATTCAACAGTGAAAATTGACCCAAACCTCCCGACTCTCCCATACAATATCGAAATTTTGAATTAATTCATTCATTCTAGGTGAACATTCCAATTTTAAGAAAAAACGAATTACGAAAAAACTAGACGTGATAGCGCAAAACCAAAATAATTTTCGTAATCAGGGGGTCGAAATTGTTCAAAAACTGTCAATTTTATGCAAACATCGAAATCAGTGTAGACCTGCGTTGTTGAACTAAATACATGCTGTTTACTTACACTGTTGCTCTCAAGATCTTCGTCTTCATCATTTGAGATTCCTTTCCTCCCAGTCTCAGATTGTGCTGTAAACATCATGAAGTCGTAGTACCATAAGGTCGGTTCATAAACATTGTCTGCTCCTGACCCTGTACGTTTTGATTCCTGTACCTACAATTAAAACAGATTCTATACGACTGCAGAAATCGGTAAATACACTGCCGCTCAAAAAATTCCGGACACCTAAATTTTGGAAATTTAAACGACTTAATTTTTTTATTTTCATAATTTCAAGTCATATTATTAATTAACTATGTCTATTATAGTGTCTTGGGCAAAAAACGTGATGCCTACATTGTTTTTTTTTTAGGAACTTCTTGATTTTAATCAATTTTTCACTTTAGCCCTATTTAAAATTGTTTGCTTATCAAGTTGGTTTTTACTTAAGTTAATGTTTTATGACAGCTGAATTTTACATGTCAGATTGTATACTCATTTGCATAAGATGCTGCTTGAAATTTCAGCTCAAATTGTTGCTTTAAACAACGATGGCCGAAGTGTGCGGTATATTGCACAACATCTTAACATAGCCCGAAGTACTGTGTAAGACACTCTCTCCCGCTTCCGTAAGACATATAAATTTACCAGAAGGCCCGGATCTGGCCGTAGACGGTCAACAAATGACCGGGATGACCGTTTTCTCCATCTCTCTGTGCTGCGAGATAGGGGACTGCCAGCAAATATTCTTGCTGGACGACTAGCTGCTGCTCGTGGAGTCACAATTTCAGAGCAAACAGTGCGGAGGAGACTTAGAGAAGGAGGTCTGTCTTCGAGATCACCAGCTACAGGCCCTAGACTAACTGCAGCACATCGAAGAGCACGACTAGAGTTTGCACTCCAATATGTGAATTGGGGTGTGAATGAATGGAGAAGCCTTCACGGCTGAGTCTAGGTGAGAGAACGTTTGGTCAATGCTGCATGTCTCCCAGAACTGGATTTAATGGTTTGGGGTGGTATCTCTTTAGACGCTTGCACCGATTTGATTTTTGTTGAGAACGGCGCAATGACGGCACATAGGTACATTCTTGAATGTTTAGAACCACATGTGGTTCCCTATGCGCCATTTATCGGAGAGAATTTTCTCTTAATGGATGATAACGCCCGTCCGCACAGAGCTAGAATTGTTGACCAGTATTTAGAACAAGTTGGTGTACAACGTCTTCCGTGGCCAGCGTGTAGTCCCGACTTGAATCCCATTGAGCTCGTCTGGAATTTTCTTTCCCGAAGAGTCAGACGTCGCCAACCCCGACCAGAGAACTTAAACGACTTAAGAGTGGCGTCGGAGGAAGAATGGGCACAAATAACTCAAGATTACCTATCCACTCTAATTGAAAGCATGCCTAATCGACTAAGGAAAGTGATTAGAGCTCGTGGTGGCAACACGCGATATTAACTTTAATTTGGCAGTACTGTTTCAAGATATTCATAACATGTTAATTTCTAACTCTTCAATTTTCTTGTTAATTTATTTTGTGTTAACTTTGTTTTTTAGTGTTAAGTTGATGTTTTATATTTATTAATACAATTTTAGATATTCTATGACTTTCCATAAATGAAATCGACAATTTGGAGGGTGTCCGGAATTTTTTGAGCGGCAGTGTAATTATGTTACTAACCTTCTTTAACTCCCTTCTAAAGGCGATTCTTATGCTGTTTATTTTTTTTTTATCCTTCGATAGTGGCATCTGGTTGGACTTCCCGTCATTTGTTTAGCAGTAATTCGTAGCTTGCGTTTTTTGCTTTTGTTTGAGTAATCCTTCGATTTAAGCCACAAACACGGCTGCTCGCGATAGATCTCGATAAATTCCTCTAAAAACCTTTTGCACTCCATCACAGACGAATTTTACCGATTAATTAACTGACTTCGCACTATATTAATTTATTCGATAGAATAAATAAAATGTGTTGATTGAGATGTATTCGTCAGCTTTCTTCAGGGAAGTTACAATAACAACTCTTAAATACTAACTATGAACAAGCTACTGTCGCGAGCACTAAATTTTGGTCGTCAAGGTCATTCTTTGACGCAATCGAAAATGCTCCATTGTAAAACAGTCGTAAATATCATAACTTATCATCATATTGTATGACATTAATTGTTTTTTTTTTCTCATTTTTTGACACTTTGTTGACATGGACATAATCAGGCAGGAAATTTTTTTAAATTTGTGACAATCTAACTAAATTTTAAAATGACCTTGACGACCAAAATTTATTGCTCGTGACAGTACATATTTATGTACGGGGTGCAGGTACCGAGGAAAAACCCAATTTGGTGCCCTCGGCCAGAGTAGCTGGTTGGTCTCAGGTGTTTGAGGGATGGAAAAACCCAACGGTGTTTCTGGCTCCAACAGTATTTTCTCTGAGATGTTCTAAATTTTAAATTAAATGATATTTTTTCTATATCAGATGTTAAACTATGTTTTTATCAACTCTTTTGAGTAGATAAAGTAGCACTTTAACCGCAAGGGTAGATAAAATGTTTTAACTTTTTTTATTCAATTATTAAATATGTATGAAATCTATATTAATAACATAATTACATAATTTTCTTTGAAATTTTATTTTTCCTTGAACTTGAAGTCCTGAAAAAAATGTTGTATTACACATGACGATAAAATCTCATTATCTTCTCGAGCATAATTATTAGCGTACGTTTCGACGTTAAAAAACGCTCTCAAAGATAAAGTACAATTTTATCGTCTTGTATAATAAATAACTATTATTTATAGCACTTTCATAATCATAATTATTTTCTGATTTTCTATGTTTAATATTGTGTAATTTTTGTTAATAAATTGTAATTAATTTTTTAACATTCTTAATTCTTATTATTTCATTCTTTATATTAATGTAGAGGGTCCCCGTTAATAAAAGGTCATTATTATTATTATTAAAAATTCTTCTAGAAACCTCCAATCCATCACAGACGAGTTTTACCGATTAACTAACTTAATTAATTAATTAAAGAAACCATCCAAGACATTGTGTAAAAATTGTATTTTTCTTGATACGAATATGTACAGTAAAAGCTCCCTTAACGGACAGCTCCTATGAACGGACAGCTCTATTGAACGGACAATTCTTTGGGCACCGTTTTAGTTCATATAGGTTTGTTAAGAAAGTCATCTCTATTGAACGGACGCTCTGTTGAACGGACACGGACAGTAGTTTTTCTCCCCTCTTTGAAAATAAAGCTTTCTTAGACGGATGCGGCTCAAGGCAGTCGCCACCAGCCACAGCCAGTCGCCGGGTAATTCCCCGTTTTACATGCATCAGCATTTTTTTACTTACTCTTATTAGTGCATGAGTTGCCCTTGTGATAAGTTGTGCAATACGAGTACATGTGTAGTGAGTGAACTAAAAATGAGTTCAAACAACAGGCATAATTTAACTTTAAAGGAAAAAATGCAGATAGTAGACGTTTATAATGTAGAGAAACTTTCTGTACGTGAACTAGCTGCACGTTTCAAGATTGGAAAAACTCAACCGTCTGTCATTATAAAGAAGAGAGAAGAGCTTGCCGCGAAATGGCAATCGAATACGAATGTCAACCAAAAAAGAAGTTTCTTTAAGACGGAAGGTTTGAACATAGATAAACTGTGTTATGACTGGTTTATTAAAGCCAGAAGTATGTGTATTCCAATATCAGGACCAAAAGCCAAAGAAATTGCGGAACGTTTAGGTTATAATAAATTTTCTGCTTCTGATGGTTGGTTGCATAAATTCATAAATCGACATAACATCAAATTCAAAGCCGTATCTGGAGAGGCCGCCAGTGTTAACTCGGAAGATGTTCAAGCTTTCTTTGACAAAGTTCCTACATTGCTCCGAGGATACAGTCCACAAAACGTTTATAATGCGGACGAAACAGGACTTTTTTTCCGTGCATTACCAGATAAAACATTGGTCCTTAAATCGGAAAAGTGTACCGGTGGAAAAATGTCCAAGGAACGACTAACAGTGTTACACTGCGTCAGTGTGTCCGGTGAAAAAGAACCGGTTATAGGGAAGGCAGCAAGACCTCGAGCATTTAAAAAACTAAACGTTAATTCACTCCCCGTGACCTGGAAGTTCAACAAGAAAGCTTGGATGATAGGTAAAAGTAAAAGTTGGAATTCAATCATATTAATCCATACTACTCTTTGTTAAAGGTGAAATTATGACTGAGTGGTTGCTACAATTTGACAGAAAGATTGGTCTACAAAAGCGAAAAATTGTGTTGTTTATGGATAATGCAGGTTCGCATCCCAGAGACTTGAAATTGACGAACATTAAAATCATATTTCTACCACCGAATACTACCTCTTTCTGTCAACCATTGGACCAAGGAATCATACAAAATTTCAAGACTTTCTACAGAACCTTAATTTTGAAACATATCTTGTCAAAGGTGGACAGCATCAATTCTGCCAGTGAACTATCAAAGTCCATAGATTTGTTGGAGGCAATCTATTTCGTGAAGAAAGCATGGCAGCAAGTGTCGTCAACAACAATAATGAACTGTTTTCCGAAGTCTGGATCCCGACACAATGACGTGCATGAAGTAAATGACGAATTTGATACAGAAGATGACTTACCTTTGTCCGTAATCGCAGAATTATGTAAATGTATCCAGGACAGTAGATTGTCTCATCATGATACGAACAATCTTGACAATTTCATAAATATTGACGAAGCCCTCACGACCGAAGATAACAATGTCGATGTTTCTGGTACTGATTTAGTAAGGCAGGATGATGGCACGTTAGTAGAATTAAAATCGGATGATGAAGACACGGAGGAATTGGAAGACATGGATGAGACTGATGATCAGTGGCGGCTTGTACCCTCTTCGTGTGGGTAGGCGGCAATACATAAATTTGAAAATTGCAGTCGGCGAATGAAACATTAAAAAAACGTCACTAATAGCGCAAAAGATCGACCAAACCTTCAGGAATTCGATAAACAAAAAAACAATTATTTATTTGCAATGGTTCAGGAGATATATTTTTTTAATGAAGCCATGTAACCCTGCTTTTTAGAGAAGAAGATGACGTGGGTCAAAAACGATGACAGATAAGTGTTAACAAAAGGACGTTCTAAACTCAAAATTTAACGTAGAATCCAAATTTATAATTAAAATGGGGCCTTTCTATTTAAAAAAACAAAGATGACGTCGATTTCCGGAAGTGTCGCCATTTTGAAAATATTTTATTTGAGCTTGGAGCAGTCGATTATAGTCGGCCACCAATTTTTATATTAATACGATTTTGGGAAATCAGAAAGTTTCTAACGAACGGGCTATGTACATAATTTGCCACCAGTAGATATTAATTAATGTTTTTGGTCACAAAAATTATGTTTATAAAACTACTATTCAGTAACTTATAATAATACTAATAGTTACAAGTTTGCTTATTAATGAAAAGTAAGTTGATTTTATTTCTTTCCTTGATTAATTTGTCACGAGGTTTATACAAGTTAACAATACCAAGTTACCTACTTTTTGTAAATGTCTATTCTTTATAAATGAAAATGTACTTATTATAACATCTGTAAAATCATCTGAATTTTGAAGAAAATGAAGCAACAACTCATGCGCCCCAGACTAGGTAGAAAACGAATCGGTGGGAAAGCCGCAAAGGCAACCGATCCAGTTGCCTTCTAAACGCTATATTGACATATTTTGCCCTCACGTCAATTTCACTCTGACACAGTGTAAAGAGAAAAGAGAGAGAGAGGGTAATCTCTCACGTTCGCAAAATTCAGATGAAATTTAGCTTAGGCGTGCAGTCGCCTGCCCTCGCTTACGATAGCGTAGCACACATGATTCAAGCCAAAGTATTGGTAGACAGTGCAAAGTTATTGGCGGAGATTCATTGCGCGCTGCTAATGGATAAAACATTCGATAATGTAGACAAACAAAAATTAAAAATTACATTTCAGAGTTATTAAATTATATTTATTAATAAATTTTAACTTGAATAAATTTATATCTTTGGCAAAGTCTGAGTAGGCGGTGCCTACCTTGCCTACCCTGACGAGCCGCCACTGCTGATGATGGCATAAATTCCTATCAGGAAGCCTTCAAAACTATAAAGAATCTGAAAATATTTGCAAAAAAGAAAGATGACTTTATAGCATTTGATTTGATAAAGAATGTTGAAATGTATTTCGAAACTGCTTATTATAATAATGTCAGTTCTCGACAAACCAGTTTGCGAGATTATTTTACAGTCAAAAATTGATTTATGCATATAATTTATATAAAATCGATTTGTTTATAACCTTGTAACATTAAAAGTGTTTACTTAATATTATGGCCTACATTTCCTTTGAACCAGATACAATATTTCTTTTGAGCGGACATCTCTGTTGAACGGACAAAAAATTGGCGACCGACGGTGTCCGCTCATGGGAGCTTTTACTGTATATATTCAGTTACTCCTGCAGCTCTGCACTGAGGTCAGTCAGGTCACAACACAACGTACAATGAAAATTTAAAATTGACAAGTGACGCACAGTTGATTGTTTTTCGCTCGCTCCGCTAAAAAAACTCGACTCCCTTGATTTTAGCTTGCCGTGTCGTGCTGCGAACGATTTTACCTTGTGCTGCGAACGATTTTACCGTGTCGCATAAAACTAATTCAGTGCCCCGGAATAAAATGTATGTGGCGCACCTAAAGAAGTTTTCACTTCAAAAATTATTTGTTAACACCTTTAGGAAACGCTAACACCAGGGCTGAAAATATTTTCAACGAGGCGCAATTCAGGACTAGCAATCCCGTTGAGAGGTCTTACTGTGTGTGGAAAAGACGATTCCCGATTCTTTCGAACAGAATCAATTTAAATTTGTGTAAAGTGCAGTGGATAGTTGCAGCGACAGCTGTTTTGCATAACACTGCAACTGAACAAAATGAAAGAGATCCGCCAGCCCTAACAGAGGAAGAAGAGAGAAATTTTAACTTTGTAAACCATGTTTCTTTAGAGCTATATAATAATAGGAACAATAACAATCGTATAAGACAACATTTAATAATGTATTTCCACAATATTTTAAATAATAATTAATTTTTATCGAAAAATGTGTTTGAATTTCTGCTCTACAACAAAGCGATTTTACATTAGTGTTCCTCCTTTAGATAGATAGATTTAGATTAAAATATGATGAGGCTGACAAAAGTTCTAAGTAAATTTAACAAATTTTATATCAGAGATGAATTACATGGATTTAGTGACAGCAGTCAAAATGCATACGGCGCCTGCACATATTTACGCACAATTGACAATAACGGCCAAGTACATTGCAATTTATTGTGTGCAAAAAACAAAGTTGCACCTCTAAAAACCATTACAATTCCGAGACTTGAACTTTCAGCTGCTGTATTATTACCCCAATTATTAAACAAGGTAAAAAACAATTTAAACATCACAATAAATGATAGCTATTATTGGACAGATTCGACAATTGTTTTTTGTTGGATTAAAATGCAAACAAATTCATTAAAAACCTTTGTTGCTCATCGTGTTGCAACAATTCAAAATTTAACTTCATCTGATAATTGGCGATACATTAATAGCACTGAAAACCCAGCCGACATTTTATCAAGAGGAACAAATCCTCAAAAACTACAAAATAATAATTTGTGGTGGTTTGGTCCACAATTTCTATCACAAAACAATTTAGATTTATCCAGCAGTATAAAACAACCATATCAATGTCCAGCTGAGATACCTGAAGTAAAGACAACTTGTGCAAACAACGCGGTGGCGATTCCTAAATTTCATTTCATTTCGTTATACAAAAATTCTTCATTCAAAAAATGTTTGCGTATAACCGTATCTGAGATTCGGAATGCACATACTGTTGTGATAAAACTTACTCAATCAGAATCATTTGCAGCAGACATCCGCAAGCTTAAAAAACATGGTGAACTTCCAAAGGGCAGTAAACTAATTAAACTAAATCCTTATTTAGATCAAGATGGTTTATTGAGAGTTGGTGGTAGACTCAAATTTGCAAAAATGAATGAAGATCAAAAACATCAACTTATCTTGCCTAAATCACATCAGTCTAGGGCCCGGATTTTAGGCAAAATGGACTATTTTTATTTTTTAAGGCACATGTATGAAACTTGTCTATAAATGATTTCTGGCTTAATTAGAGTAATTAGAGCCATATTTGATTCTGCCTATTCGGCCTAAAATGCCCTTTAAATACCTATTTTACTTTTTAACTGCCTGAACATGCCTAAAATGACCAAAAATCAATTTCATTTTCGCGATTTTTCCCAATATTCGAATTCTGGGAAGTTTACGGTATTAAAAATGTAAAAGTGGTACCTCAATAAAATTTACAATGCTTTATGATTTTGAAATTTAAGGAGATGTAATTATTGAAATGTACAAAGTGCAGTACAATAGAGGAATTACTTTTTCGCTTTTACGGTTGGGACCATGGTGTCAGCGGTAAATACTCCGACAATACCTAAGTACCACAAACCATTAGACTGGACTGGCATAAATTACAGTTTATCTGTTTGCCTCTGTTCGAAGGGGTGCAGGTATACACAGTCTAATGGTTTGTGATACTTAGGTATTGTTAGAAGCTTTAACGTTTATACAATGGTCCCTGCCATAAAAAGGAAAATTAGAGATTTAGAGATGAAGATGTGTCGGAACATGAAACCAAAATGGAAGAAATTAATTACAAATTTGCGCCCATTACCTCTTGCGAGGTAGAAAGAAGTTTCTCAAAATATAAGTCCATTTTGGTGGATAACGGACAATGTTTTAAAATAGAAAATTTAGAACAATGTATTGTATGCAATGTAAATACGAGTATATAACTAACAAACGTGTAGGTAGATATATTAATTAAATTAATAAGGAATAATTAGTAAATATCTTGTTGGGTGTACTTAAAACTTTAAAAACCCATTTTTTAATTTAATTAACCACAACTTTGAGGACCTAATGTGACTTATTTTCAGTTTTTAAGGGACTATTTGCAGTAGTTTAAAGGACTATTTTAGGCACCTATTTCCGACTTTTTAATTGCCTAAAATCCGGGCCCTACATCACATTACTAGATCAATCATATATATGTATCACATTCCAAACCTTCATGCTGGATGTCAAGCCACAACAGTCGACTTACGTCAGAAATATTGCGTAGCGTGGTTGGTCAAATTATTTTCAAATGTATCAAATGTTTTAAAATAAATCCTTTATCTTACGACCAATTGATGGGTGATTTACCTGAGGGTAGAATTATTCCGTCTAGGCCTTTTACCTGCACTGCAATAGAATACATGGGTCCGTTCTTAATTAAAAATGGTCACTTGCGAACAACAAAGACACTAAAGAGTTACGTTGCAATATTTGTTTGTTTCGCGACAAAGGCTGTCCATTTGGAATTAGTCTGCGATTGCACATCCTCGACTTTCTTAAACGCGTTGAAACGATTCATGTCCAGACGGGGTAAAGTGTCGTTACTTTATTCTGATAACGGTTCCAATTTCAAAGGAGCAAATCGTGAACTTTCAAATTTATTTCGATCACAAAATTTCACATCGGAAGTAGGGGCAAATCGGGTAATGGCGGTCAGGGGGAAATCGCGATCACCCGAATATTTACAGTTTTATAACAGATTTCTGCATTTTTTCTCAATGGGTGTGTTGGGAATGAGGAAATGACAATATCTGATTGGTAGTTACGGCGCTACGACGTGAGATGTCGATAGTATCAATTAAATTGTAAAATGTTCAATTCTGCTATAAGTTTTGCCGGCTGAAAACTAAGGTAAGCTCAAAAACTATTTCATTTATAATACTTTGCTTTAGTTCAGTCAAGCTTATGTACATGTTAAATTATCATGTGTCATTAAAACGCAAAATATAAGGTACAATAATTTTGTACAGGTTAAAATCTATTGCAAGTGTGTAGAACGGGCAATACCGGCCACACCGGCCGGGATTACCCGCAACTCTTAGACAAGCGAATTAATGTAAGATTGTTTATAGAATGCCACAGAAATATAAACGGAAGACCGGAAGGAATAGTTGGGAGGAAGATAACATGAAGAGAGCAATAAACGCCGTGAAAGATGTTGGACTAGGAGTGCGAAAAGCGGCAAGTCAATTCAATGTTCCTTACTCGACTCTATGGGATAAACTGAAACAAGGCACTTCAACATCTAGGATGGGTCGACGTACCGTTTTTACCAAAGAAATAGAATCAGAAATAGCGAATCATGTTAAGATGTTGGCAAATATGTTTTATGGTTTGACAAAACTGGAACTACGACGTACGTGTTACGAGTTTGCTGAAAAAAATAGTATAAAACATCCCTTCAACACTGTGACTAAACTAGCAGGAAAAGACTGGTATTACGGATTTCTACGTCGAAATAATGACATGTCTTTAAGAAAGCCAGAACCGACTTCACTAAACCGGATAAATGCATTCAATAAAACTGATGTTCAAAAATTTTTCACTAATCTTGAAGCAGTTTACGAAAAATATAAATTTACTCCGGAAAAAATATACAATGTAGATGAGACCGGCATCACCAACGTTCACGTACCCCAAAAGGTGTTGGCTGCAAAAAAAATGAGAAGGTTGGGGGCCATTACAAGCGGAGAAAGGGGGAAAAATATTACGGTGGTATGTGCAATGAGTGCAACAGGAAACTATATTCCCCCATTATTTATTTATCCAAGACAACGTTTACCGCCACATCTGTGTAAAGATGGACCCCCTGGATCAATTTACAAATGTTCAAAATCCGGATGGATAACGGAGGACCTATTCTACGATTGGTTAGTTCATTTCTCTAAACATACCAATTCTGCAATTGCTAACCCCGTACTACTAATCATGGACAACCACTTAACCCACACAACATTAAAAGCATTTGATTTCTGCAAGGAAAACGGCATTGTTGTCGTATCTCTTCCTCCACATACGTCCCACAGAATGCAGCCTCTGGACGTGACATTCTATGGGCCACTGAAAAGTGCCTACAATCAGGAATGTGGTGTCTTTTTGAAGATGAATTCTTATGAAAAAATTTTACAAGACAACGTGGCATCCTTGTTTACCAAAGCTTACGGTCGTGTAGCTACAATAGAAAAGGCTGTAAAAGGCTTTCAGTCGACAGGAATTTTTCCTTTTGATAAAAATATATTTCCTGATGAAGATTTTGCACCGCCTAATGAGAATGCTCCCATTCCTGGCAATGTTACTCCACCACAAGATATACACAGACCCTCTACATCAGGTCTTCAACAGCAACCACCAGCTTTGCAGCATAAAAGGAGAACATTGAGCGATTCTACAGATTCAGATGAGAGTGTCGCATTAGGAGAAATATAACAGTAGATCGGCCCTTCACAAAGCCATGTTGAAAGTTCGATAACTGGTTTTTCACGAAGGGGGATATCGTATCGTGAAGTAAAATCTCAAAAACCTTAGCAAAGCTCGACAGCAGAACCACAGGCCTATAATTGTGAATTTGTTTTCTATCACCTTTTTTATAGATCGGACAAATTATTGAATTTTTAAAAACAGCAGGGAATGTCGAGGAACTTAACGCGCGGTTAAAAATTATAGTAAGTGGGGTTGTAATATTGTCACAAATGTTTTTAATTACAAAAGCAGGAATACCATCCGGGCCAGAGGATTTTTTAGTTTTGAGTTTTTTTATTGCATCACTCATATTAGTTACAGTAAAAGTCGGAATAGTTAAGCAGCCGGAATTGCGCGAATACATATCGAAGTGATTATTATCTGAAACTGCTGTGGAAGATGAGGTATAAGTTTGTTGAAAGAAATCAGCAAAACCATTTGCTATGTCTGTAGGAGTCTGCAGTTCCTTGTCGTTGAAAGTCATGTAAGTAGGTATAAAATTGTTTTTCTTAATACAATCGATATAAGACCAAAAACTTTTAGGATCTTTTGTTATATTTTGTTCCACTTGTAAAATATATTTACAATGGGCACGTTTGATTTCTGACTTGATAGTCTTTCTGATAGACTTGAATTGGTCGTAGAATAGAGGAGATTTGCTTTGTTTGTATATTAGCCAAAGTTTATGTTTTTGTCTCAGCTGCTTAACGATTGAGCTATTAAACCAAGGGGGATATTTCGATTTGTAAAAACGTAGGGATCTTGGAACACAAATACTAAATATATCATTCAGTTTGCTATAAAACGCCTCCATCATAACGTCAATATCAGATATAGGTTTTAGAAAAGACCAGTCAATGTCAGACAATTTTTTGTTTATTGCAACAAAATCAGCTTTTAGAAAATTAAAATGTTGTTTCTTAGCTGAAATACCTTTGACTGATGTGTCATATTTATAAGCATATTTATAAGCATATATAATGTGAAGGGGTGGATGATGAACATCCTCTTTACACAATATATCAACGGCCTTGCTAACCACACATTTCTTGTTCGAGCAAACTAAGTCCAGTATTCTGTTGAAGTCATTAGCGATATTGTTGTTCTGATGAAAACCCATGTAATTACAGAATTCAAGAAAGATTCTAGATTTGTTGTCTTGGACGCCACTTAAAGCCAAAACATAATGAGAGATATTGAAATCGCCAATAATGATAACGTTTTTATTCAATACAAAGTCAAGAGATTCAAAGCTATCAAAAAGCTTCACATACACATCAATAGAAGAGTTAGGTGGGACATAGAGGGCAAAAATGTAAAGAATTGAAGTCTTGGGAATTGATATTTTTACACAAACAATATCAACATTCGGTAACAGAGAAAAATCCGTGTTGTTCAAATCAATTCTTTCCACAACAAAAGCGGTGCTCACAGCAACAAGCACACCACCCCCCCTAGAACATTGACAAGTAATAAAATCCCTGTCAGATCTGAAAATGTAATAAGAACTGTTACATAGTTTATTGTCCAAGACCGAGTCATTCAATCATGTTTCCGAGATAATAACCACATCAAACTTTGATGAAATAATGCCATTGTAGAGTTCGGTCAATTTATTCCTTAGACTGCGCACGTTTTGGTAATAGACCGACAAGTGCGATTTGCGTTGGTTTACTGGGCTTACGTGTAAATGAGATTCATCAACCAAAACTCGCGAAGGTGAGAAAGAAGGTAATGGCTATGCTGAAATGCCAAAGACATCTCTTTTGGCTTTAGTCAGTAATTCCTGATAGGATACACATTTACCAGATTCCCAAACAAAATGACGAGTATCAATATCTCCCTTCTGACGTGAATTCAGATTAGTACAGTTAATACATCGAAGAATTTCGGATTGACATTGTTTAGTATTATGCTTTTCTCCACATTTCGAGCACGCCAAAGCATTATTGCAACTGCGAGAAGTATGACCGTAGCCGCAGCATCTGTAACAGCGAGTTAGTTCAACTGCATCAAAAATTTTACAGGTGTCAAGACCAACAATAAGGTGACTTCTAGACAGAGCCTTCCTGTAAGTCATTAAATCAACCTGCAAAACAGCCCTGAAAACTTTATCATTCTTTTTCAATGCAGAAAAACTGAGTAGTTTACAAACCGAATTAGTATCAAAAATATCAGGATTTTTTGTTGTAATATATGAAATTACTGAATCTTCTGGAATTATATCAGAAATACCAACAATACAGATTCGGGGCAATAATTTTCTAGGTTCGTGAATATCATACTTTTCTGATAGTTTTTCTACAGCAATCTTTTTGAAATCGTTAGAGTCACATCCTACCAAAATACCGCCATCCTTGATTTGTTTAACTTTACTAAAATGAAAATCTTGATTTAATATATCAACTCCACTTAGAATATCATTTATTGTTTGAGACTTATCTTGATTTTTATTTTTTGGCTTGATAACAAAGGTTTGTTGATTCTGGGGTTCTTTATTCTGAGCCAAAACTTGAGAATAAGTAACATTTGCTTTACCTTCATCCTTCAGACTTGTACCATCACGTAATGAGCTCAATCTTTTAACCTCATGTTGTAGTAAAACATTATGATCTTTAAGTGTATCAATTTCAGTTTTAAGGACAACCATCTGCTTATTTACACAGCTTCGCACAATATCCATGATCTCTACACCCAGTTTTTTCAAAAAATCATCTGCTGAATCTGGCTGCACAGATGACTGATGCCGAGAACCCGATGAACCAGAATTCCCGAGAGGATTAACTTTGTTTTGTGTGGGACTAGTCGATGCACACCAGTTACACTTCCAATTCTTAGCCTTTCCAGCCGATTTTAACATCTTTAGCTCGTCATCATCTTTCATCTTTCCTTATCCAAAGGATCATCCATTATATTGTGATAAAAATAAGAAAGTGATAGGAAAATTCAAAAATGAATTGAATGGTATTAAGATATTAGAGTACATAGGTTTAAGATAAAAAATGTACAGTTGTAGAACCGAAAATTCTGTTTCGATAAAATTAAAAGATATTAAGAAAACAGTATTAAAAAAAGTTTTGAAGATTACAAAAATTGCTTGTTTAATCAAAAAGAATACTTCCATAGACAGAAAGCGATCAGGAGTCGTAAACATGATATATTTACTGAAGAAGTAAAGAAAAAGTCTCTAAGTTGGAAAGATGATAAAAGATACCTTATACCTAATTCTACAGATACATTAGCTTATGGACACGTATTAGTATCATCATAGGTACTGTTACGTTATTAATTTAGTCTTTTAGTAAATAAATTATTCAACTTCCACTGGGAAAAATTTAAATAACGCTTTTCCTGTCTCCTCGGTCCTGTACACACACACCAAGGTCTCGAGAGCGAGAAGAATAATGAAAAACATGTAACGACTAACAGGCACGGTAAAATTCCAGGAGCTGGATGGAAACTCAAGTTTAAATTACAAAAGTTTAATTCTCCACGTTAGGTAATACAGTGAGACAATCCACAATTATGTAAAAGACAACCTAGGTGCCACTTCGGGCGATACAACTGTAACCTAATTTGTGTTGAAGACTGAACCTGAATCTAAATGATAAAAATAAATCAAAGTAATGTGGTAACTCCAAAACTAAGAAGAGAGACGAATACAATGTCCTTAAGTAATAGAGGAAATATATAAAGCAAAGTTTTAAATTTGAAATATGAAAAGCGCAGAAGGCGCGTAAAATACAAAGTGAAATTTACAAAAAGTGCCCGTTCAGACCAGGCGATTTTTAAATATTTGAAAAATGTTGAAATTAAACACGAAATAAATTTCTCTTACACCGGGTCTAGGGTGTGAAAGTCAATCCAGATTAGTCCGGGGAAGAGCGAGCTGAAGAAAGGTCCTCCGAGTCCTTCTTTCGCCGCTAGTCCACTACGCCGTCCGTATTCACGGAAGGTCCTCGGGGTCCTTCCTCCCTTCGACCCTTCCTAGGGATGAAACAAAACAAAGTAAAAAATTAACCCCGATTTAAAAATTGACAAAACAAAAAAACTTGCCGAGAACCAGTCGACTCGTCTTTTCTGGCGAGGTCACTTCAAGTCCGATAACATAAACTATGTAAAAGAAATTTGCCAAAATGCCGGACGAAGATAAGATGACGCTGAAGGACCTTGCCAGATAGTTACGGTTCCTGGATTTCGGGATCCTCAGCCGAGGACTGTCCGGTGTGAGGTCCTGCTCTCTGGTGGGATCCTGGGGGATGACTGCGGGCCAACAGGGTGGCGAAATATGATCCGTCGAAGCGTAGAGTGGTTGACCCTCGTGGATGAAGCCTAGATCCGCCGCAGCGTACGGTTGGAGCTCCCTCTGGACGATTCTTCCAGCCGTTTCGGTCTTCCTCCACGGGTTCGCCAACACCTGTTGCACTAGGAAAACACCCCCTAATCTCCCCCCTTTGAGCACAAACACACACACACGGAGTAACGGTCGTGACCCTGTCGTGAACCGTGAACCTCTAAGATGGCGTCGTTTCCATTTTTTATACCTTTTGCCCCTACTCTCGCAAATTCGTCGCGACCGGTACCGGAAGTCGGGTTCCGAGAGCCCGTTCTGGAACGTTCACGAACCTTCTAGAATTTACGATTTGCCGCGAAATTTAAATCGTAACAGTACGTTCATGGACATTGTTGAATGAATCGCTATTTTTTAATAATAACAATCACGATAATAAAAGAACAAAAAAAAACAGAATGTGTCGTTAAGACGCACGATAGAAGTGAAACTTTTGTATTACAGGGAAACATTGTAATTATTCATCAATCACTTTTAAATAGCATATTCACAAGAAAATTGTATATTTTAATGAAGAAAATAAATTATAAACAACGATAACACTAAACAATATCGAAATGCGTAACTCATTGTTCATTTTTAAACCTCCAAATTAAAGAGAAGACATTATCGATAAATGCCGTGAGTGTGACAAAGACGGAAGTACACACAATTACATTTAAGGGAGATGGAAATATTGGCGCAACCGTTGTGCGAGACTGTGTTTACCCCCACCACTTTTCGTCACACAAAAAGGTTGCCGATCAGAATTTCAAGACCCTCCCATAAAAAGTTTCACTTCAATAATAATTTTTAATTTATTAACTTGTTGAATAAGACTTGAAAACTTTTTTCGGAATTTTGGATATTCTTCATTGAATATATTTAAATTCTTGAATACCGTACTTTCCATTTAATTTACAATTTTTGAGTCTTTTCATTTATTGCTCTCATGTTTTGAGTATGTCTTTCAAATGTTTTCAGAGTTCTTTTCTTTACATCTTTCTGTACTCTTAAATATCTGTGGACTTGATCTCTTAGAATACAGGCGCAGTATTAACTTTACAAAATTTTTACTAAATATACTGAGAGGCAAAGCTGACTGTAGTGAGTTGTTATCATATCTACGTCTGTATGTACCAACGTATAATTCAAGGCATCACAATTTGTTTTTGTCTCCCAAAGGCAAAACCAATCTCATGTTAAATTCACCGATAGTTAAACTACAGGCTGTGGGAAACAAAATTAACGCAACTTCTGATCTTTTTATTGATTCGTATAGTGACATAGTATTTAGATTAGAAAACACACTGATTGTAGATCCTAAATCAAGCTTGTCATTCCACTAAGTAGCTTCTCTTCGCATCTTTCATTCTTGAAGAGCTAATTATTTAAAATTAGATTTAGATAGGTTTGAATTTCTTTTTATTTTTTGTCCTGTAATTGGAATTTGATTCTGTTGGGCAAATAAATAAATGATTATTATTTGATGATCATCGATGTTTGATGGTATTACTACTGTTTTGTTTCTTAATTCTGCTAGTTTCTTAGGATCGTAATTATTGTAGTTGTCTAATTTATATTCCAATTCATCTATTTTATTATTAGCGGACTTTAGTTCACAGTCAGTCATAATTAATAATTGTTCAAGGAATAAATTAGCTGTTTTTCTTGCAATATATTTATCTACTACTTCTTGTTTGAAACCAACTATTTTTGCTCCATCTTCTAATCTGTCTATTTCAGTAATAGTAGATTTTTAATTTTTTTTCCATTTTTCTTTCTCATCGTTGGGAATGTATGAAACTAGTTTGTCCATTTATGACTGAAAAGTTACTAAAGATTTACTAATTAATTCATCTGCTTCTTCATCAAACTTATATTTTTACGACTACCTGCTTTATGTTCTACATTATCGAATATGTTTTAATTTTTTATTTTACTTTTTCTCTCTTTTGTTCCCAATTGTTCCGATTTGTTCTCTTTTGCTCCGGATTGTTCCCGTTTGTTCTCGTTTTACATGCAATGTTTATGCCAACTGAATTTAGCCCCATATTGAGGGAATTTCTAGAAATATTTTTAAATTTGCAAAATTCTGTTTTTGTTAGCTTTTTATTTACAGTCGAATTGAGATATTCAATGGCAAAATTACGATTTCTCATTTGAGTTACTTCATTGTCATTTTTTGGTATATTTAGTTTTTTATCAAGAGTAAAAGATTTGTAACTATTTTTAAATTGCTGAAGTTCAGACGGTTGTCTGATTTTCATTGGTGTGTAATATTCTGCTACAATTTTGTTTTCTCTAGTATTAGTCATTTCTTTTATTTATTGTAAATAAAAAATTTACTCAGTTAATGAAATATTAATTATTAAAAATGAAGATAGATATTTTTATAATAGATAGTAAACAAAAATGATATTTCATTTAAAAAAATGTTGATAAACAAGCAAAACACTTTATTAAACATTTTTTTTTAGTTTTAAAACAAATTTGTCCGGTATATGTGTATTCACTTTGGTTGTAGAAACAAAAGATAATGAATCATTATCAAAATATATTTACAAGACAGTCAAAAATATTAAAATCCAGACCAAAATAAGTTTACAGCAACTGCTTAACCGCCATTTCATCGTGAGATTGCTAGATTAGATAAAAAATCATGGAATACATGTCGCTTGAACTTGCTGACATGAGTAATAAAAATTTAAATGCATAACAAGTGTAACAAAAAAAACGTATCCTGTTTGAAAATAAAATTTATCAGCCTTGTCCTTTAGCTTCTGCTTTTATTACTTTTCATTTTCTTGCTCACAATAAGTTTTAGTTTATATCGTAAATATCAACCTTTTTTTTGTGGTAGGCAATAATGTTAGCGGCTACTTTTAGGAAGTTGCAGATCACAAAATTACAATTTCAAAGACTCAAGTCTACCCAGAACAGCAACTACCCAAACACGGATAAAGAAATAAACCACCTAAAATCAGAATTGACAAAAGTCAACTTAAAAATTGTAGACCTGAACACTCAACTTACGGACCCAAACACTCAACTTATGGACCAGAACACTCAAGTTACGGACCAGAACACTCAACTTAAGGACCTGAAAACTCAACTTAAGAAGATGAATATACGTTTGGGCTACTTAGAAATGGGCCAACTTTTAACAGACTTCAGAAAGTACATTGGCCTGTATGTTTTTGAAAAAAAGAAGGTGGAATAAATTTAAAATCCATGTGGAAACGGGTAGGGGGTGAGGAGGTGAGCATACATTATTGACTGACGCAATCTGTCTGTATTTAAAAGCTGTTTGACACGATATTTTTTTCTGAAAAAATGTTATTTAAAATTTTTTTAATTTTTTTTTCACTACTACTTACTAGTTGACTTGTGAAATTGTTTTTTTTTTGTAGTGCTCAATAATAATTTCTGTTTTACATCAAAATAAGTACAACAAATAAAATTTATACAATTTCATTATTAGAAGTTAGCAATGAAGGAGACCTGATTAATTAAAATAAGCATTCTGTAGTTGTACGGATTTTGTACGTTATTGTTCAACAGCATTCTTCAGTCCCCGCACCAATTGTAATTATTTGACGTTAATTAAAAGTAAAAACCAAAGGACGAAGTTAAATTGTTACAAAATAAATAAGCGGTATTATGCATTTTGCATCAAATCAAATCCGGTCTTCACTTCCAGAAATGTGAAAAGTAATTTCAAATTTTTTGTAACAACTAATTAAATCATACATAATGTTAAGGCTTCAACCTAGTGGTTAGGGCTCGTATATACCGGGTGATTCAGTTTGGTATTCGCGGCCCTACATCTTTTTTGTTTTAAGAAAAAAGTATAGCAAACCATATATATTTGTAAATCGCTTGTGAAACTACAATAGATGATGTGGTCAAATCTTCTCTACGATGACATATGTCAAAGTTAAGACAGTCAACTTTTTTTTTTAAATAGTACACTATACATTTCTTAGCTTATTCTTGTAAAGCTTTTTTTTCTACATTTGAATCTGTAAAAAAGTTGACACTTACATCAGAAAAATATCGAGAAAAATAATAAAATATGATTTAATTTATTCGAAAGCGTTATTTTCTAAAAAGAGCTAGTAAGCCAAACATTTGTAAATTTGCATTATGTTGGTTCCCTGCATGTCACTATTTACAAGACAACCAAGTAGCCAAAAAATAAAATGATTTGACCTTGTTTGTTTTCAAGCCTCGGGTGCGCCTCGGCCAGAAAACTGAGACTCGGACGAAATACCAAATCCATACTGAATTTACTATGCTAAAGTCACGTTATGTTGGTTCCCTGCATCTCACTATTTTAAGAATTACATAGCCAAAAAATAAAATTATTTGACATCCTGAATTTACTTCATTCGAATATTAGAATTTACATTTATTCGAATTTTACATAGTCACCTATTCAAATATTCCAATAATTCGAATACGATTCCCAAGACTCATCATGTCATTCATGCACTATCAAAATTCAACAACATATTTTCATCGTGTATGCATTCAAAGCGGTATAGTCAGGAAGAAGTTAGGTTTCGAAGCCAGATGTTATATCATAGTTATTTATTTAAATGTAGGTTATAACATAGCTATTTATTTAAATGTAGGTACTTTAATATTTGACGCTATTAATGTCAAAATTCAATTGTCTCCATGGCTAACTAGCTCTTTTTAGAAAATAACACTTTCGAATAAATGAAATCATATTTAATTTTTTTTCTCGATTTTTTCCTATTGCAAGTGTCAACTTTTTTTACACATTCAAATGTAGAAAAAAAGCTTTACAAGAATAGACTAAGAAATGTATGTATAATGTACTATTTAAAAAAAAAAGTTGACTGTCTTAACTTTGACATATGTCATCGCAGAGAAGATTTGACAACGTCATCTATTGTAGTTTTATAAGCGATTTACAAATATATATGGTTTGCTATACTTTTTCTTAAAATAAAAAAGATATAGGGGCGCGAATACCAATCTGAATCACCCGGTATATGAGTATTTACTTTGTTACCTCCCCAATTAAAGGGCAATTGATACTACACAATGAATGCCCAAAAAGGCAATTTAAGCATTTCTTTTTTTACAGACCTATTCTTGTTAGCTCATTAATGTATTTTCACCTACTTATGATGGTATGATTTTTTAAATATTATTTTATTTTTTTTTAATTTTCGTTTTTTCTGTGTTGTTCCGGTGTATTGTTTGTTTGTTGATTGTTTTCTGATATCAAAAAAGAATTATATTTGCATGGAGGTGGCTTTTACTTTATGAAGTTCCATTTAACAAATTAGAGTAAAAGAAACGAAAACGTTGAAGAACTTCAGAGTATATATTTAATAATAAATTGTAACAATATTGTTTCACCAATACAGTGGCATCGTTTTCGTTTCTTCTACTATTATTTTGTGATTATATTTAATAATATTTGCAATTATATTTACTTAGCATGTCGGTAAATGAACAAAACTACCTTTTTTCCGAAATAGTCTGTAGAGTGTGACAGGTGAATATGTAAAGTACCATTTTTGCAGATTCTTATGTCAAGTGCAATTATCAATGCACTTGATGATAAACGTATGTTATTGGATATGTGTCGTTAGCTAGTCGGTTCTTTTGTTGGATGTTTTTTTTGTATTGAATTGTAATTCTTCTTATTTTTTTAGGGATTCGGACTTCAATAATTGGAAACTATGCAAATGGAACCGAAAGCAAGGAATCAATTTCCCAAATTTAAAGAATACTTAAATAATAGCCAGGGTTTAAATTTTGATCAATCAGCAAAAAGCTTTGGGCAATTTATGACCACGCGTCATAAAATCGCTCATATGAGATCGGAAGGGAATCTTCAGGACAGGTTAAGTAACACTAAAAAAAACGTAGATTTTATGAAGTCATTAAATTGTATGCAACAAAATGATTTATATATGATCGAGACGGCAATAGGCTTTTTTTGGCCGATAATTTAGTCCGATTGGATAGCTTCTGCGCACACCAGGCAAACTAAACTGTTTGGTTGGCTGTTGGTGGCGTTGGTGCGCAGACAGTCGACTACCTAATCGGCCGACTGCTTATGCACAGTTCATAAAATCAATGCGATTTTAATTAAATATGACATCTAACATAGGATAAAGATATCCTTTAACATATTGAATACCTTTCATAATCATAAATTAAAAATCAAAATTTTTGCACTGTGCGAGGACTCACTGCTGATTTACTACATAAAGCTGGTCTTTTTTCAATTTCTTCAATTCCAACAGAATTTGAAAGTTCATTCGAGTTCATGGTCTTTTTTCACTTTTGGTAATGAACAAAAATAACGAATAATTATTAACTGTTATTGTCATAGTTCATAGTAGCGCGTTCCGTACCTTAGTTTTAACGCATAAAAATATGTGTAAAGGAATCTAGTTTAATTCTGAATTATACAGGGTGACTGACGAAAAACCTTTGATGCTGTATCTTGCTTATTTTTTATCCAATTTCAATAAATGACACATCAAATGAAATAATTTTGAAAACACTTCAATACCAACTAAATAAAAAAAATATATTGCGTCCAGTTTTTGACAGATTAGCATCAGCTTCTTTTTTTCAAATAGCACTGTACATTTTTTTTAATTCAGTATTGTAGAGATTTATCTTCTAAATATAAAAATCCAAAGAACTATACCCATTCATTAAACAAAAGTCAAGAAATTAAAGAGTTAATGTACAAAATTTAAAAATCAAGTGACCAAAATAAACAAGAGAGAAGTTTGTTCTAAATGCTCGAAATGACTAAGTAAGCTCTGAGTGTTCATTTGTCAAAACAGTTTGATAATAATAATGTTGCTGTGGAAGAAAATTTCCAAAGACGATTTAGTGTTAACGTGTGGTGTGGCATTTTTGGAGATAGAATGGACTAGTGAGTCCCTTTTTTATTGATAGCAGTCTCAATCAAACAAAATATCATATTATGTATTATCAAACGAAATAAGCAATTTTCTGGATGAGATACCATTAGCAGTGTTGAAAAGAGTCGTGTTTCATCAGGACGGCGCCATGCCACATAATGCACGCATGAATTTTGTATTTTTAAATCATTTAAATCATTTTGGTGCGACGAATGGATGCTCATGGAGCTATTCGATGGCCTGCTAGATCCCCAGATTTGAATCCATTGGATTTCTTTATATTCATTCGAAACTTTCGAGACAATGTTTATTTGACCCAAAAAGAGTTAAGAAAATGGATAGTGCGAGTATGTCAGGAAAAACCCCGAAATTTTTTACTGAATGCAAAGGTGGGCATTTCTAGAAGGTATGGACAGTGTCTGCAACAACATTGAGCAAATTTTGAGCAACTAGAATAGATTTTGTATTGTTTACAAATTTGATTACTTGATTTTTGATTTTCAATTTTTTTCAGTTAAAATACATTTTTTGTTTTTTCTTTTAATGTAAAAATATTCAAAAGGAGATTCTTTATAAGAACGAATAAAAAAATATATAGAGTGTAACTTGAAAAAAAAAAGTTGGCTATCGTCTGTCAAAAAATAGATGTCGAAAAATATATCCAATAGGATAATAATGAAGTGTTTTTCGAACTATTTCATTTGATGTGTCAGTTATTCAATCGGATAAAGAATAAGAAAGATACAGCGTCAAAGGTTTTTCGTCAGTCACCCTGTACCGGGTGGGGCATCGTATACGCGCACGCGAGAAATCGGGACTTCTAATTAAATAAAATTATCGAAATTTTTCAGACTTACCTGGCTATTGGTAAGGTACATTTCATAATTTCTTGATAATTTTTCACTTACAAACAAAGCCAAAAAAAATTAAAATGTAAATTTCAACCAAAAAGTCAAATTCTGATTTTTATACTAACCTACCCAGATTCACTTCCTATAATTATTTGCGAAATCTACGGAAAAAAATACTAATTAGATTTTGAATTAAACACAGTTTTACATTTCTACTTTCAAAATCATTTTTATTTATGACCTGCTACTTGTGCTATCGTAAATTTAGGTGACAATGGAAACTGTCAATTTTATGGCAAAAAGGTTTAAAACGGTCGGCTATACCTTTGTTGGGAAATTATACCATTGTGCCGTAAATCACCCGTCTGGTTTACGTTTAAATAAAAAAGCGAATTATTTAACTAACCAAGTCAAAATTTGTAATTGTGCCACCAGGGTTTGATGGGCTAGCAGATACAGATTCATTTAGTGTAAAAACTTTATAGGTAAATTAACAGTTAATTTCAGAAAACTAATAAAACTGTTACGGCCTTATTTATTAACAAAATTTTTTTTTTAAATTCTCAAATAAACCTTCTCAATAATTAGTCAGGTATAAAAATTTCGCCAATTTTATTTAATTAGAAGTCGCGATTTCTTGCGTGCGCGTATACGATGCCCCACCCGGTAGATATTTAAATAATAAAGCACGTCTCATTTTTTGCTGGAATATATCCTACTTTTGTTGGTATCTTAATAAATCTTAGGCGATATTAATTAATAAAGCTCGGATTATATGCACTAAAAAATGAAGAAAATATGTGCATATATATGCACGCTTTTTAGCTAAAAATGCACTAAAATATGCACAAATATGCAAAAAATATACACAAACATGCTTAATATGACTTGTTTTTTCACATATGGTATATATTTTTTACCTGGAAGACCGCTCTCAGCATTTTGTGACCGTAAGTCACTCCCGCTGAGAAGGTTCCGCTGTCATGATAGATTCAGCATTTACAGACTATGCAACCCAAATTGTTCGAAACTCGAGTTTTCACTTCGAGATGAGGACCCTTAATGTTTGGGCCGGGATTGAAAATGGACAGCTTATAGGACCTCACATTATGCCACCCCGGCTAAATGCCGAACAATATTTACATTTTCTGCAAAACGTGCGAATATGTGGTATCTGCATGATGGCGCCCCGTGTCATTTTTCACAGGTTGTACGAAATTGGTTAAATGAAAACTTTTCTGGACGGTGGATAGGACGAAATGGTCCTGTAGCCTGGCCTGCCAGATCGCCAGATCTAAATCTGTGCGACTTCTTCTTGTCGGGGTATATGAAGGACTTGGTTTATTCGGTTACAATTGATGTTTTACGAGAACGGGTCGAAAATGCAGCCACAACGATTCGCAATAACAGAGGAATGCTGGAAAGAGTAGAAGGATCATTTCGTCGGCGTCTTCAGTATTGTATTGACAACAACGGCGGTCAGTTTGAACATTTCTTATAATGATTAGTAATTACTCTGATCGCTTGATGAGAATTTTTACGGATTAATACAGTAAGTTTAGGAGACATTTTGTCACTATGTTTTGTCATTCATTAGGGTCAGTTTGAAATATTTATTATTAAAATTCTTTTCGTTTAATATCTATCGTTTTATTCCCTTTTTTTCTCCTCGGTTCTAATTAATAATTTATTATTGTCACAGGAACGGGCGCAGCAGTTAGCCGCTGTGCCTAAGCTCGCAAAAAACAAGTGAAAGTTTTCTTACATTTGTTTTTTGTTGTTCGCTTATCGGCATTGGCGAAGCAAGTAATCCTCATAGGCGGGTAACGAAATTTGTGCCAAATCTTTCAACAATTTTAACTCGATAACGTCAAGGTTTAGGAAAAAAATGTATTTAAATATTTTGTTGCTATTAACGAGTTCTATTACCAGTTAAAATTTATAAACTTATTTCTGAGACACGTTGTATAATTTTATCCAGATATAATATCTAGATAAACATCTTTATCTATTATCCGTTATCTACAGTGAGCGGCAAAAGTATGGAATAAATTCCTTAACATGTTTTAGTACCAAATAAAATTCCAAGCAGTCATTTGTTTTCGAGTCATCGATATTTCTTTTAAATGGAATCCCCCTATTTTTTTCTTGATTATGATAGCCCTTTTAATTGTCTAAACAACAGTATAAAAATTTTGTTATCTTACATAAGGAAATTTTTGAGAAAAAAAAATAAAGTTAGAAAAAATAAATTTTATAACGAACAAAAACAAGTCAAAAACTGGAAACCTATTATCGTGTGTTAATTTACGATAATTGATCAACGAATACGATAATTTCAAATATTTTTTGTTCAGAAAAAAATTAGAGAACTTTCTTTCATCAATATCACTATCTCCATTTCTCGCGAGTTTTGTGCCATCTTATCTTATAATTATAACTGTCAACTGTAAAATGTCTGAGGTCTTCGAAGTCGCACAATCAAAAATTTGCTGAATACGTGCTGAAAATGTTAAATTGAATTATTGAGCGACTCACGGACTCAGCAAGTCAGTGTTTACTTAGTCTTCAGTACTTAGCACTCAACACCAAGTGCAAAAGTGAGAATGTGTAAAAAAAATTCACTGGTCATTTTTTTAACATTTTCTTGTAGATGAAAAGAAACAACGACGGTGACAAACTCAAGGCCAAAAAACACGTGCAACATTTTCGCCAAGAATGGCTTGCAAATGAAGACTTTAAATACTGGTTAGCACCAGTACCAGTAAATGCAGCAAGAGCTAGGTGCACAATGTGCACTGGTTCCAATTTTGTATCGGAAACAACAGTCATACGTAATCATATGAAGTCAATATAACACAAAAACAACATGAAAACGAAAACAAAAAACATAAGCAGTTCAAGGATGTTCAGTGAGTTCCTCGATAGTACAAGAATTAATAATACTCGAGAAAAAGAAATCAAAATTCAAAACCGCCGAGATTACATTGTATGACTGAACACAGCACACACTTCTTTTCCAACGCGTACCGACCAATGACCGAGGGGGGGTGGAGTTTAATAATGGCGCCAATTTAAAAAAATAATAATGTCGTGTTTCATTTAAAAACGTGAGCATTGCTGCTATCACTGACAATTAATAAAAAATAAATTTTTAGATGGATGCTTAAAAAAAATGGAAGTCAGAAAAAACACAAATTTCATCACAAACTGCAGTAGAACTTTATATGTAAAACCAAAAAAATGTTAAATATGGTTAATTTATTTTTATTCTTGACTTCATCTGATAAGGGAGTCGGATCTGTCTCTCCACCAACCCCAACTGACCGACCATTTTTGCTCATTATTATACTAGAAATTTAGAAATGAAATATATATCTTCAAGAATTTTGCAAAATACTCACTACTCATTTCTTGTTAGGTTAATACAATTGCTTCTCTATTTTTCGTTTTCTGCATAATTGATTATTATTTGTTTCTTTCTCGATATTTTTCTTGCACTCTATTATCATCTCTTTCACTTTATCAAATGCTTCTCCCTCTAGATTCTTCGCCCAATTAACAAAATCTGCTAGTACAATCTGTAAATATATTTTACAGATAAATAACATTACTTCTAGTTCATACACTTTTAACGTACTTCCTTTGTCCTTTCAGAACTAATCAACTCGTTTCCTTTATTTTTAGATGCCTCGTCCAAATACTGGTGTAATTCATTTTACTTGTTGAAGGTTCCTCAATACATAAATCTTTCTCAGAATTTTTTTCTTCTTCTGTATTTAAAAGTGCTGAAATAGATTCACTCCTCCTTTCATATAGAGCTACCGCGTGTATATGTTTACACAAGGCATTCTTCACACTAAACTCCGGACACTCACACATGTATCTATGTATACATATTTTACATTCATCGCAATACATCATTCGACAATCCTCATCACACAATTCATTATATAATACAATATATACTTTCTCACCTGACGAAGACTTCACTTGAAACTTACCAAATTCCACTGAATCCACAAAATTGTCCATGTCTCTTGCCTGCATGTGAGCTTTTAGCGCAACTCGGTGTTGATGATTATTAGCATTCGGCCTCTCTTTATTTACAATCCTCTTCCACATCTTCTCTTCCACAAGTTCCTCCAGCAGATCCAATAATTTTTCAATTCTGAAAAAAATATACATAAATGTAGAATTGTTTACATATAATTACTAAAACATAAGTTACCTAATATTCCGATTTCCATGCATCTTATTGTGCTTCAATACTTTGTTCATGCTTTCGATTGCCGTATTCGTATTAATTCCGACACCAATCCTGTAGCAATGGGCCCACGCCATGGTCCTCTCCTCACTCTGAAAATAATACCTAAAAAATGTTTCTTAATTAAATAAATAAAACGTCACATTAATCTTACTTTTCTAAGTAAGTCAAAAAATCAACTTCGCCTTCTTCAAATGGCCTAAATACTTTTCCTTTAATTCTATAAATTTTTCAATTTTCGTTTCGGTTAAAGTTTTCCTCATTACCTTCTTCATCTGTGATCTATTTTCTTGCTTCGTAAGCTTTGATTTCCCTTGGATGTTCCAGTTCTTAATGATGTGCCATGTGCAAAGTAGTCTTCTAGGTTTTTTATCAGTCTTCATTTCTTTGATCCATGCATTATAATAATAATAATAATAATAATAATTTTTATTCAGAAAATACCCATAAATACACAGGTTTAACTTTAATATTTTGGGTCGTCGTCGCTCATTAGAAATTCCGCATAGATGTCTTCCCCTAATTTTTCCCTCAGTCCCATAAAAAGAAATTCAGCATCAATGTCTTCCCCTATTCTTTCTCTTCATACCTTAAAGAATACTTCTTGAATAGTCTGATCTCTTCTATTTGAAACTAAAAATGCCACCGGAAATCCCATATTTTCGTCATCTTTCACAAGTACTGTTGTTAATTCATATTCTTTTCTATTTGTTCCATGAGTGCCATCTATACAAATTATTCTTTTGTGGTCCCTGAGTTTCTTTTCCATAATACTGTTCATATAACCTACTGCAAAATCTTCTTTGCTCAAATCAGAATGACTTTCACCTATAACAAAATGTATTAATTCCCACCACCAACCTCCACCATATTGTTATTCTTTTCACATTAAATAAGCTTAACATGCAAAGTCACTTGCCAATTTTCTTGAATAAAAATCCTTGATTTTTTCCTTCTTTATTCCATTCTTCAACTTTTAATGCTGTAGCTACCATATTATCTCCATTTCGTTTCTTATCAATGTAGAATTGTAATTAAATTTAATCGGTCCAGTTGATTGTCACGAATTTTTCTTGCATTCTCTAATATCCTGTCATTTGAAATACCTGCTTGTAACTGCTCGACTATCAGTGTCTGTTCCTTCTGAGACAAACGTTTCGTTCTTAATTCATCTTCATGACCCACATGTGTTTTAATAAATTTCACATTTATCGTTCCTTAAAAGTTTAACAGTAACATACATTTTAATTATTAATACTAGAAAAGACTTATTAAAAGTTACCATTTCCAAAGATTTTAGCACATATTCTTGATGGGCATATTCCACAAATCCGAATGCTACCACCAGTCTTCATAGCTCTTTTAGTACAATTACTTTTATATCCTAAAATTTTTTTTAATTACTTATTGCCGTTGAAAATTGATAAATCCCAACCTTTTGAGTTACTACGATTACAATTGTAATATATAAACTTTTCACCATTAGGACGGTTTACACTTGTAGTATAAGTATAATCCACTACTCTACCTTCCTGTGTTCTCCAAGCTTCGAATTCTTCCATATTCCTAAAACTGAAATTATATTGTTCGATACTTATAGTAAATTCAAAAAACTCCTGGACTGTCAAAATTAAATTTTAAATAAAATGCTTGTTTTGACTGTACTTGAATATAAAAAATTTTCGCTAGAGTGTACCGACATCATCTAGTTACAAAATATATTTAGGTTATGTTTTCATTTTTAATCATTGTTGTGAATCATTCATTGCTTCGAACACAACTGGAATGCAGAAAACTAAATGAATTAGAGCAATTTAATAAAGTTTATAAAAAACACGCAACAAACTGAAAACAGCTAACAAATTATAAACAACAACCAAAATAAACTAACCTGTTTCATTTATTCAGAAGAAAATTATTTAACACTTGATTAACACTTATCTCTCCAAAATTTTGATTTGTGAATCACAAGAACCAACACCAATTCTTAGTTAACAATACTGGAGCGGCTTTGGCACAAATTTGTAATTTCTTTCCGTTATTATGACTTTTTTGTTTGTTCCTCATAATAATTTGTTATGGCCCTCTTCTCTCGCGCCAATAGAACCACCCTAGTTCGTTTTGAACTTTCCATTTGAACCTTATTACAAAATACACTTAAATAATTTTGCAATTTATTGGACAATGTCAATTTAAATAAATGAATAGTTTGAAAAGTTAAAAAATCATAGATAGAGATATTTTCATATTTGATGACGGAAACAAAAGTGAGAAATGTCACAAATTTGTACTGTCAGTGTCAAATTTCTCAAAGACTTCGACAGAAATGCAGCAAATTGGCAATAAGAAAGTTATTAATCGTCGAACTAGAGACATAATTTGTAATACGTTTGATTATATGAGAATAACTTTTCCTTTTGAAGCACTGACAAAAATTGGTTTCCTTAGAATTTATTTTTTCAATCTATTTAGCGAAAATTTAAATTTACCTAGACATTCCTTTTTACGGCGTTTATGAGAAATTTGACACTGACAATACAATTTTGTGACATTTCTCAATCTTTTGTTTCCGCCACCAAATATGAAAATACCTCTAACAACTGGGTAATATGAAAATAACTATACTTGGGCCAACCAACAGATATAGTAATAAAACCGCCCCCTAGTGCCCGCGTATTTTAAATAGCAGCTTCCAATTGGCTTATTCAAAACGTGCGCAGATTTTCGAAAGCCTGATGTACATCCACGAAAATTACTTGACGGCATCCGGCATCTCATTCGTTTTAACCTCGCTTCGGGAGTTTGACCACGTGTTTATTTTTGTTTGTTTTTCTTGGCATTTTTCGATTTGTATTACAAAATAGTTTTTTTTTTCAAGACTTATAAGAATGACAAATGGCAAAGAGCCTGCTTCATTGTGAAACAGGCTTCGGCGTATATCGTTCTACGCAACTAGGCCACATCCCCCTTTTTTTATTACTATATCTGTTGGTTGGCCCAAGTATAGTGATTTAACCAACCTAACAATTGCAATTTTGATTTTGACAGTCCAGATGTTTATTGAATGGACTTTACACGGTGTACCTTCCTTAAATGTTGAATAAGGCTATCATGATTTGCTAAAAGTTCCTTTCTCTCTTTAGAGCATATTGGGCACTTAATGTGTTGGGATTTTCTTTCTTCTACTTTCTCATTATGCATTGTCTTCAAATGTCGATTCTTTGTTGAAACGCAAACAAATTTCTTCTGACATATATGGCAACTTAGTTTATTTTCAGTGAAACAAAAACTATAATGTCATGGAGAGCCCTGCTGTAACATAACCTTAAAACGAATAGGTATTGTAAAAGTTATTACAAATCAAATGAAAGTTTGCAATGAAAATTGCAGATCAAAATAAGTCGTGAAACGTTAGGATGAAGCCAAAAACCAGCAAAATAATGTAAAAAACAGCAAAACACTGTAAGTCAAGGTGCCAAGTAAAATGTCAAACGACAAGTGAATTGTGGTAACGGTTTTTTTCCAACGTTCGTTTCGAAATTCGAATTCCTAAATTGGCGCCATTATTAAACTCCACCCACCCTCGGTCATTGGTCGGTACGCGTTGGAAAAGAAGTGTATACGCTGTGTGCATGGAGGCGTGGTTAACGAAACACGTTACAGCAGCGCCCATGGTGACAGCCGTCGTAACTGTCTTGTAGCATACCAAGCACGGCGTTATATGGTGGCAGGTTATATTTTGATAAGTAAACCACGTGTTGTGCACTGACGCTCGTACTCGCATTTTGGAAAGTAAAGTAGGTACTTTTCATTACTTTCATAAGTGTATAGTATTTTGTGCGACATAATCGTCGGAAGATTTGTCAATACTTGGCAAAACATCGCGGCTTCGAATTTTTTTCGAAATGGCGCCGAAAGTGAGTGGTAGTTAGTTTATGTTGCGTTGTGGGTTGCACCAATAGTTACAAAAATTCCCCCGGTACAAGATTTTACAAATTTCCTACGATGTATTATAAAATAGAGCAACACAACAAGTGGATCAAGGCTATTCGGCGAGTGAAGTAAGTGTTTTATCAAATAGAAAGTATTTAAATATTACACTTTTCTGCAGTTTTTGTAAGATGTGTAGAATTAGTTTTAATAATGAAAATGTTTATTTTATACAGTCCTGACGGTTCACCTTGGCAACCTACAAAGTATTTGTTCGTTTTCAGTCGACATTTTATCGGTAATGCAAAATCAGATCACCCGCACAGCCCAAGCTTTGTACCAACGATTTTCCCAGATAAATATGGAGGAAAACCACCATCAGAAGATGCATAGCTCAATGCTCGTAAAAGGCAAGATTCATTTAAATTTACAAATACAAATTTAAATAAGTTAATAAGAATTTGGGAAAAGGTTCCTCCTTATTTAAGAAACAATTTATAAAGAAATTTTTTGCTTGTGATAATAACACTAATATTTTGAAATATTTTGAAAACTTGTGATAGGTTTGAACGGGCTACAGCTAGAACAAACACGGAAATGGACACCAAGAATCAACAATTGGAGAGTGTACCTCCCAGGAATGAGCTTCAAGAGAATGAATTTTCCTCCGAAAAACTTGTAACGTTCGAAAATAAGGGTACTCAGTGTTATTTTTTCGACGAAGCAAGAGAAAATTACAAGTTGTTCGTTTGCAACCGTACGCGCGATGGAAATTTGAACGAAGCTGAAACTCAAACCTATATCCCTCCTTCAAAAGAAAAAATTATTGTTGAGGCTCAAATCAAGCCAATCAGCAAAGATAAATGTTGTGGCGAGGAAAAAGTTTTTGTTGATACTGCAGTTGGGCCTTGTCGTGATATTCGAGCAAAGAATGAAACACTCTCCGACTGTGGCAGTGGTTTTCACGGTTTTAGCTCAATAAAAAGTGACCAAGGTTTACTCGATCTTGCCGGTGACAATATCGATACATTAATTTTTTTATTAGATTTTTTTACTGCCTCTGATGTAGGATGCAAAATAACTAAGGAAAATCGGTTGTTAATTTTTCTTTTCAAAATGAAACTTGGAGTATCTTTTTCTGCATTAGGAGTTTTATTTGCTGTTCATCGAACAGCAGTTCCGAGAATTTTTTACTCCTTACTCGAAGAAATGGCCCAAACATGCAGGAACTTTGTCCAATGGCCACCAAAAGAAACTATTCAGGCTTTAATGCCACAAGAATTTCGTGATTTCAACGAAAATTGTCGCGTCATTATTGATTGCACAGAAATTCCGGTTGAGCAACCTGCAGACATTTCCCAGCGAGTTTACTTGTATTCCCATTATAAGAAGGGGTTTCGATTAAAAATATTGGTCGGTTGTACACCCCATGGACAAATATCATTCGTATCTGATCGTGTATCTGAAGCATACGGAGGTAGAACTACCGATTCCCAAATAACAACAAGCAGTAATTTCTTGCTTTTGCTGGAACCGGGAGATTTTGTTTTAGCAGATAAAGGTTTTCCTCAAATAAAAAGACTTTTGAATGACTCTGGAAGAGGAGCACTACTTGTCATCCTCCATTTTTGCGGAATGAAGTTTTTACTGCGAATGAAGTGGAAGAAACGCAGACAATAGCAAGAGTCAGAATTCACATAGAAAGGATTATGCAAAGGTTGAAAACGTTCCACATTATGTCAAAATTTGCGACATCTTCGTTACCTTACGCGAACGATATAATTTTCATGTGTTGCGCTCTGGTTAATTTGCAACCACCTATAATTAAAGACAGCGATGCTCCCGAATAATAAAATCATATTTTTAGGGTGTAAAAATGTAGGTATATATTTTCAATTTTACGTTGTATGTAGAAATATAAAATAAAATCTGCCAGTTTACTACTGTACAAATTTGTTGAAAATTAATACTGCTTCTTTTTCTTTGTTTCCAAAGAGCTGGAAAAAAATTCCAGAAACAAAAATGTTCCTATACAACAGCAGATCTCATTTCCAAGTCTTTCTGCGATATATGCAGACGATCTAGTTGTCTTCGCAACAGGAAAGAATTTAGAAACCCTCGAAGAAGAGCTACAGGATACTTTGCGCAATCTTGAAGCCTGGTCACATTCTACGGGTTTTCACTTCTCCTCAGAAAATACAAAATAAATAGTTTTCAGTAAGAGAAGGACAGATTACACACCAACCTTAACTCTCTATAATCAGGCAATAGAAAAAGTACCCTGTATTCGCATTCTAGGAGTCATATTTGACTCCCAGCTCACTTGGAAAAGTAATATTTCTTCGATAGTTTCATCCTGCAATAAGCAAATTGGCCTACTGAGAATCTTGGGACATCATACATGGGATGCAGATACAGGCATCCTTTTATCGGTTTACAAAAGCTTAGTTAGATCAAGACTTGAATACGGATTAATTGCCTATGGTGCCTGCAGTAAGACTACGACGGAGCCAATTGAGGTTCTTCAGAGGGCTGCTCTAAGGATCATTCTAGGCGCTTACCGCACCACGCCAAGCGACAGCTTGTATGTTCTCTCACGCGAAATGCCGCTACAACTGAGATTCGAACAACTGACTCTTAACTATGCCGCGCAAATCTACTCCCAGCCATCTCATCCTAACCATAGTTTGCTCTATCCACCCTTGGAAACTGTCCCTAAACACACAAAACTTTCCTTTATGCCTATAACCGAACGCATTCACTTGCTTCTCCAAAGACATTCACTTTCATTCCCGCCATCTTTTTATAACGGAACAATTTAATTGATGAGTACAAATACATTTTGATCAGTAACTATTTGTAATAATATTTACTAAATAATTAAGTAATAAATCTGAATGCACAGTAAAATATTTAGAGGCAAGTTAAAAATATATATTCCAAGTTAAAATACTGAATGATCAGTAAAATATTGTTTGGACAGTGGTAAAACATTTTGATCTACGAAATTTTAAATCTGATTCAATGAATTTGCGTTTGTTAAGTATTAAATTTAATTTGTGGCACAGAATATTGAAGAACACAAGTAAAAAAACAATTGCTCAGTGTACAATTTACTTGATTCTTAAAATTGTGTCAATTAGGTACGATTCGAGAAAAACAACATAACCTATAAATTTGACCGCGCAATAGTCTGCAAGTGTCTTGTGTTATGGTGAAATAAATTGCATAAGTTTACAAGGTAAATTGAGGTATTTATAAATATTTTTTCACAGTCATATTCTGCAGGCGTTCAGGATGAACAATAGTCTAGTTGCGGAGTACGAAACGTCGGAATCATCCTCTGAGGAAGGACGTCATCACGAATCATCGCCAAAGAGGAGAGTTATAGGAAATTGGATAAAGATTGGAGTTTTTTCTGGATCGGATGAGGCTGAAAAATTTATAAAAGATAAAAAAATATGGGGATTTCATTATAAAAATAAAACAGAAGAAGGAATAAAGAAATACTTCAGGTGCAATCAAGTTAAACTTCGTGGACAACAATGTTCTGCAAAAATATATCTTCAGTATGATTCGACATCGCATGAAGTGCATTTATTCAAGACTAAATCAGAACACAATCATGACTCTATTGAAACAAAAGGCGTTCTTGGAATTGACCCTTCTCTAAAGTTGGAAATCCAAAAACTTTTTGACCTAAAGTTAAAGCCAAAGGCTATTTTAATAGAATTGTCCAAGAATAGTGATATCAGGAAGCTTCCCTCAAAAAGACAATTAGATAATTACTTGCATCAGTTGCGAGAATCCAAATATGGCCCGTCACAAATAAGTGTTGGAGAATTGGAAGCATGGCTACTGAAAAACTCAGTTATTCCAGAAGACTTGCATATCCCTTTCGTCGCACAATACGAATTAGAGACTGAGGAAGAGGAAAGCATTTTTCGATTTTTCATAACAAGTAGATATTTGATGAGTATTTGTGCCAACAGTTACAAAATTCATGCTGATGCAACCTACAAACTCTTGTGGCAAGGTTTTCCAGTTCTAATAGTGGGTACTACCGATATGGATAAACATTTTCACCCTTTTGGTCTTTCTGTTTGTACTAATGAGAAGAAGGAGGATTTCAAGTTTCTCTTTAGAGCGTTAGTTGCCACATCAAAGAAATTATTTGAAAAAAAATTTGAACCTAACGTGTTGATATGTGATGCTGCAAAAAGTATTCAGAATGCTTTCATAGAGATTTTCGGAACTGATAAGTTGATAATCATGTGCTGGGCGCATATGAGGAAAAATGTTCAGAAACGTGTAGAGCGTGATGTGGAGAAAAAAAACCGTTCCCTAATTCTGAGTGATATTAACACTCTTCAACTTTCTTCATCTCCAGAGATATTCGAAAAAGCTGTTGAACTTTTCAAAAAAAAATGGAATACGGAGCAAGCTTTTCTGAATTATTTTGAAAGAGAGTGGCTGTCTGATAATAGCAATTGGTACGAAGGTGTAATGAAACATGTACCAAGTACTAATAACGCCTTAGAAGCGTTTAATAAAGTTATAAAAGACACTCATACCCTTCGGGAACGCCTTTCATTAAACCATTTTCTATCGGTTGCTCTTGAAAGTGTTCAACAATGGTCGAACGACTATAAAACTGAGTTGAAAAAATTTTCGAAAATACCAACAATTACATTGTCCCTGTGGACATCTGCCTATCAGTGGACTAAAAAGAATAAACCAGTTCTCATTGTCTCCCAACAGGAGAGTCAAATTAGTTACAAAATTCCAGCAGGGGATTCAACCGAAGAACCAGGAGAATTAAATGACATTTGCGCAGAAAATTGGGTGGAATTTGAAGAGTTTAAAAATAAGGCATTTTCATCCTGGATAACTACCATGTCAACTTCTCCAGATGAGTGGATTAAGGGAAACTGTAATTGTCCAGCTTTTTTTAAAAATATGATATGTAAACATATTATTGGCATAGCCATTAGACTTAAATATGTCAAACCACCACCAGAAGCGCGAAATATAAGTATTCAAGGGAAACGTAAAAGAGGGCGTCCTTCTAAGGCAAAAAAAGCTCTTATTGTGCAGTAGTAATATACATAAACTTTAAGCTATAGGTACTTAAGAAAATGTTTTTTTTAATTTTTAAGTTTGAAAATTATTTTTTCATTGTTTATTTTATCGTTTAATTTTCAAGTAAATTCTACCATAATGTTGTCCTGATTTTATTTATTTGAAATTCCTCTTGTCGAGATTAGTACAGAACCTGCCTCACAATCTATGCTGTATTGCCGTGCTGCCGTACATTTTCTGTAGGTATATTATCAGTCAGCTCTGCCATTGGCTCTGCCCTCAGACCATTTATCGTTATTTATATTTCAATTTCACTATTATACTTAATCATATTGAATCAAAATACTTATCATAAATTATTATGAAACTTAAGTTTTTTTAAGAATCGAAATGCAATTAATTATTGAACAAAATATCTGATCAAATAGTATTTCTACATATCATTTTTTTTTAAATCAGTCAAAGATTAATTTTTATCCGGACAGAACATACTGATCAAACTGAATTTTCTACTTGAAAAATGTTTATTTTTTTACTTGTCAACTGAATAATGTTACTGATCAAATAAACATAAGCCTTTTTATAAACCAGAACTTAGAATCCCACCATGGAGCATACCATCCCCAAAAATACTGTTTGACCTGGCCGCCTATAGTAAAAACGTTACCAACCCAAGTATCATCATAAGTCAAGAATTCTGCAGACTACGTTCTAAATACCCAACAGCAACGTTCTTGTACACAGACGGATCTAAAATAAGCGGCGCACTGGGAGCGGCTGTCCACACGTCTAGACGGGAACTCAAGATAAAGTTACCACCTTATGGTAGTATTTTCTGTGCGGAACTAGCAGGCCTGTTAGAAGCCGTACAGCTGGCACTGAGACATGTTGACGGTAACTTCATTATATGCAGTGATTCCCTTAGTGCACTCCAGGCGATACAACATCGTTACTCCACTAATCCCCTAGTGCAGAAGATTGCCGAAGAACGTAAAACAGCCCTCCTGTTGAATAAGGAGCCTATGTTTATGTACACGCCTTCTCATGTGGGTATTACAGGCAACGGGAGAGCAGACGAACTAGCTAAATCGGCCGCTTTGGATGCTGCATTACCGGAAACAAACTACGGTCTTTACACCGACTGGAAATCTATCAACAAATCAGCCGCAATAAACACCTGGCAATCCCAATGGGACTTGGACTCCTCGCATCTGCATCGGATAACACCCTCTGTTAATCAAGATCTTCACCTTTCTCTGGATCGGAGGTCTCAAGTAATTCTATCGCGATTGCGGTTGGGACATACACCTCTACTCTAACACACTCACACCTCCTCAACCAGGAGGATAGACCCCTATGCATATTCTGCCAACAGTCTGATTTGACTATTACACACATTCTACGTGACTGCCCGGCCCTGATCAACTCCCGCAAGGCATGCCAAGTGAACTGTGGAAACTACTCTATGCTTTTCGAAGACTGGTTCAAATTGAAGTCCTTCCTCAGGAGTATAAAACTTATAAAGAACCTATAACGCACTATAACTATGCTAATGTAATATTGCTGTATGGCCCTCGTAGCTGTGGCAATAAAATTAATTAAAAAAAAATAAATAAAAAAATGGACTGTCGTCGAAGATCAAAAAACTTTACAGATAGTGAAGTAAATTTATTGGTGGAACTTGTGAACAAAAATAAATTTACAATAGAGTGTAAACAGACTGGACTTTTAACCCAGAAACAAAAAGCCGACGCGTGGTTAAAACTAGCCGACAGTTTTAAATCATTATCGGGAAGTTTACCACGCGACCCCAAGGTGCTGAAAGAAAAATGGGCAAATTTAAAGAAACTAGCAGTCCGCAACCACGCGCCTGCCGGTTCTTCACCAGGTTTAGATGGCATGAGACCACAATACTTGAAAGATATTATATCTTGGTCAGCGGGTGAAGCAGGTCAGAAGGCACTAAGAGCTTTAACCAATATGTGCAATTTTTTATTATCTGGGCAACTTCCTTCAGAAATCTGCCATTTACTGTATGGTGCGTCTTTATGTGCCCTTAACAAGAAAGATGGAGGACTTAGACCGATCGCTATCGGAAACTGTTTGCGAAGATTGACCTCAAAGCTAGCCTGTTTTCAAAGTCGTAATATTGTAAATTCGTATTTATCTCCACACCAACTTGGAGTTGCAACTAAACTAGGATGCGAAGCAGCAATTCATACCACACGAACCTTTGTTAATAACGATCAAAACCGTGGCAAAGTTCTTCTTAAATTAGATTTCAAAAACGCCTTTAACTCAGTCGAACGGGATTGTATTCTGAAAGAAGTCCAATGTCATACACCACTTCTGTACCCTTATCTTTATCAATGCTATAGAGATCCTTCAACTTTATTTTTTGGTGATCATTTAATTTCTTCTTCTGTTGGAGCTCAACAAGGAGATCCTTGTGGTCCTATGGTTTTTAGTCTTGCCATTCAACCAATTATTTTATCTTTGGATTCTGAACTGAATATTTGGTATTTAGATGATGGAACCCTACCTGATTACCCAGAAGTAGTTTTGTCCGACTTTAAGAAAGTTATCAATTTATCCAGAAAAATTGGTCTTGAATTAAACTTTAACAAATGCGAAATCTTTAACTGTTCTGGAGACACAGATTTAAAAGTCATAAAGGAATTTCAAAATTTAGCACCAGGCATTAAAATCTGTGACCGAGAAACTTTATCTCTTTTAGGTTCTCCAATCTTTGACCAAGGTTTCAAAAACACCGTCGAAAAAACTATAATTACAGTTGAAAATCTTTTAAACAAAGCTGAACTCCTTAACAGACACGTGGCTTATACTTTAATCAAAAACTGTCTTTTTATACGAAAATTTAATTTTTTATTAAGAACAACTCCATTTTGGAAATTTTCAATTATGTTAATTCAATTGATTCTTCTTTAGTCTTGTTTAGAGAGAATACTTAATTTACGTTTAACTGATTTACAATGGCGTCAGTCCACTTTACGGATTAGATTTGGTGGTCTGGGAATTCGTCGCATTTCCGATATTTGCCTCCCTGCTTTCCTATCTTCAATTAATGGGGTTAAAAAGCTTGTTTCTTTATTACTAAACTCAAAGGATAATGAGCTTAATATTCACCATTATGATGAAGCTTTAGTCTGGGGTGTAGCAAATGAGAACGAAATACCAACAATCCCACAATTTCAGAAGAATTGGGATATTAATATCAAAGGAATAATTGCCAATGACTTAATCTTTAATTCACCTAGAGACTTGGCTCGTTTTAAGGCTTTGCAATGCAGAGAATCAGGATCTTGGTTACATGCAATACCTTCTCCTAATATTGGTACTCTTTTAGATAACACTTCCTTCCAAGTTTGTATTGGTTTAAGATTGGGTTGTAATCTTTGTACACCTCATATTTGCAAATGCAATGCGAAAGTTGACGAAATTGGCACCCACGGTCTAAGTTGTTTCAAAAGCAGTGGTAGATTTTCAAGACACACTGAAATTAATTCCATTATCAACCGGTCTTTAACTTCTATTCATGTGAATTCAACTTTAGAACCAAACGGACTCTCTCGAAATGACGGAAAACGCCCAGATGAGATGACTTTAGTACCGTGGATTAAAGGTCAACCTTTGGTTTGGGACGTTACTGTTGTAGATACACTTGCAGACAGTTACGTATTGAAAACATCTGAAGTCTCAGGTTCTGCCGCTGAAATGGCTTGCAAACGCAAACATAGCAAATATAGTTCAATCATTTCGTCAAACTACGTGTTTAAAGGTTTAGCATTTGAAACCCTAGGCCCTTGGTGCAAAGAAGCCATCGATTTCATTAATGTCATCGGAAACCGACTTATCGCGGAATCAGGCGATTCAAAATCAAAGAAATTCCTTTTCGAGAGGATTTCCCTTGCCATTCAACATGGAAACGCTGCAAGCATTCGGGGCACTTTTCCCGATTCCGCAATATTATCGGAAATTTTTGTATTATAAAACAAAAATGTTTATGTAATTATGTTATTAATATAGTTATTTCCAATATTTAATGTGTAATAAATTAATAATAAACAATGATACATTATATTAGCATAGTCGATAGCAATATTTCGTTAGATATCGCCACTGAGCCACAAACAGTCCCTATCGTTGAAATAATTGAAGCCCCACAAGAAGATGTTATAATATTACCTGAGGCTTCAAATGAGGGATTTAACAAAAATGGTAAAAAATATACAAAGTGTAACGAAGTTACTAGGAAATGTTCCCGGTGGCGGAAAAATTCCGTTCTTTCTCCGAGCCGGGCCAGAAAATTAGCGCGGAGCCGACTACCTCAACCGCGTCCACCGAATCCGCCCCGGAACCCGTGTTTATTCCGGCCGACAATACCCGGACCCCGTGCTGAACAGAGGTCCCGCACCGCCACAGCCGCGAGTCAACGGCCGCGCGCAGCCACCGAGCCAAGGACCGCGCAGAGCCTGCAGAGCTCATTCCGATTCCGACTCCGATCCCAATTCCGATCATCCACCTGACTCTCCTAGCACCAGCTCCGAACCGGCTCCCGATTCAACCTCCGACTCCGCTTCCGACCCCCGACTTCCGGCCCCTTCGCTCCCCTAGTGAGCAAACCAGGTCATCCCCTGTTTCCGGCCCGTTCGCTCCCCTAGTGAGCGAACCAGGTCACCCCGCTCATCCCTTGTCTCCGGCCCGTTCGCTCCCCTAGCGAGCGAACCAGGCCTCCCCCAATCCCCCCCGGATCCCGTTACACCCCCGCAACCCCGTAGACACCCCTACCCGCTCTCTCGCTACGCCGCCAAGAGGAAGTTCCAGGGCCGACCGACGTAAGTACGAACACCCCCTTATCTCCCTTGCCGCCGAGGACATCCCCCAGGTCACGGGCACCATCCCCGGAGGATCTCGCCTTCACCAGGTGGTCCTCTTGTACATAGTGTAAATAAAGGTTTTGCGACGACTGTTTGTTTGTTTCCCCCCTTACCCCGCGCCCTAACAGCTGACCCCTGGACGCCGTCACTCCGCAGAGCTACCCCGGCCGTGTGGCGTTCCACCACAGCCGAAAAAAGGGACTGGCGCTCGAGGCATACCGCGACCGACCGGCGTCAAATCATATCCCGTGACGTCACCACCGGAACTGAACGTCACAAAAGATATATGATATTATTGATATGTTATTACGTAAAATTGTAGATTGGTCTGAATACACACCAAAAATGTTGAAACGCCCTTTATCATTGAATTTAGAAAACCAGAGCAAAAAAGGTAACAATTACTTATTATGATGTGACAATACTAAATAATATGTTATTGTTTAGCTAAAAAGATGACCGGCACACATACAAATCAAAAGTGGTGCCAATTGGCTGCCGAAAAAAAAAACAAATTGCCCAGTAAAAAAAATGTCCATGGAGACAGATGAACGGAGGAAGGAGGCGGAAGAACAGAGGAAGGTGGAACTTCACAAAATTACGCTTGCACATATGGAAGAGGAACACCAACAAAAAATGAGGCACAGGGAGGAAGAACATAATTTAAGAATGGAAATTTTAAAAAAAGATAAATACATTTAAGTTATTAAAATAATTTACATATTCATTTTGCACCCTATTATTTCCATTTCCATGTGGAAATACTTGCAGTGGTACATTATTAACAAAATAAAAGGCTTCTTCCTCTTCTTGGTTTAATACAGGTGGTTCATTTTCGTCATTTTCAATCGCTATGTTGTGTAAAACTGCAGTTGCAATTGTACTCGGTTGATGTCAACATTAATACCGTTGCTTAAAATTGGAAATCTTCTTTTCCACACTCCATACGACCTTTCTACTAGATTTCTTGTCCTTATGATTGACTCATTATATAAGTTTCCAGCAACTGTGTCTACAAAAAAAGCCATATGTAACAAATATAAGTTGCTGAAAATGCCTGTATTATTTCTTTTTACCAGTTAGTTGGGTTCCTTATTTTGCCATCAATTCGTTCCAACAATATAACTACTGATTCTTTCGAAAGTCGGTATCTGTTATAAAATTCCTGATCGTCCCAATAATGAAAATGACCTTTTCTGATGTGAAATCGGGGAATCTTTCTGATCCGTCCCAAATTGACCACAAAATTTATAACATCTTCGTCATCAGAGTCACTTGATGATGATGAATAATTATTCATTTCCATTATACAGGGTGATTATAAATGTTTGTAGTCAACGAGCCGATGAAAACAAATGAATTTTTTTCTTTTGCCGTTCGATAGTTCCATGCGAAAATGATACGAAGTAGATTATTATTCTTGACATTAGGAGGTTATGTTTACCTTCAAAAAAAATTCTTTGAATTATTAACCACAACAGTGAAGATTCATTTGAAGAGATTGTTCCAATGTTTTAATACCGTGAGTAACAGTGACTAAAATCCATCAAGACGGGATTTATTATCAAAGTGAACTTTAAAGTTCATATGGTTCAATCCATCTCATACGGACAATAAAATTTAATTTTATCTATTTCAGTTTTGTAAACTTATCCACCGGTGTTCAACCACAGGTGTGTAGAACTGAATTGTTGCTGTTAAATTATTCAATGGGTACTGAATCATTTTTGTTTTAATAAGTTTCGAGGAAACAATGTTAGGTACCACAAGATTCTAAAACTGTTGATGGAAAATGAGAGAATGAAATCTTTGTAAATAAAGATATTTTATTTATATGTTATACGGCAACAAATTAAAGCTATGTGACTGTCTAGCAAGGTTTTATTGTTGTTGATATGCATTAAATGATTTCCAATGTTATAATGTGGAGGGGCAGGATACACAAGATGGGTGACGTCAGACAGGTTCCGTGCATGCGTTGATCCAATCTGGAATAGTCGTTAACGAAATCAGCAACAAATATGGAAGAGGAGGTATACTTATTAGTTATAACATCTCCCTGACTACAATCAGGTTATGAACTTACAGCAGGACCATGCCTTGTCTGAAATGAATGACAAATCCAAAGTTCTGTTATCATTCATGTTGTTTAAAAACCAGCTGCAATATGCAACACGATGTGGTTAATCTGCTGGTTTCAGTTCTTGAAACAATGACACTTTATAAGGGTGCAAATTTAATATTTTCTTCACAATTTTCTGACATGTGCTCAGTGGTACACCTGGCTGTGCTGACAGTCTCAGCAATGATGTTTTGGGATTTTGTTCCATTCTCTCTCTCAAAACTTCACCAACTTGAAGCTGTCTCGATGACTTTTCCTTTGAAACATCTCTAGTTTTGTCTATTCACAATCCATCGAATGTGGGTCATTAAAGATTGTTACTCTATCTCTAAATTAGGAAACTTTGCGAGATATTGATCTCTACATGATTGCATTCTGTTTTCATCTCGTACACCATTTTAAAAAAATGAAATAATAATGAAAGTAGTCTGTTCCACGGTGCACCCCATTGCAATCCTAAAACGAGTCGCTGGACTTAGATCGATTCCATACGCAACTAGACTGCAAATGTTAGACTTGCCAACTCTCCAACACCGCAGAAGACGGGGTGATCTCATATGGAGCTATAAAATATTGACCAACAATGAATCTGACGAATTACTTAATTTATTTGAATTCAACACAAACATCCATTTGCGCGGCCATCGACTAAACTGAAAATTCAAAATTTTAAGATAACTGTCAGAAGCCATTTCCTTCCTAATAGGGTTTTTAGCGACTGGAACGCCTTGAGTGACGAAATTGTAAACGCATCCAACCCTAACATCTTTAAAAACAAACTTGATGCACACTTTCGATGACGAAGCAGATGCGATCAATTGAAATTGAAATTACGGAAATAGTTTACTTTTCCGTTTTGATCTGGGAGCTAAATAGACTTCGGTCTCAGCTTCCATTTTGCGTAATAATAATCACCTAACCAAGGTAACGAAAATAAGTACTTGACAGATTAACAAAATGGTCAAGTTGTTTGAAGAAGAAATACACATAATGCAGTTATTCTACGCCAATTAGAGCATTAGAAATGTGCGTGAAATGCAACACATGAAGACCTATTCCATCAATCGGAACAATTTTTAACATAATTTCAAAATCTCTGGTGTTCGGTATAGTTGGTTGCATAGCAACTCACAATGCATTGATCTGTGTTTTTTAAAATTGAACATAGGGAATAACTATGGACTATGTTCAGAGTTAAAAAAAATGTCCCGGTATATCTATTAACTACTTTAGGGACAGACAATAATATTGATAGTGACCGTCAAACTAAGGCCAAAAATGCCTTGGTATTTCTTGCTGTGGCTTTGAATGGAAATTGGAAGATTCCGGTGGGATATTTCCTCATTAAAGCTTTAAATGCGAAGGAACGAGCAAATCTTTTAAGTAATTGTTTAATACTTTTAAATGATACAGGGGCAAAGATCCATTCAATTACTTTTGATGGGGCTGCAGTGAATTTGGCAATGTGCCGTAAATTAGGTGCGAACTTTGAAGTTGACACTTTACACTTTAAGCCATTTATTATCAATCCTGCAAATAGCCAAAAAAAAATTGTAATATGGGGCCCATCTCATATGATTAAATTGGCCCGGAATGTTTTAGGGGACAAAAAAAATATTGTAGATGGAAATGGTGAACATATATTCTGGGAACATATATGCCAACTTAATAATTTACAAAAGGAAGAGGGGTTGCATGCCGCAAATAAATTAACACAAAAACATATTAATTTTACAGATAATCGAATGAATGTAAAACTGGCAGCTCAAACACTGGGCGAAAGCATCGCAAAATCTTTATTGTTTGTCAAATGTTTGTAAATGATGCTTTTGACATACTGAAGAGTAGAAACAAATATGAAAAACGTAATACATTCAATGTTCCTATTTCTTTAGAAAGTATCGAAAATAAAAAAAAGAAGTGATGGGTTGATAAATTATTTTCTTACTCAACAAGACACCAATGGCACACGTGTCATTTTAACACAACGAAAAACCGGGTTTTTGGGCTTCATTATTTCATTAAAAAATGTTTTTGAAGTGTTTGAGATTATCCAACAATACCACATGGATTATTTACTAACGTTTAAGTTATCCCAGGATTTTATTGAACCTTTTTTTAGTTGTATAAGAGGGAGGGGAGGCTTTAATAACAACCCCAACGCCCAATAATTTGAAAGCGCGTATAAAAAATTACTTATAAGAAATGAAGTGAGTACTTCTTATAATTCTAATTGTTGTATTGAGGATGTGAGCATATTGTCAGTTTCGTCAAGAAGGAATGTTCCTTCATCAATTGGCGATGTAACCAACCTGCACAACGATTTTTTCGGCCACGATTATATAACAAAATTGTAGTCTTTGTCACCGTTCATCGAAAACGTCGTAACTTATATAGCTGGTTATATTTGTTCAAAAGCAGCAAAAAAAAATACTTGCGACTTACGATTAATATGAACTTGATCAACATAAAAAATCGCGGGCAAAAATCGGTTTGCAAAATAGCAGAACAGATTTTTCGAGGCTATAAAAATGACATCGTTAAGGCAACATGTAGAGAGACTGTTGTAAATATTATTTTACGAAATGTTCTTACGTGCTCAGCATTTACAAGTGACATTTTCATTAAACATAATTTTAATGAAAGTAATCATTCATACCAGTTGCTATCCTTATTGGTAGATATATTTTTAAATGTAAGATATTTTTGTGAAGCAAAAATGTTATCAGAAAAGAAAAAGGACATACGACAAAAATACACTAAATTAATTTTGTTTTCTGGTTTGTAAATTTAATTTTACTGTTTTTCATTGTAAACAGTAGGTACTTGTAAGCAAATTGTAAAAATTGTAAATAAAAGATTGATTTCCACAGAATTACTCCTATATTTTATTAAATGATTCATTAAATTAAAATATATGGTATGGATGACAATATGATGGGCGATGAATGATTGTCAATTACGTGAATGATCACCCCTCGGGCGATCGAGAAAATTAAACTATGAAAGGCATAAGTCTGTCGAACTGAGGGTGTACAGGTCAGTGACCTAAATACCGTGATCGAAACAGGTGAGTTGCATCTAAGAAACGTTGATATTTATCTATGGATAATTTGTTTTAAAGTGAGGTTATCTTCTTTCTTAAGTCCCTCCTACAAATCCCTCCTTTATTTCCTATATTTAAATTCCTGCCATGCACACATTATCCTTGCTCTTAACAAAGTAGCTGAGAAGATGTTTCTATACTGCTCCCACCCATGGCAATGTTTGCTTCACTCTCGAGCAAAGTAAAGATACGACGTTACCCATATAGTAGAGTAGTTAATAGATATATGGTGCACAATCGAAACAAGACGGCACAAATTCATGGCCTACTTGGATTACAAACATTTATAATAACTCTGTAGATAATGATATGTATTTTTGAACAACACCACTCTTTAATCAACTCTACACGTGGGTTAAAACATCACACAATTGTCACAGCTGACAGCAAACGGCGGGATTCTACGCCTGTCCGCTACGACTGGCTACGACTTTTTCAAATATGGCTGCGGAAAGCACTACCAACATTAAGAAAAAGTTGTTAGATACTTTAACCCGTAACTGAGCACTGAAATACACATAGGCCCGGTATTTCAGTCGTGGGTTAACTTTTGAGTTATCTAACCAAAATTTACTAGTTAACCATAATTTTAAACAGTGCCTGAAACAGGCAAAGAAAAAGATGTTGGAGACTTTGGTGTTAAATTTCCAAGCAAAAATATTTCGAGAATGTACTGGTTTTTTCACATTTATCTCTTTTAGCTAAGTATGCAAATGCTGACAGTGAACGTATATTTTCGATAGTTTGTGGTGTTAGAACAAAAAAGCGAAACCGACTGTCTCCTGAAGTTCTAAATTCCATTTGTATAATTCGATCGTATTTACAGAGTAAAGAATAGGATTGTACAAAATTTGCGTGCAATGCAGACATGATGAGAGATATGAAGTATAATGCATTGTATGATCATAAACATTAATTTTAAATCTTCTTGTTCTGTTTTAGAATTTTATTTCTGTGAAATTTTTATATCCAGAATTATTGTTTTGTTTTGTACTATGCTGGACAAGGAAAATGGGGCAGTGGTATCAATCTCTTGACGCAACCTGTGACAGTGAAAATATATTTAAAAATGTATTTAATTTTTGTTTGTGTGTCACGATGACAATAAAGAACAATTTACTAAAGTGATCGACCATTTTCCGTGTTCGGCTTGATAAATGTTTTTGAAATTATTAAAATATTTTATAAAGAGTTAGTGTTTTAATTTTAAGCGGAAAAAAGGCGGGAAAATTTAATGTATATGTAGGGAAATGTAGGGATTTTGCATCATGTGATGAGGGAATTAGCACCCTGAAAGGTTACCATCACTGCTCAAGTTAGTTTTTCAGTAGTACAGTCAGTGTTGTCAACCCTACGGATTTTCGTCTCCATCTCGGGTTTTAGGATTTTCGTACAAAATCTACGGATTTTTTGAAATATGAGTCGATCAGTATGTTGAATGGTATTTATTAGAAATTATAAAAAACTACGATTTATTATGTTTAGATTGGTACCTCCTGCGGCGCTGTCACTGCTGTCAGTCACAGAACTGTCAGTTGTCAAAGGCCGCGTTGTAGCAGAGGCTCTGCTTAGTCTGCTTCTCTGCTTTCTGCTTGAAGAACAGTAAGAACACAAAACGCTTTGCTGTCAACCGTCTAACGGCTTGTTTGTCTGTCTGTTTTTTGCATCAAGGGTCAGTTATTAATAATACTTTATTTATTAGCTTTTATTTGTTTTATTATTTATTTATTAGTTAGCCAAAAGCAACAAGGACAAGACCTATTTCTATTGCAAATGCTGCAGAGGTGACTATCACCGTGGAGTAACGGCAATAAAACGCCACGAACTTACGACAAAACAAACAAGAAATGCTTCATCTATTAAACGACAGCAAACAATATTGGACTCATTCAATGATAAAAATCACCTAGAAGCCAAAATTAAAGAAGCGGAACTTCACATTGCAGGGTTTATTGTTCAACACAACTTATCTTTCAACATTGCTAACCATTTACTGAACTTGATTAAAAATATATGCCCACTAAACAAAGTTGCTCAAGGCATTCATTGCTGAAAAACTAAATGTACTGATTTAGTGAAAAATGTAATGGGAGCATTTAATGAAGAGAAATTATTTAGTTTGTTAAGACAACAAAAGTTTTCTCTAGTGATTGACGAGACTGCCGACAAAAGTACAACAAAACATTTAATTTAGCTTTGATAGCTCGTTTTAAAGTCAATTATGTAACAAGAGATGCCTTTTTAATTCAAATTCCAGTAAGTGACGGTAAATCTAAAATGATCTATACTTTAATTAAAAGTTTCTGTTAGTACATTACTTAAAAATGATGTTCCAGAATTGTTTGTGTTCAAATGTATTTTCCATTCCTTTGTGCTGTGTACTTCATATGCTTGCAAGAAGCTTCCTGATAGCATAGAAAATTTGGTGAGAGAAATGTTTAAATCTTTTCAGTATAGCGCAAAAAAGGCTATTTAATTGAAGGAATTTCAACAATTCTGTGATTTAAAATCGCAAAAAATATTACATCCTTGCCAGACTCGATGGCTGTCTTTACAAGCAGTGGTAAAACGTATTCTTGAGCAATGGGACGTGTTAAAATTATTCTTTACTTCTGAAGTACATGCCAATAATAAAAATGAGGCAGCTGAAATTATTTTTAATAGAATGCACGAGGTTTTTAGTAAATTATACCTTCAGTTTTTAGATTTTATTTTACCGTACCTGACGGATCTTAATAAGGAAATGCAATTGAAGACACCAAAAATTCACATATTCGAGAGTTGAGTACGTTTATAAAACTATACTTGAAATGTTTACCAAAAAAGAATATTTACAAAAAACATTACAACTTTCTAATATTGATTATAAAAATCCCCATAATATTCGTTTGGTAGAAGATATATACCTAGGAGGTTCTTTGACAGCATTCATTTTTTTGTACACGAAAAGACATCCCTGCGGGTGAGTTACTTAAATTTCGGTTGTCATGTTTACGATTCGATCAAGAATTACTTGACCAGATTAATTTAAGGTTTCCATTTAAAAATAATTGTTTAAAACTAATGAATGCAATTGAACCAAAAAATGTAATTGGAAAAATCGTTCCTAGTTTAGTACCCTTCGCGTTACACTTTTTAAACGTGTGCACGTAGATTTAAATGAGCACAATTTAAATACAGCAGGATTTGATTAATTTTTTTTTGCAAAAATAGGTAAAGGGAGCGAAGAGCAAAGAAATGAGTTTGATTCTTGACCGCCGCGCTATGATGGAACAGTCTGCTCAGCATGCTTGAACGTTTCTATAATGTAAAAGTTTGCATCGAGAAAGCCTTCATAGACATTACGTGCAAGAAAATACCGGCTGCTTATGAGCGGCGTTTGTGCAGACTTTAATATTTTTTTTCAATTATTTCTTGGGTTATTTATTTGATCATCATTCGCCTCATAATCAATTTTTTTTCTTTGGAATTTTTGGAAAAACTTGATCTACATCTAATATGTCTGCAATTTCCTTTGCGGAATTAATTACACTTTCAAAATTTTCAGCTCTGTATGTCAAAAAGTTTGACATTTGTCATTTGATTAAAATCTGCAAAAATGCAAAATAAAACATTTGGTCAGCCGAAAAAGTCCAAGGCCCGGTTGAAATGGACGGATTTCCGACTTGACGCATTTTTAGCTGACACGATGTTAACTAAGCTTTATGCAACCGGGCCTAATTATTTTACAGCATTCAAACTAAACAGACACGAGGCGAAGGCGACTGCAAGTGTTTTCGCGCTGTAAAATTCCCATACCAAGGTTAAGTTTACTACCTAATTGTGTAAGAAATTTTACTGATTTGTGGTGACCATTCTAAATAATTAAAGTTTCTGAAGTATTTAAAAAAAAATCGTTTCATTTCTTGAAAAAATCATTATATCAATATATGGCTGCATCCGCGCTGGATCCAGCTGGATGATGTTGGTACAGCAAAAATTCAGCTGGATTTAAAACGCTGCTTGATTGCAATCTCTATTCACAACTCTGTCCTCAGACGAGGGTCGCGAAGTTATAACAGGTCTTACAAAACCCACGTGCTACTTCAATTGGATTGTTGTTTCTTCCTTCACTATCCGTGCTATTTGTCTTGTCTTTACATTGTAACGTGTCGTTTCCGCCCCCTCGTCGGTGCCGTTTGAGGTTATCTTGTTTTGTTTACATCGCATGGTCCCATAACCACAAACCTCCTCGATGTGCCCCGATCCGGGAAGACCGATCGAAATCGGCTCAACTCCTTCGGCACGACCCCGTGTCGCGATTCTGAGCTCCCGTTCCACCTTCACCTTGACGCCGCGTCTCTTCAGTTCGACCAACCCACTTTTTTGGCGATTTGATCGATGTCACCAATTTTCTCCTTTCCGTTTTGGGTCGAACCGTCGAGCATCATGGGCGGAAGGGCGGCCATGTCACTTGTGGTTCTGCTGGTCTTGAAGTAAGTGTCTGTGTCTTGTCGGTCCTGGTGGCAATTTGGGTTTTGCACCCGCAATCTTGCCCGGTTGGTTCCATCGACGATCGTAACGTCGGATTAGGTCACCAGTGAACCTCCATTGTGCCGCTTGGGCGAAAATTGTGTTATTTTGGAACCTTGCGAAGTTTGAGCACGCGACCTCGAGTCGGATAGTAAAGATACCACCACACCCAACACCACCAGACGAAAGCCGACCACCACGTGAGGTAAAGATCGTTGCCGAGTTTGCTGCACCAAGCCAGTTTCCCGTTGTGACGCGGATTTCGACTTGCAGGCCTTCTTCTTTTGTCCTCTTTTCCCCCGTCGATGCCATCGCATCACTGACCGTGGAGGCCCCTTGCTTCACCCGATTGTGAATTCTGGAGCCCCGCCTGGGAACCCCTCGCCGTCCCTGACGTAGCACGCCGACCACCTCGAGAAGGTTCGACCTTGAACCGCCGTGCCCCGCCGATCGACGACTTCACATCGCAGACACAGTCAGATCGTTGTTCCCCCATTATTACTCCCATTCAATTCCCCCTCACCCCCTTGAATTTAGATGTAAGCCCCGGACGTAGTCGTTAAGTCAATTGTACCCTTGTACCTTGTACCTTGGAGTAATTGTAGACGAGCTTCGGCCAAAGGAATTACACATTGTTCTGTTTGAAACTTGTACTTGTTCGTTTAGCTTAGTGTGTTTATTTTGTTATTTGTTAATAAATTGGAGAAGGTTCTGGTGAATTTGTGTTTCCGATGATCCCTAATCTTCGGATTTAGGTTAGTCGCACCGCTCCGGGTTGGTAGAGTTGAAAATCCGTGGCGGTCCTGAAAAACCGAATTTCGAACCTCCGAATAGTCTAGTCAGGCCGGGCTCTCTACCGAGGCGGTCTTGAGGTTTTCATGACAACATACAATTCAATTTACACAAAAAAAGGACTTGACTTCATCGTAACTTAGTCAATATATGTTCTGCAGCCATCAATACGTTTTAAAGTCGCTTAATTATGATTACGGAAAATTCGGCAACATGTTACATTCATTTTGGTAGGTCTGCATGTCAGGTTTGAGTGGTCTAAAACCACTCCCGCTCGTTCTTTTGTCGCATTTGGTCCAACTTTCTAAAAATATCCGACGCCGGCCGCAAACGACACGGCAGTCAAGGCACTTCTTTACCTGATCTGAAACGAGAAGGTTGTTTTCTTTTCGTGCTCCTCTCCCTTGGACAAAAGACAGCTTGACGGTCCGGGTAAACCGGCTGGTTTACCAAACGACGGGGTGTATTTGCAACCTCGGCGTTAAAACGGCATCGGTCAACAAATCTCGACACCGGCCCCGAAGATGGAGTCGACAGTTCGACCGCTCCAGGGGCCGGTGGTAAAAAGTGGCAGCAGAGGTGACAGAAATCCAACGTTAAAAAATGAAATCATAACCTCCCCTTATGCCAAAACATCGTGAATGGTGTATACCACGGCCTTCTAAATAGTCGAGACTCTTGGCTTGGCTGCTATAAGAAAGCCAAAAGTCTCGACTATTTAGAAGGTCGTGGTTTTAACACATCTGGGGTGCGATTCTCGAATTCACTCGTAAATGATCGAATAGAATATAATGCATGTAAGAATTTGCGCATCGCAACTACATATCTTTGTTATTCTCGAATTGCATCTCATTCGAATCGTAACTGGCTGCGTATGCGAAATCTTAGTTTAATGGCAAAGTATGGCAACGATGCAAAATATCCAGTGTTGTTAACATAATACATACACAAAAATCAACATTATATGAGTTGAAAGGAGGGAAAAAGAATTGGAAGTTCTGGAGAAAGGTATGGTTTCTAAGAAAATATAACAAGTTTATATAAAATATCACTCATTCGTTAGACACGGCAACACCAGTGCAGTCGAGCGAAGCAAAAAAAAAAGTGCTATTAATAAGCATCGGAGACAAACTGGAGGCGGAGAGGAGTCTTCTCAAAAGCTAAATGCTTTTGAGGATACTATTACCATTTTATTGAAGGGCTTCCAAATACAGAAGAATCACTTGTAATTAATTTTTTACATCGAAATAATGATTTGGATTTCAAACAACCGATTAATATACTAAAGGGAAATTAGTTATTTTGTGTTGGAAAACACTAATCAGGCTTCAACCAGCACTGATCACTCTTATTCTTCACCCTATACGCAGGTGATGGATGATAATCAGGATCTAGTGAATTCAACAATCCCAAAACAGGGCATAAAAAGAAAATTTTCAACACAACGGCCAGATCATGCTATCAATGCTACAGAGCCATTAGTATTTGAAATTAGAGAACATAACACCATAAACAGAGAATATTACATAAAGAAACTTGAATTATAAGAGAGGTAAGTAAGTAAGTAAGACAAAGTAAGATAATCACAGTGAATAATAATATAAAGCAATTTATTGCCAAAGAAAGACTTTTAGTATGTACAGATTATGTTTTTAACTTTTAATATTTGTATTTTATTAGATAAATAAATATTAAGTATAGTTTTCTTCAATTTTGTAAAATGACTGGTACATCTTAGTGTTAGGCGGATTTTTCATTGTTTTTCTTTTAATTATTAAAATTTACCTGTAAGCAATCTATTGCCAAAGAATGACTTCTTAGTATTGTTTTTAAATTTTGCAATTATTTTATTAGTGCCATTTCTGTTGGAAATATGCAAACTCCCATCAAGTTGTATGTTTCAAGTTGCCTGAGTAACTACAGTTTGTTATGACAATAAAAAAAGTTGTATTAAATATAAAAGCTAAAAATAAAGATCTGTTTTGAATCCACAAATACGTTTTTAAACACTGCATAGATTCTACAATTTCTGTTTTTTTTTTTAAATTATACAGTGATTTTTTTTTTATCGACGAACCATAGGGATTTACAGGGTGTAAACTTTATTGCGTATTAATGGTTTTTCTACTGCTAATTTCAAAATGATTTTTCGCACACTTGCAGCTTACTTAATTTTCTACAGGTTCTGGTGTTTTTTTTTTTTCAAGAAACAAACACACAATGGCCCCAAAAGGTGAATTTATGCGCAGCAATTTTGGGAGTAAAAACCACAGGTCAGCGGCTGACCGCTAAAACGCACTGCTGCAATTAGTGGAGTTATTGAAACTGCAAGAGAAATAATGTAAAATGCTCCCCACACTTCAGTGCGTCAGTTATCGCCACGCAACAGGCTGAACTTTATGTTGGAAAGCATGAACGTGCCACAAATTGTTACGAAAAGAAGAAGGTAGACATTTCCAGCACCTCATTTAATAAATTGATTAATTTGTGCGTGAATTGTAATTGTGTTGATTTTTTTATCATAATTCGTGTCATGCTGTTATTTTTTAGTGAGGTTATGTCGTATTTTAACGCTGCGACATCCTTTTTTCAAAACAAAAGATTTCCATAGGTGATGCTACCAGAATATTAAATGAACACCCTTTATTAAAACATGAAATAACAAGCTCCAATTTTGTAGATTATGTAATGGATGTAAATTACATTTGTTTTGGATACAATTTCAATAAAGAATCATCTAATATTGAACAAGATAAAATTGTATTAAAATTAAGTGTGTAACAAGCGTACGAGTAGTTCCGACTTTAGGCGCCAGAGTAGCGCTGCTTACACCCACCATGGCGCTACCCTCACCCTACGGTTGTGACTCTCCCGGCTGTGCAAGAGGAATCTACCCCTATAAGATCTGCGACACCCCGATCAGAAGACACACGGCTGAAAAGACCAAAAGCCTCAGCAGCGAAACACACTTGTTCAATGTATTATTACTTACACCAAATAGTATTGCAATGTACCATAGGAAGTTAATAAATGTATTTTGAATTGAATTGAATTGATCAGAAGTCAGAACACTTCGCTTTCTCGCCTAAGATAGCACCACCGACTAGGTACAGCCGGGGTTATCTTGGGGAAGTTCGAGGTTTCCCAGACGATTGGTGAAGCGCTTTACGCACCCTGACTAACGGCTTGTCGGCGGTGTTGGAGCCTTCCACGTCCTCTGGACTATTCTAGTGGTTCAACACATAAATATCTTAAATGGTTCCTCTATTTCGATCCAAATAAACACATCTAAACACAAACCAGTGTTACAAGTGTAAAAAGTTTCTTGTTGAATTTGAATTCCAATTCAAAAAAAAGATTGCAGAGAATATGCCATATTTTACAAAATATTAAATTGTTTACACCGGAACTGGCTACTTCTAAAATACAACCAGATATGTATCAAGCACGTAGCAAGTATTTTTGAAAATGTATGTGAAAACGTGGATTCTGCACTTTCATGGGCCAATTTCAAGTTAGCGATGCAAACTGCAGTTGTAGCGCAAATACTTGCAATTCTCTTGCAACGGAATTTACAACCCAATTTCAAGTTCAAACTGCCCGGAGAGGCAGTGCAGTTGCAAATTTGCTCTCGATCACGTGACAACTGTCATTAATTTTGCGGTCCGCGAATTAAATTTAAAAATTTCAAAACCAAACGAAGAAATATAATGGAAAATAAAGCGTAAGTACAAAATGTTTTTAATTTATTTATCGCAGATGTGTAAAACGACACATTTTAGGGTTAAGAAAAGGTCAAAAAAATTTAAAGTGGAAGAAACGGCTGTGCTTGTCGAAGAAGTCGAGAAGCGAAGGGCTCTATTGTTTGGTCCTCTCAAGGGTCCGAATTTAACTCAATTCCACCGGGACAGAGGATGGCAGCAGGTGGTAGACGCTGTCAACGCTGTCGCTCCCACAGTACGGACGGCAGCAGAATTGAGGAGTAAATTTAAGGACCTGAAGACAAGGGCCAAACATAGAGTCAACGCGGTTAAGCGAGAGGGCCGAAAAACTTGGGGCGGTCAAAATGAAGCCAATACACCCCTTTCTGCTATCGATGCCAAACTTTCCCAATTTATTGGTACCGATAGCATTGAGGGGATTGCTGGTGGAGTTGACCCCTTCAGGCGTCAAGGTAGGGTCACATAAGTAATATTTTTTGCACTTTTCATCATTCTACTTACAGTAATCAATCCCGGTCCTTCGACGAGCACAGCTCACATTCCAGATGTGATTATATTTGGTATGTATGCAATAATTGATATTTTCAGTTTCAGATATTTTTTCACTGTTTTTCCACTCGTTTTTTATGTAAAACAATTAAATAATAGTACTGAATATAATTTAGAACCCATTCCCGAAAGGCCACCCCTTGTAGATCTTCCGTCCTCATCCCTTAACCCGGTCGATACAAATGAAGGTATGTACATTTCGAACTACATGTTTTATTGATACACAAAAAATTAAATCACCAATAACATTCAGTCATAAACACATTCTTTATAAACATACGAAAACAATTTGGAATTAACAAAAATATTATGAACATAAAAAAAATAATTATAAATCTGTTTAATCGGCCAGATCCCAATCCTGTAGCGAGTCCTGTAGTACCTCCATCTTCTACACCAATCCTAAAACCACCCCCACTTCCCAGACGAGGCAAAAAAAGGACGATCGAGGCGGTACTAAAAGAAGCCGAGGAAACGACATGCTTGCAAAGAGAAACCAACCAAATCTTAGGAGAGTTGGTTTCTGAAATGCGACAAACGCGGTCCGACCTCAACAGTCGTTTAGACCAATTAATAAATTTAAAAAAATTAAAACTTGAATTATTACAAGAGGGCATAGAACTCAAAAGAAAAAAATTAAATATAAATTAAAAATATATTGTTGCTGTTTTATTTTAATGGTTAATAAATGAAAATTATTAATCATTTGGTGTTTTTTTGTACAACAGCTTTTACTTTATGCAACTGAATATGTATCTGAAAAAAAAAATTGAAAGCATAAAACACATCAAAAAACCTAGATTATCGAGTGAAGTGTCTTGCAATGAGATGTCTACGAATGTCCATATAATTTCCAGGGATGGCCCCATGACAAGGTTGTAAGTCGTCAGGGAGAGGATGATCTTCGAAATCATCCACATCTAAATTGTACTGAATGCAAATATTATGCAGCACACAACAAGCAGCAATTATTTGACAGACCTTACCGGGTTCATAAGCAAGTGGACGAAACGACTCATTAAAACACCATTTGTTCTTTCAATTGGGTTTCTGGTGGAAATGTGCACAGAATTGTACAAATGTTCTGCCGGTGATGTTGCATTTGCCACTGGTGTCATAATCCACGGTTCCTGGGGGTACCCGGAGTCCGCAACTAACCAACCTTCAGGAAAAGTACCACCCTCTTCAAATGCATTCCATACAGCTGAATTTCGCCAGATGTATGAATCATGATTTGAACCTGGGAACTCGGCAAAAACATTGTAAATTTTCAAATCTGGTCCCGCAATTAATTGAACATTGATCGAATGGTAGAGATGTCTGTTAAAATATTGTTCCGAGGCATTGCTGGGTGCTTGCACTCTACAATGTGTACAATCGATTACTCCCAGTACATTTGGAAATCCAACTCCATGCTGGGTCAACCCTAGTTGGTAAAATGCCTGTTTAACTTCGGTGAATTCTCTGGCAGTTGGAAACTAATAAACTGCTGCGAGACGGCTACTAGAGCACTAGTCACTTCACTGATCGCGTTTGAAACAGCTGATTGTGAAATTCTTGAACTGCCTCCAACTAACCATTGAAATCCGCCCGAAGCATAAAACTGCAATGCAACATATAATTTATGCGTAGGTGTGAGATGTTCGTAACGTCCTCGCCTTGTATTTCGTTCCAAACTTGGTGTTAGAACTTCCAGCACATAATTGAAAACACGACGGTCCAGGCGTGTTTTCTGGAAGAGATTTCTCTCCGACATCTCCTGAATACTAAAAGGTATTCTTGCTAACCTTTGTTCTTCTTCGTCACTGTCGCTATCACCACGATTAACTAATTCATCCACAACTAAAGCGGCCAAGACCTGCCTAGCTGCAGCCATTTTCACGGTGTAAAAATGACAGAACAGAATGCAACTGCTTACAACCGTCCAATAGGTAGTTGCAAATAGCAGATCCAAATCGCGCGACAATTCGAACTTGAAATCGGTTGTAAATTTAGTTGCAACGTTGCCATGGGAAACGTAGTTTGTCCCGGTTGTAACTCGACTTGAAATTGGCCCATCAGAATGGAAATTGATGTCACATTCTCAATGGTCCAATAATAAATGTAGAACTATCAAAAATTACGACCCCTGAGGGCGAACGGAGATACGGCAACATTTTTAAATTGGCTTTAAAGTTGCTATGTTTACCATTTTCAAATGCCCAAGTAGAGAGAGCATTTTCAATTATGAATATTGTAAAGGATAAACTTAGAAACAAAATGCCCGTTTCCACATTGGATGCAATAATGAAGGTTTTCAACCTTCAGACAATATATTAAAAAGATTTAATTCAGAAAATATTTATAAATGTAAGGGAGATGAAAATGCTATAGATGTGTTTAATGTAAATGAACTATAGAAATCTATAAATGCAGTTACCTTTATTACTTCATTTTAGAAAACATATGTTGTATAAACTTAAAGTAGTCCGGTCGTCACATCGATACCATTGAATTTGTAACAAAAAGTGTACAACGCAAAAGTTGAACACTTTTGGAATATAAATTCGAAGTTTTTTAAGGGCGTTACCGAGTTAAATTTTGAATAAAAGGTTTTCGAAAATGGCCTGAATAACATGGCATCTTATGGACAGGTGTTTCGCGGGCACATAAAAATTGAAATTGTGCAGTTAAAAAACATTGATTTTATGACAAAAAACTACTGTAAAGATAGAAAATAACTTAAGGAATTCGCTGGTGCCCTTAATTACCATCCTTACCGGGCATTCCAAAGAGAAAAATTGCGAAAACTAAGAATAAACAGCTATTAATGCGGAAGTGTCAGCCATTATTCAGACGACCACGTGACTCACCACCAATGCTAACGCAACGCGACCAATTCTTGAGTCAAAACAAGATCCGATTAAAAATGTCAACTTGTATATTTAATGAATTTTTTTTTTATATCGATACAAATAAATCGGAAATAATTTATCATAAAATTGTGATTGTATCATTGTAGAAAAATTTTGATTGTACGAATTTAGAAATCAGTTGCTCTATTGATTAGAAACTGAGACGACCGGACTACTTTAATATTTTTTTAGTGTAGCGCCGCCTCTTAGGCGAACAAGTACCCCTACCCCCACACTCATTGACGATCAAGGGTGGAGGGCGAATGAGAAAAATCTCTCTCTCTCGTCCTTCAACCGCCGCAGAAAAACAGCTCGTGCTCGTAGTCGTAAGGTGTGAACAAATGTAATACGCAAGAGCAAAATACACATTGTATGTAAGTTGAATCGTCTCTGTGTACCTCCTACACGTCAGTTAACGCGATATTATTTTGTTTTAAGAAAATAAACCAATAATTTTGTTTTCTGTTTTAAATTTGTTTAATGAGAGAAGAATTTATTCCAAAAGTTTAATTGCACATTTCGATAACTACCTTGAAACAAAGCAGTGCATAGAGCTAACAATATTCTTTATTTACAGAAATCGTCCAATAAATGATTGGCGATTTTGGCTGCAGACATTGCCCTTCCAAGTACTTCTGCTGCATGCCTAACAAACTGTATACCAGCAAAATTTAATGACTTAGACGAGTTTTTTTATTCACTTATTACTAAGAATGTTGTAGATCAAAAATGTTTAACACAGGCCGGTGCATACGCTGCCGGCTATTTATTAAAAAAAATAAAATTATCAGATGAGTGTCAGATTTGTAAAAATAATTTGTATTCGAATCAAATTGAAGAAGAACATTTGTTCACAAGCTTCAAAGAATACAATAATGAAAGTTATAGATTAAAATATGCAAGTAAGCAAGTGGTTGCTCTTTTAGAAAAATTGCATACCAGTCTATATGCATTTTTAGATCGAGACGGGTATAAAAAATGCGTGAGTAAAGAAATATTTTTTCTAAATAGTTTTGGTGATTTCTGTTCGATACATAATTGTCACATTTTGTTCGTAGATGCTGCCGTAACTTTATTAAATTTTAAATACGTAAAATATTAAAAAAAAACAAAATCGTACTAGTGGTTATTACCAATTTCAAAAGAAAACAAACTTGTTGAAATAGGTAATTTACAAATGTTGTTCATTTATTGTATGTTTTTTGGAGATTTTTTATTTGTAATAAATTATATTTTTTTTATTTCTTCTTCATTTACTATACAAATTTATACACAGTAGTAGAAAAGTGTTCTTTGTTTTTGAAAAGCAAGTTGATTGCAATTCCGGAAAAAAGTTTGTAATAAAAAATCAAAATAGAAATTTTGTATTCGAGCGTCATTTATTCATTAATACGGCCAGGCGACTACCAGATGGCGGGCTTTTTGTTGCCAACGCATAACACGAAGCCTGCCCTTCTTAATTGGCATGTTCTGTGGAGCGGCCGATCCCACGCGGTGCGGGCGATGAGTCCGGTGAGGCTTGAGTGTCCTACGTGCCGATTTGTGGCAAATTAGTAGCAGTAGTAGTAAAGTTGTGGGACATGATAATGTATTGACACAATTTCAATGTAATAAGCAGAAGCAAGGAATAAGCTAGCAAAAAGCAGTTTTTTGAATTCCGTGTGCTTCAATTTTACATTTTCAGTAGGCTGAAATTTCACCTGACATTTGTGTAATTACTTAACTGCCTATGGAGGCCATTTTGAACATTTCATTTAATTTTATTTGAAGTAAAGGACCTTATTATAACATGAATAATGAATCTATTGTTATTAAAGTAATGTTCAGACAATTTTTTGCAAATAACATTTTGTTTGTAAATTGTCTATTACAACCATTTAGGTATCACAAAATGAAGTAAATGACTAGATAATATTATTGTTAATCTAAAAACAGAGCTACACTTTGTAATTTTCTCAAAAATAAAAGTTAACAAGGAGTTGAAAAATTGGCATGTAAAACCCTATGGCCAGTCTTAAAAAAACACACTGTATAGTGAACGGGATAAAATTATAAAATCAGAAATTCGGTACTCATGTGCACTGTCGAAGATGCACGGTTCGAGCGAATCGCAGGCTGAAAAATCAAAGAATTTGATGCCGCACCGCCAGCACCGTCACACAGTGGGAAATAATACCAAAAAGCTGGCCAAAAGTCGAAAAATCAAAGTCTGAATTAGGGACTTTTTCGCAAGTAAATTATTCCTAGAGGACTTCTGGCATAAAATAAACTGATTAATAAGTCACAGTTGTCCTTTATGCCTTCGTGGCATCGCTTAAAAAGTGAGCATTGTTTCTGAGCGTCAAACGAGCTGTTAATTGTTTCGCTTCTTATTTCGTCAGAAATTGCGTTAATAAAGTGAAACAAAATCGATTATCTTCCCCAAGGAATGTAGAATGAAATGTACCACAAAATATTTATTAATTGCAAACCTGTAATTATTAGTGTAATGATGAATGTAGCTGTATTTTTCGCAAATCTCATTCAAAAATCTTGAATTAAAAGTGACGTACAAAAATCCCACATATGCCCACTCTCTTATCACTCCTATATTGTTTATTAAACCTTCTTGTACAATATTATGCAAAAATTAGCTGCGTCCACCTGCGTTTTATCTTTTTTTTTTTCTTCGGAAATGGTGATGAAATGCAAAAAGCGAAAATGTTTACAGATGCGTTTGATCATGTTTTTTTTCTCATAATTAAAATGTCTTTGTTACGGTTGTGAACGGCAACAAAGCTGTTTATGTCGCGAGATGCAATTTTTCAGGCTCATTAAACCAAGTTTAAGTGAAACTCTGAACGTGATACATATTATAATCACCATTTTGGATCCGCCATTTTGTTTTTGGAAACACTTATAAGTAATAAAAAATTCGTAATCAGCGATCTCAAAAACGCCTATTTCCCAATTTTCAATAAATTATTCTGATTCTTTCGACTTTTGGCCAGCTTTTCGGTAATAAAACATTCGTAGAAGACTCTCGGCATACAAAAACCGATTAATAAGGCCCAATTGTTCGTCACACTTTTGGAGGTGTTTCTGAACCTCAAACTTCGCTTCGTATTTTGTCAGAATTTGCGTTAATATGTATGTATCTCGGGGAAGCGGGTCGCGGCTGACGTGCCGGGCCTCGGCGAGGTGAAGCGTCGGCGTTTCGGCGTCTAGCGTACGATCCGAGCTCGGTTCCGTGCCTTGGCCTCCCGCGGAACCGTCTTGCTCCGAGGCTCCGGTTGCGCCCGCGAGGGTGTCCGGATGTCCTCTTCGGCCGCCATTCAACGGTCAGCTCAGAACTGGCACGGACCGGGGGAATCCGACTGTCTAATTAAAACAAAGCATTGCGATGGCCCCAGCGGGTGTTGACGCAATGTGATTTCTGCCCAGTGCACAGTGGGGCGAATGGCCTGTTTGGCTGGCCAAAATTCGAAAATTGAAGGTGGAAATTTCCATGTTTGTTGTGTACAGTCTTATAGAGGAGGTTTTGGTGGATCTAGATCCAAAAGACTTAGGTAAAAATGTTGTATGCCTGCTTCCCTGGGGCAGTCGAAATTTAGCCCTCTCGAGTAAGCAAGTGCGACGCACCGCTGCCGTGTTTCTAACATAAAATTCAAGTGATCATAGTGTAAAAACAACGTGTGGAAGATTTTGATTTTATAAAATGAAAACTGATCAGCAAGATATGTAGAATTATTGTATGTACTTTAATTGTCAAAAAATGTTTTCCTTCTTTTGTAAAATCAACGCTAACTGTAGGGCTGCAATTCACATTTATTTGTTTCATGCCGGGATACAAGTGGAGTATACTTTTTACATCCACGAGCAACCGCCGTGATTTTTACATGCACATATTCATTAAAATGTATATTTTTTAATATTAAAGTGCGCACTGCCTAAAGTCGCCTATTTAAAAGTTACAGACGTTAACGTCTTGCGCGGCAAACGTTGGCGCGCTCCATCAGCTCTATGATTACCGCCATGGGTCTCGGTAAACCTCATGGTTATAATCTCCTTATCTGATAAATGGGGTTCTACATTAAAAAACAACTAGAAATTCTTGAAAATAAATTTTCAAAAATAAAAGGTGGTCGTTTCTCGATTTCCCAAAACTCAAAGGACAAATTGTTGCAGCCTCTTATATCGAAAATGAAAATGAGATGGAAAAATCCTCCTACAACTCTGCATGTTTTTTACGCAAAAAATGAAAAATGACTTGAACAAAACATCTCTATCGAAGTTGGTACATGTTTATTTCGCTTCTATTATTTTCCTTTTCATTTAAAATTGTTTACTGCTTTATTAATAAATACGATTCCATTTTGAATTTGATAAATTTGGTACCTATCAGATTTGTAATTAGCGACCCCGAAAAGCTTATAGTACATCCTTTCAGGGCAATAACTTAATTTTTTTCAAAATATATCCGCCATTTTGGGTCCGCCATTTTGAATTTGATAAATCTGATATCAAATTTGTAATCAGAGACCTCGAAAATCTTACAGTACATATGTTCAGAGCGATACGTTCACTTTTCGAGTTTTGGCCAGCGAAATAGGCTATCGCCCCACTGTGCAGTGCTCTGAATGTCAACGTGAAGAAATTCAAGCAAGCGCGAGTAAACGGCGGTCGTGAGCAGACGTGTTGCTCCGCTATATAAATAAAAGACCTAACCTTAAAGTCACCAACGTGCACGCGAGTGAAGTGCTCTTGCCCTGGGTAAACAACAACCACCCGAGACAAGCCCCCGTGAGCCCCACATCTACCTGGTGCCCGACCATCTGGTGCGCCACATTAAGGTGGACACCCCTGTGAAAACGGCGTCGCGATACGTCGATTTTTGACGCCACAACGGCCGAATAAACGAATATTTGGTACCAGGATCATAGGAGGTGGCAAGACGTTTTTATTTGGGCTTAGAAAATTCAGCGTTAGACCGCCTGGCCGGACTTGGAATAATTTCGTAGGAGAACCCACACCGATTGGACTTAGGAAAATTTCGAACAGAGTCTGGATTCAACAAAATTTCGACGCTCATCATCTCCAGCCGATTTTTCTAAGTCCCCGGGAACAAGTTGTAGCTAGAGTATGGAGCTACCCTCATTTTGACACCCTCCGAGTGCGCCCGAAAGCTCCGAGACCGAAAGCATAAAGCTCCCAATGCGAAGCTTTTTAGCTCACTTTTCGCCGGGAGCAAAAAGCTCATCGAGCTTTTTGTGCTTTCGGCTTAAACATCGTTTCCCGGAGTTTCTACTCGATCGGACCGTCCTATCGTGCATCGCGCGGGCACGCCACTGGCAGGGGTCACTGGGACCTCTGCCTCACGTCGTGACATCGATATCTGCCGCGACGCGTCCGCGCGGGACCTCGGAGGGGGGTTTTTCTTTTCCACCACTCGTGTCGTCCTCTTTTATTAATTGTGAATGAGGCCCTTCTACAGCTGACATCAGTATTTTATCGTGTCGTATTGTGTTGTCAACCACGTCAAAGACTCATTTTATCTATACATCATAACCACTCGACCTTGGTCCGGACCATGGAGTTTAGCTGCGCATGTGGCCGGGTGTTTGAGTCACGAAGATCTTTGGGGTGCCACAAGCGGTAATGCGCCGCGGCCCAGCGGAGGCCTCCGGATGTCGTGTGCCAGTCCTGCGGGAAGTCTTTTTCGGAGGAGAGGAAGCTAAGAGACCACATTAATAATAACGTCTGTGGGGGGGCGGAGGGAGTGCCGGTTCTGTGGCAGGACTTTCGAAACCCAGAGCGGCGTGCGCCAGCACGAGAGGAAGGCGCACTTTGACGAATACTCAGCCGCTATTTCGTTGGACACTAGGGCGGAGCCTGGCGAGCTTTTGGCCTCCCAGCTCCAGGCGCTGGCCCGCGCTGAGGCGGAGATCGGGGCGTTTCCGAGCAGACTGCCCCTGCGGCTTGGATGGACTGTGGATATGGTGAAATACAGGAGGCGGCTCGCACAATATAAGGCCCTTATTCAAGACGAACGCGAGAGGATGGCTCCGGAGTTGAGGGAGGACACATTGTCCCTTGTGGAGTCGCCCGGACGCCCGCCCGCCGCCGCTGGGTCTGCTTGCGCCCAGCCCGCTGAGCCTGGCTCTCCTGGGCCCCCTTGGGGCCTGCTCTCCCCCCTGTGATGGGGTCCACGAGACTTGGCGCGCCTCCGATGGGTGGCCTTCCCGGCCGAGTTGTTTGGATTGATCCGCCGTTGGGAAGGATCGCCAGCAGCCCTGGACTACACGTCTCTCAAGTCGCCGGCGGGTCGTCGGTTGCCGCTCCTCTTCATATGGACTCGCCCACGTCGAGCTGCCCGCTGTCATTGGACGTTTCCGGATGTCGTGTGCCAGTCCTGCGGGAAGTCTTTTTCGGAGGAGAGGAAGCTAAGAGACCACATTAATAATAACGTCTGTGGGGGGCGGAGGGAGTGCCGGTTCTGTGGCAGGACTTTTGACACCCAGAGCGGGGTGCGCCAGCACGAGACAAAGGCGCACTTCAACGAGTACGCTGCCGCTGCATCACGGGACACTAAGGCGGAACCTGGTGAGCTTTTGGCCGCTCAGCTCCGAGCGTTAGCCCGCGCTGAGACGGAGATCGGGGCGTTTCCGAGTAGACTGGCCGTCCGGCTCGGATGGACCGTCGATATGGTCAAATACAGGAGGCGGCTCGCGCAATATAAGGCCTTGATTGGAGACGAACACGACAGGACGGCCCGAGAGTTGAGGGAGGACACACTGTCCCCTCTGGAGTCGTCTGGGCGCCCACCCGCCGCCGCTGCGCCTCTTTCCACCCCGTCTGCTGGACCTGGCTCTCCGGGGTCCCGGCCGGAGCCCCTAGGGCCTGCCTCCTCCCCTGTAATGGGGTCTACGAGTCTGAGCGCGCCGCCGATGGAGGGGCGGCCCGGTCGGGTTGCACATTTCTCAAGTCGCCGGTGGATCGTCGGCTGCTGCTCCTCTTCCTATGGACTCGTCGACGTCGAGCTGCCCGCCGTCATCGGACGTTTCCCCCAATCGGGAGGTACTGGGCTCTCCGGAGGGGGCTGCGGGCAGTCTCCTCGCCTTGGTGTCGCCAGAGTCGACGTTGGCCTTTGCCCAGGACAATGACAAGTATTGGCAGAAAGATTCGAGTTTTTCCCAGCTGTCGCAGGGAGCATCTCAGTCCTTGCCGACCCCTCCGGCGGTAATGAATACGTCCGCCCATGGGGGCGACCTGCCATCTCCGCCCATGTTGTCGCCCGACTCAGGGGACAATGGCCCCGTTATCACCAACAGTAACGTTGAGTCCGATCATCCGATATATAACACATTGCGGGGCCTCATGGACGAGCTTCGGGGGCCCGGGAGGCTGAAGGGACGAAGGGAGGTCCTACGACTGGCGTCTAGCGCAGTTGGAATTCCCATGGATCAGTGGGACGGAATCATTGATAACATGATATTCGATGTGCCATATGATTTCCCTTTCATTAAAGTTAAAGAACGTCGTTAAATTGTTTTGTCTCTGTCTAACATAGTGCTTGGCATATACCGTATGTTTCAAAAAATTTCTGGTCAAGTAGGTTCTGAAAAACAAAAGCATTAAAAACGTATGGCGTAACTTGAATATTCAGGTGGAAATGTGTTTATCACAATAATTGTTTTGAATGAACTGTCATAAAATGGCAATTTCAAAAAAAGCTTGAGAACGGTTCTTTTCCCCTACGATTTTACGAGAATTGGGGTTGGCCGTTGGCGTTGGCGCCAAGATTTCATAGTGCAGTAAAGTTAGGTTATGGACCTACCCGGCGCGGCCGCGCAACATCAACAAAAGCAAATAAACCCGGGCAATATGTGTAAACAAGTAATGTAACAACAATAAATAAATAATCAACAATTAACAATAATGTGTTTTAAATTACTCTAGAGCAAGTGTTAAAAATGATAGCCTTGAGCTTCGATGCACATTGGAAGACTCCTCTTCATCAAGCAACATAGGTGCAAAAAATTGACACAAATTACGAAGAGTCTCGCGTGCTGTAGGCCCGTCTTATTGAAAATACCCTTGAGCCAGTTGGAGTTGATTGTGAAAACATCAAGAATGTTGTTCCGGTACCTTTCAGCTGTTACTGAATCTGCAAGATCCTTTCGAACAATCCTTTGACAAATTGACACTGATAACTCAGTCTGCTCCGACATTTACCTGAGAGATAATTGGGGTTCGTCTTCAACGTTTGACAGTCGCAATATTTTCCTCAGTACGAACTTTGGGTCGAGCACTTCTGCTGAACACTGTCACTTTCTCGAAATGTGTGAAGTGTGTGACCATTGGAAAAATAAGGCTCAATCATGAATATCTGTTGTTCAGGAGTGAAAATCATTCTCATAGATAACATTTTGCGAACAAAATTATTACGGCAATTAATGACGTTTTTGACAGTTCAGTTATTATTTGACAAGCTGCGCCATACGGTTTTAATGCTTTTGTTTTGCAGGACCTACTTGACCAGAAATTTTTTCCAACATACGGTACTTTCACTTTGTCTAACCAATTATTTAGCTAATGAAAGGCTTAACGAATGGGAAATCATACGACCCACTAAAGTTATGTTTTTTTTTTTAATGGAACCAATCCAGTTTGATTTCATTTTTGGATTCTATGATAAATTATGAATCACATCTATAGAGGTCGTTTTTACTTATCTGCCGTCGTTTTTGATCTGTGGCGCTTTTTTTTACCAGAATTTCGAATTGCAGGGGTCCGTTTGAAAATTTGTACCTTCCAAATCATTGCACATAAATTAAAATGATTGACGCTATTTGATTCCTGAATGTTTGCCACATCTGTTGAGTGTTTACTCAACAACAGTTTTAAACATTACAAACTAAAAATGTCAAAAACTCATTTTTTTCACATGGCACCCCGTATTTATTATTGCATGGGTCGAAAGCTTTTTTAACAAACTTGTCTTTAGCGGAAAATTTGCTCTCAATTTAGTGATTTTAGGATAGCACCTTAGATTTTCACATTCGACCATACAAACCCTATACCGCTGAAAAGCTTGACATTTTTAGTTTTTTATGTTTAAAAAATCGTAGTAAAATATCCGTTTCCAGCAAGTGATCAAACAATTGAAGAAGCTATCAAAGCGAAAAAGATTGGCTATTGTACAATCGATCCCACTGAATATGCAGGCGAGAGTGATAAAAGAATTACATACAGTGTGGAAATTACTTATGGAATAATTTCAGTAATTTCAAAACTAATGACATTTGCCGAAAACGCTGAAACAGGTCAATTTTTCTTTTTAATAATGCTTATTTTAAGTTACTTCGCTTCTTCATGACGTCATCCATTTTTGAGCTATGACGTCATCACCAATTTTTTTAAATGACAACCCCCACTTTTTTCTTCTCTATCTCATAGACCTTCCTACTACCTAAACGATGAATGAAAAAAATTGGTACCTTACATGACAATTTTTTTGAGAAAATAACAAATTTTATTTCAAAAATTTAATTTAATTTTTTATGTACTTATTTTTTTTCTATGTGGTTATTTAAAATCGAGGGTTTACTTTAATAGACCAAACAATTTAGAAGATTTATGACAGAGAATTCGCGCTAAAATGGAACAAATCAGCCCTGACATTACTGAGCGCGGTGTACAGTGCCAAAAGTTGGCGGGGGATAATTTCAACATTTGCGTTACATTTTATTGTTAACCTTAGATGTTTGTTTGTTTCTGTTTAAGGTCAATTAAAATTTTTACATTAAAAATTAAATTAAATTCTTGAAGTAAAATTTGTCATTTTCTCAAAAAAATTGTCATCTAAGGTACCAATTTTTTTCATTAATTGTTTAGGTAGTAGTAAGGTCTATCAGAAAAAGAAGAAAAAAGTCAGTGTTGTCATTTAAAAAAAATGGTGATGACGTCATAACTCAAAAATGGATGACGTCATGAACAAGTGAAGCAACTTAAAATAAGCATCATGAGAAATAAAAATCGACCTGTTTCAGCGTTTTTGACAAATGTCATTAGTTTTGAAATTACTGAATTTATTCCATAAGTGGTTTCCACACTGTATATTGAAATCTACACAATCATCTTTATATGTATCAAGTGGAAGGCCAGTTACATATTACAAAGCGGAAACAGTGTTATTTTGTGGTCTACACAAAAAGATTTAAAGAATGGGATAGTCTAAAAAGATGATGACTTTTGGAGCAAATATATGGTACAACAATTACAAAATTTTTATCTGGGCGCTTTGTTACCTGAAATAAAAATTGATTCCAGGCGTACCAAAAATAGGCCTGTTAGATGCATATTAAAAAAGACCTATAATAGCAATGATTAATAACATGCAACTATTACTAAATTACGCGTATTCAGCATTAATTAAAGGCCAATTTATAGAAAAAGAATTAAATATTTAATTCGAATTAAATTTTAATGCGCAATTAACCGAGACTTCGATTGGTTGAATCTTATCACGTGTTCAGTTACTGGCCCTAAAACCTCTGTAATTTTTAGTATTTTATATTTTAAACCGGGTGTATTATGAAAAATATTTGGTGCTATATACACTATCGGACAAAAGTAGAGCAACAAAATTGTTGTTTCAATTGTAGCTAAAAAAAGTTTTAGAATTTGGTGATTTTTTTAACTAATTTTAATGAATTACCACCTCTTACGTTGAGTAATGCATCAGACAAAAATTGTACAATTTCTGCATAGTTTGGCTTCAAAAATGTTAATATTAAAAATTAATGAAAAAACCATTGCGACAAAAGTAGAGCAACACTTCTATACAAAACGATTTTATTTAACTTATCGAAAACAACAATTAAAAAGAACATTAAAAAATAACAATTATCTATAGTACTACTCTAATAATTAATGGAATATCCATTATTATTTATAATCGCTCTACAGCGCCGTGGCATTGAGGAAATCAAATTTTGAATGGTATTGTCTGGAAGGTTTGCCCAAACTTCATTAATTTTTTCAAGCAATGCCTGTGTATTAGGAAACCGAGTTGTGCGAATTCGACGTTCTACCTCGTCCCATAAGTTTTCGATCGGGTTGAGATCTGGAGACTGTGCTGGCCACTGCAAAATCTCAACATTGTTATTCTGAAACCATTCCTGAACAAGTCGCGCCGTGTGTTTAGGGTCGTTATCATGTTGAAACACGAACCGCAAAGGCATTTCCCATTCTGCATATGGTAGCATTACATTTTGCAGAATGTCCCGATAAACAAATCTGTCCATGATTTCCTCAATACGGTGCAAGGGACCTACTCCATTCCACGAAAAATAGCCCCATAAGAAAACACTCCCCCCTCCATGTTTAATTGTAGGCGTAACGTACTTGGGATTGAATCTGGTGTTAACTGGTCGTCTTACACGTTTCATTCCGTCAGAATTGTACATTTTATAGCGAGTTTCATCGCTAAATAAGACTTTTTTCCAATCGTGTATGGTCCAGTTAATATGCTCTCGTGCAAATGCAAGTCTAGCTAATCTGTTTCTTCTAGAAACAAGGGGTTTTTTCGCTGGACGTCGACTAAACAATTTTGCTTGTACTAATCTTCGTTGAATTGTTCTTGGACTAACCAGAATTTCCGGAATTTCTGCAATAATTCGTGGTGCAGATAACCATGGATCATTTTGAGACATTCTTTTAATCCGTCTATCCATTAAAATAGTAGTTTTTCTGGGTCTTCCTCATTTTGGAATTTTGTCTAAGTGTCCTCGTTTGTTGTACGTAGAAATTATTTTTGACACGCTGTATTTCGGCAAAAGAAACTGTTTCGAAATAGCAGACTGTTTCTTTCTTTCTAAATGGGCATTTATTACCATCTGCTTTAATTCTTTGCAGATAGGGATGCCTCGTGGCATGACTAAAATTATGTGGAAATAACTAACAATAATAAATTGGAATATTTTAGTTCTTACTTCAAGGAAAGACTTTTATTTTACGAAAAATTCAAAGTGTTGCTTTACTTTTGTCGCATAAACGGCGTGCACTTTCGACGATAAAATTTTTTAAATTGCTTTGTGTTAATATTATAAACGATTAGTTGTCACAGGCGACAGCCGCCTACTTGGGATTAAAAAAGTAATTAGAATTTGTTTGTATTTCTGCCATTTAAATATAAAATATTGCATTTTTTCCTTTTCTTTTTTGAAGTTGCTTTACTTTTGTCCGATAGTGTATACCGGGTGATTCAGTTTGGTATTCGCGGCCCTACATCTTTTTTGTTTTAAGAAAAAAGTATAGCAAACCATATATATTTGTAAATCGCTTGTGAAACTACAATAGATGATGTTATCAAATCTTCTCTACGATGACATATGTCAAAGTTAAGACAGTCAACTTTTTTTTTTTAAATAGTACACTATACATTTCTTAGCCTATTCTTGTAAACCTTTTTTTTCTACATTTGAATGTGTAAAAAAAGTTGACACTTACATCAGAAAAAAATCGAGAAAAATAATAAAATATGATTTAATTTATTCGAAAGCGTTATTTTCTAAAAAGAGCTAGTAAGTCAAACATTTGTAAATTCGCATTATGTTGGTTCCCTGCATGTCACTATTTACAAGACAACCACGTAGCCAAAAAATAAAATGATTTGACTGTGTTTGTTTTCAAGCCTCGGCTGCGCCTCGGCCAGAAAACTGAGACTCAGACGAAATACCAAACCCATACTGAATTTACTATGCTAAATTCGCGTTCTGTTGGTTCCCTGCATCTCACTATTTTAAGAATTACATAGCCAAAAAATAAAATTATTTGACATCCTGAATTTATTTTATTCGAATATTATAATTTACACTTATTCGAATTTTACATAGTCAGCTATTCAAATATTCGAATAATTCGAATACGATTCCCAAGACTCATGAGTCATGACTGTCATTCATGCACTATCAAAATTCAACTACATATTTTCATCGTGTATGCATTCAAAGCGGTATAGTCAGGAAGAAGTTAGGTTTTAAAGCCAGATGTTATATCATAGTTAGTTATTTAAATGTAGGTTATAACATAACTATTTATTTAAATGTAGGTACTTTAATAATTGACGCTATTAATGTCAAAATTCAATTGTTTCCATGGCTAACTAGCTCTTTTTAGAAAATAACACTTTCGAATAAATTAAATCATATTTTATTTTTTTTCTCGATTTTTTCCTATTGCAAGTGTCAACTTTTTTTACACATTCAAATGTAGAAAAAAAAGCTTTACAAGAATAGACTAAGAAATGTATAATGTACTATTTAAATACCGATCTGAATCACCCGGTATATTCGTATGAAGAAAAATTGAAAATCGTTAATGTGTTTCATGATTTCTTACCATTTTTAGGTAAAGCAGATATTGAAACGAGGAAACACACATTGATGTATATCAAATTTTTATCAACACTTCACCAACAAACACTTGTCTGCCAGCAAGAGCAATGTTAATATAAGTAGCAAAAAAGGACAACGCAGCATAATGGCTTTTTATACGTCTGGTCCAAGTGAAAATCAACCCACTGACAATAATTCTGCAAGTACACCGACTGGTTCAACAATTACTATGACAAACACATCCCAAGAAAATGATCATTCTTCTATATCAACGTCGGATTCTGAAGACCGTCTTGAAAACTTGAAAAAAGTATCTAAAAGAAGTGTACATGTTATATCGGAATCAGAAGAGGATATAAGTGAAAACTCGAATGAACAAGACATTGGGGAAGGCTCACTTAAAGAACAAAATGTTCAAGAAAAATTACAAGATTTTCAAAATAGCAGAATCGCAGGAACGAGGGACGGCGATTCTGCTAATTTGGCTGCTAGGGAAAAAAGTAAAAAATGGTCCCTCGCAAAATATTCCAGACAAGCGAAAAAACGAAGGGCGAGAGAGAAATCTTTAGATCATCGACAACTTTTAATCACCCACTTTTACAAGCCACTACAGGATATAGAAAAACTATTGGAAGAAAATAGTCTATTGAGGCAAATGATCAATGAAAAAATGGAAAAATTACATTATGCCGATACCAATAAAAAAGTAACCAGTTTACCGAATTTTCTGAAATCTCTAGGTAAATCTGCATTGTCCAATACTTCTAAAACTCCCAAAGGTAATCGATTTGATGACAGGTTGAAACAGTTTAGTGTATATTTATTTATTGTTGGTGGTCGTATGCTTTATGAAACATTCGTCTCTGGCAAATTCCTCGAATGCAGTTGCTCGAAATCAAATGCTCGAAAATGAAATTGCTCGATTGTAACTTTTCTCGAAATACAAGTTCCTCGAACTGCAATTTCTCGAAAATGTTTTGCTCGAATTTATATGGTCGAAAATGTGTAATTGGAGTGAAATTAGTAATTAGTAATTACGGACTAGTCGTAATAATGACATTAATGCCTTCAAGAATTACTTCGAAGCCATTTTTTTTTTGTATAAGCGACTTTTCAAACTCTTTCTCGATTCTGTTATAATGCACTTACTAACCTTATATCCCAATTGCATATTGCATAAACTTATTGTTTTATAAAAAAAAAACTGTTGTGGCCTTGGAGAAAATAATGGAATCTCAAATGCCGGCACCCGGAGATCTGTAACGGCCTTACCGCCTTGCCGCAATTACAAATCCCACATCATAAATAAAACCAGTCTTCAGATTTTTAATATCGTTTGATTTAAAATCTAATTCATATTTTTTTTTCGGTAATTTCGTTTATAAATTTTAGAATATCAGTATAAAAATCAGAAGTTAAAAATTTTGTGTAAAACAGTTTTTTTCTAATTTATTAAATGCAATACGGATGTGGCCTTTGTAATAACAATTACCGCATTATCCTGTGTATGATAATTACTTTCGAGCAAAACATTTTCGAGGAACTTGCAATTCGAGCAAAGTCATATTCGAGCAATTGACTTTCGAGCAGCTGATTTCGAGCAATTCGTCTTCGAGCAATTGCATTTGCCTAGATTCTGAAATATTATATGCAAACATGAAGGGTGCGATACCTTCTGTCACAACTTTGGTCCGTTTTATCAACCGATCAAATATCGAAGAAGGAACTTTGAGGTTTGCAGATTGAGAGAATTTCTGGACAGTCGATCATAACCAAAAGAGGTGTGGATCAGTGAAGACGCCACCAAAATCACTGGTAAAATTGAATACAATTCGAAAAATAATACTGTTGTTGGATTTGTAAGTCCGCAAGGAAACGGCTTACCAAAAACAAATTTTTTTGAAGCAACTTCTGCTCAAAAAATACAAGATTTTTTTCGAAACCAAAAGAGAGCAGATTACGCATACGTGGTAATGGCTCAGTGTTCAGTAGATGGTTGTCCTTCATTTTGCCTAAATATTTTTGGAGCAGATAATTGTTTTACACACGAAGATGTGCTTAGCAGGTGGAACAGGATAAAAATGGAAGCAACCAAAAACGGTATCAAAATTTTAGGATTTTCTTCAGACGGGGACACGATGCTGTTAAAAGCGACGAGAATTTCTTCTAAACTGTTCAGTACTTCAACAGATCACTGTCAATGGCCTTGGTTTCATTTACCTTTCGATTCAGGTGACAACTGTATACAAGATACTGTACATATCGGTACCAAATTGAAAACTCGACTTACAAACTCAAAAATTTCCATCAAAATCGGAAAATATGTGGCTACATCCTTGCACTTGCAAACTCTTATACAGACTGTAACTAAAGATCAGCATCTTCTGACAATGGGAGATATACAATCAGAAGATAAAACGAATTTTAGTGCAGTGGAAAAAATAACAGCTTTATCTGTGTCACAGTTGTTAAATGACCATGTGGAAGATAGCAAAGGTACAGTAATTTATCCGAAAATGTTACGATCAGTTCTTCAAGCCTTTTTGAACAAGACTTTACAACCACAACGAAGGGTATATCTTATGTGGTACTCTGTATTTTTCTTAAGGATTTGGAGAAACCGGCTAAAGGAATCTCACACATTCAGTGTGACTAAAAACTTTATAAGTTTGAATACCTACCTCTGTATTGAATTAAACGCCCATTGTTCAGTTTACCTGAACTTGGCTTGAGGCGTCGGCCATCTGCCACCCTACCCCCCGCGTTCGCAGTTATATTGTTAACATTATTAGAATGAATGTAATTTGTAAATTTTAAATTTGCCGCGTAAACTGTGTCAATTGTTAACCTAGAAAAGTCACTCTGCGGCATTCGTATCATGTTAGTGTGTGTGTACACGTGTTGTCTCGTCGTTTTGTTATCGTCCAATCTGTACAACCAACAACAATAAAAATCTCCCATTATTATCGGTAATCCACAAATATTTATCGATCCCGGACCCCGATCTCAACAGGTTACGGGCCCAGAAACGTCCAGCGATAAATATTTTTGATCCGTTCTTGCCGCATTGCGAAAAATTTTCCGCCTCGTGCAAAAGGGAAAAAAATCTGTGCATCGCATCATGGAGAACGAGTTAATCCGTATACCGAAGCTGAAGGGGATCGAGAATTGGGCCGTCTGGAAGTTTCAAACTCGAGTAATACTGCAATCAAGTGATGCTTGGAGTATTGTCGATGGCAGTTCAGCAATCCCTGTTCAGGGTCAGACCATCGACGAGACGACCTTCAACCGCACTCTGGCAGCCTGGAAGAAAAATGACAGCATCGCCCAAAGAATCATCGCCACCACCGTCGAAGAGAAACCTCTCCTGCACATTCTCAACTGCAAAGCTGCGAAAGACATGTGGGACAAACTCATTCAAGTATATGAGCAAAAATCTGAAACGAGCATTCACATGCTGATGCAACAGTGGTATAACCTTCAGATGAAATCTGACGACGATATCGCCATCTATGTTGCCCGACTCGAGGATTTGGCTCATCGGCTGGAAATTATGGGTGAGAAAATTCCTGATCAGATGCTTATCACCAAATTATTAATGACCTTACCACCGACATACAAGTACTTTATCAGTGCGTGGGAGTCAACGTCCAGTGATCAGAGAACTCTTGCCAATCTGATATCTCGCCTTACTGCTGAAGAATCTAGAATGAGTACAGAAAATCCAGAGAATGTAGCTTTCGCATCCACCAAGGTCAACTGGAACAAACCGGTACTCAAGGGTACCTGCAACTACTGTAAAAAACCCGGGCATTGGATTCGAGATTGCAAGAAAAGGAAAGCAGCCAACGAGAGGAAAGCAGCAGCACATCATGACGGTCGGAATGAAGCACTCATCGGGGAAGCCCTCTCAACCGTGCAGGACAGTGAGAAATCATCAGAAATTTGGTATTTGGACTCCGGAGCGACAGATCATATGTCAAATCAACGCAGATGGTTCCAGAATTTCAAGCATTACCAAGAACCAAAATTTGTCCGAATTGGCAATGGAAAATTGATTCCTGCAATCGGATCTGGAAATATTGATATACTTGCTTATAATGGAGAAAGTTGGATTCCCAAATTTCTCTCAGATGTTTTGTATGTGCCCGATCTGACTTATAACCTCTTTTCCTTAGGTGCCACACTTGATAAAGGCATACAGTACCAATCAGATGATCGCACATGCAGGTTATTTAAAGGAGGAAATGTCGTTGCAGTGGGAGAGAGAAGAAATAAATTGTTTGAGATGAAATTTCGCAGCAGAATCAGCAATCCGGAATCTCAAACAAATGCAGCAGCATCAGTGGACTCTCTTCAGACCTGGCACAACAGACTGGCACATCAACATGCAGGGCAAGTAAAGAAAATACTCAGAAAGTCGCAAACACCTTTTGATGATCAAGATTTTCTTTGCAAAAGTTGTATTTTTGGGAAAATGCACAGACTTCCTTTTCCAAAAAGCATTTCAAAGTCTTCAAGAGTGGGAGAATTAATACACATGGATTTATGTGGACCCTTGCAGGAAAAATCTTTAGGAGGAGCTCGCTACTTTTTGCTGTTGAAGGATGATTTTTCACATTGGAGAACCTTATATTTCATCAAGCAAAAATCCGATACGTGTAAAAATCTTGAAGATTTTATAAAGAAGACTGAAAAACATTTGCCAAAGGGTTTAAAAATTCTAAGATCCGACAATGGTTTAGAATTTATAAACGCAGAAATCAGGAACATCACTCAACGTTACGGCATAATTCACCAGAAAACTGTGTCCTATACTCCAGAGCAAAATGGAGCAGCCGAACGGGAAAATCGTACAATTGTGGAGCTCGCCAGGACGCTTCTTCAGGACAGTGGACTTCCGATGAATCTGTGGGCAGAAGCAGTCAACTTTGCGACTTACAATTTGAACTGGACAGGAACGAGCAGTCAGTCCAACGTTTTTCCGAGTGAGCTCTGGCTGAATAAAAAACCCGACGTGAAAACCTTCCATTTCTTTGGTGAAAAATGTTACACACACATTCCGAAAGAAAAGAGAAGAAAGTGGGATCCAAAAGCCGAAGAAGGTTATTTTGTGGGCTACGACTTGGACACGAAAGGATACAGAGTTTGGTTTCCATGCAAGAATCAAGTCAAAACTCATCGCGATATAGTCTTCGTGAATCAGAAATATCAAGATCACCAGAGGGACAACGACAAAGACGTAGTTGAAGTGATCGTAAATCATCCACATCAGGAGCCGGAACACGAAGAGCAGGAAGCGCCAGAAAATCAGAAATTAGCAGAAAGCGAATCAGAGATGTCCGATGAAGAAGAGGATGAATCAATTCACGATTCACTGCCAAAAACTCGAGAAGAGTCAGAACAGGAGCAAGATCCCGTGCAGCAAGACACATACAGTCTACGAGATCGTTCAAAAATCCGTAATCCGGAAAGATTTGCAAATATTTCGATTTTAAATGCTGAACCTGATTCATTTGAGGAAGCGACATCCAGCGGAAATGCCGAACAGTGGAAGCAAGCCATGGACGAAGAAATACAGTCGCTCAAGCAAAATCAAACATGGACGTTAGTCGAACCTCCGAAAAATCAGCAAGTCATCGATAACAGATGGGTCTACAAAATTAAAAGAAATGAGGACGGCAGCGTGCAGAAGTACAAGGCAAGATTAGTTGCTCGAGGCTTCAGACAAGTTGCAGGAGTTGATTACAATGAAACATTTAGTCCTGTAACCAAATTTGATTCAATTCGAATGATTTTATGTGTTGCAGCATCAGAGAAATTGATTCTTAGGCAGTTTGACGTAAAAACTGCATTCTTGTACGGAAATATAGATGAAATTCTATATATGCAGCAACCAGATGGGTACCAGGATGGAACCAAGAGAGTATGCAAGCTGAACAGGAGTCTGTATGGTTTGAAGCAAGCCTCCAGGTGTTGGAACCAACGTTTCACATCAGTACTCAGCAGACTCGGATTACATCCCACAAATGCAGACGCTTGCGTTTTTACCAACGGGGATCCGAAAAATCAGCTGATCCTTGCTATACACATCGATGATGTGTATAGCTAGTCAATTTTTAGAAAATCCACGAAAAATCCACTGGAAGGCAGCGAAGAGAATTGTCAAATACTTAAAAGGCACGATTAATCATGGACTTTATTTTCCAGTGAAGCAAGAGGGGCATGTCTATGCGTTCAGTGACGCCGACTACGCTGGAGACGTAACATCACGAAAATCCACAACTGGAATTGTTGTAAAACTGGGCACAGCAATCATCGCGTGGAAATCTACGAGACAGAAAATCGTTGCGTTGTCAACAACTGAAGCAGAATACGTCGCAGCCTGTCAAACTGTCAAAGAGCTAATCTGGCTAAAGCTTTTACTTTCAGAGCTCGCTATTTTTGAGAACTTCAAGGCCACGTTGCACGTAGATAACGAGAGTGCGATCAAGCTCATCAAAAATCCCGAGTTTCATCAACGAAGTAAACACATCGACGTGCGTTACCATTTTATAAGAGACAAGTACACCATGGGCGAATTCAACCTGGTTCACGTATCGTCAAAGCAGCAGTAGGCTGATATCCTCACGAAGCCGTTGCCCAGAGTTGGATTCGAAGAGCAAAGGAGGATGTTGAACGTTCGGGACATAAAGGACATCGACGAACATCACCTCCAGACCGCCGGATCATCCTAATTTATTGTTGTTTGCTATGTAAAGACATGTACAAATTTTTTCATTTAGTGGGAGTGTTAACATTATTAGAATGAATGTAATTTGTAAATTTTAAATTTGCCGCGTAAACTGTGTCAATTGTTAACCTAGAAAAGTCACTCTGCGGCATTCGTATCATGTTAGTGTGTGTGTACACGTGTTGTCTCGTCGTTTTGTTATCGTCCAATCTGTACAACCAACAACAATAAAAATCTCCCATTATTATCGGTAATCCACAAATATTTATCGATCCCGGACCCCGATCTCAACATATATAATAGTGGTAGTTTTAGAATAAGTTTCACTTGCAATTCAGAGCTTGACATCAGAGCAAGCGTAAGTCATTTTTGTACACTTACAATTCAAAGCTTGACAGTAGATCAAGTGTAAAGTGTAAGTCATTCATGTATGCGAGAGATCGGCAAACATCTAGTGTGTGTCTCAATAAATCATAGAATAATTATTCGCCTTTGATTCACGCGCAACACCCATGCTTTAATCAAAATGTTACGGAAATATCGAAATGGTGATGTAAGCTCAGATACACAATTTACAACCTGGTTGTTTAGTTCACAACCTTGTGAACAAATATTCAGAGCCACGCGTTCCTTAACATCAACTTTTTACACTATAGTAAATTTTAGTCTTAAAGATATATTAAACCGATAAAATAAAATAAAAATCATTGTAAATATAACAAATGATCTAAAAAAACATTCGTTTTTCCGAGAGAAAAAACATCTAAATCTTGAAGTTTTGACGAAAATTTTGCTGTTCTCGACAATGACTTACTCTGTGATACAGAAATTGAAGAAATTTGTATGACTGCAATGCAAGAAGCCAAAGACGATTGCAAGATTCTTGGAATGGACATAACGGACGGAGATGATTTTTGGAAAAAAGTAATGATTTTCCAATGGCCATACTAATACAGAAAAATATGGTGACACTTCGGGTGACGTAGATCTTATGAATCAAATTGATACTCATGTATGTCAAACAATTGAATCAGATAACACCTTAGAAAATGATGTACTCCTAGAACTTGATGGAATAACTGACGACGAAAGTGACGTTGATCAAAGTTCAGTACAAAATATAACATTAGAAAATTTCACAGAGTTAAATCTACATGAGTATAAAATAGACGGTGAAATAGATTCTAAAAGCCCTTACGTAAAAATACAAATCGAGGACAACATCAAAATAGTCAAAAAATCGGCACCTTGTTGGTTGATCAATGAAAAGATTGGAAGGTGAGTTGTTAACGAATTCATAACAATTTCTCTTTTTATATGAACAAATTATTATTTTAGGTTAAGTGCATATAGACTTTTACGAGTCAGAGCTACTGCGGGACCTTCAAGCAGCAAGCAGCAAAAATCACACTGTAGTTTTAATGTCATCCCTTGCTTAGAACTTTATTATGCCGTTTACTATTCAGAAAACTGGTACATTGGACGAATAATACAAATAGTGTCAGACAATCCCGAGGACAATCAGTATAAATTTAAATTTTTAAAATTTTCTCTTCACAATTTCATATGGCCGAGGGTCGATGATATTCAAGTTGTCGAAAAAGATTATATTTTTTATGATCCAATAACGATGATTGGTTTAGGTACGATGACAATTAGTGAAAATGATCGACAAAAAATAATAACCAAATGTAAAGAACTTAAAAGATTATTTCAGTAATTTTCAAATTAAGTTGTTTACCTTTTAGTTTATCTAATTTAATGTTTTGAATGTTTTTTTTTCTTTCATGTTTATTTCGAAGTTTATTTTTTTTTAAATAAAGTGTTCAGTTTGTTCTCGAGCTTGTTATAAACTTAGTTCTTATTGATGTACCTGCTCCTTCAAAAAATAAGGGCTAATGTCCAATTACACTTGCAAATATTCCAGTTTGAAACTAAAAAAAAAAACCCTTCTAATATTCTCAGTTGTACACATGAATGAAAAAAAATCGAGATTGAAGTGATTCACGACCATTTTCGAGTTGTTTTTTTTGCGGTGTCGCTTACAGATTTAACAGGTAGTTATGAGACAATACAGGATAGTCTATTTGTCGTTATTCAAATCCAATTAAGACATTTTTTATAGACTTTAAATGCGTATAGTACATTGTTACAAATTTCACTAGAATTACCACATTTATCACATTTCAACTATTTGCAGTCATTTACCACACTCACCAAATACTTACCACATTTACCAGACATTTACAACACTTACCAGACATTTACCACATTTACCAGACATTTGCCACATTTTATTATTATTATTGAATAAGTCAACTAACAGACTACTGTCCAAATAAAAGTTGACTAAAACAAGAAAAACATGAACAGAATTCAGTAACAGTCAGCTACAATTATTACTACTGTCCCATGTCGGGAGATAATACTGAATGAAGTGTTCATCAAGCAAGCCGATGCAATCGATCTAAATTACACATTATAACAACCAATATACTCGGAAGTGGCATAGTATGAAGATCACAAATATCGTTAAAACAGTTAAAGATGGAACACATCCTGAACGAAGGAGAATTATTAAGAATATTTGTATTAGCTCTAGGAACATAGAAATATCTATGTGATCTTGATGAAATCTGAGGGACACTGATGAACAGACCATTCAAAAGAGTGGAGCAGTCTACTTTATTATGGAATAATTTAAAGAGAAAGGTCACCGTATCAAGTACCCGTCTAATTTTGAGGGGAGTAAAATTAAACCTGGAACACAAGAAATCATAATCAACACCAACGGGCGGATAAGTTCCGTCTTCCTTAAAGGAGAGATACTTTAGAAATTTACGTTGTACAAATTCGATAGAGTTAGTATATGTCACAGAATACGGAGACCATATTATAGAACCATATTCCAAACGAGATCTTACATGCGAGAAATACAACGTAGTTAAGCATTTCTCGGAACGAAACTCATTGCAAGATCTAAATAAAAATCCGAGAAGTTTCAACGATGCAGCAACAACAGAGCTAATATGCACATCAAAAACCAGCCTGGAATCAAACCAAATACCGAGGTCCTTGGTGGAAGAACGACTAGACAAAGTATGGTTGTCTATCTTGTAATCCTTGTAATCAAATCGACAAATGTCATGCTTACGCGAATACGAAACAGAAATGCACTTGTCCTTATTCAGAAGTAATTTGTTTCTGGATCACCAATCGGACAGCAAGTCAACATTCGATTGTAGTTCTATACAGTCATGCATGTTATGTATTCTCGAATATAACTTTAAGTCATCAGCATATAAAAGGGAATCAACGGTAAACAACTCATTAATGTCATTTACATTTACCAGACATTTCAACCTGATGTACACCACATTTACCAAGTGATCTACCCCTCGATTATACACATGAATTTAGCTGTTAAATTCAATTTATTAAAGAATATACAACCACATTATAGTTATACACCAGAAAGTTGTTTGGAAAATGATAATTACAAATTATATTTTGATCGAACAGTTTTAACTGACAATCATATTAAACATAACAGACCCGACATTATTATTTTAAATAAACAACAAAAGAAAGCATATCTTTTAGATATAGCTGTTCCAAATTCACATAATATAACACAAAAATTAATAAATATTTAGAGCTATCAATGAGAAATCTTTGGTGTTTAGAAAAAATTTCGATTTTACCACTTATAATTTCAGCAACGGGAATAGTACCACAATCTCTTTTTAAAAATTTAAAAAATCTGGATTTAGGTAACACATTGGCAGTTGAAATTCAAAAAGATATATTATTATACTCATGTCACATCGTAAGGAAGTTCGTTAACATTGACACAGAACATAATAAAACACAACAAATTCAAAAACAATGCCCGTAGAAAAAATGAAATTGTTAGAACAAATAGGTTACAGGATTCAACATAATAGTTGAAGAAGTGGGGCTATTAGCTATTACTGCTAAACAATAATTGTTATGTACCTACATACAGTGCGCTCGTAAAGTTCGGAATAAATTCGATAAAACTGTAAGTATTAATTTCTGAGAAAAATCCTCGAAGAGGGCAACTTTGTTTTTAAAAAGTGCGTATTCCTCAGTACTTTACTTATGTTGACAGCTTGTCATCTCCTAATTATGACGTCATTAAGAATTTTTTTAAATGACAACATCCACTTTTTTCTTCTTAAAACTAGCTAAACGATGAATGAAAAAAATTGATACCTTACATAACAATTTTTTTGAGAAAATGACAAATTTTACTTTAAAAATTTAATTTAGATAGTGACAAGTACCTAAAAATAAATCAAAGCCGACTATACTAGTAATTTCATTTTTTTTTCTAATTAAATTTAGCAGAATTTACAACTGTAACTAAAATAATTGTGTAACACAATCTATTGGTACTAATAAGTAATAACTTGTATTTTGTAACTTGTAAATTCTTAAATTTTGTGCAACAGGCCCCTGGACTTGAAAATAACCAACTCTGGGTACGACTCCCAATGAAGATTCAAAATTTTCCTGAAAGAAATTGATTGTGTGTTTTATGTATGGACGCAAATTTATTTTATAAAGTGGGACAAGATAAAATTGTTGGAATTGTGAGTGCTACATCTAGTGGAGGATGTGTACAAGAAGTACAGAGTAGTTCTGTTCTATTAATTAAAGGAATTTTTTCAAAATGGAGCCAGCCACCACTATATCAATTTTCACATTCTTCTTGTGCTAGTGAAATACTGGAAATGCTTCTCAAGGGAACTGTCCTAAAGTTGAAAAGGATTGGTATTACTGTATGTGTCTTAATTTGTGCCATGGGTTCCAACAATATGGAAGTAGTACGACATTTGGGAATCACTCCGACTACACCTTATTTTGTTATTGAAAATATGAAAGTTATGTCGCGCGTTCAAATGAAATCCTAGGCTGGGAAGGCGTTGGAAACCGTCAATTGTTGTGCTTTTTTAAAGCGTAGATTAATTGGAGCATATTGACAGCTAACCTCAAATTTAGAGCCAAAATTTTTTTCTTTTTTTTCTTTCTTTGCAATGTTTTACATCAAAAATAGAATAACGTAACGATTCCTATTCTCGAAGCAAATATCTAAGGGCACCCTATGCTGAAAACAAACATGTTCAATTATGTCCCGATTAAACATAAACAAATCTCATTCGTGTCAAACGGCGGGAAATTCAAACTTTACACTGTTCTAAACGGTTTAATTTTTCCAACGCCTACTCAGCCCAGGATTTTATTTGAACGCCCGATATTAATGTAAGAAATAATCTTCTTAAATATAATTTTATGTATGAGAAGGTGATTTCATGGCAACATATTGTTGATTTTTATAAATATGTATGACAAAAACTATCTGTTGCGAGGTGCACCGAAACTCACAGATGCGCATAATGCTATTTCCCACCAATTTTGATAAAATGAAGGTGAAATTAGCCTTACAACTTTTCAATCAACAGTAGCACATAATTTAAATATGTACGTCAGATTTGGCTATTTAGATGCAGCAGCAGTTTGGACTGCTAGTTTTGTGGAACGAATGGATAATTTATTCGACGTTTTAAATTCAGCAAACACAAACCACCCGAAAAAATATAATGTGGCATTTAAAGCCGAATAATACCAAGTAGATTCTTTAAAAGACTGCTGCTTATTTTTGAAGTGAAACTTTTTATGGGAGGGTTTTGACATTCTGATCGGCAACCTTTTTGTGTGACGAAAAGTGGTGGGGGTAAACACTGTCGGGTCGAGTGGGAGCAGTGTCTCGCACAACATTTGCGCCAATATTTCCATCTCACTTAATTTGGATGTAAGTTAATCTGTTTGACACGACACAAACATCCCTTAAAATTGTGTATACTTCTGTCTTTGTCACACTCACGGCATTTATCGATAATGTCCTGTTTTAATTTGGTGGCTTAAAAATGAACAATGAGTTACGCATTTCGATATTGTTTAGTGTTATCGTTGTTTATAATTTATTTTCTTCATTAAAATATACAATTTTGTTGTGAATATGCTATTTAAAAATGATTGATGAATAATTACAATGTTTCCCTGTAATACAAAAGTTTCACTTCTATTGTGCGTCTTTACGACACACTCTGTTTTTTTTTTTAATGTTAAGGGGCTCTCTGGCCACTCTGATTGCACATCAAAGATAAAATGCTTTAAAGGTTTCCAAGTTACAATTAATTAATGGTTTCCTACACTTGTGGAATTTATTACAAGAAAATGAAAATATTCAACATATCTTTACCAGGAGATTAAACCAAGACACTTTGGAAAATTTATTTGGGTCCATACGGCAGCAACATGGAAATTGCATTAATCCGACCCCAATTTAGTTCGAAAGAACGTTTTGCTACTGAATTAAAAATAGTACATAACCTTTATAAGGTACTTATAGATATAAAATTTGAACATCCCTGCAAAAGTTTTTCAAACAAATATTTAATTTGTTTATTTATAAGACTTCGAGTCTTTTATACTTTAAAATTTATAAATAGGAACTACAAGAATACGCCCGGAAGCAACAAATTAATTATATGCAGGCATCAATAAATTATAGTTTTAAATGAATTGGTATTTTATTACCTCCTTTACATACAAAAAAAGCATACCAGATTTGACATGTGATAACAATCCATTATAGTTGAACACATTTCTTTTAATATTCAGATAAATTATTGTTATTATTATTATTATTACGCAAAATAGAAGCTGAGACCGAAGTCTATTTAGCTCCCAGATCAAAACGGAAAAGTAAATAACTATTTCCGTAATTTCAATTTCAATTGATCGCATCTGCTTCGTCATCGAAAATGTGCATCAAGTTTGTTTTTAAAAATGTTGGGGTTGGATGCCTTTACAATTTCGTCACTCAAGGCGTTCCAGTCGCTAAAAACCCGATTCGGAAGAAAATGGCTTCTTACACTTGTCTTAAAATTTTGAATTTTCAGTTTAAGTCGATGGCCGCGCAAATGGATGTTTGTGTTGAATTCAAATAAATTAAGTCATTCGTCAGATTCATTGTTGGTCAATATTTTATAGGTCCACATGAGATCACCCCGTCTTCTGCGGTGTTGAAGAGTTGGCAAGTCTCACATTTGCAGTCTAGTTGCGTATGGAATCGATCAAAGTCCGGCGACTCGTTTAGTAGCCCTTCTTTGAATTCTCTCAAAGGTGTCAATATCACGTTGTAAGTGAGGGGACCATATCACATTCGCATATTCTAGCAGACTACGTATATAGACTTTATATAAGTTTCAAAATCAAGACGACCAAAAACCTTGAACATTAAATAACTAGATCTGTTGGCACGTTTTGTTATGAAACATATATATTATAAACATGGTCGGACCACGACAAATTCTGGTTCACAATCACACCCAGATCATTATGGGACTCAATCTCTTTCACATTTTTATTATTAATAACGTACGCGAGATGCGGGTTTTTCTTACCGAAATGCAAGACCTCACACTTTTCAACGTTTAGCTGAATCAACCAGTCACGACACCAATGGGAGATCTTTACCAAATTATGCATGCATTTTTAATAATGCAAATTTTTGCAGTCTTTTTAACTTGAAAAAATGAAAAGGACGGGCCTGTCAATTTAAACATTTTCCTGAATACGTCTCTGCTTTCTATTCTCACAAAATGGCGCAAGGTAAAATTTTTACACTCACAAAGTTCAAAGGTGCCGACGCGAGTGAAACTTCTGGTTTCGATATTCTGTGACACTAGCGTCTAAAACGCAACCTAGTCCTGATTTTCTGCGCATGCCTCGCTGTCAGCTGATGATAATAATAATAATTTGACACAAAATCAAGTTCCTGTTTCAAGAAAATGAATATGTACAAATACAAACAGTAAGTAAAGTTTGAAAGTTTTGTTGAGTGTAATATAAAATGCATTTGTCTTTCGTTATAGAACTGTTTCGGTATAGGTTTGCACACTGTGCGCCACAAAATCTGCAAATAAGTCCAACATAAATACATAGATATATGAAAAAAATGTATGGAATTGAAACAACTTCAAAAAGCCATGTCTAAAGTGTCCTTTATGCGCCTAAGAATTGCAAATTATGACTTACTTGATAGGTATCTTCTGCCAAATCATAAGGTGGTGTCTAAATATCAACATCTCAAATTCGGTTCTAAAAAGAAATTTGAAGAATGGAAATTAGATTTCGAGAAAAATAAGTCATCGTTTCGATTTTATGATTCAAAAAAATGGAATAGTTAAAAAGATGCTAACGTGACCAAATATATTTGTCATCGATTTGGAATTTACGGTACACAACAAAAAACTTTAATGCCTCAGAGAGGAACGAAATTGAAAGGAACCAATAAAATAGGTTGTCACTGTCCAGCACGTATGATCGTGAAGGAGGATGACATTGAAGTTAAAGTTGAAGTAATGGAAACCCACATAGGACATGAAGCAGAGGTTGGAATGCTTAGCCGTAAGAAATCGTAAAGAGCAACAATAGCAGAGAAACTATTCCAGGGGATAGCCAATCGTCGAATTTTGGAAGATATTAGAAAAACATTTAATGCAGATGACAGATTTAATTATCCAACAAATCGTGACATTCACAATATAAAAAAGGCTTTTAATGTGCAATCTGACGTAATATTTCATAGTGACGATGATAACAGCGTTAGGATATTACATAGTTAAAAAATTTCAAGAGTCTGATCAAAATCCTATTTTGGCTTATAAACCTTATGGACTACGACAACAGGATTGGGAGATTAAAATTGTTACCACTTGAAAAGAGACGAAAGCGCGGCGATTTAATATTGACATTTAAAGTTTTTAACATCGCAAAATAGAGTTCCCTGCAAAAATTGTTCAGGCTAACTGACAATCCACATTTGAGTGGTCACAAATTCAAACTGAAAATGCCATGCTACACCAACAACGTCAGGCGCAATTTTTGAAGTGAAACTTTCTATGGTGTAAATAATAAAGACAATGAACCAGCAACTAGCACCTCGGCTCAGCCACCTCCTCTTGCACCTATCAGTGATAATTTACAATATTCTGATTTCCCTGTAATACAAAAGTTTCACTTCTATCGTGCGTCTTTCCGACACCCTCTCTTTTTTTTTCCAAATAGAGTGTTTGCTGCTTGGAATGAACTTACTGAAGAAACTGTAAGCGCGGTCAGTTTAAGGGAGTTGGTTGCGGCTTCATTCCGACTGTAATTTCTCTGCACAGTAACATTCCTAAACGTCATATCAACCTATTCTGTTGTCGCCCAACCAGACATGCATAAAAAAAAGGATGCAAGATAGACCAAACATTATTTTTTTTGTTTTGGGATTACTCAATCATTAATAAACTTAACAGTTAAATTTCTTGTTTAATACTTGAATAATGATCAATACTAAAGAAGAAAGTCCTTCAAAAGAAAAAAAAATCTCATCTGCTAACAGGTCGATTACTTAATAACAATACCAGAATCAACCAAAATGTGGAACAATCAGTTATGAAATTACCTTTTTACAAAGCTGCATTGTATTATACAAACACATCTTTAAATATTTTTTGAGATAATGGAATGGTTTCTTTGTTTTTCCAAAATTCGTGATCGTGTGCACATTTAAACGAATTTTACATTTCTCTCGTACAAACCGTAATATGCAATAGTGTTCTCTCTTGGATTTTAAGACGGACGTATAGTCAACATGAGCTTTATTGAAAACGGTGTCGCATCTTTCCACTAAAAACTTCTTTGGTCAACTTTAGGCGCGAAACGACACAGGGCTGTACTCACAGAAGTCTGGGGTTCTGGCAAAGTGTTCTGGTGTTAGTGTCCATTGTGTTTTATTCTCACGTTTTTATTAGTTTACTTGCTTTAATAATAATGGGGAACTTGAAGAAGAACTGTATAAAAAAGTATCCTTCGGCTCATAGAAAAAATAGACGTTTAGCGCAAATAAAAGCAGTGAAAAGAACACAGTTGTGGTAAAATGATAAAATCATGTGTCTACATAAAGTCCTTGTGCATAATTATTTTTAGTGAAAACGTAGTTCGTACGAGTCCATCTGCAGCCTCTTCAGGCATCAATTTCGTGAGAAGTGATGTGTTGGAAAATAGGTTAATTTTGTTATTTGAAATAAGGTATGTTCAGTTATTTGTAATTTAAACATTTTAGAAACGGCGACTGCAGTACTACATACTAATCAAGATGAAATTGTAGGACGGCGAATAATTGATGTGAAATATTTTTTTGCTCAAATAATGTCGTTTAAACATTCCGGAAATAGTTGTAGCAATACAGACTTTTTTCTTCATAGAGAGAAAAAACGGATTATTCTCTGAATTTGATATGAAATGTGCCAAATGTGAGAACAGTTTGTCGTTTTCAACAGACGAAAAAGGTGGTGAAATTGAAAATATTAATTTAACATCTGCGTCAGCAATTATATCTGTTGGCGGAGGATACTCGCAACTGGCTGAAATAAATGCAACGTTAAATATCCCGTCCATGTCGCGGGCACTATATAAAAATGCGAAGATAAAATTCGTGAAACATATAGAGAATGTTTATCAGACGTGATCAGTGAAGCTGGAAAAGCTGAATATGAATTAGCAAAGTTTGAAGGAAAAGTCGATGCAAATGGGATTCCTCTCATATGTGTGGTTGCTGATAGTGCATGGTGTAAGAGGTCTTATAAAACAAATCCCCTTTAAAGTTTTATTTTTGCGTGGGAGCTAATAGATCATCACTGATCTCCGCTCCGCTCAATGTTAATAATAATAATAATAAAATCAAGAAATTGGCTAACAAAACTATTCTTTTGTTTTTATGAATGCAACACAACAGAGAATGTTGGAGAAGGAAGGAACGTCGACAACAACGCTCCGCGCAAAAGAAAAGGATGTACGCCTCGTACATTAGAAAACAGAAGAATACTGACAAATTGCTTTTGCAAAACTTGTGATACAAGACTGTGTATTCAGCATGCAGTTTTTACATGCCAAAAATGTTATGAAGCTAAAGATAATATCCAGGACGATGGCTCAGATTAAAATTAAACTTTGTTGCAGATATTACTTAATTTGGTAATTGTTCACTGTAACTACTTCTGGAATTTTCGCGTTTTTTCTGGCTAGACACCCTTAGGGTGTCCTCCTAGATCGTGTCCCAGCATTCAAACCTTGTGCAAATGCCTTTTTTTTCTCTCTTGTTGTGTTTCAAGGTCGCGTCAAGGTCGCGCCAAGTCTTAGTATAACTAAAGGGTAAGGAAAATTTTCATTTGCATAAGGTTTGACTGGTGGGAAACGATGTAGGAGGACGTCCTGAGGCTGTCTAGCCAGAAAAAACGAGAAAATTCCAGAAGTAGTTAAAGTGAACAATTACCCTTAATTTTTTCGTTAATAAGAGAGTAATTACTATTTTGTTTGCTGTTTAGAGAATAATTATATTTTAGAATTTTTATGTGTATTATTTCACTGTAATAAAGATATTTGCATCTTTATCGGTATCTACAAGTACTGCAGAAAGATCGTTTTCTACACTGCGTAGAATAAAAACCTATCTTAGGAACACCACGAGTGAAAATAAATTAAACGGTTTAGCAAATTTAAATATCCATCGAGAAATATCTGTTGAATAGCAAAGTTTTGTCAATTTTAACAGAAAAAGGACATCGCAGACTCAGTTTTGTTTTGTAAAATGTACGTAACTTACATTTATATACCGGATGAATTATAAAAAATCTTTGGTGCTGTAACTTCCTTATTTTTCATACGATTTTAATAAATGATATCTCAAACAAAATCGTTTTAAATGGGCTACAATTTGAATTAATCCAGTATTTGTTCTCGAGTTCTGTTTTTGACAGATGATAGCCAACTTTTTTTTTTCAAATTGCACTATTAACTTTTTTTGCTTAGTTTTATAGAGATTTTGATTTTGAATATGAAAATGTAAACAACCATGCTCATGCATAGAAACAAAAAGAAGACATTAAAAGATAATGTTTTTTTTTATCAGGCAGTCACTTTAAACTGTAATAAAAATGCATTCTAATTTTGCAAAGTGACTAAGAGAGCTATGGACATTCAAGACAAATGACTCCGGCCGATAACAGAGATGATTTAGTAAGAAGAATCGTAGCAGTATGTGAACAAATACCACCACAATTTTTATTAAACGCCGCAATGGGCGTCAGTGGAAGGTGTCGAATGTGCCTTAGAGAAAATGGAGGTAATTTCGAACATTTGGTATAGTAAAAATTATGGTTACTTGATTTTTGGCAATTCAATTTTTTTTTTATTAAAAACAAATTTTTGATACTTCGTTTGTGTATTCAGAAGATAAACGTCTATCAGAATAAAGATAAAAAAATATACAGTGCTACTTAAAAAAACAAAGTTAGCTGCGGTCTGTCAAAAAAAAAATCATAGCAGTTCGGGCTATAGCGTTTCTAAAACGATTTTGCCTGACGTATAATTTATTAAAATCGGATAAAAAATAAGGAAGTTATAGCACCAAAGATTTTTCATAATACATCCGGTACATGAATGTCCATTTTTTGCATTTCAAAGTGTTTACAATAAATGTATCTATCTTAGGTATTTTTGCGTGAAGCCCACCCAAAACGTAATTTCTGAGTGCGCCCCTGTGCACAGGGCACAACATAAGGTTCCAAGATACCGGTTATGTGTCCGCACTTTTTGGCCTTGATACACAAATAAGTACATAACTATTTTTCTCACAACATGCAGGCAAGTAAAAAATAATAATGATATTAATAACAGTAAAGGCTGAATTGAAATGCCGTCAAAAAACAGATTTCAGATAAGCGCGGACTAAGTAAAAACCTGTGTTACGAAAGACGGCGTACATAACTAACGTAATAACTAACGGAAATTTAACTTTCCTCAACTGGAACTATGAAGACACAAAAAAAAAACTTTTGGGACAATAAGTAAAATCCTTACTGTTATAAGATAGATACATTCAGTGTTGCCATTTTGGTGGTTTTGTCACTAGATTTGGTGAATTTGAAGAGATATCAGTGACAAATTTTGAGCATTTCAGATTAGTGACTAATCTCGTGGTGAGTTATAGTTACACATTCAAAAACTTTACCTAGGGATATTTATTTGGTCATTCAGTAGATTGTTGGTAGTGGTAGCCAATAGCCTAGTCAAGGTCAAAATTCGCGCAAAAATCGAAGGTCGAAGCTCATGTGTCATGTCATGACCGCCTGGCGCCGACAGGCCGACGCGTCATTAGGTCACAGAATAAAAAAGAAAAAAGAATTTTTATTGTTCTCTACTCTGTGCTGGGTGTTCTGTGGTCTGTGGCAGTCTTGTGCACAGTTGTGGGGTTGTGGCGTCATTAGTCATTTGTCATTCCTAAGGTAAAAGGTAATTAGTAATTACTAATCTCCTTAGTCTTGTCGTATGCTGGGACACTCGAGACAGGTCCAAAAAATCCAAAAACACGGCAAGTTGGTTAGTATGAACGAAGTAATATTTATGTAAAAAATTGTTTCTAGTTCACTGCATATTTCACCCGAATCTAACCTTCAAGAACTTAAAATGGCAAAACCATACACACAACACTTTAGAAAACAGTGGACAACTTTGCCAGCATTTAAAGAATGGTTGGCTCCACATGCAGATGAGAAGAAAGCATTTTGCAAATACTGTCAAACAATTTTAAATGCCAGGTTAGCTGACCTGAAGAAACATTTGGAAACATCAAAACACAAAAAAGCGTGTTCCGTCATGAATGGACAGAAAACCTTGAAGTTTCAAAAGGCCAAGTTTGAGGATGAAAAGACAAGGACCCAATTGAAAATAGCTACACATGTGGCCATTCATTCGGCAATTCGAACTTGTGATCACATGGTTTCTCTTTGTAATACCTGTTTTACTGATTCTAAAAATTCAGGTTTTACATTAAGTCGTACAAAATGTACATCTTTAATTGTTAATATTTTGGATCCACATTTTAGAAAACTTCTGAAAGAAGATATCAGTAATTGTCCTTATAGTTTAATATTAGACGAGTCCACAGATGTTTCAGTTCAGAAACTTTTAGGCGTTGTTGTTAAGTATTTTAGTGCAAATAATAATAGAATTTGTTCCACGTTTTTGGGATTAGTTCAATTAGGAGGAGGGACTGCTAAACACATTGTTGATGGTGTGCTGAGATTGCTACAATATTTGATTTAAATTCTAATAATTTATCTGCTATTGGAACAGACAACGCCAGTGTGATGACTGATATTAATAATGACGTCCACATTAAACTTAAAACTGAATTAAATATCCCCAACTTAATACTCTTTCGTTGCTTATGTCATTCTTTACAGTTAGCAATTAGTGAGGCCTGTAAAATATTACCAACTTCAGTTGAATTTCTTGTAAGAGAAACACACAATTGGTTTTCTCATTCATCAATTAGAAGACTGAAAAATGAGCATATCTTCAAAATTTTAAATCCTCAAGAGTAAACAGGCACCAAGAATTGTACCAGCCATTAGTAATACTCGTTGGATGTCAATAGCTAAAGCAGTGTCAGTAATCATTGATCAATGGGAAACTTTACAGGAACATTATCAAAGAACACATATGGAGGAAAATTGTTATACAGCAGGGCAACTTTATCTTATGTATAGTGATATGAAATTGAAAACTTTTTTGCAGTTTCTACATCCTATATTGGACCAAGTTAAACAAGTGAATAGTCATTTTGAAGCAGAAACTAACAATCCTTCCAAGTTACTAGATTCTTTAATTCATTTAACAAAGTCAATAGGAAATAAGATTTTATTACCTGGAAGGCAAAACACGTTTGATTATTTTACTGAATGCATTTCAAACGTTCTTGATCCAAAACCTTATTCAGGTTATGCATTTGAAACAGCTCTACAAAATAATAAAATTTCTGCAGTAGATGAAAATGAACTGCGGGAAACATGTAAAAATATGCTTATTGTATTGTTTAATGAACTTCAAAGTAGATTTCCCTCAAATATTAAAATATTGCAAAACCTTAACTTAACCTCTGTAAACAGTACCTTAAGACACAACAAACAATCCTTATAGTATATTAAAGAACGAGTTTTATAAGGGTTGATTTGGTGCACAAGTCCCAAGTGTAGAAAACGACCCGTAGGGGAGTTTTGTATAGGACGAGTGCGCCAATGCCCCTTTAAAACGAGTTTTTTTATGTTATTTTTTAGAATTTGCACCCTTGTTTTAATTTTTAAATTAAAAAATTAAATTTTCAAATTCTAGGGAATTTTGTATTAATTGGTAATTCAACGTAATGGATGCAACTACATCTGCAACATCAACATATGCTAAAAAGTAGAGTTTAAAAATTAATATTGGAAGTTGTTTGGTGTAAATGACAATAATACACTGAAATATTGATAAAAATTTTCTTAGAGATCTATTAAATCACGAGTGCTTTAAGAGATAGCCCAGTAGCCATAATAGACCTACTAGAGACGCAGATTTTAAAAATACCTTTATTTGATGCACATGAAGCAAATGAAACTGTGATTCAAAAAATAGAACAACAGTGAAGTGATGTTCACTTAATTAAATGGCAAAATGTTACAAACACAATTAAATTTTGGAAGGAAGTGCATTCTTACAAAGACTGTGCAGACAACAATCCCTTTAAAGAACTTTCCTTATTTGCATTAAAAATGTTAACACATCCTCATTCAAACGCTGACGTGGAGCGCGTATTTAGCGTAATGAATACAGTTAAAACAAAATTTCGGAACTGTTTACATCTAAGAACATTAAATGCAATTTTAAACATAAAATATGGTTTGAAATTGACCCAAAAGTGTTGCTATGACTATGACTTTCCAGATCAGCTTTACAAGAATGTTGTAACTTCTGAAAAATATGAATTTGAAAACTATCCTCTGGCAATTTTCTTGAATGTAGATAATAATAATGGAACTATTGAGACTGAAGAAGAAGATTTCATTGATCTATTCTATGACCACGAATGATGTTTTTTTACTTTTCTTGTTTTTGTTACACACTGTTACTATTGGATATTACATAGGGTAAATATGCCTAATTCCAGCCGGGTCTAGAAGTCAGCCACTTTTGACTAAAAATCATTGTAATAGGAATATATTTTAAATAATTTGTTCAATAACCGGTTCTCCAGTGCTCAGCCACCTTTCCCGCCAGAACTATGGATTTAAACAGATTCCTAACCTATAAATAGTGCTTGTTGTGACTGCATTAATTGTAGTGTGTTGCTGTGGCTGAGGTTTAGGTAGGAATTCTTGAACTTTTGCTTAGCTGCGGGCTTGGTAATAATACAGCTGTAAAACGTTATATTCTTCAACAAATTATAAGTAAATATTTTTCTTGATTAAATGCATATTAATCTAATTTTTACCACAAACTATTGAGGTTAAAATCACTTGTATCCATAGCATTAGTGACGGCTGAGAATTGGTTGCTTATGTGCATACAATTCCTTTTGTCAGCCAGGTGGCTGACTATGGGGCAATTCAACAAATAGTCAGTTTTGAACCATATTTACTAGAGAATTAAAGTCGTTAGTGCGCCCAATTTTGATCTATAAAAGAGATAGCTTCTAGCTTGGTATACCAGTAGTCAGCCACCTTTTTCTAAAAGCCTTCATATCTGGCTGACGTTAGAACAATATAGGTTCATTGTCAGCCATCGTAATATTGTAAGTTTTCTTTTTAAATTAGGACAATGTGACGTTACAAGAACCACGACGTTTTCAAATATCCCGAAGAGGCCTTGTATAAAGCGTTACAAGCTATTCGTGAAGATAATATGGGCATCAGAGGGGCAAGTCGGAAGTATGGGGTACCACGGGGTACCATACAAGATAGGCTTCATGGTCGAGTTAAAGAGGCTCCTCGCCGAATGGGTCCTGCTACCGTTTTGACGCAAGATAAAGAAACTCATCTGGAAAATTGGTTAACTGAGTTAGCGAAATGTGGGTTCCCCCAGAAAAAAAATGATTTATTCACTAGTGTTCAAAAAATTGGCAAAGAACAAAAAAACGCCCTTCAAGCAGAACAGGCCCGGCGAAAAATGGTATCGGGCTTTCATAAGAAGACACCCTAAGCTATCTTTACGAGAAGCTGAAGGATTGACGAAAGCAAGAAGCATAATAACTGAAGAATCAATAAAAAAATGGTTCCGAGAATTAAAACAATTTCTTGAAGAGTCTCAGGTTTTAGATATTTTAGAAGATCCCTCGAGAATCTTCAAGTGAAGAAGGGTAATGAAAAAGAAACAATTACAGTTCTTTTAGTTTTCTCGGCAGATGGTAGAACATTGACACCAATGGTTGTTTTTCCATTTGTGAGACCGAATAAGGCTATTGTTGACAGCATCCCATCAGGCTGGTTTTTAGGAAGGTCAGAAAGTGGTTGGATGAGAAGCGATACCTTCTATGAATACATAGCGAACGGATTAAATAAATGGCTTGATGAGAACAAAGTGACGAGACCCATACTACTTTTAGTTGATGGACATAAATCCCATTTATCAGTAGAGCTCAGCCAGTTTTCTCATGAGCGAGGGATAATTTTGTATGCGCTTCCACCCAACACCACGCACATAATGCAACCCGCCGATGTCAGTGTCTTCAAACCTCTAAAGACAAATTGGAAAAAAACTGTGAGGCAGTGGCAAGCAAAACCTGAAAATGTAAATTGTGTGTTAACCAAATGTACATTTTGTCCATTATTAGAACAGGTGCTTCAAGACGAGTCATTGCCTCAGACAATTCAGAACGGTTTCAGAAAATGTGGCTTGTTCCCGTTCAACCCTGAAGCTGTGGACTATTCAAAATGTATCCAGAATCGTTTAGAGAGATTGAATCACCAAGACAACATTCAGAAATCTGATGTAACAGCACAACAATTTGAAACTACTGAAACAGTTTTAACAACATTCAAAAAATCACTCCTGGAAAGAGGAATTGAAAATGTACAAAATATTATTGAACAACTACAATCAATAAAACAAGAATTGTATCCACGAGTTGAAACGTTCCAAGTACTCGCTGATGGTACTCTTAACATGGTTGATAACAATGTAATCCCAGAATCGCACCAGAGTGTTTGTACTAATGATATTATTGAATTTGAATTCAAGGAATTTCCAAATATGTGGATAGGTGAGGAAAATAATAATTTAAATAGTCAAGTAATAAGTGAAGCTACACATGAAAGTGAACAAATATTTGATTAAGGTGAAAAAATTCGCATTTTACAAGACATTACCATACCCAATACTAATCTCGCCAATACTACTAACCCAATTAATACGAACAAATCCGAAGACAATACTTTAAGTCGTCAAGTAATAAGTGAAGGTACACATGAAAGTGAGCAAATATTTGATGAAGGTGAAAAAATTCGCATTTTACAAGACATTAACATACCCAATACTAATCTCGCCAATACTACTAACCCAATTAATACGAACAAATCCGAAGACAATACTTTAAGTCGTCAAGTAATAAATGAAGGTACACATGAAAGTGAGCAAATATTTGATGAAGGTGAAAAAATTCGCATTTTACAAGACATTACTATACCCAACACTAATCTCGATAATACTACTAACCCAACTGATACGAACAAATCCGAAAATAAGGATTCCATTGACAAGCATTTATTTTTTCCTAGTCCTATAATAAAAGGGAAAAGAAAAATTCAAGATCGGCTCTCGGCTGCAATTTCTTCAGATGCTTTTAGAGAGCATCTAAAACAAAAGTTGGAGATTAAACAAAAAGAGGCACATGAAAAAGAGAAAAGAAAACAAGAAAGGCTCGAACGTGCTAAACAGAAGAAAATAAGTGCTCCAAAAAAGAAAAGAATAAATAAACATATCGCCATGAACAAGGATTCTGAACAGAAGAAAATAAGTGCTCCAAAAAAGAAAAGAACAAATAAGAATATCGACACAAACAAGGATATTGCAACTTCATCGGCTTTGTCTAAAGCTGATGTAATCAATGAAAAGAAACAAGACAGCTCCAAAGACACTACTAAGGACACCAAGATGAATGAACCATTATCAGACAGTGAGATGAAAGAAGTATGTGCAAGATGTGAATTTTATTTGAAAGATACAGACGATCCTACTCTGCAAATTGTAGGTTGTAACCGTTGTCTTAGATGGTACCATTTAGAATGTATAACATTTGAAGAAGAACCATTTATTTGCTCATTATGTGCACCAAAACAGAACAATAATAATAATAGGCAATTAGCGAAAACAACGTAAAACAACTTATCTAGGTGAAACGTATCTAATACAATGTTACCTATTTGGTTTCGTGTAAAGTTTGTAGGTTACGTTTCCACGTTGTTTTCAGCAGTTGTCTATTATTTTTCGGTTTAAATAAATGTTTAAAAAAATATTTTATCAACTATTTAACACCCATTTACCCACTAACTACCTACTTTGCTACTTCCTTGAGAGGTGGCTGACGATTAGAACAACAATGGCTGACATAAGATTTATAGCGGCTGAACATTGGCAATATGGTTGTTTTTCCATAAATTAGTTTACTGTGTCTTAATAACTTTCAAAAATTGAAAGTGTGTTACATATGTGCAAGAATATTGTTCAGGCTACAGAAACGTATATAGTAAGTCGTATTTTGCGCTGTATTTGTTTTATCAACATAACTCCAAAATCGATATATGGTGAAAGTGGCTGACTACCGGCACAACTACCCTAGTAGACCTTAGTAGTAGACCATATTATATTAGAGTACAGTTTAATTATTGTTAAAGAATTATAATTTCAGTTTACTTTGTTTATAAGAGTTATTTTTTAATAAAAAATGTTGCAAAAATAAAGAAATAACTTGCTTCAATTAAAATTCCCTACTTTTAAGAATCTGGTGAATTTTGTGTTGAGAATGTGGATTTTTTGGCTAAGTCTAGTGATTTAACAATGCATCGTTCTGGCAACACTGGATATATTTTCTTACCATTGCAAAGCTGCCTGCTCCAGAAAGTTCCTTTTCGTATCTTCTGATCCAAATCGAATCTGCATCTCAGCACTATTGAATAGTTGCACATGAAAAATTAACAAAGTTCTCACTTTGTCAAGGATCGATTGAATCACGTTTAATTTACGAAAATATCGGCTCTGTCTCGCATCGTCATTCGTCATGAAGCAAAAAACCGGCGATTTCTTGTGTCTTCATGATGAAGAAGTAAAAAAATCACCAATTGATTCTTATTCGAAATCCTATTCGGGCTCGTTATTAATTTTTATTAGTGGAATTATTGAAACACATCATACCGAATTTTAAAACCTTTCACTTTAACCTAACCATAATAAAAGAAATATCTCTGATGACCAGAACCACCATTAACAACCGCACGTTTTTTATGCGTTTTTTAATGTCTATGAGGTGTCTATGCAGCACAGCACTACAGCACATGCGTCGTGCGCTCACGCTTGTTACTTGTCTATATTTAGGTATGCCTACTACAAAACATTTCTGTGTATAGAGTGTTGTCTACGAATGGTAACAGAATCTCTTACTTTAGTTTGAAAGCAATAATTTTATAATTTTAACAACATTCAAGACGATTACAAACAAACCTGTTACAGATGCTATACAAAAATTGGTATCCCTTAAATTGGTCAATTTTAGCGTCGATTCGGTTTTTCAAACTTCACAATGGAACGATTGGCGATGTACTGTAAGAAAATTAAATTTCATAATTAAATCCGGCAATGACTTTAAACTTAGGTTGGCAATATCGTCGACACCTTGATTTGAATTGTCAAAGTGATGATTCACAATTCAATACAAAATATGAAATACATAAATACATACATAGAAATAATAACCTATGGAGCGAGCGTGGGCTAACATATATGGCTAATATACGCGATATGGAACCGTTGTTGGAATCGTAAGTTAGGCAACCCGCTGTGTTCGTTCTAAAGGGCAAAAAGCTAGGAGTTTGTGTTGACGCGGGCTTGAAATATCTATTTAACCCCTTCAGATCCGGCGCACATTGTAATGTACATAGAATTTATATACAGGGTGTTTTCGAAGTTGAGGCGTTCCTTGTAACACGAGATACTATACATTATTCTTAAGAATTTTAGCCTAAATCTTCTCAGTAAAATGTTTGTATTAACGGAGATTATTCCTTTCTAAAATTTTGAGTCCGGTCTGACTCTGACAGTATTTTTGATTAACGTCCATGCTCATTTGATTTTTTGTCAATTCTAATTTCTATCAAATCAGCGCAAATTTGAGCAGGACCGGTTTCAAAAATTTCAAAAAAATTAACTTATTGTGTCTTCATTGCCGTACACATTTTACTAAGGTGACTTTGGCTAAAACTCTTTAGAATAACGCATACTATCACATGTTAAAAGGAACACTTCAACTTCGAAAACACCCTGTATTATTTATTTTTTTCAAAACTTGTGACATATCTTGAACGAAATATGAAAACCTGTTGACGCTACCTCTTGTAATGTACATTGTAATGATCATTTCGACTGGAAAGATGTGGATCTAAAATTAACATTGTACATTGCAGTGTACATTCGTGCTGAAATCGTTTTGTCTATTGTATTAAAAAAAGTTATATTACTGCTTCATGTTTGCATAAGAGCAAAATTAATGCACATTAAATTTATTTTAGTAAATTACGTGCAAAGACTTCTAAGAAAAAAAATTTTTTTTTGGATGATCCAAGAGATGGACAATAGTTAACTGATTTGGTAATGAATGGTGATCTATCAGACATTGAGGACATCGGTCTCGCTGATGCAGATGAGAATCTCATCGATGAATTGCCCGTAAATCATAATATCACCAGAATCGGTCAAGATGTGATGACTCATAGAGAACATGTTGAGGACCAAGATTTTACAGAATATAACGAAATAGCGGAAGAAATTAGAATAGAAAGCGAAGATGACGATGGAACAGACGTCGGCGAAAACGAAAATGTATCCAGTGAAAGTGATCCTGACGTTCCGTCAACAATCAACATCTACAGTTGGAAAAAAAAAGAAAAGGAAGGATGACTGTTGTGAAGAAACCAAAGAAACCAGAGAAAAATAAAATTAAATGGAGTAATAATCCATTTATTCCGCCCCAAATTCCACAGCTACAACCAACCAATACAAACGGAACTAGCACTAACGTTCTTTTTCCATTTGAATATTTTAACCGCTACGTATCACACGAACTTTTTGAGCAGATATCAAACTTCACCAACATGTATGCCATGCAACAGGATACAATTTTTAAGCCCACCTTCAGTTCCGAAATAAAAGTTTTAATCGCTCTGCATATCATAATAGGATGTCTAAATAAGTTTCCTAGAGTAAAAATGTACTGGGAGACCGTTCTGGGCATAGGAGTGTTTCTTGAGAATATGACGCGAAACAGATTTTCTTCTCTAAGGACCAATCTTCCCCTAGTAAACAAGGTTCGTCCCCGCATGGACTCCGTCAGAACATGATGCCAGGAGCTGGAGATTGAAGAAGACCTTTCAATAGGTGAACAAATGGTGCCTTGTTCCTGGCCAGGTTTCAGTAAAGCCATACATTAAGGGGAAACCTACGCCTTGAGGGATAACAATTTTTCTTCTTTGTGAGAAAAGTGGTGAGGCACACGACTTCATTGCGTATCAAGGCAAAACAACAGAGTTCAATCAAGAAAATTTGAGTAAATTTGGCGAAGGCAGCACAATTGTGTTACAATTAGTGTTGTCGGTCATTTAAATATCCGTCCAATAAATGACTGGTCATGGTCATTTATCGGACACGTCATATTGATAAATGTCCGTACATTTGTGAATGTGCGCCCAATGAGCAATATAACATTATATTTTTTTGCTTTTCGTCTTACAGGTTTGTTAATAGTGTTTTACTGTTTAGTTCTATTTATAAAATAAATTTACAATTGAAAAAAATCAGGAAATTATTCATAATTCTCATATTCGTATCACAGTTTGGATATTTTTTATTTTTCTGTTGTGTATTTATTAATATGGGTTTTCGAATGTCTTAACCCTAGCAAATCATATAATTCATATATCGAATTAAAGGTCTTGATGAGACCAATAAAATGACGTCACTCTAAAGTTATTCTATAAATGACCAATACATTTTGCACTACTAGTTACAATTAGTGGAAAGACTTACAAAAGAGGGCCACAAATTATTTTTTGATTATTTTTTCTCCTCGTATCTGTTATTCAAAGAACTCAAAGAATAAACATTTTTTCTGCGGGAACAGTAAGGATCAACAGATTTTCCAATCCTCCCTTGTTGCCTGATAAGGACATAAAAAAGAAACAAAGGGGATACACAGACGAAGTTGTTAGTGAAGATAATATTGTGATGGTCAAATGGTTAGATAGCAACCCTGTGTGCTTGGCTTCTAATTTTATGGGCAAAGGTGTTGAAGATAAAGCCAAAAGATGGGATAAATCTAAATCACAATATAAGAATGAGTTTCTACTGACATGTGCTACGACTGTAAAGTTATTTGCATGAATAAACATAAAAAAATTTGTTTCACAGTCTAGGACTGGTTTACAAGTCTATGAGGGGCATGATGACTAACTCAATAGACCGTGACCAATGGCTTAACGTGACTTCCGAATCACGAGATATAATATAGCTTTTATTTTTATTTTATTTTTTGCCCTGGGTCGGAATCGAACCTGCGAGCCTCGCGTCCCTAAGCTAAAACGGACTCCCTTAGGCTATATTCTGCCTATTATTATTATTATCGAAATACAAAGACCTGAAGTGGTGAATCTTTACATTCACAGCATGGGTGGCGTAGACCTATTAGATCAACTTATCAGTACCTACAGAATTTTGATAAGGTCTAAGAAATGGACACTAAGGATGATAATGCATTTTATAGATTTTACATTGGTGAATAGCTGGATAGAATATCGAAAAGATTGTGTTTCCAACGGAATTCCCAAAAAAGAAGAATTAGACTTACTCTCATTTCTGAATGCCCTCATTCTGATGAGGGTAGCGGAAAGTTTGATCAATTTGGGAAAACCAAAAGGGGTAGACCATCTTCGTCAGCTTCGCCGGTGATACAGGAAAGAGGTGAGAAACGTCCTGCTGAAGAAATTCAGCATGATCAAACTGACCACCTGCCGCTAATAGATGATTCCAAAGAAGCAACCAGATGCAAGAACCCAGGTTGTAAGGGCAGGACTCAGTTCTACTGTCATAAATGCAGGGTTCACTTGTGTTTGGTAAAAAAACGAAACTGTTTTGTTACATTATGTTGCAAGTGATCGGGTAATTGCGCGTAATTTGATTTTTTCAGTTTTTTTTAAAGTATATTTTTATTTGACATTACTTATTATTACCATTGTTCTATTTTTCGTCAAATTATTATAGAATGTTCACAATTATTTTAGACTTTTTCTCCGTCACCACGTCAAGACGGTTTGTACATTTTAATGTACAAATTAAAAAACAAAAACCATTGAAAAAAAAAGTTGAAATCTTGCATTCTTTTCATAATTGGACCTATTTTAACTCAATTTGAAAAAAAATGTTTTTGCCGCTCCAATATAATTCGGTTCGGAAGAAGTTAAAATCCAAAAAAAAAAGGATTTTTTTATAAGTAACAAATTTGCACATTAGAATTATACAAAACAAACATTATTGTAAAAGTTAAAGTTTTATTTAGTAAAAAATTAGAACTATGATAACAATCAATTAACTGTTATTAAAATGTATTTTTTCCTGTAGTTTAACAAGACTAATAAACTACTACCCCTAAAAGATTCCGCAATATTATCGCAAATGTTTGTATTATAAAACAAAAATGTTATGTAATTATGTTATTAACAAATTCAAATTAGACTGTTTTGTTTGGTATGTGTCATTTACACCTGTATTATTATGTTTTAAACCTTTTTTAAAAGGAGAACAATAGTTTATTAATAATAAAATTGACGCTTTAAATTCTACAGATTTTTAAATAAAATTCATTTAGAATACATTTGCCTTAGGTATTCATTCCGTTTTTTGTTTATATTGTGAATTTTGATATTAAGAAACATTTCTAAAATAATCTTGATTAGTTGAATGACAGGATTATTTAAAGAATCATCATGATTCAAAATATGATTGCTTAAGGTTTTAAAAAGATCACTGTAATTTAATTGTCTACCAGCTAAGAATAACAATTTATTAATATTTGGAACAGCAGTATTATGAGAGACAGACCTAAATACTCTATCAGCACATTTACAAATAGTCAGTAGTTAGGTACTGCAGTCTTCCGATATCTTTTTTGATTCATTTAAATGTTCGGCCAAGTTATGCACATTGCTTCCGCTTTAAGCGAATATTTTAAATCTTCTTTTTTGAAATCCCCAAAACTTGAAGGTTCCTTTCTTTTTCCAAAAATAAAACAGTTTTTATATAAACAGAAAATAACATATTTACCTTTTTTATGGATAGATGTGGGTGACTTGGGACAGACCTATGACTTGGGATAGCAAGCAGTGTTCTGTCTTTTTAATTCCTGCCCTCTATGGGTAAAAAGAAGAATTTCGAAAAAGTGTTTAGAGTACTGTACGATAGTCCTGCAAAGACTACCTGTTGAGTTTGCGTCCGCGGATAGCACCAAAGTAGGTTTAAAAAAATATCTATTTCAAGCAAGTAAAATCATAATTTTTATGGCCTTTCTACTTCTTATTGCCCAGTAGAATCTATTAGGTATAGTTATACGTAGTATTTTTTTTCTGGATGCTTGTTATGTTTGGAATTGGAATCTAACCTGCGTTCATTTTATTTGCAAATCATATGGCCCCACCAATCTTGTTTTTTTTTTTGTTCTTTGAAGGGTGGCTTGGGACAATGCCTAACAAATATGTAAGGCGGATTGGCAGCCGCAAATATGCTGATTATACTGAAGATACTTTGGCAAAGGCAATTTTAGACATGAAAACGAATACGCTGACTTATAGAATGGCTTCAGATAAATATCAGATTTCAAAATCTACTCTCTAGAGGAAGTGCAACGAAAAAAATATGAAAACCGCCGGTTTGGGGGTTTCCCCTTGAAAAGGAAGACGTAAAAGATTTAGTTAAAGGATATCTTTACCGACAAGGTAGAAATCTATTTACCAACAATAGGTCGGGTAACAGTTGGTTCTACGGTTTCCTTGATAGACACAAGAATTTAAGCCAGCGTTTGTCAGAAAATATTAAAAGAAACCGAGCGGCTGTGTCAATTGAGATGAGTATTTCGACAACTTGGCTGTTTATCTAAAGGATTTTCCACCCGAAAATTTACTTAATTACGATGAAACTGGATTTGTGGACGACCCTGGACGGAATAAAGTAGTTGTTCGAAAGAAATCAAAGCACGCCGAGCGAATTCTTGATTTGTCAAAGATCAATAATTCTGTGATGTTTTGTGTAAGTGGTAGTGGCGAAACACTGCCTCCTTATATTGTATATAAAGCCGACCATGTTTCATCGACATGGACCGAAAGAGGACCACTAATGCCCGCTACAATAGGAGTAAGTAGGGTTGGTTTGATCAAAATCTGTTCGAAGACTGGTTCATGACATTAGCTTTACCTCATCTCAAGAAATTAAATCGACCAAAGGTTTTATTAGGTGACAACCTCTCCAGCCACATCTCCATAAAAGTGTTACTAGAGTGCCAGGCAAATTATATAAGGTTTGTGCTGTTCCCACCAAACAACACACATCTTACACAGCCCTTAGATGTTTGCTGTTTCCGACCCATTAAGGGAGCCTGGAGAAAACTTTTAAATGTGTGGAAATTGAAAAATAGAGGTCCCTTGCGGAAAGATGTGTTTCAGACGCTCTTGAGGCAAACGATGGAAAATGTAGAGGTTATTCAGGCAGAAACTTTCAAATCAGGATTCAAGGTAACTGGACTAATTCCCCTGAATCGAGACGCGGTGTTGAAAAAATTGCCACGGCAAGATGAAAAAAGCAGACAATAATACGGCTCCCAAAACAGCGAAAAGAGAGAAATTAAGGGTGCCTCCTGGAAAGAGCGTTGCGCACAGTGATGTTTCAGTAACTAAAAGTGTCCAAAAAAATTAATAACTGCGAAAGAAAAAGCAGAAACCTGACATTTTGCAAAAATACGTCGAGTCTGATAGCAGTCGTACTGTAGAATCTGAAGGCATGGACGACGCTGAGACAACTGAAAATAATGGAAACGCATTGATAGATCCCGAAATGTATGAGGTTGGAAAATGTTCTAAAGAGGTTGACAAAATCGAGATATTAGAAGTAGAACTGGAAAAAGCAAACGACTTTGACGATAAGGCAAATTATTCTGATTTACAACTGAATGATTTTATAATTGTTGAACTAAAATCAGCTAAGGGAAGAAGCCAGCGATTTATTGGAAAGATCATCCAGGAAAACCCATGTCGCGGTTCCTACGTCAAAGCCAGTTTAAAAATTTCTAATGCCTATGTTTTCCCACCAATTCCAGGTGAAGGAGATATAACAGAAGAAGAATTTGTGACCAGATTGCCAACTCCAACAATACTAAGAAGAGGGGCTTTGAAGTTAAATGAATCAATAATTCAGGGCTATTTTTAAATTACCTAACTTAGGTCTAATGGTACTTACATAATTAAATCGTTCCTAATTTCATTAGCTAGCCATAGCCGAACACATTTTTCGCCACATTTGCATGAGGCGAGCAAAAGTGGCACATTTACTCGTGGCGAGCAACGTCGAGCATTTTTACAACCGACACCATAAACATCCACGCCACTCCACGGAATTATCCGTCGTGCTAGTCCACCACGAGTAAATCGGCCTGTTTATGGAAGAATCTGACGATTTACGCGACGGATTTGCATGGCTCGTGGCTCTTTGGAAATTTCAAGAGGTCGCACGCCACGCCAACGGCATTTACACTTCACAATTCGAAGTGTGCGTAATAATTTCAAAATGTCTCAAATTAACAAGAAAATAAATTTAGTTATTATTACTACTGCTACTGCTCTAATGTACTATACAATTTTTGCAAATAATAATGGAAACAAAAAAGGAAACGACGTTTATGGCAAAAATAATGTTACAGTTGGCACGGTGCACGGTGTCTGGCCGACGGTAAAAATAAAATTATTAGATTAAAGTTAAAGTGCAAATTATTAACATGCCGACTGTATGTGCAACTTGCAGTGTTAGTTACAAGGATGATGAACGAGTCGCATGTGACATTTGTAAAATAGTGCAGCATGGAGTATGCCTAGGACTATCCAGAACTGAAATTTCAGTTCTAAGAAGTCCAAACAGAAGAATCAGCTTTTTCTGTCAAAATTGTAATTTGGTTGAGAGAGTTAGAAGCTTGAAAGATGAGTTACAAAGTCTGAAGAATGAGATTGATCAACTAAAAAGTGCAACAAAAACGAATGGTGAAAACATAGAGGTGAATGGTCTTATCGGTCAAGGCGCTCATATCTCCAACGAACAGCTGTTTGATGAGATGGAGGATAGGCAGCAACGTGCGTACAACATTATTATTAACAACTTGGAGGAGTCTCGTTGTGTTACTGCTGACGAAAGAAAGACGGATGATTTGAATAAAGTAATTACCCTAATCTCTTCAAATGGGATATCCAATGCCGACATTGTTCAGTGCGTAAGACTTGGTAAAGCCTCAAATACAAGGAAGCGCCCCCTCAAGGTAACTTTTACCTCGATCATTCACGCTCGCAACGTAGTCTTCAAGGTTAGAACAACAAATGGCATCTATATCAACAAAGACTTGACAAAGTATCAGCATAACATGGCCTACAATACCAGACTTGAATTCAAGACTCGAGTCAACAGTGGTGAGGCTAATATTAAACTTAAATACTTTAATGGAATCCCCAAAATCGTTCAATTCAATGACGGAAAAAACTAACTCAACCCAACAGTGGTCCTGTCCTTAAGCTATATTACCAGAATGTGCGTAGTCTTAAAAATAAGATTGATTCGTTTTATAATGCATCCAGTTCATCTACATATGATTTTATCTGTATTACGGAGTCTTGGCTGATAGATTCCATCTCCAGCTCGGAGTTTATTGATATCAACAAATATAGTGTCATCCGCCGTGATCGTGATTTAACTGCAACAGATTCTAGTAGGGGTGGTGGAGTTTTATTGGCGTATACTCTGGCAGTAGAAGAGGTTGATTTGTCTGATCTGCGTACTGTGGTTCCGCACATAGATATAATTGGCTGTAAATACAGATTCAACCAAGAGGATATATTCATTTTTGTCATTTATTTTCCTCGTACCCCGACTATCGTTGACCTGAACAGTGTGTGTGACTTTTTTGAAAATAATTATATTCATTGTAACAATTTAGTTATTGCTGGCGATTTTAATATACCTCGTGTCGATGAGATTCCTCCGGACAATGTAGCTGAGAGGTTAAAACAGGCAGTTAGTTTTTTGGGTTTGCAGCAGTGTAATGGTAACGTAACTGCAACAGCAAACTGCTTGATTTGTTTTTCTCCAATACTTCCTGCAAAGTGATCCGCGACTTCGATCCTCTTGTTTCTGAGGATGGCTATCACCCCGCATTGTCTGTAGATGTGATATTGGCATCCCGTGGTCAAAATGATTTCACCAATTCTGATTACAGCCATAGAGCATACAATTTTCGTAAAGCTGATTTCCCAACTCTCTATAAGGAAATACAGGCCATTGACTGGAGCCTGTTAAAAGATTTACCTACCGTTGATGCAATGGTGGACCAGTTTTATCATTTTTTGTTCGAAATCGTAGACAGGAATGTTCCGACCTGCAAGCCTAGTGGGAAGAATTATCCGCCGTGGTTTAATGCACATATCATAGCAACTCTCCGTGAAAAACATAAGGCGTGGAAGAAATACAAGGAATCAGGCTCGCAACTCCATCTTGCAAATTTTAAGCTATTAAGAACTACCTCCAAAAAAGATATCTCCAAAGCTCACTCTCAGTTTGTGTTAAATGTTCAGAACAATATTAAATCCAAGCCGAAGGATTTTTGGTCTTACGTCAATCTAAAGAAAGGGGGAACCAGAATTCCTGGCAGAATGTACTCTGAAAACACATTGTTAGATGATCCGCAGAATATTGTGGATGCATTTGCATCATATTTCAAATCTACTTTTGTACAATCGGATCCCTATTGCAATCATAACAACGTTGATGCTGCCTCGAGCTGTTTTCCCACAGTCAATATACTCAAGATCTCTGAGACCGATATTATTAGTGCCATAAATAGAATTCCGAATAAAATGACATCAGGTCCGGATGGACTTCCTGGCTTTTTGGTTAGGGACTGCCGATATGTTCTTGTTGAACCTCTGATGATAATCTTTAATGCTTCACTCGAGTCAGGTTGCTTCCCAAAAGAATGGAAGAAATCTAAGGTGTGCCCTGTTTTTAAATCTGGAAAACCCTCCAATATCTCTGACTATAGACCTATATCTTTGTCGTCGAATTTTTCCAAGATATTCGAAATTGTCTTGCATAGTTATATTTACTCCAGTGTCCGTAGCAGATTTTCTCCGCGCCAACATGGCTTTATTGACCGCCGTTCCACAATGTCAAATTTATTAACCTTCTCGCAATACGTCTCCGAATCCTTGGATACACAACAGCAGGTCGACACAATTTATACTGATTTCACTAAGGCCTTCGACCAGATCGATCATAATATTATCATCAAAAAACTGGATATGTTCGGCTTCAGTAATAAACTAATTGCATTCTTCGAGTCCTATCCTTCTGGCCGTCAACAGTATGTTCATTATCATGGGGTTTCTTCCTATCCTTACGCTACAAACTCTGGTGTTCCTCAAGGGTCGGTCCTGGGTCCCCTGATTTTTACTCTATTTATCAACGACCTTCCATCTGTTCTTGACTGCGAAGTTTTGTTGTATGCTGATGATGCCAAAATTTTTCAGACCATCAATTCTCTCTCTGATGCTGACAACTTACAAAGAAACCTGGACAGGCTTAACATCTGGTGTACCAGTAACAAATTAAATTTGAATCCCAGAAAGTGCAAAGTTATGACTTATTGTCGTAAAAAATCCGAAATACCCTTTGTCTACTCGATTGGTAATACTTCTTTGGAACGCTGTGAAACTGTTAAGGATCTTGGAGTACATTTTGATAGAGAATTGAGGTTCGACACCCACATTCATCATTTGACCTCCTCGTGTATGTTTACCCTGGGTTTTATCATACGAAACTGCCAGTTATTTAGAGACTGTGATTGCTTAAAATCGATATTTTCTGCACTTATTTTATCCAAACTGGAGTATGGGTCTCTAATTTGGTATCCAATCCAGCAATGTTACATAGCAGCGATTGAAAACATACAGCGTAAGTTCCTCAAGTATCTTTTCTTTAAAGAGCATAAATATTACCCGCCCATTGGTTATCGTAACGAGTTACTCTGGTCCGAATTCAATGTTTTGCCGCTAGGAATCATAAGAGATCTTACTGCCTTAACTGTGTTACACAAAATCATACACAACAAAATTGACTTATCAGATATTTTCAACAAAATCGATTTCTTGGTTCCTCGTATTGAAACGAGATTTCCTCTCACGTTTGCGTACACCACTCCTAGAACAAATGCGTTAGCCAGAAGTCCAATTATTCTAATGTGTAGTTTATACAATAGCATATGTGATGGCGTAGATATTTTCCGTAAAAATCCGATGTTGTTTAGAGATAGTGTTATTGGTATTCTCAATTATAAAGACTGATTCTGTAGGTAGTATTTTTAGATTATAGATTGACCTTGTTAGTAGACTATAGTTTCGTTTATTTTCTTTCAAATGTTATTAATTATCAATTATTTGGTTAGTTTCATGTTCTTTTGTTATATGTATTAAGCTGTTATGTATTTTTTTCCTCTTTGTATTTGTGTCCTATAAAGGGTTGTTTTGTACAACTGTTGGGCTAATAAAGAATAATAATAATAATAATAATGGTTACGTGAAAGGGAGAAATATAGTGACATAGAATTGCGCGTTAATGAACATGACGATCTTTGTTAGTCATTTTTGCTGCACTACCGATATTGTTATAAATACCAATCGATTTTTAACGCCATGCAAACGTGTGCGTTTATTTTGTAAAAATATGGCATGCAAGTCGTCGGATGTGGCGCGTCAAGTCTGCATAAACGCACAGTTTTATCCGTCATTTTTGCTCGCCGCATGCAAATGTGGCGAAAAATGTGTTCGTCTATGGCTAGCTATTACCTACACCAACAGTGACCAACCCGCGGCACGCGTGGCACTATTGGCACGCAGTCATAATCTTATCGTAATACCTACGCGAAGTAAAACCTTTTTTCCAGTTATTTGATTCAGATGACTTAGTAGGGCAGGGGTACATATGCATTATCTTTCAGAAGAATGAAAAAGAAATGAAAAAGGGGCACCTCACATATTTTTAGTCAAATAAAGTGGTACTCGAGAACAAAAAGGTTGGCCACGGTTGACCTACACCAAAGAATTTGCTATTATGTTTATTCTTTATTGTTCAAATACAATTTGATATTATTTGAACCTTCTTAGAGTTTTTCCGGTAAAATACCTACCCAAATCATAACACCTCATCATGAATTATCTTTAAAAAACATAAAATATGTCCCAAGTCACCTCTCTCTTCTATGACTTGAAAAACACACCCAAATTAACACGAATCCCAAGCCACCCAAAGTGGTGGGTGACTTGGGACAAGGGTATTTTATTTTCTTTATTTAACAAAGCGACTTTAACGCATTTTGATTATGCCAACCGATATTCCTGATCATTTGGCATGATCTGCAATTTTTTAAAGTTGAAAAAGTTTCACGGTTTTTTTAAAAAATCATAAGTTGAAAGTCAAAATCGTCCCAAGTCACCCACATCTACGGTGGTGCTTCAAGAAAATTTTGTGAAGTGGATGGCAAAGGCACTTCAATTTCCTCAATATTGTTTTTTTAATTATACCAATTTTTTTAAAAGAATATTTCTATATTTTTTATAAATAGTCTCATCATACTTGAAATTTTCATTTAGAGAGCATTTTTTCTTTGTAGGTAAGTCAATAATGTGCTTAGTGATTGATTACATTACTGACTTACCTACAAAAAAAGATGTTCTCTAAATGAAAATTTCAAGTAACCAATTGAAAATAGGTAAATTGAATATTGATTCAACTTACCTATTTTTGATTCTATTTTCTATTTTCCCTATGACTGATTTTTTGTAATAGGTGTGGTGGAAAATTGAAAATTGATACTACAGCATATTTTTGTAACTTTGAATTTCCTTTTATTTTATTCTCATTTTCTTTAAAATGGTCGCTACATAGTGTAGATACAACTTTTTGATGTAATAATATTCTCCCTGCGAGTAGCTATTATCCATTTTTTCCTTAAATTCGAATCTGTTGGAAAAATGCCGTCATAATTTGTGATTATTTTTATTCTTAGTTATAACACAAAAAAAAAATTATTTTGCGTATATTTACCGTTATTAATCTTATACACTTTTTCTTAGCCGTGAAAAGACACGTTTGAATTTTTTGAGGCACGATTGGTAGACTTATAAGCTGCGCAAAACTACACCACATTTAAGAAAGAATTTTTAACAGTTTTTACAAATAACAACACAAATAGCACGAAATACAATTATAGAGAATCACAATAACGTTGAGTGAAACCGTAACATTCCGTGTAAAGTAGGGTGAATATCCCAGAGAATGAACACTGACCAGTAAATGAACGAAAGTCTGGTTTTTCGTTGAAAATAAGAAATCAGTAGCTTTTAAATAGTTCGCGCATGCTTTTGGCAAAAGTAACGCTTGCACAGTATTTTGTTCATTCATTAGATTAATATTAACATCCTGTGCTTTGTGGAAATTCGTCAGAAGTGGTGTGGGTAAGCAGCCGAAAGGCTGGGAGCCATTTTGTTTCAGGTAAGTTAGATATACTTATCTAGAAAACCATATTTTAAAACCAAATTAGAAGAAAATAATGAAACCTAGAGTAAGTAAAGTAAATTGAACAAATCAACAATTTGTGCAGAAACAGGTTGATTTTTCATGTAAATTTGCAATATTATGCCACGTTCAATAACTGGTTCCAAACAATGGGTGATATCTAGTAAATGAACGCCATGTTCATTCACTGGGTTTTTGCGTTTTTTATGAAAACAAGCGCAAATCTGCCTTATGTATTTCTGCTTATAGGGTTATCTTTTAACAAAATTATTTTCAACGTCAATTGTAGTCAGCCAGTTAATGAACGCCGCTTAGATCTAGTTCAATCACTGAACAAGATGTGTTCATTAACTGGAATTTTATATTTGGACCTAATAGTTTTTAATAAAATTAATTGATATTAATTAAAGTATTTATTTAAGCATCTTATTTTAGATGTTCGAAAACTACCTCCGAAAGCTGTCAAAAAATACTGTCGATTCCGTTATGGAGAGGATGTACTTGCTAAAGCCATCCAAGATGTAAAAGACGGCATTGAATCTTTGAATTCGGCTTCAAAAAAATATAACAGTCCGAAGTCAACACTTCATTATAAAATTAACGCGAAAACTCCTAACATTAGGAAAATGGGTCCTAAACCAGTATTAGATGAATTCGAAGAAAGCCGTTTGGAACAGTGGATACTTGCAAAAGCCAAATTGGGATTTCCGATGCATCCATCCGAAGTAAAAGACGCTGTATAGAAGATTTTGACAGAAACTAATAGGCCAAATCCTTTTAAAAACAATAGGCCTGGAGAAAAATGGCTTAAATTATTTTGTCAAACGTAATACTGAAATTATTTCCAAGTCGCGTTCTGCGGTAACTGAAACTGCTATCAGAAAATGGTTTCAGGACTTGAAACAATACTTGTTGGAACACGATCTTCTAGACACGATGGAGCACCACCCTCGGATATAAACGCAGACGAAACTGAAGTAAGGACTTGCGTAAAATCAGGGCTGGTGTTGGGACCGACCTCAAAACATTTCAAAAATTTGTATGAGATCTCATCTGGAAACGAAAAAGAATTAATTACTGTGTTGTGTACTTACAGCGCTTTCGGAATTGCAGCCCCACCCATGGTGCTTCTTCCGTACAAAAAAATTCCCAAGAAGCTGGCTTTAGGCTGACATTAGGTTGTGGAAAAATTGACCATACAATTTCCTCGTTTGTTGAAATTCTTAAATTGTAGGGGTAACAATAATTTCATGAAATGGTGATTGTGCTTTCACAATAACACATTATGAACAAAAAAAAAAGGTTTTATTTAATTAGGCGAAAAAGCAGGAGCTTTGAAGTTTTTACTGGTACTAAATACAGAGCTGCAAGGAGGAGATGCATAATTGCTGAAGACGATGGTAAGCATTAAGGCTAATCGGGATGACCAAGTGTGCGAGAGAGATAAAGATATCGGAAAAGTATTTAGTGTTTTTTAAAGAAACGGTATGACCGATTTTCAATTTTTAAACTGCAAGTGTCATAAAATGTTACTTCAAAATGCGGCAACTTTTTACTTTTTTTATTTTTGATTCCATTCAAAAAAAAATATTTTTTTCTTCGTTATTAAAAAAAAAAATAAAAATCTGCTCAACGGCGCATGTGGGGGCCAACTTCTTAATGGCAAATCTTTTTTTATTTTTAAATTTTGACAAAAAATAACGCCCAAAACAGAAATATACGTTTTTCTTTGACAATCACATACCGACAATATTAAGTGTACAATAAAGATAAGATTGCACTCTTGCATAGGAAAAAAAAAGTGGAAATACAGGGTCATTACAAATGATTGTAGCCGAAGCAAGCCATTCCTATTATATGTTATGAAATTTTTGCCGCATCACTGTGAACTGTCAATTTTTGTCACTCTCATGGGCCAATTTCAAGTTAGCGATGCAAACTGCAGTTGTAGCGCAAATATTTGCAATTCTCTTGCAACGGAATTTACAACCCAATTTCAAGTTCAAACTGCCCGGGGAGGCAGTGCAGTTGCAAATTTGCTCTCGATCACGTGACAACTGTCATTAATTTTGCGGTGCGCGAATTAAATTTAAAAATTTCAAAACCAAACGAAGAAATATAATGGAAAATAAAGCGTAAGTACAAAATGTTTTTAATTTATTTATCGCAGATGTGTAAAACGACACATTTTAGGGTTAAGAAAAGGTCAAAAAATTTTAAAGTGGAAGAAACGGCTGTGCTTGTCGAAGAAGTCGAGAAGCGAAGGGCTCTATTGTTTGGTCCTCTCAAGGGTCCGAATTTAACTCAATTCCACCGGGACAGAGGATGGCAGCAGGTGGTAGACGCTGTCGCTCCCACAGTACGGACGGCAGCAGAATTGCGGAGTAAATTTAAGGACCTGAAGACAAGGGCCAAACATAGAGTCAACGCGGTTAAGCGAGAGGGCCGAAAAACTTGGGGCGGTCAAAATGAAGCCAATACACCCCTTTCTGCTATCGATGCCAAACTTTCCCAATTTATTGGTACCGATAGCATTGAGGGGATTGCTGGTGGAGTTGACCCCTTCAGGCGTCAAGGTAGGGTCACATAAGTAATATTTTTTGCACTTTTTATCATTCTACTTACAGTAATCAATCCCGGTCCTTCGACGAGCATAGCTCACATTCCAGATGTGATTATATTTGGTATGTATGCAATAATTGATATTTTCAGTTTCAGATATTTTTTTACTGTTTTTCCACTCGTTTTTTATGTAAAACAATTAAATAATAGTACTGAATATAATTTAGAACCCATTCCCGAAAGGCCACCCTTTGTAGATCTTCCGTCCTCATCCCTTAACCCGGTCGATACAAATGAAGGTATGTACATTTCGAACTACATGTTTTATTGATACACAAAAAATTAAATCACCAATAACATTCAGTCATAAACACATTCTTTATAAACATACGAAAACAATTTGGAATTAACAAAAATATTATGAACATAAAAAAAATAATTATAAATCTGTTTAATCGGCCAGATCCCAATCCTGTAGTACCTCCATCTTCTACACCAATCCTAAAACCACCCCCACTTCCCAGACGAGGCAAAAAAAGGACGATCGAGGCGGTACTAAAAGAAGCCGAGGAAACGACATGCTTGCAAAGAGAAACCAACCAAATCTTAGGAGAGTTGGTTTCTGAAATGCGACAAGCGCGGTCCGACCTCAACAGTCGTTTAGACCAATTAATAAATTTAAAAAAATTGAAACTTGAATTATTACAAGAGGGCATAGAACTCAAAAGAAAAAAATTAAATATAAATTAAAAATATATTGTTGCTGTTTTATTTTAATGATTAATAAATGAAAATTATTAATCATTTGGTGTTTTTTTGTACAAGAGCTTTTACTTTATGCAACTGAATATGCATCTGAAAAAAAAAATTGAAAGCATAAAACACATCAAAAAACCTAGATTATCGAGTGAAGTGTCTTGCAATGAGATCTCTACGAATGTCCATATAATTCCCAGGGATGGCCCCATGACAAGGTTGTAAGTCGTCAGGGAGAGGATGATCTTCGAAATCATCCACATCTAAATTGTACTGAATGCAAATATTATGCAGCACACAACAAGCAGCAATTATTTGACAGACCTTACCGGGTTCATAAGCAAGTGGACGGTCTAGAACACGCCAACGACTCTTTAAAACACCATTTGTTCTTTCAATTGGGTTTCTGGTGGAAATGTGCACAGAATTGTACAAATGTTCTGCCGGTGATGTTGCATTTGCCACTGGTGTCATAATCCACGGTTCCTGGGGGTACCCGGAGTCCGCAACTAACCAACCTTCAGGAAAAGTACCACCCTCTTCAAATGCATTCCGTACAGCTGAATTTCGCCAGATGTATGAATCATGATTTGAACCTGGGAACTCGGCAAAAACATTGTAAATTTTCAAATCTGGTCCCGCAATTAATTGAACATTGATCGAATGGTAGAGATGTCTGTTAAAATATTGTTCCGGGGCATTGCTGGGTGCTTGCACTCTACAATGTGTACAATCGATTACTCCCAGTACATTTGGAAATCCAACTCCATGCTGGGTCAACCCTAGTTGGTAAAATGCCTGTTTAACTTCGGTGAATTCTCTGGCAGTTGGAAAACGAATAAACTGCTGCGAGACGGCTACTAGAGCGCTAGTCACTTCACTGATCGCGTTTGAAACAGCTGATTGTGAAATTCTTGAACTACCTCCAACTAACCATTGAAATCCACCCGAAGCATAAAACTGCAATGCAACATATAATTTATGCGTAGGTGTGAGATGTTCGTAACGTCCTCGCCTTGTATTTCGTTCCAAACTTGGTGTTAGAACTTCCAGCACATAATTGAAAACACGACGGTCCAGGCGTGTTTTCTGGAAGAGATTTCTCTCCGACATCTCCTGAATACTAAAAGGTATTCTTGCTAACCTTTGTTCTTCTTCGTCACTGTCGCTATCACCACGATTAACTAATTCATCCACAACTAAAGCGGCCAAGACCTGCCTAGCTGCAGCCATTTTCGCGGTGTAAAAATGACAGAACAGAATGCAACTGCTTACAACCGTCCAATAGGTAGTTGCAAATAGCAGATGCAAATCGCGCGACAATTCGAACTTGAAATCGGTTGTAAATTTATTTGCAACGTTGCCATGGGAAACGTAGTTTGTCCCGGTTGTAACTCGACTTGAAATTGGCCCATCAGCCGGTAATTATGTTGATAAGCACTGCACTATTACTTGTTACTTATTGTTACTTATTACTTATAGTAATATCCGAATAATGAATGTACTCCGGCAAAATTGCCATGCCGCCGGGTGGTGGAGGGTTAAGGAAATTAAATCATTTTTTGTAGTGGGGTACTGTTCCATTAAGAAAATGCTGGTGATAAAGGCGAATAGCTGGCTGTGTATTCTTGCCACACTCAAAATACGCTTGTAGCATGTTGGTCATTTCATTTTTACTCGAAAGTTATGACAAATGCAATTTTTTACAGTCTAATAACTTGTCAAATTACTTGCGTAACAACTGCTCCAGCTGACAGGTTGCACAAAGTAACTAGATTTTTTAAAAATATATATTATAACGCTCTTCTAAGGACCGAAGAAAAAAGCGCTATAGCCGGGAAAGCGCTATAGCCGGGAAAGCGCTATTACCGGGAAAACCTTGCCGGGCCCTTTCTTACAAAATCGGAGCACTTATCGGAATGTTAGAGCTCCTGACCTGGGTGAACCAATTTTTTAGTTTCCACCTCTTCATATTACGCGTATTGTATTTTTTTCCGGCTGGTTCCTTCATGGACTGAAACAAATTCACTTCTTTTTTTTTTAATATCGTACGTAAAATTGATGCATTTATATTCTTGGATGTAGTAATAGTTATTTTTGTAATTTGCCTCCATTTTGATTCTCTAATAGACATATTAACGAACGCAACGTCATCATCTGCGATGTCCTTATAGCCATTAATTCACGGAACATTTTACGAAAATTTTTAAGTTGGTAAAGCTTGATGCGGAATTATCTTGTCATGCGTGTCAGTTTAAATTACAAAATGTATCAAAAATTATTTATCAGGATTTATCAGGCAGCAAATTCGCGACCGTATTTTTGGCAATTTCACGTATTTCAGCGGGCGTACATAGGTACTATGGCGGACAAATTCCAAAAAATAGTATAAAAAAAGCCAAATTTACACAAGAACGAGTTGAATACAAGGTTTTTTTGTTCGACGAGCCTCTTAAAGGCTCCAAATCGCCTAAAATCATTAAAATTAACTTGACGTTTCGTTTTGACAAGTTGTGATATTTATCGAAATCCGTTTACACAGGAGAAAATTCTCAAATTCTGACAGTGTCGAACAAAAAAATCTTTTTGATTCAGTGTAAATCGATCAAACTCTTTTGTTAATTAATTTTTTTCATTGAAAATGATTTTCACGACATTTTATACACAAGTGGAATATTCGTGAAAACATTTTGTTCGGGAGAGAAAATTCCTAGAAATTTATTTTCGCAAAATCCATTTGTATTGTTTCTTTCCTGGTTTTAATTTACGTAATTTTACACCTTCCATCGGAGCGTTATAACCGGGAAATTGGAGTGTTACAACGAATAAAACAGTTCTTCCATGTTGGAATGTCCACCACCAATAGAGATAATTCCCCATACAGCACTATCGACCACTGCTAGTTGATTTAATTTAGGAATTGAGTTGCTTTGAGATAATTTCTCTAGATTTATTATTTATTGGCTTTGGTTCAGCCTCACTGAACACACTTTTTTTTTGCAGTATGGACACTCAAATTTTAAATTCCATGCAGTTTTGTAGTCCCAAGATATTAATTTGAAGTACCCCTTCAACTTTTAAGACATTTGTTGTTATGGTTTTCTAGAGATCTAATCTCTCTAAGAAAATGCTGACCATCAATTAAAAATCGGTCTGTTATGGTGTTAATAACAGGATCTCGACTGGGATCGTCGGAGGCAACCTCAACTTTTAAGTTATCATTACTAAAATAGTGTGAATACAAGTCTCACATATACTTTTGTAACTGCTCAAATTCCTTGTTTGTAACTCTTGATCAGTGCCAGACATGTGCGGGCGGTTCGATCAAAGAGAAAACGTATATTACTGTTTCGGACACTATTTTCTAACGAAAAAATTAAATAAAAATCGATTAAGCATTAGTAAATATGGCTTAATCGTCGCTGTTGACCACTTTTTGATTTTTTTTGTTTTTAAAAAAGATACAATGAAAAATTTTTTAAAGGAAGAAAAAATAAAAAAAGTAAAACGTTGCCGCAATTTTCAATAATGTTTTAAAGACATTGCCCTTTTCAGATTACAAATTTTTCGCTTGGTTTAGCTAAAAACAGCTAAGTAAATCCCGCGCCATCTGTTGACCGAGAATCTCACTAAAACCTCATCCCGATTCGCCTTAAATCAACTCTTATTTCATTTAATGGCATTACGCTATTTTACACTTGTTTCGAGAAAGGATACAGCAAATTTAAAAAAATGACAAATATTTTAGTTCAAGTTTTGCAACTAAGTATAATAGTTAATTGCTACAGTAAATTAATTGTATTATTTATGACTGATTGTTTTTGGTCCGGCAAAATTGGAGATTATTTTAACCGAGTTAAATCATTTTCCTGAATGGAAGATTGTCCTGAAACCAGAACACTTTGATTTCAATCTAACCAGAAATAAATCTTTAGAACAGTGTTGTTCCAAATTACCAGATCCTTCCAGTCTAGTCCCTGAGACGTCAAATTCCCGAGGAAAGAGAAACAACGCTCGTTCATTAAAACAGAGCAGTGATGAATCAAAGCCTTACGCCACGGACGAAGACAACGATTATGTCTGCCGTTCCTCGGACTTTTCTTCAGAGGAGTCAAATGAACAAATGCATTTGCTGATGATCATGAGCTTATCAACGCAAGAAATGCAAAACATTAGAAAGGTACTTTTTACATCAAGGTGAAAAATTTTAAATTTTGAAATTATTTCTATTGTACTTTAAGAGAACCAATCTTCTGTTGGTGAGTTACGGCCTCAATTGGCTGGTCCGAGTTCACCAACAATATCTCAGGATCGTTCACTCACAAACTCTAATCCTACATTGTCTGTAGAGTCTGTATTTGCCACGGTTCCAGAAGGTACCAGCCTTTTATCATTCGCCGGAAGTTTCAACATAAACACCAATAATTTGAAAGTGACACACAAGACAGAAATGGTGCTACACAAGACTATAAACGTAATCTGTGCGAAGTTAGTACAGATTTGATGGGATTTATACCCAAATATATTCCTAATAGAAAACACGTTTGCAGTAAAGTGTTTATAACATGACTTAAATTTTTGTACTAACATTTTATAACTATAGAACATCCCTCTTCCAATGAATATTGTCACTGTATCTACATGGTACTACACAGAAACCCTTCAAGATTAGAAGCTACTGTATTGTACGCCAATAACAAACTTTGAAGGGAAAGAGTTACAAGTTAGTTGGTGACAAGTTTGCCACACCGTTAGTGTTATCCGAATTACAAAGCGAAACACCACCGATGAAGAATAAAAAGCTAGTCAAAAAATATTGCTGCTTTTACTGCCAAAAGATGATAGTTGAAATAACCAGATATCCCGTAACACAACATAGTAAAGAGGCGGAACAGCACAGTCTGATGAAGCTTAAAGCAAATTGTAAAGAGAGAAATGATGCTCTTAAGCAGTTACGTTTGCAAGGGGACGCTAACAATAATAAATATGTGACCTTAGGTTGTCGAATACCTGTAAGAAGAGTGCTACGAGTAGTTACAGAAAAACAGAGTTGCATTCAATGTCACAATTGTTTAGCACTCTTAGCGCCCAGAAACTTCGCACGTCATGAAAGAAAATGCACAGGAATGGGGCGAAATAGGATGGGTGTAACATCGAGATGCCGTGAAAATGAACGATTAGCAGGAAAGCCCAAAGATACCTAAGATAAATAAATGAACAGGCCGGTTACTATACAGCAGGTCGTGGGAGGTCTCTACATCAAATTCCAGGTGTTCATTCGACTTACGGTGACTTTATAAGCTGCGTTCGGTATGGCGTATCTTTTCACTCTTTTGATTCTTATACGCTCTAATGTCGTTCGGATATGCGCATAAGAGCGTAAAGAGTTAACTCTGAAACGTTCAGCTACAGTAGGAGCGGAGCGTTTAGAGTTCACTCCACAAGGTAGGTAGGTAGGTAGAGCGGGCATGCGCATTATAGTATATTAAAGAACGAGTGCTTTAATAGATAACCATAAACGACTCCAAATTGAATACAATAATAGACCTATTAGAGACACAAATTCTAAAAATCATATTTTAAAACTTCACGACGCTTTTGTGGAAGTGCCACTTATGTTTGATTGTTGTTTTGTCATTTTAATAGTATAATCTTGATGTCCACGATGAATTGTACAAAAGTGATAGATAAAACAAAGTATACCGGGTGATTCAGATTGGTATTCGCGCCCCTATATCTTTTTTATTTTAAGAAAAAAGTATAGCAAACCATATATATTTGTAAATCGCTTATAAAACTACAATAGATGACGTTGTCAAATCTTCTCTGCGATGACATATGTCAAAGTTAAGACAGTCAACTTTTTTTTTTTTTAATAGTACATTATATATTTCTTAGTCTATTCTTGTAAAGCTTTTTTTTCTACATTTGAATGTGTAAAAAAAGTTGACACTTGTAATATGAAAAAATCGAGAAAAAAAATTAAATATGATTTCATTTATTCGAAAGTGTTATTTTCTAAAAAGAGCTAGTTAGCCATGGAGACAATTGAATTTTGACATTAATAGCGTCAAATATTAAAGTACCTACATTTAAATAAATAGCTATGTTATAACCTACATTTAAATAAATAACTATGATATAACATCTGGCTTCGAAACCTAACTTCTTCCTGACTACACCGCTTTGAATGCATACACGATGAAAATATGTTGTTGAATTTTGATAGTGCATGAATGACATGATGAGTCTTGGGAATCGTATTCGAATTATTGGAATATTTGGATAGGTGACTGTGTAAAATTCGAATAAATGTAAATTCTAATATTCGAATGAAGTAAATTCAGGATGTCAAATAATTTTATTTTTTGGCTATGTAATTCTTAAAATAGTGAGATGCAGGGAACCAACATAACGCGACTTTAGCATAGTAAATTCAGTATGGATTTGGTATTTCGTCCGAGTCTCAGTTTTCTGGCCGAGGCGCACCCGAGGCTTGAAAACAAACAAGGTCAAATCATTTTATTTTTTGGCTACTTGGTTGTCTTGTAAATAGTGACATGCAGGGAACCAACATAATGCAAATTTACAAATGTTTGGCTTACTAGCTCTTTTTAGAAAATAACGCTTTCGAATAAATTAAATCATATTTTATTATTTTTCTCGATATTTTTCTGATGTAAGTGTCAACTTTTTTTACAGATTCAAATGTAGAAAAAAAAGCTTTACAAGAATAAGCTAAGAAATGTATAGTGTACTATTTAAAAAAAAAGTTGACTGTCTTAACTTTGACATATGTCATCGTAGAGAAGATTTGACCACATCATCTATTGTAGTTTCACAAGCGATTTACAAATATATATGGTTTGCTATACTTTTTTCTTAAAACAAAAAAGATGTAGGGCCGCGAATACCAAACTGAATCACCCGGTATACCCATAGAAATGACAGAAACACAAATATTGTTGAAGGAAAAAGACAATGAGTAATGATCACAGTTGTTTGAACTAATTACGTTGTTGATCTTGTTTTTAACTGATAATTTGGTATGGGTGCCTTTAATAGACGAAATAAAACAACTGTTTGGCATTTCTGCCCCATCCACCTCGAACAATGCAGAAGAAGAAATTGAGTCTGACGAGGTCGAATCCGAGTCGTCAATAGGGTCAAATGATGATAAATTTGGACCACCGACAATACTCTTTACCCATTCACTTGGTAGAAGAATATTTGGAGGAGTTTAAAAGACAAATTAATCATACATTTGCCTTCCACCTTCCATTACCAACATCCGCATTCTATGATCCATATTTTCTAACTGGGCAAGTAACAAATTACAAATATATTTTGATCTGATCGAACCTGAAAAATCACAAGTGATCATTAGTCATGTAAACGATAATACATATGAAGATGAATGAATCCTTAAATGACGAGAAAGAATACACTACTAACGCATCTAACCAAAGTTTGGAAGAATATTTTTGCTATCCCAAAACACCGGAAAGAAGTGGAAAACCAGATTAAAAAAAACTGCCTTGGGCAATAACATCTACAGGTTTCAAACAAATAATGCAAAATAAAGAACATGATAAAGCTCAAAAGAAAATTGAACTTGTAAATAGAAAAAAATGATCAATTATTAAAAAGAGAAGAAAAATTAAAACAAAATGGGTTGAAAGCTAAAGCAAGTACGAAAAGTTCCAACAAGACTTCAGCCAAAAATAAGACCAAATTAAGACAAAAGATGGGCCACAAATCGCCACTGTAAACGAGAAAATGGAAATTATTGAATTGCCGAACACTGCATTGGGAGAGATGGAAGAAAAGTTGTTAAAAAGTTATTATGAACCAAAAATATAACACAAACCTGCGATTGATAACAAAGAAACGGATTTCAAAAAAACAGCATTAGAAGAAATAAGCGAAAATTCGTTTATAAATTATGAATGTGGAAAGCCTACTAGGTACTCATATTAAAAAAAATAATTTTGAAGAAAATACAGCAGTATATGAAAATGCAGAAGACGAGAGGACTCTGTTTTGTGTGAACCCAAAATATATATTTTATAAATATGGGCATTAAATATCAATAATGCCAAAGAACATACTACAAGACATGTCTTATGAAAAGAAATTTGTACCAAAAGTATTTTAAGTGCCAAACATGTTTAAAACTAAATAACTAATTGTGTTCTTGTTTATTTACAAATTTGCGTTAATTTATTGCATTTGTTAGCGCCAGAGCGCTATATTTTATATTTGGCGGCTTTTCTCATGTGCTACGTCTCATGCGCATGTCCATGGTGTAGTTTAAGAAGAACAACAACCGGCCTTGCAAGAGACAGATAAATCGTTACGTCCCTGTTAATCATATATTACAACCGTTGTACTCCTTACATTTAAGAATTAAAATATAACATCAGAAGTGGGATTGCAAAACACGTGTGCGCGGGTGGATAGTACTTTTATAGACACAAGGAAAAAAGAGGGACAGCCGGGTGCGTGTCACCGCGTGCTCATACACCGCAGCCATTTCTAAATAAATACAAATTGACATGGAGGAGGAAGAAACTACGTCGACCCCAACATCCTCCCTGGAAATGGTCCTACAACGATTGTTAGATCGAATGAGGTCCACAGCTGCTCCCTTTGCCATCCGATGTTGTAGTGTTGCCCGAGTTTGTGCCTACAAGGGACGACCCACAAGCATGGATAGACGAAATCACTCGACTGACCACAGAACTAGAATGGAACGAGACTTACTTGATGACAAAGATTCCCGGCGTGTAGATTGCACACGTGCTGTAAAAAGAGAACGGGAAGTGTCTCCAGCCGCAGAAAAGATACCTCGAAAAACGATTGATGTTTCTCTTTGTACATATTGCAAACGATCAGGCCACGACATTGAAAATTGTTTTACACGTAAACGAAATGAAACCCGTTCAAAACTAAATCAGCGGTCGAGTTAAGAAACTAAACGTGTCAATTTCTGTTTAACGCCAAATCACGAGCTCGACGGACGTAGAACGGGCGTATTGCTAGACACGGGTTCCCAAGTATCATTGGTAAGATCGTCACTGGTTGTGTTGTTGCAAATGGAACTGATTTCCGAGTGCGCCGAACTCTCGGAGGTCGGCGGTATCATTTCTTTGTCACATATCGGGACATTTTTTTAACTCTGAACATAGTCCATACGTATTCCCTATGTTCAATTTTAAAAAACACAGATAATTGCATTGTAAGTTGCTATGCAACCAACTATATCGAACACCAGAGATTTTAAAATAATGTTAAAAATTGTTCCGACTGATGGAATTGGTCTATCATGTGTTGCATTGGAAATGTCACGCACATTTCTAATGCTCTGATTGGCATAGAATAACTGCATTATGTGTATTTCTTCTTCAAACAACTCGACCATTTTGTTAAACAGTCAAGTACTTATTTTCGTTACCTTGGTTACGTGATTACATACATGCATTGACCTGTGTTTTTTAAAACTGAACATAGGGAATAAGTATGGGGTACGTTCAATGTTAAAAAATGTCCCGGTATAGTCAATGCAAACGTAACGATAAACAGCAACACATTGATTCATAAATTGCAGGTAGTTGATGACGAGGCCGTTTCTTGCGATGCGCTTTTGGGTTTAGACTTTCTGAATTTACTAACTCATACTAAATCAGGATCAACTCTGCAATATGAACCACTATTGAGTCATAATAATGAACCATCGACAATTGAATCAATCTTGAACGAATTTAAGGCAATGGCTACAACTGGAACCAAAATTCCTACCCCAATAACTATTGGCGAATTTAATTATACAACCCTCACGATCACCCTATGCCAGTCCTTGCTTATTAGTAAAGAAAAAAAAATGGACAACCGGGACTCGTTGTTGATTTCAGAGCGCGAGTAGATTGTCTGAGCGGGAGTACTTATTTTACCACTGTTGACATGGCAGCCGGTTTCCATCAAATACCAGTCCACCCTGACTCAATTGAGAAACTAGCATTTGTTACCCCAGACGGCCAATATGAATACCTCCGTATGCCTTTTGGGTTGGCCAACGCCCCTTCCATCTATCAAAGAGCAATTAATACTGCACTTCAATCGGAAATCCAAGAGGGAATTGCCTTAGTTTACTTAGACGATGTGTTGATTCCTTCCACTACCGTTAAGAAAGGACTAGCGAATTTACGAAAGGTTTTAACCACCCTACAATCGCACGGTTTCTCCATTAATGTTGAAAAATGTTCTTTCCTTCAAACAGAAGTAGAATATCTAGGTCGTGTGATATCAAATGGTGAAGTTAAACCAAGTCCGTCTAAAGCAAATGTTCTAAAAGCCATCAAACCGTCAATGAATGTGAAAGAAGTCCGGCAATTTTTGGGACTTGCAGGCTACTTTCGAAAATTGATTCCTCAATTTTCTGTAAAAACGCGTGTTTTATCGACACTTTTAAAACATGACGCTGTTTGGCAGTGGTCACAAAAACATACTGATGCATTCAATTACGTCGTAAATATCCTTGCAAGCGAACCTGTTCTAACCATTTTTAACCCTTCACTACCCACTGAACTACACACCGACGCGAGTAGTAAAGGCTTCGGTGCCATTATCATCCCGATTCATGATGATTAAAAAAAAGTAGTTGCTTACTTTAGTAAAGCCACTACACCTACGGAATCCAGATACCATTCGTATGAACTCGAAATCTTGGCCGTAGTAAGCGCTTTGAAATATTGCCATCAGATTATGCAAGATTGTGCGAAAAATCTAGGCGAAAACACAAACTCGAAAATGGAAAAATTAATGAATCCTTAGGATGTTAAATGTCCAGATTACGCGTTTTTTATCAATTATGGTGATAAAAACAAGCTCAAATATGAGTCTATCCGTCCAGGGACAACTCTAAAGGATCCCGTCGTAACTGACCTGCGGGAAATTCAATATCTTTCATCTGGAGAAATTTATTTCAAAATTGATTTTGATGATTAATATAAACTGTTACCACGGCGTGCGAAAAATATTAATTTACGAGAATGCCTATTTGGAAATGTATTCTCGACGGCCCGCAAAATAACAAAAAAGAAATTTGAGGACTTGCAACAAATTAAGCTAGATTGCTGGCCGTTTTATGATGCCTTGATGACATTATAATAATTGAAATAATTATTACATTTAACAATGTTACTTTTTTAATAATATAGAGGTATTGCAGTGTCACATAACGTTGTAACGTTAATAAAGGACAGCTGTGCATGGGCAGAGCGAAAATGGCCTAGCGTAACGTTATTAGCGTTTAACGTATAACGCTATTTACGGTCGAATAGAGGTGACCTTATATTGCCACGTTAAAGTTAAAAATATAGGGAATGTCAAATTTTCGATTCTGACGGTTGGTTCTGTTAAGTTATTTATTTTCCCTTATGGCGAAATTTTCTCAAAGTAACGATTTAATAGACTTCGGGTCGAGATGCACTGGAGACTGCTCGAGAGTACAACCTAAATGTGGGGGTGGGTGGTGATAACCGGAAGAAAGAAAACTCCGAGTGGTTTAAAAGAAATGAATATCTTTTCACTCAGTCCTGCACTCGTACAAATCTGGTTATTTTCAATAAAAACTTTTCTCACACTCCTTAATTACGTGTAAAATGAAGGGTTGTACCGTCCCCGCGATAAAAAAAAAACTCTCGAAAACTAAATGGGATTCAAACACAAAAATCAAAAAGAAAAAGGGGGAACTGAAAGCGAAGCCCGATATCGTCCTCGACGCTATTCTTCTACGCCGTCCACGATTGGCGGGACCGTTCCCTCGGGCCCCACCTCGTTTCCCAAAAGAATAGGAAAATTCTAAGAGAAGGAAGTCGCGCGGCGGACGAACACACAAAAGATAAAGAAATAAAATAACAAGAACTGTTACAAAAAAAAACCTGTTATCGGCCTGACCGGCCGTTTGCAGGCGAGGTCACCAGCAGACCGATAACTCAAACCCGAACAAAAAAAAAACGTTCTGCCTGAAACGACGCGCTAGCTTCCCAAAAACTAAAATTTTTTTCTATCATCCTGGCCTTGATCGTCACGGGGTGGTCGACGTCTCTGGAGACCTGGACCTTCCTCGGGGACTTCCTCGGGCCCACGGTGGACGACGAAATCCGGGCGTGGAATGTGACTCCGCACTCCGGCGTTTGGTTCTCCGCGAACCTTCCGTCGGGGATCCGTAAATCCGCTCCTCGGCGTCTGGGTTTGGACTTCCTGGACTCTTCTTCCAGCCTCACCCTCTTCGGACCCTCGACATCTCCAGACCCTTTTCTCGCCGTTTCAGCCCCTTTCACAGTCCCGCACCGATCTGACCTCCCTGACCAAAGACCAAAGATCAAAAACCCTACCCCGCACTCTTTCCTGTCTTTTATAGTTTCGCCCCTCACAATTCGGGTTTTTATTATTCCTGGCGGAAAACGAACTCGCCGCGAGTAGTGCGCACGATGATCGAATCATTGAGAATACTTGCACTTTTTTTAAATGTAACAGTACCTACTGTTATAATAATAACGCTTTTTCTCGTGACTGAATGACTCCTCGGTTGCCAACGCTTACACCAACGTTTCGAGAGTGTAACAATGATGATAAAAATATAAAGGCTAACAGTAACAGGCACGGTAAAGCTCCAGGAGCTGGATGGAAACGCATAAACAAGTTACAAGAGTTTAATTCCCAACTTTAGGTATTACAGTCCAGAAAAGACAAATTACTAAACAGGATAACCTAGATGCCTCTTCGGGCGATACAACTGTAACCTACAAAAAAATTGATGACTGAAAACTCTGTTTCTATGCGGTACAATAAATGAAAACAAATGCTATAATTACGAAAATATGATGGGGTGACAAATAACAATAATTTAAATTGATGAGGTGACAAATAACAATAATTTAAATTGACTGTTCAAAGCGCAGAAGGCGCACGAAATACGAAAGGTAAAATTTTTTAAAAGAAAGCCGGTTCTCTGACCAGGCGTTGGTTAAATTGAAATGACAATATTGAAAGGAAGAAATTCCTTACACCAGCTCTTGGACGCCGAAGATGATTCGAGGAGTTTCCAGGAAGAGCGAGGAGTCCCTCTTTTCGCCGCTAATCCGCTACGGCGTCCGTATCCACGGAAGGTCCTCGGGGTCCTTCCTCCCCTCGACCCTTCCTAGGAATGAAATGTTTAGAAAAAGAAAACGAAGCCCCGATGTAAGAAGTGACAAAAAAGGTGGCGAGAACCTGTCGACTCGTCTTTCCTGGCGAGGTCACTTCAGGTCCGATTACGAAAACTGTGTGACAAAGAGACGCCGAGAGACCTTGACAGATATTTACGGTTCCTGGATGCTGGGGTCCTCGACCGATGGCTGTCCGGCGTGAGGTCTGGCTCTCCGGAAGGATCCTGGGGGATGACGACGGCTCAACAGGGTGGCGATGTCTGATCTGCCGAAGCGTAGGGTCGTTGACCCTCGTGTAGGAAGTCTTGATCCGCCGCAGCGTATGGTTGGAGTACCCTCTGGAGGTCTTCTCCAGCTGACACGGACTTCCTCCACGGGCTCGCCAACACCTGTTGCACTGGGAAAACATCTCCTAATCCCCCCCTTTTGAACACAAACACACACACTCGGCGCTATGGTCGTGAAGCCCCTGAAAATGGCGTCGGTTCCACCTTTTATACCTTTTGCCCCTTCTCTCGCAAATTCGTCGCGGCCGGTACCGAAAGTCGGGGTCCGAAAGCCCATTCTGGAATGTTCGCGAACTTTCTAGAATTTACGATTTGCCGCGAAATTTGAAGCGTAACACTACATATAGTTGGTACCGTTGAGAGTTATTTTCGGGGCTTTTGCTAAGTTCCATAGTGACAACACCGTGACATAACCTCGTTTCACTTGATTTGCCAGAGTACACTAAATTCCTAGCTGATCATTTAAAAAAGCCAGAATACTTAACAACTGTTTGGTTTGTAGACCAAATAGAAAAATGGTTTTATCTTATGACATCAAGATCACCAGCTAACGCTCTTAGTAAATTTAATCTTGAAATTTACAATGAGACAGTCGGTTTTTTAAATAATTTTATGGAGATTATTGAATCACTGGAAATAGACAGGTTACCTAAAACGACATAAAAAGCTCTCAATCCGTAAACTAGAAGCAACTAACCTATCAAGGGCTTCAAATTTTAACAAAGAAAACGTTAACAAATTTTTTGACAATTTGAAGACTGTGCTTGACCGGCTAAAAATTGGTGCTAAGGACATTTGGAATATGGATGAAACTGGAATTACAACAGTGCAAAGACCTGATCGAGTTGTGGCAAAATGGGGATTTAAGCAGATAGGCAGAATAGTTTCAGCAGAACGAGGAACGTTGGTAACCGTTGCTATGACGGTGTCAGCTACAGGAAACAAAATTCCACCATTCTTTATTTTCCCAAGGGTACACTTTAAGAATTACTTTCTAAATAGTGCACCCATTGGAAGTGCAGAAGGGGCTAACCTTTCAGGATGGATGAAGGAGGAACACTTTGTAGAATGTATGAAACATTTCGTTGACCATGCAAAACCATCTGTAGAAAGACCCTGACTACTACTCTTAGATAATCACGATTCGCATTTGTCTGTCGCTGCCCTAGATTATTGCAAAGCCCATGGAGCCACGGTTTTATCATTTTCGCCCCACTGCAGCCATAAGTTTTGAATTCATAATATCAGATAACTTGTCTTTTCATTTTAAAAGTTATATCTCAGAGTCACAACATGGCTTTGTGAGAGGTAGGTCAACGATATCCAATTTATGTACTTTCACACAGTATGTAGCTAATTCAATGGATCTGGGCCTATATACTGAGTTTTCAAAGGCTTTTGATAGGCTGGACCATGAAATCCTTGCCAGAAAGCTGGAGACATTGGGTTGCTCTTCTAACTTTGTAAATTTTTTGTATTCTTACCTGAGTGGTCGTAGGCAGTTTGTTAGTGTTCATGGACATCGTTCCAATGTTTTTGATTGCTTCTCTGGTGTGCCTCAAGGATCTGTGTTGAGACCGCCACTCTTCAGTATTTTTATTAATGACATAATTGAGGATCTTTCAGTATCCTGTTTGCTGTAGTCAGATGATATGAAGATTTTTACGTCTATTAGAGAAGTTCGTGATTGTGTCAAGTTGCAGGATAATATTGATTTAATCCCCACTTGGTGCATACGAAATAGCCTTCAGTTAAATATAGCCAAATGTGTTGTAATGACTCTTAGTAATAAAAAACAAAAGATTGAATTTGATTATAATATTAATGGTGCTGTTTTGGAGAGACCTGAATTGGTTTCTGACTTGGGAGTGCTGTTTGATAATAAGCTGTCTTTTACAGGCCACATCAACTCTGTTATAAAAATTCCTGGAAGACATAAGGCTATATTATTAGGAATACCAGAGATTTCTCTAATATCTCCACATTAATACAATTATTTCAATCATTTGTCAGAAGTAAACTTGAATATGCGTCGATTGTTTGGTTTCCTCATCATGCTGTTCGCATTGCTAGTATTGAACATTTGCAGCGTAGATTCTTAAAATACTTGTGTTTCATCTCTGAAACACAATCGATCCTCTCGGATCGACGCTATCCTCCTATTGGATATTCACAGACCATTTTATTGGAACGTTTCTCGTTTAAAAGTTTATCTGAACCAAGAACCAAGATCTATTACCGGAAATGCCACCAAAGTCACCTCAGCCTTCTACAAGTCGTCAAACAACTATGACGCCAGAACCAGACGCCTCTCCAAGTACTAACACTCTTACGGGCTCCCGCTCTTCACCGGTTATCAAAAATGTTACGCCCTCTTGTTCCAAAAGGGTAAGATTAATTAAGGATGCAACACCACAAGCTGGTCTTTCCGGACTAAAAAAGAATTGCGCAAAGTCTGTTCGTACTCCTGAAGAGGTGCGACCGCTTCGAAAAGCTGGTCCAAGACAGGCTACAAAAAAGGGGAGAAAGAAGAGGACAACAGCTATTTTGACCGACACGCCCATCAAAAAGAAGGGAGCAAGGGGCAAATCTGCAACTGAGAAAAGAAAAAACTGTCGCGGTTGGGCACATGAACAGTGCACAGACGGGAGTGAAATGTATTATTGGGCAGTGTGGCTTTACCTATGGTTTGCAGGTTTGTTCAACCCCCAAAAATAATATCAAAAAATATTTACGAAAGTAATTTTCGTATATTAATATATTCGATTTAATTGATAATGTATATGAATAATAAATTACATAAGTTCATACGTATTTACTTAAACACCAAGCACTTTCTCTATTTGCCGTTTTCGTGAATCCGTGATACCTACCCATGTTGGATGCTGGTTTGCATCTGGTTTGCATACAGAATGCAACCCAGCCGATTACATTCGACGCTTGCGTATTAGCGAGCCTTCTCTTCTTCGTTCAAGTCCATTCCATAAGGTCCCAGCAGGTTGCAAGCAAACTGCAAAGGTATGTTAACGGCGATTGTTTTTATCAGAAGAAACATGAATTCTGTGCAAAGTTTGATAGCGGAACCATTCTGTAGTCGATCTGCCACCGACAAGATCGAAATAAAAAAACTTGGGCGACCTAGCGGTACAGTCGTTGTCACCCCCTTAGTTATTGGCACCGTGTTGCAGTTATTTCAAATAATAAGAAATTATACTCGTTTTCACATTTTATGATAAGTTGGATACTATTTGGCAACATTGCACACTATGCCCTGGTTAATTTTATGTTCGAAGATTGGCACGTACGCTAATGGCGAACGATTGTTGTGGTCGGTGTTTGTGGTCGAGTCCTATAAGGTAAGTTTCACTGAAATCCTTTAGAGTAGAAGGTTCGAAAAATTGTCATATCTTATCGGGATCGTTTGTGACATCGATTTTGTTTGTCTTTTTTAACTAAAGATTAAATAACAAACCGAATTACAGCTTTTGTAACCATACATTATCAATATAACGTGAGTTTTTAGGGTGCCAATATTTGGTATATTCACGGCGGACCTTTTACAATTATTGGCACCTTATGCCAATGACTGACGTTGTGGATTTTTTGAAAATAAATAACTTGTAGGAAGTTTTAATTCATCTTGTTACATTTTAAAGTTGTTTTCCATTTGTTAGTCGAAATATTGTCTGGTCAGTTATTGACACCATGCCAATAACTAGTTTAAATAGGGTGTCAATAACTAGTTATTTTGGTTTTCGTGCAAAATAAGGGTACCTATAGAAAATGCCGAAAAAAATTGAAGGGGACGTTTATCAAAAGAAATACACGGAAGATGTGCAAAATGCACTTCTTGAAATTGAGAACGAGCTGTCGAAAAAGGCTGCAGCTCGGAAATATAATGTGCCCCGTGCCACTATTCAATTTAGAATGAGTCAAAAATTTTCTAAAACATCATTTGGACCTGCTCGAATTCTGTCTAATGTTGAAGAAAACCTCCTAGTAACGTGGATTCGTGAAAGTTTACGAAAGGGCTTTCCACAAAGAAAAGAAGATCTCCAGGCTAGCGTCCATCATTTTCTAGAGGCCAATCCCCGCCAGAATCCTTTTAAGGATAACCATCCGGGTGAAGGATGGTACAAAGGCTTTCTAGGAAGGCACCAAGAACTGACAGAGCGTCAACCTGAAGCTGTGACCTTAGCTAGTGCCAATGTCAGTGAGGCCGACATTCGTAGTTGGTTCCAACAAATCGAAAGACGTACCAAGGATTGAAAACAAGCTAATTAACGAAAACTGCGTTATCCGTTTTTTGGATTTTGAAAAAATTGTAGGACAAGAAAAGATAGGAATTTTTCAAAATATTAACACAGAAGACGATAACATCGACGATGAGAATTTTTTAATACTGTATCAATTATATAAAAAATTTACAAAGAATAGCAACAAACAAAATTTAGTTCCCGACTCGGTCCCAGATGTTAACGCAGTAACTGTGCAAGAAGAAGTTGAAGCTGAAACGAGTAGGATCATAGAAGACACTGAATATTTTGATATATCCAATATACCTATAATTTTTTCGACCTCACCTGGAATTGGGATAGATCTCCAAAACACAGATATACCTCACACACCAAGAAGTTCGGTCGAGGTATTAACTGAAACTATCGTTGGTACTGAAGAAGTTGAAGGCATCCCATTAGATATAGATCTGATCCCTGATAGTATTGAATTTAACAATAATGATTGGAACGAAACTGCTGGTAATGAATCAACTTTGACCATGGCTGATGTTAAGAAGACTGAAGAAATCTTTGAAACCACACACGATGAGACTGAAAAAGTTCAAATAGAAAGTACAAATAAAAATGTGATAAATAAGGATAAAGAATTTATTGAAATCTATAGAACCGAAGAATTGTTGAAAATAAAAAATTCACCTATAATAAAAGGGTTTTTAAACTGGCCAGCCACGCCAGAGAGGAAAGGCAAAAGCAACAAAAAACAAAACAAAAAAATTGCCTTTTGTGCTGACGTCGGCTGAATGGTAAAATATACAAATTGACAAGAAACAAAAAAAGAATCATATTGAATTGGAAAAAGAAGAAAGAAAGAGGAAAAGGATGGAAAAATCCCAGAAAATTTCTGTGAAAAATGTTAAACCCAAAAATAAGAAACAAAAGACTGCCAAAGATACTACAAATAAAATCTGTGATAATGTTGACTTACAAAAGAAAAGCCCTATTAAGAAAACACCTATTCAAGAAGTTACGAAACAATTGTTTCCAATTGAAGATGCAAAAAAAGTTGTAGTTTTATCAAATATTGAACTTCAAAATTTCAGGAACACCTTAACAATATCCTTGGCGAACTTTGGTTAACCCTGGAAAAAAATCCCATCCAAACATTTGGTCTTTGCTTTAGTTGCACAAATAATTTGACAAAATCTAATTATGGTTTAGTGTTTAAATTTCAAAAGGCAATATCACGTTAAATGTATGAAAACACTTAATTTACATCAATCAAATGACAACAAATTTTAATGTTTAACTTGTTTAAGGTTTAAAAAAACAATCAATTTTAATTTTTGATTATGTTTAATAGCAACGTAAGTTTGTACTTTTTTATAACTTATCTAACCAAGAATTTTCAATAAGAACTTTGTTATTTTTTCAATAATTTTTTTTTATAAGAATTTGTCGTTGCATGAAATGTAAAAGGGTGGAAAATTGAGTAAGGATATTTTTTTATAAGTTTTCCTCGTTTCTATTATCAAAATAATACATCTAAGCCATAAGTACTGTTACGAGGTCTAATGTACCACCACATTAGGACCATCGTACGACGGTTGGTGAGGGCAAATGACGGGTCAGCGTGGGGGAGAGAGGGATTTGGTCACTTGAACACTGTCGGCGCAAGTAACATCAACGGTAGATCCGCCGCGAATTAGTGTCCCAGGATAATCGTGACAAAATCCGGGAAAAAGGTTTGCGTCATCGCCGTCGTGCGGATCAACCCTGGGACACTCGTAGTATATATCGCCGTTGAGCGGATCAAGGGGGGTCACCAGACCGAAAGAGTAAGTTGAAACTTCTTATCTCTCCGAAAGTAACAACCATGCCATTTTGTGGTGAGCAGGCTTCACCGTCAGCAGTACCATTACCGGGGACGAGAGACGCCGTTTCCTCCCCCAGGTCCACCTGGACCCATCACCCAGCAATAACCAAGGCCACCGGCCCACATCATCCAGCCCCGACATCGACCCTAGCCGGAGACTGCTCCGGGCGAGCACGGAGCTGTCCACCTGCGACCCAGCACCGGAAACCCAGCGATCCACAGTGTGAACCATATGAAGATCAGCTGAACAATATACCAGTCAAATCAAGCACATGCGTAAAACTATTTCCCCCCCTGCGGAGTTACACAGCGTTATGTACAAACCCTGGGCTTCTTAATAAGAAGGGTTGTAACAGTACCTACCCCTGAGACATGGGCCAATCACTCGTAAGTTGAATGCCAATAATAGTTTCGGAGGTGCCAATAACTGAACTTCGTGTTCATTGTGTGGTTTAAAATTAGCCGTAAATTATTTAAATAACCATTGTTATTCCAAATTAGCTTACAGTTACTTATAAACATATAAGATTCATTTAAATACAAACAATTGACAATTGTAATTTTCATATTTTACTATATAATAATAAAAGCTTTAAAACCTTAAGGGGCCAATAACTGTACCGCTTACCCTACTCCAAACTTAAACATAAAGCAAGCCGTTTCAAGTAAAAAACGAACATTGAATAGAACATTTAATCCAGACATTTACAATAAACATCCGTGGATTTGTGGTTGTGATGTAAAAAATGCTCTTTTTTTGTTTCCCTTGCTTGTTATTTGGAGGAGAAGAATCGTGGACAAAAATAGGTTTCACAGATTTGAATCATTTAGGCGACCGAGTTAAGAAGCATATACAGTCAGCTAAACATATGAAAAATGTTGTGCAATTTTCACTTTTTGGAACTGTGAACATTGCAGCTCAATTGGATAGTGCATATCGTCGAAACATTGAATTGCAAAATGAAAAAGTGAGACATAATCGGTACATTTTAAACATTATAATTAATTGTGTGCGTTTTTGTGGGGCTTTCGAGCTCGCATTGAGAGGACATGACGAGTCCACCTCCTCTTCTAATCCAGGAGTTTTCCGTGGATTAATTAATTTTAGTGCCGAATTGGACGTTGCTCTAAAAGAGCATTTAGAAAAAGCTACGGTTTTTAAGGGGACTGTCCAACTGTCCAAAATGAAATTTTGCTAACAATGTTTAGTGTGTGTCAAGAAGAAATTTTTAAGGAAATTAATGAAGCCGATTACTCGGCTGTAATAGCTGACGAAACCAGTGATGTTTCAAATATATTTCAAATGGCAATCGTTTTTAGATACATATATAGTTAGAGGAAAGCCGGTTGAAAGATTTTGGGATTTTTTAAGCCCTTCAGATCACGATGCAAGAACCTTGTCTTCGGTTATTCTTACAGAGCTTGAAAAGCATGTCAAAGATGATTAAAAAAAAACTTATTGCTCAAACATATGATGGTGCAGCAGTCATGAGCGGGTCGTCTAACGGGGTGCAAGCAATTGTAAACAAACTTATGAACACGCTGCCTACGTACATTGTTAAGCACATCAGTTGAATTTGGTCATGTTAAATGCTGCTTCTGCAAACACCAATATCCGTATATTTTGTTGTTGCACTGTATTTGAACACAGGGAGGATCTTATACAGGTGTCCCAAAAATGGCGTACAAACTACTTACTACCTTATCGAGAATGTTTAAATGTACATGAAAAAAAGATGGAAAAAATGTTTCCGACAAAAAAATCAATTATTTTTATTATTATTATTAACGATAATACAATGTAAATAAAGATATATTCATACATCATTACCTTGCAATGGTACCGTAGAGGATTTAAAATAATTTTTTCGATTTCCAAAGCTTCTAAATTCTCTATTATGCAGGATTAGATATTGGTAGTGAGTGATCTTGTACGATTAGACGTAGCTGTCATGACAATTTCATACACATATTTCAAAATAATTGACCTGCTTGGTGCCACTTTCAAAGAGCGCCAAATCAGAAAATAAGTCCAATAGAATTTTTTTAACATTTTTCTGGCGTTTACGGTAATCTCTTGTACACCGTAGTGCACCGTTAGTACGCCATTTTTGGGACACCCTGTAGAAACAATGCGAAAATTTTTAAATCAAAGTAAAAATGCCAGTACTATTAACCAAGCATCAGGCCATTTAAAAATTCTTACCAGCAATAGTTTCGTTTGCTGGCTAAATTTATTTTACAAGATAATGCCCCATGTAGACATATTTGCAAAATTTCAAGCAAGAGAAATTGAGGTAGAGAAGACATTTTTTTAAGCCGAGGAATAAAGAAGCGAGGTTTAAAATTGTCTTCTCTACCGTGGTGTATATATTATTTTTTTCACTACTAGATACGTTAAAACCCTTTCTAATAATAATTATTAATTAAATTATTTTGTCCGATGCGACGATCCGAGTTCTCATTTTTCAACGGTTGCTATGAAAATTGAAAATCGTCTGTCTACGTTAACCAATGAAATCAAAGAAAATCTTTCGTTGCTAGGTGAAATAGTTATTTACGAACCAAGTGCGGGAAGACGATGTTCTCGCATGTGCGCATTTTTTAAAGCGCGAGCGACGAAGGAGCGAGTGCCTTTAATTAATGCGCGAATGAACGGAAGACGTCTTCACGCAAGTGGTTCGTACAATATTTTTTGTACGAAAATTAAATTAATTTTTTTTGTTTTAATACATTAAACATAAACGAACATAAAACCAAGCAGGCAGTGATCTTTGGTTATTGGAAACAATTGCTTCACTTGATATTTCAATGTTTGCAATAATTTGTGAATTTTGTAGGAACAATTTTCAACGATTATAAATCTTTCCGTAATTTTTTAATGGAGAAAAACCCAGGGAGGTTGTATTTTATGAACTAAATTTTATTATTATCAAGACAGATTTTTTTTGAATGCCTCAAAGGGCCAGTGCTTTTTGCAATTTTTACATTTTTTGGTTAATCTAACAGTTATAAGTATTAAAGAACACCAGTATAAGATACCTGAAAGATGTAGGTTTTCAACTGTAACTTTCAATTTCGATTAGGACACTCGATCTAAAAGAAAAAAATTGAAAACCAAAAAGTGGGCCAATTGGCCCCGCTCTCCTCTACACAAAAACTTGTGACAAATATCAAAAGAATAAAAGCTCAACAAAGACGAAAATGCCAATGATAATTACCAGTACAGCTCGCAAGCCATTTGAAAAAGTAGCACTAGACATTACCGGTCCATTTCCTATTACCGAAAAAGTTAACAAATATATTTTAACTATAACAGACGATTTAAGTAAATTGTTAGTAGCATCACCTATTCCCAATTAAGAATCCAAAAAGTTTCGTTACCAATGTTATTTGTCAATATGGAACGCCCGATTCCATCCTCAGCGATCAAGGTACAAATTTTATGGCACAATTATTCTAAGATATTTATAAACTTTTATCAATTAAGCTACATAGTACAAGTTATCTTCCTCAAACTGAAAGAAGTGTATAAAGGTCACATAGAACAATAAATGAATACTTGGAAGTTTCATTAACTAAGACGCCAATAATTGGGACGAATTTTTGCCCTTTGCGACATTTACTTATAATACCACTCCTCACACTGCAACGACATTTACTCTATTCGAATTAAGGTACGGTCGTTCAGCCATTTTGCCTTCAGCAGTAAAAAGACATCTACAAACATTTTATAATTATGATTATCTACTAGACTTAAAATCAAAACTACAGCATTGTCACGAAGCTGCGAGAAATAATCTGCTTTCAAACAAACAAAAATCCAAATTATATTACGATAGAAATAAAAATATTCAAAATTTTGCAGTTGAGACCTTGTACTTTTAGAAGACGAGAGTTCAACAATTGATAAATGTAAAAAGCTCAAACCTATTTACAAAGGCCCATATGAAATAATTTCAGTAGATTCAGATGTAAATTGCACAATTTTAGTCAACAGGAAACATGTGAAAGTCCATTTTAACAGATTAAAAAAATATAATAAAGATAATAATTATAATATTTTTCCGTCGACCGCTTGTTAATTTCAATATTAATGAATTATTTTGTCTAAAATATAGTACATTAATGGACCTCATTAATACACTATTTTTCATTAATCAACGATTTTTGCGATTTTGACGTTTTTGATGATATTTTGATGTATAAACAACCTCCAACATGCATTGCTCACACTTACCAACACTGCAGCAGGTAGTGCAGCCGGGTTTTCTATATTTTATAGCTCCATAACTGCACAATTACGAATTCACTTTTTCAAAAGCCGACCTTTTTGGTTATAATTCGCATGTCATAATGTTTGTGTACAACTCCACATAACTTTTTTCAAATATTACATGGTAAGCTCCTATTTCATTTACTATAACAATCGGCATGTTTCCTCGAGATGCACCTTGTTGTATTTAACTTTTATTAAAATCTTAACCTAACTTTAAAAAAAAATGTAATTAGACTACATTTTGCAGGTGACTTGGGACAACTACCAAACAATGCCAAATTATTATATTAGGCCCCGTGTAATGCAAGAAAATATGCTGCTTTTCTGCAGGAGAAAAAGCCATGCCATAACAGATGTTGCAAATGGAAAACTGAGCATATGTGCAGCGGCAGAAAAATATTCTGTGTCAAAATCGACCATTCACAGAAAATATCATGGTAAGAATATTAGGAAATATGGGGCACAAACAGTTTTTTTCCGCAGAAGACGAAATGCACATAGCAAACGGCCTCTTACTAGCCGCTGAATGGGGATTCCCCTTCACGCACATGCAACATATTATTAAACGATTTTTTGATCGAAAAGGTGTGAGAATAAAAAAATTTAATAATAGTTTGCCTTGTCGTATGTGGCTAAAGGGCCTCCTTAGTCGACATAAGGGGATGTTATCTGACCGTTTGTCAGAAAATATAAAAAAAGCTCGAGCCATGGTATCTGCTGAAACCATTAATTTTTATTTTGATAACTTGGAGGTCACATTAGCAAACGTGCCTCCTGAAAACATCATTAACTTTGATGAAACTAACATGTCCGATGACCCTGGACAACAAACTGTCATAGTCAGAAAGGGTGCATTCAGAAAGAATTATTGATGCAACTAAAAGTAATACATCAGTTATGTTTTCTATTGATGGTGATAGGACATTATTACCTCTACACATTGTCCACAAATCAAAACATGTCTACGATACATGGACTGACAATGGCCGAGGGGCCTTATATGATAGCAGTAAAAGTGGATGGTTTGATGGATTCCTGTTTGAAAGGTGGTTCACAAAGATTACTTTGGAACATCTACGATGACGTGATGGTAAAAAGGTCTTAATTGGTGACAACCTTGCCAGCCACATATCCACTTTTGTCATTGAACAATGTGAAAAAAAAAATATAACCATTTATCCAACTGTGATCATGGTTTCTTTCTGAAACGCTCTACAATCTCGAACCTTTACTGCTTTACCCAGTTTTCAGCTGAGTGTATTGATGATAGAAAGCAGGTTGATGTGATTTATACGAATTTCTCAAAAGCCTTTGACAGATTAGATCACAATATTCTTCCCTCTAAATTGCACAGTTTTAAGTTTTCTGCTTCTTTGTTAACTTTTTTTAAGTCTTACTTAACTGAAAGGAAGCAGTATGTTTTCTATAAGGGATTCAAATCTAAGGAAATTATTCCAACTTCAGGTGTTCCTCAAGGATCTGTATTGGGACCCCTCTTTTTTTCGACTCTTATCAATGATATAGTCAATGGCTTATCATCTTTGAAACTGCTATTTGCTGACGATTTTAAGTTGTACCGTGAAATCTCTACCATTAGTAACTGTGCATTTTCAAGATGACTTACTCAAACTCAGTCGATGGTGTCCTGAAAATAAATCAGATCTAAATCTGAAAAAGTGTACTGTAATGTCCATTACGCACAAAATCAACATCATTGAGTTTGAATATAGAATTAATAACGTGAAATTAGCAAGAGTTGAATCGGTTGTTGATTTAGGTATTACGTTTGACAACAAATTGTCCTTTGTTCCACATATAAACGTTGTCGTTACAAAAGCATTTCAGGCACTTGGCTTTATTATAAGGTGTTCTACGCACCTCAGAAATATTGACACCTTAAAACTCTTATATTGTGCATACGTAAAATCAAAACTTGAGTATGGCAGCATCATTTGGGATCCAAGTTATCAGAGATATGTGGATAAAGTTGAAACTATTCAACGTCGCTTTCTCAAATTTTTAGCATTTAAGACTGATGGTGTCTATCCTGAAAGAGGTTATTCTCAACAGAATTTACTTAAAAGGTTTGGCTTTCTTGACCTTTACACCAGGAGAACAAATGTTTCAATGAATTAAAAAAAAAAGTTGATCAAATACAAAATTGACTGTCCTGACTTGCTAAGTCAGATTTCTCTTCATGTGCCTAACAAAGGAACTCGCCAATCGAGAGCTTGTTAGATATCTATACCCAGAACGAATGTTTTGAAGTTTTCACCTTTGCACCAAATGTGCACTTATTATAATGAGCCGCAAGACAATTTATTTACAGGTGATTACTGAACGACGTAAAGTTTCCTGCCCCGTAATTGGATTCGTCTGTCGGACAGTGTATAATAATATTAATATTTTCATTTTAAGCATAACAGACCAGACATTATTATTTTAAATAAACAACAAAAGCAACCATATCTTTTAGATATAGCTGTTCCAAATTCACACAATATAACACAGACATATATGTAACACAAAAATTAATAAATATTTAGAGTTCTCCGTTGCTATGAGAAATCTTTGGTGTTTAAAAAAAATCGCATTTACCACTTCTAATTTCAGCAACGGGAATAGTATCGCAATCTTTTTTCAAAATTTAAAAATTCTGGATTTAGGGAACAAATTGGTAGTTGAAATTCAAAAAGGTATATTATTATACTCATGTCATATCGTGAGGAACCTCCTTTTAACATTGACATAGAACATAATATAAAAACACAACAAAGTCAAAATGTGGAGGCGAGACGCCGGTAATTATCTTGATTAGCTCTGTACTATTATTTGATAGTAATATCTGTAATAGTGTATGTACTCCGGCAAAATTGCCGTACCGCCGGGTGGTGGAGGGAAATAAAATAATATAAAGTTTGTGCTGTTGCCTCCTAACAGCACCCATCTCACGCAGAAACTTGCCGGTGCCTATTTTCGTCCCCTTAAGCAAGCATGGCGAAAAAATTTGTTAGATTGGAAGAAAAGAAATCGTGGCACATTGCCCGAGTCATTGTTTCCTGTTCAATTGAATAAAACATTGAACAGCTTAGAAAATTCAAAAACAAATGCAATCTCTGGGTTTAGGGCATGTGGCATCATATCCTTAGATCGAAACCAAATCCTCAAACGATTACCAGATTCAAAGATAAAAGACAATAAAGAAGTGTGGTCTACTACATTTGAAGAGACTTTGCGAGTAGCTCGAGAAGCCCAACCAATAAGACAACGGTACGGTACCTGTTACCATAGTGTTCTAGAAGCAGTTTATAGACTTTGCACTTTGAACGATGACACTGGAGAATTTGGAAAACCGTCGCTACCTCAGGTTTTGCGGTCGGCTATTACGATTCTTGTTAAGGCTTTGTCAAATTCGTACTTAACCTTTGAATACTGACGTGCGGTCTGTGAGACCCTGGAAGAAATTAAAATTTGAATTTCCGGCAAATTAATTAGTCAGCAGTTTTGCGCTTCTAGCTATGTGTAATTTAGAGTTTTGCAAATGGTTTAGTCATCTCTGGTTTGTGTGTGGGCGTCTTTTTTGGTTTGTTATCTGCCACTAAGAACTTCCTTGTGCGACGTGAGGTCTGAGATACCGCTGGTCAGTGGAAACGTGAAATATTAATCGCCAATTTACTGTCCGATAAAATATGAACCCCACACCTAGATCACCAAAACATGTTTGTGCGTTAAATGACGATTTTGCAGAACATGTCCTCCGGTGAAAAAAAGAAAAACAGCATACAGTTGCATAGTGTGTAATAATCCTGTGTGTTTGGAATGCTCAAGAGAAATCTGTAAAGAATGTCGTTAATTTTTTTAATTTTTAATAAATTTGTTCAAATTATTATTTTGATTGATTTTGGGAAGACGCCAGATGTTAGACTTGGGCTTCACAGCGGGCCTAAATTATTATTTTATCTATTTATGCACTGTTTAGTAGTGAGTGGTTTCTCAGACCGCACCTCAGTGAGTATGGGCTAAAAATGTGTGGTCAGTAGTTACGGGTTAAGCAAAGGACTTTTTAACAACTTTATTGATTGTCAAAGTGAGGATCCTTTTTTAACTCTTCATTGTGATAATTACGGCGTGTATTTTGAAAGAGCAGCGGGTCGAACAAGACCACATCAAAAGGCAAAATGGCAAATCCAGTTACCTAATCCAAAGGATACAAAACTCTTTTCAGTATATATCGCTCAAGAAGCAAGGAAAGCTTATAAAAATCTGAAGCAAAATGGTTACTCGTATGACATGTGGCTACGTCTAGGACAGGCGGAGCTCGCAAGAACGATTGTTTCTAATCGAAGGAGAGTCAGCAAAGTCTGTCTGATGTCGATTGGAATCTACAAAAACCTAAAGTCTTTGGATAATTCATAAAAACAATGCTTAACAGCTCTGGAGAAAGCGTTAGCAGACCGATACACAATTATGACATTAGTTGCTAAAAGAGCAGGTATTTTGCATTTGCTTATGGATGAGGAACAGTGCATGTATGATTGTCAATAGTTGCTTTCCATTTGCAAGTTATACTGACTCATATTACCGCGAAATAAGGAAAGCAATCGTATTTCAGTAGTATTTGCGTAAGTAAAAAATCTACGACACCAATTTTACCTGAGGAGCACACTTTCACACAGAATTGGAGCAATTTTTGGCACAAATAAAATGACAGGTTAAGTGAAGTAATTTAATCTGCTCAAATGGGCAAATGAAAAGCAACTATTATGTTCGACGTGGTTCGGGGTATGACAATTTTGTTGACCGGTGAGGTTCGTGAATGATTTCGTCTCGTTACGCCAGACACGAACTCGTGGTTCTATTTTTGCGAACGTTTGAAACGGGAATTCCTCCCAAAGGCTTTCGCGGAAACGGCCTTGGACCGGCTCAAGTCATTGAAACAGTCAGAGCATGAGTCGACGGCTCTGTAGTGCTGGGCGATGTTCCTCGATGGTTTTCGAACATCGATATTTCGTAGGAAAACATCGATGTTTTGACATCGATGTCGAAAGCATATCATCGAAACGACCATCGATTCCATGTTACAGTATTGAAACTTGAAAATTCCAGTAATAATTTAAAATTTTTCAATAACGTGAGTTTCTGTTTTTAATACATTGAATCAGATATTCAAAATATTTTATTTATCAGCAACTGTTGTTTTGACGAGTGCAAAAACTTTGCCCATGAAATATTTGGTCATGAAGCACGTACGGTGTAAAATACGGCAGGACGGATGAAGTCGTCTCAGGTTTCCCGATCTAGCCGATTTTCTGCCTGTATCAGCAATTGGTAGTTCCCCGGTCAGTGATGTGATTATTGTTATCGTGTGAAAGCAGGAAAGTTATATTCACTTCACTCTGAATCGTTGAATTATTGTGTGTTGTGTGTTTTCATTTTGACTGTTCAATTCAGGCAGGTGAGTAAAAAAAAACTTTTAATTTAGATAAATTATGTAGTATGTAAATAAATTAGGGCCGATTGATGTCTTGAAACTGCGTCGGGTCATCTTCACTTAATTTAATTGGTACTTACTGTATTGTATACGATACGATACGGTTATAAAGATTTGGTGCGCCACTTTTGAATCACACTGTATAACCGCTGAAAATGCATTATTTTTAGTGCCAGAAGTCAAAATTCAATTAAAATAGGATCTTATGTAGGACAACGAAAGATTAAACACATTTTTTTCTGTTTTCGTCTTTTGCAAATGTCTAAATCACGTCCAAAGGTTAGACGGATTTATACACTTTTTTTGGACCTTCAAGAATAAATAGTTGAAGATACACAAAACAGTAACGAGACTTTATTTACAACCCTCTCTCGCACCCCGATAGTGCGAGAGGCCAGACCGTCACAAATCTGTCAGCGTCAGACCATGAGACCCATTTCGTGATTGTTGGATACTTATTATTAGGGTATTTAAAGGGCGGACTAGGTCAGTCGAAGACGAACTGTGACAGAGTGCAGGGTAAAGAATCCAATTGGAATGTGTTACTAAAGTTTATGCAAAAGTGAGTTTGTGAAAGGTGAGTGTATCACTGAGTAACCTGTTTCTGTTGGTGATGTGGTGAGTTTACCTATTCTAATAATTAATATTGATGATGATCATGGCCTTAATTAAATACAATTAGCATGGTGAGTCTTTGAATGATTTATAATAATTAATTGAGAGTATTGAGAGTCGCTGACTGAGATCAGGGCTGCTCGTGATTGCTAATTAATTGAGGGTCGCTGACTGAGATCAGGACCGCTCGTGATTAATAATTATCTGAGAGTCGCTGACAGAGATCAGGACTGCTCGTAAGTTATAATTAATTGAGATTATTGAAATGATGTTGTTTTCACCATTGAGGGTGATTATGTTGTTTGATTTGATCAGAGTGATCAGAGTGATAACAGTCTGATGAAATTACTAATTTTGATATGATTGAGCCCCGACATGTCGAGCTAATTAATTAGACTGTCCAACCTTCCTTTGTTTCCGGCAACTGTATGCTAGCAGAGACCGTGGAGCTGCTAGCGGTGTGAAATTGATTGTGATCACATGGACTGCAGAGACCGGGGAGCTGCCAGTACTCGTACTCGTTGCACAACTCCGTCGCGATGGTGATCACAATTGATTGAGGGTCGCTGAGTGTTATCAGGGCGCCTCGTTTGATTACAGTTGTTTGTTGAGATGAGGACTGAGTCCTAGAGGGTTCTGTAGGAACCCTTCCCTTTCTCCTAATAACCCCGGACAGAGGTCAATAAGTTAATAATAATTGATAATGACCTAAAGTATTAGAGCTCAATGAATATGTGATGATAATTGATAATCACCAAAGATGTTAAGAGTTGACGTTGACGTTGTGATGGTACCATATTTGAGATGTGTGTGATTTATTATTGTATATATGTATTGGTTGTGCTCGCACAACACTTTCAGCGAACTGGTTACTCACCACCCCATTTTATTATTTTACAGGAGGTAAGCCTGTGATAGATGTGCAGACCACGATCACCTCGATCCACGACACAAGCCGTCATGACACCATTGTTAACGTAATGTTCACCCAATTATTTTATTTACTGTCAATTACAAAATTACGACATCCTGACACTGCATCAAGTCTGATGTGTTATATTGATTGATAATTTGATTAGTATCAACATTATTATTATTTTTGTGTGCTGTCTCTCTCTGCGAGAATTATTTCTCTCGCACTTGCATCATAGCCCCTACACTTAAATGTTTATTCTTAAAAATGGGAGTATAAAGTCACCATAAATCTCAAATATTATGGAAGTATAAATTACTCCTATAATTTTTATTTCCTATTTGTTTTATACTTATACACATTCAAATCTATTCACATTCTCACAAATCATAATTATTGTTATTTACAGATAAATACGAAGAAGATGGTCAAAAAGAGTGATTTATGGAAGTATTTTGAAAAATGTCAAGAAATAAATTTTGCCATTTGTCGATTTTGTTCAAAGAAAATAAAAACTTCGGGTAATACCACAAATTTAAAATGTGATTTAGACGCAATGCATAAGGATGCTCTACACAATACTTTGCCTATGTCTAAACTCAAGTCTCCATCTGAACCCCAAACAAACATTCCAAGATCCAAAAGAGAGACTACAACTGAAACGGAAACAGAAACAGAAGTGGAAGTTGACACTGTAGTTGCAAGTACTACTCCTGGGACTCGTGTCAGTACCTCCAATTCAAAATCAAATTTGTGTGAACCATCTATCAGCAAAGCCAGTTTAGCCAGTACGATTAGCATTGCATATGAAGACACTTACCAAGAAGACCCGATTTCCGAGTGTGAATCATCACAATCACTTGATGTATTTTCATCTTTGGGCAGTAAACGACAGAAGACAATCACTGAAACTTTTTCCCAGTTAAAATCTTACGCGGCAGGTGGCAGAAAATACACGAAGGTAACAAATGCAACAAATGCATCTTATGCATACCATGTTACCGCAATACAAGTTTCCTTCACAAAAAACTTTTAATAAATTAATAGACAATAAGTACAAAGCAATCACTAATGTTTAAAAAAAAAAATTTGAAAATGTCAACAACTTTACGCTAACAAGTGATATCTGGTCTGAAACTATGCTAAATAAAAGTTTCCTTGGCGTTTTTCATACCGCTTCGTCAGGCCGGTGTTTGTAAATGTTTCCGACGGTTAAACTAGGTATTGATAAGACATCGAACATTTCTCCGACGGTCAAACTAGCCCCTAATTAGGCATGGTAAATTTCTCCTCCGGATTTTGAAAGGATCACGTCCGATCGACCGACCACCCGGAAAAAAGCTCATAAATTAAAATCAACACACCGCGACCTAGCTAATTTTATATTATAATATAATTATACAGCATGAGTCAGCTAAAACAGGTCAGTCGTATAAAATAGAAACTAAAGAATAATTTGAAAATATTTAGTGGTAAATTTAATGTGTGGTGCCCTCTCATTGTATGTACGTTTTTTTAGGATCCTGTGATAACCCTGTTGGGAGGTATTAATTAAAACAAGACGACAAAACATTTTTTTTTGTACAAATTTGTACCTTTTTATATTCAGTTGAAGAAGGTTTTACTTTTAATTATTTAATCATGGTCAGATGAATTTTTTACTTTAACAGGTTAACTGTCCACCGTACATTATGCGTACGTTTATTTGTTGGTCCACTGCACTTTCCATAAGAAATTGCACGTCCCATATATGGTATTGGTGATCATTCTTTATATCTTATACCCCCTGTCCGTTCTCAAACTCGAACATAGGCAATTAACATTGAATTGAACGTTTTTGCTGATTCCTGCTCGCCAATTGAACTTCCAGGTAAGGTAATGATATCAATAGAAAGATAAAATTATTGCGCTTGAAATGATACCAGTAATAAGATTAAAGGTGCTATTTTAATTTTAATATGCTAATTTAAAACTTGGCGATTTTTAAATATGACATGCCATGATTTTCAAATTTGACAGCATTTGTCAAAAAATTTGAAATTTGTTGGTTTAAGTCAAGCGAAAAATGAATTGTTACTCCAATGAAGAACGAATTTTTATGGTAAAAGCCTTTTACAGTGGCGTTAGTTTGCGGAGAGTTAGAGATTTGTTTGCCGTAAAGTTTCATACCAGACCTATACCTTCTGTTAGTACTATTCACAAATTTGTACAAAAATTTGAAGGATGTGCAAATATTTCTTTAGAATCAGAAGCTAGGGGTGGCAAGTAATAATATTTTGTATTAGTAAGAGAAAATATTCAAAAACAATAATTATATCGCAGGAAATAGACAAATAGTTGACCGCACAGAAGAACGTGTTTTGGTGATGGTAAATTTGGACCCGACATCCAGTTTAAGGCAAATTATGCAAATCGCGGATACAGACTATCCTCAAAAAATATAAATATCATCCGTACAAGGCACAGTGCCATCAAGAGATATTTGCTGTTGACGAAGAAAGTAGGAGTGCCTTCTGTTGTGAAATGCAGGAGCGTGCTAACAATGATCGTCGCTTTCTGTCGGCAATTTGCTTTACAGACGAATGCACTTTTACGTTAAATAACGAACCAAATGTTCAAAACACGCGATATTGGGCTCAGGAAAACCCTAGAGTTAATATTTCTACTCGAACTCAGTATCCTCAAAAAATTAATATCTGGGCTGGGATTTTTAATAACAATATTATTGGTCCATTTGAAATAGAGGGAAATTTAAATTCAGCAACTTATTTAGATTTATTTATTAGTAACTAAGGTAGGACCTGCATTGGAAGAAGTTGCAAGAGAAAATCAGGAAATCTGGTTCCAACAAGATGGCTGTCCCGCGCATTTCGGCCTAGGAGTTTTAGGAAATTTTTTAAATGATTCATTTCCAAATTGTTGGATTGGTAGAGGTGGTGCTATAAATTGGCCACCAACTTCTCCTGATTTAGCACCTTGCGACTTTTTCTTGTGGGGCCACCTTAAAAGCAAAATTTACAAAAGACGCCACCCAGATATTAATTTTTTGAGAGAAGCAATAACTGCCGAGTGCGCGTTAATTACTGCAGTTGGCTAATGTAAGAAATGCTTTTTATAACAGATTGGGGTATTGCTTATTTCAAAACGGGGGGTTATTTGAATATTTATTGTAATTTTACCTTTTTCTTTAGTTTCTTTGCTTTTTTTTTATTAAGAATTTTATAATAAAAACTGCTTTTAAAATGTTAATTACTTTATTATTATTAATTCTTTAATGTATGGTGTATAAAAATAATAGCATAATGCCTATAAACTGAATGCACAATGTTAATTGCTTATGTTCGACTTTGAGAATGGACACCCGGTATGTATAATGTACATGTAGTCTATCGGTTTCGGGTGTTACTCTCCTTATGGGAATTATAGATTTTCCTACTATCGAGTGCAATTGGAAAAATTATATTATTTATCGATACGAACTTTTTAATTAAAATCAGCATAAAGTACAATGGCTTTGTACTTCTATTCAGATGTTGGCATTTTGCTGATAACGAAGGTACTAATAATCGAAATAGGCTGTATAAAAATCAACCTCTAATTGATGTACTCATGAGACACGTTCGCACATTGTATATACCCGGTGATACAGTTGTAGTGGACGAAACCATGATACCTTTTCGTGGAAGACTTCTGTTCAAGCCATATCATCCGTCCAAAGCGAGCAAATACGAAATAAAACTTTACAAAGTTTGTACTCCGCAAGGGTTTACCTGGGACGACAGCATTCAGGCTGGCTCAGGTGAAAATTTGAATGGACTGGATCTTTCGAGCTCTAAAATTGTCAGGTTGACTGAACAACCATTAGATGAAGGGAGGCTTGTGATTACAGACAACTATTACACAAGTATCGGAGTGGCAGAATTTTTACTTTCCAGAAAAACTAATTTATGGGAACTATAAGAAAACACAGAAAAGAACTACCTGAAGATGTTGTTTGTGCTAAATGGGCAAAGGGTGAGGTAATTAGCAGGCAGAAAAATAGGCTGTTAGTTCTAAAGTGGAAAGACCAACGCGATGTGCTAATGTTGTCCACATGTTTTGGTGCTAATATGGAAAATGTGGGCAAAGATAGACGCGGAAACGATAAGCCATGCCGAAAATTGTCATGGAATATAATAGAGGTAAGCAAGGAGCGGATATTTCTGATCAATTATCAAGTTATTACTAGAGACCGAAATATATGCAAAATGCATATTTGTGCATATTATGCATATTTGTCAAATTGCAATAACCGATTATTATTGTTGTTAATACATGACACAAATTGACAAAATAGAGAAAGATTAAAATTACATATTTTTTAATTTCAAAACATCATTAACTTTAGTTTCACATCAATGTTTCCTTTTGAAATATATATGTATGTATTCTTGATCGTTTTGTATTTTGCGACTTATTTGAAATTATTTGCATCCGCTAACATATGTTATTATTTTAAGATATTGCACGGCATTTTGCAGAACCTAACAAAATCAGAGGAAGTGAATTTTCACTCCATCACTCTGTCTGATAACGGCTGCATTAAACGCAACATTTACAATGCGAGAAGAAGAACGTATCCTCCCCTACCTCAGTCTATCGAAGATGTTCATACTGTATTAAATAGCCTAAATTTCAAGACCATTGAATACGAAAACTTTGTTTTAGTAAATAATAGATAATACATTGTAAATAATATAATAAAATTTTCAAATCTAGAAATTCTACAACACAATCAAATTGCTTCACTAAAAAATTATTTTCTCAATAGAACTCGTGATAACACTTTTTTAATGCTTTGGTTTCAGCGGATAAAGGTTACACACCTTTAAATTTAAGTGATAATGTAATTTCAGATATTGTTGAGCCAAATATACCTGACACTATAGCAAATATAAAACAAAAGTCTTTACATGGGAGATATTTTAAAGAGCTAGAACAGCCAGAAATTAATATTCAAGCTTCTCATGCATGGCTTAAAAAATCAAATATTCATCCTGAGACTGAGGGTTTTATATTTGCAATACAAGATCGTGTTATAAATACAAGAAATTATAAAAAACACATATGCGGTTTACAATCGATCATCGATAAATGTAGGATTTGCGGAACTGAGGGGGAAACCATTGAACACATCATTTCTTCTTGCACCGTTTTGGCTCAAAGCGAATATAAAAAACGTCATGATATATTCGCAAAAATTATACACATGAATTTAGCAGTTAAATTCAATTTATTAAAGGATACACAACCACATTACATTTATAAACCAGAAAGTTGTTTAGAAAATGACAATTACAAATTATATTTTGATCGAACAGTTTTAACTGATATTCACATTCAGCATAACAGACCAGACATTATTATTTTAAATAAACAACAAAAGCAAGCATATCTTTTAGATATAGCTGTTCCAAATTCACACAATATAACACAGACATATAATACAAAAATTAATAAATATTTAGAACTATCCGTTGCTATGAGAAATCTTTGGTGTTTAGAAAAAATTTCGATTTTACCATTTATAATTTCAGCAACAGGAATAGTACCGCAATCTCTTCTTAAAAATTTAAAAATTTTGGACTTAGAGAACACATTGGTGGTTGAAATTCAAAAAGGTATATTATTATACTCATGTCACATCGTGAGGAAATTCCTTAACATTGACACAGAACATAAAACACAAAAAAGTCAAAATGCGGAGGCGAGACGCCGGTAATTATGTTGATAAGCACTGCACTATTACTTGATAGTATTATCCGTAATAGTGTATGTACTCCGGCAAAATTGCCGTGCCGCCGGGTGGAGGTGGGATACGATAATAATATAGTAAATAATAAAATAAAAAAGAATCTCCGATTTTTGTCCGATTGTGAAACTATTTACTTGGATGGAACTTTTTCTTATTGCACAAAATTTTTTGTACAATTATTTTCTATCGATGGGGTCAAGAACGAACAATATGTCCCTTTAGTTTTTTGTCTTCTTAATGACAAAAGAACAGAAACTTACGAAAAATGTTTCAAGTCATTGCCATTCACAACGCCATTAAACGAACTTGGCAAGAAGGGTCTATTCTTGGATGTCGATTTCATTTATCTCAAGCGTGGTGGAGAAAAATGCAAGAATTGGGTCTCTCTCAAGACTATAAATCTAATAACCCGACTGGGAAATAGCTAAAATATAGTTTTGGACATCAATATTTACCTGCGGAAGAAGTCAACGATTGTTTAGTTTTGGAACTTGCTGAATTAGCTCCTCCAGAATACAATGATAGACTAGTAAAATATGTCGACCATTTGATGTTTCGCCTAGTGCCACATATCCACCCGGGATTTGGGCAAGTGCTCCTGCGAATTGTCTTTTGGGTTGCATTTTTACCTGGTTGGGCTCGTCATCTTACGTGAATAACCCTGTATGGTTTTGAAATTGATTAAAAACTTGTGATGTTGAGTAAGTTGGCACAATCATATGGATTGAAAGAGTTAAATGAATAGTATCTAAAAAAGCTTTACGAGTCCAGGAATTTATATATTTTTTTTTACATCGACATTTATTTGTTTTGCCTCGTCAATAGCCACAGAGAAAACTGCTGCAGCATAATTTTACACAAAGTTGGAAAACTATGAAATGCTCGCAATTTTTGAATAAATGGATTCATTTATTCCATGATCTTAGGCACCTTTTTAGAAAGATTTGGTTGAATACGTTGTGAGATTTGTTATCACAAATTGTGCTAAACAAACAGAAATATTTAGAGTAATTAATAATAAACAAAACTATGCTATGCATATCCACAAAATTCTTGTACTGTTTTGTATAAGTTGTTCAGCTTTGTTGTGCAACTTTTTAAAAATGTGTGAGGAGAAGAAACCCATAATTCTAGAAACTTGGTGATTCTGCGACACGCTGTTAATAATTTTTTTGCGTGGGACTTGAGGTCGACCAATAGTATTGTTTTCCTCTTTAAATTCAGACAAAACAAACTGCGGCAAACATATTTTCGGTGTCAGTGATGCCAGATTAGGGAATTTTTCCCTTGTTCTAGGGATTTTTTTGTCAATCAGGGAAAAAGTGAATTTTTCGAATTATCTAGGGAATTTTCACGAACTAAACTTTGTAGAGAAAAAATAATATCATAAATAAATCACGATTGTGATTTTTTTTTTCAATATCCTCAACAGGTTTTACATTTTTTATACCATTTAGGTATCTTACTGCCATCTATTAGCAAATGGATCATCGCTGACTTCATCAGAAATACAGCCATTCAGAGATAAACCAAACCACTCTAAACACTGTAAAAAACCAAACAGTTGTTTTGTGGGGGCCTCTATTGCTTAGTTGCGAAATTTTAAGTTCAGAGTTGGTGGTTCCCCGGGATATTATTTTTCTGTATGTTTTAAAATAGGGCTGGTGATTCACCAGCAAGGGGATTCTTTTTAATTACTTGAACGTAATTCGGTAAGTCCCAGGAAAAAATACGTACACCGAGCCTATAAATAGGAGTGAATATTTCCAGCGTCATTTTAAAGTTGAGTTTTCGATTATCCATTGTCCAAGTCCATCGAAGTAAAAATAGTTAAGTTTAAAAAAATATCTAAAAGCAGTGTAAAATTGATTAAGTATATTGTCATCTGTGCAGCTTAAAATGAATCCAGATTCATCCGATGACGAATTATCGTAAGTTTAAGCTCTTTTTCTTTTATTATTTTGTTGTAATCCAAATTTAAATAGAAATCAATCTTCTACATCGCGAGCAACGACTCCCATCAAGAAAATAAAAAATTCGTAACGAAGCACCAAAACAAAAACTGTATGCGGCTAGAAATTCCTCAATTCAAAGGCTGGCTGAAGTCGTTGAGCATTTAATTCCTCTTTTAAAAGATGCTATTAAGGATATTAATAAAATTAATTTAGGACGTACCAAAACTGTCAATATTATCAAAAATGTAATAGCCCAAAAAGAAATTCAAGACTTATCTAATGAATTATAATAAAAATATTTTAGTGTTTTAATTCATGAAAGCACCGATATTTCAACAAACAAATTGCTTTGTGTTGTTAAATATGTAGATAATTTAGGTATAATATATGATAGATTATTATTATTAGAGCTAATGACTGTGGACAGTACAAATTGCAACGCTGAAAATTTATTTATTGCTTTTAAAAAATACTTGGAATCCAAAAACATTCCTCTACAAAACGTTGTAGGATTTGCTTCTGATAATGCTAGGAAAAAATAATTCATTTATGACAGGCTTACGCTCTGAAACTAAGGCATTGATAGTTATACCATGTATATGTCATTCTTCGGCATTAGTGGCAAATAATGCTTGTACCAAATTACCACGAACACCCGAAGAGTTCGTCCGTAGTGCTGCCAGCTATTTCTCAGTTCCAGCAAAAAAAAAACAGCACAGCTTGCAGAAATGCAAGAATTTTTTAACATTGAACAGAAAAAAATGTTCAAATTGTTTGCAACCAGGTGGTTGAGTATGCAGCATGCTGTAAAACGAATTATAGACAACTGGGAAGTTCTTTTAAATTATTTTAGACTTGCCAAGTTTGAAGAGAACAGTAAATGACAAATTTTATTTTTCAGGAATTAACTAATAACTCCACAAAAGCTATATTACTGTTTCTCAATTATATTTTAAATCTTTTTAATACATTGAGGTCTATTCTGTAAATTACATGTTAATTTTAACAAACCCTTAAGATTCTTAACCATAACAGATTAACCAATAGTGGATGATAATGGATATGACAAGACAACATACGCGAGCAAGTGAGGTGCGAGGTTGTGTTCACGCTGTGCTCTCTTGAGTTTTCTAGGCTATTGTGATTTTCTTTAGCGATTATTTGTTTGCCTTTGGTTCTTCTAATAGACTCTGTGATCTTTCAAAGGATGCCGGCGTGCGGTGTATGCAACATAGCACTGAGGAACTTTGATAAATGTGTTGGATGTTTTTTATGCGGTATCAAGCAGCACCTAAAGTGCTTGGAATTAGAAGATGACTCGTTTAAATTTGTAAGCACACTCAAAAATTTGAGGTTTGTGTGCGACGAATGTCTGGTGCTTGAGGGATCGTCGAAGATGGATCGGATTATAGAATCGGTGAGTAAGTGCACAACGTTGGTAGAAGAACTTATCAGTCCTGATATGAAACGGCAAAAAACAGAGCAACAGTCCGACTCTTTGAATAAGGCTGTCAAGCCATCTTATGCTGAAATTGTATCTGATACATCCTCGGCGATTCTCAAAACTAAAATTGGTACTCATCACTTCATCAGCATTTTTCTCTAACTAAAAAAGATCTATTGGTTAATATCGATCCGGTCAAATCTAATATTAAAATTAGCATGGTCGTGATGGAAGCGTGATAATCACATGCGATAACTCCGATGATTCCAACAAAATAAAAGATGTGATTTCTAATAATCTGCCTAACTACACTTTTAAACAGTTATCCACTTTAAAGCTAACAATAAGAGTTTCGTCTATTGATGATTCTATAAAACAAGAATAATTATTGGATTACGTTGTAAATCAAAATAAATCACGTTTTGGAACAAATTACACCTGTAAATTAATCATATTTTGCAAATTGCTCAACAATGCTTCTCGGTTCCAGGCCGTTCTTGAGGTGGATGTCAAGTCTTATAAATCCATTTTGGACTCTAGTAAATTGCTAGTCGGATACAGCTATTGTAGGGTCTGGGATGCTGTCGATCTTCGACGTTGTTTCAACTGCTCTCGCTTTCATCACCTTTCACAGCATTGCTCTCAGAATGAATCTACATGCCCCAAATGTTGTCAGAACCATCTTTTAAAAAATTGTACGGCCAACAATTTAACGTCCATTAATTGCACTTCTTTGAAGGCATATTGTACAGCATATAAAACTCAGTTAAGCATATTAAGAGATCCAATGTTCAATGACAAATCGCAACTAAAAGATGCGGCGAACGATCATACTGAATTGGGTGATTTTTCCGTCTCTTCTCGCGGTTCCTCTTTCTGTCCGGTCTCACTTTCGTGTTACTATTAGAATGTTAGAGGGCTGTGCAATAGAACTAAATCATTTTATATTGCCTCCCTTGTGCACGATTTTAACATTTTAGCTTTAACTGAGACATGGCTGAACGACAATAGTGAGTTGTTTGATATTTCTAATTATAATGTTTATAGGAAGGATCGAGACTGTGACTTGACTGGTCATGTACGTGGAGGAGGAGTTTTAATAGCAGTCGACAGCAAATTCAACTCTTCAACTGTGTTAGTATAGTCTGTGATTTCTTGCCCACCATTGACACTTTACTGGTAAAAATTCATTTCAGATTTAGGACACTTCACGTACTAGTCACTTACATTCCTCTGCAATGTAACATCAATTCCTTTACTATATTTTTTTTTACTTTCTAATGTCTAATGTATTATATGGTACTGACTTACTCGTTTTAGGCGATTTTAATGTACCTGATTTCAGTTCTCATGTATCTGGTTCGGCTTCTGTGTCAACTTCCTGTAGAATTGTCACTGACTTTATCAATTTCTATAATCTGAAGAAATGCAATGACATTTTGAACACGAATGACCGGTTGCTTCATCTTGGTATGGTTTCCGAGCCCATATGCTGAGATGAAGATATTCATCACCCTGCTTTGGAGTTGGTAGTCACAATGAGCGTTCGTCATAAGAAGCTTCGTATTAATAAGTTCTCGGAATTTAGTTTTAGGAAATGCAATCTCAGTCTGCTCTATTCTGCATTGCAATGTGTTGAATGGTCTTTTTTAAGTGATAGTCAGGACGTTGATGGCGCCGATTCTACCTTTTACTCGGTGCTAAATGACGTTTTTCATCAGTATGTTCCATTGAAGAGATCCAGAGCTAACAGTTGTCCTGCGTGCTTCGATCGCAACATAATCAAAACACTGAAGTTGAAGAATGCTGCTAGGAAAAGATACAAATCTTCTGGGTCAACTGTTGACTGTGAGTCATTTTAAGCCATGAGATGTAAACTCAAAATAGACATCAAGACTGCTTATAGCAGTTACGTCAAACGAATGAACAATGATATAAAATCTAATCAGTTTTGGGCACTCATTAACGATAAAAGAAAAACGAATTTTATTCCTTCCGTCATGACTTATCAGTCTGAGACCATTACAGGTCCGCAAGAGATTGTTAACGGTTTTGCGGATCGCTTTTCTAACTTTTTTACCCCTGCTAAGACCAACACCCACGTACCCTCCGCGTCCAACAACACATTTAGTCTACATTCGGTGACTGAGGAGCAGGTGCTGATTGCTGTTAAGAAGTTGAAACCGAATATGACCCAGGGTTATGATCAGGTCCCGGCATTCCTGATACGGGACTGTGCCTGTGTTTTCGTGAAACCGTTGACAATAATTTTCAATTTAATTCTGAAGTCCTGTCAATTTACAGTAAAATGGAAATATTCTACAATTTGTCCGGTCTACAAGAAGGGTGTAAGGAAAGACATATCTAACTACCGACCTGTCGCAATTATCCCCAACTTTGCGTCTTTAATTTTTTTAAGTTTAATGTAGATCCAATGATATCCTGCTGTCAACATGGATTTGTTGGGGGTCGTTCTACTATAACAAACCTGTGTACCATCACTGAATTTCTTAGTGGTGCTCTGGACGAACGGCGGCAGGTAGATGTGGTTTATACGGACTTTTCGAGTGCATTTGATAGCATAGATCACTTTATTTTGTTAAAAAAACTCGATTCCTTTGGTTTCTCTGACAATCTGCGGATACTCCTTCAGTCATACCTACATGACCGGTATTTATATGTATAATTGAATGGTTTCACATCTTACTTTTGTACGCAGGATTCCGGAGTTCCGCAGGGATCAGTTCTGGGTCCGCTGATTTTCAACATTCACATAAATGATATTGTAGAATCTTTGGACTGGTCATGTTTGCTTTTTCCCGTTGACATGAAGGTTAACTCCATGATTGGTTACCATGATGACGCCCTACGACTGCAGGATGGTACTGACAGCATCGTCCGATGGTGCGCTGGTAACAATCTATTTCTGAACTGCGCCAAGTGCAAGGTGGTCAGTTTCACTAAGCAAACTGTAGCTCTCTTGTTCAATTATAGCATCAACGGTACAACACTTTCGCGCAGTAATTCAGTTCGAGATCTTGGTGTTGTTTTTGGCTCCAGGCTGTCGTTCACTAACCATATCGAGTCAATCGTCAACTCCTCTTTTAAGTCTCTCGGATTTGTTTTGAGAAACGGCAGAGAATTTTCGGATGTTGACAAGTTACAGCTGCTCTACTTCACCTATGTTCGATCTCGCTTGGAGTACGCTTCTATAGTTTGGTCACCTATGTACAGTATTCACATATCTTCTCTAGAGCGCGTTCAGCCCAGATTCTTGAAGAACGGGGTACATATGTTAACTGGTAGTTACCCACCCAGAGGCTATCCTAATGATCTTCTTTTGGGACAACTCGGAATGTCATCACTACTGTCGAGACGTGCTGAGCACTCAGTGGTTTTCCTGTTCAACTTGATCCAAGGCCTTGTTGACTGTTCAGATTTGTTGTCGCAAGTTACTTTTAAGGTAAACCGTCCAGCTTGTCGCACGAAAAACACTTTCTTTCTTCCCACCAGACGTACAAATACTGGACTCTCGTCGTCAGTCGTCCGGATGATGATCAATTATTATCAGAACATTGAGGGTATGGTTTACATATTTTGTTGTGGCATCGATGCTACTAAGAGGTGCTATTTCAACCCTCTCATTTGAGACCTGCAATAGGATGCTAGTTGCTTAGTATGGGTTGGAATAGTTCTGTTGATTCTTAATGACTGTTTGGTTGTTTGATTGTTTTGTTTCTTTTTTTTGTTTTGTCTTTTAATTGGTTGACCTGTAATTGGGACATCCTGTTGGTCAACTTGTCCAAACAATGATAATAACAATAAACTAATTAACGGTATACACCTTTTACAAAGACTTTTACAAAAGAATAAGGAAAACAAGAAAAAAGAGAAGAAAAAAAGAAATACAACACGCACAGCACATAGAGTACCTATATAACAAAATTAGCAACGTAAAATTGCTTTAATATGCCGCCGGAATACCGAGTATGAATGAAACCTAAATAAGTCAATTGAATCTGCATACATATTACAAACGCGAAGCAAGCTGTTTAAAGAGGAATACAACATATAATTAGTTCTGCAATGCTGAAGTTTAAAAGTGGGAACATTCTATAGCAGGGAATTGTGGTACATAAAAGTTTAGTAACTGAGTCAGATCTATAACATCAATAGATTATGAATAATTTTGTACATGAAACACAGTGCAAAATACTTTCGTCTTACATCTAGTGTGGCAAGACCGAGATAACACATACTTAAACTGTAGCTATGAGAAATTTGTGAAGGGAGCTTCCATCTTATAAATTTAAAAAACCTGTGTTGTACTTTTTCCAGTCTGTCAACATGTATTTTATAATAAGGTGTCCAAATGACTGAACCATATTCTAAAGTAGATCTCACTAATGACATAAATAATGTTGTTAATGTAGATAAGTTGGAAAAATATTTGGCATAACGTTTAACACAACCCAATGTTCTGTTCGCTTTGCAGATAATTGTGTCGTAATGCAACGTAAAAGTTAATTTACTGTCGAGCAATATCCCCAAATCTCTGATTACGGATTTCAGTGGAATGGGACAATTATTTAGTATGTAAATGGGAGTGGTTGGGGAAATTTTACGACTAAAATTTATGACCTGACATTTGGCTCCATTCAGAATCATGTCATTATCTTCGCATTTAAGTCATTAAGATCTAACTGTAATTCTACCATGTCAGTTTGATGCCGGATAATTTTGTATAGTTTTAAGTCATCAGCAAATAAGCAATGAAGGCTTCTAAGATTTAATCCAATGTCATTTATAAAGATAGAAAACAACAGCGGGCCTAAGACGGAGCCTTGAGGGACGCCAGATGGCACATCCCGAACAGAAGAAAAACTGTAATAATAATACCCTCAATGACCAATCAGAGAAACGTATTTAATATTTTAAGAGGTTGTTAAAATTCACAAATTACTTTATTAAACCCGGTGTGAGTCTGTAATTTTTCAGCACATTTAAAATGTTTTCCTGGGAGATTAGTGTTAATATACTATTTCCACATAGGTATACGTAAGCTTGACGTCTTACTACTACATTTTTTATAGCATCATCCGTTTTGCAATAAAATGCACCAAATTCTCAGTACTCATGTAACTAATTAAATGAGAGGTGGGGTCTTCTTATGGGAAGGATCTATTCAAGAGAAATCCAGGCCAATTGGCTCATCATGTGAGGGAAGTTGTAGGTTGGTTAGGGGACGAGCAAACGCAACTCCAGCGCGACGACATCGAAAGGCTGTACCAAGCACTTTGGAATTACAAGCCGAAGGTACAGCACCCTCACTGGGATTTTGCTCTCCCTCTAGACACTGAGGACGTCTTAACACACATTTCATTGAGGGAAATTAAAGCGAGGATATCTCAAACCAAAACAAAGTTAAATTTTTGTTTTTGACTAATTACGATTTTTATTACACTCGAACATAAACTCGAACGAAATAGTCAAATGATTGCTATCCTGCATGACTGACAATGTTATTTTATACTTAAATAAAAAAAGTTTAAAAAAGCAGATGAAAATTTCTAAGCTGACGTTTAGATGACATTCATCGTACTTTTCACGGCACCCTTAAAAATGTTATAATAAGCTGAACCACAAAAAATAGTTTTATTTTTTTTTTCAGTTAGCTATGAACCAAATGATAACTTTCAATACATCATTAGATTCAGAAAAAAAAAAAACCTTACCAGACTAAGCCTAAAAAACTACATATGTCCATTTAAAAAAAAAAGTTGACTATCGTTAGCTATTGAAGATAACGCCAAAAAAATATATTTAATGGCTGTTTGGTAGCGCTTGAAAAACCATATCTTTGATTTTTTTGTTCATTGAAATCGGGTTATAAATAAAAAAGTTATGGGTTGAGGCGTTTTTCAACAAACAGCCTGTATATGAAATTATTTTCTTTAAGAGATCTTTTAACTAAATTATTTTCTTTTGAAGAGTTTCTTCAATTCATGAAATTGTATTACTCTGATTTACAAAAAGAAAAAACAGTAGTCAGTAACTTCGTGCAATGTGAGTTGTGAAAATACCAAACTAGAAATTTTGGCAATAAAACACTTTTTCCCTTAATGTTGTTTTTTGACGATTATGAGGTGGGAAATGCTTTAGGTTCGCGTGCTGGCACGAATAAACTTGGAGTGATATAGGTATCTTTCCCTTCAATGCCACCACATGACTTCAAAATTATGTAATAAAAAATTTGGCAATAAAATATTTTCAAAATTAATTGAAGAACTGAAGTTTCTGCAAGAGAATGGAATAACAGTTTCAAATGAAAAAAATTATTTCAAAGTTGGACTCATATCGGAAGATAATTTAGGTATAGTTCTCCCAGAGCTGCAGCGGTTTTATGGCAGGGCAATAGTAATTATTACGCCTGTTGAAATGCCGATAAGCGACATAAACAGACCCCTGTCAATCATCATTTTCGTTCTATACCTGTCAGTTTACAGGGTAGTACTTGGACGAATTTACGATTAGGGGTTGTACTTGCGGTTTAAACCTATTGTGGGTGTTGTTAACGTTTATACAATAGTACCCTGCCATAAAACCGCTGCAGCTCTGGGAGAACTATATACATTCTCTTTTAGGGCCTCTGAGGTTTTTCTTTTCGACTACTCGTGCTGTCCTCTTTTATAACTGTGAACAAAGCCCATCTACAGCTGGTATCCTGTATTATATCGTATTGTGTTGTACAACCACACCGAAGATCTATTTTATATATACACTTATTTTAACCTCTCGCTCAATCCGGATCCATGGAGTTTGTATGTGCATGCGGCCGGAGTTTTGAATCAAGAAGGTCTCTGGGGTGCCACAAAAGATACTGCGCCGCTGCCTCCCAGGATAGATCTCCCGATATTGTTTGCCGATCATGCGGGAAGTCCTTTTCGGAGGAAAGAAAATTGGGGGACCACACGAAGAACGTCTGTGGGAGGGCGAGCGAATGTCAGTTTTGGGGGAGGACCTTCGAGACCCGGAGTGGAGTGCGCCAGCACGAGCGAAAAGCGCACTTCCAGATAGGGCCCCATCTGGGAAGACTGGCTGTCCATCTGGGATGGACCATTGATATGGTTAAGTATAGGAGACGTCTCACGCAATACAAGGCCCTACTAGAAGATAAACAGGATGCGGCAGCTACCATCTTGGGTGATAAGCCTCCTCCACTTTTGGCGTCTCCCGGCCTCACACCGCTTGCCGCCGCTCCCACCCCTTCACCGTCCGGGCCTTGTCCTTCGGCCCCCGGCTTGCTTCCTGCCTGTCCACCCTGCAGTTAGTGGCACCTATAGAACCAACGTTAAAAGCTGCCGTTGCTATAGTTCACTCAAAATATAGTAATTTTATAGACTTTGGCGCGACGGGTGCCAGAAGCTTATTGCCCTGCCATAACTGACCCCCTCAAATGAATGTACTCAATCCCTCATAAAATCACTATACAGGGTGGACCATCATATAGCATATTTGCGACAAAACCCTTTTTTAATTTTCAAAAAAAATTGAAATTTAGAATTATTTTTTATAAAATAAAATAAATGTGAAATTTGACTTTGACAGCGTTTTATTATCAAAGTAATAAAGCAATCCGGACTTTTTTCTTACGATCTCACCCACAGGACAATGTCGATTTTGATTATAAAGAGCAATCAAATTAATTTGTGATCGAGTTATCCATGAATCCGAAATCGTATGTCGTTACTTGAACTCCACGTTCCAATAAATTAGATCTCGACATATCAATCGCAAAAGACATACGGACTCAAATCCATGGATGACTCAATTACAAATTAATTTGATCGCTCGATACAGAAGTTGGTATTTAAATCTGGATAATAACTGAATAAATCGACATTTAATATCTACAAAGTGGTAGCATATTGGATGGTAGTAATTTAAAATCATGGAAATCATCAAACGGTGGTAAAGATTTACAAGGGTCTCCAATACCATACAAATCCAGGACCCTACCGCCAGTTATGATTTACAGCTGGTTGTTTGCGGTAAGCGACCATTGTCAATCTTGAATTATGACCCATCGAGGGTCGTCATCATAAATTACTCACATTTTGGTACCAAAAATTATTATGTCAATTAATTTGAAATCAATGTTCTCTGTGCTAGTTTCAATATATAAATTCAATATATGTATAAATAAATTGAGCAATTTTCATTTTTTAATTTTTTAGCGTCCTGACGCCATTTGGAGCGTCAGTTTGAAAAAGTAAAAAATTAATGTTGTAGTACGTTCAATCTAGATTATTGACCGCAAAATTCAAATTTATAGAAATATGATTTATTGAGAATATGCTAAACGATGGTCCACCCTCTATTTCTGGGTCTACTTCAAAAATTAATTAAATGCGCATATGGCCCTGAAGAAGAGAAAAGCAGTCCAGATTCCATACAATAAAAAAAATGAACAAAAAATAGTATTTTCGATAAAAAAGATTTAAAAAAAAAAAACAAATAACTTCGTAATACCAACTGCAGAGGAACGTAACCAAATTGCAATATCCCTTTTACATAATGCCAGTCAGTCAACACCCAGGCTTCGAAAATATTCAGGAAACAAATAGTGCGTTGTATTTTTTTTTCTCAAGTTTTCTTAAAGGTAAGGGGGCTAAAATGTTTATACTGTAATATTGACAGTTAAAAGATCTATCAAAATGATGACGAATAAATATAAGTTGCTATTTAAAAAAGTAGATGATAACGTCATTATTTTGACAAGGAACACCGTGTATAAAAAAATGTTACGTCAATAAACGTGAAATTGGAATCACAAATCGACCTGTTTTTGTCCTCTTTTCAAAACTCAACAGTTTATGATTTGTCCAATTGTTGCGTTACTTTTGCCCCTCACTGTACATTGTCGACCTAACAAAAAAACAAAAAAAATACAAGTACAACAACAATACAAGTGTTTAAAACAATTAAATATGAACTTTTAATTTCTTTGGCCCTCGGTCACTGCCCGGAAAATCTTAATCCTCTTGGCGGTGGCCGGTGGTGGAACTCAACGATTGAACACAAATTAGGGATGGTGAGACCGATTTGATTCTAGGTGTAAATAGGTACTTAAAATTTTGTTTGCCGGAATTGTTTATTTTGACATTTGTTGTTATAAAATACAAACAGGATACCAGGTGCCCGTTGTAAACAGTATAAACAGCAGTGTGTGTAAAGCATTTGTATGTGCATAACACAGCATATCTATTACAAACAAGATGTGCAACCCACGTAAAGAAGAACAGTAGACGCAAAAAATAGACAATAGTTTTTATAAAAAAAAAAATATGTTAGTTTTGGTATGTATTTTATTATTAGCAATAAACCGCTGTCACATCCATGAACTTATCAAAAAAAAAATAAGTTTCGTCTTGTAAAGGAATACAGAGGAAAATGTATCTATAAATTGCTGCAGATATAAAAGATGCTAAAATATTTACATCTTCCTCATCTGAGGATATACTGCAGTAATTTGTATTCCTCGGAGAAATGTTGAAGTGAAAAACTCACCAAAAAGCGATTAACACAAAAACACTATAGACGCGCGAGTCGGAATGAGAACTAGCCATTATATTTTTATTTCAAATTCAGCCGTACAGTACTAGTGCAGCTCTTCTTCACGTAACAGAAGTTGTCTAATATGTGTAACTTTTTAACTCAGATTATTATGCCTAGTTTTCTTAATCATTTTCCTATTTTCTAAGCATTATTTTTCAACAAAAACCCGTATATCAATGAAAACATCAAAGACAACGTTGAATTTGACTTTTTACCCTTATTTTTAACCCCTAACTTCTAACTCAGAAAAATGAGTCGATTTTCGAGTTTTAGTCGTTGAAGTTTGTTGAGTTTGTAAAACAGCCCATTGAGGTCTGTTCAAAAACAAAAAACTACCCTATTTTTTATGGCCTTTTTAAAAATGTGAGCCAGATTTTTATGCGAAAAATAAAGAAAACTACTCTGTTTTGTAAAGATTTCTTAAGGCTGTTGCCTAGTGGTTGGCCAACCAATGGTAAAGCGCGCTAAACGGATTTTAATTATTTTTCCACAGTTTTATGTTTGAAGCAATGGTGACTATATTTTTTGTTAAACATTAACGTTATCTAACGGGGCTACTGTCTCAGTTTTTTGAAAAATCGCTTCATTCTTTTAAAAAAAATTAATAACGTTTTTCACTAATTTCCTCTATTTTTGCTCAATTTTTCATTTATAGGCTATTTAAAAAGTGCATTGGATTCAGAAGAACGTATCTCATGGAGCTACTGTCTCAATTTTTGGAAAAAGAAGTTAGATTGGAAGCAAAAGAATAAACAAAAGTGTCAACAAAACAAGTAAAATTCGGTTATTAGGCAGCCCAATATTCTTCTCAACTACGTGGAGCCCCTGGAGGTCGTAAACACGGGTTGACATAATCAGTAATAATCCCTGCTTAACATCCGCAATGCAACTTTCTTTTGTTGGGAAGATACTTGCACTCGGCTGACGGGAACATCCTCGGGGCAGGGCCGGCGTGCCGCGATGGTAAACTTATGAAGTTATGAATCCCATTTTTAAATTACACCTGAAAGGAGATGGCCGGATTGCCGCGGTGCGGTATCATGATCTTTTTATCTTTTTAACAAAGTAAACCAATCACTAATTCTAATAATAGAGAGTAATTAAAATACCTAATACCTACATATAACACTTTTTTTGATCGAGCACCAATTATACAGGTGTCCCAAAAAAAAAAAAGACGAGTCCATAGCTCCCTTATTTATCGGACGATTTTAATTATCTACACACCAAATTAATTTGTTGTGAGTAGGCTACAAAATGGCCTACTAAATTCACCTAAAGCCCCCAACGACTTCAAGGTTAAACTGTCAAATATTTTTTGTCTTTTTCACTTTTCAATGTCAGATTTGATGTATAAAAATAAAACAGCCCGGTAGGTGTTGCTTAGTGACACTTTCCGGCTCTGATATTGTTATAACTTACTTACCGGACTCAAATTGATGATGCAATTGAACATTTACCGGATAGTATGAAATAAAAATTTAAACTATGTACCGGGTGTCCCATCACTTATGACAAGCACGAAAATGACTTTAAAACTAAATTATATTTATATGAAAGTATTATAGATGCATAAATACTGTTCACCGCCACAAAAATTGGGTATTACTTTTTGCAAAAGAGCATTTGAATTAGACACCGCGCCAATGGAAAAACATCCTATTCTCTGACAAAACTAAATTTAACTTGTGCAGTTCTGATGGCATACACTGGATAAGACGTCCAAAGAATGAAAGATTAAATTCTAAGTAAACGAAAGGTACCGTTAAACATGGAGGTGGAGATGAAAATTTTGTGGATACATTTCTGCTTATGGGGTAGGCTCATTACATCTCATAGAGGGTATAATGGACAGACTTGTTTATTTCCAAATTTTGCAAGTACAAATGCTTCCGTTTACAACACAATATGCCTCTTCGATGGACATTTCAGCAGGACAATGACCCGAAACAGACATAAAATATCGTAAAGGACTGGTTTTTAGCAGAAAAAGTGAACGTAATAAAATGACCGGCCCTGAGTCCCGATTTAAACCCTATAGAGAACCTCTGGGATCACCTTGATCGGGCAATTCGGAAAGAAAATGGAGGAAGATTTGAATCCAGAGAAGATTTGTTGGAGAGAGCACAAAGAGCCTGGAACAAGATAACGTCAGAGTATATAGACAAATTGATTTTATCTATGCCTAGAAAATATACTGAAGTAATAAAACATAATGGCTATTCTACTTGTTATTAATAAATAATGATTGTATAGCATAATTGTTAATTTGTTTCTTTACTTTTGACCGCATATAAAATAAATCAATTGATTATTTCTTGAACTACTTTTTTTTTCGTAACAACTTCTTTAACTGTATCTTTCAGGTCCTTTACTACAATGTCTTTTTCCTAGTTTGATTTTAAATAAAGCGCAGAAAAAGAAATAATACTTGTTTTTCAAATGTTTCTTTACTTTTGGCCGCTACTGTATATGCGCATATTTTCTTCATTTTTTAGTGCATATAATCCGAGCTTTAGTTATAATTATTTGGTTGAGGGACGTTGACGTGATGGTGCCTTATAATCTGAAATTTAATACTATGGCGGCCGTCACTATCTTGACATTCTTGTAGTGTAAATAAACCTTTAGGAACCGTAACCCTACGAGCCCTAACAACTAAATGTTGGGACAAGCATTTCATTTTAATTAATGACTAATAAAAAACAACTTGAAATTTACCATTCACACAGTTTTTAGGGGGATTTAACAATGTATCTATATTACAGTTATAAATCGGAATAAACATAATATTCCCGCGATATGTTATTACTTTAGATGAACTTGTATTTTTTTCGGTATAAAAAAGGTTGACAACCAATTGTTGGGACAAGCTTGTAAAAGAGTCAGTTAATTTTTTAAACGGAGTTGGCTTTGCAACAAATTACAACAACTGTCACCTAAACAGTCCATAGGTTTGTTTTTGGTAACTACGAGTACAAGTATCTGTCAAATTTACTGATATAAAAATGGTCCGAGGTGCAGCAACAAGCGAAGATGTGCGAAAAATAATTGTCAAACAATATTGCCAAGGCAACACCGTTCGTCAGGTTGCTGAATCTTTAAATATTGCAAAGTCAACTGTTTTCAACGTCCTAAAACACTATCGAGAAAACGGAGATGTTGTTGTTAAAGGTAAAAGTCCAGGCCGCCCTAGGCTAGTTTCATCAAGAAATCAACGATCGCTCATAAAGTTATGTAAAAAAGGGCGTCGAAATACGTTACGAGACATTACGGCACAGTGGAATGAAGAGTCAGGATTAAAACTATCTCGTGAATGTTGTAGACAATGGATACACAAATCTGGACTAAAATTTTATAAGGTACGGCATAAAGATTTTGTACATTTTCAATTTAAGAGTAATTTTTTAAAACATGAAGGCTAAAGAAAAACCACTTCTCACCAAAAAAACAAAAGAAAAATAGATATAAATGGGCGAAATCCAAACTATCATGGACTGTAGACGACTGGGCAAAAATTATTTTCAGTGACGAATCCAAATTCGATGTTTGTGTGGGGGATTTTCGGAAACGAGTTATCAGGTCAAAAGATGAAGCTTTTCATGCAGACTGCATTAAACGCACCGTGAAATTTCCAAAAGGGGTGATGATTTGGGGATGTATGTCAGCAAAAGGCTTGGGCAACTTTGAGTTTATCGACGGGATTGTAAACGCTGAGAAATATCAAAAAATATTAACAAATAGTCTTCTTCCCAGTATCAATAAGCTGCATGCTGAGGAAAATTTTATTTTCCAACAAGACGGAGCCTCTTGTCATACAGCCAAGTCAACACAAAAATGGCTCTCTGAGAAGGGGATCACAGTTTTGTCATGGCCTTCGAGTAGCCCAGACCTTAACATTATTGAAACACTCTGGCATAAGATGAAGCAGCAGTTACGAAATAACCCTCAGAGAACAATCCCAGATTTAAAGTCAAAATTAGCAGACATATGGACTAAATTTACACCTGAGTTTTGCAAATCTTTAGCAGCAACCATGCCTGCCAGAATAGCAGCGGTTGTTAAGGCGAAAGGAGATGTAACACCATATTAAACTGCGCATTATCGATTTTGTCCCAAGATATAGTTGTCAATAATTTTTCATGTTTTTTGTAATTTATTTAATTATAATTACTTTGTAAGCTTAATTACCGACTTTTGTTAGATACAATGCATTGTTCAGTAATAAAACTTTCATATGCTTGTTAAACAATTTTTATAAATCTTACTGCTTCTATTAAATAATATCGCACGAAATATTAAATGGTGTGTCCCAACATTTAGTTGTTAGGGCTCGTACTTTCGATTCTCGTCATTTTGACATGCATATTGTTATTCTGCCAATCAATTTAAACTGTTTAAAGCTCAGATATTCCAAAAATCCGACATGAATGAACAAAATTAGAGCAGTCGTATATAGATAACCTGAGGTAAACGTCTGTATAGTAGAAAATGGCAAAATAATTTCGAGTTTTGAAATTTACCACCCAAAAAATACCAATCATAATCAAGACGGTAATCATAATGACAATTAAGTATGGCTTACACAATTTTTTTTTTTGAAGTGACAAATTGACGGCTAAAATTTTTTGGCCGCCATAGTACCTATTAATGTTGATAATACCTACATTTTGTACCTTGCTTAAGTTAATATAGGAGGAATATTTATTTATGTTATAACAAAAACTAATGTAGAATGTTATTTAATTACGTATTTTTTGTTGTTAAACAAGTTTGTGCAATAATTATTAGACACATTTTTGTTTGTTTTTTCGTTTTAGTATCTAAACAGAAGTAAATTATTTTTTTAAATCTGGTGTATTTTTTAGTGATTAAGGTGTTTTTTTTAGTGATTATTTAATAAAATCTGGTTTAAAAAAAAAAAAATCGCCTGCGGCGCCATTTCATTTCGTGATTTTCTGTTGGTTTGGCAACACTGAGTTTGTGTAAGATCGTATGAGAGAGTGAGCAACACTAAATGTGATTTCTGCCCAGTGTTCTGAATGTCAACGTGAAGAAATTCAAGCAAGCGCGAGTGAATGGTGGGAGTAAGCAGACGTGTCGCTCCGTGATATAAACAATAAACCTAACCTGCAAATCTCGAGTGCGCAGGCGAGTTGAGTGCTCCCGCCGAACATAAACATTTATTCAAGACAAGCCCCCGCGAGCCCCGGTGTGCCCCCATAACCTCCACCTGGTGCCCGACTACCTGGTGCGCCACATGAAGAAGGCCATTCCTGCGAAGACGGCGTCGCGATGCGGCCATTTCTGGCGACGTGACGAGCGATTTTGTGAACAACAGCTACCAGGAACATAGAAGGTGATAGGAGGATTTTGCCCGGCACCTCCGCCACCGGGACTTAAAAAATTTTCGTTGGTTCTCCGACGGTCTAATTAAAACAAAGCATTGCGATGGCCCCAGCGGGTGTTGCTGCCCAGTGCCCTGAATGTCAACGTGAAGAAATTCAAGCAAGCGCGGGTAAACGGCGGGAGTAACTATGACTCTCTTCCTTCCAGGCAGGGATCCCGGACTGAGGGTCTGTCTGAGCGCTATCCCTGCCATCGATGATATGAACCCCTTCAAATATCTTGGGTTCCTGGTCGGAACTTCTGGGGTGACACGTCCCTGTTTATCCAACTACACGGTGTGGATGACCCGACTTATGGCTCTGCCCCTCAAGCCCCAGCAAAGGATGAACTTGCTAAGGACTCATCTCCTGCCGCGACTCTTTCACGGACTGCAAACCAATAAGATCTCCGCTGCCAACCTGAGGTCCATCGACAGGGTAACGAGGCATTATGTAAAGAGGATCGCCCACCTGCACCTCCATACTTCCGACTCCCTCATTCATGCTCCCCTGCGGGAGGGGGGCCAGGGCATAACCGAGCTTCGCGTCGCCATACCCAATATGTTCCGCTCCCGGATAGTAAAGCTGCGAGAGGGTGCTGACCGTGATTCCACTTTGTCGGCCGTCCTGGGGTCCCCCACGGTCACTCGCCTGTTGCAGAGGCTGGACTCTTTATGTGGGGACGACTCGCCAGCGCAGTACCATCGGCGCGAGATATCCGGGGGCTGCTTCTCGGCCGGCCTCCAGCAGGCTTCTTCGGATGGAACCTTCAGGCAATGGATCACCCGTCCCCCGAAGGGGTGGTCCGGCGGCGATTGGGTACGGGCGGTACACCTCCGTACGGCAAACCTGCCCACCGTTGGCATCCCGTCAAACACGGCGGAGCTTAGGAGGTGCAGGGGGGGCTGCGGCGCCAATGAGACCGTGTGCCACATCTTGCAGGCCTGCCCTGTAGTCCACGACTCCCGCGTCCGGCGCCACAACGCCGTGGCCACGAAGATCGCCATCCAATGTCGGAAGGAAGGGAGGGAGGTCCTGGAGGAGCCCCACGTACGGCATCAAGACGGCACTCTATACAAACCGAACCTTGTGGTTTTCCGCTCCCCCAACGACGCCGTCGTCTGCGATGTCCAGATCTCCTGGGAGGACGGATCAAGCTGGACCCGGATATGGCAAGAGGGAAGTGTACGACAACGCCAAGTTCCTGGACGCCGCCGGGCGGAGGTGGCCCGGGGTAGCGTTTGAGTTCTTGCCCCTGATAGTTGGGGCCAGGGGTGTGTGGCCCGCCTGCAACCTACCAACATCCCGCGCCCTGGGGATCCACCCCGGCCTGAGGAGGGCTTGTGTGGCCTCCGTCTTAAAGTGGGGTTGCTCCGCCCACCGAGACTTCATGAGGCGGGTGTGGAAGAACAGCGCCACCGTACGCTTCCGGACCGGGAACCGACACCAGCCTTGACTCAGCAGCACGCGTTGGGCGTTGCTGCACCTCCCACCCAACTGGAGGAGACGGTCGTGTTATGTATTGAGTTATATTGTATTATTGATATTGACTTCACTTGTGTATTGACTTGTAATTCATGAATACCACCACACGGTGTGACTACATTGGCAGAATCCTGGGCATTCAAATAGGGCGTCTGGAAATTGCTCTCTTTTTAGATCCTTTTACTAGTTTTCAATTCTACCCCCTGTAAAACTAGAAATGCTTTTTCTGTATTATATGAATAAAGTTATTAACAGCCAAATGCCTCGTCATCTAATTAGTGTGGCGCATGAATGGATTAACGAGATTCCCACTGTCCCTACCAACTCAATTTCGATCGAGCGGTCGAAGAGAGCGGACGTGTCTGAGTGCAGCTCGCTGTTATCGTAGCAAAATCGAAGCGTTTTTGGCTGAAATTGTGTTTTAAGTGTTGATTCTGGTGCCTTGTGTGCCGGGATACAGCTTGAAATCGTTTTAGTGGAGACAGGGTGAGATTTAATCGTTTTTTACAGTAAAAACCGCCAACCACGTGGAAGCAGAGGTTAGGACGCCACAGCGTGGAGAGAAACGTCTCGAGGGCCCGAGAAAGGAGTCCAGAGTCTACTCTGCAGTTAGGCTTGAGAAATTGGAAATCGCGAGATCCGAAAAACCGAGGAAAGGTAGGAAATTAACGATTAGAATAATTTTCAGAAACACGTGGTTGCACGTCGCCATTTTGACGGCGTGCCCGCTGATGTGAACCTCATGCTGGAACTTGAGGTTCGTTTCCGTGGCGAGCGAAACATTTCGAACCGTATGTTGGAGCACTTGCCTGGCAAGACAGTGGATCAAATTCAATCAAAAAGAGCCAGGTCCACATACAAGAGGATGAGAGAGGATCGGTTTAGAACGTTAGATACCAGACCGGTCCTTCCACCCGAGGTGCACGGGGGCAGGCCAAGTTCAGAATCCTCTGAGGAGGAGGCGGCCCCCCAAAAAGAAGAGAGTATCCTGCCACCTACACCCGAATTGCCTAGGGAGGTGGTGCAGGCCCCGACATACTTTCCACAACCATCCACCAGTGCGGAACCACAGTTGTGGTTGCCGGAGGTCCCGCTGGTTGAAGAAGAATCAGCCTCTTGCTCTGCTGGATCCAGCAACAGCATTGAGCATGGCTCCTCGCCTCCACTCGATAACACACTCTCCGAGTGGAGGAATGGGATAATAGAGACAGCTCTCAGTCGAAAGATGCGCGAGAAGGCTATCCCTGAGGAGTCAGTAGCAGTCATCCAGCTGCTACGCGACGCCCTCAATGAACTGATTAACGACAACAATGAAGTTCCTCAAAATCGTGTAGACGAGGCCTACGAAAATGTTATCTCATCGTTGAACGTCCCCAACGATGAGGACCCCAGGAGGAACGGGCGTCGCAAAGGCAAACAGGGAGGCAGACGAACGCGCCGGCGTTACGTCTACGCCAGAACCCAGGACCTGTTCAAAAATTGTCCAGGCCGCCTTGCCCAAATGGTGAGGGACGACGTCTCGGTGGATGAGGCCACCGATGAAGGTGGTGAACAACTCAATGAAAAAGACGTCGTCGAGCTGTACACAAAGTTATGGGGTACAAAACCGGCAGTACAGCTACCTCACCTGGAAGATCCAGAACCACCAATTACCCAAGCGGAGATATTACCACCCATCTCCGCGGAGGAAATACAAAAAAGGATCTCCCAAACCAAATACAAATCGGCTGCCGGGCCAGATGGAATACAAAAACGCCACATAAACCACTGGCCCGTCACTGAAATCCTCCATCTATTGTTTAACTACATCCTGTGTTGTGTCAAGCAGCCGTCACAATGGAGGAAGAACCGCACGCGTCTGCTTCTCAAAGATGGGAAAGATGCGAAGAGAGCAGACAGCTATAGGCCGCTTACCATAGCTTCCCTGCTGAGTCGGTTATATTGGGGAATAATCGACCAGAAATTCAGGGAACGTGTTCGGTTCAGCCCCCGCCAAAAAGGGTTCGTATCTGAGGCGAGGTGCTTCAATAATGTGCACATTCTCAATGAGTTGCTGCGGCACTCAAAGGGCAATAAGTGCGGTCTGGTCGCAGTACAGCTGGATGTGTCTAAAGCCTTCGACACGATCCCGCATTAAGTGATTTGGGACAGTCTGCGAAAGAAAGGTCTCCCCGAGCTGGTGGTACGGCTCGTGGAAGATTCTTATGAGAATGTGCACACGGTCATCACGCAGGGCACGTTGGAAGTGCCCATGCGACTCCAGCGAGGGGTGAAACAAGGCGACCCCCTATCGCCACTCTTGTTCAATGCAGTTTTGGAACCTCTTTTGCTGCAGCTGGAGAGCCTTCCGGGATATGGAATCGGAGAGTTTGCGAACGTCTCCTCGCTAGCCTTTGCGGACGACCTTATTCTAACCGCAACTAATGTACCTCAGGCTGCGACCCTACTTAGGACGACGGAAAACTACCTAGACGGGCTAGGTATGAGTATCTCAGCGCCAAAGTGCGCGGCTTTCCGCATAATACCCACTAAAGACTCTTGGTACCTAGCAGATCCCGGAATGGCATTGCAAAGTGGTGAAGCGCTCCCAGTTGAGACTGCGGAGACTCAGTTAACATACCTCGGTGCGAGAATATCTCCTTGGGCAGGAATGACAATTGAGGGCCTGCACGAGCAGTTCACACGAACAATACACAGAGTTTCCCATCTTGCTCTGAAACTGCACCAGAAAGCAGAACTGATCACCACATACCTAGTCCCACACTACCTTTACAGACTGGTGTTGGCAGTCCCACCACAAAAGCTGATTAGGCAATTAGACCAAGAGCTAAAGGCAGTGATAAAAAGCATTTACCACCTACCGCAGTCCACGAGCGATGGACTTCTCTATTGCAGAAAGAAAGACGGTGGACTAGGTATTCCCAAGCTGGAAACTGTCGTCATCTCTTCCAGCTTGAAAGCCGGGATTCGGTTCCTAGCCAGTTCCGACCCGGCAATGATAGCTCTCGCTGAAGAGGAGACAGGGCTCAAAACCGTCTTAAAACGCTCTGCTCCCAGAATAACATAGAATGGCCCCTGACACGTACCAAGGACGTGGACAAATCAGTGGCGGCTTGTACCCTCTTCGTGTGGGTAGGCGGCAATACATAAATTTGAAAATTGCAGTCGGCGAATGAAACATTAAAAAACGTCACTAATAGCGCAAAAGATCAACCTAACGTTCAGGAATTCGATAAACAAAAAAACAATTATTTATTTGCAATGGTTCAGGAGATATATTTTTTTAATGAAGCCATGTAACCCTGCTTTTTAGAGAAGAAGATGACGTGGGTCAAAAACGATGACAGATAAGTGTTAACAAAAGGACGTTCTAAACTCAAAATTTAACGTAGAATCTAAATTAATAATTAAAATGGGGCCTTTCTATTTAAAAAAACAAAGGTGACGTCGATTTCCGGTATTTCCGGAAGTGCCGCCATTTTGAAAATATTTTATTTGAGCTTGGAGCAGTCGATTATAGTCGGCCACCAATTTTCATATTAATACGATTTTGGGAAATCAGAAAGTTTCTAACGAACGGGCTATGTACATAATTTGATAGATATTAATTAATGTTTTTGGTCACAAAAATTATATGTTTACAAAACTACTATTCAGTAACTTATAATAATACTAATATGTAATTACAAGTTACAAGTTTGCTTATTAATGAAAAGTAAGTTGATTTTATTTCTTTCCTTGATTAATTTGTCACGACGTTTATACAAGTTAACAATACCAAGTTACCTACTTTTTGTAAATGTCTATCCTTTATAAATGAAAATGTACTGATTATAACATCTGTAAAATCATCTGAATTTTGAAGAAAATGAAGCAACAATTCATGCGCCCCAGACTAGGTAGAAAACGAATCGGTGGGAAAGCCGCAAAGGCAACCGATCCAGTTGCCTTCTAAACGCTATATTGACATATTTTGCCCTCACGTCAATTTCACTCTGACACAGTGTAAAGAGAAAAGAGAGAGAGAGAGGGTAATCTCTCACGTTCGCAAAATTCAGATGAAATTTAGCTTAGGCGCGCAGTCGCCTGCCCTCGCTTACGATAGCGTTGCACACATGATTCAAGCCAAAGTATTGGTAGACAGTGCAAAGTTATTGGCGGAGATTCATTGCGCGCTGCTAATGGATAAAACATTCGATAATGTACTTGAATAAATTTATATCTTTGGCAAAGTCTGGGTAGGCGGCGCCTACCTTGCCTACCCTAACGAGCCGCCACTGGGACAAATGGAAACTAGGGGTCAAACAGCGAGAGCTAAAAAGGTGGTCGTCGCAACGCTCGCATGGCAAGTCGGTTCAATCTCTCGCCGACGACAAAATTGCCAATGCTTGTCTATACAACAAAAAGCTCCTTAAGCCAAGCAATTTCATAACGGCCCTCAAAATGCGAGCCAACGTCACAGCTGATAAAGTGGCGTTGAACAAAGCGAGACCACAGGCGGGTCTCAAATGCAGGAAGTGCAAGGTCCAGATCGAGACACTGGGCCATATCCTTAGTCAATGTATTCTGACCAAGGATCAGAGAATCCGTCGCCATAACGAGATCAGGGATCTCGTTTTGGAACAAGTCACAAAGAGAGACCCACAGGCAGCAGTAACTAAGGAGCCGACCATCGGGCTCCCTACAGGGGAAAACCTAAAACCCGACCTGGTGATAAAGAGCCGGGATCGGGTCTTTGTGGTAGACGTCACGGTCCGCCACGAGGATGGGGACTACCTCACTCAGGGACGTACAGATAAGATCACTAAATACGCCCCGTTGCTGCCTGTCCTCCAAGACCGTATGGGAGCCGGTTCTGGGAAAGTCCTACCGGTCGTGGTAGGAACGAGGGGGGCGATGCCCAAGGAGACGGTCGAAGTGCTCAAACAGTTAAAGATTATCGACCGCAAAACGCTACTCACGATGTCGTTGATAGCGTTACGTAGCTCCATAATCATATACCATACGTTTATGGACTACGACGCCCGCCCTCGGCCTATGAGGGGTATCAACCGCCCCCATAGGTAAAGACTCTCAGCCAACAAGCCTCCAGTCAGCACATGTTTTAAAATGTGTGTGATACGTATTTGTCCAGTACCCAGGTCCTATTGCCTGGGTACTTTTTAGCTATTTATTAAACTTAGGATAAGTTTTATTTATTTGACTTAGTCGTTTTATATTTACACCGTGTGTACGCTGCGGCGTACACACAGATTTTAAGTTTTACAACTTTAACACTCCTCGAGATCACTTTACAATCTCGAGGAGAATTTTAACAATTTTTAATCTGTTTGTGGCGTCATCAGGTTTTAAATGTGTTGGTGTTTAATGTGATGGTGTAATTGTTGTGACTGCGGTCACAAGGTACGGCTGGAGTGCGAGTCAAGATGTGGAGCGAGTATGGCGAGAAGCTGACATCTTGGCGGCGGAGCTGGGATGGAAACATGGGTTCGTTTCCTCCTGGGCGGACACCTCCACGTGATTCCCCGTGGGCAGGAGACCCCCAGTGTGTACGGGGGTCCCTGGCTAAGTTCCGTAAACCTCCAGATGGAGACTCCGTTTGATAATTTTTCCACCCGTTATGACGGACCCCCTTGAGCAGACAGTATCGCTTTGCCCTGCGGGGCCTCTAGGCTGAGAGCCGCAGATAGTGCGCACACCGCAAAAAAGTCGCCAAGTATCGTGACGAGGCTCAGCTCGCCACGTGCTTGGTGCGAGGAGCTTCGGTACAACCAAGGAGGAGAGCGGAAGAAGAAACGCAAGTGCGATTTGCCAGAGCAACCATCTCGCGGCGAGGTGTCTGGTCTTCCGAGTCCGCGCGGTCCCTGCGTGAGTTGGGGCTGACGGACCGGGAGCTGGCACAATTCAGCACCTACGCATTGGGCGGCTCTTGGATGAACTGGGTAAGGTTTGGTGCGTCTACGTCTTCTCGGATGGGGCGTGGGCGCCCAGAAAATCTCCGAAGATGATCGTCAAACCATTTGGTTTCTACATCCGTCCGTTCCCTTCAGGAACGGACTAGATTTCATCGTTTCTAATTTTTGCCGTCAAGTCTGTTGCAGGTTCGTCGGATGGAGAAACGAGAAGGATCCGTTGGCAGATCCCAGTCCATATCCTTTTCCTTGTCATCGCATTTGCCCCATAGATCCTGGGCGATATGATGATACTGGGTCTCACTCCCGAGCGCTAGATTCATTTCAATCTAGTTTAAACGCAATGAAGGAGGTTTCCAACCGGATCTGATAGTCAAATGCCTCGTCATCTAATTAGTAACGCGCATGAATGGATTAACGAGATTCCCACTGTCCCTACCTACTGGTGGCAGAAGGTGTACACCTACCACCCGAGATCACACCGCGGCAGGTGGTTTGCCGAGATCGTATGGTGTACACCCCGCCCAGACTTCCTCGTGGTGCCACCGGGTCTACGGTTGGTCGTAGCAGACTTCATGGGCAAATCGGGCGGTTCAGAAGGAGGTTTATCTGTTCCGCTCATCGGATGATGTCCCCGTAAGGTGGACAGGGGTGGGTGGCCTTAGGTCACCCACTTTTGAACTAGGGGAGCAGACAGCTCCCCGAAGTAGCGACCTGGCAAAGTCTAGGATATCGAGAAGATAACGAGTGGCAAATAACGATGGCCTGTGGCAGAGGCCGAGAGTGGGGCCTTCGGGCCGACATGAGCCGTCCCCGGAAGGTGGACGGGGTGCGAGTCTTCGGGCTCCTAAGATTAGGGGAGCAGACAGCTCCCCGAAGTTGACGACCGATTAAGCATGGACTCAGAGAAGGATAATGAGTGGATGACGTGAGGGTCCCCTTCGGGGGACCGATGCGCGTGACGCACCGTAAGGGTCCCCCGGGGACCGGGGACCGATGCGCGGTGTAACATCTTTCTTCCTTTGGGGCAAGAAGAGAACGGGGGAGACTGCGGTCTAGCCCCCATGAGTGGCACGGGTAAATGGCAGACCACAATCTGTTTACCCATAAAGCGTTCCGGCAGACTGCCCAATCCCATCGGGTATTTCACTGTCAAATAATTTTATTTTTTGGCTATGTAATTCTTAAAATAGTGAGATGCAGGGAACCAACATAACGCGAATTTAGCATAGTAAATTCAGTATGGATTTGGTATTTCGTCCGAGTCTCAGTTTTCTGGCCGAGGCGCACCCGAGGCTTGAAAACAAACAAGGTCAAATCATTTTATTTTTTGGCTACGTGGTTGTCTTGTAAATAGTGACATGCAGGGAACCAACATAAAGCGAATTTAGAAATGTTTGGCTTACTAGCTCTTTTTAGAAAATAACGCTTTTGAATAAATTAAATCATATTTTATTATTTTTTTCTGAAGTAAGTGTCAACTTTTTTTACACATTCAAATGTACAAAAAAAAAGCTTTACAAGAATAGGCTAAGAAATGTATAGTGTACTATTTAAAAAAAAAAAAGTTGACTATCTTAACTTTGACATATATCATCGTAGAGAAGATTTGACAACATCATCTATTGTAGTTTAACAAGCGATTTACAAATATATATGGTTTGCTGTACTTTTTTCTTAAAACAAAAAAGATGTAGGGCCGCGAATACCAAACTGAATCAGCCGGTATAAATAATATTATTGAAAAATTCCCACGAATAATGAGATAAACCTAAAATTACCACATTCAAATGCGGAGTGCGAGAGAATATTCAACAAAATTAATTTAATTAAAACTAAAATTAGAAATCGTTTGTCCAATAGTACAATAAATGGTGCTACCTTGGCTAGCCAGACTGTTAAAAAGCTGGGAACTGTACAAATTTTGAGGCGACTGATGATATGATGCGATTAATGACTAAAGTTAACCTTTACCAAAAATCTGATTGCAAAGAAAATGAGACTGAAATAATAGAAATAGAAGATGGTATAATTTTTCAATAAATCTTTACAATCCATATAAAATATTTTTCTTTCTGTTATGCCCGTGTTCTGAAAGCAAGTTTATTGGCCCAGTTATTCAACACCACAAACTGGTAACCCCCGCCGTTCTGAAACAGCAAGACCGCGTGGCGACTTGGTGAGTACAACGAGCAGCGGACCTTGGCACAATCAAAAGCAATCAAAAAACGTAGGGGCCTAGATGTTGATTCTAAACAACTTTTCTTAATAACTTTTTGTCGTATTTAGCACATTAAAGGCATTTTCCTCTACAGAAAAATAGTTTTTTGGAAAATTTCCAAGGCATAGGGGAGAGCGGGGTAAACACTCAGTGGGTAATTGCGCTCACCGTCATTTAGCACCAATTTTCAAATATTTAGAAACTACATTGCGCCGCCGCTAAGCTTTTGTTCCAATAAAAACAATACCGAACGTTCATCAACGTATTTGTAACAGAACGCATGATAAAATTTAATCTGAGCAGTTAACGTTTTCTTATAAGAAATCAGCGAAAATAAGAAACGGTATGGTTTAATCTTTTAGATTTTAAAACTTCAAGGTTAGGTTAAAAAAATATATATTTGCAACTGTGCAGTAATGTGTGTATAGTAATCGTGGACAATGCCTCGTATCAAAGCAAAAACTACCAACAAAGCTTCATGGAATATTGGTGCGTTGACTGAAGCAATAGAAGCCGTAAAAAATGGTGTGGTAGGGGTTCGTGAGGCGACGCGGAGGTGTGATGTCCCATATAGTTCACTGAGGGATAGAATTAGAGCTATGTTTCCATCCAAAGTTAGGAAGAAAAACAACAATCAATGAAGAACAACAATGTGTGATTGCAAAACATTGTTTGCACCTAGCAAATTTGTTTTTTGGATTGACGACTCCAGAATGAAGGCGAGTAGCCTTTGAGTATGCAGAACTAAACAAAACAAAAAATATGTTCAATAAAACACAACGTTTGGCAGGAAGAGATTAGTTGAATGTGTTTTTGAAAAATAATCCGACTTTGAGCATACGCAAACCTGAAGCAACGAGTCTTAATAGAATCACTGCGTTTAGCAAACTCAAAGTGGACCGTTTCTTTTCTAATCTGGTCGAGATAGTAAATAAGCATAACTTTACACCAGACAGGATATTTAACATCGACGAAACGGGAATAACTACGGTACATAAGCCTAGACCTGTCATCGCTCCCAAAGGACAAAAGCAGGTTGGAGTATCTACCAGCTGGGACAGGGAAAAAACAATGACCGATTGTTGTGCAATGAGTGCTTCTGGGACATATGTGCCTCCACTGTTTATTTATGCAAAAATGCGGATGGCAGAAAGTCTTAGACGGGGTGGACCAACCGGAAGCATTTATGCCTGGTCCAAAAATGGTTGGATGACTGATGAAGTTTTTCTTATTTATACCACATGAGCCACATCTCATTACCGAATGGCGTAACTAAGCTATCGATTCCACCACATAGCTTCCATCGTATGCAACCTTTAGATGTGACGTTATATGGTCCCTTGAAGAAGGCATACAACTATGAGTGCCAATTATTTATGAAAGTCCATCCCAACGAAAAGCTTACTCCATCTGATCTGCCCACCCTATTTTCCAAAGCATATGGTCACGTAGCAACAGTCGAAAAAGCTACTAAAGGGTTTGAGTGTACTGGAATATTTCCAGTTAACCCAAATATTTTCCCTGAAGAAATGTTTGCTGTTTCAGATCTGCTTACTCAACAAAACAACGATGCAAATCATGAAAACAACGATCAGTTACGCATGGATCAAAACTACTACTACCAAGAAATAACAATTCAGTTCTTCCAACCACTTTAAACAACCAAGTAGATAATGAATAATCATCAACCAGCAAAAGTCAAATTGTTCTAGGCGCACATGTCTCAGTTGAGCTTGTATCATACGTTCCTCAACCGTCAGAACCATTTCAGTCTAAGAAAGGAAAGAAGCATTCAGAAATTTTGACTTCCACTCCTTTCAAATTAGTACACGACGAAGCAAGTCAGAAAAAAGAGAAGATGGCTGAAAAGAAGAGAAAAGCAGTTATTAATGGGAAAGACAAAAGCAAAGGCAATAAAGAAATCAAAAGGGAATGACGAATTCTTTCCCAGTCAGAAAGCACTTCTTCGGAGGATGAACGCCAGGAACACAATGTGTGCGACGATAACAGTGATGATGATTTGGAAGTACCCGAGTATTATACAGTGAGCGGCAGAAGTTTGTTTTGTTCGTTATAAAATTTATTTTTTCCAACTTTTTTTTTTCTCAAAAATTTCCTTACGTAAGGTAACAAAATTTTTATACTGGCGTTTCGACAATTAAAAGGGCTATCAGAATCAAGAAAAAAAAATAAGGGGTTTACATTTAAAAAAAACTATCGATGACGTCATAACTCGAAAACAAATAACTGCTAAGAATTTTATTTTGTATTAAAATATGTACTTTTATAAACTAAAATAAAAAATATTATTTATTAAAATTTAACATAAAATAACATTTTTAATTTACAATGCGAAAATTTCCGATAATAATGCGGAATCTGGAAAAGTGCCCCGAATGCTTGCAGCGTTTCCACGTTGAATGGCAAGGGAAATCCTCTCAAAAAGGAATTTCTTAGATTTTGAATCCCCTGATTCTAAAACAGACCTGTCCAAAGATTTTTTTGAAAAAAATTTTGTTTAATTTTGAATGAATTTATTCCATTCTTTTGCCCCTCACTGTATACCCCCAGAACAAAATAAAGACGACAACGATTCTCTGTGGAGAATTCGGCCGGAATAATGAAATTTGGTATCGCTGCACAATATGTGGCAAATGGACACATCAGCAACGCAGTGGAGTTGAAAAAGCGGCAGGTTATATTTGCGACTTTTGTAAATAATGAAAATATGTTCTATTACATACAGTGTGGAAACTTTAACTGGAATAAAATTTATAACTTGGACATAGGTAATTTTTGTAAAAAAAATCCCGAAACAGGTCGATTTTTGTTTTTCCTTGCCCACATTTGGCGTATATGGTTTTTGCGTATCTGCTGCCGGAAGTTCGCAACCACTCCTAACTTTTTTTTTTCAAATAGAAGGGTATGCCAAGTGACACCCCCCTTGAAAGGTTACTTAACAAGGAATACAATGCACTATTTGTTTCCTGAATATTTTCAAAAAATAAAAACCCATTTTATAAGTTGAAGACTATTAAATTTTAATGCAACAAATGTTCAAAATGGACACCGTTTCTTTCTTGGCCAATTGCAAATCGGTAGTAACATGCATTCCTTTCGTTTTGTAACATTTCCGGTGTGATTTGCCTCATTTCATACCTAAAACCTAACAGTATTGAAAACCCTAAGCAACGTATTGGCAAATGGGAGCAAGAGTTGGCTTAAAAAGGCCGCAACAAGTAATCAAGCCAAGTGTCTTATTTGTAGTAAAAAATTTTTGTCTGACGGTGAAGCCAGTTATGAATATCCACGTGAACAACCAATTGTCGCAATGTTTGAAGTTCACAACACACCCGAAATGCTGCAATTGATGTCCGACCTTCAACAACATCAAACCGACGATCCAGTATTGAGACCGATAATCGAAAATAAACGATCCGGCGGAGCTGCTCCAGATTCGAGGACTCAACGGGTTTGGGCACAATATAATTTAACAAATAATGTGTTAGTTCACAGGTCACAAAACTCGAACGACGACTGCATTGCCGTACCTGAGAGTTTGGTCACCAAACTCGTGGCTACCACCACTAACTCCTGGGGAATTTCGGGTCAACCAAAGTGTACAACTCGATGAAGGGAGAATATTATTGGCCAAACATGTACCGCTCCATCAAGAAGCGTCTCCGAAGCTGCGACCTTTGCCAGAAAACAAAATGTTCCAACCGTCCGCACCAGGGGCCACTAACACCTATCCTGTACGATCATGTTGGGGACTTAGTCTGCGCCGATTTCTACGGGCCGTTACCGACCGGACGATTGGGGGCGTCATACGTATTTGTTGTCATCGACGCCTTCAGCAAATTTCTCAAGCTTTACCCATTGCGAAAAGCCACCGCCAAAGTCGCTGCCAAACGACTCATCGAAAATTACGCCGGATACATCAAACCAAAATGCGTATTGAGTGACCATGGCACACAGTTCCTGTCCAGCACCTGGGCGAACAGTCTGAGAGCTGCCGACATACAGCCAACACTTTCATCGATCAGACACCCAGAGTCAAATCCTAGCGAGCGCGTAATGCGGGAGCTAGGTAGAATTTTCCGAGCTTACTGTCGAGAAAATCACGCCAGTTGGGTCAACCATCTGAACAACATCGAAGACTGCTTGAACTACGTTCCACACATCAGTACCGGATTTTCCCCGTATGAAATTCTGTACGGCAGAAAACCACCAAATTCGTTAGATGCCGTTACATCCGGTTTGCTTCCGCAACGAGCACCACTCTCCAGAGAAGAAATTCATGCCAAGGTCTGCGAAAACCTACGACATCGCGCGAACCTGCGTCAACGAAATCAAAAGGGTGAAACTACGATACTAGAACTGGACGATTGGGTTTTGCTGAAGAACAAAGTCACTTCCGACACGAGAACACAACAATTCGCCAAGTTCATGCCATTGTATCGGGGACCGTACAAAATAATCGCCAAACCGCACCCAAACACGTACCAGATCGCCGACCCAGTGTCAAACGAAATAAAAGGGGTGTACAATATGACCAACTTGAAATTCTACCACCGACGAGACGAATAAATCCGCAAGAAGTTCCAGCAGCGCTATTCCAGGGCACATCCATAGTTCTGAGCGCACCGACTCTCCGAGGCGCACCCACCATTCGGGCGCATCCACCATTCCTGCGCATCCACCAGCGCTATCATCAACAAGGTGCCGTCTACCTACTACGCGATGTCTTACGCCGCATCTACGAAGCAGCGCAAGACAGGGGGCGAATGTGATGAACGCGGTATTTATACATTTTATTTTATTACCATCGCGGAAATTATTCACCTTCAACGCAACAAATTCAGATTTGTCTTAACGACCTCCAAATAATTGTTTCTGTGCAATTTATGAATTCCATTTATTTCCATTTTTAAATACACACATGTCTTGTAAATGTCAGAATGTTGAGAAAAACAGAGCCGTTCCCACGAAGGGTTTCCTGGAATTTAAGACCGTTGCAAATCGCAAAATTAACTTCTTTAGTTTCTTTCAAAAGGCCATGTGGTATTTCTCTAAGTTATCAGGGTGGCGAGACGCCCACCACACTCGACCAGTCGACCAAGCAAGGCATTCATTTGCATACGAAAAGATAAATAATTTAATTGTTGTTTAAAATTTGATGAAAATAGAGATATAACGATAAATAAATTAATACATCCGCTTAGAAAGGAGTCGCCGTGTATTTTGAGTGACAAAAACAAAATTTAACTAAAATTAACACCGTTGATAATAATCCAATTGATCGTAAATGATGCTTCATTTAAATTTCTCATAAGATGTTTACATTAAATAGGAAGCTTTGTTCGGGGTGGCTAAATCCATATAGTAAAATTTGTTAATTAGCGTCGCCAGCCAAGGGTGGTCCGATTAGTTAAGGGGACGAAAGACGCGTTACAGATCGAGACTTTCAAGTAAGATATCAGATTACATTTGCACGTGTGGTCAGTCGTGGGAAAATTTAGCGAAATTAATAAATTCTTGTTTAAACAAAGTCAAGTTACAAACCCACTATTTTAGAAAGACGCGCTGTATTTTTCTGAACATTTTGATATCCAATTTAACCCTAATTTAAGCTGGAGTAATCGTAATTCTGATGTACAAACCAATTTTCTTTATTTAATCATTGTAAGCAAATCTTGCACCGTACGATTACTGCCCATTTACTAACATAGTTTTACAAAGGAAGTAGGTAGAAATTTCCGTAAGAAAAACGTAGAAAATCGTAAAAATGTAAAAATAGTACCGCTGTAGTACTGGGGGCGACATCTAACAAGGGGTAGTACTACGAAATTTACAGTTTTCTTACGTCTTTCTTCCGTATGCTTTCCGTAAAATTTAAACAAACAAAATTTGTTGTTACATTCATTAACCATCTTCAATTCAACAATTAGTTCCAGACAGAACAACAACCAATTTTGGAGTTTAATTTCTCTTTCAGCGTAATTGGGGTGATTCGCTATCGTTACTGTGTTATATTTTATTGTCCAATGGACTAACAAATTGTATGTTTAATAATGTTGATATTGCGAATCGAAAAACCACCCCAACTAGGAAATAATCATATTTTAAGCGAGTTAAACGAGGTTTGATCGAATGCCAATGCGTCGTAAGAGTCAAATTTGTATAATTCCACACATATGGAAAATGAGTAACAAGGGAAGGGGGGTAAGCGAGTTAGCGTCCCCTATTTAAAGTTTTGGCACATTTGTTTTCGAGGAATTTGGTTTTTGACTGTCTTTCGAGCTAGTCGATATCCGTGTGTCTACCTTTGCGATTTTGTTTAAATTTTCCAAATTTAAACTATATTTTTTTTATTAAATCACTTTAGCTTCGTTTAGAGTGCCGAGTGCTAATAAATAAGTTAGTGCCAGTTCCAACAACAGGTGCCGACGATCAACCAGGGTGTTCAACTTTCTAGATAAGCCCGAGAAAGGGTTATATTATTTTGATTAATTAACTTTATGTCAAAATTTACTTGTTTTTCGTTGAACTTATTTTATCAGTCTTTCCCCATGGAATTTTCAATTTAAATTTATTCAACAATTTGGAACAACCAAGATCAAATTTAAAATAATTTTCCAAGTTTCGAGGTATTTGAAGTAAATGCTTAAAGCTAGAGGTAGCCAGCAACGAATGATTCTATTTCCGATGAAAAGGGGCCGCAACGCTTTGGTTGTCGGATTACTTATATTACAAATTTAACTTATCTGATTCTTTGATTCTACAAATTTTTTTATACTAAATTCTTTACTCCAAATTTGAGTGTAACCACCAGTCAGGGATTTTGAAACTTAACAGTCAATTACCAACTTATAACTAAATCGTTCCTGGATTTTCTCAACTGGTGCCCTCAAATCAGACCGAAATTTCTAGTTATAAACTGTAGGGAGATAGAATAATTGGTTGCATATTCAATATAGGGTAGAGTAGGGCTATTTCTCTCCCGCGTCGTGTTTAGGCGATCAAAGCAAAATTATTGTTTTGCACCAATTGCACCTGAAATTATAGGCGCGTTTGTCGGCCACCAACGATGAGGAGAGTCGTGGTTCCCGGGGACCCTCTCCTCCAACTTTACTAGGTCTAAGACACGGTGTCAGGTCGTAGCTTCCGGCCGTGGACTTAGAATGGGCGTCGTAATTCCCGCTCCAACGACATGTACTATGTATGTGTGGGCTACCACGAGGACAAACGAGACAAAATAACCATCCCGGTTACCTCTAATAAACTGGTGTCGCGTACGACAAAGTTCTGTACAAGTCTTTGTCGAAGCTCGTGGACGAAAATTTGTGAGAGAAATGACGCCTACAGTCATTCAGATTAATTTGCGAGGACTTGTGTATCCGGGTTTTGTTCGGAAGTTGCGATTGGTGTTTAAGCACCGGACTTTTACCGGAAGCGGTATTTCGGCAGTAGAGCGTAATAGTTAAATGCGATGCACTTATCAAATGCCGCGAGCATGTTACCTTCCGACTCTGGTACAAGTCTAACTTAGTAAACGCGATATTAAATGTTGCTTGGGTGATATAAGTTCGAACAAGTTACCTGAAGGTTAGGGTAGATTTGCCGTACGTAAATAGGGTTGCATAAAAATGGGGGTTACAGCAAAACCAAACTTTTTCAAATCTAAATTGGATCACATAAAATATCATCAGGTGAAGACTGACGCCTCAATCATTTGTTTAAATTCATGATCACAATTACAAGGAAAGTCTCTTACGAATTTGATTACAAACATAACCTCAACAATAATTTTAACACAGGGCAAAAATTTGATCAAACCCGCAGAACTCATCCATTTTGTAAACAAGGCTTCGAAATATTTTGTAATAAAATAATTGTGGGGAAACTTGTGTTTAAATCTCTTCCTCCATGCGTTTTGACACTACTTTGTCTCCGAATTTGTGTTACGACTACTGAGTATTGCCTAATAGGCCTTAAGATAAAATATCATCATCACTATAAAGGTGACTATCCACGAAAAATAAACACAACGTAGGTAAGTGAAAATAATAAGTATAAAGGGTTACTAGACGAGCCAAATAGATTAGTAGATCAAATTGAGAGTTTAAAAGATAGATTAACAGTTAAAAATGCAAAAATTTACGACATCATTACGATCAAAATGGACGGTCTCACTACAGTACCTTACATAACAATTTTTTTGAGAAAATTACAAATTTTACTTCAAAAATTTAATTTAATTTTTAATGTAAAAAATTTAATTGACCTCAAACAAAAACAAACAAACATCTAAAGTTAACAATAAAATGTAACGCAAATGTTGAAATTGTCCCCCGCCAACTATTTAGCACTCAACACAGGAGTGTAAACATTGCACACCGCGCTCAATAATTTTAGGGCTAATTTGTTCCATTTCAGCGCGAATTCTGTGTTGTAAATCTTCTAAATTGTTTGGTCTATTGAAGTAAATCCTCGATTTTAAATAACCACATAGAAAAAAAATTAAATACATTAAAAATTAAATTAAAGTTTTGAAGTAAAATTTGTCATTTTCTCAAAAAAATTGTGATGTAAGTTACCAAATTTTTTAATTCATAGTTTAGGTAGTACGCAGGTCTATCAGAAAGAGAAGAAAAAAGTGGGGGTTGTCATTTAAAAAAATTGGTGATGACGTCATAACTCAAAAATGGATGACGTCATGAACAAGTGAAGTAACTTAAAATAAGTATTACGAGAAATAAAAATTGACCTGTTTCAGCGTTTTCGACAAATGTTATTAGTTTTGAAATTATTGAATTTATTCCATAAGTAATTTCCACACTGTTTAATGCTGCCTGCCCATTCTCTAGTCAAGGTCACTTTTATAAGTACTAGGCCGGGAATTTAACGTTCCCGGCGGATTTTGAATCATGCAAAACGGTCGATAACGGCCGGCGGCATGAAAAAAGTATTAGGACCACATGCATTAAATGAAACTTTACATGAATTAAAACCATCTACTAATGATGTGATTTTTTTTGGAATTCAAACCGATGCTTCAAATTTTAAGAATAAAAAATATTTTCCTACAACCGTTCAGTATTACAACCCGAAAATGGGAATTATTAACAACATTATAGACTTCAAGGAAAACTCCGATGAAACTGCATGGGGAATGGAAAGATCAATTATTGAAACATTTGATAAGTTACAACTAGATGTTAAATTTAAGAGAGGACGATTATGTCAATGAGAATTCAGAAACTGACCTAATTCCTGAAATTTATCTATTGTTTACCAACAACTTTTTAAAATTATTTGAAGACATTATTAAATTACTCGAAAAAAATAATACAACCTGCGTCGATTTACGAGTATTTAGTGTTATGGATATGCTGTTAACCAAATTGATACAAAGGAAAGGGAAAAGATTTTATGGTTTTATTGTAAAAACCAAATTGTAGTTAGTTAAAAAAGAACAGCGCGATACAAATGAAGGCGATTTTCAATGGTTTACAACAGGCATTACAATATTTAACAAAATGGTTCAATTTTGAAAAGACTGGCTGGTTATATTCACTAAATAAACTTAGAATAGAAAATGATCATATTCCAAGCTATAATGATTTCACATGTGTTGTAGCGTTAATCCCTAAATCATACAGTTCAAAAATGTCGCTAGATATGGAAGGATTATTTGATGAAGTAACTCTGTTTACAAAAACAACTGACTTATTCAGGCAAAATTACCCAAATTTCGATAAATTATCAACGGAAGAAAAAAATACGAATATTTTTTCTAAAAACGATATCGTAAAAAACATAATAAAAATCATGTCATTTGTATTTAGCATGCATATGTTGCTGCATATGTTGAGAGATTTTTCTCCATTATGAATAATAAATGGTTTTCAACAAGAAATAAATGTAGTTTAGAATCAATTAAAGCGGATTTGCTTATTAAGCTTATTACCTTAAATTTTAATCGTTCATGTAAGGACTTTTATGATTACATAAAAAACTATAGATGCTTGTTAAACCAAGCGGCTGCAAATGGTAAATACTAAGGCTTTGCTTTTATTATATTATGTATTTATTTTTAGTTACTTATATTGTTTTTTAATTGAATATTTGATTTTATTCAAGAATTATATTTTTGTTTTGTTTTAATTAAAATTATAAGAAGTATTCCCTGTTTTCGTTTTCTCGTATATTCTCCTATATTTTTTTATACAATCTTCTATTGCTCAGCTTCAAAGACCTGGCAACCCTAATTTTACGTCACGTGCCCGCCGGTTCCTAATTTTCAGTGGATTGTTTTTTAACATTAAATAGGTAATAAAAATGGATATTATATTTCAATATCAAAACTTTCGTTTTATTTTATTGATTATTATACCGGGCGTAACAAAGAAAAGTGCATTTATTTTAACTGGTAATAGGACTCATCTACTACAACAACTTTTCTAGATATTTTTTTTTTTCGAAAACTAATTCTGAAGGGTTTCAAAAATTAATCTAAATTTACTAAAGATTTGGTTACCCGCCTATGGAACGATTTTAATCTAACTACATTTAATAAAGAAACAAAACAAACAGCAGTAATAAAAAAACAAAGTGAAACCATTTTATTCATCAAATGCAATACGAAGGGAATAAAAACATTCAGTTTTTACGGTTTCTGTTTAAAAAAGTTTGAGATTTAAAAAATTATATTCAACGTGAATGGCACGTCAAAATAAAGGGGGAACAAATGGCAATTTAATTTTGCACATTCCAAGAAACTTTATTTAGAAAAGTTGTTGTAATTGATGAGTACTATTACCAGTTAAAATAAATGCACTTTTTTCTGTTACACCTATATGTACGTGGACTTGAGCTCTGCAGCACTGCCAAGTCCGAAAGTCACGAGTCGCCACTGTCTGGAATAACTCCGACCCACATTATTCCGGATAATTGACATCCTACTGTATTTACGAATGATTATTATTATTAATTTTAGTAAAAATTAACGTTGCTAATCGCTAATGATCACGTACAAGCTGTGTTCTGTTGTACCCAGGTTTCATTTTTTAATTAATTAACTAACGAAAATTGTAGCTTGCATTTGTTCGGCTAATTTTGAGCCGGACTGAACTGTGAAACATCTTTGAAACACAGATTATTGGGATACAATCCCAAAAATATAGTGCTTGTATCTTCCTAAGGAATTCTGACTTAAGCCCTAAATAAACTAAATAAAATAAAGACTCTACTTAAAGAAATTTATTGTCATATTGTGCCTGTCAATCACTAGACGGTCCCCGAAAAATATTGTGAGTATGTATAGTATTTTTAAATTCGTAAGGAATTTTGGCTTAAGTCATAAATAAACCGAACAAAGACCCTACTTAAAGAAATTTATTGTGATATTGTACCTGTCAATCACTAGGCGGTCTCGGAGAAAAAAATTACCTGGGGTAGTACTCAAAATATTTGTCGGAGACCGTCTAGTGATTGACAGGCACAATATGACAATGAATTTCTTTACCTAGGGTCTTGTTCGGTTTATTTAGGGCTTAAGTCAGAATTCCTTAGGAAGTTATAAGCACTATACTACCCCAGGTAATTCTTTTCTCCGAGACCGCCTAGTGATTGACAGGTACAATATCACAGTAAATTTCTTTAAGTAGGGTTTTGGTTCGGTTTATTTATGACTTAAGTCAGAATTCCTTAGGAAGATACAAGCACAATACCAGGAATCTGAAATCGGACGCTTTGCCGACTGTGAATGTCCAAATGACGTCATTGGTTTTTGCGCAATGACGACATCACCAATTTTTGTAAATGACAACCCCCACTTTTTTCTTCTCTTTTTGATAGACCCTAATACAACCTAAACGACGAATGAAAAAAATTGGTACCTTACATAACAATTTTTTTGAGAAAATTGCAATTTTTATTTCAAAAATTTAATTTAATTTTTAATGTATTTTTTTTTTGTATGGGTTTATTTAAAACAGAAGGTTTATTTTAATCGACCAAACAATTTAAAAGATTTACTGCAACGAATTCGCTCTAAAATGGAACGAAAAGCCCTGACATTATTGAGCGCAGTGTACAAAGTGTCGGTAAGTGCCAAATGGTTGGCAGGGAATAATTTCAACATTTGCGTTAAACTTTATTGTTAACCTTAGATGGTTGTTTGTATTTGTTTGAGGTCAATTAAAATTTTTACATTAAAAATTAAATTAATTGTTTAAAATAAAATTTGCCATTTTCTCAAAAAAAAATTGTTATGTAAGTTACCAATTTTTTTATTCATCGTTTAGGTAGTAGGAGGTCTATCAGAAAGAGATGAAAAAAGTGGTGGTTGCCATTTAAAAAAATTGGTGATGACGTCATTGCGCAAAAACCAATGACGTCATTAAATTTAATAAAATCGACCTATCCGAGCGATTTTCCAAAAAACACCACATAACGCTACTATGAGTTTTGTTCCAAACTTTATGTTCACACTGTATTTCGAACAGAGTTGATATTGATAAAAAATATCAACAAAAAATAGGCCCTTACAAAGCATGTCAAACGGTAATGATCAGACGACTAATAGGTAATTGGAAGCAGCCTCTGTCGTTGCTCTCGTGAGTGACATGGGCACTGGAAATGTGCTTGTATGGTCACAACTGAATGTGGGTCATAACAAGCCATGTTTCTTTTCCCATCCATGCAACGAAACTTTAAAAAAATGTGTTTTTGCTGATGGTCCGCATTTGTTAAAACTCCTTCGCAACCACTTAATTGACAACGGTTTTAACATAGATGGCGACAAAATTGACACCGCATGTATTGAAAGTTTACTAAAATGTTCGATATCCGAATTAACATTTGCCCAAACGTTGACAAGATACCATTTGGATGTTAAAGGACCACAGCGCCAAAAAGTGAAACTGGCTGCCCACATCTTTTCCAATTCGGTTTCAAAGGCCATTGAGTATTGTGGAAAACAGGGGTTTCTTCCTACACCTTCTAACTGGAGTAAAGTTAGTGAGGTTATCGGACTATTTACTGACTGGTTTGATGTATTCAATTCCACTAACAAATTTGCTGGCAATAATTCGGGAAAAAATGCATTCGGTACCAACATGGAGAAACAAACAAATCTCTTGCGTAGAGTAAGCGAAGTAGTTGGTTCCATGAGCGTTGATCGTCATAAAAACTTTGTTCCTTTTTAAAAGGTAATACTACTGTCCAACCGGTACCGGTCATTAATCGAGCTTTACAATTACCTACATGCTCAATATGGTATTGAATACATCATAACCACGAGGCTGAATCAGAACGTCTTGGAATTTTTTTTTTTATATATACGTGGCATGGCCGGTACAAACGAGCATCCTTCTGCTCATTCTGAAGCAGTGTTTATGCAAAATAAAAACACTAAAGGAACTTTAAAGCCTAATTTGCTGAAACCTTTGGAGGGTGCTACTACGAGCGATAATGTCGACGACAACATGGAACATCAAGTAGCCACTCCTTGCCTAAGTCATGCCATGTTTGATAACTTGGTGGATACGGCTGAAGAAGCGAATGAAGAAGAAAGTTTTAATCCTTATACATTTGTGGAACCCGAATATCCGGAAATAAACATATCAGATGCTGAAAATAAAGATTTGGATAATTTTAAAAAGTTTGAATTTATGGAAAAGACAAATTTTGAAGCACTAAAGTGCATAGCAGGCTATGTGGCTCACCGATTTCGTGGGAAATATCCCCATTTGGGGATTGCAACAAAAAAACTTCAAGTTAACCCTGCAGCTCAAGATTGGATTAGCTCTTTGTCAAGTGGAGGTCTGATATATTCATGCGACGAATTAATTAGAGTGGCAACCGTTATGGATGAGACATTTTCTGAAATGCATGGTTCATCACTTTCGCATGAAAAATTCATTTTTAATAAATTAGTTAATAACACCATGCTGAAGTTGGAAACAACAACGATTCCACACGAAGTTATCTTTGTTTAAGCAGACTGCGGGATATGAACCGAAAAATAAGTTTTTCCAACTGCCAAAGTAAATTGGAGAAAAAAATTTCTAAACTCACAAACTCCAAAAGAAAATAATATTTTAAATGCTCATCTATATCTAAAGTATGTTTTTTTCTTCTGCGGGTCCCAGTCCGTTTTACATTGCTTAAAGTAGATTAGAATATATTTTTTAAGTACTGCAAGTTTTAAATACAAAAAAATGTTAGTTGAATTGCCTGTATTATGATAAATAGAGTTTAATAAGGATTAAGCGATTGGGAAGACGGCTATTTTGCATCCTGACTGACGTCATCTCTCCACCTCTCCATGCGCATTGGCATATCAGTGTTATTGTATCATGATTCATTCGAAACCTTCGAAACAATGTTTATTTGACCCCACCGGGTACCCGAAAAGAGTTAATAAAAAGGATAGTGCAAGTCTATCAAGAAATACTCCCAAATTTTTTACTGAATGCAAAGATGGGCGGTTCTAAAAGATGTCGACAATGTCTGTAACAGAGTCTGTATTGTTTAAAAATTCGATTACTCGATTTTTTTCAATTAAAATAAATTTTTTGTTCTTTCTTTTAATGTTTGGATATTCAGAAGAAAATTCTCTATAAGAACGAATAAAAAAATATAAACAGTGTAATTTGAAGAAAAAAGTTGGCTATCGTCTGTCAAAAAATAGATTTCGAAAAAAATATCGAATAGGATAGTAATGAAGTATTTTTCGAACTATTTCATTTTATGTGTCATTTATTCAAATCGGATAAAGAATAAGTAAGATACAGCATCAAAGGTTTTTAGTCAGTCACCCTGTATAAAGGCAAACTTTAAAATATTAATTGAAAGCATTACAAAATTAGAAACTAGAAACGTGCTACTGACAGAATTTTTACAAATTGTTGAAAATGTAAAAATATCGTTGGAGCAAGCTGGCAGTGAAGTAGCGAAGTTAGCTCTACAAAAACTGAAAGCTACATTAAATAAAAATCCAGCATATGAAACTTTCATGGACATTAATAGATTGTTGACAGGAAGTCAGCCTGAAAAACAAATGAATGTTGGAGACTGGTCCATCTACAAGTACTCACCTGTGACGTCTTGTGACGTCGAACGCACATTCTCATGGTTTAAGAATGTATTGGCTGACAAACGCACTAGCTTCACTTATGAAAACTTGCAGCAGTTCTTTGTCTGTCATGCAAATAACCATTAAAACCTTGCTTATTTATTAATCTTATTATTATTCTCAGTGCAATTTTTAGGTTTTGTTATTTAGGTAATAGTATTGTTACAAATCTAATTATAAAAAATATATACAGGGTGTCTCAGCTAAGACTTTCGAGCCTAATATCTCGGTTATTTGCCAACGGATCTTTATTAAATTTAAAATGCAGATATTTTAGACGGTGAAGGTTCAATTAGTAATAATAGAATTACCTCAAGTTAAAAAATGTAATTTTAACACTAGTTTCCTTTATTGAGAATTAAGCGCAATTATTATTAGTATGTTAAACATTAAAAAATAGGTGTCTACACAAACAATTTACTAGATCACTTGTCTGATTCAACGAAAAGATTAGATTTTGTTGTTAAAAATTTAATCTAAATTTTGAAGGTATTTAAGCAGTTACCTTTTGAAACAATTGATGAAAAGTTGCCAAGCAACATTTTGTACACCCCTTAAAATCTGTCAAAATTGAGCGCGTTTTATTGGAAATGTCAGATTGTGTAAATTGATTGAAACTACTCTAAAAATAGACTACAATGGCAGAATTTTCAATATTGTTGAAAAAGGAAACAATTTTTGCCTATGGAAAGTGTCGTAAGAATTTCAACGATACAGTTCATTTTCTCGTAGAACACTATCCAAACGGAGACTTTACAAAATTTAAGACAGTCGTCAATTTATTTGAAGACACAGGAAGCGTACGTGAACTAAATTACCTTGCTAAAATATCCCAATCGTGTTTTAGTCCTTTATGGAAGAATTAAAGCATCCAGTATAATAAATTACGTCTTTAACTTTGTAAATATTTGTAAGGTTAGAAAGATAAACCTCAAATATGTCAATGCGTTTGTGCGAAGAGGGGTTACCAAAATTCGGCGATATTGCGCATTTGTTTCATACGCGTCTACGTTTTTGCATCTGCAGCCACATTTGACACAGTTTTTTTCTTTTTTCTTGCAAAGCAGACGTCTTTCAAGGACGAGTTTCTCTTTATAGCATTTTTTATTGATGATAAATTTTTTGATATAAATCTTAAGGGATTCGACATTTTAAATTACGTTTTTAAGACTTGGGTTATTGCATGAATGAGGTTTTACTCCTCACCGTCTAAAATATCTGCATTTTAAATTTCACAAAAATCCGTTGGAAAATAACCGAGATATTAGGCTCGAAAGTCTTAGCTGAAACACCCTGTATATGTATTTTTTAACAAATTTATTTTACCTTTTTCAGTACCTATTTTTAAAAAATCATTACCTATTTCTCTGATTATGTCACCTAGTTAAGGTACCTTTTTTAAATCTTTATTTTTATGTTTAATTTAAACTGTTCTATAAAGGCATCTATAAGTCTAATGTTACACAAGGAGTTTTTATTCCTGTGTTATTAACTTATTAATGTTAAATTTGGAACTGTTCCAAAAAACCCGAAGGCTCAGATATTATGGAACACCCAAAAAAAAATTTTTTTTCGACCAACCAACACCTGGAAGGGAAATGCAACAATGAAACTTATATATGCGTATCTAACACCCATTGATTTCATTCATAACATTTTCAAAAAATTAAATGTTGAAAAAGATGTACAACTTAATGTAAAAAATCGTTCCATAAATCAGTACATTTTCTTACCGATGCAAAAATGCCTGCTCCAGAAACTTCCTTTTGGTATCTTCTGATCCAAATCCGATCTACACTTCAGCACTATTGAATAGTTACTTGCACATGAAAAATTACCACACTTCCCACTTGGTCATTGATCGGTCGAATCACGTTTAATTTATAAAAAAATCGGCTCTTTCTTGCGACTTCATGACGAAGAAGCAAAAAACCAGCAATTTCTTGCGTCTTCATGATGAAGAAGTAAAAAATCACGAATTGATTCTATCTCGAAATCCTCTTTGGGCTCGTTATCGATTTTTATTAGTGAAACACATCTCGTACCGAATTTTAAAACCTTTCGCTTTAACCTAACCATTCTAAAGCAAATATCTCTAATCACCACAACCGCCATTAACCACCCCACAACGCTGTCGGTTGTCCAACGTTGTCTATGCAGGCCACGGCACATGCGTCGTGCGGTCACGCTTACTTTTATTTAGCTACATTTTAGGCCTACCACAAAACACTTCTGGGTATACGGTTGCCCGATATAGTTTTCTGACGACTGCCGCACCGCCTCGCGGAGGCAGCGCGCAGCTTTCAGTTGGTGTTTTCAAAATTCCGCCTGTCTTGACATGTACATAATATCACTCATTAAAACACAGGATTTTTTTAACTTTTCGCATTCAAGTGAACAATAAATCATGCAAATAATAACTTGCGGCTTTCAGTCGATGGATACGAGCTCTTTAAAGGTAAAATTTTCGATTCAGAACGTTTTTACAGTGATTTTTGAAATTTGCGGGTGTAAAAACCAATTTATAGAAATGTTGGGACCTCAAAACAGCAATCTCTATAAATTATTGCTATATTTCAAATACAAATGAGCAAGTTCAACGACAAAATTTCGATTCGGAACGTTGTTAGTGTGATTTTTGAGATTTGGCGATATAAAAGCGCATTTAGAGAAAAACTAGCGCGATTAATAATTAATGACAATAATTCCCAACATTCAATGGTTTTACTTCACGTACTTTATCCAGTATATTTAGGTAATCATGTAAATTATTATTCATGCAACTGAAATTAACTGCGTTATGCGTCGACTATTTATTTGTTGTATAAAAAGTAACAATTAATTGTTAATTAATTACCATTAACACAAAGAACTGCAACTGGAAGTTATAAATAGCCTATGTTCAAAAAGTGGAGTGTTTTAAACTAATTTCCCAGGCCTTCCAAGGCCCACTTGTAATTTTTACATGTATTAACCTCTATACAGAAGTGACTCGAAAAGGAAAAAAATCACCAAAACACACCTATTATTTTTAAATATACAGGGTCGCTAAAAGCATGGATACAGCTAAATATTTTCAGAACGGTTTAACAGAGCTCCTTGAAATTTGGCACACAGTTAGAAGTGTCTAAAATCTATCATCTGAGATCTTTTTCAATTTTCTAACATCATTTTTTTTTTTATGATACAAGGCTAACTTATTTTTTTTCAAATGGCACGAGGGGTCAAATTTAATCTTTAAAAAGAGGATTTTTTGTGGTTACATGGTCCAACTACATGAAATTAAATTTTAATTTTCGACTTTTGATCAACTTTGACCGTCCAATACCCCTCGGTGCGTCGTCAAATACGAAACTGTTTGTTTATCAACACCGAAAAATGCCGCGCTCCGCCGCTTGGCGGCGCGTCAATCGATGTCGGGCAAGCCTATAGAGGGTGTGTTTTTTTGCCCAACAAAAGTTGCTTCTAGGGAGAGATGTTCCTGAAATGTCGATTCTTTGCATATACCGCAAACTAAAGCTGGGACTTCCTTGGATTTTGGCATTCGAATGGTCACTTGATATTTGTTCGAATACGTAATTATTCAAATATTCGAATAATTATTCCAATAGTTATTCGAATAGTCATACACCGTTCACGTTAGGTTGAGCATTGGTAAATTCGCATTATGTTGATTGTTATGATTACACATTTTTTATTGTTTCATATGCCAAAAACAAATAAGAACGCATCATACTCAAAAAATTACTCTGAAAAAAATGGTTTCTTGTAAATATGGCATACCCGGAGCAATTCTTCAGTTTCGCTTAGGAAACAAATTTCAAAAGGTCAGGCCCGGCCCTAATACTTATTTGACTGCAGATTAGGAAATTATTCTTGTTAATTGGATAAACTAAAGTCAACAAAAAGGTTTCCAGGACGGAAAGAAGACATACAATCTTCGGTTCAATTATTTTTAAATAATGGTCTAATTCTTTTAAAAACAATATGCCTGGGGACAAATCCTATCAATGTTTCCTAAAAAGGCACCCAACATTAACACCAAGAACTGCAGAAGCCGTCTCTAATGCTGGTGGATGCGTTTCTAAAAACGATATTCAGAAATGGTTTACTCAAATTGGAGACTATTTTAAACAAAAAAATTATCTAGATATATTAAACGACCCTACTCGTAATTTTAATGGAGACGAGACTTTTTTCGAGATGTGTCCCAAATTGAATAAGGTCGTAGCTACCAAAGGAACCAAAAATGTGTATGAAATAGGATAGAGCTGTTGCAAAAGCGAACATTATTGTAATGTTCACTTTTTCAGCGGAGGGGATTTTAACACCACCAATGCTGATATATCCATACAAAAGACTTCCCGCCACTAGAGTAGAATCCGTCCCAACAGAATGAGGTGTAGCAGCAAGTGACAACGGGAGAATGAAAAGTGAAATATTCAAAGAATACATTTCAAATATACTTTACCCTGACTTGAAGAAGAGAAATATCCAGTCTCCCATTACTCTTTACGTCGACGGGCACAAGACCAAGCAACCACATAATAATGATAATTGACTATCAGATGGAAATAGACGATAGTAAACAATACGTAGCGACAACAGAAAAAGAAAGCTTGAACAAGGAGGACTTTATTCCACAATTTAGGGATGAAACTCATCATGTTAGAAAATTATTTGCTGATAGCAAATTAAGTTCTAACAATTTTGTATCTACAGGATTATGTTTTATATCCGTAATAAATATTTGCTTTAGCAATATAGGCGTAAAATGTGAAAAATGCCAGAGAACATATCAAAAATTTATTACAAATAGAGTTTTTGACGACTGGAATGACCTCCCAAAAAAGGTCCAATTTATTTTTAATACTCATAACTCATTTAATTTATTTCGTTCCATCAAATTATAAAAAGTTTTTTTTGTTCAACACTGTCAGAATTTTAGAATTTTCTCCTGTGTGAACGGATTTTGATAAATGTCACAACTTGTCAAAACGAAACGTCAAGCTAATTTTAAAGATTTAAAGCGATTTGGAGCCTTTAAGGGGCTCGTCGAACAAAAAACGTTGTATTCAACTCATTCGTGTGTAAATTGGGCCTTTTTTCACACTCGTGGGCCTTTAAAACGCTGGTAATATTATTACAACATAGGTTTATTATGATAAGAAATTATTTTTACAAAATTTATTCGGGGGAGTATTCCATTTTCATAATTTTCTATTAATATTTGTAATGTCTCCTTTTTGTTTCTTACGTCGTTTCTCAACTTTTTCATTCCTCTGTTTGCAAATTGAATTTTTCTATACGTATATGTTTGAAAACTAATAAGTACATCTAAAAAAGCAAAAATTGAAGGATATGACTAGAATAAAAATTATTTTTTAAATGTGCAGATGATAATTATCACCCCCAGTCTAATCCCCAACCCTTCGCTACCTGCATCCAAGATTAGGATATTTTCGGTACCGGGAGGAACTCGTCTCTGCCGAGATATTTTCGCCCCTCTTAAGGCGGCCTTAAGGCAACAATTGAATGGCTGACTCGAATAACGTGTAAGTCAATTATGATAAATTTTGGCAACGTAAAATAAAACAATATTTTGAGTTTATCATAAATGTATTTCAACACTTATAAATGTAAATAAATTATTTTAAAGAAACAGATTGTCTTAACAATTTGTCAAAAGAGTTTAAATGTTTACATACAACGTTTTTCCACCAAAATCCCATTATGTTAAAAAATGACTTACAACGTTATTGGAGTCAGGCATTCAATTGGCAACATGTTGCCATTTTTTAGTAATGTTTCCGGTCATTACAAAAAAATGTTGCAGGCAACATGTTGCCAATTGTGGCCTTGTTGTAAAGCCGCCTTTACACGCGTACGGTCAACAGTTGATGCAGCGTTGCACTAATAACAAGGACCTACAATAACAAACCTGTTTCGAAAAGAAAAGATGAATTTTAAAAATTCCATCACATCTAGTTGTCTTCAGAAAAACTTTTTGTACTGCTATTATCATCTTTAAAACAGATAGTCGAGTTTTTACGCGATAAGAATGGGTTTGAACAGAAAACTTCTTATCTAACTTCGCTGCTCAATTTGGTAGACTAATAAAATGATGAAATACTAAATTTCATTCGATCTTCAGTTAAGGCAGTTCTGTTATTATTTTGTGAGAAATTACGTTGCGGAAGTAAATAGATATTACAAAAGTTGTTGAAATGACGACAAATTAGGACAACAAGGAGGATATACAAAGTATCCTTGTTTTTTATGTGAATAGGACAGCAGAAACAAGGATGCACACAGGAACAGAAAAGAGTGGCCTTCTAGAGTTGTTTTAAAACCGGGTGTAAAAACATAAAACGCAAAAATTTTGTTGAACCACAAATAGTTCTCTTACCTCCACTTCATTTCAAACTTTGACTTATGAAACAATTTGTAAGGCCACTACTACCAAAGCAGGGTGAATGTTTTACATATTTGTTCCAAACATTTTCTTATCAAAAGCCAAATTAAAGGAAGGCGTTTTTGTTGGCCCAGACATTCGGAAGCTAATGAAAGATGAAGTATTTGAATTCAAAATGGAAGAAATTGAAAAAAAAATACTTAGGAATCCTTTAAAGAAGTTATCCAGAATTTTCTCGGTAATCATAAAAGCCTAAATTATAAAAGTTTAGTTCAAGATATGGTTATCAATCTCCAAAACCTAGGTTGTTGAATGAGCCTCATTTTTCAAATTTTCATTTGGACCATTTTCCCGAAAATCTGGACGACGTCAGTGAAGAACAAGTTGAAAGATTTCACCAAGACATAAAAAAGATGGAACGCAGAGGTACCAAGGCAGATGAAATGTAAACATTGTCGCTGGCTATTGTTGTTTGTTAAAAAGAGATGAACCTCACATGGTTCACAAAAGGAAAGGGAGCACTAGAACCTTAGGGGAGAAAAAAACCAAGGTATCACAAGAATTTATAATGTGCTTAAATATATAACCTCCTCGGTCCATATGTCCAGGCCGCTGGACACTTTTCAAAATATTCTCCACAGCAAACCAGCGCGCAAACACAGCTTAGATCCTGGAGTCCCGCGCGCTGCACTGTGTGCCATGCTTAAAAAAATATCCCGCTGAAATTCCTTGACACGGGCGGTTTGCACGTACATGGTTACATGGTGTAAGTAATTTTAGGTTATGATGGCCTTTCAACGTAAAAAAGGTACGGCTTTAATTGTTTTGATGAATGTTTTGTTAAACATTGTTCAGAAATCGATGAAATAATGTTTTTTGGCGTCTTGACCAAAATGTGTGCAGGTACAGTAAAAAATAGTCTTGTTCCAACCCACTAAATATCCTGGCCAGCAGTTTGGACATTGGGACTTAGTTTGGCTCATACATTTTTTGTTGCAGATTCTAGAAAACCACTCACTGAAGCTGAACTCGAGGAAATTTTGAAAGATAGCGATTTTTATCTTAGCGACGATGAAGAGGTGGTCACGAACGAAGTTGATGATGCAATTGCAGCTGATTTAGCCGATGTTGAGGATCCGAAACCCGATCAGCTGGAAGATTTTGACTCAGATGACGATGTACCCTTGGCAGTAAATAAGGGATCAGCAGATTATGGATCAACAGAAAAACTTAAATAACAGAGCTCAAAAGTGGAGGAGAGAACTCTTTGACAATCAGAATTTTATTGAGGATCCCGGGTGGAAGATGGAAGATGATCATGAATTTTGGACACCACTAGATTATTTTTCGCAATATTTCTTTGATGATTTTTGGGAAATCGTGTCAACACAAAGTAATGTTCGTGCGATGCAGGCAAACGAAAAAAAAACGTTGAAGTCAACAGCAGAAGAATACCGCAAATTGACTGGAATACATATGACCAAAATAATTGCTCAACGACTAAAAATAGATTCATTTAAAGCTTCTAACGGATGGATGGAGAGTTTTAGGACTAGACATGAAATCAGATTCAAGCAAATTTGCGGGGAAGCTAAAGATGTGGACTTGACAATCGTCGAAAACTGGATGCAAAAATTACCAGAAATAATTCAAGGTTACGAACCAAAGAACATAGCTAATGAAACAGGCTTATTTTTTCGTGCCCTTCCCAGTAAAACTATGACTTTGAAAAAAGATAAATGTATCGGTGGAAAACAAACCAAAGAAAGGCTCACAGTTCTTGTATGTGGTTTTGCTGTTGGATCAATGGAAAAACCATTAGTCATAGGAAAAAGCATGAAACCTCTCTGTTTCAAAAAATTTGAACACACACGAACTTCCAGTTGTTCGGCGTGCAAACAAGAAATCCTGGATGACATCGGCTCTAATGAATGAATGGCTTCAATATTTAAATAGAAAAATGAAAAGTCAAAATTTTTAGATAATGCAGGATGCCATCCTCACGTTCATCTATCAAACATTAAACTATGTTTTTTTCCACCAAATACTACCAGTTTAACACAACCAATGGACCAAGGAGTAATTCAAAATTTTAAAGTGCAGTACAGAAAACATGTCTTGCACTCAATTTGTGGTAATATGGGAGGAAACTGCAATTCCGTGACAGAGTTGTCAACCAAAATTTCGGTTTTAGACGCCGTGCGTGGATATCTGATGCAAAAAAAAAACACCAATTGTGTGCAGAATATTTTTAAAAGGCGGGTTTCATTTTCGAAAATGAGGAAACGGTAGCACCTGAAGAACCAAATTTACTACCTGAAATAACAGCCTTCCAAACTTTAATGGATGCAATGAATGATAATCATGCAACACCACAAGATTACATTAATATAGATGAAGAGCTTGTAGTAAATGATGATGTATCCGCTGATGAACTTTTGAATGCTCACTCAGGAGGAAACAATGGAAGCAGAAGACGACGAACAAGAAGATGAAGCAACCGGACTAAGTAAGTGATAATTTGTGGAAATGTTTGTTATACTACTTCAAATGTACATATATTTTAGGAATGGAAATTGAAGGTAACGAGAAGATAACTTGTTTCGCTAATGCTTTCAAAGCAGTTACAGCCTTAGAGTATTATGCTACACAAATAGAAAACATCCCAATATTAGAAACAATTTTAAATGTACGTACATTGATGGAAAAGAACGCACCACATTTAATGAAAAAGCAAAAAAACATTGCATGACTTTTGGAAATGAGATATGTGTACAAGTATGTACGTACATACATTTTATGTTTTCACTTGATTATTAGAAATATGTATTTTTTTATATTAAATGTAATACATATGTTAATTACTTACAATAAAAATAAAGTCCTTTATTAATGGCAATATAATTTGGCATAAAATAAAATCTTTCCGTTTTGTAGAGGTTTGGTTTCTGTCTAAGGGAACGTTTATGTTGGAATTGCGATGAGCGATAAAAGCGGCGATAAGAGCGAATTGCCATTTGAAAACCATGGCAGTTCACTCTTGTCGCCGCTTTTCTCGCTCATCGTAGCTCCAACATAAACGTACCCTCAGACGACTGTAGACCCTTTTACCGTCCCCGCACCTTCAATTCTGCATATATGTATTTCTTGTGGCTGCTGCCGCTGAATGCCCACATTTAAACTCATATAACATTAAATTACTATTTCGTTCTTTTTCCATCTAAACAATCAATTACAAGAATGTAACCAATTGAAAATTATTTAACTGAGAAACGTCAAATTGTTTATGGACAAGTGTACTTCATATTTTAAAAAACTAACAAAAATAACCAATTGATTTTACATTTATTTTATATCGTGAAACAGAATACCACAAAAACGCACAGAACTTTCTGGACACCCTAATATATTTTTTTTTACAATAACTTGAATGTTTATTATTGTTTGTATGATACAGAACGTAATAAATATCGATTTTTTCTTACATTTTTTTAAGAAAAGGTACATGTGCGTTTAAACGAACTTGGTGACAAACAGATTTTTTTTCACAATTGACGAACCAGAAAAAGTCCAATAATGTTTCCCAAAAAGCCACTAAGTGAGACTGAACTTCTTCAAATAATTGAAGATATGTCAGATATTGACGCTTTGAGTGATGATGGTGAAAATATGATGACAATGAAAACGCCATAGATAATGAAGAACGTGTTGGGAATGAACCACCTAATGGCGAAGAAACGGAGTTGCAGGAAAATAATGTGAAATCCGACCCATAGAAGATGTTCGTTTTGACGAAGTGGGCCATTTACCTCTATTCGATGAAACAAAGAATGGCGCTAAATGCAAAAATGGTACCTGCCTCAAAAAGACGCATTTTACTTGTAGCAAATGTAAGGTTCACCTATGCATAACACGTGACCAAAATTGTTTTCAAATGTTTCATACTAAATAAATCCTGTTCAATGTACGTTTTTTTTTCATGGAGTCACCATGTTCGTTATAACGAACATGATATTTTTTCGAAAAATTGAGGCCTCATGGACGTGAAACTATTTTCATAAAAATTAAAAAAAAAAACATTTAAGCTTGCCACTTAGTTTCAAATTTTTTGCTCCAATAACAAAAACTCGTGACTGAAAGTGTTAACATAAAATTGCAAAACATAGTTTTAGTTTAAAATTCATAATAATTAGGTGGATATGAGAAAGACAAACACCCTAGTGAACAATATAACAGTAACCGAACTTAAAAACCATTATCGAATTTGCAAAAAAAAAAGTTATTCAATTTTGGGTCTCTCAGACGCAACCTGTGTGTTCGTGTAACTGTCAAGCGCCCGTGTAACGCAGGGTTAAGTTATAATAAAGCTGTATTTTGTTATCTAATAAAAATTAAAATCTTTTTTGAAAAGTTAATCTATTGATTTTCATATTTGATCAAAAAGGAACCAAACGCTAAAAGGGGGGTGTATTCACACCCTAATAACAATTTTTTTGTTTAGTTTTTATCAGAATAGAATAAAGTAAATATAAGTTTATTAAAACCACCACTTCCCCGAGATTAAAACTTCTATATATTTTTTTATGTAACTGAAACTTTATCAGGTGTTTTCTAGAAACTTAATTTTGGTGCTTGGTTCCGTTTTGATAAGCGCTATCCATAGAATGAGAGGGACATTTTCAACGGTGATGAAACGGGATTATTTTGTTAGACCTTCTTTGGCAAATTCGAAATTGGCGCCTTGTTACGAAGCGCAGTTGCTAGCACTGAGCCATAGGAGGCGGTTCTCGTGCACACCTCCTATGCGCACGTGTGGACACACACACAGTTGACCCTAGATGAAGAGAAATAGATAGGCCACTCTCTCTCTCAAAAGAGAAACACATTTTATAGCGCCATCTGTTGAAGGTATGGGTTTACACAGCCACTAAAAGGTCTCAGAAATACAGATTTCTTTAACGTAAAACATCCGAGAAAAATGCGCGGGATATTCAAATGATATATTTTTTTTTCCAAGGAATTGCAGTCGCCCAATCAACACTAATCACAATCAACATTGTATGTACATAAAAATATAATATTTTACGTTAAAATAAGATATTAAATAATTATATGTAACACAACTTTGATTAAAATGTGATTAGTGTTGAATGAGCAACCTAAAAAAAATACATACACAAAGAGAATGGTAACAATAAAAAAAAATACAAACTTTCAAACTATATTATAACTACTGTCATTATGTAACAAAATGATGGGACAAAACAACGTACACATAAATAAATATATTTCCTACAAGAAGCACCCAATTGCTGAGAGCACGGTACATACGACAAGATTACAGATAATGATCTCAACTCTCTAAAGACAATAGTCGGCATTCTACAGCGTCGAGGATTGTCTTCAGAGAGTCAAAGTGTATGTCACACCTTGTAGCGAACTGATTAAAGTTGTTACACATTAAAATGACCGGCGACTTAAGTAACACATTTGTTCTGTAGCTAGGAATATAAAACGTAGTAGAAATATGTAGTTAACTTAACAGTAACACAAACCGGAACACTGCAGAAAAGCGAAAGAGCGGAGATCCAAAGACGAACTGTTCACGACCAGCGAAAGAACGAAAAAAAGTAAAAAACGAAACAGAGTTCGCACCACAGAACACCTAAGCACGTGCTAAAAACAACTTGGTTACTTGGTCTTGGTCTTGGTATTTTTATTTTACCAATTTTACCCACCAAGTTTCTGTTGGCAGTGTCATGGAGGAACGATGGTGGGGCCATCTATAAAAAGTATGATTAACTAAATATGTGTTTCTCGCTGTTTCATATGAAGTGCCAACCCCCTGCAGTTGACCTCGGGGCGACGATAGAGAAGCACGGGGAATCACCTGTTTGTCACTGTCGAATTGTACAAAGTACGCAGAATCTAACATCAGAAGTGGGATTCCACGTGTGGTTCCAGTTTTCAAAAAAAAAGTGGAAAAATAACCATGGGAGAGCTCAACAAGTCCTTGGGGACGATAGCAACTGTTTTGGAGGATCTCCAACGACGAGCAAGTGATCGGTCTCCGGCACCTCCTGTTGCCCAACTTCCCTTTCAAACGCCCGCTTCTTTGGCTCTGCCAAGTTTCGATCCGGAAAACACAGACAGCAGCGTTTGGTTGTCAAAAATAGACGGATTCAAAGATGAGTTCAGGTGGTCCGACAGGGAAACCGTGAGTAGAGTTGGCCCATTTTTACTAAAATCCGCACAAAGGTGGTTTACTGCATGGCGACCCGCTGACGAAACGTGGGCCAATTTCAAATTAGATTTCACTGTGTCATTCCCTAGGCAGAAAAATTTAGGAAAACTTTTAGCTGATGCAGTAAATTACCGAAGTACTGACGCGCGTAGTTACGTGGAAATTGCAAAAGTAAAACTAGAAAAATTAAAGTCTTTAAGGGCAAGTTGGTCTGATACTGACTTAACAGAAATTATTGCACATTCAATAGATGACCATGCTGTGTGAACTGCGGCGTATAATAGTGGTACCTCATCGGTTAGTGATTTGATTGCATTCTTGGCAAATTACGTAAAAATTCCTCTGGAACCACAAGTCGTTAGAAATGAAACTACCCCCCGAAAAAGAACTTTTTCCCAGAGGTCACCTTCGGTATCTAAGCAAATCACTTGTTTTTCCTGCGGCAAAATAGGCCACATGGCACGAGATTGCGTGAACAAAAGGTTCGATGCTCCTGCAAAAAACCAAGAAACCGACCATGCCTGCAGATATGTATTGTAAGAAGCCCGGTCATAATATCGCGGACTGCTTCCGCCGCAAAAGGAGAAATGAGCACGTGCAAGCAGACGCTGCGCCACATACGTCCCACTCGAATCAACTCAAAGAAGAGCACGTTTTGTTTAACTCTTTTTCTCCGAACAGTAGTCTGAAAACATTATCGATAACGATTTGCGATTATGAAACAAATTGCGTTGTCGATACGGGGTCGACGTGTTCACTCACAAATGAAACATTAGTAGACAAATTAAAACTTGCAAAAATCCCTCGTATCACTCCGTTACAGTGGTTTGATGGCACCGTACATAAGTTCTTCTTTATCACAAAAGCCCTAGCGGTACTCCCCGACGTAAAAGTGGAACTCGATTTCGTTATCGTACCACGTAGCCACTCGAGTTACGACATTGATAATCTTATATGATAAAATAGATCTGTTTGTTTGTTTTTTTTTCCTCCAAACATTATAATAACACCTAAGTGCAGATGCAGCTATTCATCGCCTCTATATAATTAACTACTCTAATTAACTACTCCTAAAATAATAAGTAATTTTAACGACAAAGCTGAGGGAATTATAAGTTCTCTTTTTTTTATTGCTTAGAATGACGGTCGCTTCTAATAGGGATTATATTTTACCCCGCCCGCAATTGGTATAGAACTTCTCGGGTCAGGGATTATAGAATTTAGATGCCCCCTGGAATCTTCGACCGCCGCACGCTGGTGGTATAGTATTTTTACCCCTAACAGAAATATTGGCTAAAATCATAAATCACATCAACAAAGAAGCAGTTTACAATTCGCTTACAGGTACTGTTTCGTTATAAATCACTCTCCCGAACTGGGCAATCCTGTTACCGGTAACAAATTCGGAATGTTCAGGAATATAACGAACAGGTCGTGGGCTTCGAGTCCGTTAACAATACGAACCACGAGTATCGTCGTACGGGAAATGATACTCGTACACAACAAATTCGTGGAGAATGTTTTTTTTTATCACAGACTGTCACGTGAAATGGTTGGTACAAGACAAGATGATAATAAATGAAACCTAGGAGTTTACAATTCTTATCTAGTATAACTTAACAAAATGATACAATCTGCAAAACTTCAAGAAATGAAAAACCTAAACAACTCTGTAAAATTTCTCCTATTTTGACCTAGACAAGACGCAACTAAATAACCCACGAGCTTCCCTGTATTGACGCGAACCCAACGAGCAATCTTTTGACACCGGTTGACAGCAAGTCACGAAAATATAAGGGGGTGGAAGGCCGACCCCTTTTCGGAAGCTAAACGATTACACCGCCCTCCGGTGAGGGTTGGGACGTCGAGCTCTTCCTCCCTTCCTTCAGCGAGTTCCGGATTTACTGCTAGTCGACACTGGAGTCGTTGATCCTTATCACCGCGGAATTGTTTACCCGGTAAAGAACCGTCGCAAGAAACTGTGGAGCTCGCCGATAACTCGATGCTGACGAGATCACTCTCAGCTGATACAATGAAGCCGTGAATAAAAAGTTCTGCCCTTGACGCAAATTAAAAATTGATTTCCAAAACTGTATTATGTACAAACTGCCAATTTAGACAGTGACGAAATGATTAATAAACTATTTCAATGAGTCTGTCATTGAATAAAAGTGAAATGAAATTTAAAAAATTACATGAGATAGATGACGTGGAAATTGAATTTATATGTAAAATATGAATAAGGTGTGGAAGCCCCGGACTAGAGGAAAGAAAGTGTCACCACTGCTCCGGACTTGCCTGGTGGGTAAATCCGGGACCTTCCGGTGAGTCCGGTGACGACCTGGACTGCGAACTTAACGAGATCCTGATCCGCAAAAGCGTTCGGTATGGAACCTGTCGTAGTGAATTCCTTGATCCGCTTGGCGATCTGGGGCTGTGGTACATGGACGAATCGTCTCCAACGGCCCCTCGTGAACTTCACTACGTCGTGCCGTCAGCCTTGAAAATGCACTGGATCACTGTCCCCTTGACTCTCCCCAGGCACTAACTACACTGCGAACAGCCGTTCGCACATTTCGAGAAAATGGCAGTGTTCAGCGGAAGCCTCGAAGTGGTGTCGACCTAACGTTCGTACTGAGGAAAATATTGAGACTGCCCAACGTCAAATGGAAGACGAACCCCAATTATCTCTCAGGCAACTGTCGCAGCAGACAGTTAAGACAATTAAATAGACAAATATATGTAGCTTAAAACTGCATAAACAGATGGAAAAAGCAGAAACTTTTAGTTCCAGAAATTGTGTGATAAATTTTTGTCACCCAGAGTTTCCCAATTTGTTAAAATACAAGTCCATCATCACAAGAACAGCAATAGAAATCTACGATATAGTAATGAACTAAAACAGATGTATTTATCATTATATTTTTCTGGGCCAAAAGCATATAATATGTTCAGCAAAACATTTAAATTACTGTCAAAACGAACTCGACAGAGAATAACGAAAAACATAAAATTTAGCCCTGGGTTTCAACAACAAGTTTTTGACATTCTAAAAATAAAGGCAAGTACACTATGGTTCATTAGAATACATATATTCAACTTTTTTCCCCACAGATTCATAAATTTGATGAACTGGATGGGAACTGTATTATTTGTTTTGATGAAATTAGCCTTAAGCATATTTTATTTTACTAATCCATTGGCTTGTTCTTCAGCAACAGCAGATCTCAACAAAGCTCTTAAAGATCTGAATGGTTCTGTGGAAGGCGTTAAACACAATGTTGAAGTTGAAGAAAACAAGTACAACGGATCTTTGGACGTTTCACAAAGAAGTAGTGTCAAAGTCAGCTGAAAAGGCCACGGAATTTGGAGAAGGAGAACTTCATCCAGAGTTCAAAATGTATTTGAGTATGAGCCTAATAGCTCTGACAGATAACCCAATAATATTTTGGGAAAGTTACAAGCACAAATGTGAGCAGTTTTAGCTGCTAGCGCGTCGTTTCATGTCCATTGCGGGGACATCCGTTCCTTCCGAAAGATTTTTTTCTAAGGCGGGAAATAAGGCAAAACATGTTTTATGATAAAATGTCTTCCGACAAATGTTTCGATAAGAGTGTTATTTATGGTATATCATGCTCTCGTGTAAGCTCAGTTATCGTATGGAATTTTGTTTGCCATAGATGTAAGTAGCACAAATTCTTGGCTTGAGTATAAAAACCATGCTCTGAAATTGAAGGTACCAAAGAAAGAGATTTTGGACCTGATACATTTTAGAGCCTATGTTGCTGAGAGCCTAATTATGTCCAATATGACCCCCAAAAAACGGGGACGACCTTCGGGATCACCGGCTGATTCGTCAGCTTGTTTTCGTGCTGGTTCACCATCAACGTCATCATTTTCTCCATCAGGTGTTAAAAGACTTCGGGAAGAATTTACATCGGTAAGGGAAGTAAGACTGAATAACGTGGGGCATTTGGCGAGAAAAAAAATGCCACAAGGTGTAAAATGTATTGTGCATTTGCAATAAGAAAAATTGTTTCAAGTCCTACCATCTATACAGTGTGGAAAGTACTTATGGAATAAATTCAGTAATTTCAAAACTAATGACATTTGTCAAAAACCCTGAAAAAGGTCAATTTTTATTTCTCATAATGCTTATTTTAAGTTGCTTCACTTGTTCATGACGTTATTCATTTTTGAGCTATGACGTCATCACCAATTTTTTTAAATGACAACCCCAACTTTTTTCTTATCTTTCTGATAGACCTTCGTACTACCTAAACTATGAATAAAAAAATTTGGTAACTTGCATAACAATTTTTTTGAGAAAATGACAAATTTTACTTCAAAAATATAATTTAATTTTTAATGTAAAAAATTTAATTGACCTCAAACAAAAACAAACAAACATCTAAGGTTAACAATAAAATGTAACGCAAATGTTGAAATTGCCCCCAGCCAACTATTTAACACTCACACAGGAGTGTAAACATTGTACACCGCGCTCAATAATGTTAGGGCTAATTTATTCCATTTCAGCGCGAATTCTGTGTCGTAAATCTTCTAAATTGTTTGGTCTACTGAAGTAAATCCTCGATTTTAAATAACCACATAGAAAAAAAAATAAATACATTAAAAATTAAATTAAAGTTTTGAAGTAAAATCTGTCATTTTCTCTAAAAAATTGTTATGCAAGTTACCAAATTTTTTTATTCATAGTTTAGGTAGTACGAAGGTCTATCAGAAAGATAAGAAAAAAGTGGGGGTTGTCATTTAAAAAAATTGGTGATGACGTCATAGCTTAAAAATGAATGACGTCATGAGCAAGTGAAGTAACTTAAAATAAGTATTACGAGAAATAAAAATTGACCTGTTTCAGCGTTTTCGACAAATGTCATTAGTTTTGAAATTATTGAATTTATTCCATAAGTAATTTCCACATTGTATACTACTCTTTATTATCATTATTTTTATTGTTAATATTGTGAGGTTAGGTCACAAGCTGATATGCATCTGACAGGAGTTGAATGAAAAATGGCGCATGCGTGTTCTAAACCTGCGCCGTGAAATACCCTATTTACTAAGTTTTAAAGTTGCGCTTTTAAATGGTGCCGATGACATTGACCAGAAGGGTCTTTTTGTCGGCACCTTTGGAATATGTAATAAAAACGGCATTCCATGCCCTTCACAACATCAGCCATGAGCCATGTGCAGCTCGGCACTACTCGGCAATGAATCGTGAATTATATAACTTTCGAATTCGAATATTGGATTTGTTAAATCATGATTAATAAAACACTACTTCTACCGTGTACCAGGTTCTGAAAAACAAAAGCATTAAAAACGTATGCCGTAACTTGAATAATCCAGGCGTAAATGTATTTAACTGTCTATCACAATAATTGTTTCGAACGAACTGTCATAAAATGACAATTTCAGGAAAAGCTTGAGAACGGTTATTTTCTTACGATTCTACGAGGATTTGCGTTGGCTGAACATTTAATATTGCCGCCAGGAACGAACTTCGACCTTTGTGTAACAGGTTAAAGGGGTTAAAGTTAGGTTATGAATCCAGATCAACAAAAACAAATAAATCCGCGCAATATGAGTAAACAAGTAATGTAATAACAATAAATAAATAAACAACAATTAACAATAATGTGTTTTAAATTACTCTAGAGCAAGTGTTAAAAATGATCACCTTGACCTTCGATGCACATTGAAAGTGCAGGCCAGAAATCTCGATGGATCAACCTATCATCAAAAAATTGCAACAAATAAGGAAGAGTCTCCCATGCTGTAGCCCCGTCTTATTAAAAATACCCCTGAGCGAGTTGGAGTTGAGTGATGAAAACATCAAGAATGTTGTTTCGGTACCTTTGAGCTGTTATTGAATCATCAAAAATCAAGATCATTTCGAACAATTGGGGTTTGTCTTCCATTTGACGTTTGACAGTCTCAATATTTTCCTCAGTCGAACTTTGGATCGAGCACTTCCGCTGAACACTGCCACTTTCTCGAAATGTGTGAAGTGTGTGACCATTGCGAAAATAAGGTTCAATCATGAATATCTTTTGTTCAGGAGTGAAAATCATTTTCATAGATAACATTTTGCGAACAAAATTATTACGGCAATTAATGACATTTCTGGCAGTTCAATTATTATTTGACAAGCTGCGCCATACGTTTTTAATGCTTTTGTTTTGCAGGACCTACTTGACCAGCAATTTTTTGAAACATATGGTATTTAAAGCTAATAAAATAAGCTATCTATCAATAATTGCATTGAATAAGTTCGTATTTTAAAACGTTAAAACGTTAAATGTAAATAAAAAATGTGTTTTTATCTACAACTATCGCATAATCTATAGATTACTAAGAAGATTGTGTCAAGTAATGACAGTTGAATAATACTGACAATTCGATGAAATAATATTACTCAATCGTTATGTCAAAATTAAATTTAAACTATCAAACATCACAGCTGTAAAAAAAAATAGGACGAGGAAGAAAAACTGTGGGAAAAATTTACAAAAGCAAGAAAAATCTACCTGTAACTTTTAATGACTGTACTAATATTACTATTAATTATGATTACCATGGTAACAAAAATTCATCCTAGAATTGATTACTTTTGTATTTAATAAAACGTAATATACCTAGTTTTATTGTTTCTTCTCTGGTAGTTGTTGATAAAGTATAGTATTTGACTCGCGTATAATAGCTATTACCATGATAGAATTATTGAAAGAATCATTTGTGTCATTCAATATTTTGCTGGGCAAAATCTCGCTTTTAATTTTCTGAAGCTAATTGAATCAAGTACAAAATTCGATAATATAACGGTGGAACATATTGGTAGAATTCAAAAAGATAGCAATAATATGCCACATTATTTAGGTGATAAAATCCAAAATGAATTAATTTGTCTGATAGGCGAAAAAGTTAAACAAAATATATTCAAAACATTGAAATTATGTAAATATTATTCAATTATATTAGACTGCACTCCTGATATTAGTCACGAGGACAAATAACTGTAATTGTCACATTCATTTTGGTTAATGATATTTCAAAGAATGTAGAAATTAGAGAGCATTTTTTAGGATTCTGCCCAGTTACAGATACAACTGGTGAAGGATTAACAGCCTTTTTATTGGATTATTTAAAAGAATTAAATATATGGACATGCGAGGGCAGGGATATGATAACGGCGCCAATATGAAAGGCAAACATAATGGTCTGCAAAAAAGAATTCTTAATATAAATTCTAGAGCTTTTTTTGTCCCTTGTGCAGCTCATAGCCTTAATTTAGTTGTAAATGATGGTGCAAAAAGTTCCCTTGAAATAACAAATTTCTTTGCTATTATTCAAGAAATATATGTTTTTTTTCAGCCTCCACCTACCGTTGGCATATTTTCATGAAAGAAATCCCTACAGTAACTGCAAAATCTTTATCTTATATTAGGTGGGAGAGTAGAATCGATCCCATTAAATGCCTTAGATTTAATTTAGAAAGAATTTATGATGCTCTTTTTTCTCTGTATAATGATACATCAACAGATAATGACACGAAAAACCTTGAAAAATCCCTAATTAATAAAATAAAATCATATAAATTCGTGCGTTCTCTAGTAATCTGGTACAATATTTTATCAAAAATAAACCCTGTAAGCAAAACCATGCAAAAATCTAATCTTATTTTACCAGAAGCTGTAAAAATGTTCAAAGAAATTCAGAATTTTTTTATTGAAATGCGACCTGATAGTAGCTTTACAGCAATGCTTAATGAGGCAAAAACTTTTGCTGGAGATATGGTTTGCGACATTGTTTTTCCAGCTATAGGCTTGGTTAGACTTAGGAAAAAAAAGATTTTTTTTTTATTATGAACACAGAGATGAACCAGTCGAATCACTAGAGTTGAATTTTAAAGTTAATTTTTATTTTTATATTCTTGACATAGTAGTATCAAAATTAAATGACAGATTCGAACTCTTGAACGAGTGCAATGACTATTTTGGCTTTTTAAATAATTTTGGCTTTTTAAATAATTTAGGCTCTTTATCTATAGATAAAAAAGAATTAATGAAATGTTGTATGGATTTACAAACTAAATTAACCGATTCATCTACAAAACAAATGGATGTTAATGCAATTGATTTGTGAAATGAAATTGAAGTACATATGTATTGTCCACTTATAAAAAAAACCTAAAGCGGCCAAGGAGGTTTTAGAATATCTTGTGGCTAATGATTTAATTACCACTTTCCCGAATTTATCTGCAGCCCTACGATTTTTTTTAACGATGTCTGTCACAGTTGCTCATGGTGAGAGGTCGTTTTCAAAACTGAAAATAATTAAAAACTATTTGAGGTCTACTATGAGCCAGAATAGACTTACGAATTTGGCTGTAATAAGCATCGAGAAAGAAATCTGCGAGGCGTTAGATATAACTGATTTAATTAGGGAATTTGCGATTAACAAAGCAAGAAAAATCGCTTTTGAAATTTAAAATTTATGCAGGTACCTACTTTAGTTCAAGTTTATATTTATAACTTCTAAGTTCTGTTCTAAGTTAATAATAATGAGTAACATAAGATATACTTTTGTTTTAAATTCTTTGTTTCAGTTTATATTAATAATAAAGTTTATAGTAATGTTGATGATTTTTTGTTTTTCAAATAAGTTAACAGTTATCGAGGAAATGCAGAATTTTGCAATTAACACTATTTATGTCTATTGTCTATAGGGGCGGCAAATTATTTCTTCCATCCGGGCGGCAGATACCCTTGGCTCGGCCCTGATAATAGCTATTATTATACGCTCATTGAATAATATACTATTATTTGCAATAGTGAAAATAATTTTCTTTAATCTTGATGTCCCGGGCCCGTTTTTAATACATAGCTTGCCCTACTCCTGCAAGAGAAGCCAGTTCTGGTTCTGTACCGTTAACGTACCGACCAAACAACAACGAAGCTATTAGAGATAATAAAAGCCGCCAAGGCGCAAAGTTTGGAACAATTTTATTTGTGTCAATAAAATATAAAGGAAAAAGTCCCACTCAAAAAAAAAAAATTTGAGCAGAGGGTGGACGCACATTTCCAGATGTTCATTATTCGTACACGTACCGACAATAAAAGCCGCCAAGGTACATACAAACTGTTGGAAGATCACTTTTCACGGAAAAATCAAAGCACATTGTAATATGAACTGTAATAATTTTATTTGTGTCAATAAAGTATTCACGAAAAAGCTCACTCAAAAAAAAAAATGGCAAAGGGTTGACGCAAATTTGCAGATGTTCATCATTATTCGTACACCTATCGACAATAAAAGCCGCCAAGGTCCAAAGTGTAGGAAGATCACGTTTCACGGAAAGATCAAAGCACATTGTAAAATTATTTATATCAATTAAGTATTAGGGAAAAAGCCCCACTCCAAAAAAAATTATATTGGTGGACACAAAATTTGCAAATGTTGAAATGTTCATCTGTGATCTCTGTGATCTGCGAAGAGTGCGTACTCGGTTCGTAAACTCTAAAAATGTTTGACTGTGACTAGTTGTTCTTTGTTCTTCGTTCTGTGATTTTCGGTGCAAAATAACCTAACCCCCTAACGTGCCCCAAACGCCCATCAGTGAAGTTGCCGCAGGAAGTCCAAGAAAAAAAGGAAGCTGTATGAACAAAAATTTAGAGAGCAATGGAAAGAACATTGCAACTTTATAGAAATTGACAAGAAAACGAGAAAAACCCGCTGCAAAGTGTGCGATTCAGTCATAAAAGGAAGTAAGTTTCATATATAACGTCATGCAGATTCCACCGCACATAAAGGAAAGTACAAATTGCTTAAAAGAACTCCAAAAATTGACAACATTTTAAAGACTGACAAGAAAATAACGTTAAATAATCAAGTTCGGCAGGCCAAAATTAAAATTGTTTGTTTCCTTTCTAAAAATAACTTGTCACTTTCCATGAACTAGTTGATTTGATCAAGGACAAAATATTTGACAATAATGATGTAGTCAAAAATATCAAATTAAAATGCACAAAAGCAACTCAGTTGGCTACAGAGATTCTAGGACCAATGACAAAAGATGTGACTTTTGAAAAATTGAAAAAAGAAAAATTTTCATTAATTGTTGACGAGACAACGGATGTCTCAACAGCAAAGAGCTTAGTGATTAATGGTAGATTTTATAACGGTGAAGCTGGTAAAGTCAAAGACCATTTTATTGATCTAATTGAAGAACGAGATTCTTTTTCCCCATAATGGCAAATCTGTATTTATGAATACAGAAAGATACGCTTGTTTGAAAATCACGCAAAAAATGTATGGGTGCTATTTAAAAAACCAAAGTTGGTTGCCATAGCAGCGAAACAAAAGAAGATAGGAACAAACTAGAAAGACCAGATGATGCAGGATAATACACCAATCAACTTTTATATTAAAGATTTTTTCACAAATTGTCAAATTAAAAAGTTACAGCCAATATTTGATACTTTTGTTCCACCCTGTGTATGTACATATATACTCTCGTGTCAAAAATAAATTACTCCCTAGAATTTGAACTTTTATGGAAATAACGTTTTTCATGTTGTGTAACTAGAATTTTCAAAAGTTATGTTGAATGCCTAAGGTTGGTTACTTTGAATTGAGAGATTAAATCCAAATAAATATGCCGCCAGTAACCAAAATTAATTGTGAAACGAAAAATCATCTATCACATAGCGAGAAAGTAGTCATTTGCAACTGTTAGAATTAATTTGCTGTCTTACATTTTTGAGATATCTTTTGTTTGTCACCAGAAACCACATAGCCTCCAACCTAACCAAATTTATGGCAACCTAGTAACGAATATCCCTAAATCCTAGGGAGTAATTTATTTTTGACATGAGAGTATAAAATACTTTATGTTTTAATCTGTCAAAGTTTAGGTAGATGCTTAAGTGGCCAATCACTGTACCCGTTACCCTATTTGATTAAGAAATGAACTTCAACATCAAAATTAGGAACCAACATCCCTGATTTCGACAAACAGTCAAAATTTTGATTTTACATTGGTAGGTATTAAAATCAACGGCTTTATTAGTTTCTGTGACCTTAAGGTGCCAATCGTTGAGGGATTTACCCTAAGACTAAGTACCTATGTTGCGCATAACTAGGGTTAACTAACGGAAAATTAATTTAACTTTCCTAAACTGGAAGTATGAAGACACAAAAAATAAACTTTTGGGACAATAAGTAAAATCGTTACTGTTAGCAGATAGGTACATTTACTTACCGATGGAAAAATGCCTGCTCCAGAAACTTCCTTTTCGTATCTTCTGATTCAAATCGGATCTGCACCTCAGCACTATTGGATAGTTAGTTCAACATGAAAAGTTACCAAACCTCACACTTCGTCAGGGATTGGTTGAATCACGTTTAATTTACGAAAAAATCGGCTCTTTCTCGCGTGTTCACGACAAAGAAGCAAAAAACCGGCGATTCCTTGCGTTTTCATGAAGTAAAAAATCACCAATTGATTCTTACTCGAAATCTTACCGAAATCGAATTCGCGCTCGTTATCGATTTTTATTAGTAGAATTATTGAGACATATCATGCCGAATTTTAAAAGCTTTCGCTTTAACCTAACCACACTAAAAGAAATATCTCTGAACACCAAAACCGTCACTAACGTAACGACCGCACACAGGCGGTCACATAACCCTCACATAACCACAACGTTTTCTCCGTTTTCTAATGTCTATCACATGTCTATGCAGTACACAGCACATGCGTCGCGGTCTCACACTTGTTCCTTGTTCATATTTATGCTCACCAGAAAACATTTCTGTGTATAGAGTGTTGTCTACGAGTGGTAACAAATTCTTTCATTTTTGTTTGAAAGAAGGGAGTGCATCCATTGCCAGCTACGGCATTTTCAAATGTCGGAATGAATAAAAGGTTCCCGGCACCCGGGGTCAGTAGCCAGTGTGACATTTATGTTAATGCGTATCCCTTCCCTATAATTTCTAACCTCAAACAACATTGTCACTTGTCAGTTGTCACAAACACGTGAAAAATAGAGTCTGAAAAAATAGTAAGTTATAAATGATAATGGGCCGGGCAATTGGACCGTCCCGTATCACGACACCGTTATTAAAGTTGCCGTGAACTAAATTCGTGATTGAAGTAAATATAAAACTACATATTTATATAGATTTATGCAATTATAACCTGCCATAAAGAGTGGTCACCATGGTAATTAGAGTCATGATTAAATTTAATAAGGGTGTCATGATGCGATCCTTTATGTTTTGAAGGAACCAGTTATGTTGATATTTTTAGATGCTTCATGTAGGTGACAAATTTGAATCGACCCAATCATTTTTTCAAAAACTTGAAGACAAAACATATGTAGATACTAAAAACTATTACTGGTTAAGAGATTCCCATACTCTGAAAACGCAAATTAAAGGATTTTCAGAAAGCGATTGTATAAAAAAATGTGACATAGAGAAACTCAGCGATTATTATGTGAGGATTTATTGCATAAAAGGAGGAAGAAAACATGTGAGTGGCAAAAATAAGGTTAAAAAAACATTCACATAAGCAAGACTGTATAGCTGGTATGTTTGTGAAAATTTCAACATGTGGGAAGTGTTTAAAAATAAAAGAGGTTATAACCATCCATCCTCAGCATCATTGTTCAAAAGTTTACCTTAACAAAGATTAAAATTATGAAGAGGCAGCATAAGAATGTTTACAGGCAAGAGATAACAAGAAAGTTATTCGAAATAAAGTAATTGAAGAATCAGGCTGTTTAGTTAAATTATAAAATTTGACCAACCTGAACTGGAAACCAAATTTAAAGAAGACTTTTGAAGAATAAATGGCCTGTTGAAATAGCAGCAGATGAAAAAGGAATTCTAAAGTGTTTATACTTTCAAGATGAGAAAATGAAGGAAATGTTTAAAGCTTACCTTACCCTGAAGTGATTTTCAATGATGGAACTTACGATTTACATGCAAGTAACGCAGTGACGTACATAATTATGAATGAAGACTCGGTAGTGGTGTGATTGTGGTGATTGCAGTAGTACTTAAGAGGGGGTTGTGTAGTAAATGAGTAAGGTTATGACATTGCAAATTTTAAAGTTGTATAACTTAAAACCTAACATTTTACCTAACAAAAAATTGTCAATAGTTTTTGTTTCATTACATCAATCATAAGAACTTATTAACATTTTTATTTATTGAACTTTATTTTTTCATTTTTCCTATTTCCCAATCAGCTGAACATTTGAGCCGTCACTCAACTTTAAACGAAAAACATTTAACCTTATGTGATAGAGAATAACAAAATGAAAAATATTTCAAAAACATCATCATTCTACACAACATATTTTTTTATTTATACAACTTAGAAAATGTTTCTGTATTTGGCACTAGTTTTGAATGTACAATTGTCAAATTTAGTTCAGCCAATTTCCACAGAAAGCGCCCAGTTGGCGTCAAATATAAAAAATATAGAACATATGGCTGTTGATTTGATATTTTCATCATAAGCATAATTACTGCGTAAAATAAGTTATTGTAGTTGTCACATTATTCATACATGAGGGTTTGTTTCACATATAGATATCCAAAGGAAGAGAGTCCTTTGTTGTTCTTCGAAGTAAACAAGACATTTTAAGAAACTCCATCTATTTATTGTAACAAACATTAAATTATAAATTACATATTGTAACATTTCTTAAAATTAAGTATGATTTTACAAAATTGTAATGACTGCTACTTACATTACATTAGACACAAACAGGTACAATCGCGGCCACGGAATTTCGTATATCAAATGATTACAATTTATTGAATTTTTTGTTCGACACTGTCAGAATTTGAGAATTTTCTCCTGTGTGAACGGATTTTGATAAATGTGACAACTTGTCAAAACGAAACGTCAAGATAATTTTAAAGATTTTGAGCGATTTGGAGCCTTTAAGGGGCTCGTCGAACAAAAAAACGTTGTATTCAACTCGTTCGTGTGTAAATTGAACTTTTTTGGCCTGCGTCAGTTTAAAACCCGAGTGGAACGAGCGTTTTAAAGGCCCACTCATGCAAAAAAAAGCCCAATTTACACACAAACTCGTTAAATAAACTACTATTAATTAAGAAACAATTAAAATGTATACCATGCAAGAAAACACTTGACTCGTTGAGGCGTATTTCTGATTATTAGGTACGTATTATGACTCTAAACACTTTAGCCCTTTTGGAATACGTCTCGTTATAATTTCTGGAAGAACATTTTTCTTATAAAATGCGACTAATTTAGAACACGTTTCAGTTTTCCAAAAATTACTCTTTTTTTATTTTTTCTATAAAGATGTCTGTGTTCTCATCAATGTAGACGACAAAGTAGCAATATTCTGGGCCACTTATATTCAACTGGCCCTGCACCTACAAAACAGTTAACATAAGGTAACATAGATATGATATTATACCTACCTACATTTATGTTACTCATGTATGCTTTGAGAATGTTATTTTAGAAAGAGAATCACAAGTTACAAATCAGTTTACTGCTTTCACAAAACAAATAGTGTTCTAACAAAGCATATCAATACATTGCAGCCCTTCTACCTGATAATAATAGTTGTGCTTTCTCTTTAGCCTAAAACCACTGCCATTCATTTCAAGACAAATATTTTTTTGCAAGATAGCTTCTTTTAGTGAAAGACCAGTTTTTGCCACAAAATACAAACATTTGACCTCCACCAAACCATTTTCACCAACTACCAAACCTAATAATAATGTATAAAAAGCAGTAGAAAAATATATCTCAACAAATTTCATTTCCACACCATCGGGACTAGCACCAAGAAATCCATATTGCAAGTCAATAAATAGGCCACTTGGTTTAATTTGACATCCATGTACTAAAGAAAATTTTTCAAGTGCATGTTTCTCATGAATTTTACCATACTCCGTCGCGTCATTATGGAAATTTGAATTGTAAAAGATCGCTTTCACATCATTATGGCAATTGGTAGAAGCTCTTCTTTTTATAATTTTGCCAAACATAGACGCTGTTAGTAGATTTTTTCTCTCTTCCTCATATGCTGAATTGCCAAACTGACCAACTGTGTTCCTCTCGATTTTGTCCCTATCTTCAGTCTCTATCTACATGTTTAACAGATTACAAATCAAAATAAAACTAAGAAATCCATGTCCATTAGAATTGCTACTTCACTTTTCTTTTATTATTTACTTGTAAGTACATACCTGTTAAAATGCGAGAACATCCCTTTTCCATTTCCTCTTCATCCATTTCTGGTTCCACAGAATGAATTTCATAGTCATTATCCTTTTTCTTCTTAGATACGTTTTTGAACAGAAGCTTTCGACAAGGCGGACGATTCCTTTTGTAAATGATTTTCTTTGACCTTCCCGATATAAGCCTTTTCAAAATTTTTTTTGGGGTACGTTTTATAATTTTTCTCCAGCTATGTAACTGCCAGTCTAAACCTTGATTATACTGGAGTGTTGCCATCGTACATCTATTTTGAAAAGATCCATTCATCACCAAGTTTAACCTTTTCCCTTGGTTATATTTTGCAACCAAGCTCCTAAATTGTTCGGCTCTGTTACCTATTTGTTTCATCAGTGAACAGTTGATGGGCTTTTGAAACTAGATAATCATTGCAAACTAAAATACAGGTGTACAGATAAAGCTATTTAAAATGGCTAAGCTAAACAATACATTAAAAGTTTTATGGCGTTGGTTGCTTACATGCAAGTTTTTGAAAAATCCCGCGTGCTTTCAGTTCTACCGTGTAATCTGTTTTGGTCTCATCACCATTACAGTAATACTGCTTACAATTAGTGTGACTTCCAAAGCTGTGATTATTGATGTTATTTAGATCTTCTCTCAATTCATCCACAGTTCCATGCTTATGGTTATGCTTTATATGATGTTTAGCAAGGTCTCCCATTTTCGATAGTTTATATAGATGTTTGGTGTAATTTTTCAAAATATGGTTAGTACATGCAATTTTTTGGATCCGATGGCCATATGAAACCTTGGTTTTTAAATTAGCAAAAACACTGGAGTCTCCGTCCCCAATAAAATATTTATATCGTATACTATGCATTTCAACACTTTTGGAGAAACCCTCAACAAGAATTCTTGGTTCCATAGCACTGGATGATCCCTCCCAGTTTTTACAACATTTATGCATCCCTACAGGTACTTTTGTATTTGCTGCAACACTCCACATGTAGCAGAATTTATTTCGAACTCCCATGTACAATGCTTTTTTGCTCTCTTTCCCTATGATAATTGCCTAAAACATTAATTTTGTAATAAACTACAAATATGGGGCATCTAAAATTACAGTTCCAGATAAAGCATTGTAATTGTGTCCGTAGCTTCGCTTACTCCACCCACCATCAACGTCAACAGTGGTAAATGGTATACCATCACTATCTACATTGCCTTTCTGTTTTGCAATTTCTGCTTCCGCAATTCCTGCTGCAGTAAATTCATCAACTAAATGATCATGCCATGCCTAAAACCAAACGTTGTCTAATAAATTGTTTTCTGTCACAAAACAAACATTAGATCTCCCAATATTAATTCAATTTTTTGGAAGGTTCTAAATTGGTAGCAAGGAATCTCCAGAAGACTGAGTAATTCATAAAGATGACTGTAAGAATTCCTCGTTGACAGAGTGCCCCACATAGCCGCAATGTTTACAGGAGCCTGTTCTTGTTTATTTTCACAATTCGCTGGCTCATGTGGCTCTTGGGTGCTTTTCATAATAATTCGATTGCACATTGTGCATTTGAAAAATAGCCGTGAAAGGAGCCCATTTCTTTTTTCCTTCCACAAGTACAATTTACCATATGTGCATATTTTAGAATGGTCTACTTGTAATTGCCCACTTTAAAACGTATTTCAAATCCACTATTCTGTTTCCCTGTATAACTGGCGAAGGCATAGCAGAATTTGTGTCACGTTCGATACACAGTTCAAAGTTTATTAAGTATACTAAAATTATCATAATTTATGCATTGTCTTGTAATTTGATGAATATACTTGTCATATTGTTCCTGTGTTCCCCAAGCATCATCTAAATTTAATTCAGGTTCAATGATTGTTGTATTCTGCAATTTTTCTGGAGAGAACTCGATGCTGCATTCAATATTGTTGGAAGGTATATCAAAGAGCCAATCATTCGAAAGACCATTTACTAAATCATCCACATTTGATCTAAAACAAAGAATATAAAAACCTTCAACACTTGGAAGTCACATGATAATTAAACAAACGTAAAATCTTGAATTCCACTTACGTTTTGTCTTCGTTGGTATTATTCTTATTGGTCACATTATCCATGCTATTAACTGCATAAGAGTGCTTCAACAGGTTGTCAATCTGGTTTTGACTCCACTCACTTCTTGTGTTACAATGTTCACCACTAAAGCATCACATAATATACAACATAACATAATATATATAATATGTAGTTATTTACGATATGTGTGTCGTAATGTGGAATTTTACGATACGCGTTAGAAAAATTGTCCAACGAGCCGAAGGTGAGTTGAATAATCCATCAAGTATCGTAACGACACATTATGATACAAATATCGTACAACGTTTTTCTGCTTTCATAATGAATGGTATGTTTTTGTGTTTAATAAAATTTTTAAAATTGCGTTTATGGAAAAATAGTAGGGTGGTTAATCTAATAACCATAGTTACGAAGTTGTTTACTTTTTTCCCAAACGTTCCAGTGACAGCAAGTTGCAGTGTAGTGCAAAAATTAGTGATTCAGAATGAAAATGTTGAATTGGGTGCTCAATCTGCTGTTATCGGTTTATTAGCCGGGCCTTTAGAGTCAGAAAAATATCCTATAGTTGTAAACATGTTTTGCAAAATTCAATCCTCTACCGCATTAGTGCCGTAAAAACTGCCATTACGACACTAAAAAAATTGTGAAATATGGCACATTACAGTATGAAAGTAGATAAATGTAAGCTTCATATGAAATTAACTTTTGCTCAGAATGCTAAATACCTAAACGTGTAGGTATTATGGTTCATTTTACGTTCCAGGCGTAGGAAGAACATCACATCTGAAAAGAAAATTCTAACATTGCATACGATCCCCACTAACAATGACAGATCGATCATAATAGCACAAGGTACTGTTACGTTATTTTTCTCTACCACAACTGGTGAAAATTTAAATTTCCCAACTACTCCGGGGATAATTTAAAATAACGCTTTTCGTGACTGATTGTCTCCAGGTCCGGCACACATACACACTAACGTCTCGAGAGCAAGACTGTAGAAAAGTACAAATGCTGATTTACAAACACGGTGTTATACCAGGTGTTGGATAGAAACACAGATGATATTAATAACTAAGTTTAATCCTCGTTTCTTAGATATACAGTGAGACAAATTAATGAAATAAAGCCAACCTAGATGCCACTGCGGGCGATACACTGTAGTCTAATAAAGGAGATATTAGAATTTAACTCAAAACGTTACACTGAAAACTAAGTTAAAGCATTGACTCTTACGACAAAAAGAAAAATAAGATTAACAATTCAAAAAGTTCAAAAAGTAATGGTAAGTGAAATGAAAGGAAATGAAGTCCAGAAGTGATCCAAAATGATACGCTGATGGCGCTTAAACAACTAGTGATATTCACAAAAAGTGCCGGTACTACCAGGCTAAACTTCTAAATTAATGTCACAAATTTAAGATAAAAAAAAGATTTTTTCAAAACTTCCCTTACACCGGGCCTGGGATTTGGAATCTAAAAGATGAGTCCTGGGAAGAACGGAGCTGGAGGAAGGTCCTCCGAGTCCTTCTTCCGCCGCTGATCAATCACGCCGCCCGTATCCTCGGATAGTCCTCGGGTCCTTCCTCCCCTCGACCCTTCCCAGAGGAAAACGTGAACTGTAAGGCCTTGGGCCCCGGTGAAAAAGTGGAAAAACTACAAAGCAAAGTGATAAGATGTTATCAAAAAAAAAAACGTTGAGACCCAGCGAGCGCGTCGTCTCTGGCGAGGTCACTCCCGGTCTGATAACACGTATTAATGTAAAAGAAATGAGCCAAGATGGCGGACTACAGAAAGAAAGACGCTGGAGGACCTTGCCAGATACGTGTTGCTCCTGGACTCGGGTTCCTCGGCCAGGGACAGTCCTGTGTGAGGTCCTGCTCTCCGGAGGGGTCCTTGGGGATGACGCCGGTCCAACAGGGTGACGAAATTACTCCGCTTGTGCGTAGGGTCGTTGACCCTCGTGAAGGAAGCCTTTATCCGCCGCGGCGTTTCGGTTGGGATTCTTCTAAGATGATTTTCCAGCCGATTTGGTCTTCCTCCACGGGTTCGCCAGCTCCTGTTGCACACTAAAACACCCCCTTATCTCCCCCTTCGAACACGACCCTCACACACGGATCGGTCTTAACCTCTGACCTGCACTAGTCGAGAACCTGTCGAGAGCCTGTCGAGAACCTGTCGAGAACCTGATCGAGAACCTCTATCATGGCGTCGGTTCCACCTTTATATCTTTTTCCCCTCCTCTCGCCGACTTGACGCGGCCGGTACCGGAAGTCGGGGTCCGAGAGCCCGTTCTGGAATGTTCTAGAACGTTCTCGCCTTTACGATTTACCGCGAAATTTAAATCGTAACAGTACCTACCTCTGAAGTTTTCGTCGCAGGTGCGATTCTTTGATTGCCCTTGCCTTTTTCCCTCTTTTTTACACATTGTTTGGATCTTTGGAAATTGCCCATTGTTGCTTTGGGAAATATCACTAGTTCACGGTACTGTACTAGACAAAAGCCTTGTTGCGTTACACTTGGTTCACTAAGACGGGAACTGGACTGCTGAACTGAACTGCCGGATGTGATGCTGGGGTGGAATTTGATTCCTCCTGGTGCCTCACAGAGCGGTAGTCGGGGGTTTGGGTCGCCATCTATCGGTGATTGCTGATGCTGGTGGAAGTTCCATTGGGATCGTCTAAGGCTCGTAGGCAGTAGCTGGTGATGCCATCTTCAGGCGATCGTTGGGAAATCTGCCGATAGATCTATTGGTGGTTGCGGATGTATTGTTGGTTGCAGTGACTGGCTTCCAACAGGTCGCTACATCACCCCCCTCCCAGCGGTATGGTCGCGGAAGCGGACAGGGCGTTGGATGTTGCGTCCAGATCGCGTTTGTTTGGTGTTGGTGTCTGTTGTGTTTGTTGCTGTGTTTGGTGGAGTGATGGTGGGTTGTGGTGGGTCTTCATTGGCGACGTATGCGGGTTTGAGACGATCTGTCGAGACGGAGGTCGGACGACCGTTGAGGAGCAGGCGGAAAGTTCTGTGATCACGGTGGAGAACTTTGTAGGGTCCGTCGTACGCCGGTTGAAGAGGAGGTTTGACTGCGTCGTGGCGTAAGAAGACGTGGCTGCAGGTTTCCAAGTCGCGGAAAGTGAAAATTTGTTTGTTTCCGTGACTGCTTGTTGGTGTTGGACGGAGGTCGTTCATCAATTTTCTGAATTGTTGAATAAATTCAGGGTCGCTGAGGCGTGATTTGCTAGGGTTGAAGAATTCTCCAGGCAGACGAAGGGTTTGACCGTAGATTAACTCGGCTGTTGTGGCTTGTAGGTCATCACGCCACGCGGTGCGGAGGCCCAACAGAACGAGAGGAAGCGCTTCTGTCCAGGTTTCGGCGTGGCAAGTGAGGGAAGCCTTTAGTTGACGGTGGAGTCGCTCAACTAGTCCGTTGGCCGCTGGGTGATATGCGGTGGTACGGAACTGGGTAGTACCACATATCTTGTTGAGGCAGCGAAAGAGTTCAGATTCGAATTGGCGGCCCTGGTCGTTGGTGAGGCGAAGAGGCGTACCGAACTTGGAGATCCAGCCTGCTACAAATGTTTGTGCGACGGAAGCAGCGTCGATGTTGGTCAAGGGGAATGCTTCGGGCCACCTGGTGAAGCGGTCGATGCACGTCAGCAGATAGCGGTACCCGTTGGAAGGAGGTAGGGGGCCTACTATGTCGATGTGCACGTGCTCGAAGCGGTGATTGGGGGGTGCGAAGCGTCCGAGAGGAGGCGAATTGTGACGCCAAATCTTAGTTCGCTGGCATTGGGTGCATGTGCGGGTCCACTGGCGACAATCTCTCTTGATGTTGGGCCATACAAAACGATCTGTAACAAGCTTTGTAGTGGCACGAATGCCTGGATGAGAGAGGTTATGCAACGAGTTGAAGACGGGACGTCGGAGGGTTGGTGTGACAAAGGGACGTGGTTCACCGGTTGTTGTGTCACAATAGAGTGTCAGGTTGGTACCAGGGATAGTGATCTTTTCCAGACGGAGGCCTGTGTTGGCGTCTGGGCGAAGAAGTTCCTGCAGTTCGGCGTCGTTTTCTTGGGCCATGCTGAGGGCGCGGAAGTCGCCGGCTGAGGAGATGCTCCCAATGCGTGACAGGGTGTCGGCGGGGATGTTCTCGGGGCCTGGGACGTATCTGACATCTGTGGTAAATTGGCTGATGAAGTCGAGATGGCGAAACTGACGCGGTGTACACTTCTCGGGTTTCTGTGCGAACGCGAACGTCAGTGGTTTGTGATCGGTGAGTATGAAGAATGTTTGGCCTTCCAGCATGTGACGAAAGTATTTGATCGCGGCGTACACGGCGTAGAGCTCGCGGTCGTAGGCACTGTACTTAGTCTGTGCTGGAGTTAGTTTCCTGGAGAAGAAGGCAAGCGGTTGCCAATCGTTGTTGACTCGCTGTTGGAGGCAGGCGCCGATACTGAAGTCGGAGGCGTCTGTAGAGAGGGCGAGGTCAACTCCAATGACGGGGTGTGCCAGGAGCGTGGCGGTGGAGAGACTTTGTTTGCAGTCTGTAAATGTTTGTGCCATCTCTGGGGTCCAGTTGATCGTTGCTTTGCTTTTCGTTTTTGGAGTGAGAACGGCGTGAAGAGGAGCTTGGAGACTAGCTGCTTTCGGGATAAAGTTCCGATAAAAGTTTATTAGTCCCAAGAATTGCCGTAACTGTTTCGCTGTTTCCGGTCGCGGGAAGTTTGTGATCGCGTCGGTTTTTTCGGGCGTCGGTCGGATGCCACTCGCGGAAACGATGTGTCCAAGAAATCGGATTTCGCGTTGGCCGAACACGCACTTGTTACAGTTTATGAGGATGTTGAAGCTTGCGAGTCTTTCACACACAGTACGGAGGTGTTTTAGGTGCTCTTCCTCGTTTTTGGATGCGACGAGGATGTCGTCTATGTACACATAGCAAAATTCCAGGCCGCGTAGAACGGTGTGCATGAAGCGCTGGAACGTTTGTGCAGCGTTGCGGAGGCCGAAGGACATATACATGAATTCGTACAGTCCGAACGGTGTTGTGATTGCTGTTTTCGGGATGTCTTCGGGTGCGATTGGGATCTGGTTGAAAGCGCGCACCAGATCAATCGTCGAGAAGATGGTGCAGCCAGCAAGGTTTTGAGAAAAGTCTTGAATGTGCGGCACGGGATACTGGTCGGGTATGGTGCGTGCGTTGAGGGTGCGGTAGTCGCCGCAGGGTCGCCAAGAGGAGTCTTTTTTGGGTGCTAGGTGTAGCGGTGAAGACCATGGGCTTGCTGAGGGGCGGATGATGCCGTCATTGAGTAGTGCCTGAAATTCTGTCTTGGCTATCTGCAGTTTGTGTGGGTTCATTCGTCGAGTCTTACAAGAGATAGGAGGTCCTGGCGTGGTGCGAATGTGATGCACGGTGTCATGTTTGAGGGTGGTTCTGGTTTGCTGTGGGTTGGTTAGTTGCGGAAATTCTTTGAGCAGGCGGAGATATATTGAATCAGTGACCGCAAGGAGACGTGGAGGATTGGTCGCGGTTATGGTAGAGACGGTACGGACGCTGAGGGACGTCTGGGTATCGATTAACCGTTTGTTGCGGGGGTCGATCACTAGGTTGAAGTGGCTCAGGAAGTCCATTCCGATGATTGGGTGTGTGACCGCGGCTACAATGAATTTCCAGGTAAATTGTCGTCATACACCTAAGTTGAGATCCATGGCTCGAAAACCAAAAGTTGTAATGGTGGAGCCGTTTGCGGCGTGTAGCTGGAACTCGGTTGCGGCGGGACGGTAGCGTAGCTTGTTGACGGGGTAAACAGATATTTCGGCACCGGTGTCCACCAGGAATCGCTCTTTTGTGGCGACGTCGACTACGAAAAGGCGGCGTTGCTGGGATACCGGACCAATTGCCGCCGTGAGTGGTCCAGTACTTAGTTTTCCGTTTGGTAGGAACAAGGCTGGGTGCATTTGGTCGCTTTCCCCTTGAAGCGGTTGTGGTACCAGCAGATTGTGTTTTCTGGTTTGTCTTGTTGTGCTGCTGGTCGTGCTGGTGATTGGTTACGGCGCTGCTGGCGGTTGCATGCTTTGCGGAGCTCGGCTACTTCTTTACGTAGTTGCGCGAGTTCTTTGCTAAGGTCGGTTGATGTTGCTGCTATTTGAGTGGCGTCAATGTGTGGCGCAGTGGGCAACATCTCGTGGACCTTGTCTGCGAGTTCAGCGAGCTTGTCCAGGGTGGAGTCCGTCTGTGTGGTCAAGATCACCTGAGTTTGGTGCGGCAGGCGATTTGTCCACAGGGATCGCAGAAGGTTCTCTGGTACTGTCGCTAGGCTTCGGAGGTGCCGTAAAAATTCAGAGGGCTTGCGGTCCCCTAGGTCTTCTCGTTGAAGAAGTTGTTGAATGCGTTGCTCTTCAGAGCTCGACAGGCGGGATATTAAGGCTGTCTTGAGTGCTTCGTACTTGTCGCTCCTAGGTGGTGTTTGCAGAATGTCGCGGACGACTTGTGCGTTCCGGAAGTCAAGGTTGGAGACCACGTAGTGGAACTTGGTGGTGTCGGCCGTGACGTTAGCTAGTGCCAGTTGGCTTTCAAGTTGCGAGAACCAGAGTGCGGGCTCGTTACTCCAAAATGGTGGGACTCGAACTGTGACGCGGTCTACCTCAGGGTTGCGGAGCGCAGGGGCCTCAGTCTGCACGGAAGCTGTGGATTCGCCGTTGTTGGGCATGGTGCGCAGTCCAGGAGTCAAAAGTTGGTAATCACCACACAACACTCGCGAATGGTAACTACGTTGGCACACTGGACTGACACTACTGGGGGCACTTGGGAGCCACTGAGCACTTCTGGGGGTACTTGGGTACACTGAGCACTTCTGGGGGTACTTGGGTACACTAGGGAGCACTGAGCACTTCTGGGGTCACTGGGGTACACTGACTCACAACGGAAGCACTGGAAGACACTACTGAATCACTACTGGAGCACTGTTTCTCGGGGTCACCACTGTTGCGTTACACTTGGTTCACTAAGACGGGAACTGGACTGCTGAACTGAACTGCCGGGTGTGGAAAAAGGAAACGGTACATTTTTCATTCCCCCCCGAAGGGGGGCGGGCTGCTGAGGCGTTCAGCCTTTTCAGCCACACTGACGGGAAGATTCGGGATGGGTACGGTGAGGATGGGTGCGGAAGGAAGGTGGTAGGTACTGAGAGGTTGATACTGACCCAGCATTCGCCTTATCTGTGATATGAGACATACCACGATGTGATGGTGTGGGGAAACCTCTGAAAAAACCCACACCTGGTCAGGCGGCACCGGGGTTAGAACCCGGGACCTCCCGAATGTAAAGTGGCGCGCTAGGCGCTTGGCCACAGTACTCGGTGCCGGGTGTGATGCTGGGGTGGAATTTGATTCCTCCTGGTGCCTCACAGAGCGGTAGTCGGGGGTTTGGGTCGCCATCTATCGGTGATTGCTGATGCTGGTGGAAGTTCCATTGGGATCGTCTAAGGCTCGTAGGCAGTAGCTGGTGATGCCATCTTCAGGCGATCGTTGGGAAGTCTGCCGATAGATCTATTGGTGGTTGCGGATGTATTGTTGGTTGCAGTGACTGGCTTCCAACAGGTCGCTACAAGAACATGAGCTGCAGCTACCAAAGCTTCACCCTTTTTTTCGGATGCTGCTGACCGATGATCAAAATTGATACATTCGTATCCAAAACGTATTTCTATTTCCATTGTTCACCGTGATAACAAATCCACAAAACACAAAAATTTCTTATAATTTACCAAAAATTGCGCCTGTCAACTGACTCGATTATAGACGGATTATATGCGAATAGTTTAATGGTCGTTGCTAGGGGGCGCTGTATTTAAAATATGCGCGTTGCCTATAGCTACTCTCCGACATAAATATCATACAATAAATGTCAGATGTAAACCTAGCATAAGTGATGGATGTTTTTTCGTTTCACAATCAATTTTGGTTTCTGGCGGCATATTTACAGGTCGACCAGAACAGCTTGGCCAGTGACGCAGTGGACTGAAATCCCTCCCACTAGCGGAGCGCACTTGTCTGTTGGGTCTGGAAGTGTTTAGATCGTGTACAAGCGGGCGAAAATAAGCGCTTCAAGCTTCAAGTGAACAGCATCTCCGGGCTGTTTTGAGCAGATTTGCTTCATTGAGTGTACCGTACCTACAACCATAGCCATATCCTTGTTTTACAGAGACTCGCTCGTTTCCTCTTGTGCGCATCTCATACGCCAAGCTATTCTGGTCAAGCTGTAATTGGACTTAATCTCTCAATTCATAGTAACCAACCTTAGGCCCGGTATTTCAGTCATGGGTTAAACCAAAAAAAAATGGTTAACTGTTAAATTCCCTGGTTAGGGGTATTTCGGTGTCGGGTTGATTCTAATCAAGGTTAAATTTAACTGGAAAGTTAACCCAGGGGATAGGGGTGGGTTAACCTGCTTTTTCTCGGTTAGACATGCGCATTACTCGTTGTGGTATTAATGGCGTGCCAAAAGTGCACTGCAGAATGATTTATTTTTCTATTTTGCTAAATTTAATATTAAATTAGCACTTAGAACGGCCATTTCGCATTTTGAAGGGGGGTAAAATGATAGTTTGAAAATGGATAGTCGTCGAAGATCTAAAAATTAGAGTTTGATATAAGTATTGTATTTACATTAAAAGGTTAATTGTGAAATTCAATTTAATTTAATCTTACAATAAGTATTACATATTTTTTACAAAAGAATTATTTTTTGTTAGTAAAAGATTATTTTATTTAATAGGATGTATCTACGTATATATGTACCTTGTGTTTCAGGGTTTATTAATTTTTATATAAATTCTGATTTTTCCCGAATTGAAAATTATTATTTTTATTGTTACATTAATATTTATAATTATTTTCTTGTAATGAAACATTATTCGTTTTTTAATATACATATCTCATCCAAAAGTCGGTATCTGTTGTAAAATTCCATTATAAAAAATAGGTATGTATTTTTGAATAAAAACACTTCACTCTTTAATCAAAACAACTCTACACGTGGGTTAAATACTGTCACAGCCGACGGCAAACGGCATTCTACACCTGTCCACACCTGTCCGCTACGACTGGCTACGAGTTTTTCAAATATGTCTGCCGAAAGCACTACCAACATTAAGAAAAAGTTGGTTCGATACTTTAACCCGTAACTAAGCACTGAAATACGCATACAATGTTAACAATTGGGTTAAAATTTAACCGCGGTTTGTAAACCCAAAAGTTAACCCTGCACTGAAATACTGGGCCTTAAACGTTCAAAATTACTTTTGAAAATTCTAGTTACAGACAACATGAAAAACGTTATTTCCCTAAAAGTTCGAATTCTAGGGAGTAATTTATTTTTGACAGGAGAGTAGGTACTATGGTGGCCAAAAAAATTTTAGGAACCGTAACCCCACTTTCAATTCTTGTCATTTTGACATGCATATTGAATTGTTATTCTGCCAATTAATTTAAACTGTATAGAGCTCAGATATTCCAAAAATCCGACATGAGTGAACAAAATTAGAGCAGTCGTACATAGAAAAGCTGAGGTAAACGTTCTGTGTGGTAGAAAATGACAAAATAATTTCGAGTTTTGAAATTTACCACCCAAAAAATCCAATCATAATCAAGACAGTAATCATAATTATGATTTCCTCTTCATTAAGACATATAGGCTCTGCCATTTCTATTGAAACACCACCTGTTGGATTTTTCCTAAAATTTAGCAATTTGTAACAGGTTCGGTTGTTTGTAAAACGGCTTTTAGTGAGAAATTTGAAATTTTGACATTTTGTAGTTCCTAAAACGTCAAAGCAAATCACTGTCAAAATAAGTATGATAAATTGATAAATCAATGATCTAACTACACATTTAGCAATTATTTATCTCGTCGACGCATCGTGCATTCTTAATATATATAATAATTTAATATAAATGTCAATAGAAATCTAAAAATTTTACGCCTGCGAGTCCTACCACTACAAATGTGAGTGAGTGGTTTTTAGCGTGGTTATCTGTCGTGGTTAGTGTTCCTGCTGGAAGGTGGAAGGTAAAACTCAAGGGAAAGAATTTTAATCAATGAACAAGGAAATTACAAAATCAAAGGATTGGCGCCTCTCAGGTGTGATTGGATAATTCTGTAGACAGTAATATCAGATACCTATCTGGAAAAAGAAATTGGTATTATGGGGGTATATAGGCAATATGGGATAAGATTGTAAGGATTAAAAAAGAATCAGGAGTTTGAGGAACTCATAATTGAATGAATTGGGGAAAAGTTTAAGTAAAAAAATAATTATTTTCGTTTATTTCAATGTACTTATATGTATTAAGTATTTTAATAAACTACACTTGCTGAAATGCTTTTTTTTTAAATATTTCTTATACTGAAACCACAGAGAATCGACGAAACTAACTCACTTTTCTGCTGTTAAAGTTAAATGAGTTATAAAAATTAATAACAAATAAAACTGCACTTAAAGTTTAGCTGAAGAGATGAAAATCAAAGTTCCAATTCCAATTTAGAACAATAATTTAAGGTGTCCCCTCAAGGCGCATGTGCTAAGTGGCGTGTGATAAAAAGTGCGGGATTTAACTTTGATGTTATACCTAAATGTTAGCATTGTTAGCAAATGTAAATACGTTCTAAGCTGAAGACGCTGACGCTTTTTAGAATGATAGAAAAACACCTTTTTTAACTTACGGAAAAGATTTCTGAAATTTCAACACAAATTTTTCCGACTGACCACATTGGCTGACTTAAATGCAGTTTATCATATAATTTAATAAGAGTTCTCTTCATGTCAGCACCCATAAGGACTCGTTTTTTTTCTATTTTGCTCTATTTTCGCGAAAAAACAATAAATTCTTGATAATTATTGGGTTATAATTGAATGAAAGACGCGTTGAGTCAAATATGACATGACATTCAACAAAAATCAAGATTGGCAATAATAGTCAAAAAATTACCAAACATCTTTGCAGCGTTGCCAAACTGTCAATCAACAGGTCAATCAATAGAAATGGCAAAGCCTTTAGAACAGTCGTTAAGGACTTAAAGACGGTCTTTAATTTTTTGCTGATTTCTCTTTAATTAAGTGTTTAACAACTGTCGTCAGTGGTTATTTTTAAATAAAATTTTAAACAACGGCAAGTGATGTTTAATGTTTTCATTAACTTGACATTGTTTCCTTAAAGAAGTTAGGTATTTTGGTATTTAAGTGTTATTTAATTAAGGAATGTCGTAAATACAGGAAATCATAACCCTTTATTTAAATAATTCTTTAAACAGTTGCTTAGCCAAATCAATAATCAATTATTATTTAGATAAAGACGCGTTAATGAAAGTTTTAACGAAAGGGAAATCATACGGTCCATAGTCAATAACGGTGATTTTTGCAAATCAAGCGAAGTGTCGCTTCACGTTGTTCTCTGGTGAGTGAGTTGGTACCCCCTCTTTTTTTCACTGTCCTATCAAACAAAATGTCGTGGTCTGGAACGCACGTGTTGACGGGTTCTGAAAACGTTTGTAACTAATTTATCGAAATTCATAGTTATAGTTTTCAAAAATATGATCTCTTAGTGGACGAAGGTGCATCCTGTGGCTTCTCGAGCGAGGGATTGGTAAGAAAGCGGTGAGTCACAATTTACATCCAATCTTCAAATTTTCTGAACACGTGTTTTCTTCAATAATTCGATAGTGGTGTGTGGTTATGGTATCGCCGGAATCGCCGATAAAGCGATCAAGGCGCAATCATGGAATTTTGAGGAATCGATGGGACCCTGTTGAGAAGGTACATAGGTCGATAAAAACATACGGAGCTTGGCGCTAATTATATGTGTTTTAGGTTCAAACTTTGGGTTCAGGTTTCAGTTGCAGTCAAGTGGCAGTTTGGTTCGAAGTACTCACAGTCATCTCGACCTGAATATTTGCATTTTCGTCTGGTGGGCAGTTCGATCCAGATGTTCAACTCGACCCTTGGAGTGCAACACAGCCCTTAACGCCAGGTTTAGACCTCAGGACTCAGTCTCTGGATGTGGTTCTCAAAGTCATTCATCGCTGTCATTGAAACAAGGTAGGACAGACATTTAATTTTTAATTTAGTGATGGTCTAGAGGAGGTTGTAACCACTTCAAAAAAATTGAAATTATTAGCAAAACTAACTAGTTTCTAAAAATTCATTTAAAATTAACTAAATTGCCGCATAAATACTGATTGGAGGCGAGGCAAGAATGTTGTTGGTTTTAGAATTATTAATGTGAAAAAGTGACAGCATACAGAGGTACAACATGAAAACTTAATTTGGACAATATTTGCTATCTATTCTTTATCTTGGTGAGTGGCCGATGCGATCAAGCAAGCCATGGGTAGCTTTGTAAGTTTTACTTTTTCCACCAAATTTTTATGTGGTGTAAATTACATACTAACTGTCATCGCTGTCATTCAGATTCAGAATTGTCGTCAAGCATTCATGTCTAAATCTCGCAATCAATTAACCGGATTCTTAAACCGTAAACCGGACCTAATTTGACCAGAAAGTGTGTGGCCGGTCTAGAACATTTTGAAATTCCCAATCAAGTTATTAAAATTTTAGAAAACGATGCGGTGTGAAGATGACACGTTTGAGGTTATGTCTCGGTGCATGTGAATCATGAGCAATTTAACCTGGAAAGTAATAAATAAAAAGACTTTGCGGCGTCTCTGTAAGTACATTTTTGTAATATTTGAACATTTTTTAACAACTACCAACGCACTTTTCCATGGGAACTTTCAAAAATCCCTAAATTCAACTTGACGGCTGAAAATTTCCCAAAGACCACTCACTAAGATAAAGAATGGAGTATATAAGAGAAAGTAGGCTCGATCCTGGTTCGTAGGGGAGTTTTTGAGAGTTAGATTTGAGTTGGCAGCCTGGTTTTCACATACTTTGTGAAGTAAATGCAAGCAGATCTAAATACTGAACATAATATTTGTATTTTATTTTCACTCTAGAAACATTTTGTTAATGAGCAGTTTTATTTAAACGCAGATAGCGACAATTTTGACAATAACAGTGCAGCCAAGTATCAATCAACAAACGCCCCTAGGAACCAGGATGGAGCCAACTCTATTTAATATGCAGTAGAAACTCGATCACTAGTCGACAAATTTTGACTTCAAAAGAGTATTCTTCGCGTAAAGTACTTTTTTTTTTATTAATCTTCATATGCTGAATACATAATTTATAATATATACTTAAAATTAGTTTCCGTTTTCTAGAAGAAAAAAATTACAAAATGTTTGCAAAAATTAACAGAAATCATACTGTTCTTCTATACTTTATTCTATATATTTTGTATTCTGCTTCTGTAACATCTCGACAAACAGTCCAGCAATAATACTCGCAATAATACTCGTCTACAGTAGAAAAATATTCGGAATAATTTTAACTAATTTTTGCTTGTCTACCCGTGCTGAATACGAGTTCATAAGTAAAAGTCATTTATTAGTTTAAATTTTGATGATACCTGATATCTTGCAAATTTAACGAGCCTAGCCTTCTTGAACTAGATAATATTGATATTTACTTAGTTAGTTGGCATCAAATGTTGAAAATATTGTGTTTTAGTGCTCTGTTCTGTATTACTAAGTGATAAGAGTGTTAAAAGAGACATTTTGCTATAAAATATAATTATTTTTTTTACTTTTAACACTTTTATCACTTACTAATACAGAACAGAGCACTAAAACACAATATTTTCAAAATTTGATGCCAACTAACTAGTAAATATCAGTATTATTAAGCTCAAGGAAGTTAGGATCGTTAAATTTGGAAGATATCAATGATATCAGGTATCGTGAAAACTTAAACTAATAAATGACTTTTACTTATCAACTCGTATTCAGCATAGGTAGACAAGCAAAAATTAGTTAAAATTATTCAGAATATTTTTTCACTGTAGACCAGTGTAATTAGTCACGTCCAGGAAAAATAACTAAAACATTTTTCGTGCCTCCGGCTCCGGCAGGAATTCGGTAGTTTGTAGATCTCGAAATCGTCCAGAAACACATGCGTTGCCGACCTAGTCTAGTCCGGCAAAACGTATGGATTTTGAGTTGTCATCGGTTTCGGTTGGCATGTGTAATCAGAATTCTGTCAAGAGTCAATGTTAATTCTGTGCATGGCTCGTTAAAAATGTTTTTCTATTTACAATAACGTACAAACTAACGTGCCTTCAAATAAATTTATATTTAGAGCAACCCATGGAAGTTCAATTGTTTGCAACATTTTTACAGCGTAGAAAATGACACAAGAATCGTCTGGTCTGACATTTAACGAAATAAAATGAATAAAATTAGGTTAGAAAATATTTTTAATTTTTGTAGTGCATTCATCTCAGATTATTGAAATTCACATTAATAAATAATCCAAACATTATTCCAATCACAAATTATTTGTTAACTAATGGTTTTTCGTCAATATACGGAAGATGATGTTTCAGCTTTCGAAATCTTTGTGAGGCATTGCTGCAAATTTTAATTAATCTTTGGGGGAAAAATACCCCAAATTCGAATGGAAAGTCGAATAAGATCGCAAAATTTCAAAAGCACTAAAGTCAAGTAACTGTTAACATAAAGAGAACAAGTAAATGGGATGTTACACGGTTAGTTCATATTCTCCATTCGGTTTCAATATTTATATTGAATGAAAACTGAAACTGAACATGGAACTAAACAGACAGTTTGAAAGTACCCACCTTAAGCAAATTGACAAATAGTTAGTCGTATCAATTTATTTATTTGTTTAAACCATAAAAGAGAAAATAACATTAACATTGCTGTGAACACTAATAAGAATTATAAATTAAGTATTGCACATAACCTCACACAATAGGAGATAACAATTTTATACATAATTTAGAGTATGTGTTGAAAATGTGCACCCTGTTCTTGTAAACACAACCTAGTCCTTCATCTAATTGCATTAGTTACATGTTCTAAAACAATAGGATTATTATTAATTTCATTAATTTTCTGTGTTATCCTATTTCGTAGTCAAAATTTCATTTCTGTATTTTGCAGCATTGATATTTCCTAAAAAACATTGATTATTATTTAATTACTAAAACATTATTACAATTGTTACCTTCAAAAAAGATTGGACCAATAATTCTGCGTTGGCTAATAGCAGCCCAAATGCCTACTTTCTGGGGGTACTGGGGTGTTTCAATGAAAAAATGTGAATTTTCTGAACTCCACATTCCTGTATTTTGAGAGTTGACATATCCACTAAGATGGAAGTAGGCTTCATCAGTGTAAAAGGTTTTATCAAGGTGAACATCTAAAGTATTCAGAAACCATTGACAATATTCTAATCTTTGGGGGAGATCAGCTGGATGTAATTCTTGAACAGATGTGAGACGGTAGGGAAATAGGTGAAGATCATTTTTCACAATTGAATGACAGGTACCAACAGACACACCAAGTTGTTGTGATAAATGTTCAATTGAAGTGCCTGGGGCTTCTTCCATTGCCTGTCTCGCCTCTTCAATCACTTCTGGAGTTCTTTTCTTTGGCCTGCCGCTGCCAGGTTTTCATCCCACAGATCCATTTTCTTGGAAATTCTTTAAGGAAATGTTTAAAGTTTGTCGAAACTGCGTATATTCTACTGCAATGTCTGGGAATTCTTCTCCAAACTCTTCCATACATAACGCAAGGGAATACTGGCAAACTCCATCGATTTTTACACCATTTCGAAATAAGACATTACCATGAAGACTTTATGTTGTTCAGTGAAAGCCAATGTTCACAAAAATGTCGGAAAACAGTAAAACACTGACGTAGATTTCGTTTTAGTTCTGACAAGAACTGATTTTTTGTACGCAAGACGAGGAATAAAACGAATAAAATCACAAACACAGCTCAATCTGAAAACGGGAAAGACAACGAATGTCAAAAGTCAAAATTTTAATATGAAATTGGGACAAAACTTACTATGCAACCTGTGTAACTCCGGAAAATAATTGGTTGCTTACGAAATTATCTACACTGTTAACAGAATTAAAACGTCGTCAACGCTTACTGTAAATATAATTATATTTGAAGGCACCATATATACAGAGTGATCAACAAGAATCCAAATCAGAGCAAGCGTTGCAAATTATCGGTCACGTCGTAGCAGAATCATACGCAAATAAGCGTTCAAAGCATGGCCGTAGACAATTTGTGGTCTCAAACGCTAGTTTATAATAAATCATACCTCATGAATTTTAGACGTTGGAATTATAATTGTGCATTTTATTATTATTATAAGATAAGGGAAACAATTTATAAGATAAATAAGAGCAACATTTTACATTTGTAAGAGTAAGTAAATTATCAGCTTTATTGCCAAACGCGACGCCACTGGTACGGAGATGTTTCGTTTAAATGTCACATTTCAAAATTCAAGGTTGTTGTTGTTGACAATTTAAGTGATTTAACCTAAAAAACAAATCTTCGATTTCGGCAATATTTACAGACGTTTATTGGAATTGTAAGCAATAATTATCCCAGAATAAGTTGGAAACAAGAAAGTGAAGACTGGCCTTACTTTGTACCCCCTTACACTGAAGAATTTCAAGCCAAATGTCTGAACCTGATGGTATTGGTTATTAACAAGTTTATCAATGTCTTAAAATTATAATGCCTAATTTTAGTGAATCATAATCCATCATTAAGAAGAAGTCAGGTCAGTCCTTAGTTCAAATTTTAGAAATGGTGCAAAATGTTCGACAAATTATCAAGGAACATCCCTCAACTTCCATAAGGCGTTTAAGACTGCAAATTAAATTGAGTTATGGCACTTATTGCAAAAATTTTGAAGGAGGCTATTAATTTGTTTCCCTTGTGTGTTGCAAGAAATAAAACCCACACATTACCTTAAAGAAATTTTCACCATAAATGAATTTTGGCAGTCCATTTCACCTGACAGCTTCATAAGTGTTTTTGGAAAATATGAGAGGCGAGTTTGACTCTTTCTGGACCACAATGGAGAACATTTGGAGCAGTTTTTGTGAAAACTTATTTTTTGACCTTGGAATAATTTAAATGTTTTAATTAAACTGCTAGAAAAGATACGAGTAAGTTCTCAATTAACCAAAAATGTGAGAATAATAACTTTAGCACTTTTCTTACAGAAAACAACAAAACAAAGAATTCTGAAAAATAATTACTTTTAAAATTTTGTAACCAAAGATTACGTGCCTTATGAAGGAATTTTATGTAACTGTGTGTTTTTTCCTTAATCAGTAATAAATAATAATTAATAATAACTTCCTTTTAAATCCATTATTCATGAATTACAAACAATTTATAAAGGCAATTAATAATAGATTTTTGAGAGGTAGGCAACCAACAAAACGAGTGCACAGCAATTATATAAAAGTGTCTGATTAGTATACGACGTACGTTTCGATAAAATAAAAGATGAGGTAGCACTCTTGATTTGGTTTCTTGTTGATCACTCTGTATGTACAAAGAAGCAATGTTTAACTAAAATTAATTGATTAAAATTACGTTTTAAGTGTTTTGATTGTTTTGAGTCACTTCTTGATCTTGAATATGGGCTGGTGTATCCATTACACCAAATGTTTCAGGAAAATGTCAAAAAAAAAACAAATTAATTAAATTTAATAAATGTTAGGATTATCAGGAAACAAGAGCGATGTTGATTTTACATTTTAAATGTTTGTGTTGCCAACACAAAAAAAGTCCCTAATACCAATTATTAAAATATAGTCGATTTCATATAAATGTTCATCAAGTGAGCTGTGCATGTGCAAAGCACCTTTAATTTAGTTACATTGCAAAAGTCACATTTATGAAGGTCATGTCCAATAAATCTTTACTTGGTAAAAATACAAAGACAGAAACAAATAAGAATTACTTTAATTACTATAATACCATTTAATAAACTACCTTCTATACGAAATTTTATTATTCGAAAAATACTACAAAATCTTTTAAGAGACTTGACCCATTTGTTTCTCTGATCGGGATCGCTTGGAAATTGGAAAAAAGGCTTCAAATTTCCACAAATAAAACACTTTCTGCCCATTTTGTTAAAAAAACAACTTAACAGTCCCGAATTTATTTAAACTTTAGAATGAATAAATTGTCAACTTGACGGAAGATGGCGGTACATGATGCACGTTTCATGGACTACTTTGCGGGAACAAATTTTTGCTAAATTGAGACGGCCATATAGAAGCGAAGCGGATATGAATGAAGTTGGTCATGGTTAAAACGGACAAAACTGAAAAATTAGTCGAATCGGGCAAGCAACTTTGAAAGTCAAAGTCACTAGCTTTGGCTTTAATACCAACAGAAAATCAGATTTTCATGGCTTGTTTAGATGCACATTTATATGAAATTGAGTATAAGTGCTTTAGCTTTTATTTCACAAAAATCCGTAGAAGTCGGCACACGTCGTACAGCAAACCGTACTCATGCTCGCAAACGTGCAGTTTCTGGCCTTGTGATACAAATAACAATAACTATACTGACCGGCACAAAAAACGACTCACTTTGAATTTTATTAATATAATTAAGTAATTCATTGCCTTAGAAAATTTTTTTGATATCATGTTGAATTGATAAGTGTTATTTAAGTTATTCTTTGGCAAAGAATATCCGACAAACAAAACATTAAACACAGCAAATAAAATTTTAATGAAAACAAAAAAGTAATTTTTCAGAAAAAAATTTATGTTATGAAAAATTGCCAAAATTTGAACAGCCTTTTGAATTAGTATCTCGTATTGTCACATTAAATCTTTTAACACGTAAATCAACCGACAAAAACACAACGTGGAAGTGACGCAAATTTTCTAATTATTTATTTAAACAAAACAATTCGGTTGCCATGGTGACCATAGTACTCCCGATCATTGAAAATATCCCAATTTAACTATAATAAAGAAAAATAAGCACAAATATAATTTCAAGATCATTTATTAAAGAAATCATAATGAGTCGTTTTTTGTGCCGGTGAGTGTATTTCAGTACTGTTTTTATAATTATTGTAATTGACGTAAACTACATAACTTCTAGGTACTATCGCTGGCCAAAAAAGAAAAAACTCGTACACAGATGACAGAACAACAGATCCAAAAATTAAAAATTTGAGTTGTGTACACACTGCTTTTTTAATAAAGGTTATGTATGCATAGGTTTCATTTTTTGTTTGGCCAATAAAACGGTACCTTTATCAACACCAACCTCAGCAGCAATTGCCCGTATCGAAATCCGTTCTCTTAAACGTTGCGCTATAGTTTGTTTTTGAATTTCAGTTAAACCCATTTTTTCGCATTGACTTTGACACTGACAATAACATTTGACGTAGACTTTGATTTACAATACTAAAATTTTGGCTTTACGAGTTTTTTTTTTGCCCAGCGATAGTACTACATATGTACTTAAGGAAATTTAACAATTTCCAACAAAAAAACAAAAAAAACTAAATACGGTACTATGGCGGCCAAAATTAAATTTTAGCCATTTTCTTTCATTTCAAAAGAAAAAATTTGTAATCCATACTTTATTGTCATCATGATTACCGTCTTGATTATGATTGGTATTTTTTGGTCGGTAAATTTCAAAATTCGGAATTATTTTGTCATTTTCTACTACACAGAACGTTTACCTCAGGTTATCCACAGGATGGTCCATCGTATAAAATATTCTAAATAAACCATATTTCTAATCATCTTAGAAATTTGAATTTTACAGTTTTTTATAAATATCTGCTCAATAATTTTTTTTTTTTTAAATACATAGATTATACCAGTCGAAAGTAAATTTTTCGACAAATTTTATAAATTTTTCTCAATTCTTAAGCGTCATTTGCCACCGGCGGTAAAAGATGAATCACCCGGTATGCTAATTCGCTCCGGCGCACAGTGGGCTGAAACGCCGAAAACCTGGCCAAACTCCAAAAAAATGATGTATGTTTTTCAAGACTTACCTTGGAAATAGTTGTGTGGTACCCCTAGTATCAGGAATGACCATTGATAAAAGGGACTGGAGACCCCACATGGGTCAGGAATTAATTCAATTTGTGAGCTTCGAGCTCGCCGCTTCGATAGTTTCTAGCGCCGAGAAAAGTAGCAGATATGGAAACGCGTGTAAAATGTGTTCCAATGAAGTTTTTGCAATTGTTTTAAAACGGATTCTTCTCTTAAGTAAGCAAAATTAAAATGTATAATTCGTTTTTCATTTTATAATGATGTTAATTAGCAAATTAACAATAAAGTCGCTCGAAATTTTGTTGGTTTCGTTATGGAAATTAGTTATTCAAAAAGCAATAAGTTACGTCATTGTTTGCCAGTGGTCAGGAAATCAATTTCAAATTGTTTATTGAACATTTCTTTAACTATTTACAAAGAACTGGCTGCAACTTTCTGCAACTTTGCTTTTTGAGACACTTTTTGTGCGAAGATGCGCGTAAATTAAAGCACTTTTACAGATCCAAATACTATGAGGAATAATTTTTTTGTTAAAGAAGTAAATTTTCGATCTGTCATCAAATTGTACAATCCTTGATGCATCCTACTGGACAAATGTCCGAAGAAGCTCCAGAGTTGTGAAATAAGAGTATTAAAAGATTCCGCGAAAATTTTACAAGAAAATGTGATGGCAAAAAAAAACATTGAAGACGTTTTCCGTAGATATCATGGGATCCAATGATTTCTACTTTGCGAAAAACTTCACAGACCACAGAGCTGCTAGTGTGCTAGACCCACTTTCAATTGCAGCAGCAAGCTCTCATTTCGATGTAAATGTTGATACTGATGATGACAATAATGTATACGATCCTATAGGTATTAAGCACTATGTAAAAGTGAATATTGTATATTATTTTGTAATATTGAAGATTTTTGGCACATTTTTTTTTTGGATGTTTTGTAGCCGCCATTATGTTTTTTCAAAATTAGATTTCGGATTCTTAATCAGCGACCTGAAAAACCCCTATATACACATTTTCACAGAAATCGATAAATTTCTTCGTATTTTGGCCAGCTTTTCGGCGTTTCAGCCCACTGTGCGGCGGTCAAGTTTTAATCTGTTGTGTGAAAAGGGTAATATGTAAGTTCGCTCCCGATGCTATTTCTAGGAAAGCTTTCTTTATTTTACAATCACGATCTCACGATATTTCTGTTTTTGGAAAATCTGAAGAATTATCATATTAAAATACATAGTAGTAATCAAGAGAAAAAGATATACCGCAGGGTTCTTCATTTACGTAAGCAATTTGTAGATGAGAAAGTAGCTTTACTTAGACAAAATATTTTAAGTTAATTTCAATTTGTAAAACTTATATCCTATAAATTTATGCCAAATGTTACCCAATAATTTGTATGTAATGTAAAATTGAATACAAATACATGATTTGACATTTCACTGTGTTACTCTTTGGTAACAGTTTATTCATAAACTGAAGATAATTATGAACCGGGTTGGTTATTTCCTAGAATTAGTTAAATCCTCTTAAGACATGGGTGCGAATTAGTATACGGCTACCGGAGCGAACTAGCATAGGGTTAACGTGGTTATTTGACCGCGGGAGCGAACTAGTGTGCAGCGCTAGCAACAAACCAATTTAAGTAGTGACACTTTTGATTTATACCGAGCGATCAACAATTACTTAGATAAGGGGCGGCTATGACTTTGACAGTGTCACCCTCGACAGATTACCTGGTGTCCTACGGTTTAAATATGCTCCATTATTATTTGAGAAAATATTATTTAATTATCAAATTTTATCAAACAAATTCGCAAAACACTTGGGACGCCACCGGACATTGCTTCCGTCTGACACTGAATAAAAACGAAACAAAAACTGCAAAATCCATATATTCAGTGTTGCCAGAATTACCAACTGACAAATCCCTATTCGCAATTAAAGTCCTCGTCTAGAAATAGTCAATTTTGACTTAAATTGTAAATCATTTTACAATCGGGCAGCAAACCGTCTTATAACTACCATAATACCCTCTAACTTTATTGCCCCTTTGTTGTGCAGTGCCGACTCAAGGAAGAGCAAACATCAGGTAAAGTAACAGCCCCTATTTATTTATGGAATTATTTATGGTAGTTATAAGACGATTTTCTCTCCTATTGTAAAATGATTTACAATTTAAGTCAAAATTGACTATTTTTCGACCAGGACTTTACAAAAATCCCTACATGTCCCTACGACTACGCACGCTTTGCTATAATGATACAAATAAAAATGCATTGTCTCATCAGTCATCAACATATTTATTTACTAAAGTCAAAAAATACAAATTCTTTAAAAAACAAAACAAAAATACAAATTAAAAAAAAACAATATAATACTTAGTACCGTTCATTTAAAAAAATATGAAAATAATCAACAAAAAAATAATCCTTACAAACTACCTACTCGTCCTCAGGATCAGAATACTGATCATTAGACTGTGGACGTTCTAAATTATATACATAAATTGTTTTTATACAGTTGCCGCATTTCTGGTGTAATATCAAATGTTTTTGGATTTACATTTTTATTTTTCATATCCATTTTGATTCTTAAAAGAGAACTTAACGTTTTGGTATAGTTCTCCCAGAGCTGCAGCGATTTTATGGCAAGACAATAGTAATTATAGTCGGAGAGCTGATGACGAATTTGGAGAAGGTATTTTAGGCAATCAGAAATTAAAAAAATTATACTATTTGAATGTTAGTGAATCTGGATTCGAGAGTCGCTAAGGGCGTTTGCGGTTATTTTACTACTGCGCAGCATATGAAACTTGCAAACAATTTATCCCAAAAAACATCCTTTAGGCAACTTCAAATTATACTGATTTTTTAGTTTAGCATTTATAGATTACAGAAATGAAAATGCCAGATTATTTGGACGGTTTTAAAGTACAACCCGACTGCCCCAAAGTCATTTTTTTAGTATACGCAAAAAATATACTTTAGGCAGTCTGAAATTTTTATGGCAGATTTATTAATTGATATTAAAAATATGTACAAAAGAGCCAGACTAATTCGAGGGTTTTAAATAATAACCCGACGCGAATAAAGATTTTAAATAAGTGCGACAAAAAAGTCTTATGCGTATACATAGGTACGAGAGAGATAGTTTATCGATGTCTGCCAGCAGTAGCTAAGGGCGGCCCCGGCTCGTTTTTTTAAAATAGATTGTTAAACAAATCTTTTCTTCAGCAACGCCTTTCTTTACTATAGAGCTTATACATATGTCTGCTTAGATATTCTATCTAAATAAATGTGATGTTAATTACCTTATATTAAAAATTTGCTTCAAATATGCGAATGAATATTGTCTGAATTAAAGTTACATATGAAAAAAAATCAATAATTTCAGATTAACAGAAACAAATTGCTATGTTTGGAAATAATATTTTTCGAATTTTCATTAATAAATTTACGGCTTTTATATGTATTAAAATTAGTTTAGTTCGTAAAGTTCGGAATAAATTCGATAGAACTGTAGTTTAGGTGTTTAGGTAGTGAGAAGATCTATTAGAAAAAGGAGAAAAAAGTGGGACTTGTTATTGAAAAAAAATATTGATGACGTCATTATTAGGAGATGAAAAGCTGTCAACATAAGTAAAGTACTGAACAATATGCACTTTTTACAAACAAAGTTGACCTCTTCGATGATTTTTCTCAGATATTAATAGTTACAGTTTTATCGGAGCCGAGGGCTTCCTTAGCTACTGCTGGCAGACATCGATAAACTATCTCTCTCGTATCTATGTATACGCATAAGACTTTTTTGTCGCACTTATTTAAAATGTTTATTCGCGTCGGGTTATTATTTAAAACCCTCGTATTAGTCTGGCTCTTTTGCACATATTTTTAATATCAATTAATAAATCTGCCATAAAAATTTCAGACTGCCTAAAGTATATTTTTTGCGTATACTAAAAAAATGACTTTGGGGCAGTCGGGTTGTACTTTAAAACCGTCCAAATAATCTGGCATTTTTATTTCTGTAATCTATAAATGCTAAACTAAAAAATCAGTATAATTTCAAGTTGCCTAAAGTATGTTTTTTGGGATACATTTTTTGCAAGTTTCATATCTGCGCAGTAGTAAAATAACCGCAAACGCCCTTAGCGACTGTCGATTCCAGATTCACTAACATTCAAATAGTACATTTTTTTAAATTTCTGATTGCCAAAAATACCTTCTCCAAATTCGTCATCAGCTCTCGGACTATTATTACGCCTGTTGAGATGCCGATAAGCGACATAAACAGACCCCTGTCAATCATCATTTTCGTTCTATACCTGTCAGTTTACAGGGTAGTACTTCGACAAATTTACGATTAAGGGTTGTACTTGCGGTTTAAACCTATTGTCGGTGTTGTTAACGTTTATACAATGGTACCCTGCCATAAAATCGCGGCAGCTCTGGGATAACTATACTTAACCTATTCCTTTTTTTCGTCTTTATATCTGCACACATGGAAAAAATGGGTCCTGTTCAATCTTTACCCCCTCAACCCCGACTTCGTGGTGCCGGACCCTTTCGGCTACCTGCACTTGTATAAAACCGAAATATTTGTAGAATTAGACACTTGTAAATAGAGATTCGTAGAAGCCACACGTCTTTTATTCAGTCTATTGATTCGTTCTCTGTTTATCAGTCACTTGTTCAAAAACGCTTGAACAGCTCCCACAGCCGCATTTGAATGCGGTAGGGACAACACTATTTTTGCTAAATTACAGTGGAATCCGCTTACAACGAGGGAGCAAGGGCCCAAAAATTTTTCTCGCTATAACCGGATATCGTAACATTTTTCAAAATTATTAATTGATTATAAAAATTGTGTTTTAAATAGTATTTTATTGATAAGAAACATGTTAATACAATACATAGGTAATTATTTGTGAACCAAATAATCAGTTATTTGTTTTTGTTTATAATTTATACTTGGTGATTTTAAATGAATGTGATTTTTTTTCATAGGTTGGTAATATTCAGTGGCGGCTGGTCTGGGTAGGCAGGGTAGGCAGTGCCTACCCAAAATATTCAAAGCGAAAATGAAGAAATTACGTCTAATAGATTTATAAAAAAAAAAACAATTGCTGAATTTAATCTTAATCTAAGTTCTATGCAGAAAACCGTGAATAATTTGTTTTGTTAAATTATTATTAATTCAACGTTGCGCTTCAGTTCAGCTGGAAAGTTGAACGAAAGCAGGCGAGCCCACCCTGGATTATGGCCGACGAAGCTAGTGCGTACGTACGATTCTATCAGCTTCTGTGTTCTCTCGCGTCAACTCGAGCCGAGAGTACGAGGCTCTCGATCGCTGTTTGTTGTCCGGGTGGGCTAGCCTACCCTGGCAGTCCAAGCGTACCAGCGTACACACGTGCGCATGCTGTTACGAGTATATGAGTTTGATAGCGTCTAATGCATTACTGAAAAGATTTTTTTTTTCACGAATAAAACAAGACAACAGTGTCATCGATCATATGTTTACCTTTTTTTTTTAGATTGTGATAAAGCCAGACAATAAATTTTATACTGTTTCGTGTATTTGTATTTGTCAATACTAATACATAATACATACTATCTAATAATAAAATATTTCAGATTTAATTAAATCTGAAATAAATGTTAAAAATAAAAACTAGGAAGGCGCAATCAAGAAAGAAAGACCGTAAATTTTGAAATTTATTTATATAAAAATACCCATAGCCTAATAGGGTCCTAGACACTTGAATTTTACTTATAATTTAATGAGCCTTATATCAGTTACTAGTAACAGCTTACATTGTAAATCAATATGAATCATATATGTACAAATAGTGTGATCTTAAGCTGTAGGCGATCGGACCTACCGTAACCAAGTGCAGGCTAGGCCTGCCTTACTGAAACTCGCACGCGCACATTGTCATAATATGATGAAAAACAAATAGTTCGAAATTTAAATAAACCATGTCCTGATCTGGTAAATTTACTTTATAATGAAAAGAGACGGTGCACGCGCATGTTTTCAACTTCGTGGTATCAAAAGTGTCAATGGATTTCTGGAAGCATAAACAAGAATAGATTGTATTGTTGGTATTATTTATTATTTTGCGAAAACACACGGAGTCCCTGGAAATCAACCGGTTATAATAATTTGAAACAATTAGAATTAGCAATGTCAATCCAGAAACACGAAATTTCGAAAGAACACGTACACGCGGCCTTAAAATTCAAACTTTTTGGGAAACAACAGAGCATTGCAGCTGCGTTAGATTCGGGACATCGGGTAAGCATTTTGAGACATAACGAAAAAATGAAAGAGAATCGGGATATTTTAAAACGTTTAGTCGATATGACACTCTATTTATCGACACAGGAATTGGCGTTTCGTGGTCACGATGAAACAAAAACGTCATTAAATCAGGGCAATTTTAAAGAGCTCGCGAAACTTTTAAATACGTATGATGAAAAATTTTAAACTTTTTTAAACGAATATTCTGTATTTAGCGGTTTATCAAAAACCATTCAGAATGAGTTAATTGAAAGCACCACGAAAGTGATAATAAAAACCATAGAATCAGAAGTAGATAAATCTGTTTGTTTCTCGTGGCAAAAGGTCGAAAGGCAGATGATCTTTTTAACTTATTGACAACGACTTTTAGTAGATTCAATCTTCTACAAAAATTGGTAGGTCAAACGTATGACGGAGCTTCAGTGGCTTCAGTAATGGCAAGAGAGCAGTCAAAAATTCGTTCAATAGCTCCCCAAGCAAAGTTCACACATTGTTATGCCCACAGACTAAATTCAATATTACAGGACGCTTAAGGTAAAATCAAAGAGTGTCGAATATTTTTTTGCTAATGTTGCCGGATTTTCAAGTTTTTTTTTCAAAATCAACGAAAAGGACCAAATTATTAGATGATGACTTAGGGTTAATTGTGTAAAATGACAAAAAAAAGTGCATATGTATAATGGTATACATTAATCCTTATGCAGGGCCTAAGTGCCTACCCAGATTTTTTTAGTACGAGCCGCCACTGGTAATATTATTGTTGGTTATTCTGCTTTTTATTCTGCTGCCTATTTGACACAATTTATTAATACATAAAATGTCAAAATGACGTACGTACGCCAATGTGTTGATTAAGGTATCAAGTTTGCCAAAATAATTTATGAAAAATGTTCCCAACTTAAGAAAAAAAGTCACAATCATTTAAAATCACCCGGTAATAGATCTAAAGAATTTTCCAACGTTAAAGATTAAAATAGACCTCAATGCACACTCTTCTACATCTGCGCATTCAAATAGTATATTATGCAACAAGATTTATAAACGGCACTTTAGACACGCGTTTAATAAACAAGTGTCTAGAGAAGTTTATAAACGAGTTGAATACTATACTTTTTCTACGACCAAATTAACAAATGGAACACACAAACGAAACAAGCAACTTTTTTATTAAACGTTAATTTAAACATACAAACTAAATGAACATACCAAATAGGAATATATATATTTCTCAGGATACAAACTGTTGGTGGCTTCAGGTCCATATTTGAAAAATACAACGAATTATTCCACTGCAATGACGTTTTCTTGCACGCCGGATGCGAAACTGATAAACGTCAAAATACCAACTTGATCTAGAGCTAAATATGTCGAAAAAATTCAAGCCGTGTTTAAAGAAACTTCGAGCGTGTTTAATATCCCGAAAACGCCCGAATGGACACCAAGTTGTGACTAATGAACAATCGTTTTTAAAGTGACGTTTTATACACTATTTATCAGTGCAAAATGTGACACTTTAGAGAAGGAAGTAGAAAAACAGTATTTTTATGCTTAATGTTTTTAAAACACCTAGGACGTTTAGATTTATCTAGGGCTAGCAATTTTCGTTTTTCTAACCATCCAAATTAGCACAGACTAAAATTGTCAATTGTCATATTTTGCCGCCGCTTTTTGTTCACCATTTTGTACTCAATTTAATATGGCGAATTTTTCCGAAATACGCAGCTGTTTTCGTTTCGACATGAGACTCGTAAAAGCAAGTTACTTCAGCAAGAAGCTAAATGCGACTAACTAAAATTTATAGTCTTTTTGTATCGGATTTCCGGATAAACTCAATGTTTTTAAAACTACAGAAAACACGTTACATTTATATGAATGTTGCAAAGAATGGTCTGACTCGACCAGAACTTCTAAGAATGAACAGACGATATAATTGATGGCGTTTGCAGAAATTCTTCTCGTTATAACCGGCTTAACCATCACTAGACAAGCCGTTATTATTTAAAGGCAATCTTTTTAATGTTTGTTGTACTGCTACTTCGTAAAATGTTAGACAGCGATTTCTGAACTCATGTTCATGGCTTTTATTTCCTCCGTTTTTTTTCCAATATTGACAGACTCTTCAGGTAAAAGTACATGTGGGCTTAAAATATTACATTTCTCTATTGTTTTCATGTATTCACGTTTAACAAAATTTGAACATAAAAGTGTCAAAAATCTTTTGCATTCAACCTCTAAAACACCAATTACATTTTTTTCAGACTAAAATAACATGTTAAATGCTTGGCAATATGGTAAGACATGAGCTAATATGCTCTATTATAGGGACTGTTTAACTGGTTTAAAATTGATTCGCCATTGGAATTGCTGTCTTCTACAGATGCATATAAAAATAAATGTTGTAGAGTTGACCACTGCTTTATAAAATTATGTTTACACTGTAAGACTTGATTTTTGCCCAAGGGCGTTATCCCTCAATTTTTGATAATTAATCGATCAGACTCATCGGTACACATTAAATTAGACAATCTCAGCTACAGTCATACGATAATCTACAGTCGGACTCACCTCCACCTCATTCAGTCATTCAAAAGGTAAAGCACAGGTCCGGACTCGGGTTTGCTCAATGGGACGGTACAAACATGTAAATGATAAACACCTGACACATCTGTCGCGAATCAAGGTCATACAGTGACTCACCCGGGGGATTGATTCATCCCCCTAGCCCGATCATGATGAGGGGCTCGAACCACGGGCGTCGTCTTCAGAGCGCTACGTTCTGGGATTGCGTTGGATGTTCTAGTAGTACCTGTAACAGCCCCGTGTGCAGTTTGGGATGCACGGCCCGCCCGCGGTCTCCACAGAAGAAGACCGCCACGGCCAGCGTGTGAGCCTACAACCCACTTCCATACGATACTGTGCGCCCTCAGTACAGGAGAGCCGGGGTTACCTCACAACCGTTAATCAAGCACGTATGATCTGTTACATTTGGTTGTCACCACTGGCCGTCTCGACAAGACGCGCCCAGTCAACGGCCGAGCCGTGTCATGAGCCAAAGATGCCTCACCCAGACATCCGGTGCTCAGGAATTATACCATGGTATCTGCCAGAGGTTTTAGCGCATTGGTGGTACTGACATCATAGCCCAGGTTGCACAAACCTGCTATCACCCAGTTACCGACACACCTGGTAACTGTATCACCGGCTAGCACAAGCCTAATTCACTGCGCCACTCCCGGGTCACAGACTATTCACCTGCCGTCACTCTCGTACTCGTACCTTGGACAGCCCGTCGGTTCCAGCTGCCAAAGCTACACTGTCCCCGTCTCGCCTGTGGGACCGTAAAAATCACCCCCGAGTCAAGGACCTTTCAGAACATAATTTATGAGCCACATGTTTGGGTGGAAGAGGTAGTTTTTCTGTTGCGTTTTTAAAATTCTCTTACAACACATTGTTGTAGAGCGAGCTAGCCATCTTGTCCTACTTGGGTTTATTATTTTATATTTTGTCGAGTTCATAGTAACTTAAATCTGATTTAATAATGCTTGCCTTTTTGGGCTTGTGGAAAAATAGGAGTATAGTGAATGCATCAGTCCTTCCAAATGTTTTGGAAGAACATCAGCAGCATGACTGGCAATCAAGTGTGCAGAATGGCAAATACATCCTAAAACAAATGTTTGAGGATTGTTCTGTAATAATCGAGTCATAATTCATAAAGGAATAATTTTCACCCATCATTACATGTCACTACAGTACCCTACTATATTATTTATGTTTTGTTAAACCAGTGGTAAAAGCATTGTACAAGCTCTCTAAAGTCGCACTCTCTGCTACATTAATCACATCTAACAAATTCACAACAGTTTTGCAGTTTTCAAAATATTTAACTAAAATGCAAACATTCTTATCGTTACAACTGACATCAATGTACTTTCATCTACTAAAATTGAGAAGAACTTTACATTCATTTGTTATGACTGGTCCTAATACATTGTTGATGATATTAGTACATTTTGTCCTTCCTAGCCTGATTTTCTTTGATAATTGACTGTCCATAAATATATACATATTTCATATAGTCAACGATTTTCTGCATTGCATTGAAACTAACATTTTCATCAACAGTAATTAAACTCAATCGAATCTCGGCATCAATTTAATCATTTTCTAGACGCGGTTTGAAAAATCCTTGTAGATCTTTATTTGCACATTTTGCCCGAAGAGCTTTCACATCTAAGGAAGTTTTCCTATGGTTTATAAGTTCACTTTTGCCTGCTACAAGGATTTTATTGCACGCCAAGCACTTGACTTTGTCGGGATGATTCGGCACCAATCACTTTATTGTCAATGACACCCCCCCACACGTTCAGCGACCAATAGTTTTGCGTCTGTCTTTGGCGCATCCAGTGGGGATTCTCAACTGCCCAATAGTGCATATTATGTTTGTTTACATGACCGTTGTTTTTGAAATTGCACTCGTCGGTAAACATAACGTTCTTGAAAGTTTTTATTTTCGGTTATTTGCCCCTCAGCCCAGCGACAGAATGTTAAACGATTTTCAAAATCGTCACCATGAAGCTCTTGGTGAAGTTCTATGTGATGATGATATTGATGATGATGATATTTACGATTTTCTAAAATCTTGCCGACACCAAATTGGCTTATACCCGTTTCTGTGCTGATTTGGCGAGTACTAATGTGGGGATTATTTTCCACCATATTTATCACCACTGCTTGGTTTACCTCGTGTGTGATCGGTGGGTTGACATATGTTTACTTCTTGTGTTCCAAAGATCCAGTTTCCAATACGTTTCTGATCAAGGCAGTAAAAATTTTATGCTCTGGATGTGGGCGCTCTGGAAACCTTTCAGCGTAGGTTGCAGCCGCTAAAACTGCATTATTGTGACATGCGCCGTAAATTAAAATTATTTCCAGTTTCTCTTCCACCGAATACTGGAATGGCATGATCAATAAAATCGATTAAGCAGTAGAGTGTTAAAACGAATCACTAATCACTAGATACTTAAGATTTAAACTTAAAAGAGAAATGGCACTTAAAACAATCGAACACTAAAACTAAACACTAATCACTAGATACTTAAAAATTAAACTAAAAAAAGAAAGGGCACTTAAAACAATCGAGCACTAAAACTAATCACTAGATACTTAAAAATTAAACTTAATAGAGAAAGGGCACTTAAAACAATCGAGCACTAAAACTAAACACTAATCACTAGATACTTAAAAATTAAACATAAAAGAGAAGGGGCACTTAAAACAATCGAGCACAAAATTTCAAAAACTAAACAGAAACCACATAAAAATTAAACAATGAAACATACCTACCGGGTGGGGCATCGTATACGCGCACGCCAGAAATCGCGACTTCTAATTAAATAAAATTGGCGAAATTTTATATACCTTACTAATTATTGATAAGGTATATTTGCTAATAAATAAGGCCGTAACAGTTTTATTAGTTTTCTGAAATTAACTGTTAATTTACCTATAAAGTTTTTACACAAAATGAATCTGTACGTGCTAGCGCATCAAACCCTGGTGGCACAATTACAAATTTTGACTTGGTTAGCTAAATAATTCGCTTTTTTATTTAAACGTAAACCAGACGGGTGATTTACGGCACAATGGTATAATTTTCCAACAAAGGTATAGCCCACCGTTTTAAACCTTTTTGCCATAAAATTGACAGTTTCCATTGTCACCTAAATTTACGACAGCACAAGTAGCCAGGTCATAAATAAAAATGATTTTGAAAGTTCAAATGTAAAACTGCGTTTAATTCAAAATTTAATTGGTATTTTTTTCCGTAGATTTCGTAAATAATTATAGGAAGTGAATCTGGGTAGGTTAGTATAAAAATCAGAATTTGACTTTTTGGTTGAAATTTACATTTTAATTTTTTTTGGCTTTGTTTGTAAGTGAAAAATTATCAAAAAATTATGAAATGTACCTTACTAATAGCCAGGTAAGTCTGAAAAATTTCGATAATTTTATTTAATTAGAAGTCGCTATTTCTCGCGTGTGCGTATACGATGCCCCACCCGGTATAAACGAATAAGCGCTAGGAACGTCGTTGTTCGAAATCGCATTCGAAAATGAATATTTGTCATTTATTACCACTTCTGTTCCTTCTTATGAGGATAAAATTTACCTGAATTAGAAAGTTTATCCTACGCTCAACGCTAAGTGTAAACATCTTGTCCTAAAATTTCGTGGAAAGGATTATCTTTAGGTAATGTGTCTGTGATTTGAAATCTCTGTTCTGTAAGTAATTATGTAGTTACATTATTTGTTGACAATCACTAATTTTTATTAAAACCTACCCTGTAAAACGCTTTTTTGCTCTGTCTTGCGCTAGTTAAACGAATTAGTGCCGTTTCGTGCGTTCCCATTTCGTGCGTTACTGAAAATATTCCCGTTTGGGGCGTCGTCCCAAGTCTTTACCTGCGGCGAGTGCCGTTTCGTGCGTTGGTCCGCTGACAATGCGGGATACGGTCATATACCCTAGCCAATATTTAGAAAGCAGATTTTTATTCAAACACATATATTTCTTTATATTTAGGTATGTACATACTATGAAATAACCAGGTATAAATTTAAAACATTACAGATGATTCTACAATTTGACTATATACTGGGTGCCCCAAAATTCGCGGAATAACTTAGTAGTAGGTTGTTGAGTAGTCATTAAAATATCAGGTAAAAATGTTTAAAAAAATCAATCAATCTTCTTTTTTGTAGAAGATGTGGACCTATTCGTTACACTAAATGTGGCAACATTTAAAAACATTAATGTATCCCAATAGTCTGCAAAATATTTCATTTTTGTTGTGTCCATGGAAATGAGAGAGAAAAATTAAAGCTATGTTGCCGTACACTATTTGAGGTAAAACGGACATAAAATTACCACTTGAAAATGCTGGAATTAATGAAGAAAATAATTGCAAACCTGATCACAATCATTCAGAATTATTATTCCACTGGCTAGTAAAAGACAAATAGTCCAAATCTTTTCTAATGTTTAAAATAAATGAGATCAAAGCTGCACCTTTTGAGTACCCACATCTTCAAATCTAAGAGGTATAGATTTTTAAAATTATTTTTCCCATTGTCTTCTAACATGAGTTGACATTGCTTCATTGAGTTGTTCCGCGAATTTTGGGGCACCCAGTATGCTAGACTATGTAGGCACTGACCAATTGTTTTTGTTCCTGCAGTACAATCATTTACTGTTAAAAGAATTCTTTCGTCCAAGTCCATGTATTTCTTTGCTCTCTTACTGGGAGTCATATGAAGTTCCACTTGTGTCTTCACCATTTCATAATGTTGAGCATCGTTTTTTAAAACGGACACTCTAGTGCAACGAAATAGGCGTTAAAGTCTTGCACTTTTGAGTAGTCGGGTGACGACTCCATGATGTGTAGCCAGCCTTCATCAGTTGCGTCTAAAGGTATGTGCTAGCGCAGCACACTTCCGGATGTGTTCACCTACTTCCTCGTTCTCCGGATATAAGCAGACCAAACCCAATTCTTGAACTTGTCGCCACGAACACTGGTTAAAGTGAAAATTACACCCGCGTAACATTGCATTGGGAAAAGTATATCGAATACTTTGTATTGCTGCGGTTTCGAAGTCTATTTTAAACGTTTTCGGTGACCACGATGGAATTTCACGCCGAATTAAACTGAACAACCGGTCATATGTCAATTTTTGGCGATTTGGTAATAAAGCATACACAACCGGAATTATTTATGTTCGTTGCACTATCAGTAATCCCTATGTCTGCGTGGATAGTATATTATAACTGATCAAATTGGCGGCAAAACTTTTGAAGGTCCCATCCCCAAAGAAATCTTGGCTTTGAACCAAAGCTTCACGAGCACCCGTGTTGGAAAATGCAAGAATGCTGTCCTCCACACCATCATCGACCAGCAAGAAATCGTCCGACAAATGTTGCGGCAGAACAATGTGTTCCCTATTGGCGAATACAGTAACCCCAAATGTTTGTCGTCGTTGCCTTTATAACGATGATTTTTTGGAAACGAAGTTCGGGACTTCAGTGACGAAGTCTAATCCAACGTCCTTCACTTTCGAAATTTCTTCATGAAAAATTTTCGGTACCGGCGTCAATTCATCGCGTGCTCGTTTGCGACAATTTTGTAGGCACTTCTCCACTTCTGTCTTCGCCAAATCTGGTATACATGAATGTTGATTCTTGTAAATTACCGTGTTGTTGGAATCTGTCGTTACACTACCACTGCACGTTCTACTAACACAGGTCCACCGTGTAGTCGAGTTTTTATTTACAAGTTTTTGGTTGTATCGGTTGCCAGCATACATACATACAGGGTTATTCTAAATGATTGTAGTCGAAGTAGGCGTGAAAACTGAATGTAAAATTTATGGTTGCCGCTCCACATAAAAAAAATTATCAAAATGATGTGTTAAATTGGGTGCAAAACAACTCACTATTTTTAAAATTGATTGTAAAACAACTCAATATTTCTGGATTCAGTCGTTAATTTAACAAAAATAAATAAAATCCTCATCACCGCACTTTTCACCTAAAAAATGACAGTGACACACAACACAACTGACAGTTCACATGAAAGCGGCAAAAACGTAATAACATGGGCATGGCCTACTTCGACTACAATCATTTAGAATAACCCTGTATAATAATACAGGCCGACCTCTCTTTGATTCCACAAATTCCACACTCGACATTATCACTTCCACTAGTTTAAATAATGTTATTTAAAACTGTTCAAATCGGGTCTGGTTTCGTTCAGACTTCTGATATTCGTTTGATTTCGTTTAGAATAAGGTACTGTTACGTTATTAAATTGAATTTTTACTTTCACTTTCCCTTAGCAAATTCAAATAATGCTTTTTCTCGTGACTGAATGACTCCTCGGTCGCCAACGCTTACTCCAACGTCTCGAGAGTGTAATAATGATGATAAAAATATAAAGGCTAACAGGCACGGTAAAGTTCCAGGAGCTGGATGGAAACGCATATACAAGTTACAAGAGTTTAATTCCCAACTTAAGGTATTACAGTCCAGAAAAGACAAATTACTAAACTCCTTCAACTGTAACCTACTAAAACTGATGACTGAAAACTCTGTTTCTATGCGCTACAATAAATGAAAACAAATGCTATAATTACGAAAATATGATGAGGTGACAAATAACAATAATTTAAATTGACTGTTGAAAGCGCAGAAGGTGCACGAAATATGAAAGGTAAAATTTTGAAAAGCCGGTTCTCTGACCAGGCGTTGGTTAAATTGAAATAACAATATTAAAAGGAAGAAATTCCTTACACCGGGTCTTAGACGTCGAAGATGATTCGAGGAGTTTCCTGGAAGAGCGAGCTGAAGGAAAGTCCTCCGAGTCCCTCTTTTCGCCGCTAATCCGCTACGCCGTCCGTATCCACGGAAAGTCCTCGGGGTCCTTCTTCCTCTCGACCCTTCCTAGGAATGAAATGTTTAGAAAAGGAACTATGTAATAAATTATTAAAACACTATACCGTTGGAAAGCTTGTCAAAAAAGCTTTCGACCAGTGCAATAATAAATGCGGGGTGCCATTTTAAAAAAAGGAGTTTTTGACATTTTTAGTTTGTTATATTTAAAAAATCGCAGTAGGCATATGCGACTAAGCACGCTATTGAGTAAACACTTAACAGATGCGGCAAACATTCAGGAATCAAACAGCGTCAATTATTTTAGTTCATGTGCAACTATTTGCAAGGTACGAATTTTCGAAGGGACCCCTGCAATTCGGAATTCTGGTAAAAAAAGCGCCACTGATCCAAAACGATTGCAGATAAGTAAAAACGACCTGTGTAGATTTAATTCACGATTTAGCATAGAATCCTAAAATGAAATCAAACTGGGTAGGTTCCCTTTAAATAAACATAACTTTAGTGTTTTCATAAAATTGGGACACCTGTATATATACCGCAATATTTTCCGAATATGCAGTAGAAGCGTAGCTATCATCTAGAAAAAAGAAAAAGTTGATATCTTTAATAACAAAACAAGTTATGGAGCTTTTTCGCAACTCTGGGACAGCCTGGATATACCATCACCATCCATAGCACTATCATCAACTTGACTATAAATATAATTGTCATAATTAATCACATCTTCAAGTTTCTTTTTTAAAGAAGTAACGTTTAAATTTTTATTCACAATCGGTTAGTAACGTACAGCTGTTCTAACCTCTTAAAGGTTAGAAAGTGAGCGATTACTCGTGTAACCATCAACCGGTCAGTAATGGTGAAAAAAGCAGTCAGTAATGAGTCGTAAGCGGTCAGTAATGAAACCCATAACTGATCTGTGGTGACGCTACTGTCGCACCAATCGCGAAAATCTCTGTACGTTTTTCTGGTATCGTAATTTGCTTTTCTTAGGTAAGAGATTGAGTGTTAATTCGTGTGCGGATTCCTGCAGTTCTGGGGAGGGTACACTCTATTTTACTATCGCACATTTTGTTTGTTAAAAAATGTGAGCAAATGTCAATTTAGTTTGACTTTTGTAAACTAAAATTTAATACAATCTCAATCGTCCGCGCCTACTAAGTTTTAATATTTTGCCGAAATAAACGATAATATTACGGAGGTTGGTTTTTATTTATTTTTTAATATTATAATGTTGCTTGTTTTATTAAATGATTGATTGTGAATAAAATAGTATACAAACGTCGGCGAAAGTCCATTCCTGGTTCTCGAGAACTAGTTCACCTCGAGGGCAAGCCTTTCGGTAAACTATTGTTCTCTCGACAGGAATGGAACACTTTCCTCCTCGGTATGTAGTATACTACTCGTATAATCGTGGTACTGTATTTTGTATAAAAGAATTATAAATATGAATGACGGATTCTAAACACACAATAAACCCTATAAAACCAGTTTTTCTTTTCGAATTAACAAATTCATTATTCATAAATTTTAACTTTATAATGTAATTAATAAATTTTTCTTTAAAAGATATTATGGTATTTTTCCCACTAATTGGAATTTTGAACCCATATTCTTTGAAATTCCTTGAATTTAGAATATCAAAAGCATCGTTTATTAATAGAATAAAATTAGCAGCCGAGGTGAACTAATGCTCGAGACAGGAATGAAACACATTCCCACCGAGGTTTGTATACTATTTTATTCGGAATCATTACATTTTTAGCAAATAAACTATGTATTAATTTGATGGAGTTTCACTTCTACTGTTTTTCGACTTTCAGTAAGTACGCCACTGGAAAAACCTTATAATAGGGCGGAAAGGAATGGTTAACTTTCCGCCCTCGTTTAAGGTTAGGAATGTGCATATTGCAATACGATTCCGAATAAAATCTATTAATTCATTATTACATGCTAGCATTTTTCGCTTTTCACCAATAACATTCTTTATTAACTTGCACATATGTGCCGGATCTGGCATAACCACTACATTTTCATCTCTAATTGTAGGAATAATACAAATTTAAATCAAAGGAACATCCTAGTGATTTAGCCATTGAAAAATTCGTTGGACATCCAACGAAAGTAATGTTAGCAACAAACACTCCACAATCTTTAATTAAGTTTAAACACTGCATAACATACTAGATTTTTGATCACTGTTAAATGTATTTGAAAAAAAATATTGTAGTGGAAGTTTCCAGTTTCCATTTATGGCAACCATGAATGTGTATCTTGGGTCTTGGCCCGACTTGCCTGCCTTGAAGGCTAAAAGTCCTAGAAGATTGCCAAGGTTAGCGTATATACGTGGCCACTAAGAGTCCGTTCCCGTGGGAGGGCACCGGCTAGGCCGATGGGCTTCCCTCCCTCCTTAGTCCCACACATAAATTGCGAACCGCGACGCCCGTTGCCCACGGAGCGGTTGGATTGGGTGGTCTGCCGGAACGCTTTATGGGTAAACAGATTGTGGTCTGCCATTTACCCGTACCACACCTGGGGGTAAAGACCGCAGTCTCCCCCGTCCTCTTCTTGCCCGAAGGCAAGAAAGATGTTACACCGCGCATCGGTCCCCGAAACGGGGACCCTTGCAGTGTTTCCCGCGCATCCGTCCCCCGAAGGGGACCCTCACGTCATCCGCTCATTAGCCCCTAATCTCTGGGGTCCGAAGACCCGCGCCCCGCCCACCTTCGGGGGACAGCACATGTTGACCCGAAGGCCCCACTCTCGGCTCCTGCCATAAGCCATCGTATACTCCCGTCAATTCCATCTCGTTAATCCAATCCTTTGCCTTGTCACTACTTCGGGGAGCTGTCTGCTCCCCTAGTTCAAAAGTGGGTGACCTAAGGCCAGCCACCCCTGTCCACCTTTCGGGGACACCATCCGATGAGCGGAGCAGATAAACCTCCTTCTGAACCGCCCGATTTGCCCATAAAGTCTGCTACGACCGACCGTAGACCCGGTGGCACCACGGGGAGGTCTGGGCGGGGTGTACACTCACGCTCTCGGCAAACCACCTGCCGCGGCGTGATCTCGGGTGCACACCTTCTACCACCCATTTATGGCAACCAGTATGAATACTAAGGCTTCTTTCGCTAATTCGTTTTCGCGACAATCCAGTGTTGGTCCCACATCGACATAACCATAATAACGTTGACCATCAAATTCAAAATGTGTTATCGGATAGCAGTTTCATCAAAAACCAAAGAACAAATTATTTCTTTGCCCTTATCTCGTTCTGCTTGAGCCTTTAAAGTTAGAATTTGTAATGCTTCCTTTGTAAACCTTGGCGACCCATCCACAGAAGAATACCAAGAAACCAGCGTTTTTTCGTGTGGTAAACAATTATTAAATTTTCTCCTCACATAGCGATAGGCTTTTGGGGAATAAAAATGTAGAGTAACAGCAAACTTTCTCAATTCTTCGCCATATTTGCGTGGAATGTGGTTCCCTTGAAGTTTTTTTACAAACTCTTTGATTTAATTCATTTGGTATCCCAAAGTTAAGAAAAGTGTTACATATTTTTTGTCTTATTAAGAATTTTTTTTAATGTAACATTTCTTTTGCATGCGAGTCAACCTTTTTTTCAATGAATATCTCGTACTTCCTTTTGTTGGCCGTTGTTTTTCTTTTTCAAAAACTTGACAATTTTTTTTTAAATGCAAAGTTTCGCTTGTTTTTGTTGTTTTTTTGCATCTTTTCGCTTAACAAAAGAATTTCACCTGCCAAGGCAGCGTCATTGTCAAAATCTGACTCTAGGGACACCTAAAATATTTTAATTAATACTGTAAGATTTGCACATTTATGTATGTATACCATATCTGAAGTACCAGGATCCTGATAAGACGTTGCTCCAAATTGCAAAGAATCTTTGATGTTGTTAATCTACAGTATGTCCCCGGATTGAGTTTACAAGAGGAAAAAAAAATTATTTTTGATTTTACGTAAAAACTTCAGAGGAATAACATTTTTTGCTTCATCTGAAACCCCCATTTCCGTTATCACAATCTCTGTATTGATACACTGTATTCTTAAATTAACATTTTTTGTTCAAATTTGGAGTTAATTTTTATGTTATAAATGTTATTACAATTGGCCTGGTTTTTTGACAAACAACTTATTACTGTTGCAAAATGTTGTCTTTAGAACAAAGAATTTATTTAATCCAATGTTGGACCGGTTTTTGTCATTAATTACAAAATTTAATGAAAAATTTCCCAACAGTTATGTATCAGGCATGGGTGTTCAGAAGCTTAAACTTCGATACAGGGTTGAATGATGTACAGAAAACGGCGCATAGTTAATAGAATAGTTTTATATTCAATTATCATTTGATTTTTTCAAAAAAAAAGGAAAATATTTTTTCTGCATATTCTTTAATTTTAATGTTAAGTCTTCCTCTGTGTTGAAAAAGACTTTTTAAGACTTAATAACAGAAATGGGGGTTTTAGATGAAGCAAAAAATGTTATTCCTCTGAAGTTTTTGCGTAAAATCAAAAATAATTTTTTTTCCCTCTTGTAAACTCAATCCGGGGACATACTGTATATTATTATTAAATGTAATTATGTATTTATAATATACAAAATATTATATACGAATTCTCGCTTGATAATAATTAAAGAATTTGGTTGGGGTGGAATTTCCTATTAACTTCGTTTATTTCACATTCTCAGTACCAAGCCCATTACACAAAAATAGAATCCACAATTGATGGTCCTTGGTCCTTGGGAATCCTATAAAAACCATTACATATTGTTTCATTATTTACGTGGAATATTAATATGTGTTACAAGGTCATGTTTAAAATTAAAACTTACATGTGAAATTTTATTTCATTTTCTGCCGTGGAATATGCAGCCCCTTTGGTGCTTTTGCATGCTTTGCAACTTGGCATTTTTAACTCACTTTCCGAATTACAAAAAGTTCAAAAATAATAAACAAACAATAACAACAAAAATAATAACAACAAAATAGTATATGTATTATGATACAAGTTTATAAGGAAGCCTTTAAAGCACGTGCGACGAGTTTAAGAACACGACGCACGTGGCAAGTGCTTTAAAGGCCCTTATAAACGTGTAGCACACGCTATTTTTATTATACCTGCACTACAATCTGAAAATTATAACAAAAAAAGTAAATTTAAATACCTTTTCCGAAGTAATCTGTGTCATTAATCGTTGAAATGGTCAATTGTTGTTGTTTCGTTGCTATTACAAATTGTGTATAAATGTCTATTTACTATTGTTCAAAATATAGGTGAATTTGTTGTTACTTAAGCGACCTTTTTAAGGGCCCTTTTTCGCACCCATTTTAGTGTCAAAAACAGGGATTATGATTCAGGTATAATAAAAACAATAAAATAACACCCAAACACGGAGAAAATTCACGCCGAAACCACTCACACGTAAAGCCGAAACTAAAATGGCTGAAATGCCCAAATTGCCCCCTGTTGGGCACGCCACTGGAAAGATCCCAGCAGAGGGCCAACAGTGTCACTAATGCAATGCTTGCGCGTAGTTTGAGAAGAGCCGTGAAGTGGTACTGGAGAGTGGCCGACTGATACCGCATCTAAAGCATTGACGGTATAGCAGCGATTCTCAACATGTGGGGCGCGCCCCCCTAAGGGGGCGTAATAACAATAAAGGGGGAGCCCGAGCATATCAAAAAAAAAAAAAAATAGAAAATGTAATTAATTTAAATCAAGATTAATAATTTATTAGTGACTCCCTGGACCTGTTTTGCAAAGCGAAGTTTTTCAAAAGAAGGTTTAATATTAGAAATTGACACTCTGAGTTCTTTTTCTATATTTAGCTGAAATCTTCAAAGCAGTCGCCACAGAAAATCCGATTCGCAAAGGTAGGACGTTGAAAAAAATAATAGTATACGAAATCCTCTTGTTTTCAGTGCAGAAAACTCATCACCATCCCTGTCCAAAATTCAAAGGGTGATTTATTACAAAATTGTCTTTGATTTCACCACTTGCCGTGAAGTGTGTGAAGATATTTCTTTTTGGGCAGTTGAGAGATCCTCGGGAGTATTTGTATGAAATGGGTACCTAACCCACCCGTAAGTTGTCGTCAGCAAGATTATTATTATGCCCGTTAAACTTTAACGACAACGTCATTTAATGCCGTAGAGATGTACGACGTCTTGAAAAAGAGTTTTCGCAAAACGTTTTAACTTATCGGTAAACGTTAACTTATTTAAAAATGAAAACAGTAAATAAAATAAATAAATTTAAATATCAATCACTGCTATGTCTAGATGGAATTATTATAATTAATAATTCATTATATTAATTAGTATAAGCAGTTTTGTAAATGGCCAACGAATCAAAATTTATGAAGATAGCGCCTATCCTTTGAGAAATTATTAATGTTATAAATCTAATCTTGGAACCTTTACTAGACGACAGTTTTTCGAAAATTAAATTTCTAATTGATATACGTTATTCGATTAACGTAGGGGAGACCGGGGGCATGGGGCCACCTTAAGGGAAAGCATGGATATTATTTTTATTTGGGTGAGTTTGTTTATCATTATCAGACAAAGTTAAACTTTAACATATTTCTTATCAACCTGAATCCAGAGATAAGGACAATTTTAAAAATTTTGAGATTTATAATGAAAATAACTCAACCCTACAGATGGTCTCATTACCCCAGGGTCTGGGGTATTGACACCACGCCTGGCCTGATTACCCCAAAACCAATAAGAATTAGAATTAGAATTAAAAAATGTTATATTTGATTATTATTCATTATTACAAAAATCACACATATAATCATTAAGTGTATCTGCCCCAGTACTGTCTTTATGCGCCCACTTCCCGCATATGGTGCACGTGAACCAAGTCTCGCGACCTTTACCATAGTCACCACAAATAATGCAATTTTCACCATCATGATCCTTATTGGTGGTTCTTTTATAATTGAGAATCATCTGAAAAAAGGAAAAACGCACATAAACCACTTTGTTTTGTAGGTGGTCTTATTGCCCCATTATTTGACTCTTAAAAACATTTTAAAAATATAATCTGTAATATTCAATAAGACAATCAAATACATACTAAACTGTGTTATAATAATCTTATATTAAACACAAAAATTTTCATTGCAATATCTTTATTTAAATTATTTTTATACTTACTTTTATTTACACCTAAAATTAGATCAAAACTCACGCTTTGGCTTTTTATTTTATAAAACACTAACTGATGTCACCACAACGACCATTTTTGCTATACAACTTATTCTTCCTTCTAGAAGATGGCAGCGCCATATTTTGAAGGAAATAAGAACGCGGTTTTTAAAATGTATGGCCTTATTGCCCCTGGTGGCCCCATTGCCCGGTTTCCCCTACGTAACACAACGAACTAGAAAGGACGTAATACATCTTTGGTTTAACGTTTACGACAACGACAAAATTTTCTGTAGCCTAGCGACGAGAGAATAACGTAGATACGTTAAATTCGATAAAACGGTTTGCAAAAAAACTATTACTTTTAAAAATTATTTGCCAGCATGGCTAAGTGATTTTCAATGGTTCCACAAACAACTTTCACATATTGTTCTTCAGACTTTTAAGATATTCATCCACATTTGTAAACATTTCTAGGTTTTATGCTTTACATTTCTCCTCGACAATTCCAATTTTCTACAAAAAGCATTAACTTTATCACTTGTATCCAACGTATGTATATTTGGTCCTTGGAGTTGAAAAATCAAGATATATAATTTCTCGAATATGTCGATCAAGTAACTCAATTTCATCACAAATAAATAATTTCCAAACTTCCGGATCGCTTTTCTTTTCTAGATAAATAGCGATTTCATCTTAAAATTCATAAACACATTGCAAAAATATCGCACGTGAAAACCATCTTGCGTTGCAATAAAACGGTGACGCTGAATGTACTGCAGTCATGTCTTTATTGTATTGTATTGTAAATCTACGACACCCCAAGCCTTTATTCCAACATCTTGCTGCTTTGGATCTTCCGATAAGGTTCAATTCCGGGAAATTATTTGTGGCTTCTATCTGGAGCTGTTCGTTTACGTCCTCACAAACAATGAGCTCAATGTCTGCTGTTATACCTACCTGATCTGATCTAAAAAAGCATAAAAATAACATAAGGTGATTCGGAAATCTGTGATTGTAACAAAGATTGCTGCTGATTGCAAGTGTCATACAGTTACGAAAAGTAAGACAGAGTAAAATCATTATATTTACCTTTTATTACGTAATCTTTTCATTCTTCTTTTTATACTTTTCCGGCGATTGCTTCCAGAAATCTTATACTTGCCATAGGTATCCATTTTTAAAACTTACTCGTTTATTAACTCAACTTTTACTCACTACGACGCGCTCAAAATAAATTGAAATAAAAACAAACACGGCATATTTAAATTGAAGGTTGTACCTGAAATTCGAATGAATAACGGTGTCGTCCAACCATGATCCTTTAGCTTGGGGGAAACAGCCAGGGAGCAGGTAATTTGGGCTCGGCCAAGAAGAATTATTGGGATCTTGTGATTTTATAACATTTATAAAGCGGCGACGACAAACAAGCTATTTTTTTTATAACAAGTTATGATTTCTATTTAAACAGAAAATATCATTAGACGAACGTGAATGTGAAACACATTTAAGGCTCCAGTGGAGTAAAATAAAATTCCAGTTTCGGGGAATGTGGGTTGTATACTCTGTAAATTGTGACGGGTGTCAATCAATTTGCCGGGGGTCCTTCGAGCAGAAGTTATGGTCATAAAATGCATGCATTTCTGTCAGGCAGAAATGCCGACACTGACGACGGCCAACAAACCCGTTCCCGTTATCTCATAAACCATTATTTGGTAATACTCGCACTACAAATACGGTAAAAGAAATTTTGTATTCAGAAAAATCATTCATTCGAACTTCTGTGACAAAACAAAGCGAGAGAAAAATTGGAGCATATTATCGGGTTGAATGTTAAAAGTTGTGCCATATTTATTGATAAATATAAATCATTTTTAGCAAAGAGATGGATGCAATTCTTGTAATAAAGTGACCATATTCCACACGTGAATTAACAATTGATTTATTTAACGATGGATCATGAAAACCATATAAAATTAAAAACATCGCATCCTTATTATAATTAGGTACGAGTACCACAAATATCACCAATCGTGATATTTGTTACTTCGTTGTTTATACAGGGTGACTGACGAAAAACCTTTGATGCTGTATCTTGCTTATTTTTTATCCGATTTGAATAAGTGACACATCAAATGAAATAATTTTGAAAACACTTCATTACCAACTAATCAAAAAACAAATCTTCCGTCAAGTTTTTGACAGATGAACATCAGCTTCTTTTTTTCAAATAGCACTGTACATTTTTTTTTATTCAGTATTGTAGAGATTTGTCTTCTGAATATAAAAATGCAAAGAACTATACCCATTCATTAAACAAAAGTCAAGAAATTAAAGAGTAAATGTACAAAATTTAAAAATCAAGTGACCAAAATAAACAAGAGAGAAGTTTGTTCTAAATGCTCGAAATGACTAAGTAAGCTCTGAATATTCATTTGTCAAAACAGTTTGATGATAATAATAATAATAATGTTGCTGTGGAAGAAAATTTCCAAAGACAATTTAGTGTTAACGTGTGGTGTAGCATTTTTGGAGATAGAATGGACTAGTGGGTCCCTTTTTTATTGATAGCAGTCTCGATCAAACAAAATATCATATTATTCATTATCAAACGAAATAAGCAACTTTCTGGATGAGATACCATTAGCAGTGTTGAATGAGTCGTGTTTCATCAGGACGACGCCATACCACATAATGCACCCATGAATTTTGTATTTTTAAATCATTTAAATTATGTTGGTGAACGTTGAATGGGTGCTCATGGAGCTATTCGATGGCCCGCTAGATCCCCAGATTTGAATCCATTGGATTTCTTTATATTCATTGGAAACTTTCGAGACAATGTTTATTTGACCCCACCAGGTACCCAAAAAGAGTTAAAAAAAGGGTAGTGCGAGTATGTCGGGAAAAAACCCGAAATTTTTTACTGAATGCAAAAGTGGGCATTTCTAGAATGTATCGACAGTGTCTTCAACAGCATTGAGGAAATTTTGAGCAACCAGAATAGATTTTGTATTGCTTACAAATTTGATTCCTTGATTTTTGATTTTCAATTTTTTTCAATTAAAATACGTTTTTTGTTTTTTCTTTTAATGTACGAATATTCAGAAGAAGATTCTTTATAAGAACGAATAAAAAAATATGTAGAGTGTCATTTGAAAAAAAAAAGTTGGCTATCGTCTGTCAAAAAATAGATGTCGAAAAAAATATCGAATACGATAATAATGAAGTGTTTTTCGAATTATTTCATTTGATGTGTCATTATTCAAATCGCATAAAAAATAATAAGATACAGCGTCAAAGGTTTTTCGTCAGTATACTGCTACGAAAGAGAAAATCAATTCTGATTTAAAATATTGCATAATTAAAAGGGACGATGATTCTGGCATGAAATTGATAAATTGGAAATTGAAAATCACTTAGAAACATTTTCTTTTGGGACTTTCTTCCAGAATTAGTGGATCCTAGACATCAAAGAGGTCAGCCAAATACTAAAAAAATAGTTATAATTTTGCATTGTTAATATGTATTGTAAAATTAACTCAATACGAATTTTTATTCATTTAGATAAGGCGTTAAAAATCTATCTTTTTCTTTTTATTAAAATATGTAATAAAAAGAAATTAATTAATGAAAGTTGATAAGTTGGTTATCTGAAAAAATTGTAGTAAGTAATAACACTATGTCGATGTCGATATTCTCTACCTTCTTGTTTACCTGCAACATTTTTGGTAAACATTTGGAAGGGTCGTTTCACTTATTATACCTGCATCTTTCATATTGTAGGTAAAAAAAAAAACATTTACCAATTGTTCCTGAAGTTTTGATTTTGTCCTGTGCACTAAGAAGTCACTTGGATATTTACAAGAAAAATATTGATAATCTTGGAGGATTTTAATAGGGCCCATTATGGTCGTATGAATCCAGATATTGCCAGTAATCGGCTGGTTTAGAAACCACTGGGGATTATATTCTGAATCAATTCCAATTTTAACAATGGGGCAACGCAATAATGACAAGTGAGAGAGGCTAAGAAATAATAGGTTAACTGCTAGTAACTTTGGAAGAATAATAAATATGAAAATTACCACGGACACTGCAAATACGATAAAAGATATTTTATGCCGCCTCGAAAAATCAGAATTTTAAAAATTACCTGAATCACTGCAATGGGGTATTGACAACGAAGAAAAAGCAAAACAAAAATTGGAAGAAATAACGGGTCTATGTTCGTGCGGTTTATTTGTAGATATTGAGAAAACATTTTTGGGGGCATCACCAGACGGATTGGTTGATTTGGACTCAATTGTTGAAATCAAATGTCCATTTGCTGCTCGAAACACTGACATCAAAACGGCAATAGAAAAAAAATTAAATATTTAGAAATGAATCCCAGGGATGATGATAAAATATTATTAAAAGAAAATGACAATTATATGTACCAGGTTCAAGGTCAACTGCTTATGAGCAATCTCCAAAAATGTTATTTTATTGTACATACCTACACAATGTGACCTAAAATATGTATTGTGTTATTGAAGAAGATGATTCTAAATACTGCTACGGTAAAATGATAGATACTTTAGAAATACGAGTATGTTACATATTTGAATGGAATGTTGCCCGAAATAACTGACTCGAGAAGTAGCCGAAATTTACCTATAAGAAGCATTTAAAAAAAAAATTATCATAACTAAATTTATCATAACTATGTACCTGTACCTACCTATAAAAAATTGAATTCTCTGACCAAACAACGATTCAATCATAATTAATAAAGTTTTTATTTATTAACAGCAAGAACCAACACAAATGTCGTAAATAATACATACCTGATTTCGATGGTTCCAAACGTTTGCAGCTTGATAGTCCGTACTGGAAATTATATAATGTGTACCAGGAATTTTGACTCTTTCGATAACAAATGGATTATTGGATTTTCCCGGTTCTTCTAGGTACTTACCTAGGACCAGTAATCATCCCCAAGTAACTGTACGGTACGGACAAACGGTGAAAAGAGGTAGGTTTAAAATTAAAAAAAAATTAAAATAACAGTACCTACATTCCTATCTATCTCAAAGTGAAAGTAACAAAACAGAATGAATTTTGGGAGTTCATATTATTGGACCATTTTAATTTATTATAATATAACAGTGTTTTTCTTTTGGTTTTCCTTTTTTGTCAATGGTATTTCACTATTTCTCAAAACTATTTCATATTTACCTCACTTTGACATTTAATAGATATAGGAAATAGTTTTGAGAAATAGTGAAATACAGTTGGTACAATTTGGTTTTGTCCATTTGTCAATTAATTGTCTACTTGACAATACCTATCAAATAATTTCTAAAATTGTCATTGAATTTTGATCATAATTCTAACCTCTCTCTCGCAAGGTTTCACACCATAAAAATGTGCCAATTTTATTCTGACAGTTCCCGGTTTTTTTTTTGCAACCAACTACAGTTCACAAAAGAGGAAAATCAAAAGAAAAGCATTTTATCGCACGCACGCCCTAAAGGAGTAAGTGCGATAAAACGCCTTATAAACGAGATGTCATACAGTATTTTTTCTACTTTGCCACTTTTTCAATGAAAAAAAAAAAATTTTAAATTTAAAACCGTTAAAGTTGAAGGATTCCACCCAAGGTCACGTCTGCGGTCTGCCGCGACACCACAGTATCCGTCAAAATTAAAAAGTTAAATTTCACTATTTTTAGTATTATTATTATGTCACGCCTTTTCCTATTACGATACGCAAAACCGTATCGTAATAGCATCAGTACGAACGCAAAGTAGAAAAATATTATTATTCGACGGATTTGGAGACCGATTAGGTTACTATTTAGCGGCTTTTGGTAAAGAGTTTGAGGCGTTTGAGCATTTAAAATACTAAAATATTTGTCAACCTCTTTACTTTAAAATTTATAATTTAGATTACAAATGTTTCATTAAATAAAATTGTTCCCTATGGTTCATTGGTAAAAAAATTCACTGTATATTTCTCGCACAAAAACATGTTCACTCATTCTTTCATCAAAAATGGCGCATAATATTTATGGCACGCGAATCAATGAAAATCCTGATCAGTGCGACCTGTTTTTATAATATCGCAAAAATTGCAGAGCTGAAATGCGTTGAAGACCCCCTGTAATAAATGACGGCCCAAAGCAATGGGCTGACCGAACCCTCGGTCATAAAAGTATTAGTGCGTTATAAGGACCTGCGTAAGTCGCTCTCACTAGCCATAAACCATGTCCGAGCGGCAAGGGCCGCGTCGTCTTAAGTACTTTTGGTTGCCTATTTTCGGATTTATTTTTTATAAATAACAAAAAAACTACGACAGTAAACGAAAAAAGAAAATGTTATCGACCTCCGTATTCTAATTGTCTATCAAATGAGTGTTTACTTACCGCGAAAAAACGTTCCAGGACAAAAAAATCCGAAAAAAATGATTTCGCGTTTTTATTTAATTACAAATTAATTATTATACTTTTTTTTTTAAATAATATGTCATCGACCTCCGTTTAGGTGCCTACTAACCACCAAAAGTCAAGCATTGCTTCAAAGTTGATTTTGTAGAAAAATTCCGAAAAAAATAACTCCATGTATTTAGTATAGGCGCTACGTGAGGGATCGTGGAGCCTTAAAAAGTTACCATCGGGTAACATCACCTTTATTTTTAATTACAGCTATAACTATTTGAGGCATAGTATTCACTAGGTCCTGGCAGTCATGTACAGTAAATTTATCTCATATTTCTTGAAGCTTTTGTTTTTCTGGGATGATCGTTGAATTTGGGCATTTTTATTCAAAGGTTAAACCCCCGAGCTAAGGCTCACGGCTCTAACCAGAATAAAAGTGCCCAAATTCAACTCGTAAAATTGTCAAAGCAAAAAGTTTATTTAATTAATAAAGAAAATTATTTCCTACAGATTCTGTTTAAAAGTTATCTACCAAAGCTTTGGCGAACAAAATTTAAAATTAATGAACGGCAATATAATTATAAATTATTAACAAAACTAAGGGCCAGTTTACAGAAGCGAAATTAACTTAATCGTAATCAAATGCGAGATTAACTGAACACGTGATCAGATTGAACTAATCGAAGTTTCGGATTCATAGATTAATCGCTCATTAAAATTTAATTCGAATTAAATATTTAATTCTCTTTATAAATTGACTGTAAACAATCAAACGAAATAATTATAACTTTAACCTTAATTCGGCGCAATGGGAAAGGAAAACAGGAACAGGAACAAATGGAAGTTGTTCTTCGAATTTTTCAAAAACCCTAGGTAAACACAACTTCTTATACAAATTGATATTCAAAGCCAAAACATTTTAAAAGAAAAATAAAGTAGAATTTAAAGAAAATTCCTTGTATAATGATATTTAGACAACGGTTGATTCAGGGTTAGAAGCAAAATAAGGCTTCATATCTTTCACATGCCATTTACCAGCATCTGATCCATCCATATTCTTTAACGAATACACCAAACGAGATTTTTTTTTCAACTATAGATGGTACGTTCGTATTTAAGTTCTAATTTAGCAGTGAAATCTGTAGAACGATCAGAAAGAACCTTATTGCGTTTCCAAACTTTATTTCCCAGTTCAAATGTTAACATCACGTTTGCGTAAATTATATCTGGCTGCATTTTTGGAATATGATTGGTGCAATTTAGTACGCACGTTATAGAAAATTTCTTTTAAATTCTTTAGTTAATTGGCATAGTGATCGCGATCACCCGGTAAAATTTCCATGTCATCATCGGTTGAGACTTGAGACTTTTCCATAATAATCTCCACAAAGAGGTACATGACGGCCAAAATTTAAGAACGTTGGAGTATAATCTGTAACTTCATGTTTGGCTGTATTGAGAGCATGTTGTAGTTTTACGATATCTTTACCCCAATACTTATGTTTTGTTACATAACTACGTATAGCTGTTCCTAAAGTAAGATTCCTTCTTTCTGTGAAATTTACTTGTGCATGATACTTTGCGTTGTACCAAATACTCAAATTTTGTACTCTTCAGTAAACTTCCTAAAATCTTTACCCGCAAATTGGGTATCATTATCGGCAATAATTCGGGATTCCAAATACAAGAAAAACATCTTCTATACATTGAATCACATTAGTAGCATTGGCTTGCCGTAGAGGAAAGAAGAATATATTTGCTGAACCAGTCTACTGCAACAAGGATATGCATGAGTATATTCCTTTGATGAACGGGGAAAGGGGCCCAACAAATCAACTCCCAAAATTTGCGAGGGAAAATTTATTTTCTTTTCAGAACCCATCAAACCAAAACGACCGGATACAAGAGGCTTTTGAGCTCCACAAACAGTGCATTTTTTAACTTACCCGACTAAAGGTGGGTGAGTTATTGTGATCGGTCCAAAATTTCGAATTGCTAATTTCATCAGATCTTTACGTTTTGAGGTCCCCTGAACACGTTCATGAAGTTTTTAGAATGATGTCTGTCTGTCTGTGTGTCTGTCTGTCTGTCTGTCTGTCTGTCTGTCTGTCTGTCTGTCTGTCTGTCTGTCTGTCTGTCTGTCTGTCCACCTCGTTCTCTCACGATTACTCAAAAACGCTTTGACCGATTGCTTTCAAACTTGACCAACACAAACTTACCCGTGGTCTCTCGAGTTGAAAAGCTTTTGGTGTCAATCGGACCACGGGGGATGGAAGAGAGTGGGGGTAGGTAAAAAAAATAATAAGGGAACATGGAAATTTGACTTTACCGTTTGAAAGGGCATGTGTTTTTATGTCGGAAACGATGTTTACCATTTGCGGATTTTTCCAATATGGCGGACTTTGAAAGTTATTTACGTCTTCATAGATCGACGGCGATAACTGCTTAAACTTTTAACAAAATAATCTTAGATCTTGCCATTGGAAATAACTCTGTAATAGTGACCACCGAATAGAGTTTGATGTCAATCCGACTGCGAGGGGAGGAAGAGGGTGGGGGTTGCTCGAAAAAATAATGAGGTGACATGGAAATTTGACATTACCAGTTGAAAGGGCATGTGTTTTAATGTTGGAAGTGATATTTACTATTTACGAGAATTAGAAGACGACTTATGTGGGCTAACACGGGCAAAGTATCTCGGGTCAATTCAGATTGGTTTAAATTGATGTCGGGTAAGTTACTAGGCCGGGCCTTCGACTCGGCTCCATCCCAATTTTTTTTACATAGGACAGAAAATCTTTTCTGATCCTTGGCCAATAATAATTTTCTGCAACACGGGCGAATGTTTTCATGAAACCTAAATGGCCAGCCGTAAGTGGGTCATGACACGATGAAATCACTAAATGGCATTTTTCTTTTGGTACTAACAAGTTCCATTCCGTAAAATTAGTTTCCAACGGGAGTCGAAACGGGGCATGTTTGATAGTAAATTATATTCTATTTTCAATTGGGGGTAACGTTCAGGTGTTTGCTGTACTCTTGCACGGAGATCTTCATACCAATTGTCATTAGTTGTTGGAGAAATCTCAATGATATCAACATGGGAAGAGGGTTACTATAGCTCATTTTTTAATGCGGTAGAAAAAGTCAGGCAGCCCAATATACAGTTATCAAAACTGCCTAGATACCTTAGAGATTCATTTATAATTGATACGGATCCACGATGCCGCTAAAAATTCTGTTTGTCAAAATCTTTGTCAGTCTGACAAGGTTTTGGACATTTGATAATAAATTTTAATTGAAATGAGAAAACGTGTTTAATAATGTGTTTAATCTAGAATTAATGAATTAAAAAACATTAACTAAGTAAATAGAACCAATAATTAACTTCCACAATCGCAGGATCAGCTGCCGAAGAAGCAAGTAAACGAAAACATGATAAATATCAAAATTTAAAGTCAGCAAATTATCTTTTTAAAGCTTTAGCTTTCGATCGTTGGGTCCATGGAGTTTGGAATGTAAAACATTTATTGATTTCATTGGTGCAAAACTTATAGTTGGGTTCGGAGATTCTAGAGCAAAGCTCTACCAAAGAATCTCCTTGGCAATTCAACGTGGAAATGCTGCAAGTATTTTGGACCCTCTGCCTTATGCAGCTCCACTTGAAGAAGTGCATTGTTTATGATTTTATATATAAAAATACATATATTTATTACATTGTAATAAAAAATATACCTTACGGATTATCCAGATTATAATAAATTGGGAATTAACGATAATTCAGTCATATCATTGATTTAAAAAAAATCAACTCTTATCTTCGAATTCTTTAAATGACATTTATTTTTTGACATAGAATTTTTTAAACATTTTTTCCGAGTTCTACATGAAGCCAGTAGCTCGTGATTAAAATATCTGCACAACTTTCAAAATCACCCTGTATATACATATCAGTAATTTGTACTGGGTGACTAACTATGAGTTAGGCATTTAAGCTCTACTTACAGATACCGTGCAAAGTAATTTGTCGTTTAACTATAAGTTAAAGTTAACTACAACTTAACTATAAGCGGTGCAAATGGGTGTTAGTGACACTTCCCGGCTCTGATACTGTTACTGTTCATGATTTATCAATAAATAAAACATATTGGAAGAAATTAACTTATCATCCTTATAACTTTTTTGAATTTACAATTATATTGATGGTAGAATGCTGATGAAAAAAGTGCCAATGGCTTCTAGCAAAATTTAACCAATTTCGCAAGGAATCAGACCGCTGCTAGTAGGACGAGCGTAATTGCTAATTTACGACAGCGTAATAATCCTATAGTAAAAATAATGTAAGAAGTCCCATGTCAAATTTGACAGTCGCGCTAATAGAAGTATATACACTCAAAACAAAAAAATTAATTTTATAGCAAATTGTGTGGCTGTTTGAATTGTTCATATGAATGACAACGTCTTAAACGTAGATTTATTGTTTTGAATGTACATTCAAATTTTTTGCTCATTACCATAGAAACATTCATAGTTCGCATTTTTGCCGCGGGACTTCTTACATTATTTTTACTGTAATTATTATCTTTACTGACAGGGGTTCGAATTTGAAATTTATAATACAAAATTCAGTTTTTGCTTTTGTTTTGTTGGCAGCGGCCATTTTATGGTACAGTTGGTTGCAAAAAAAACGGGAACTGTTAGAATAAAATTGACACATTTTCACAATTTTTTCATAGTGTGATAACTTCTTACGAGAGATAGGTTACAATTATCGTCAAAATTCAATGACATTTTTTAAAATTATTTGACAGGTATTGTCAAGTAGACAATTTATTGACAAATGGATAAAACCAAATTTACATTAGAAAAATGTTCGTTTCCCGTTTTTTTGCCAAACAACTGTACGCACATAACAAAACTCTTTAGGTATAATAGTTTGTTGTATTAGGGCAAACGGAGGACATTTTGAACATTTATTATTAAATTTTCAATACAAATAAATAAAGGTACTTAATCAGAAATTAGTTGGTGGTCGGTGCTTGATTTGAAATGCATTTACAGGTTGATCGAGATGTGGTATTATAAATGAAGTTGCAGAAATAATTTCAGCTTTGCAGCAATAAAAGGGGACTTACATACCTAAGATTGTGGTGAATGCAGATAAATATTTTGAATAAATTATTGATTTTGACAATAAACAATGCAGTCCTGGTAGTTTTTGATGAGATATTCAAGGGAACTATGTAAAACAGAAACGTCATTGTGGCAGTAGGTACTCGATAAAATCTGACATAAAGGCCTTGTTGTCTTTTGGTTGCTAAGCAATTAACTTTCATTACAAAACGCTATAGTGAATTCCAAAAACATCCGAACTATCAAGTTGCCTTCACTCTCACTGGAAAACTCACTTGAAAAACACATTCACGACTGATCACGGTCACAATTATTCACAATAATCAACACTAACGGGAAACGTAGAGCGGGAAACGTACTGCGAAGAAATGCAGAAATGACAAATTTCAATTTTGTAATGCTATATATGTATTTACGTTACCCATGCTATGTAAATGCGCAGTTGGATGAAACAGAAGTGAAGAAGAAAAGGGACGCAGAAATATTTGAACTCAAGAAAAAAACGTTGATGTTAGACATGGAAATTAAAGAAGAGCAGTTGAATGCATTGCGAAATCTTAATTAATTTACTATCAATTTACTATCAAGTTCTGTCAAGTTGTCGCACTGATTACACAATACTAAGGACAACGTAACATTTCATCTGCCCCGCCCATTACATTTTCTTAGTTACCAATCAAATAAGTTGTTAAGACGATCTGATTTACACAGAAAAAAAAAATCAGGATCGTTTTCTGATCTTGTTTCTGAAAAATCATTATCTACTGAAGTTTGTAAAATTTTCTGAGCAGTGAAAGGAATCGACGGAACTGGAACATCATCTGAATGTTGTATGGGAAGCTTTATAGACGTAGGTTGCACTTAGATATTGCCATTTATGTCGATTTTTTCGATTTATACCCTTTGCATTCAAACTGCAAAAATAACAATTTTCCAGTTGATTTTTGGGTTCTCGCCAAATTGTTGGAATTCCAAATGTAAAGGCACTTCTTACCACTACTTACCACTGTTCCACAGTCTTAAGTATTCCACACACGATTTACATACACAATTAGGACTCCACGACTTGTTATTTTTATCCCAAGGCATGCCAATGTACAAAAAATAGATACTTATGACAAAATCAGAAATTTGTTTTCCTAGATTCTTCAAAAGTATACTGACTACATATGTAACAGAAATGTTGCGGATCGTTGAAACAAAACCTCTACGAACTCATTGCAACTTCACTTCTGTTAATAGTCGTAGGATGAGTGATCAAGATATACCGAAATATTATGTGAGGTATCACAAAAACTCGAGCTGTTAAAATGATTCTGACGGCAGATATAAAAAAAAGCGTATAAAAGACATTCAGATTTAACCATTAAATTTGCGGCAATAGACGAGAAGCGAAATTTTGTAAACTAGTGTTATTAAATCGACAAAGTTGTTCTACGGAGTGATCAAGAATCAAGATCTGACAATGAAATTTGGCAAACTTGAAATTTACCATGAAGGGTTCATTTTTGTAACAGCATAAACATGACCGACATAACCAAAAATCTTTTTAATGCCGTCTCAAGTTAAAAAGTCCGGTCAGTGCCAATTACGAGACAATAAACACCAATATTTTTCAATTGTTTCATTGCCAACAGACTCAGTCATTATTGATCACGCTGTAGTATAGTTAATTTCAAAATTATAGAGTACACCTAATTTTTTACAATGTGAAATGCACTTACATTTCTTGTCAATGATCAATGTCAATTTTGACAAACAAAATGCCTAATCTAACCGAAAACGTGAAAGTGCTCATTCTTTCCAAATTAGAAGAAGGGTAGCCCAGTGTTATAACATCGGGAAGAGCACCGTGCAGAGGATAAAACAGACAATATTATGCTGTTCTAAAATATCAGTGACATTGTATGTTATCAAACTTACTTAATCTATATAAAAAATATGACGGTCAAATTTCAAAAAGGCATCTTTACATGGGGGAAAAACTAATAAATTCACTTCTTGATTTTTGAGATGTATTCTATAATTTTGAAATCAACTGTACTTTTCAATGTACTTGGTTAACCGCCCTGCAGCAATACAAACCCCGCCAAATTTTTATGAAACTGTTAATTACAACTTGTCAACAATTAGAAAAAATGGAAATACAAAAGAGAACAGTACTTAAAGTCAGAGAAAATCAAGCAGTTGACGGTTCTAATGAAATTTTCTGGTCTCTCTATTTAATAATGCATGTCTTTTTTATTTAAATTTAAACAACCCAACAATAGCCAAAATAAATTTTAATTTGAGCGAAATTTGACAGAAACATCCACATCATATATAACCTCACAAAAAAGTAAAGCATGGTACACTTTCAATTATCAATCAAAAGTTGTGTTTCAACTTTCAGGCTGGTACATTGCGTATAATAAATTTTCACAAATTGCAACACTAGACAGCACTGATGTTTTTGAAATCCACTTTAACTGAACTATTTATTTAATTATTAAAACAATAAAATGGTGCAAAAGGTCCCAAACAGTGGAGCACCAAAATAAAATTTTAATTTTTAAGAAAACCATTCATGTTGGGGAAAATAGTATGTATTAAGGTTTTCGACCATATTTTCCCTCACAAACTCACCTTGAAAATCTTGGGAGACCATTCCCTAACACCCTGTATGTCGAGCCATCAAATGAATGTGTATCGAGTCATCCATGTATTTGAATCCGTATGTAATTGTAGAATTTTAAAGTTTCGTCATTTTAAAGATTTTTTAAAATTGATTTGGTTGTAAAAAATTTTGATAATGTAATTTTTGAATAGATCCGAAACAACTGTAGCCTTTACATCCAATTTTGTTAATTTCAATTTTTCATCAGATCCTAATCCTGGGTACATAATTAAATTCGTTGTAACTTTAACCACCGTTGCAATAGTTTACATTAGTTTACTGTTACGTCATTTATTTTTACTCTTGCCCAATGGCTGAATAAAATAATGATTTAGGCGTTAGCGTCGTGACCAGGAATTGACTGAAGATGGCACCGCTGGAACGCAAACCTATGGAGAGGGTGAATGACAACAAACTTAAAATTAGGCAAATCACACCGGAAATGTTACAAAACTTAAGGGATGCATGTTACTATCGATTTGCAATTTGCCAAGAAACAAACGGTGCCCATTTTGAACATTTGTTGCATTAAATTATATTCAATTTGAAAATTGGTTTTTATTTTTTAGTACGTAGGTTTTGAAAATATTCATCGGATTCTGCTAATATTTCGATAACAAATTTACAACAACGATGGCAGGAAATGGGAAATGAAGTAGGTGATTGTATGTGATAACACTGATAACGCACCTTGCCATGCAAAATTCGAAGGAGTCATAAATAATACGGAAGCCACTTTGTTGCGTTTGGGACCGTATTCTCCGATGCTTAATCCCATCGAAAATATATGGTCAAAAATTAAGACATACGCAAAAACTCATCTTCGGGTTCCACAAGTTAGAGGTATTGGTGTTGTCGAACCAAGACTTCTATACTTGGAACAAATTATAGATTTTGCAAAAGACGCAAGTGTGCCAGAGCAGCTCAACATACTACTATTTTTCATGCCGCCTCTTTGACAATGCAAGATATGCAAGTAGGGCATTGACAGTAGTGCTGTGTTACCATCTTGTTTAGTAAAAATACTATGTTAAAATAAATTTTTTTCCTCAAATAATACGCGACTTTTCAATAAACTTAGTTATTGTATTAATATTATTATTATTTGTTTATTAAGTTCTCCTCAGTAATACACAATTATGATGCGTTCTGAAATACAAATGATATTTTCTGAATTTCATATGACATTTTCTGAAATACAATTTGCTAATCTGAAATATAATTGACATTATCTCAAATACAAGTGGAAAAGGTGTAGAATTGATTTCGTTGTTAAAATTACTCCCGTTTGAATAGGTTTCCATAAGGCCTTTCCATTTTTATCAGGAGCTACTTTTAAACTCGAAAATAATGTTATAAATTCGTTAAGAAATAATCGTGTTTCCTGATATACTCTCAAATTAAATTTATTTAAAGCCAATGTCGTCGTCCGGGAACTTATTAGTTTAAAACACTTGGAAACCATATCGATAAAAAATGCTGTTTGATGATTTATCTTCGGTAGATTCTGCAACCAATCGCATCCCACAGCTGACGTCTCAATTTAACACATTTAATGCATGGGAAGCTTTCATTTTGTTGAAATGTCCCCTATTCAATAAATCGACGCTTAATTTTGGTGCAAATTTTAAATCCACAGTTTGTTCTTCACCAAAAAATGTTTTTATATTTAATAATTTTCACAAGACTGCTTGGTAATTTGTATTTTTCTACAAAATGTGGTGATAACTGTATACTTTTGTTCTGCACCAAACAATTCTTAATGTTTTTCAATAAATGTGGCCCATCTGCTAAGAAGTAGATTTTTCGTCCATCAGCAAGTTTAAGAATAAAATTGAGAATATTTACTTCAGTAGGAATGCTCAAATGAGCAAGCAGTAAAATATAGCTGCTTTCAATTCCAGCTGTGGTTTACTCCAATGCCAAGGGATAACTTTCAACTTGTGGATGAGTAAAATAGGCATTGCCTCTGCGCGGCAATAATAACAATAATAATTCACCAAAACTCCCGCCTTCTCGGAAGATCTTCAGGTAATAAAGCTGGGACACGATTAATGTGATATTGGTGCAGACTTTTTTTTTTAATATTGCTGTCCATTGTCCATGCAGTGATTGTTGAAACATGGATTTTACGTGCAATTTCGCACACTCTTAAACTGCGGTCAGCAGCTACCATTTCCAATATTTGTTCGTCTCGGACCACAGCATTAACTGCACTGCAGGTCTAACTCTGTACACATTGATTGGTCTCAAATTTCCAAATTCTCGAAAGTGTCGATAACTTTGGAAAATACACTACGATGTTCAACGTGGCGATTAGGGAATCTTTCTTCACTGCAGCTCTGCTATTGCGTCTAACTTCACCATAAATAAGGTGCATGCCACTTAAATCGCTAAATGTGTAATTTCCGACCATTTTTGCAACTTTGTAACATTATAAAACGCCACGAATTCACATTGGCCGGTGTAGAAGGCCTCAGAGGTTCTACAAGCGCCTGCGGGACTGTAACATCGCTGCTCGACCACCCGGAGCTAGCATTGAAGCATCAAAAAACGCAACGACGACGACGACGTCTCGTACCTACGCGACGCAACCACCCTCCGTGACATTTAGAGTCGCTCATTTCGTTTCGGTTGATTTCGGTCAACGAGTTCGAATTTTGGTTTTAGACACTGTGCCAGCCACGGGGCGGCTGGAGAAACACGTGTTTTGCCCCACAATTTTAGGCTAAGACGGCCTCACGTCTTTGGATCGTCTGGCTGCGATTCATCTTTTTTCTCGACCCTGCGAAGACCAGTGATTACCGCCTGGGGGTCAATTCTTGACTATGATCGTTTATTTGCGAATTCGCATTTTTGCGAAGAATAAATTGCGAATGGTGGAAAGAAAGCCTATTCTTGACAAGTCTTCGCAACCCATTTTTAGGCATTCGTAAAAAAGAGTACAGTTTATATGGAAAAACACTGCAAATACCACAAATCGGAGTTGTCTAGCTGAATTTTTTTAATACATAAGCTGGGAACCAGCTCCTTCGACTTCGAGGCAGTCGGAAAACTAAATCAGGCTAGCACTCCGGGGCGCGTGCTAGCTGGATCCCCAACAGCCCCAGGGTCGTCTCAGTCCCGCAACTGAATAAAAGGAACGACAGTTTGTTGGTAGACAGTCGCATAAATGGAACCACATGCACTATGACCGTCGATACGGGAGCAACCCTATATAGTGAGGCCAGACGTTGTCGAATCGCTGAAAAATCTCCAAATCACGGGAAGCGACTTGATTCTGAAAACAGCTACCGGAGAAGCAGCTCGAGTTCTCGGAGAAGCCGATGTAAGACTCGAGTTGGGAAGTGTTGAGGTCATCCACCGGGTTGTAGTGGCGGACATATTGACGATTTCATCTTGGGGCTGGATGTCATGAACAAGTTTGGGTTCGTGCTGGACATCAAGAATCGAATGCTGCAGACCGGAAATGAAGAAATCTCGTTACAATATTTTACCGACTTGGGGTATTAATTACATGGACTTTAGCACCCGTGATAAGAAAACTTTTTCACCTTTTTTGCGTTGCACTCGATAAATTTTTGATCTTACTATTCTTCTGATATCAGTGGCGTACTCAACTTTTGTGCTTGAACAGTACATGGCATTTCTGCCCTCCTGCAGATGTAGGGCGCAAAACTGATATTGATTTGATATTGTGATGTATTTCGATATCAGCCTGTATAACTAAATACAGTCTGACTTTGAAAAATGTGCAGATATTTTAAACTGAGGTAGTACGTGTTAAAAGAAGGCAAAATAACCCAACTCCTTATACAAATGTTAATGGTTTACAAAAAAATCAAACGAATCACTTTGTTTGGGAAACGCTGAAAAATTTCAAATTTGGCGGGCAGTTTTGACGTACGACCAACCTAAAAAGTCAAATACAGACAATTTTATGAAAATAAGGAAACCAAAAAGATGACGCCTAAATTGAAGAAGCAAACACTGAAAGAAGCCAGAACCCAAGATGATACGATACCTCTTCGGATTCAGAAATTGAACTTTCATATAACGATGAAGACATTGACATAAGCGATATTGATGATCTTACTTTAGAAGAAGGCAAATATGCAATTGTGCAGTATCAGGGTGATTATTACCCAGGCCTCATTTTAAAGAAAGACCATGAAGGAGCAGAAGTACTTGACTTGTATTGTTTACATTTTTTGAGTTTCATCATGAATCTTTGATAAAATTTGTAAAGTGGTGATAAAATAGTGCCTGCAACTGATTCAGAAGACAACAAAGGCATAAACCAACAAAGTAAAAATACTGTAATTGTAATTAAATAAAACATCGAAGAAGTTGCTCGAAATGCTTGCCATCGTTTGCAATGCATGTTTTAGTAGGACGTGTCCAAGAAGGCTGAATTCGATTCAGAATTCACGAACTTCCTGAGCGGCGCATAGTGGGAAAAATTACCGACAAGCTGGCCAAAAGTCGCAAGAATCAAAATAATTTATTGAAAATTGAGAAATAGGGGTTTTCGAGATCGCTGATTACGAATTTGTTCTTAGTTTTTCCAAAAACAAAATGGCGGATCCAAACTGGCGATTCGAAATATTACCAAGTTTATTGACAACACCTCCCCAGACATTAAGGGACTAGCGATTTTGGTTGTCTTGTTCTCTCATCCAATGCGGATTTTGTATTGCCCGATAGTGTAAATTGTATTTATTCACCACACCATTATTTTTCACACAACATTCGTCGGTAAACACAACTCTTTCAAAAAAATGTTCAGCATTCCGGATTTTTTTCTCTGCCCATTCGCAAAAAGCTACTCGATTTGCCAAATCTTCACCATGCAACTCTTGGTGAAGTTCCAGGTGGTACGGGTGATATTCGTGTTTTTTTTTTTTTTTTTAATTCGAAGCACACTACTTTTGCTGATCCCAGTTTGAGAGCTAATCTCTCTGCTACCAATGTGGGGATTATTTTCAACTAAATTTAACAGTTTGGCTTGGTTGACATCGTGGGTAACAGTTGGATTGATAAACGACTTTGTATTTTGTTGAAAAGTTCTTCTTTCACGTAAAGAAGACACTAATGATTTAAATTTTTTGAGCGCGATTTTGCGGAAACCTCGTAGCGTAAGTTTCAGCGGCTAGACAAGCGTCTCTGCCACATTCGCCAAAAATTAGTAGCATTTCAGTCTTTCCTTGAAATGAATGTTGAAAAGGCATAATTACTGTTCAGAATAGCTTTCAAATAAACGTAACAAAAACCACACAACTCAAAAGCACGCCCAGACTGTTGGAAGTTTAAGACTAAACTAAACTTTTTGTTACAATCAGGTAAATTCTTAAAATAACAGCAGGCAGGTAAATTTTCAAATAAATCCTTTGTCCTAGTACTTAACAAATTTAATAAACCGTGAAAATATGCTTGAGTAGATAGGATTTAAATTGTGGCTATCTACTTAAATTTTCAACTAATCTTGTTTTTACCTGGATTTCAATAAGTGGGTAAAATAACTAGATAAATGTAATTTGTCTTCAATGCTTAGCATTGAATGAGTATGCAAAGCTGTTTTAACAATATCACTTTCAAAAATTTAAAATAGCGAGTTTTAAATTCCATAGAAGATTTAAGTACGGGCCTGGATCTTATTACTCATAGCTCGTGTCGATTGTGCCTCAGAACCAATTTTACTGGGGACAGTTGTAAATCAACCTGACACCAGATAACGAGGGTTGTCATTTAAGAATTCGGCCGTAAATAAAATTGTTACATTATTTAATATTTCAATTTATTCAGTCACTATACCAATCTAAATTCCTTTTTGCATATGATCATAATGTACGCTTTACGTAGATGCGTGGAAGAAAAAAAAAACTGATAGCTTTAATAATTTGATAATAAATTGCTATCAAAATCAACTTTCACATCAATTTTGTTTTCAAAAAAATGATTGTCATGTAGTATCAAAATTGAAGATCATTTCATTTTTTAAATACGTTAAATTTAAAAAATGCCATACGATGGTCCACACTGTATGTGGAATTTTTTTATTTGTCACTTTTAATTCAAGATTTTTGAATGAGATTTGCGAAAAATACAGTTACATTCACCATTACACTAATAATTACAGGTTTGCAATTAGTCAATATTTTGTGGTACATTTCATTCTACATTCCTTGGGGAATTTCTGACGAAACAAAGGCTCTGCCACAATCACGTTACAGTTTTAACGTGATGTTAAAGGTAACATTAACGTTAATGTTCAAAATTAAATTTCTTTTTCACAATAACGTTAGACGTTATTTAATAAACATTTTAATTTGTAATATAGAACGCTTGAATCCACGACCTTCTAAATAGTGGAGACTCACTTGGCTCTCTCCGGCCTGTTCATTTTAGCAAAATACCATTATGCACTTGTAAGCCGTAATGTGTATTCTTAAATTTAATTATTTCACGGAATTCAGTACTTGTTAATACCCAGAACATTGGAAGTAGACGAAGGAAAAGAAAATGAAGATTTAAGCAAGCAAAGGACTGTTTGCGGAGACAGAGAATGTTTCATTCGGGATCGGTACATTAGCAGCACTATTGGAAAGGTTTGCCTACAACATTATGTTAGTGAAGAATATTTTTAAAATACATTTTAAATTATATATGCAAGTCTGTTACTGATTAAAATATTTTTGAAATCCCTACCTGGGCAAATATTTAAACTTTCAAGCCAGCGATTCCGTAGAATATTGTCTGAAGGCATTTCATTGAATTTTTTGTCTTTTTATAATCCTTACACGTCTCCAAACAGCATTTTACATGTCATCTTTTTGACATTTAACGTTTCGCGCCAATTTCGGCGCTTGCAAAGTAGCGCCAAACGGCGAACGCCGAAAACTGGCAAATGAACAGGCCGGAGAGAGTCTCGACTATTTAGAAGGTCGTGCCTTCATTATCAAATGACAACCATTGATAATGAAGGCATTTGCAAAATACATCTTAAAAATGCTTCTAATTGTACGAATTTTTAAAAAAATTATTTCCATTGGCTAATGTTAAAAATCCAGAACATTTCTAGGTCTAACTTTAACGCTAACAATATCAGTAACATTAACTTTCATCATAACGCCATTGTAAACGGTCCACACTGAAACACATGTAATTTTGAATTTCTAGATCTAACGTTAACATTAACGTTTTAACATCGACGTAACGTTAACGCCATTGTGAAAGGGCTGTAAGAAGCGAAACAATTAACAGCACGTTTGACGCTCAGAAACACGGAGCATTTATTCGTTTCACTGCCCACTTTTTAAGCGATGGCACGGAGGTATAAGGGACAACTGTGACTTATCAATCGGTTTATTTTATGCCAGAGATCCTCTAGGAATGTCTCCCCCTTCGCCCTCGATGACCACTGCCCTGATGGTTGGCTCTGTAAATTGTGTTAATTCGATGGACCGCCGTCCGGCCCTGACCAACGTTGCAATCTTGTCGGTGCGTCCTCCTTCGTACTTGGCCCATCCAACCCATGTCGGCATGTAACAGTACCCCTCTTGGATGAGTTCCACGTCCGCTTCGTTTTCCTCTGCCGTTCTCTGGAGTAGGTCTGTCGCTTCCTTTCCGCGTCCCAGGTTTGCCTGTAACACCACAAATTTATCCTGGGTTCACCTTGGGTCCCGGACGTCCCTGCTCTCTTCTTCTAGGCTCAGTTGCGTGCTGTTCTGCCCAACTTGATCTCCAGCTTCCGTTGGTACACCGGGCACCATCTGTCAGTGATTCACTTCCTTCCGTCCCTCTCTGACACAGTTCGGACAGGTCTTCTCTGCCTGCAGTCTTTCTTCTGATGGTCGTAGCCGTGACAGTTGAAGCACCGGTTGACTTCGATTTTTTTTTTTCCATCCCTAAGAAGGTCAGCCCCACCACTGCCTTCTTTCTTTTCGGACATTCTTCCTGTGTTTTTGCGTCCATCGTTCAGCACCTCGCGGTTCGGGCGATCTTCCATTCGAGCGCCCTCTTCAGCGGGGGACACTTCTTGTCGTAGGCTCTGTGCCCTGTCTGTTTGCAGTTCCCGCATTCCGATTTCTCTGCCCTGCATTCCTTGATCTTGTGACCCTCCTTGTCGCATTTGTGGCATTTCGGCTTCTGCTTGCAACTTCTGGGGATGTGTCCCAGGCCGTTGCAGTTGAAGCAGCGTGTCACCTGGACCATCTCCTCTACGAAGACCATGGTCAGCCCCACCATGATCTTCTGCTTCTCGATGAAGGCAATGTGGAGGCGTGGTTCCACCGCGAACGTCAGGTTCTCCTTCGGTGACTTGGCATCGCTTCCTGGCCAGGAACATGAAGGCCCCCTTGAATTCTTCCATTGTGCTGGTGCTCTGGATCCAGCCGTTCTTTTGGAAGACCTCCTCGACAATCTCCTCCTCTTTCCATCCTGTCTCCAGTCCGGTCAGCGTGACTGTGGGGTTCAGCTTCTTCTTTAACCCCATCTCGATTCCTTCTGTTGCTTTCAGCACCGTTTCCAGCTTTTTTCGTTGCTCCTCGTTCCTGCTGACGAGGACAACTTCTCCTCTTTTCGTGGGGATCACCTGGCTCAGTGGTCCCCCGATTTTCTCGATGTCGAGCTTCCTCACCAGTTTTGCCTTCACCTCTTCCGCTGCCTTTCCTTGCATTTTCACTGTCGTCTCGTCCTTCACTGGGATCTTCGCTTTCAGCTTTGCAGCGTAGGAGACGGTCTGCCAGCTTCCCTCTTGGGGGTTTGCCTTCTTTGGCTGACCCTCCTTTCTTCCCCTTGCGAACCTGCTTCTTTCCTCGTTTGAGTGGTCTCTCTTGCCTGCACCTCCTTCGGTGTTTCTTTCGCTTGGGGCTGCCCCTTTTTCCCTGCGGCCCCTTCCGTCTGTACCCCCTTTGTCATCATACTCACCTGGGACTTCGCCCCTTTCCCGCTCTCTTCCGCCCGCTTGAGTTGCTTCTTCAGCTTCTCCGTCTCTTCCTCTTGTTTCGCCGCCCTCTCCTCGGCTCGTTTTTGCGCTTGCTGGGTCGCTATCACTTCCAGTAGCAGCTGCATCACGCTCGCACGGATGGTTCCTGATGCTTCCAGGATCCTCTTCTGCTCTTCCTTCGTGAAGGAAATTTTCCCCTGTTGCTCCTTCTTGATCACCTTCGCGATTGTTCCCAGCTCTTTTTCGATCTCCAGGGTGTGCCCCTTCACCCGATCTGCGCTGCTCGTCGTTTTCGGTGCGGCTGTCCATTTTCTTCGGCTCCGTTTTCCTTTTCTTCCTTTTGCGGATTCGTCCTGTCTGCCGTCGGTGTCGCTCACTGCCCTTGGTTTCGCGCTCTACCTTCTGGTGCCGCTGTCCCAAGAATTATAGTGTCCTAGTGGCTGGTTAAACCCCTCGCCGTTCGGTGGTGTTACCGTCGGTGCCGTTACCTGTAATCGGTTCCGCGCTCTGCCGTATGGCGGCGCTGTCCCCGAGTTACAGTGTCCTACCGTTAGTTCCACCCCTCGCTACTCGGTGGCGTTACCGTCGGTGCCGTTTCCTGTAACCTGTTCTGCGCTCTACTTCCAGGTGGCGTTCTCCCTCGGGTCACAGTGTCCGACTCTCACAGACCATCAACAGAATTAAGACTTTCAAAACCCGTATAAAACATGTGCGACACTGACAACACTAGCGCTGCTCTAGCGTTAGGCCAAACTAAATTACCGAATTTACTCGTTAATCCGATCGGGAATTTCCGTTTAAAAAGGAAGGTTGATTTGAATATTAATTAATAATGTCATCAGTAATTTTGAATTTTCTAATTTCTGTCAAGGTTTAGTCAATGAATTTTATAAATTGTTCTACAAAATAAATTACTCCAAACCAGTATCTTCAGATAATTTTTCGTTATCTTTTTATTTGGTAAGTTATCTTTTTCTTTTTGGAAAGGTACGAAATATGGTTTTTCAGATCGAAATTTTTATTTTATTTATTTGGATATGGGAAAAATTAAACATAAATGCTTTGTAAACAACAAAATCGGCGATAAAAAATAACCATTTTAAATTTCAAAAATTAGAAGAACAAAGGAAACGATGGATAGAAGCTTTAGGTAAATGTTGCACCACCCTTCAAAACAGATAATGCCTTTATTTGCGAGAAACATTTCAGCAACAATTTCTTTACTCAAAAAACAAAACTCCATAAATACGCCCTGCCGTCGATTTTTCTTCGTGAAGAGAAACAAACTTCAATAAACAATGTTAGACCAGCTGAACAAATTGAAAATTCTACGATTACTGAAAATCCCACTGTAGAGAATCTAATCCTTCCTGTTATGCCCAAGGCCCAAAATAGACACCCAACAAAATCTTCTAGTGTGTGGCAAGTACTTGAATGCAAGAAAGTTAGTAGTCTTACTTCAAAAGGTAGAAACGTTTATTATATGGACCGATATCAGCGAAAAACAATTTCAAAATTAAAAAATCTTTTGCACGATTCTTAAATTATCTCCAGAAATTTTAAAAGTTAACGCAAAATCAAATTATTGAACTAATGCTACCCCTCAATTCAGTTTCACTCGCCTTTTAAACTAGCCCACTCATGCCCAAAAAATCCCAATTTACACACAAACTCGTTTAATGAACTACTAATTTGTTGTATATGTTAGAATTTGTATTAAAATGTTTAATTCTTAATTAGTCGTTTTTATTTTTTTAAAATAAGTATCAATTTAAATCAAATTGAAAAAAAAATAGGCAACTAGGTATACAGAAACTAGTCAGATATGCAACTTGTTATACATTAGTTTGGCCTAACGCTAGGGCAGCGCCACTTGAGCGCGTCTCCGAAAATGTAATCCCACTTGACAGTCTTACTATAGTTTAATTGTCTGTGCCGACTCTATTCTTACAGGTTTCTACCTGTAGTTCTCGGCTTTCCTGCTTGGTGGCGCTGACGCGGTCGGGCACGCCGCCAAGATGGCGTCGAGTCACCACGTGTACAGTGGCTTTATAAAGACAGTGGCGACAATGGCTAATAAACCCCGCCCATCCGCCATGTTGTGTCGAGATTTGAATCGGTACTATGACTACCATGAGAATAACAATGATGATTGTTGAGAAATTAATCCTGTAGATTAATTATAATGAAAAGAAACGGCAAATAAGGTCACATACCGTTACGGTAGTCCCTTTTTGAAGTTTTTGGAGGAAAATTACTTGTTATTTGCTGAAAAAAGTCCGAAACAAGACAAGCGTGCATACACAAAGTACATAGGTGCATACGACCACAAAATAATTTAACTGTTTTAAAATAAGGGAAAATAAAACAAAATGTCAATTAACGTTTTTATCAATCTATTAAACAATTTACAAGGCATGTCCAGCGATAGACTACTTGCATATTTGTCGCCTTTACCTTTAGTTTTCTTAAAATAAGTCCTTAATCTAAATACTATATATCTACGAATAATCTTGTTTTTTAAATTATGGCAATTGGGAGTATTAATTTGCAATTGCTCCATTTCTTTGAAATAAAATTCTTTAATGTTCACATTTTTGTCTTGAATAAATTCAAGGTATTTTATGAAAACACTTTCCATTTCTAAAAAGAAATAAAATAATTCTTCACTGGCGAAGAAAAGTGTTTCGTTTTTGTACTGTTTAATAAGCACCAATTTGGAATATTTTGTATTCAAAGGTTTTTTTGAACCTATCGAACCTATACAAGTTTCACAAACTTTGGAAGTCCTTTCAATGCTACAAATGATATACCCACAAATATTATAAAGGGCATTTAGTTCACTATAGTTTAGATTTAAACCTTTACTAGGTACATTTCTAGGTACACTTATTGTCTTGTAATCTGGCTTCTTCTCCTTTAAAGTTTTCTAGAAATCCTGAAAGGAATGTTCTATCATCTTCACTGTAGCTGCTAGTTCTTGCTTCTTTGAGATATTGTGCCACACATATTAACTTTAAATTATTTTTAACTTGAAGTGCATTTGGCACAATCTGTTTGCTTCGTAGCACACTAAACAGATTTTCTAAGCAGTCCTGGGAAAATCTGCTAGTTAAAACAAAGTCATACTTTTTATCATCAAGTAATTTTTTATGTAATTCCAGCATGGAACTGGTTGTCACTAGTACTCCAGTTTGAGACGGTTTCCAACATTTTTTGTATCCCACTTCCATGCATTGAAACATATCCATAAAATCGTTTAGAAAGGTTATTGTGTTCTTGTAGACGCTTTCATTATGTCTGCTCAATGCTGCAGATGGATGACGTGAGGTCATTATAAAAAACCATTTTTCCACTTGTTCCAAAAAAAATGCTGTTGTCAAATATTCATTTTTGTTCAGTTGCACAGCCAAAAACTTCAATGCACTACTTACAGTGTGACTTATCACATGTGCTGATATGCCCACTTTCATTTTATTAAAGTGACTAGGCAGCAAATCTTCTTCTGACAATTTGGGAGCCAATTGAAAGGAGCAGGTTTCTTGATGTTGGGCTCGTACTTTCCTTGTTGGTAAATTATTTTTCACCCCAACGTCTCCATAAAGCTTGGTTGCTCCCACCCATATCTGAAGTGACACTTAATATATTTAAACCAATTCTTTTGGAATTTTCAAAAATTTCTTTTATTATATCCGCAAATATTTGTCCATTTACTGAGTTGCCTGTGAAATAGTAAGCAACAACTTGCTTCCACCTGGTATTGACGTCTCCTAACATAAAAACCAGGACATGATTTGCCAATGCAACATGTTCTGGAAGAGTTACTTCACCAAAATATTTGTTTAGCGCACTGTCGTATTGGTTCCCTTCGGTTATGGCACATTCATCCATAACCAACATGCAATCCTTTTCATGATTATTAAATGACTGAACTTTTATGTACAAAAATTCGAAAACTTCCGTTAAAATTCCACTGTCAAATTTTAAATTTTCAAGCCTTTGCAAGGTCCGTATAGAGGGTAAAGGATAACCTTCCTTTATTAGCTGCTCATAGCCGCTGCTCCCACAGCTAAACTTTAATTTTAGCGAGCGGGTGATTGTACTGCTTGACCACTTCATGAATTTTGTTGATTTGGACATCTATTTTTTTCTCAATGCTGTTATTTTATCCTCATTGAAAATTTTGTGTGTGATGTGCATATCTTCTGAATTATGGGATGTTTTCAGGCTGAGTAGCTTAAGCTTCTTGCATGCATTCCTGTAAAGACGTTTGTACTTGACCACCTTCTCTCTTTCTTCCTGATACATATTAGCAGATGACGTACTGGGTTCGGTAATGACAGATTTAGCTGCAATGAAAAAATTACTTTTTAAAACCTCTTGTTTTTAAATCTGTACATACTGACTCCTTCTTACTAAGTAGTTCTTACATACAAAAATATAACTCATTTTATATTAAAATGTAACTTACAAGTGGGCCCTCTTTTCTTAGACGACTTTCGTTTGGAAGCTAAAGGTGGTGAGAAGAAAAAAATCGTAGGTACTGCATTTGCTTTCAGTTTCCTCGTTCCATCAACTCGAGTCTTTTCCCACATTTCTGGGGCAAAATGTGCCTATAAATTATACAAGCATTCTGTAAAAAGCATAACTAACACCACACTATCATTACTATATGAATAAAACATCAAAGAACATGTAAATATTATGGCTGCATTCAATAAAAACTTAATTATTTTTTTATTATCATGTATTATTACTCCCTACTACTATTTTATTTTGGAAAATATGCAACCAATACATAGTTATCTACTTGAACACTTTAAGTATTTGAAAGGTATGTACATAAATGACAAATAAATATAAAATAAAGACTTACCTCACATAAGCATGAGTTATCGGTCGGTTGCCAGTTATCTCGTTTAACTTTAATCAGCCATTCTTTACGACGTGCTTTGTCTCTTGGAAAACGTTTCATTAAGAAATTTTTCTCTGAAGAGTTGCTGCACTTAACTGCAGAACAACCAGGCATTTTGTACTGAAACAAACATTATCATTATTTAGGTTGTCAGTTCAAGAAATGGTTAGGAATTCAAGAATAATTTTCAAGGTATTTTAATCCCACCTGACCTGACCTGACCTGACGTTTTGAGGCACGGGCTAGAAAACTGTTTTGAGGTTATAATTCCGCCCATTCCTGGTCTTGACAGACTTTGAGATGTTATCTCTGCTTTGAGGTAGCTTAATTCGTCGATTATTATTATCTTCAAGAAACTCTTATTACACATTTCGATATTCGTGTGGACAAATAATAAAGATCAAGACTGTATACTCACCCACTACACAAGTAAGCACGTTCCTAATAAAAAAAAATCCGCACTATAAGTATTTGTAACTATCTCTAATGTTTTGTAAAACCACTATAAACACTGCCTCGAACTGCATACACTTCACCTAAACGGAATTTCTCACAATTGAATGGAATAATTCGAATCTTATCAATACATTCAATGGTGAACATAAGATATTTCGACACAAAATGGCGACTGTATACCATGTGACTGCATCGGCCAATCATTCCACTCCATTGTCGCCACTGTCTTTATAAAGCCACTGTAACCACGTGCACCTGAAATTTATTTAATTCGGCAATTTCCTTCCTTCGTTTCCCTGCCCTCGTGCTTCCAATTTTCCAAGACTAACAGCAGAGCTGCTTTTCGACTCCTTTCTCGAGTCCTCGGACCGTTTCTCTGCCCGTTGTGGCGTCCTAACCTCCGCTTCCACGTGGTCGACTGTTTTTCTGTAAAAAACAAGTTTAATCTCACCCAATCTCCACTAAAATGATTTCAAGCTGTATCCCGGCACACAAGGCACCAGAATCAACACTTAAAACACAATTTCAGCCAAAAACGCTTCGATTTTGCAACGATAACAGCGAGCTGCACTCGGACCCGTCCGCTCTCTTCGACCGCTCGATCGAAACTCGTAGGTAGGGACATGGTAATGCTATTGGGGCTACCCCCAGCCTGTCTGCCCAGAGGACGTTAGGCTGCTCCGCTCCCTCTCCTGTTCTCCACCGGAACCACCGTCAGGGAACCCATCCCAACAAACCACACTCCAAAAATTAGCGGGGTTCATACCCTCATTCTCTCCTTCTCTCCCTCTCACTAATTCCACAAGTTGACGATACAAAACTAACTTCTTACGTGTGTTAGTGTGTAACCTGTTACGACTCCCTCTTACCCGCTGGTTTCCATTTCTTCTTCCATTTTGACCTCCTCCGCGAACCGGTTGAAGTTCTTCACTTCCTCCTCCTTGGTTTGTTCGGTCACTTGGAAAGGGAACGTCCCTCCTGTGGCCGCCTCCCTTCTTCTCCATCTCTCTCTTGCCTCTTGCCTCCCTGGGTCGCCGCATTCTCCAATGATGTGTTGGGCCGTGTCCTGCGCACCTGTTGAACAAACACACTCACCCGTTGTCTCCGTCAGGTTGAACCTCCGGAGGTTACCCTCGAAACCGCGAGACTTGCTGGCCACCCACGTTGAGTGGGCGGATGCTGCCTCGATGTGTAGCGGAACGCAACCCGCCAGCACCTCGAGGGCCACGTTCGACGACGTCCTGTAAGCCAGATGTTCGAATCCTGCGGATGGAAAACCATCGATGCCTGGCGCCTTCTTCGGTTTCTCCTGGATGGTCCTCCTGAGTTCCTGTTGGGTAATCTCTCTGGCCTGGTCGTCGCTCCACTCTGGCCTCTTGGCTCTCGTTTCGCGATTCTCGGCCGTGTCTGCTCCTGGATCATCTTTCGGGAATTACTTCCGGATGAGTGCCATCGCGGTTTCCGTCCGGTTTCCGGCCCAGTTCCCCTCGTTGTCCTGGATCGACGTCCACGGCGTTGCTGCTCCCCTCTTCTTGCTGGTGACCAGCTTGTACGCGAGCCCCCACGGATCCTCCGGACTTCCCTGAGCCAGGGCTTTCCGGAGCGCCTCGATCTTCGCCTCCTTGATCGCCATCTTGTAGGCTGCCCTCTCCTTTTTGAAGGTTTCTCGGAGCTCCGCTCGGCGCTCCTGGTTTTTTTCTCCCTGCATCTGGCTCCCCGCCTTCCGAACTCCTGCCCGGATCCGTCTGAGTTTCGCACTCCACCAGACGTTACCTTTCCTTTCTCTCCTGATCCCGCACGGAATGCGGGCTTTGCACGCCCGCATTGCCAACCCCTGGAGGGCGGAAGCCATGTCTTCCGCCGTATCTTCTTCGAAGGTCGCCCCTTTCGCGTCCCTGAACAGCTGCCAATCTGCCTGGTGCACCATCATGATCCTCTTCCTTTCCCTTGGTTGGTCGTTTCTCTCCGATATCCACGCTGAAAAAGATACTCTTGTGATCGCTGAGAGTTTCTTCCTCTCTGACTGCCCAGCTTTCCACCGTCGCGTCCCTGGAAAGTGTGATGTCGATCCAGCTCTTCCCGTTGGCAGTCTCGAACGTCGGGATTGAATCCCGATCGTTCTCCACTACCAGGTTGGCTGCTCCGACTAGATCGATGATCTGCCGGCCCCTGATGTCCTCTTCTTCTCCCCCGAATGCTGGATGTCTCCTGTTGAGGTCCCCCGCGATCATGGTCGGCTTTCCTCTTCTGCTCGCCAGAAGTTCCTCCAACACCGTCAGAGTTCCTTCCAACGGGCCCTTCGGAGGGACGTACACGCAGGGATGGGCGTCGACGCGTCGACTTTATTTGTCGACATCGACACGTCGACAATATGTCATCAATGTCATCAATGTCGACAATGTCATCAATGTCGACAATGTCGATAAAACGTCGACACTGCGTCAACAATATCGACAATGTCGGAAATTGTAATATGTAATGTGAGGTTATGTATGACTTAAATCTCACATGCACTGTCGTATATATGCCAACAATTTATTATACAACATTCACAATTATTTCAAATTCGAAATGTCTATGAAAATCTGACATTTAAGTCGGCAATCAGTAATCAATATTGTGATTTAGCATAATAAATCTATTTTAGGTTATAATTGAATTGTACTATAGTATATTATGATACGAGTCTTATAAGAAGCATTTTATCGCACGCACGGTTTTAGAGCACGACGAGCTTGCGAGGAGTGCCCTAAAGGAGTAAGTGCGATAAAATGCCTTATAAACGAGATGTCATACAATATTTTTTCTACTTTGCCACTTTTTCAATGAAAAAAATTATTTAAAATGTAAAACCGTTAAAGTTGAAGGATTCCACCCAAGGTCACGTCTGCAGTCTGCCGCGACACCACAGTATCCGTCAAAATTAAAAAATTAAATTTCACTATTTTTAGTATTATTATTATATCACGCCTTTTCCTATTACGATACGCAAAACAGTATCGTAATAGCATCAGTACGAACGCAAAGTAGAAAAAATCTATTACGGAATTGACAACAAGACGAATATTTAATAACGAAAGGTCATATGACGAGACCTGACGCCAAACTAACAAAAAAATATCTTGGCCTACTGCGTGTTTAAATCAATCGTGAACAGCTATTTTTTTAATACAATTGCTCCTCGTACTTCATATTAGCTGTGATAAGTGTCATACGTAGACAGGTAACTATGTACTTAAATACGGAAGCTTTGTGCGGGTGCCGGGTGGCATCGGAGAACAACTAATTGAAAGCCGTCAAAGGGTCTGCAAATTGTTTTCTCGGTGTTGTATTTTTTAGGATATTTATGTGACTGAAGCGGTATAGGACGATTGCGCCGGTAGTACCTGCCCGTTTTAAGCCGATGGTACGATTGCGCCGAGGCGACGCAAGTGGTTGTTAATACCTGGGCACGATTGCGCCGCACCCCTGATTCTGTGAGCCCCTCAATAAAATACAGGTAGTAGGTAATGGTGGGTCCCAACGATGTTTAAAAGCAATTATGAAAACCAAATAATATAAAAGATTCTCAACAAACCATTTATTTACAAAAAAAAAATATATACAAACTACAGCTTTTTCCGTGCTTCCACAATTTCGGAATTTAAAATTTTCGAAAATTACAAGAATCTTGCCACGTTCACTAAAGATCTTCTCCATTGTAGCGTTTGTTCCAGCGATCACTTGAATATTGTTGGACGAAACTAATGATTTTAGTAAAACGCTGTCCGAATATTCCCAACTAGCCCTACTTTATTTGCAAACAGGTACAGCTACCTTACTAATACTAATTACCCTTCCCGTTAAGGGATTAAATCTAGTACCGGCGCAATCGTACCTGTGGATTACAGGTAGTTTGAGAGACCCCGGATTATAGCAGGTCATATCGGCGCAATCGTCCCCTGCCCGACTGAAGGCCAGACTAATAAACCGATGGGACACCAGATGAAGATGTTGGTACCGACTGTTTCATTGTAATTTTACCTTAAAAATGTTTTGCCATAAGGGTCATTTTTGTCTCATTCATAATTCTTGTCAAATCAGGTAGAAACTCCGAACCCACAGTCCTTTCCTCAATTACAGGGATCGTTCTTAGTAAATTCAGATTTAATTGTAATACTTTGGGAAATACACCTACACAATGCCTCTCCCTGTATGTGGTGAATATTATAGTTTTATTAGATCGGCCTTCAGAGTCAGATAAATATCCTATATGTTGAAAGTGTGCAGCACAACTGCTGCACTGCTAAACATTGGATAAAAGCAGTGACGGCTCGTTAGGGGCGGCAGAGTCGGCCGGGCCGTACCACACAAAATTACGAATTTTATTTTTATACTTTCTGATAAAAAAATGTTTACGTTATTTTTCTTCAAACACAAATAACAACTTAAATTACAATTTACATTTCTGTCTCGTACCTCTTAATAAACGCAAAATTCTACTAAACATAAATTATGATGTCTGTTCGCCTTCATCGTTTTTTTTTAATTGCCTCAGTAAAGACCAATTTAAATTAGATATTGAAGTTAAAGTTATTTTTTCACCATTACAAAAATTAAATGCATACGAATATTTACAAAACTACGACAATAATTGACAAAGGCGTTCCTAGGCTCCTGCGGCAAGTGTTTATTAAATAGGTAATAAATACATTCGGCCAAGGAAGGGGAAGGGTCGGCCAGTGACGTATTTGCCGAGTGCACACAGACTAATCTTTGCACTGCGATTTTTAAACGATGAATACATTCAGAAGTACGTCCAGCTGTCTCGTCTCACCAATCTTAAGTTATGTTGCTGTAACTTGTAACGGATAGCTTAGCTCGTTTCACACAACCCCGGCAAAAGTTAATTTGGCCGACAGCTGTTTTAGCGCTGTGGCGCTGCTAAACTGAGTTTGCTACGGTAACGACAACGGTTGCGCCAATATTTCCATCTCACTTAATTTGGAGTCTATGCAATATGCAAGTTAATCGACACGATACAAACATCCCGTGACACGATACAAACATCCCGTAAAACAATGAGTTGTCGCTACCTTATTTATTTTATCATCGAGAACCTTAGAGTTTGCGTTTGCGTAGTTTAATTCCTTAACTTCAAATTCACGTCTGCTCCTAACCGTTTAACGTATCGTCTTTTGTTTCTGTTTTATGTGTTTAATCTGTTATTAATTATTATAGTATTATTTAAATAGTGAGTGTAAGTGGTAAGTAGGTAAACACACCGACAATGGCAAATGTAAAAGATGTAGTGAGTACCAATGCCGATTTGATTAACTATTTATTGGTAAATAAATTTCATACATTGTCTTATGATGACAAAATATTTGTGAAGAAATTGCCAGTTCCACAACCCTCAATGGTTGATTTAATACAATCGAAAAGTGGTCATAATCGCGCGTTTTCTAAAACTCTGTACTATGGCGGACAATAAATTTAGGCCGGCAATTTTCTGACATTTCAAAAAAGTTAATGCAAGCCACCATTTAATGTCATTATGACTGATGTGTCAGTTTGTCAAACTGAAGGTTTTCAAGTTGTTTGGCGTTTCCTTCGCCCTTTTCGTAACTTACAGATCATGACCCACTAGCATAACTCATTTATAGTAGCACTTCTCTCTGGTGCACGCTTCTTTTCCCAATTTTAATTTTGATTATTGCTGTCACGATGACAAGAATGACAAAAATCGAAAATGGGGTTAGTTGAACATAATGCCAGCTTCACATTTTGATGTCAAGCCAATGACAGGCCGGCCTAAATTTATTGTCCGCCATAGTACCAGAAACATATATGGTTAACGGGCAGCCAAGTGCACTTGCACTTGTTAGTTTTACTATGTAACATTTTTTTAATTATGAACCTACATTTGTCACGCGGATGCCTATCAAAAAGTTAAATTGACTAATTAGAGCTTTACCGATCTACCCATATTCGCGAAACACGAGCCGTCACTGGATAAAAGTGTCATACTCGGCATTGAAATGTTTATTAAAGGCTTTGTTTGGGTCGGTGTTGTTTACAACAATTTGGAGCGTTAAAGGGTGCAATTTTTTGAAGCTGCCAGATGTTCGGTTTTGCCTTGAAATTTTCTACCTAACTCGAACCCGACCGGCCGCAGTCCCGTAGCGAAAACTTTTCTAATAATATAATTTTAAAACATAACGGTAAAAATGAATTTCGTATTTAGTTTCTTAAATGATAGGTAATTGTATAAATTTGGCGCAATCCTCCTTATTGACCAACCGTACTCAGCTTTAGCATTATTTCCAACTTAACCAAATTGTTAATGCGGATTGCGGACCATGTTCGATTTGATTGTTTTGGATTTTTTTTTTAATTTACATAGAGTGCATTTAAAACCGTCACTTTTCTTAAATTTTTATTTCGAGAGTAAGGATGTTTTCTGAATGCAATTAAAACTTTAATTATCGGAATCTCGACATTGTTGACATTGTCGACATTGTTGACAGCTCCCAATTTGTCGACATCTAGCTAATTGTCGACGCGTCGACAATGACATAGTCGACACAAATTGTCGACACCGCCCATCCCTGCGTACACGTTAGAAAACGCGATGTCGCCCCTTGCACCCTCGATGACCACCGTCCTGGTGGTGGGTCCTGTGAATTGCGTCAACTCGATCGACCACCGTCCGGTCCTGACCAACGTAGCGATCTTGTCGGTGCGGCCCCCGCCGTACTTGGTCCATCCGACCCACGTCGGCATGTAACAGTACGACTCTTGAATGAGGACCACATCCGCCTTCTGCTCCTCCGCCGTCTTCTGTAGGTCCGTCGCCTCCCAAATTCACCTGAAATACTACCAGATTATCCCGAGTATTATGCGAGTACTCACCTGTCCCGTTCAGATCCTTGCGGTTCTGCTCGCTTTCAGCTGCATCACCCTCTGGAATTCTGGGCACTTCCTGTCCGTCGCGCCGTGGTTCGTTTGCCCCCTCCTGGCCCTGACGCAGTTCGGGCACCTCTTGGCCTCCGCCGTGCACTCGCTCTTCCGGTGGCCCTCTTGAAGCACAGCTCCTTGCTCTTGCACTCCCTCGCTATGTGGCCGAAACGATGGCACCTGAAGCACTGTTTCACCCGGATCTCCTCCGTTACGAAGCAGAGGGTCAGGCCGACGACGACCTTTCCTCTCTCCATTGCCCCGTGGTGGATTTTCGGTTCCACGGCGAAGACCATGTTCTGCCGCCTCTCGTTCTGGCACTTCCTCTTGGTGAGGAACCCGAAGCTTTTCCGGAACTCTTCCAGCGGCTGTCCTCCGTGCAACCAGTCGTTCTTTTGGTGGACGTCCGCCACCACCTCTTCGGCGCTCCAGTGTGCCTCCAGCCCTCTCAGGATCAGTGTGGGGTTTATCCTTGGGATGTCCCTCACCGTCACTCCCTCCTTATTGCGCAGTTCCTGCTCCAGCTTCTCCTTCTGTTCTTTGGTCTTGCAGGCAAGGACCACAGACCCGTCCTTCCGGGTGCTCATCTGGGCCACCGGGCCCCCGATCATTTTGATGTCCACCTGTTGGAGGACACTCTTCAACCCGCATCCCGAATCTGCCGCGACGACGGTCTCGTGGACTTCCTCCACGCGGGCTTTCAGCCTCTGCGCGTAGGCCATCTTCGGGCCCCCTTGGGACTGCGCCCCCTGGCAGGCCCCACCTGGCGCTTTGCCCCCTTAGTCGGTGCCTCCTCGGTTGGGCCCCCCTGTTGCTGCGCCCCCTTGGTCTGACCTCCCTGGGGTTTCTCCGCGCCCTTCTTCTTTCCGACGGTTTCCCACTGCTCCGTCGGTGGCTGGGCCCCCTTTCTCGCTGGTGGTTCCACCCCGGCTTCCTTGGCCAGATCCTCCCGTAGCTGGTCCAGCTTCTTCTGAGACGGTCCCCTCATGTCTCTCCCTGCTGTGGCCTCCATCCTCTGCAGTCTCACCTGCAACACACGCTCCTCTCTTGCCAGGACAACCTCCATAAGCATGTCGCTTACCGCCTCCTGGATTTCGTCCTGCGCCTCTCGGACCTGACGCTGGTCGTCCCGTCGAAAGGTCAGCTTTTCCGTCATCTCTCTGTTGGTAGCCTCTGTAATTTTCTTCAGCGCTGCGAAGATCCTCCTTCTTGCCGCCTCGATCGTCCAACCTTGTCCGGGCTGGAGTTGTCTGGTGTCGCCGCTCTTTTCGTCTGTTTTCTTCGGAGTTTCTGTCTCCGCTTCCGCTCCTCTTATCAGGACTTTCGTCCTGGTTGGGGCTTACTCCTCTCCGCTTTCTTCCGCCTCGTTTCGCGCTCTCTTTGCGCCGATCTCCGCTGCTGCGGCTGCCGGTGCCCCCGTTGTCGTAGCTGAGGCCGCCTCCCGTTCTTCCCAGTTTGTTGGGACGGGCTCCCGCTTCTCGTCCGGGTTTTGCCCCGAGGTCCCCGCTTTTTCCGCGATTTCCGTCATCGCGGTCCGTGGTTTCGCCGATCCTTCCGGAATGTTTCGGCTGTCGATAGCTGAAACAGATGGCTAACCGCCTACCTGCGCGACCCCTCCTTTGTGTCGCGTCGAAAGCTTCTAGAACGTTCTGGACGTTCCAGAACTTCTCTACACGTGGACCGCAGAAACGCCGCTCTCTAGCTGAAACAGATGGTTAACCGCCTACCTGCGCGACCCTTCCTTTGTGTCGCGTCGAAAGCTTCTAGAACGTTCTGGAACATTCCAGAACTTCTCGGCACGTGGACCGTAGAAACGCCGCTCTCTACAGCCCCCCTGAAAGGAAACTGTAATCCACTTACTTTGGGCGTCGCCCCCTTGTTGTGTGGGTGTCCTCAGCTTCACTCGGGCGCACAGGACACTCGAATAATACCGAAGCACACTTGTTGCACAACTCTCGACGATGTAGCCCCCTTGTTGTGACACGTAGGTCGGCACTCGCTAGCACACAAGGCACAGGGAAGCACAACAAACGGCACAACACAACGCGCAAACTGCCGCTCGGTGGCTGCTCTGCCGTAACCTAAGTTACGGGTTTACAGACCCACTTCACCACAATTCACACACTTCGCTTTGAAAGCTGTCTCGCGGTAGCCCCCAAGCACACAAGGCACTTAGAAAACAAACTTTACAAAAACAGACCCACGTGCTCTAGACAACTGGTAGTCGCTCTCAAGTACGTCCGATCTGTCCGACCGCTCGATCGGAACTCGTAGGTAGGGACAGTGGGAATCTCGTTAATCCATTCATGCGCGTCACTGATTAGATGACGAGGCATTTGGCTATCAGATCTGGTTGGAAACCTCCTTCATTGCGTTTAAACTAGATTGAAATGAATCTAGCGCTCGGGAGTGAGACTCAGTATCATCATATCAGCTAGGATTGACGGGGCAAGTTTGATGACATGGAAAAGACTGTGATCTGCCAACGAATCCTTCTCGTTTCTCCATCCGACTAACCTGAAACAGACTCGATAGCAAAAATTAGAAACGATAAAAGGGGAACGGACGGTTGTAGAAACCAATATGTTTTGACGATCGCCTTTGGAGATTTTCTGGGCGCCCACGCCCCATCCGTGGATACGTAGACGCACCAAACCTTACCCAGTTCCTCCAGGAGCCGCGCAATGCGTAGGTGCTATATTGTGCCAGCTCCCGGTCCGTCAGCCCCAACTCACGCAGACTGCGTGGGCTCGGAAGACCAGACACGTCGCCACGAGATGGTAGCGCTGGCAAATCGCACTTGCGTTTCTTCTTCCGCTCTCATTGGTTGTACCAAAGCTCCACGCACCAAGCACCGGGTGAGCTGAGCTTCGTCACGATACTTGACGACCTTTTTGCGGTGTGCGCTGTCCAAAGAAGGGTTAGGTGCGAAATCGCCGTCCCGCGCGGTGCACGATAAGATCGTCGTATCGAGCTGAAACTCCGGGAATAGGTGTTTCGTCCGAAAGCACATAAGCTCGAAAAAGCTCGATGAGCTTTTGCTCCCGACAAGTGAGCTTAAAAGCTCCTAAAAGCTCTATCGCGGGAGCTTTGTGCTTTCGAACCCGGAGCTTTCTGGCGCATTCAGAAGGTCCAATGGCGAAGGGGCCCTGTAATTAGAACCCTCCTTTATCCCCAGGGAGTGGAACGTAAAATGTTTCCAAGTCAAGAAGTCTGTTTTGAAAATGTTTCTAAGTCCGGTGGGCCGAAATTATTCAAAGCCCAGGGAGTGGAACGTAAAAATTTTTCTAAGTCGAGAAATCCCGACTTCGCACACACTGGTTGGCGAAATTTTTCGAAGTCCGAGATATCACTTTGGTGGAGAAGCCGGACAAAACACGTCTTCTCGCCTCCTATGCTCCTGATGTTTAAAATTCACTAAAATCGCCGTCGTGGCGCCAAAAATGGTCGGATTTTGACGCGGTTTTTACCAGTGTGCTCCCCTTGGAATGACGCTCCGATGCTGGGGGTCCCAGGTGTCAATGGGGCCCGCAGGGGCTTGTCTTGATGTTTATTTATGATTCACAAGAGCACTTCACTCGCGTGCACTATCGTGACTTTTAGGTTGGTTTTCTTGTTTACCTTACAGAGAGACACGTCTGTTCACGACCGCCGCTTACTCGCCCTTGCTTGAATTTCTTCACGTTGACATTCAGTGCACTGGGCAGAAATCACATTGGGTGATATTAATAAAAATAAGCAAATGCTTCCAAGCATTTGCTCTTAGCATTAGATTTGCTTTAAAGTAAAAGCTTTTGCTTCTAGCAATTGCTTGTTTTGGTATTAATAAACAAATCGTCTTGACGAAAGCATATGCTAGTTACTTGATAAGTAATTGCTTGCCGTTCAACGCAGGGCGCCAGGAAAATGAATCCAAAGTGGTGCCGTGTCTATAATTTTTCCCGTGACAAATTTTACAACATTCGATACAATTGGTTGACTTATTTCCATGAGTTCAGCTACCCCAAACTGAAATCCTATAAATAGTTTAACACTATTTATTACTCTATGAATAATTTTATTTTTTATGCCTGGATCAGCCACATATCGCACCAATATTTTTATCTTCATCACCGAAGATAAAGCACCACCACGCGTTTCTTCATCGTGATTCCCAAGAAAATCAGCAATTCACTGAATACTTTCATTTCGGAAATGAATAGTTATTTGTATCACAAGGCTAGAAAATGCTATTTTACAAGTGCAAACACGGTTTGTGGAGCAGAGGCGCCAGCCGAGGCGGCACTAGTGCGAGCACTTGGAAAACATTTTCTCGCCGTGTAATACACACATTTTTTTCGGCTGCCAATTTATTTAAAGCAAAATATAATAATTTTTGTTAAAATGGAGAATTTATTTTTCTTTCATTGGCAACATAAAGGATCCAAGAAGCAACAGTCACGACCAAAGTCAATCAATTCCTCAAACATTCAAAACCATCGTCGTCCTCTCTGTTATTACTAAGACGTCGCTTGGTACCCCCTCGGCCTCTACTGCTATACACAATGTATAGATTGCGATAAAGGATACAAATTTGCCCGACATCAATATTTTACAGTTAAAAAAATGTACCAAAATTCCACACGACATTGACATTTTCTGCTGCCAACCTAAAATCTTTCATTAAAAATTCCTGTTTCGATTTTCTTGCCTAGGCAGGGAAATGCTAGTTTCCAGACGATTTACACGAATGAAACATCAGTGTTTCTAGACGGAGGCCGAAAAACAATTTTTCGTGCCGCCGGCCGGAATTTGGTAAATTACAGATTTCGAAATCGTCCAGAAACACATACATTGCCGGCCTAGTCCGGCTAAAAGTAGGGATTTTGAATTGTCATCGGTTTCGGTTGGCATTTGTTATCAGAATTCTATCAAACGTCAATGTTTGTTCTGTGGATGGCTCGTTAAAAATGTTTTTCTATTTATAACAACGTACAAACTAGAAAGAAGTAATATTTAACTAAAATTAATTAATTAAAATTACGTTTCGAGCCACTTCTTGAATATGGGCTGGTGTATTTATTACAACAAATGTTTCAGGAGAATGTCAAAAAACAAAACAAATTGATTAAATTTAATAAATGTCAGGAAACAAGAGCGATGTTGATTTTAAAATTTAAATGTTTAAATGTAAGTGTTGCCAACACAAAAAAAGTCCCTAATACCAATTATTAAAACAAGTGCTTTAACTTCCATTAAACAAAAAGCCGCAGAAGTCGGCATGAAAAATTTTGTGTATCACACGTCCAGAAACTGTTTTGCGAGCATTCGTACTTACAATACTCGTCTATCGACTCGTATTGCGAACCGTACTCATGCTGGCAAACGTGCAGTTTCTGGCCTTGTGTTTCAAATAACTATTACATCATCTTCTCTTGTAATGGTATTGTCTTTCCTTTCTTTGTAAAATTTACGGTTTCTTGGCACTTGGAACATACTTTTATGGTGCTTTAACAGCCGATTTATAACTACTAGTACGATACGAAGGAGAATGTCATTTATCCTAGCAATTGCTTACTATTTCAAGTAAATGCTAAACTTAGTAAAAAAATAGTAAAAAATCCTAATATCATCAAGCAAATGCTTTCTAAAACGAGCAAAAGCATTTGCTAGCCAGGTCTCACTAGCATTAGCTGCTACACTTGTATTAATATCACTTAAAGCAATTGCTTATAAAATAGCGAACAAAAACATTTGCTATCTTTTATTAATACGGATAGGTCTCATTTAGTTATACCTTTGAATCACTAATAAGAGTCATATTGCAGTCCGATTTTACTCCACTAATAGAGCGCGCCGACACTGAGGGTCTTGTGGTGGGAGTTATTCGCTAGCGTTTAAGGCTGTTGCACAGTAAACTTTTGGGCGAGGTGTAGTTCAAGTTGCAGAAGTATTCAGAATTCTTGGATCGGTCAAACACTGCAGCAGGTACCCTCTCGAGACCGGTCAGTCATAAAATTAGCATTTTACAAGAGAATTAAATCTTCGTATTGTGAACAAATTTGTTGGCAAATTTTAGATTTTCTTATTTCTTGTAGTTTGGATGTATTTATCTGTGCACTTTAGTAGTTGAATCTCTTACTTGCAGAAAATTCTTTTGAAGAAAATAACGGACAATGATTAATACAAATGTAAAGGCTATGACTTTGACAGTGTCAGATTTTTCGTATCTCTGCTATCTTTATAATTGATTTCATATAAATGTTCATCAAGTGAGCTGTGCATATGTAAAAGCACCTTTAATTTAGTTACATTACAAAAGTCACATTTATGAAGGTCATGTCTAATAAATCTTTACTTGGTAAAAATACAAAGACAAAAACAAATAAGAATTACTTTAATTTTTAATCAGTAAAAAGACGTAACATTGCTTTTGAAATCAGCAATGTTAAAATGGACGAAAACTGAAAAATTAGTCAAATCGGGTTCGCGCAGAGCAAGCAACTTTGAAAGTTAAAGTCACTAGCTTTAGCTTTACTACTAACAGAAAATCAGATTTTCATGCACATTTATATGAAATTGAGTATAGCTAATAAACGTCAAACAACTGACACTATTAATCAAATTTTAACGTAAAAATAGTTATTAGAGTCCAAGTTTTACCCATTTGCGATGACGTCATTATACCGGGTGGGCCATCGTATACGCGCACGCGAGAAATCGCGACTTCTAATTAAATAAAATCTGTCGAAATTTTCCAGACTTACCTGGCTATTGGTAAGGTACATTTCATAATTTTTTGATAATTTTTCACTTAAAATTGGCGAAATTTTATATACCTGACTAATTATTGATAAGGTATATTTGAGAATTTAAAAAAAATTGTTTGTTTAATAAATAAGGCCGTAACAGTTTTATTAGTTTTTACCTATAAAGTTTTTACACTAAATGAATCTGTATCTGTTAGCCCATCAAACCCTGGTGGCACAATTACAAATTTTGACTTGGTTAGCTAAATAATTCGCTTTTTTATTTAAACGTAAGCCAGACGGGTGATTTACGGCACAATGGTATAATTTCCCAACAAAGGTATAGCCGACCGTTTTAAACCTTTTTGCCATAAAATTGACAATTTCCATTGTCACCTAAATTTAGTAGCAGGTCATAAATAAAAATGATTTTGAAAGTTGAAATGTAAAACTGCGTTTAATTCAAAATCTAATTGGTATTTTTTCCGTAGATTTCGTAAATAATTATAGGAAGTGAATCTGGATAGGTTAGTATAAAAATCAGAATTTGACTTTTTGGTTGAAATTTACATTTTAATTTTTTTGGCTTTGTTTGTAAGTGAAAAATTATCAAAAAATTATGAAATGTACCTTACCAATAGCCAGGTAAGTCTGGAAAATTTCGACAATTTTATTTAATTAGAAGTCGCGATTTCTAGCGTGCGCGTATACGAAATTTCGTCCACTGTCATTCCACTCACATATGCTATAAAGCGACCTTTAGGAACGAATAACCTCGCTTCACATGTTGACATGTGTCAATCAAACTGTGTCTATAATTTATGTTTTTATGGGTGACAGTAATAAATTTCAAATTTTAATTTGCAAACGTCAATCATAATGACAATAAAGCTTAAACTACACCAAATTTTTGTGAAATGATAGGAAAAAGGTGGACAACATTTTTTGTCCAGAATATGTAGTATGTTTATTTATTCCTGGTTACTTTGTGGTTATTTTATGTTCCTGTCAATTTGACAATTTTTAATTTTTTTCACTTATTACATTGATTACAAACATAACCTTTCGAAGCAATTGTCAGAAAATTTCATAATATGGGTATGGCTTTCTTCGACTACAATCGTTTTCATACCTAACCTCATAACAATAATGAATTGATCATAAATAATTTATGATCAATTCAAATTAGTTTCTGATCCTAGCTCAAACGTGAAGTTACTAAATAATGACGTCATCGCAAATGGGTAATAATTTTACTCTAGGATCAGAAATAAATTTGGATTTATCAAAAATAACTATCAAATTTCAATTTTGTTGACAATTGCTTTGAAAGTTTACGATTGTAATCAATGTAATAACTAATAACTGAAAAATAAAAAAAATGTCAAATTGACAGGAGCATAAAATAACCATAAATAAACGCATCGCATTTTTTTGTTTGTTCCTGTTGTTTCAATGGAGAAAGCGAGAAAGGAAATCGTGACGTCATCCCAAAAGGGTAAAAATTGGACCATAACTTCAAAGTTCAGAGATTGAATCTTATTTTCGTAATCCTACGGGTTATTTAGCGTAGAAAGGTAGAATTACAATAGCACCCATTTTCATTACCTATATGTACAAATCATTTCCATTAAAAAAAACCTGTTATCGGATAATACTTACAACTTTTCTCCAATTGCAGAAAAATACTTAGAACTTTGTCAGAATCATTTAGACATTTATTGGAAAAAATTATAGTTTCTGTATAAATTAGTAGGGGTTTTAATATTCTATATTCAATCGTTACTAAGAACAAATAATTACCTACAGCTTGGCCGTTTACTCGACGTTACTAGACGCAGGTAGTTTGGCCCAAACGACCGATACCGGGTTCGATATTGGAATGGATGGGAACAGAAAAGTTTATGAATGTATAATTGGGATAAATATTTTCCGCTTTGTGATTGCATTTTGAGTGTCACATTCTGAGATTATATAGTTTTTAGGTTAATAATAATTAGATGATATACCTATTTTAACTTAGGTTTCTTAATTTAATTTTTTTCAATCCATTTTCATAAAGTAAAACGCCCCAAATTAATTAAACCAAATATCTTTACATCAAAACATTTTCATTAAATTTTAATCACGGATTTTATTTCTCTATATATTGTAACCTCCGAAAGACAGTCACACACAAGCACCGGAGCTGTATTTGTTAGGGAGCGGGTCGTGGTTCGGACAAACTCTTGGATTCCTCCACAGAGTTCGGTACAAAACGAAATAGGGCGCCAAGTAGCTTGATTTCGGCTCTGTACTACTGAAAGCCGCTCGAAAAGGAAACAAACACAAACTTTCAACAATATATTGACTGCCTGTCAAACACTCGCACCTGTCAAGCGGCGAGCAACTCGTATACAGCGATCAAAAAAAATATACTGGCCAGTCAAGAGTACTCTTGTCACACTTGGGCGTAAAAAAAACAAAGCAGTTCAAAAATAACACTTATCTAAGGTTAGTTAGTTACAACTTACAACTAGGTTAACAATTACAACAAGACTTTAATTTCCGTGATTGACTCTCTCTACCTTTGACAAAACAAACGGGACGACAAACGGTAAGTCAGAGTGCGTATTCTTCGCAGCTCCACGGACACGGGAAATCAAGACAAAAAAGTCCGAGCTGGCGAACCGTCCTCGACGCGGTACGATACGGTAGGATTTACAACGATTTGACAACGATACAAATAGCGGTAGGGTACGAAACAACTCTGGCCTGCTTTCCGTGAATCCTGCGTACTACGGGGTGGATTCCGGTCGGCTCCGGTAGGTCCTGCTACGGCGCCTCAGGAGGGGTGGTGGTCGTAGCCCTCGCTGGTCGAATCTGCCGCGGGGTCGTGATGCGAGCTTCCGGGCTTTCGCCTGCCGAGGTGGCTGGGATTTCTCACCCCCAAATGGTGCTATAGCAGCCTTATCGGCGACTATCTGCGATTCTGGCTGCGAAAATTGCCGTAGCGCGCGTTCGAATTTTAATTTTGTGCAATTTTTACCTCTTTTGAGGATCAGACGTCGATTCGCGTGACGAGGTTAAGCGGCAGCGTGGTCAGCTCGCAGGTTTTCGGTGGTGGTTCTCGAAACGCCGCTGGATCTATGAAAATGCTGATTTTCGAATATTTGCTAGCTGATTCGCGCGATAATTACCTTAGATGGCGTCGATTTTGCAGGGTTGCAGGTCGGAAAGCGCGTCTCAGTACACGGCCATTACGGAAAAATGAAGACGGAAACTCAAGGCTTTTCCCCCCTTTTCGTCACTCGCGCGGCGTTCTCCTATTGGCTCGGCCCGGGTCGGAAACATGCTGATTTCAGTTCGCGCATTCTTGCCAACTTAACGTGGTGCGTTTTCCTGCCCCGTGTCTGATTCCGAGTTGGTTGACCGGATTGACGTTAGGTTGTTTGTTTACCTGCGCGACGTGGGCGAAAAGCGGGATTCGGGAAGAAAGCTAAACTGGAAGAGGATTCGGAAGGAGCCCCGTCCCAGGGAAAGAACGGGACTTTCGCCATGGGTCATCCGGGGCGGAGACGCCTTCCGCGGCTGAGAAGAAAACATTTAGACAGGACAGCGGTAAAGAAAGGAAGTCGCAGCCGAGATGACTTGTCGACGTGTAGTGGCCGACACACTGAAATTCTGAGGCACGGTAAAACGGTATTTGTCCGGGTGCCTCACGTCGGGTACCGAGAAATGAAATTAATTTAGGAAATTTTAGGTTCGACTCCCTTCGAGGGCTGAGCCGAGATGCGAACGTGTCGAGAGTCACGTCACTGATCTGTTTTGACTTTTTATTGTGTTCAGGTGTTCGCACAATGGTGTAAAAGTACCCTAGCATTTGCAGGACCCGCTCCGCCTCCTGCACCGGCGATTTTGACTGTTACACAGCCTCCCTCCTTAAATAAAATTTTGTGACCGAAGGGCGCAAAATTTAGAACGATTCGGAAAGGAGGTTGTCGCGACAGGGGTGATGCGCTCTTTACTCAGAGTCAGTATCGGACTGAGGCTCATAATCTCGGTCGGAATCGCTCTGATCTGATCCGTCCTCAGCATCCCGCTCGTCACCAGGTTCGAAGTACGGCTTTAAGTTTGACACATGCCATCTACCTCCGCGGCTGCCGTCGGGGTTCAGGAGTTCGTAAATTATCGGCGAAACTCGTCTGGACACAGTACACAGCACGTACTTGGGTGCCAATTTGGCGGAATACCCTCTATATTGATCGGAAAGGGTCTTGTTTCGACGCCAAACTTTCTGTCCGGGCTCGAACTGCAAGTCCCTCTTGTTCTTGTTATAAACGTTTGAGTAACGCACGTGAGCGTAACGTGTACCAAATTTGAACTGCATGGAAGAAAATTTTTAATTTTTAATTTAAATTTTTAAACTGATAGTTTTTTTACTGCTGTACCTAGGTAATTAATTTTAACAAAAAAGTAATACCCAATTTTTGTGGCGGTGCACAGTATTTATGCACCTATAATACTTTCATATAAATATAATTTAGTTTTAAAGTCATTTTCGTGCTTGTCATAAGTGATGGGACACCCGGTACATAGTTTAAATTTTTATTTCATACTATCCGGTAGATGTTCAATTGCATCATCAATTTGAGTCCGGTAAGTGAGTTATAATAACAATATCATAGCCGGAAAGTGTCATTAAGCAACACCTAACGGGCTGTTTTATTTTTATACATCAAATCTGATATTGAAAAGTGAAAAAGACAAAAATATTTGGCAGTTTAACCTTGAAGTCGTTGGGGCTTTACGTGAATTTAGTAGGCCATTTTGTAGCCTACTCACAACAAATTAATTTGGTGTATATATTTGATGGGTATAATTGGTGCTCGATCAAAAAAAGTGTTATATGTAGGTATTAGGTATTTTAATTACTCTCTATTATTAGAATTAGTGATTGGTTTACTTTGTTAAAAAGATAGAAAGGTTATGATACCGCACCGCGGCAATCCGGCCATCTTTCAGGTATATTTTAAAAATGGGATTCATAAGTTGACCATGGCGGCACGCCGGGCCTGCCCCGAGGATGTTCCCGTGAGCCCAGTGCAAGTATCTTCCCAACAAAAGTTGCATTGCGGGCGTTAAGTAGTGATAATGTCAACCCGAGTTTACGACCTCCAGGGGCTGCAGGTAGTTGAGAAGTATAGTGGACTGCCTAATAACCGAATTTTACGCGTTTTGTTGAGGCTTTTGTTTATTTTTTTGCTTCCAATCTAATATTGTTTTTCCAAAAACTGAGACAGTAGCCCCATGAGATACGTTCTTCTGAATCTAGTGAACTTTTTAAATAGTCTCTAAATGAAAAATTGAGCAAAAATAAGGAACATTGCTGAAAAACGTTATTAATTTTTTTAAAAAGAATGAAGCGATTTTTCAAAAAACTGAGACAGTAGCCCCGTGAGATACGTTAATGTTTAACAAAAAATATAGTCACCATAGCTTCAAACATAAAACTGTGGAAAAATAATTAAAATCCGTTTAGCGCGCTTTACCATTGCTTGGCCAACCACTAGGCAACAGCCTTAACCATTTTTCGCCGGTCTCTGCTGATGACCTTTCCGATCGGGGGATGTTTGCTTGGGGTGGCCGGTCGAGGGGATGAGGGCGCGGGCTTTTTGAGGTTTGTTTTTTTCGGGGCAAGCGAACGAGTGGTACGGCATTCGCCTCATCTCGAGCGGGTAGGTCAGTGCCCGAAAGTCATCTGCGGTAATCGGATTGACCCAGCTACCATCAACGCACGGCTTTGCCTTCGAGAAATTAATTCTTTTAACATTCATCGTGGCGGGTGATGGTTGGGTTGTTTTTGCTGTCTTTTTTTTTTCCTGTCAATTTAGGTGCAGGTCTGAAAACTTTTCCTACAGGTTTTGTAACTTTTACTGTAGGTTTTGTATCTTTTGCTGTAGGTTTTGTAACTTTTGCTGCTCGATGTCTGAATCGCAACGATTAGGTCCGTGATGACTGATTTTCGGATCGCGGGATGTTGCCTGGCGGGGCCGGTGACTGGAGTTGGTTGCTTGGTGGGGGCCTCGGCGGGGACGGGGGCGCGATTTTTCGGCTGTGTTTGGCGGCGAGTTTTCTTGCCCAACACTCTGGTAAACCTGAGGCATCCGCTGTAGCTGGCTGTGTGGGCGCCGCGACTGTTACCGAATTTGACCGCAACGTCTCGGGTCTTTTTACAGACCTGAATAGCGTGACTCCCAACACATTTCACGCACATTGTTTGCGCGTGACAATTTCAATGCGAATGGTGGAACCGGTGGCAAGGATGGTATTGGGTTGGTGTCTCCTTCTTGCGGGGTGCTCGACCGTGATAAGAAGGTGGCAAACCGTCCTTCATTCGAAAATTTGCCCCTCATCCTCTAGAACCTCGACGAGGACTAGCGGCAGGGGCTTGGAGATCATTCTGGACAGCTTGAGCAGTGCCAAACCCTTTGAGGGTTTTTTTTCTTTGCCTTCGAGAGATTAATTCTTTTAACATTCATCGTGGCGGATGGTGATTGGGTGAATTTTTCTTTTTTGCTTCTTTTCTGGCAATTTAGGTGCAGGTTTGTTAACATTTCCCGCAGGTTTTGTAAATAAATAAATAAATCTTTATTCGTATTATTATACAAATTTGTATGTACACTTGTCACAAAAAAGTATGATATACATATGTATATAGAAATGTATGTATAATTGCCTATGTGTATAATTACAGAGCTTTAGGTAAATGCTTTAATTCTAAGAAACTGTCCTCGAAAAATTCTTGCAGTAAGCGGAAATGTTGTAAAACGTAAGGGATGCATGTTATTATCGATCTGGAATTGGTCAAGAAACAAACTGTGCCCATTTTGAACATTTGTTGCATACATTTTTTTTATTTATTAGCACGTAGGCTTTGAAAATATTCAGGAAACAAATACATAGTGCGTTGTAATCTTTGCGAAGTGGGCTTTTAAACGAAGTATCACTTGGCATACCCTTCCATTTGGAAAATAAAAGTTAGAGGTTGTTGCGAGCTTCCGGGAGCAGATTTGCAAAAATCAAATGCGCCAAAATGTGGGCAAGGAAAAACAAAGAACGACCTGTTTCTGGATCTTGTACAAATATCACCTATGTCCAAGTTATTAATTTTATTCCAATTAAAGTTTCCACACTGTATATACACACACCTGCAAATTTAAAGGAACGGAGATAAAATCTAATGATTTTTCCATATGGTTAATATTTTTTAGGTAATATCTTAATACGTAGGTAAGTTGAGCAAGTGGATTTTTTTTTACAAAGTTTGTACAATTATGAAACCTGTTGGAAAACAAATAACACTTTAAAAACTCAAAAATGTCAGAACCGAAAAAAATGCTGGTTTCAAACAGAGTAACTTAATTGTAGATTTTGAACTTATTTAATCATTTAATGCGTTTTTTTTTTCATCAATACCGTGTGTTACCGCCCCGAGCTCTTTCAACTGCAGTCATTCGTCTTTCCGTACTTCTGATAAGGCCATTGATAATTTCTTGAGGCAAACTGTCCCATTCCTCAATTAATGCAACTTTTACTTCTTCTCTATTTTGAACCGCAGGAATTCTTGACCTTCTGTCTAGCTTGTCTCAGACATGCTCGATAGGGTTCAGGTCAGGAGAGAATGCTGGCCAATTCATTGTTGGTATACCCACTTGGTGTAAAAAGTGAGTTACACACTGGGCGACGTGTGGACGAGCATTGTCCTGCATTAAAGTGAAATCTTCTCCGATATATGGAGCAAAAGGTATCACATGGGCTTGCAGAATATCTCTAATGTACGTGTCCGCAGTTAATGCTCTGCCATCAATCGTCATTAACTCTGTACATGCCTCCAAACATATACCGCTCCACACCATAACCGAACCTCCACCAAAAGATACAGTAAGAGTAAAATTAAATTGTGCATTTTGTTCTTGGCATCGATATAATTTTTCCCTACCATCAATTGAATTTACACAGAAACGGCTCTCGTTCGTGAACAAAATTTGACCCCATTGGTCATCATCCCAATTTTGATGTTCTTGACCAAATTCTAGTCGCTCGCGCTACACAATGGTGTCTCTGGAGCCTTGGGGCTTTTATTGGTACATACGACTTTAGACCAACATCTTTAAGTCTTCTTCTTACTCTGCGCTCACTTATACAGGGTGATTCATCTTTTACCGTCGGTGGAAAAATGACCCTTAAGAATTGAGAAAAAATTATGAAATTTACAGATTTGATTTGTCGAAACATTTACTTTCAGCCGGTATAATTGATTAAAAAAAAAATTTTTCTATGAGCAGATATTTATAAAAAACTTAAAAAAAAAAGTCATGTTTAAATTTTTGCATCTGAATGTGGCTAATGACGTATAAAATCAATATCTCCAACCCGTTTCGAAAAATCTTTGATAGTTTTTGAATTATATCGATTTTAATGGAAAAATTGCTTTTATTGGACCCACTGCTGTGGCAATAAAGACCCTATTGTTAAGATATTGGGACATTATGTCGTAAATCATGAAGCAAATACAAATTTGAATATCAAAATGCGTTTATTTCAATGATACTATATGCTAAAATTGATTTAACAAGGTAAAATTGTGTGAAAATACCTAAGTGTCACAAGATTGAATAAATTAAACAACTAATAATTGAGAAAATGCCAAAATTTGACCTAATTAACTTATAAATTCAATTTTTTGATATTATGTGCCTTATGGATAATAAATTAGGTCTCCAAAATATGAAAGTGAAATCATAATTTTTAACGTCAATTTTGCCACCGGCGCACAGTGGAGCGAATGCCCTGTTTCGCTGGACAAAACTCGAAAAGTGAATGTATCGCTCTGAAAATATGTACTGTAAGATTTTCAGGGTCGCTGATTACGAATTTGATATTAGATTTATCAAATTCAAAATGGCGGATCCAAAATGGTAGACCTATTGTGAAAAAAATTAAGTTATTGCTCCGAAAGTATATACTATAAGCTTTTCGGGGTCGCTGATTACGAATTTGATATCAGATTTATCAAATTCAAAATGGCTGACCTAAAATGGTCAACCTATTGTGAAAAAAATTAAATTATTGCTCCGAAAGTATGGACTATAAGCTTTTCGGGGTTGTTGATTACGAATTTGATATCAGATTTATCAAATTCAAAACGGCGGACTTAAAATGGTGGACCTATTGTGAAAAAAATTAAGTTATTGCCCCGAAAGTATGTACTATAATCTTTTCGGGGTCGCTGATTACGAATTTGATATCAGATTTATCAAATTCAAAATGGCGGACGTATTTTGGAAAAAAATAAGTTATTGCAATGATTTAATTCATGTATAAAAAATCCCATAAGCCGCGATGCATTTGGCACTTTGACATCTGGACAAAATGTGCTTAAAAGGCTATTCTATACAGGGGCCGCAAAATACTGATTTTTTATTGCAAAATTATAGCTTCATAAAGATATTTGAAGCGATTCACGATACACTTAACTAATCCTAATGTGTATCTCTAGGTCGCTCTGGGATTGCTTTTCGGTTAAATTTATCAGCTTTTTAGTAAAAAAATAAAATCCAAAATTTTTTATTGCACAATATATCCACTATTGTAAACAATTTTGGCCCAAACTTGAGGTCAATGGATAGAGGAAGCAAATCTACAGGTCGCCTTGGAAGTGAATTTTTCTTTATTTCAAACCTTTTTTGTATATTTCATTAAAAAAGGAAATGAATTTTATGTATATTTTCAGCAAATAGGCAACACACAATACGGTTAGCAATTTAGAGCTTAGGGATTAAAGGGTACCCTATTAGTAGGGTTGTCGGTGCAGTGTTACAAAGGTATACAATAGACAGCATTGTTCTTATTATATTATGATAATCTACTTATTAAAGTAATATTTGCAATTTTTTTTAAAAACCATGATTTTTGCCAAATGATTCATGGGGACTTGGATCGAGTAGCACATATAAACTCTTATTAATTAATGGCGTTCTTTTAGAAATCCGCCAACATTTTCAGCCTTTTCTGATTTTTTTTTTAATGATAAATTTTTTGTGTCAGGGGTAGGTAGATGACATCTCATTGATCATTGTGAGCACAAGACAAATCAAGTACCCACTTTCAGGAAAAAATATCAAAAACACTTACAAAAATATGAACAGGAAGGTTGTTAGGGACTAGAAGGAGCAGTAATTATTATCAGGTATAATCTTCTATGACTAAGCTATGACATGGTGCCGAATTCTTATAAAATAAAGGGTGTGGTACTTAGACATTTTAATAATGCGGAATTTATGCAGACCCAAATAATTTACCTGCTTCATCACAAGCACATATTCGAAGTGGGTAGTTGAAAAATTCGACTCTACTTGCATGTTTGCCAATGTATCCCAATTTCCAAGAAGGGCTCAGAATCCAGGCTAATGAGAGGGGGGGAGGTAATAAGTGAAGTCAAATAAACAAAATTGTTCTACTGATCATTATTGCTTTCATAGTTGCCTTGACGTGAAAGTGTGCGATAAAGTGTTATTTTGAGTTATCCCTGAAATATTTCAGGATCACCGCTAGCAATTTTGGAAAAATTTGTAAAATGATGAAAAGCACTTCAACTAAATGTACTATCCAACAATTGCTCTATTCAAACTCATCCATTTCCAGCAAATCACTGCAATATGGCCAATGTAATGAAATGCATGCCAGAGAAATATTTGAAGAGGAATTTTCTATGAGTGTTGTTTCTTGTGGGCTTTTTGTTCATGAAGAATATTCATTTCTTGGTGCCTCTCCCGATGGGTTAATCGATGAGGACTCGATTATCGAAATTAAATGTCCTTTCTCGGCAAGAGATTTAACAGTTGAAGAGGCAGTTAAATCTAAAATAATTAAATTTTGTTATATTGACACAGAGAATAAAATTAGATTAAAGCCCAACGATAGTTATATGTATCAGATTCAAGGACAGCTGGAAATAACTGATAGAAAATATTGTTATTTTTTTGTTTACACAAGGAAAGATTACCATTGTGAGCTAATCCTTAGAGATTCCGATTTCTGGCAATCAAAAATGATTGAAAAACTCCAAAAATTTTAATATTCAGCATTTTTGCCTGAATATTTAGATTCTCGTGTAGAAAGGGAATTACCTCTCAGAGATATCAAAATCTAAGATTTATGATGATAAATTAGTAAATCATTAAAGATTAAACGCCTCACATTTTGCCATTATAATTATTTCTGTAGATTATTGTGGAAACTGTTATTTTTTAAATTTAGTTTACTTATTTTATTTGAAATAAAATTATACAAAAGTTTTTTAGTTTTTTTTTCGGATCCTTTGGTGTCTTTAAGGCAACGGTTGCCTATTCACGAAAACTGAAAGTTATGGGCACTCCACAATAGCCTTAAACTTTCATGGCAAACTTTTTCGAACCTGATTATTGTTTGTTGTTATGATAACGAACCAAGAATCTCAAACATTATTATTCATTAAATTATCTCATTGAATTACGCTCCAGGTTTTTTTCGTCCAAGATAAAATTTCATTTTTTAAAGTACTCTAATTTGGTTTCCAACCAAATTATCGTAAAAAAATCATTTTTATCCGGACAAAAAAGACCTCGTGTAATTACAGTCGAGAAATTGTATAAAAAAGTTTTCGCATTAGTAATGATGAATTTTTGCTTTGCTTGAACTTTGAACTCCTTCTGTCATCTCGATGTAGTCAGCATTCTAATATAAATTGGAATCGTTTTTATTAATAAGCAGTGAAACATTTTAAGTGGAAATGGAAATTATAAAAGCGAAATAAACATGTACTAACTTCGATAGAGACGTTTTGTTCAAGCCAATTTTCATTTTTTGCGTTAAAAACATGCAGAGTTCGGTGAGAATCGTTCCATTTCATTTTCATTTTCGATATAAGAGGCTGCAACAATTTGTCCTTTGAATTTTGGGAAATAGAGAAACGACAACCTTTTACTGCTGAAAATTAATTTTCAAGAATTTCTAGTTGTTTTTGTAATGTAGCATCCCATTTATCCTGAATGTATAAAAAAATCTGCTGCCGTTGTGCACATGATATTTTTGCAGGTAACTTCTGAAAAAACAAAAAAACTTATTAGCATTATTATGACGGAGCGCGCCAGCCTGTGCCGCGTAAGACGTTAACGGGTGTAACTTCTAAATAGGCAACTTTAGGCAATGCGCACTTTAATATTAAAAAAAAATACACTTTAATGAACATGTGGATGTAAAAATCACGGCGGTTGCTCGTAAATGTAAAAAGTATACTCCACTTGTCGCCCGGCATGAAACAAATAAATTGTGAATTGCAGTCCTACAGTTAGTCTTGATTTTACAAAAGAAGAAAAATATTTTTCGTTAATTAAAGTACTTACAATAATTATATTATCCGTTCACTTGACATCCGCATTGTCAGGTTGACAAGCTGTTGGTAATATTTAAAATCCCTATTATACTAACTTGGTAATTTACGTAAAATAATGTTGCCACATTAGAAAGGCATATGAGTCATTTATCTATTGCTGATGTTCCTCCAACAATTATTTCTCTTACCGCGTCCGATTCAGGATCAGAATTGGAGTTCTATTCTGAGGAAGAATTAGATGCAATACCTTAAATAGCGTTAAATAAAATAATTTGAAACACCAGTTTATAACCCAACTTCTTCTATCTGACAGTAGTAATTTATTTATCACTAGATTTAATGTACACTCAAAAGAAAAGTCGAAATTTTGATGTACATTCGACCAATTTGAATAAAAAATGACACTGACAGTGCGGATGTCAGGTGAACGGATAATACATACCTTGCTGATCGATTTCCATTTTATAAAACCAAAATCGTCCACGTCGTTTTTACACAATGAGCACTTGAATTTTATGTTTGAAACACGGTAGCGAAGCGTCGTACGTGTTTACTCAACAACCCTAAATTTCGACTGCCCTAGGGAAACAGGCATACAATATTTTGACCCAGGTTTTTTTGATATAGATGCGGCAAAGTCTTATCTATAAGACTGTGCACAAAAAACATCGAAATTTTGACCTTCGTTTTTCGAGTTTTGTCCAGCGAAACAGGCCATTCGCCCCACTGTGCGGCGGTAAAAGATGAATCACCCTGTATTGGTTCCCCGAACATCTTGCAGTGCGTTTCTGGTTTGAACTGCTGTTTGACATCGATTTCGTAGTGTTTGCAACGCTATAAATCGATCATCTACAGCCGTGGTTGATCGTTTTCTGCCTTGACCTCGTCTTTTCAGATACTCCCCGGTTTGCAAAAACAAATTCTAACAAATTAAACTGATTATTTAACAATGATTTAAATTTTATCTTCAGATAATACGTGTTAAAATGGCAGACGTAACACAGAAGATTGAAGTTTTGACATAAAAACTTCAATTTTATGGTGGAGAATTCATAACCACCTAGATATAGGCTATAATACAGTGTGATTGAAAAAGGATGAGGACAAGTTGAATTTGGCGCAATGAATTATAGTGCGTTTCATGTTTTGTGTGTGGTAGTTTTGGTTCAGAAGAACATCGCTGTCAAGATTTATCCATAGGCTTCCGTCAAAGCAGGGTCAAACCCATTGTTTTGATTTGGTTTGTCAATTGTCGCCAATTTCCAATTCCCCACTAGAAACGCCCATGACATATCAGACTTTATTTTTGCTGTCAATACTTCTTACCAACATGACAAATTATTCACTAGGAGCCAAATTCAACTTGTCCTCATTCTTTTCCACACTGTATAATAAAATTAAGAAATTAACTAAATATACGATCTGTTCCTTTAAATTTGCGGGTGTGTGTACATATTTTGAAGTTTGGATAATATATTTTCTGCAGTTTTCAATTTATCTTCAAAGACTGAACTGAAAATATTTTATTAAATCCCCCCAATGGTTTCAAATTCGAACAGTACATGCATGTCGAGTTAACCATCTGGTTGCTGCAAAATTTAATATTTTTGTTTTTTCCACCTTCAGAAAATGTTGTATTTCTTGTAATATGGAAGATTGCTTTGCTCTTCCAGATATATAATTAGCAATATTGCGAAGTAGTTCTTCTTGCGACTTTGGCAATTCTTCACATGCTTTATTAGCAATTAACGCCGCCGAATGGCGTATGCATCGAAGAAGCAGAATGTCCGGTACTTCTTTTTTTAAATTGGCGAAAAAGGAATTGTGTACCAATTACATTGTGTATTGGAATGTTGTGCCTTTCCACCAAACAAGTTTTGAACTGTTTATACAATCCTTCGGCGTTGCACTCTTTTGGATCTAAATCAATTAGTTCAAGTGTTGAGCGTCTGATATCAGGAAGGGCTATGATGCGATTGGGGTTTCTGAATGTTAGATTTATTTGTCTCCGTTTCAATTACTTTTTTCTTCTTTCTTTCTCTTCTGTTTATTTCTTCTCATTGTGTCGTTTTTGGCATACTTTTTGTTTCAAATTTTACATTTGCATATGACTTTATTAATTGGCTCTGCCTGTTGAGTCCGTTAAGATTCATTATAACAATAATAATATAAAGTACTATTCCTGTGTCTCGAAAACTTAACGCAATATTGATGCCACCGTTAAAATGTGGCTGTTGTAGCTTGGAAACCAGACGATAGATGCGTACTCGATCTTAGATCTTACTAATGCGGAAAACAGTGTAATTAGGGTAGATGATTCAAAAAAAAAATTGGAGTTTCGAACTACAAACCCGTTAGTTTTAAAGCACGATGACACCACACTACGTATATGAGGAACAAAAGATAATTTAGAATCAAATGTCACACCTAGTTCTTTAACCACTACGCGTCTCGTAAGCACAGAACCATCAATCTTGTAATCATATATTATTGGTTTTTCCGTTTGGAGAAACTCATAAAATTGCATTTAGCGACATTCACTTTCAGGTTGTTCACTTCACAGCAGTTCATTATGAGCAGAATGTTGTTCTGTAAACGGTGGCAATCATCAATGGACGAGATACGACAAAAGATTTTGATGTCATCCGAAAACAACAAGTGTGGCACATTCAAGCGAGAGACAACGTCGTTTACAAAAATATTAAACAGCAGTGGACCCAGAACCGATCCCCGCGGTACGCCTGATAAAGTCCTACAAGACTCTGATTTTGATCCATTTATGTAAACGTATAACAGATAAAAGCTGCTTTACTTGAAAGTACAGTGAACGGAAAAGGGCAGACTCAAATACTTTAGAAAAGTTATTTATTAGGTCTGAAATTTTCAATGTCATGGATATCCCCCTTTTTGAATATCGTACAACTTTAGAGATTTTCCAAGCATCAGGAAAAATACCAAATTGGAAAGACAGATTAAATAAAAAGCATAAGGGTTTACAAAAAGATTCAGCGCAGTCAGACACGAGAAAGCTGGAATGAGATCTGGGCCACTGAGAGGTTTAAATTTTCTAAGTGCACCCAAAATAGCTTCTTCATCTAGACAAAAGAACATTACGTTGTTCTGTGGAGTACAGTTTGCAGAGATATGTGGAACGTCATCTTTAGAGAATGTCGACTTAAAAAATGCTAAAAGTTCTGAGCTATTCTGAGGTACATTTTCTTGAGACTACGTGTTTCCTAATTGTCTGAAATATGTAGTATTTTAATATCTTTTTCATTATACCTATCTGAATCATATGTAACACTAAAATGCGTAAAAAATCGACCCTTTAAAGGTATTTCATCCACTTTTTTGTTATAATTTTCAGATTGTATTGCAGGTTTAATAAAAAGTAGCGTATGATACACCTGTATAAGGGCCTCTAAAGCACTTGCGACGTTAAAAGCACTCCGCTATGCGTCGTGCTCTTAAACTCGTCGCGGGTAGTTTAAAGGCTTCCTTATAAATTTGCATCAATCATAATGTACTATAATACAGGCTGTCGTCAAAAAACGGCCCACGCTATAACTTTGCTATTGATGACCCAAATAAAAAAAGTTATACAGGAAACGAAATGGCTCTAAAAATAATACAAACCTGAGTGAGCATATAATTTCTATACCAAGTACCAATTTATTGCCAATGGTCAACTTTTATTTTTTAAATAGTAACCTATAATTTTTGTTAATGATTCTGTTAGAGTTTCTTTTTGTGATTGTAATGGCATAAAAAAGTATACCATTTGATAACAAAATTTCCCAAAAAAAAGGACGAGTCCATAGCTCCCTTATTTATCGGAGGATTTTAATTATCTATACACCAAATTAAATGGTTGTTAATAGGCTACAAAACGGCTTAATAAATTCATGCATAGCTCCAAGGTCTTCAAGACTAAACTGTCAAAATATTTTTTTTCAAATGGGATTACATACTTTGTTTTAGTAATTCTGATAGAGATTTTAATTCTGAAAACAACAATGTATCACAAGTATAGTTGAATTTTTTTAATAAACAATTGTCAAAACGTTGTCTTGTTGGTATGAGCCAAACTGTGATTTTCATGATAATACGATTGGTCACATTGAGTGTCAACATTTTTTTATGTAACTGAGCCTGCGCCCTAACGAGCGAGAGTTTATTTCAAATTCGAAAAGGTTTCTCCTGATTTCTCATTAAATTTGTTTTGAAAATGAATTCACGTAAGAAAGGTACGGGAAGTGAAGTGAACATAACCTTAACCATGATTTGGTGTCAAATTGTTATACAGCTGGTCCATATGTCCAAATTTTAAGGTGGTACAGTATGGTTTTTTACTTCATTTTGACACTGACAATTGTTTATTAAAAAAATTTCACTATATAATTTCACATAAAAAAATAACACTAACTTTTGAAACAAATGACGAGCACCAAGCGAAAAGCTATCAAAATGAATTGTGTTACAATGTAATAACCAAATTAAGATAGCTGGAAAACCAAATGACAAATAATAACATGTGGGATTGCGCAGATATGCCGCCAATGTTTAGCGCAAAATGGAACATAGACGATAGTAGCGTTTTTTTACATTTTTTTTTTGTGAATTTTTGGTATTTAAGTGTATACTTGTGATACATTGTAGTTTTCAGAATAAAAATCTCTATCAGAATTACTAAAAAAAATATGTAATCCCATTTGAAAAAAATTTTCTTGACAGTTTACCCTTAAAGCCCATGGGGCTATACTTGAATTTATTAGGCCATTTTGTAGGCTATTAACAACCATTTAATTTGGTGTACAAATAATTAAAATCTTCCGATAAATAACGGAGTCATGGACTCGTCTTCTTTTTTGGGCACACCTGTATAAAAAAAATATACGAGTTGCTATGAAATATATATGTTTAATGTCATATTGACAGCTATAATTATCATCCGTACAAACTACAATGCCATCAGGAAATTTTTCATGTAGATGTAGAAAGTAGAATTACTTTTTGCTTTTTTTATTCAGTATTGTAGAGATTTGTTTTCTGAATATAAAAATGCAAAGAACTATACCCATTCATTAAACAAAAGTCAAGAAATTAAAGAGTAAATGTACGAAATTTAAAAATCAAGTGACCAAAATAAACAAGAGAGAAGTTTATTCTAAATGCTCAAAAAGACTAAGTAAGCTCTGAATATTCATTTGTCAAAACAGTTTGATAATAATAATAATAATAATGTTGCTGTGGACGATTTAGTGTTAACGTGGGGTGTGGCATTTTTGGAGATAGAATGGACTAGTGGGTCCCTTTTTTATTGATAGCAGTCTCAATCAAACAAAATATCATATTATTTATTATCAAACGAAATAAGCAACTTTCTGGATGAGATACCATTAGCAGTTTTGAATAGAGTCGTGTTTCATCAGAACGGCGCCATACCACATAATGCACGCAAGAATTTTGTGTTTTTAAATCATTTAAATCATTTTGGTGTACGATGAATGGGTACTCATGGAGCTATTCGATGGCCCGCTAGATCCCCAGATTTTGAATCCATTGGATTTCTTTATATTCATTCGAAACTTTCGAGACAATGTTTATTTGACCCCACCAGGTACCCAAAAAGAGTTAAGAAAAAGGATAGTGCGAGTATGTCAGGAAAAACCCCGAAATTTTTTACTGCATGCAAAGGTGGGCATTTCTAGAAGGTATCGACAGTGTCTGCAACAGCATTGAGGAAATTTTGAGCAACTAGAATAGATTTTGTATTGTTTACTTGTTTTATGATTTTCAATTTTTTTCAATTAAAATAAATTTTTTGTCTTTTCTTTTAATGTACGAATATTCAGAAGAAGATTCTTTATTAGAACGAATAAAAAAATATGTAGAGGGTAATTTGAAAAAAAAAAAAAAAAGTTGGCTATCGTTTGTCAAAAAATAGATGTCGAAAAAAATATCGAATAAAGAATAAGTAAGATACAGCGTCAAAGGTTTATCGTCAGTCACCCTGTATGTATCAAGTGGAAGGCCAGTTACACATTACAAAGCGGAAACAGTGTTATTTTGTCGTCTACACAAAAAGATTTGAAGTATCGGATAGTCTAAAAAGATGATGACTTTTGGAGCAAATAAATGGTACAATAATTAGAAAAAATTTATCTGGGCGCTTTGTTACCTGAAATAATAATTGATTCCAGGCGTGCCAAAAATAGGCCTGTTAGATGCATATTAAAAAAGATCTATAATAGCAATGATTAATAACATGCAACTATTACTAAATTACGCGTATTCAGCATTAATTAAATTAAAGGCCAGTTTATAGAAAAAGAATTAAATATTTAAATTTAAAATTCTACATTTTTTTACAGCATTGTGGATTATACCTATCGGGCAAACAACATTAAAAAAACGCGATTTTTATTCTACCTCTGTGGCGGTGTGAAAAAGGATACATAACAAAGAACAGAGAAGTATTTGGCTAAAAGTAATAGCATCAGGTAGTAAAATGGAAATTAGCTCGGTGCAGAGAGAAGTCGGCCGGCCCCTTGGTCCTAGTCCCAGCTCAACTAATGGGTCTTGTAAATCATGGGCTGCTGATATTGTTGGTTGCCATCATCACACTTTCGAACAATGAGTTTCGTTTTTTATTTTCCCTCGTAAGTCAGAATTTAACCGATTTCAAGAAAAAGAAGATTTCTCCGCATTAGATTATACATTCATGATTACAATGAGCTAGTTTAGAACTCAAACAAGTTACACAGTGAGTTTGAGAAGAAACAAAAATCTGACTTAAAACTTTGAAACAGTTCTGTTCAGAGATAAAAACTTGACTTTAGTTAAAATGGTAGCTGATCCTTTTTTAGTTTTACGGAGGCTGCAAAAAAATAAAACACAATACTTGTTCAAAACTATTTTTTAATTGCTGTGGTACATCTTAATTTATAAATGGTCTGTTGAAAAGTCCATAACAGCTCTTTTCAACCTTGTTCCATAATCAGAGTCGTCAATTACATTAATTTTATATCTATTCCAATACTTTAAAAACTCTCGGTGAATGGATTCTCCTGTTTGTTCAGACCACATTCCCAAACCCCTGTTTTTCAGAAAAATAATGCAGTCTTTCAGGTGACAGGTAATACTGTGGATTTTAATAGTTTCTGATAAGCCTGTGGCAATATACATTTTTTTTAAATGGTTTAGCTGATTCTCCAAAACATCAGGAACCACATACAAATTCGAAAAACACGTTTCGACAACCTTGTTCACTGCTTTAAAGGCCGAAATAAATGGCACTATTTGGAGTGGAGACACATTTCCACGCACATCAGCTTCTAAAAAAATTGCATCCGATTCTTTGAGAAGTTTTCGACATGCATTTCCTTCAAAACTATGTGTTGCAGATACTCACAGGAAACTTGCAGTCAGATTTATTAAATTTGGCGCTTATATGTAATTTGATCAAGTTGTTAATATTCTCAGTAATAAGAAATTTCGACACACTGGATTTTCCGAATATAATTTTTCTTCCACAAGTTGCACAAACTTTTCTTCTATTTTCTTCATGGGTACATTTAAATTTCGCTTTCGCACTCATTGTTGCAAAATATTAACGTAAAACTGATAAACTGTTTTATATTTGACATATTATATTATCATCTGTCAGTACAGTTCAAAACGCCTCCTTGATATTATTTAACATATCTAAAAATACGTACACAGCGAAAGCTATTAGAATGAGTAAAATTATAAATATGCGGTATAAAATGTAAAAAGGATCAGCTACGATTTTAACTAAAGTCAACTTTTTATCTCTGAACAGAACTGTTCCCAAGTTTTAGGTCAGATTTTGGCGTCATTTTAACGAATCTTTGTTTACGCTCAGACGCACTGTGGTTAAAAATGAGACCGCTACGAGTAATTTTGAAATTGCAATTGTTTAATCGTAACGACCAATTTATTGCCTTAATCGAAAAATCAATATTTCTCCTCATTTGATTAAGTCAAAAGGAATCGAGCAACTTTTCAACTTCAAATTTGAAGTTTTGAGGAGTAATTTGCGTTTACATTGGTTTAGTATAGGGCTACGATTTCGAGATGAGGACCCTTAACGTTGAGAAATGACTTAATTTTTTTCGTTTTTTTCAACTAATATTCAAGTAGGAAACACCATTTTTCGTCTGCGTCACACTCACATCAATATCTAGTGAATGACTTGAGATATTTTCGATATCTCTTTTCATTTCGCCTACACAGCTTCTAAGCAGAGCATTCTATTTGTGTTTTTTTAACAAATTCTTCAAAACAAAATTATATTTTTCTCTTCATAGTTCACTAATAAAAATGTTATTCTTTAAATACAAAAGAAAGAAAACGGTCATCTCGTACCGTTTTCTCAAAAAACGTGATCGAAAATCCACTTTTTCGACCGTTCCAAACTCAGGTAAACGCGAGCCGAAACCTAATTGTATAGGCTGGAAAAACGTAGAAAGAGTATCTTTTACATGATGAGTTGTTGACTGTATAACTTAGAAACTAAGCGTGTAAAACTAGAACCAATGGCAATTGGACGGATACCTCCATCTTTTTTTGAAAGAGCACAAAGTGAAGCGCCATAACTGTAGGGTCTAATTTCGGAGTTTACTTTACCTGTAAGCATTAGATTGCAACGATTGGTGATAGCATGTAATAAACGTTGTCCAGAGTCACCTGTACTTTTACAAAGCAAGTCTTTGAGTTGTTGAGGTCTGAGTCTGTCCATTCCTGCAGCGGAACCATTTGGAAAAGATAATATAGCTTTAGATACCTGGTCTTCAGAGACAATAAGATGCTGTTCATTTTCTTCAAGTTGAGTAGGAAACTGATTTATTCTAGGACTAGGATGTTTAGATTTTAGTACATATATTAGAAGTGTTGGAAGTTTCTTTTGCAAAAGTATCATCAGACGAAAGTATACGTACAGCACCCCTAATACCGCCATCATCTACTTTATTTTCAACAATTTTAAATTTAGATAATTTAGAAAAATCCGTGTTAGAATAATTTCAAGTCCTTATTAGATTCAGCATTTTTCTTCACTGTTGTAGATCCGTTTCCTTTTACATTTTTCGATGGGATGTGTAGTACTGTAAAAGCGAAGAGAAAAAGGTCTTCTCAAGCAGAAAAGTAATCAAGTGACACACAATCTTATTGCTTTAGTAAGTTTGTTAGGCACTGAAATTCTAGCACCACGTGGAATTCATCTCAAAATGCAAACATTAGATTTTAAATAGCAGAGTTCGGTATAGAAGAATCAATATTTTTATGACATCTTGAATTGTGTATCTTTAAACCATTATTGTTCTTGAAATATTTGATATCGGGACAAATTTGACATTGTATTTGACTACTGTAAATTTTTGAATTTTGTAATTCGAGATCCACTTCTGAACTAGACGTATCTTGGGGGACGCAACTGATGATGGTCCATCATCCTTGTCTGAGTCCGAACTATATTTGTATCGCGGACGATGATATCTTCCATAATAGGAGACCAAACCATTTGAAGTTGACTGTGAGTTGTTAGTAGCAAGTAGAGAACTTTTGTGCATTTTCATCGAATGAATAAATAAGCTTTTAGGGTTTGCCTTCAGACATTTAGGGCAAATCGTTTCTTCAGGAATTTAAGCTTCATTGCAAAAAGTGAAGATGACAGTCGTATTTTATTTTTTATTTATAATTTATATTTCTAACAAAATATGACTTTTACAAGACATTAAAATAAGATGTTAGTTTTGTTTGACATTTTTTTTCCTCTAAATTTTCATCACTGCGATATTTCGATATTTACGTAAAGTTAATATATCATCATTGTTAAAAATATTGCCTTCACTCCAGAGAAGTATTTTATGAAATTTATTATTTCAGTTTTTTGAAATAATGTTAAAACTCTTCGCTGTGGTTTCATATTTTGACGCACTTGCCCGAACAGTGAATGTAAAACACACGTTTGCCAGGTCCAGTTCAAACTAAACATTTTCATTTTTAATTGATGTGCCAAATGAAATGTGATCTTTAATAATTCCAAAATGCTGTAACAACTTTATTTCTTGTCTAATTTCAATAAATGATATATCAAATGAAATGGCGTCTAAGAGACTATAAGCTGACATACAACCATTTTTTTTTAAGAAGTAATGTAAGTAACGCTGCAAGCATTCGGGGCACTTTTCCAGATTCCGCATTGTTATCGGAAATTTTTGTATTGTAAACCACAAATGTTATGTGCTTAAAAGTAAATTAATTTTGTTTATAAATAAATAGGTTATTTACATTAAAAAAAAAATTTGTCCCGGTCTATTGAGTTGGTCATCATGCCCCTCATAGATTTGTAAACCAGTCCTAGACTGTGCAACAACATTTTAATAATAATAATTTAATAATTGTTTTGTAGTGGGGAACTGTTCGATTAAGAAAACGCTGGTGCTGAAGGCGAATAGCTGCCTGTGTATTCTTGCCACACTCAAAATAGATACGCTTGCAGCATGTCGGTCATTTCATCACAAATGTCAATTTTTACCCAAAGTTATGATAAATGCAATTAGAATGTTTCACTCAAAACTATTATGTATTTACACAAAAATTTTCAAAAAAAAAATGTTTTTATGCAGCAATGTTTAGGAAAATATTGATTTTAAAAATAAGTAAAAAAAACATATATCACAATTTGAAATAAGAAAATTGAATGTCGGCCAAAACTTACAATAAAAAAAAAATGTATATGCCGGGTGTAGAATTGGTTTACAGGACATAGGATTTTACATGTAAAAATAAGGAGATCATTGGCTCCTCTAATAATTTTATGGCAAAATGGTTAAAATGAAAGTTAGAGAGAATTAAAAGTACTGTCTAATTCCACTCTTTGTTTTTTTTCTAACATCTTGTGGTACTGAAAGAAAAGCAAGAAAAGAGTTAAGACAAAAATACTAAAAAGCAGTATTAGCAATGAAATTTGACTTCTAAAATTATTTGTCGGGTGGTTTCACTATTATTTAATTTTCTTTTGATCTGCCCTTCAAATGAACTCGTACAGGACTACAGGACGAATGAAAAGGTATCTTCCATTAAATGTTCCAATTCTTCGAATTGTTTCTATGGCTGAAATTGGTCGGTCTGGGAAACCTGAAGCAAATGTTGCTTGGAAGTTTCTTAAAGAAGATCGTCCATAATACCATTTAAAGAAAGAAAGAAAATTTCATGCCTAGTAGTACTTTTTAGTATTTTTGTGTTAACTCTTTTCTTGCCTTCCTTTCAGTACCACAAGATGTTACAATAAAACTAAAATTGAAATTTGACAGTTATTTTAATTCTCTCTAACTTTCATTTTAACTATTTTGCCATGAAATTGTTAGGGGAGCCGATAATTGAAACTCTTTATTTTTACATGTAAAATCCTATGTCGCGTAAACCAATTCTACACCCTATAACAATCTCACAGCTAACCCCCAAGCCAGAATAAAACTTTCCTCAGCAGAAAATATATCAGAACAATATTCGAAGCTTCGCGCAAGTCACACAAAATTATGTAAAGAGATGGAAAATACGAAACGGAAGTTGAGTTTGCAAAGGAAGCAACTTCTGTATTATAAAAAGAAGAATAAAGAAGACAAAGCTCCACAAAGTCAGGAGGCGCTAACTTTATTAAAAAAAACTTTTAACAGAAAATCAAATTGCTATTCTTCTAAACAAAAAGAAACGCGTCAATTGGACTACTGAGGAAATTGCAGTTGCTTTCATTGTTCGTTACCTTAGCAAGAAATGTTATATATTTTTGCGGACCAAACTTAATTTTCCCTTGCCAGCGTTATCTACTTTAAGAAGCTGGGCATCAAAAATCAGCATAAAGCTTGGGGTTTTGAAAGATGTATTAACTTTTCTAAAGGTAGCAGGAGAAAATATGTCTGCAAAAGAGAAAACTGTAGTCCTTTCTTTTGATGAAGTCAAAGTTTTATCGACTTTTGAATACGACGTTGGTGAAGATCGGGTTCTAGGTCCCTACAATTTAATGCAAGTCTGTATGGTTAGAAGCCTATTTTCTTCTTGGAAACAACCTATTTTTCTAGATTTTGACCAAAAAATTACAAGGGAGGTGTTAATGGATATAATCAGTCAATTGCACAAATTATCGTACAACTGTGTTGCAATTGTCAGTGACTGCGGAAGCAGTAATGTTGGTTTATGGAAAGATTTATTTGTTGATATCAATAAAACCCATTTCGAACATCCTCAAGTTAAAAAAAATATTTATGTTTTCGCAGATGCCCCACATTTACTAAAACTTCTCCGTAATTGGATTTTAGACAAAGAATTTATCCTAAAAAGTGATGGAAACAAAAAAATACGTAAAGAACCTTTAGAAAGTTTAATACAGTTAACCAATACAGAAGTAAATTCTTGTTATAAAATTTCGGAAATACACATTACAGTTGAAAAAAGTAAACGACAAAACGTAAGACTAGCGGCAGAATTACTATCTCGTAACACTGCTCAGGCTTTATTACGGTACAAACCAGGCCCTGATGAAAAACTCGCAGAGGATTTAGGGATGTTCATAGACGACATTAATTCTTGGTTTGATATTTTTAATAGTCATGTGAAAACATCGCCTGATCCTAATCGTATGAAAGCCCCTTTTGGAATTTATTTACACGAACAAGAACAACACTTAAATAAAGTTAAAGATATGATATACAGCATGAGGGCTGAAGGTAAAAATTTTTTACAAATATTTCAGAAGGGAATGATAATGTCCATAGAATCCTTGAAATTGCTTTTACGAGATATGAAGACCGAATTTGATGATATACAATACTTATGTACTTATAAACTCAACCAGGACTGTTTGGAGAACTTTGAATGAACATCCATCTCCCTTAGAAGCAATGAAAAGGATGAGAATGATTATTCTAGGGAAGAATCCTGGTATTTTAGAAGCACAGGTACCTATCTTAAAAGTTTTTGTTTATTCGTCACATACATATATTATTTTTTAAAGGTGAACACCCAAGAAACGACTCCTAAAGAGTATGTAGTTGCTAGGGTCTTGGAAGAAGCTAAAGTTTCAGTTGAGTTACCGGAAGAGAGCAATGCAACTCAAAGTAGCAGTGGAAGCTCATTTTCATCATCTGGAGTTTCAGAAACATCTGATGCAAAATCACCCGAAACAACAGATGATGCTTTTGAATACATTGCTGGTTTTATAGCCAAGAAATTTAAAAACACTCATCCCCAACTAGGCGATTTTACTTACAGAATTAAATCTGATAATGCCTACAGTTTACCGTCATGGGTACAACAGCTTTCCTTTGGGGGTCTTATTAAACCATCAACAGATTTTTTGACGACCATTAAACGATGGAACAAATATTTTGAGATATTCCATGGCGAAAACAAATTGCGAAAAGAGCCATTAGTTGTCAAAAAGTTAGCTCTCAAAATTAAAAAACAAGAAAAATTATCTTTCGATGTAATAAAATTATTTTGTAAATTAAGGACTGTTATCCGTATTAATTATTTAAAGACAAAAAGAACCCTTGATAATGCTAAAAAATCGAATAAACGTAAGCTTTCTACTGTTAACCAAAATCAGATACTAAACGGAAACTAGTTAAAAAAATGCGGAAAACAGTTACCTAATTAACTTTTACTCTAATTATAATAGTATGTTATTCAACGAGTTCGTGTGTAAATTGGGCTCTTTATTGCATGAATAGGCCAGTTTAAAACGCGAGTGAAACGATTCTTGTGTGTTCACCTTTAAAAAACAATGCAGGTATTATCAACAAAAACTTAATATAGGTGCTTCTAAAATACAAGGATTCTTCCCTAAAATAATCATTCTCGTCATTTTCATTGCTTCTAAGGGACATGGATGTTCATTCGGACCTCGACATCTAAGTTGGAAGAAAAAGTTCTCCAAACATTCCTGGTTGAGTTTATAAGTACCTACCTACATAAGTACTGGTATACTGCATATCATCAAATTCGATCTACATATCTCGTAAAAGCAATTTCAAGAATTCTAAAGAATTTTTACCTTCAGCTCTCAAGCTGTATATCATATCTTTAACTTAAATTTAACTTAAATAAATTTACAGCGTTTTAAACTGGCCACTCATGCCATAAAGACCCCAATTTACACACGAACGAGTTGAAGGCGAGGTTTTTTTGTTCGACGAGTTTAAGAGCAAGTTCTTTAAAGACCCTTAAACACGTGAATCACACGCTATTTTTTATTATACCTGCACCGCAATCTGAAAATTATAACAAAAAAAAAACAATTGAAATATCTTTTCCGTATTAATCTGTGTCATTAATCGTTGATATAGAAATAATCAATTGTTGTCGTTTCGTTGTTACGTATATTTATTATAAATGGTGTATAAATGTGTGTATTTATCATTGTTCAAAATGTAGGTGAATTTGTTGTTACCTAAGCGACCTTAAAGCTTTAGTGTTTTAAGGGCCCTTTTTTGCACGCATTTTAGTGTCAAAAACAGGGACTATGATTCAGGTATGATAAAAACAGAGATTAAGATTCAGGTAACTATGTATAATAAAAAAAAATTTTTCATGTACTAATAATTGCACCGAGCGATCATTTAAAAAATAAATCGAGTTTGCTTCGGAGCCTATGCTATAGCATGGGTTGCCATAGGTAACACGCCGACTCGATTTATTTTTTAATTGATCACACCGTCTAATAATATATAAATAAGATAATAAAAACGTGTATTATAGCAAGACATTGACGGATCAAATGTACATACATAACGTGTGATTCAAAAAAACTTTCATCAAAGTGTGCCATGAAAAAAACTACGTATGTGTTGTTGAATTTTGAACTACTCAGCCGTTTGAAATTTGAACTATCAATCCGATAATAATTGGAAAAAGAAACAGAGTTCGATTTAAAAGGACTTTTTTATTTATTTTATTTATTTATTTATTTATTTATTTATTTATTCTTTATTAGCCCAACAGTTGTACAAAACAACCCTTTATAGGACACAAATACAAAGAGGAAGAAAAAAAAAGGCTTAATACATATAACAAAAGAACATGGAACTAACCAAATAATTGATAATTAATAACATTTGAAAGAAAATAAACGAAACTATAGTCTACTAACAAGGTCAATCTATAATCTAAAAATACTACCTACAAAATCAGTCTTTATAATTGAGAATACCAATAACACTATCTCTAAACAACATCGGATTTTTACGGAAAATATCTACCCCATCACATATGCTATTGTATAAACTACACATTAGAATAATTGGACTTCTGGCTAACGCATTTGTTCTAGGAGTGGTGGACGCAAACGTGAGAGGAAATCTCGTTTCAATACGAGGAACCAAGAAATCGATTTTGTTGAAAATATCTGATAAGTCAATTTTGTTGTGTATGATTTTGTGTAACACAGTTAAGGCAGTAAGATCTCTTCTAATTCCTAGCGGCAAAACATTGAATTCGGACCAGAATAACTCGTTACGATAACCAATGGGCGGGTAATATTTATGTTCTTTAAAGAAAAGATACTTGAGGAACTTACGCTGTATGTTTTCAATCGCTGCTATGTAACATTGCTGGATTGGATACCAAATTAGAGACCCATACTCCAGTTTGGATAAAATAAGTGCAGAAAATATCGATTTTAAGGCTAATCGGGATGACCAAGTGTGCGAGAGAGATAAAGATATCGGAAAAGTATTTAGCGTTTTTTAAAGAAACGGTATGACCGATTTTCAATTTTTAAACTGCAAGTGTCATAAAATATTACTTCAAAATGCGGCAACTTTTTACTTTTTTTATTTTTGATTCCATTCAAAAAAAAATATTTTTTTCTTCGTTATTAAAAAAAAAATTAAAAATCTGCTCAACGGCGCATGTGGGGGCCAACTTCTTAATGGCAAATCTTTTTTTATTTTTAAATTTTGACAAAAAATAACGCCCGAAACAGAAATATACGTTTTTCTTTGACAATCACATACCGACAATATTAAGTGTACAATAAAGATAAGATTGCACTCTTGCATAGGAAAAAAAAAGTGGAAATACAGGGTCATTATAAATGATTGTAGCCGAAGCAAGCCATTCCTTTTATATGTTATGAAATTTTTGCCGCTTCACTGTGAACTGTCAATTTTTGTCACTCTCAGTGTTATTTTTTAGGTGAAAAGTGGTGAAGAGAATTTTATTTATTTATTTATTTTTTTTAAATTAACGATTGAGTTGTTTTGTAACAATTTTTACTCTTGTGTGTAAACTTATTCAAACCATTTTGATCATTTTTATATGAAGCGACAACCATACATTTTTACAACTGTACGTTGCAGCAAAAAATCAAGTGGCTCCAAATGTCACTGTCAACTAAATAATAATAATTATAAATAATAACTAAATAAATAATAATTTGAATATAAACATTCAAACTAGAGTTCTCTTTACAAAATTTTGTAAACATCATCTGCTATTGAAAGATTTAATTTACCACGCGAAAATGGTGGTACGGGTTTTTCAAATCTAGAACTTCTGCAACATAATCAAATTGCTTCACTAAAAAATTATTTTCTCAATAGAGCCCGTGATAACACTTTTTTAATGCTTTGGTTTCAGCGGATAAAGGTTACACACCTTTAAATTTAAGTGATAATATAATTTCAGATATTGTTGAGCCAAATATACCTGACACTATAGCAAATATAAAACAGAAGTCTTTACATGGGAGATATTTTAAAGAACTGGAACAACCAGAAATTAATATTCAGGCCTATCATGCATGGCTTAAAAAATCAAACATTCACCATGAGACTGAGGGTTTTATATTACAAGATCGTGTTATAAATACAAGAAATTATAAAAAATACATATGCGGTTTGCAATCGATCATCGATAAATGTAGGATTTGCGGAACTGAAGGGGAAACCATTGAACACATCATTTCTTCTTGCACCGTTTTGGCTCAAAACGAATATAAGAAACGTCATGATATATTCGCTAAAATTATACACATGAATTTAGCTGTTAAATTCAATTTATTAAAGAATACACAACCACATTATAGTTATACACCAGAAAGTTGTTTGGAAAATGACAGTTACAAGTTATATTTTGATAGAACAATTTTAACTGACATTCATATTAAGCATAACAGACCAGACATTATAATTTTAAATAAACAACAAAAGTAAGCATATCTTTTAGATATAGCTGTTCCAAATTCACATAATATAACACAGACATATAACACAAAAATTAATAAATATTTAGAGCTATCCGTTGCTATGAGAAATCTTTGGTGTTTAGAAAAAATTTCGATTTTACCACTTGTAATTTCAGCAACGGGAATAGTACCGCAATCTCTTTTTAAAAATTTAAAAATTCTGGATTTAGATAACACATTGGTAGTTGAAATTCAAAAAGGTATATTATTATACTCATGTGACATCGTGAGGAAGTTCCTTAACATTGACACAGAACATAATAAACAACAAAGTCAAAATGTGGGGGTGAGACGCCGGTAATTATGGTGATAAGCACTGCACTATTATTTGATAGTATTATCCGTAATAGTGTATGTACTCCGGCAAAATTGCTGTGCCGCCGGGTGGAGGTGGGATACGGAAAAGTTTATTATCCAACAGTAGGTATACACTACTAATTACAGGATAACATTATTTAACTAGCTCAGTCGCATACAATAACAACAAATCTACAAAAAAAAAAAGAAAAAAGAGGAAAAAAAAACAAAAATCTGATATGTATTAAAGAAAGGAAACACTCACTCACGCCCAAAACTGATCAAATTTTCTAATACCTTATTTTTTTATTTGTTTTAAGGCTCGCGTTTACCTGAAAGAAATTTCGAACTTGATGTACAGTGGGTCCTCTATTTACAAATTTATATTTTGGTCAACCGGGTCAAACAAACCGAGAGACGCAGGTACCTTGAATTAGTCACAGACGCTCAGTAGGGGGTAGAGGATTACGATCATGTCCTGTTCCGTACCTAAATACGGAGATAAAATTTTGTGTTGGAAAGACAAGTCCTACAATGCCAAATCTGAATTGGCTGCACTGCAAACTGTTGTTTCATTCCATTTTATTATTTATTAGCTGACCCGACAGACGTTGTCTTGTCCAATCCAAATTTCAGTAAATTAGTTTGTGATGATGATTTATTTTGTTCCATTAAATTTGAAATAACAATGAATCTCAAGGTGTTTTATTTACATTTCGATTGCAAGATCGATGTTCAAGTGAACAATCCGATAGCGAAATAAATTGGTATAGAAATAAAATAATTACATTTGTTGGACAGATCGCGAAACAACACAAAAGTAAAACGGATGTAATTTTAATTTAGGCTGGAATGCGTTTTTCCAGATTTTTCTCCAAATTTTCCAAAAACATTTTTTCAATTGAGTTATTTCCATCCCGGGAACAAACCGAACAAAAAAAAAATCAATTAAATATGTCGTCAGTTATGATCGAGAGTGCATACAAAAATTATAATTTTTGAAGTTTGCCCTAATTTTCCGACTTTCCTTTGTAATTCTCCCGATTTTTTTTTTAACAAAAGGAACATTAAATTTTAAAAAATTAAAAATATTGAACTAAGAATTTGTTTTAGTATTTTTTTGTAGGTACATAATATACCTACAATTTGATCGTATAGGTAGTATAGGACATTTTTCTGACTTTGAAGGTCCGACTAATAAAACTATAATATTCACCAAATACAGGGTGCAGCATTGTGTAGTTGTATTTTCCCAAAGTATTACGATTAAATTTGCATTTACTCCCTGCAGATGAGGGAATGAATTTTAGTTCGAGTTTCTACCTGATTTGTCAAGAATCATGAATTATGGTGAATGGTGAATAATTGAATATTATCGGTTTATTAGTCAAAAAAATTTGCTATAGATAAAGTATAGGATTATATTATGTACTCACAAGTAACGATTTTAATTCTTCTGTACTTGCTCATGTAATAGTAAACTATTATTTCATACTAGAAGTCCGTTCTGTATCATAATTTTATTGCAAAAATAAAAAATCATATTATGTATTTTGTGAAAATCGCATCATCTTTTTTCCTGTGGTAATGGCCGTTGCTATTGTTTTTTACAATGAGTATTTCCTTCATGTGTTTAGCAACCAATTGCGCGACAAATATTGACCAATTAAAACGAGAAAACAAAAAATAACCCGATAAAATTTCTCTAAAATGCACATGTGCAATAAACTGATAAAAAATGCCGGTACCTGATTTTTTTTTATTTAATTATTTTGAATAAAAAGGATTGGAAATAATGCGTTTGTTTTCATTCTATTCAGGAAATAATCAGCCGTATACCCCTCGCGCAAAATTTTAATATCGGCAATTTTTTTGCTAATGAACTCAAACATCCATAAATTATTCGGTCAGAAGACCAATTATTATCAAATAAAAGCCCTCGACTTCGTCTCGTGCTCTTATTTGCTAATAATTGGTCTTTTGACCTCATTTATGGATGTTTTCGTTCATTAGCAAAAAAATTTCCGATAAAAAATTTTGCACTTGGGATATAATATGTGATTATTTCATTCATCATCATTTTCGACCAATCGTAAAGCTTTATTTTTTGAATTACAGCGATAGTTTTTCGATAATTTTTTATTGTCCTTCAAATTTTTTTTTTTTTTAAATTTTTAAGACAACGGTGAATACTAGTGTCACATTTTTTATTTTTATATCAAATGTCAACATGAGTCGTCAACTTCTGACGAGCAACTTGCAACCATTTTAAAAAATGACATTCGTGGTTGCTAATCAACTTTCGTATTACAACTCGATCATTTCGAAGCACTCAAGTAAATATTTTTCGACTTTTGCACTTTTTAATGTCAGATTTGATTTGTATAAATAAAACAGTCTCTGATACTGTTATAACTAACCCACCGGACTCAAATGGATAATGTAATCGAACATCTACCGGCAGTATAAAATAAAATATTTTAAATCGTGAATTTTGACATGAAATAAAGGAAAAAATTGTGCTTATTTCATGGTGTATTATTACTGGAAATTATTATTGCACGTAAAAAAAAAGGATAGAGATTTGCATAATATTAAAATGGGTGATATGCCGATGTAATTTGTACCCTTGTATAGTCCCCTTTCCGTAAGCTGTTAGCTCAGGTAGCATGTAGGGTTGTCTACAACGTGAAATTTTAACGTTGAGAAATGACTTCATTTTTTTCGTTTTTTTCAACTAATATTCAAGTAGGAAACACCACTTTTCGTCTGCGTCACATTCATAACAATATCTAGTGAATGACGTGAGATATTTTCGATATCTCTTTTCATTTTGCCTACACAGCTTCCAAGCAGAGCATTTTATTTGTGGTTTTTCAACAAATTCGTCAAAACAAAATTATATTTTTCTCTTCATAGTTCACTAATAGAAATGTTCATAATTTATTTAGTAAAGAGAGAAAACGTTCATCTCGTACTGTTTTCTCAAAAAACGTGATCGAAAATCCACTTTTTCGACCGTTTCAAACTCAGGTAAACGCGAGCCTTAATGTGGAACAAAAAATGTCAACATTACGGCAGTAAGTATTCACTTAGCGGCACATTTCAACTAGGGGTCCATTGGCACAGTGACGAGTATTGATATAGGGCAAACAAAATGTTAGCGTACTCCTGCTGTTTAGTCTAGAAACATTAAAGTTCAAAGATGAAAGTAAATTTTCATCAGATATACAGATATAAATTTTACAAACAAAAATAACACAGGTCTACACTGATTTCGATGTTTGCATAAAATTGACAGTTTTTGAACAATTTCGACCCCCTGATTACGAAAATGATTTTGGTTTTGCGCTATCACGTCTAGTTTTTTCACAATTCGTTTTTTCTTAAAATTGGAATATTCAGCTAGAATGAATGAGTTAATTCAAAATTTCGATATTGTAATATCGGACAACAATATGGATATTCGAAATTTCCTTGTTTTATTTACGAGTGGGACAGCCGGGCACGAGACAAGCACTGGACTCAAAAGAAGTGGCCTTTAAGAACTAGACTTGTACTGGGAAGCAATAATAAAAAATAATATAGTTGTATCCTAAAAAAGTCGTATTAGGTACCATATCAAACTCTGTTTGATGAAGCAATTTGTAAAAGCTCTTGATGAAAATGGACAATATTTCAAGTATTTATGTACAAAGTTTACAGATCTCTCTAATGCCAAATTAAAAGAGGTTATATTCATAAGACCTCAAATAAGATCATTGTGCAAAGGTACGGATTTTCAAAATTCTATGAATGTTGTTGAAAGGAATGCCTGGACGGCATTTAAGAGTGTCATAGAAAAATTGCTTGGAAATCACAAAGATGAAGACTACGAAAATATTGTAAGAATTATGTTTAAATATTTTCACATCTTGGGATGTATGTGAGTTTGAAAGTGCATTTCCTATTTTCGCACTTAAATCTTTTTCCTAAAAATCTTGGTGCTGTCAGCGAGGAACAAGGGAACGTTTTGAGCAAGATATAAAACAAATGGAGAGGTGATATCAACGAAGATGGAGCGTATCAATGATGGCAGACTTTTGCTGGATGTTACAGCGCGATGTACCAAAAAAAAAAAAAAAACATACAGCAGACAATCAATTAAAAGAAGTTTCCTCACAAAGCGCCAAAGATGCCATTCTCATAAGGAATAAAAAATTTAGTTAGGGCCCCAATATTATACAAAATCAGTTATCAAAATCAAAACATCGATTAAAAAGTTTTGTTTTGCAGGCCTGTGATAATTTGACCTAGTGTACGGCGATCATTTATCGATATATAATCAAACTCATTTAATAAATTATAACAATATCCATGAGCCATGATGACGTCATGATGACGACGATAATACAATGTTCTAAGAAATTTTCTCTGAACAGCTTCAAGCATATAAATGTATTTTTGGTAGGTTGGACTCCATACAATGAAACAATATTCTAACTTGCTACGAATAAAAGCATTGTAAAAATTTTTAAAACATTGGAATCAAAAGAACCAGTGTTCCGTATAAGAAATCCTAAAGGTTGTAAGAATGATTTGTGATATATTCAATATGGGCATTAAATGTCAACTTACAGTCAAAATACACACCAAGATCTTTAATTTTTTCACAACGTTCTAACAACTGACCATCTACGCCCTAATTGTACAAGATAGGGTTAGCTTTACGAGAGAATGTCATGACTTTACATTTGTTAATATTCAAAGCTAACTTGTTATTCTTGCACCAATTTTCAATACTTTCAATATTAAGTTGTAAAGTGTCACAATCTGTGTGGGCATTAATAATATTAAAAAATTTCAAGTCATCCGCGTACAGAAGAGATCTTAAAGTAAAGATTATTTATAAATATAAGAAATAGCAGCGGCCCAAGAACTGAACCCTGCGGTACCCCACTCGTTGAAATATACTCAACTGATCTGAAACCCTTATATAATTAACAATACCAAATCATATGAGATTCCAAAATTTTGCAGTTTACGCAAGACAATTGAATGATGAACCATATCAAAAGCCTTTGAAAAGTCGCAGTAAATAGCATCAACCTGAAAACGATTGTCAAGAGCTTTAGATACATAATCAGTGAATATACATAAATTCGTTGCCGTAGAGCGACCCCTCAAAAACCCATGCTGTGAAATAAATATACTCCCAGCAACATGATTGTACATGAATTTATGTAATATAAATTCAAAAATCTTAACAAAACTACAGATTAAGGAAATGGGTCGATAATTGAGTATTTCATTCTTGTTACCGTTTTTAAATACTGGAGTTATTCTCGAAATTTTACAGTATTTTGGAAATTCATTACGCTTTAGTATAAGATTATAAATATGTAATAAAGGTTCAACAAGCACTAATTTACAGTCCTTAGCCATAAATGACGGAAACATCCGGACCCATAATAAACGAATCTTTTAATAAATCTATGGCTCCAAATACATCAGATTCACAAAAGTTTTTCAAAATTAAATTATTACTTAAAGTCGAGTCATCAAGATCCGAGATACCATGATCAGAAGCAGGATTTGAAAAGACTGATCTAAAATGCATAGCAAAGGCATTTACAATACTAAGGGGTGAATCTAATACCGAATCATTCTGTAACATAATACCAGGAATTCTGCTGTGTCCTTTTATTTTATTAATATATGACCACAATTTTTCAAGCTGAGATATCAGATTCTTATTTAATATTCACGAAAATCATTTTTAATACTTTGTTTAACTTTCTTTCTGAATTCTTTGAATTTATTACTATAAAACTGAATCTTTGTTGATCTTAACAGCTTAAGATAGTGCTTTTTGATCTAATCAATGCTTTAGTACCGGCACTAAACCATTCAGGAAACGATTCCCGCTTTCCAAAACTTGACGGAACTGTCTTATCGAAATATGAATTTATAATTTCGTACAAATTATCGCAAGCGATATTCACATCATTACATTCGGTAACAATTCTCCAGTCAGTATCTAAGAAAAGATTATACAGTTCAACAAAATTAGTGCGTTTGAAATTATACATCATGGATTTAGAAAACTCAAAATCCTTAACCTTTTCAACACTGAAATTTAGATTAAAGACCAGAGCTGGATGGTGACTATCTTCTGGAACAAGAGGAAAATCAGACTGCTTTAAAGTAAAAGAACTACTACTTGGACAAAAAATTAAATTTAAGCATCTCCTATTTACATTCAAGACATCGTTAATTTGTATTGCCTCCACAAAGCTTATGAAGTTGTTAATACAATTTGAAAGTGGGCCTATTTGATTATCCAATAGTGGTACGTTAAAATCTTCAACAAGAATAAAGTTTGCGTCAAATATATGACAGAGTTCAAGCTTCTCAAAAAAATGCGAATACACAAAGACTGGAGTAGCAGGGGGGATATACACAACTAAAATATTTATAGAAACATTACGAATTTGAACCTTAACACCAACACAATCAACCTTATGTCTAATTAATATATCATCTAGAACGCCCAATATTTCAGTGCTTACAAAGTTCGATCGCAATGCCAATAAGACACAACCCCCACGGCCAACGTCCCTATCCCTTCTGAAGATTTGATAATTTGGAGGAAATAATTCTCCATTTAATAGATGGATTAGCCCAAATTTCCGTTAACAAGAACAATTCTAACTCACAAGAGGAAAGAACATTATTAAGAAATTCAAAGGTTTTAGTATTTAATCCCCTGGTATTTTGGTAATAGGAATTTAGAACTAACTGTTGGATTACTGACGGTTTTTTTGATTGATTGTTGGCATTCCATACACAAATTTAAGAAAAACATTTTCTCCTCTCGATTGCCTTTCACGAAAATCCTCTAGAATCTTGTTCTTAGCAGTTAATTGTCGCGCTGTAAGGTCTTTTGCAACAAATATTTTGAAGCGATAATTCTTTAATTTTTTAGAATTTTTTAAAATGGTTCCACCGAATTCAGTGTTACTTTTACAGGTCTCGACTTGTTATCTAATTTGTTACGCCCGAGTCTATAAGCTTTGAAATTAGTACCAACATCAACATCCATAAAATCAAAATTTTCTTTCACACTGCTTCCGAATCATTTTCTCTTAAATTAAAAATAACAATATTTTTTTCTTTCAATTTCCGTTGATCAACTTCATGAAGAACTTCATCCATCGAAAAAGAGTCGTTTTTGGTCGAAGACTGCTGAGTTTGACAAAGATTCTTAAGCTCAACAATTTGTTGTTGCAGTGATTCCACAATTTTCGTACGGTTTTGGATTTGACTACCAATATCAATATTACAACACAACGAACATGTCCACTGAATATTTTTTTTTTTTTATCTTAATACCCTTGCAGTTTCTTTATCATTTATATTAACACAAGCGGTGCTGAAGGAGTTTTTACAGTTATAACAAGAGACCATTTCCGCCAGAGGAAAGCTCTTATCACAACCAAAGGTCATTTTTATCTAGTTAGCACTCACTGGCAACCAAAACTTTTCAAGTTCTTTACACATCTCTCTTTGAAATGAATTATAATTTATCTTAAAAACAAGTGAACGAAACTGTTTGGGAAAAAAAATAATTAATTTAATTTTAATTAAAAAATACTTGCGGCCATATTTTGATAGGCAACCTGGCAGAAACGTATTTCTCTACTCATAATTATCTATAAAAATTGTATTTTGATTAAAAAACAGATGAACGTAGAAATCATGCAGTGGGATCTCGTACTATAATGAATAAGATCCAGAAATAAACTTTACCAAGCATGCTGTGCGTTTAGAGCTCCAGATTGATGCCAAAATGAACTTTTAACACAAAAAAAGGCGATTAATAATCGAAACTGTTTAAAGCACGTTTAGTCAGAACGATACCCTGATATGAATGAATGAATAAAGTCAAGCAAACGTAGCAGCCAATAATGTTCAGCGTTGCTCAGACTACAGACACAGGTTACAATTAAGACAACTGGATCATACACATCGCACAACAATTATCGCATCACTACAACAACACTACAAAAAGTACTAGAATACATTAATTAGAGCATAATTTCAGGGCAAAAATGTTGCTGCTTGAAAGGTATATTTCAAATTTTACGTGCGCTGGGTACTACTTTTTCTACGTAGAATTTACTGATTTTTATGTCAACCAATCTCTCGCTGGACAAACTATATAAAGACTAAATTTAATCTTTAAGAAGATTTCAACCCTATATTGGAATAATAATTTATTTTTGCACTGCTTGTGTTAATTTTTGTTGACTGTATCTTGCATTGCAAAATCATCTCGTTTACCACAATACTTTAGAGCGAATTAATCAATGACTGTAACTCCTTATGTTGATATAATGATATGATACAATTCCATTCTCGGAAGGATAACACAGGAAAACTATTAAGTTAAAGTTCAAATTTTACATGTATATGATTGGGATCCAGAAGACGAAGTGCCATTGTCTGCTGTGCGAACAGAAATGAGAAAACATCTCACCACTTGGACAAATGATACAACACATTGCACCGCATGTGATGCATTCGTACAAGAAGTATGCTCTGTTATCCCGGAGGACGTGGAAACACCTTCAAATATATTTATTCATCTCTTTACAGAGGATTTGATTGACACTATCGTTTTTCATACAAACTTATATTTCGTTCAAAATATCCTAACGGCTTCAGAAATTTAAATTTTTCTTGCAATAAATCTTCTAATGGGAATAAAGAAAATGCCCAGAAATATAGACTATTGGGCGTCAAGGGTAGAACTAAGGGACAGCAATATCAGTTCGGCAATGTCGCGGGATCGTTTTAGTTGGCTACTTCGTAATCTACACCTGAACCCAACCTCAACGAGGAGATCAAAATTTTGATAGTTTATAAAATTAGACCGCTTCTAAATAAACTCTATGAAAGTTTCAACACTTCTTTTCAATCAATCAGTGGACGAATCAATGATACGGTTCAATGGAAGGTCCAGTTTACGTCAGTACATGCCGATGAAACCAATAAAAATGGGATATAAGGTGTGGGTTAGATGTGACCAAACGGGACATACAACGTGTCTCAGAAATAAGTACATTAATTAGAACTCGTTAACAGCAACAATATAGTTAAATATATTTCTTTCCTAAACCTTATTGTTATCCAATTAAAATTATTGAAAGATTTGGCACAAATTTCGTTACCCGCCTATGGGGATTACTTGCCGATAAGCGAAGAACAAAAAACAAATGCAAGAGAACTTTCACTTGTTCCTTGCGAACTTAAGTACAACGGCTAATTGCTGTGCCCGGTGGTGTAACCTATAATGATAAGGGTGAAAGAGAAAAAAAAAGAGAATCATATGGTAGATATTGAATGAAAACAATTTTAATAATAAATATTTTAAACTGACCCTAATGAATCGCCCATACCCAAATAATGACAAAATGTCTCCTGTAATTAGTGTATTAATCCGTAAAAATTCTCATGAAAGTTGTTTTCAAGGATTCCACCTGCATTTCCAACCGAGATGACAAAGAAAACAATGAAATAGCGTCGACCATTAAAAGCAATAAGATAACTAAGCAATTAATTACCGAAAAAGCTTCTAAAGAAGATAAACGAGTAGAACCGAACGGCTCACGGGTGGGATCAGATACAATCGACTTGAATTACTTTGATATTTCAGTAGAGCAAATGATTTCTAAAATGAAGAATCTTGAGTTGGGATGGACTCCGGGCTCTGATGGGATTCCTTCAGGTTTTATAAATTTATGCGCGGACTCTCTAGTTTTCCCGCTAAAGATTATTTTCAACAAATCCTTAAGTACAGGTGCATTTCCTTTGCTTTGGAAAACGGCGGATATTATACCAATTCATAAAAGTGGATCCAAGACTGTGGTGGAAAATTACAGAGGTATTAGTACCTATAATGAGTGTTTTTCCTAAAATATTAGACTCTATTGTTAGCGACGTCATAACTAATACTGTTAAAAATATTATTATTGATGAACAACATGGATTTTTGAAGGGTAAATCAACTATCACAAATTTATTTGTTCTTACAGAATATGTGATCAATTGTTTTGAAAAAAATATGGAAGTAGATTGTATTTACACTGATTTAAAAAAGGCGTTTGATCGAGTTGATATAATATATAAATTGTGTCTCAAACTTTCCATTGTGGGAATTGGTGATCCACTGTTGTCTTGGATCAACACTTATCTAACAAATCGTAAACAGAAAGTGCGCATTACTTCACATAGATCTAGGGAAATTAAAGTGACTTCTGGAGTTCCTCAGGGATCTCATTTGGGCCCTGCATTGTTTTCGATATTCATTAATGATATAAAGAATGTTATTAGACATAGCTTGTTTCTGCTGTACGCTGATGATTTAAAACTTTTTTACAACATTAGATCTGAACAAGATTGTGTACGAATTCAGGATGATTTGTGTCGAGTCCAATGGTCTAGAACTTAATATCTCCAAGTGCAAAGTAATTCGTTACTCTAGAAAGAAAATTATTACCCTTCCATCTTATCATATTCATAATAGTGCTTTAGAATGTTTGTTCCAAATTAGTGACCTAGGAATAATACTCGATAGTAAACTGACATTTTGCTCGCATATTGAAAAAATTGTTAAGAACTCAAACAAAATGTTAGGATTCATGGTTCGTCAGTGTAGTGAGTTTCACAACCTGAGAGCTCTTGTGTTGCTATATAATGCACTTGTACGGTCTAATTTGGAACATAACACCATAATATGGTCTCCGCTGTATCAAAATGCTATTTACAGAATTGAAAAAATTCAGAGAAAGTTTATAAAATTTGCCTGCTATAAATGTCACATTCATTTTGATAGAAATAACTATAATATATTGGCTTATTTTGGTTTAAGTACTTTAAGATCCAGACGCATTCAATTGGATTTATGCTTCTTTTTTAAAGTAATTAATTATATGATTACATGTTGGTCAATCTTAGGCTTATTTTTACTTCATGTGCCTCAATGTAATTTCAGAAGTGTTAGTTGTTCCTTATCATAGAACCAACTATAGGTTAAGGTCGCCTTTATTCACAATCTGCAGGAATGTTAATTTACATTCTCATAATGTTGAATTTTATAATATTAAATATAATAGTTTTAAAATTAGTTTAAGAAACGCTGTTTAGGGAGTTGTCACGAGTACCTACCTATTGCTTTTGTTATGTTATTGTATTTGTTTTTTTTTTATTATTTGTTCTCCACTGTTACATGGTATTGTTTGCCGTTAATAAACCTATTATTACTATTATTATTATAATACAGGCGGTAACAGTCAGAACATAGTTCAAGTCCCTAAGGATTTGAAAGATGATGATTTTATATTAGTCGAGAGGAAGAAATCAAAAAAACCTCCAACCATTCCCTCAAATCCAATAAAAAAATATAAAATGCGTAGTAAACCGTTAATTGGTTCCTCAACAGCTACCAGCACCTTATCGAGTATTCCGAAAAACGTACATTTACATGTCTCTAGATTGACACCTGACACTGAAGCTGAGATACTACAAGGATATCTACGACCTTTTGTAACATCAATTTCTTCTTGCGAAAAATTGAAGTCTAAAAGACCAGAAGTATATGTACTCATCGTTCAGGATCTCACTCCCCGCTTCCGAATTGGAAAAAGTTATGGATCCACAAATTTGGCCCCAAGGCATATCAATTAATAGATATTTTTTCCCGAAGAGGACCTCGGATCGTCTAGCAACATAGGAAACAAGAGTAAAAAAATTGTTGAAATTAGGTCATATCAACGTAAGGTCTCTTTTTACAGGTTTTTCGGAACTGGTAAATATTGTTAAAGACAACAACCTTAATATCGTGGCACTTTCTGAAACATGGTTGACGAAAGACACTAACGCTCAAACTGTATCGTTTGATGGTTACACATTATTTAGGAAGGACAGGCAAAACAGAGGAGGTGGAGTTGGTATGTACGTTAACTCAACATTAAGATGTAGTACATTTGATGTCAATTTTATAAATGATGATACATTTGAATATCTTTTGCTAGAATTGAATTTGGCCAGGGTTAGAGTTTTGATTGCTTCTTTTTATCGACCACCGAACTACAACCTGATTAATTTTTGCGACAATCTGGAAAGCTTAATGCTGAATGTGTTTCCTGCGTTCGATGAAGTGATATGCCTCGGTGACTTCAATGTAGATTTCTCCAAGTCTCCTAATTTACTTGAAAGGTTATTTGACGGATATAATTTTCTTCAACTTATAAATGAACCAACAAGAATAACAGAAAACAGTCAAACTTTGATCGACCTCATTTTGGTATCTAATATAAATTTCGTGACATCTACTAAGATTATACATACCCACAATATTTCTGATCATGCGATGGTAATGTGCGAAACCACTTGGGAGTTGCACCGTACTCCACTGAGATTTACGACCAGTCGGTCTTATCGTGACTTTAACTATAACAATTTCCTAACTGATCTGATGAATCTAGACTGGCGGGAATTTTTGTATGCAAAATACGTAAATGACAAAGTTAAAATATTCAATTGTATGATAATTTCATTATTCGATATACGTGCCCCACTAAGAACAATTAGGATAACTAAGCCAAAGGCGCCTTGGCTAACAGAAGAGCTAAAAGCCTTAATGAAACAACGAGATAAAGCCTTATGTGTGTCTCCAGGGCACTTATATCAACCGATTGTTGATTATAAGCCTACCTAAGCGAAGAGCTATGTTACGGGATTCGCGATTCAATAAATTCAAAAACGACTTACCGTTGGGGCTGGACGTCTGAATTTTGTTCGTGTCTCTGTACGCGGTGGAACTCACTTCGTGATCGAGATGTTGCTTTGTTGCTAGTTGCTCGTTACGGACGAACGAACTCTCTAAGGCTCACTTTTTCTTCTTTTTCGGCCTCCCCGAGAGGAAGGGTTTTATGGTCGTTTTCGAACAAAGGCGCCAATGACACACGATGGTAGAGTGCAACCACTTTCAATGAAACTAAATGCTAAGATCTAATAGATAAAGAACTAAACTAACTAAAATGTAAGGAACAACAAAAAAAAAGTAAAGAGAGAAAAAGGAAAAAAGATCAACTATGTACAAATTCAAACACCTTACAAACATTCAAAAAATCACCTACTAATAACATCTGGCTGAATTACAAAGTTTTGCGGAATAGGGTTGTTAAATCTGTTAGGTTGGCCAAATACATTCAATTACTTTGTGACTCCAATGAATCACACAAGTTACATAAATTTCTGAAACAACTCAATATTTACAATTCAAATTCACCTTCAGTGTTACCGCATGATCTGAAAGATGTGGAGGAATTGCGAATCACATTTCATTAATTCGGTTCAATGTCATACTAGTACATGTGATGGGAAGGTTGAAGAATATAAGAATAGTTATTCTGAAAATGCTACTACGAGTAATTTTGAATTTTCAACGTGTACAGAACAGGTAATTCATGACACTCTAAATTACTTAAAGTCAAATGCTACTGGACACGACGCAGTCAACTTAAAAATGTTGAAGTTGTGTAGTCCTCATATTGACAAATATATTCTCCACTTAATACATTTCTGCATCCAGAACAGTTCCTTTCCAGACATTTGGAAAATTGCAATTGGCTGTCCCATTCCTAAATGTCCCAAACCACAAAAATACTCTGACATGCGAATGATAAGTATTTTGCCCACTCTTTCGAAGGTTTTTGAAAAAATTCTACTACGACAGATCAGTCACTATGTGGATGAGCATCACTTAATACCTGGAACACAAAATGGTTTCAGGCCGGGATTTAATACAGGATTTGCCCTCGCTGCCACTTTGGACGACATTATTTTTTCTCTTGATAAAAATATGATTTCCATTTTAGTACTTTTCAAAGGCCTTTGACACCATTAGTCATCATGACTTGTTGTATGCAAAATTAAAATACTATGGCTTTGCGCTGACTGCAGTCCAAATGATGGTATCATACCTATCCGATAGGTACCTCAAAGTACGTTTTGATAGTGAGGAGTCTTCGCCAGCGTTAATTTCGTCAGGCGTTCCACAAGGGTCTATCTTAGGACCCTTGCTTTTTATATTATACACCGCCGATATTCTCACACAGGTGAATTCGTGTAAAATACAAGCGTTTGCCGATGATACCCAACTTTATAAATCCTTCCACAGGTCACAATTTGATCTAAACATTCAAGTCATCAATGAGGAACTTAATAGAATCTTCAACCTTTCCGCTCAACATAATTTGACTGTGAATCCAGCTAAATGTGAAATTCTTCTGTTCCGTAAAAACAAAGATTACAATTTTATAAAATCTTTGGTTAAAATTAATATTGGAAACATAGAAGTACCGATTGTTGAATCCGCAAAAAACCTAGGTCTTGTGTTTGACCGAACACTCAGATTTAAGGAACATTTAAATAACTTAATTAAAAAAGCTTTTTCTAGTTTAAAACTATTATATGCTGCTAGAGACATATTGTGTCAAAAATTGAAAAAGCAACTGTGCGAGTCACTAGTTCTGTCAATTTCAATTATTGTGACTATGTATATGGCCCATGTCTAGACTTTTCAGATAAACTTCGGGTACAACGTATCCAAAATGCATGCTGCCGCTATATTTGTGGTGTCCGTAAATTTGAACATATAACACCACACTTGCGTGGCCTACAGTGGTTAAATATGTATGAACGCAGGAAACTACACTTATGTATTATCGTTCATAACATTCTATCAACTCCAGCAAACCAGTTGCCTGAGTTTTGCAATTTCATAAGACGTTTTGACGTTCATAATGTCAACATCACACGCAAATCTGCCTTAACAATTCTGATTCATTCGACAACCATGTTTGAGAGGTCTTTTAGCTATAACGCCATATTGTTATACAACGATGTTCCCAGAGATCTGAGATCTCTGAATCAAAAGAAATTCAAGAGAAAATATAAGGCCCATTTACTAGATTTACTCTTAATCAGTAATGTACATTTATCTGCTTAATTTTATTATCCATATGTCGTGGCCTTTAATTGTTATCTGAATTTAACTTGCACTTTCTTTTTCTTCCTTAATATTATGTCTTTCAAATAATTTTGTAGATAAGTAATAATAGAGTGCCGTGACAACTGTCTAAATGTCAATAAATTCGCTCTCTAATAAAAACGCGCCAAATGTTGGTGCAAGTGCTTCACTGCAATCCAATGGTGCTACAGAAGTTAGAAAACGCAAAAAATGGACTATGGAAATGAATATTTTCATTATACGGGAATATTTTCGGATCACGAAACTACAGGATGTTGTAAGTACTTACAGGCTTGATTTATTTAAAGCGTTCCAAAGTAAGTACCCCCAGTTTCCTGTTACTATTCAAAATTTAGCTGACCAGAGGAGAGCCATTATGAAGAAAAACTATATCCCTTCGGCAATTTTAGAAAAGATCAAAAATGATGTAAAGTTAGAATTGTCAATTAATTATTCTGACAATAATGAAGTTTCTAATAATTTACTCCAAAATTCTGTTGAACCGCAAAGTTTACAAAGTTTATCTAATCATAATGACTCTTTCTGTCCAATTCTCGATTCACCAAACACCATACAAACCGTGGAGGGAGAAAAGACTGGAGATGGCATTTCCTATGCTTCCCATGTTAAAAATCCGAACCCTCTAAAAGCACGTGCAACAACCTTTTATGACCCAGTTCACAATGCGCTAGATAAAGAAGCACAATGCGCCTGGAAGGAAGGCGAAGGAAGCCATTGGCCTAGCGTCTATATTCAGAAACCTTTTATGACTCTGTAGTTTTCGCGGGCCGGTACACTTATTTGAATTAGTGCCATCTCCAGTCTTTTCTCCCTCCACGATACAAACAGACATACATAATTTAGACTTGAGTTATAATGATATACATGTTATTAATAAAAATTTTTACTACCATCAAAATTTTAAAGAACAAATTGAAGATGAATTTAATAGTACTCTGAACGAATTTGAACATATAGAACCATTTAATAGACCACTATTATCTAAACAACAAAGCTCCAAAAAATTCTTTGCAATGATAGAAATTTTAAATCAATTCATTTTACCTAAATTTGTAAATAACACCACAAGTTTTAAAAAATTACACAGTATTATATATAGTGGAGCTTTAACAATTATCAGATTAAATGGATCAAAAGAAATTGGCCAGACAAATAATATAAAAACGAAAGAATTACCAAAATGGGAACAAAGACTAAATAAACGTGTTTGATTCTGTAGGATCGATTGTCTGATCTACAGAATGCCTGTTAATCTGGATGGTTTTAGATTTAAAACACACAAGTTAGGGCTGCTGTTTATTCTCTCATAGTTTACAAGCTTTTGGTCAAGACTAAGAACTACCCGCCAGTCGTCTCTGGTAGGGGTGGGTGGCTACCTGGCCCGACCGGTTAAATATAGCTGGAGGCTATGATTCTTACAATACAATACAATACAATATAAGAATTTTAATCTAATATTTAGCATGACATGTTTGTTCATACTCCCGCCTTGAAGAATTGCGTCTTCAATATAAATACAGTTCGAAGAGTTGTCCAGGAAGCATGGTACCTTGCAAAAATTTGCTACAAGCAACTTAATCTACGTTATACAATACGAATGGTTGAAACAATTTACAAAAAAAACTAAAAAGAAAACGTGAATTATTGTTCGGAAACTCAGTCTTTTTGCACACACAAACACACACAAACGCACATTTATTTCTCCAACGGGAGGACACATAACCTGCGTGCTGCGCGTTTGAAATCTCCTTGGTTTGTCCGCACTGTCACTACCCTGGTGACGCCGTCATCTCCGGGGTGCAGTTCGATGACACGACCCAACTTCCATGACAAGGACGGTGCGTTATCCTCCATCAACAACACCATGGCGCCGATTTCCATGGGCGTGGTCTTCGTGCCTTTTGGTTTGCTCCTTTGCTGAAGCTGTGTGAGGTACTCCCGGTGCCAGCGTTTCCAAAAATGGGATCGTAGTTGCTCCACTAGCTGCCATCTGGAGAGCCGATTCATGGGAACGTCACTCACGTCGTATTCTGGAATTGATGTTAGGGACTCACCCACTAGGAAATGGCCTGGAGTAAGTGGTTCTAGGTCGTTTGGGTCATTTGAAATAGGTGTCAAGGGTCGGGAGTTTAAGCAGGCTTCTATCTGTACTAAAACTGTATACATCTCGCTGTACGTTAATTTTGTTTCGCCTAAAATTTTTTTGAGATGTTGCTTCACAGACTTTACATTGATTTCCCATAACCCACCCATGTGTGGGGACCTGGGGGGTATAAAATGCCACTTGATACTCATGTTGACTAATTGGTTTATGACTTGATTTTTGAATTGTTTTTGTTCAAAGAAATTTTTTAGCTCGATCAACTCGTTATTCGCTCCTACAAAGTTTGTGGCGTTGTCAGAATAGATATTTTGAGGCAGACCACGGCGAGCGACAAAACGGCGTAATGCTGCTAAAAATTCAGCTGTTGTCAATTCAGTCACCAATTCGATGTGGATCGCTTTAGTGGTAAAACAAACAAATATGGCAATGTATGCTTTTAAAAGTGCGCGTTTTCCGCGTCCCCGTGATTCTCGTATTAACACAGGGCCAGCATAGTCTACGCCACAAGTTTGAAAGGGTCTACCTGGTTGTACTCTATGTGCAGGTAAATTACCTGTTTTAGGATTAGCGCATGTTGGTCTTGCTTTGAAACAATTAAGACAATGGTGAATTACCTGCCTAATGACGGTCCTACCCGATAAGATCCAATAACGTCTGCGAATCCCTGCAACAGTGGCTTGCGCCCCAGCATGCAATTGTAGCCTATGTTCATTTTTTATGATTAGTTTTGTTACGTGATCGTTTTTCGGAAGTATAATCGGTTGCTTGATGTCATTGGGAATGTTGGCATGTTTCAGGCGTCCACCAACTCTAATTAAACCGTTTTCATCTAAACACGGGTCTAAAGTTAATAATTTTGACTTTCTAGTGTTACCACCGGCCCCCTGGAGCGGTCGAACTGTCGAGTCCATCTTCGGGGCCGGTGTCGAGATTTGTTGACCGATGCCGTTTTAACGCTGGAGTAGCAAATGCACCCCGTCGAAGAAGATAGCCGTTTCGCAATCCAGCCGGTTTACCCGGACCGTCAGGCCCTTTGTGCAGAAGGAGAGGAGCACGGAAAAAAACAACCTTCTCCTCTTAGATCAGGTAGAGAAGTGCCAGTGGCCGTGCCGTTTCCGGCCGGCGTCGACTATTTTTAGAAAGTTGGGACCAAACGCGACAAAAGAACGAGCGGGGGTGGTTTTGGACCACCCAAACAGCCCACGGGTAACACACTCTCCCCCTCCGGAGGCCCAACTTTCATAATCGTTGACGCCGGCTTCAGCCCTCACCTTTTTTCTTTATTCAAATAACACAAAAAAGGACACATAAAACGACACAAAAAAAAGACGGAAAAATGAAACAAAGATTTAAACTACAACTAAAATTAAAAAATGACACAAGATGGTGGTGCCGAGCGCGTCTCGGTGTCGCCGAACACTATGACCTGTAGGTCCGGGACATTGTGGGCTTCGCGGTGCGCCGTCTTCGACGGTGGTGGAGCCTGTCACGAGCTGCAGGGGTCCGACTTCTCAGCGGGTCCCTCTGAATCCCGGGAAGCCGGAACTGGCCTGGTGGACGACCTCCTCGATGGCGTTTGGGCGAGGATGCGGGAAGCGCAGCGACAGAGTTGCTCATTATCGGGCCCCCGGTCGTCGCCTCGGTGCACTAGTTGAGGGGCTGTCGCACGGCCCGGACGGCATCGCCACTCGGAAAACGACACGTTCCGCGAAACACGCACAAAACCGTTGTTGGGGACGCGCACAAAAGGGGGCACACACACCTGTCTCTGGCGCGCCGGAGTCGATGTCCATGGGCGCTGTGGGCTCCAACCGTTGGCTCCTTGGGGCGGACGTGGGACCCTCGGTGGCGGCTGTGGTGGCTCGGGGACTCAGCGGCCCCGGGGTGATGTCCTAGCGGGGACGACCGACGGCTGGGAACGGCGGCGTCCTCACGGATCCTCTTCCGACGTGCAGGCTGGTGGTGGAGGAACCAGGTGTCTCGACGGTCGACCTTTGACACGCCAGCACCGAGAACTGTCTGGGCTGGCTGTCGGACTTGAAGGCCTGACCGGAGACGGAGTCGAACGGGCCCTGGGGTTCAACTCTCCATCCTCTGGCTCCTTGGTAGTGTAGGTGTGACTCCTCTCCCTCCGGGCGACTGGCTTGACGATCCGGCCGAGTCCTGGACACGATGGGCAGCTGACTGGGTCGACGATGAACAGCGGCTGACCCACGACTTCTTCTTCACGTCTGGCTCTTGTTGACGGACGGGACGGCTTCCTGCTGCCATCCGGGACGTTGGCATCGGTCGGGGATTTGGGCTCTCCGACGCCTTGTCGGAGGGCCCCACGTTGGGCGCCATTATGTTACCACCGGCCCCCTGGAGCGGTCGAACTGTCGAGTCCATCTTCGGGGCCGGTGTCGAGATTTGTTGACCGATGCCGTTTTAACGCTGGAGTAGCAAATGCACCCCGTCGAAGAAGATAGCCGTTTCGCAATCCAGCCGGTTTACCCGGACCGTCAGGCCCTTTGTGCAGAAGGAGAGGAGCACGGAAAAAAACAACCTTCTCCTCTTAGATCAGGTAGAGAAGTGCCAGTGGCCGTGCCGTTTCCGGCCGGCGTCGACTATTTTTAGAAAGTTGGGACCAAACGCGACAAAAGAACGAGCGGGGGTGGTTTTGGACCACCCAAACAGCCCACGGGTAACACTAGATATAGGTTTGTTATAGAGCAGGTGTTCAAGTTCTTCAAAAAAATGAATTGATTGAATTAGACGGACTATTGTAATCCTCGAATTTCGCATTTCGTGTACTGTGAGGACTGAACCTGAAAGCTTATTTTTGTTTTTTGGATTGGCGTTATGAATGAAACGTAATACCCATGCCATCACTCTTTGCAGTTTGTTAAGGTCGGAGTATTTTGTCAAAACGGGCATCTCCGGTAGAATTTTACGGGTTGTCGTTAACATTGCTACACGAGTTTCAGGTACATTTTGCACAATATTATTAATCCGATCCGATTTTGGCCACATGCATTCGTCCAATTTCAAAAATTCTGGTCCCGAAAACCATAAGTGATTATTTACAATTTCTTCCGGAAAAGCCCCCCTACTAAGTATATTTGCAGGATTTACCTTGCCGGAAATATGTCTCCACTTTGATGCCGCGGTTAATGAAGTTATTTCGGTGACCCTATTAGCAACGAAAGTTTTTAATAAATGAGGTGGCGTCTTGATCCACGCGAGGACGATAGAAGAATCGGTCCAGAATATTTCTCGTGCATTGTGTAAATTGACAGACTGTTTTACCTTTTCAAAAAGACGAGCTAGTAACAATGCACCACATAACTCAAGTCGCGGTAAAGTTATCGTTTTTAAGGGTGCAACTCTTGATTTGGCACACAACAAGTGCGTTTCATACGTGTTTTCGGTTGATTTTACCCTTACGTACACGGCGGCCCCGTAACCTTGTTGAGACGCGTCAGAAAATCCGTGGAATTCTATTAATTCATGGGGAAAAAACGTGATTACCTTTCTAGGTATCGTTAGTTGGTGTAAAAGATTTAATTGGTACATGAATTTATTCCATAGAGTATGTAGATCCATAGGAATAGACTCATCCCAACCTAGTTTTAGTGACCACAGCTTTTGAATTATGATTTTGGCCTTCATTATTATGGGACTTACGAGACCTAACGGGTCGAAGATTTGTGCAGTTAGGGATAAAATTGTTCGCTTTGTTATCTTTTTTGAAATGTTTTGCAATTTTATTTCGTATTTCAAGGTGTCGGTGGTAGAGTTCCAATACAACCCCAGGGTTTTCGTGTTCTCGTTATTGTTTAATGGTACGTTTGGATCGCATATCTCGGATTTATTAACTGGTAACACTTTCGGTTCATTCGACTGAAGTTTTATTAATTCAAATTTTGCTTGATTTAGTATGCTGACAAGATTGTTTTTGATACCTATTAACTCTGAAGCAGTGTTAGATCCCGTTAATAAATCGTCCATATAAAAATGCTTGCGAATTATTTCACTCTCTCTTGGAAATGATTCGTTGTTTCGATTGCTTAATTCTTGTAGGCAACGAGTTGCTATAAAACTAGATGGTTTTAATCCATAAGTGAGTGTGGTTAAACTGAATGATTTTAATGGTTCATTGGGGTCACTACGCCAGAAAATTTGTTGATGTTTAAAATCGTCAGGGTGTAGACGCACGGATCTATACATTTTAGTTAAATCACCACTTAATACGAATTGATAAGTTCTAAAATTAACCACAATTGTGAATAGATCGGGCTGGATCACAGGTCCACACATCAGATTATCATTAAGGCTGAAGCCATTGGAGCTTTTAAGTGATCCATCAAACACCACTCTTAATTTTGTTGTTGTACTGGATTCTTTGACCACAGCATGATGAGGTAGATAGACGCATTCATTTTTGTTTGCTATTTTAGATTCTTCCATGTGATTTAAATCAAGGTATTCAGACATGAAATTTGAATATTGAATTTTCATTTCAGGATCGTTGCATAATTTTCTTTCTATGCCGTAGAACCGTTTTAATGATGCATTTTTCGTATCACCGATTGTGAGGTTATTGTTTTTGAAAGGGAGCCGTATTACGAAACGACCTTCCGAATCGCGGATGGTGTTTTCTTGAAAGTGACGTTCGCAAGCGATCTCTTCGACGGATAATTTCTCCGTGTCGCCAACAATACTGGGGATTTCCTCCATATTCCAAAAATTTTGTACCTGCTTTTCTAAATTTGTTTCCGGTTTTATTGTTGCCGCCAGATTACAGGTGGTTGTTTTGTTGAACTCGGGATTTCCAAAAGTGCCGCCCGCAATAAATCCAAAGTGGGTCTTTTGAAAAGTAAGGCCTCTCGGAGAGATTACCTGTCCTATGCATAACAATTTCCAAAAGGAGCCGGCGCCTATCAATAAATCTACTTGGCTACTTTCAAAGAATTTAGGGTCGGCTAGCGAAATGTTCTTTGGAATTTCCAAGAAAGATGGGCTGATTGTTTTCAACGGTAAATTTTCGGTGATTTTTGGAATAACCAAGCATTTTAAGTCCATTGAATATTCATTTATTCTGGATTTCAAATTAACTGAAATTTCACGTTTTGCAGTGCTGGTTGTTCCATTGAGACACTTTATTGTGAAGTTTACGGGAGAAGCGTTTAGTCCCAATTTTTTATGGAGTTTTTCCGTTATGTAATTGGACATAGAACCAGTGTCTAAAAATGCCCGACATGGTACATATTGATTTTTGCGATTTTTGATTAGAATCACTGCAGTTGATAACAGGACGGATTCGGTTACATTTTTTACTGGTAACGTATGATTGTTTGTTGTGATTGCTTCGTCATTTTGTTGTGCAGGTTGCGTTAAGTGTAACAATGTGTGATGTTTGCCTTTACACGTTCGGCATTTTGAGTTCGAAAACAGTTTGCGACTTTATGATTATCGCGTAGACAATTCGTGCATAAATTTAATCTTTTTGCCTGTGTGTTTCTATCGGGTGCGTTGAGTTCCAAAAAATTGCCACACTGACCAATATGATGTTCTGAATTTTTACAAAACGTGCAAAGTAATTTTTTGTTTACACCTGCATGCGTAAGTGTTCGCGGTTTACCTGTTTGCTGATGATTCGTTTTGGCATTGTTTTGTTTGTCGGATGAAGTTGCATTTAAAGCTTCCAGTACCGTGCAGCGTTTTTCTAAAAATTGAATTAGTTTTTTGTACGTGGGTATGCTATTATCCAAAGTCATTTGCCACTCGCGTTTTGTGCTGTAGTCTAACTTTTGGAAAATGATAAGCACAATAACTGCATCCCAACTTGCAACTGGTATGTTTAATGATTCTAACGCGGCCATGTTAGTGTTTACTGTATCCAAAAGCCCGCGAAGCATTGTGCTAGATGTTTTAAGAATGGGAGCAGCGTTCAAAATTGCTAAAACATGGTCTTCAACTATTAAACGCGTGTTTTTGAAACGTTTTTCAAGTGCTTCTCATGCAATTGTGTAATTTTCATCAGTTATGGGTAGAGACTCGATTGCGCGTAGGGCCTCGTTTCGTAGAACCGATTTTAGGTATTGCAAGCGTTGACAATTATTTAAATTTTTGTTTTCCCCGATCACCGATTTGAACGAATTTTCGAAATTTAGCCATTCCTTGTAACTACCGTCGTAAGTTTTCAGATTCAACACAGGTAGATTTAATTGAGAAAACCCGTTATTTGATGCGTTATTTTGCTGATTGCCGACTACGCTTGGTGCGGTGTTAATAGGAGGCGCGGGTGCATTTTTCATATCAATAATGTCATTTATTTTAGCTAACGCAGCACAATACCTATCTTCGAATTGACCATGTTCTATTGAGCGCTCTTCGTGAGTAGTTTGTTCGTCTAGTTGTTCTAGAGCGTATTGGACTTCATCGTATTGCTTTCTGATGTCATCCAGCATTGTTAATCGCGCTTTTAATAGATTTATGCTACTGGTTGTCGAGTCAAAAACCTCAATAAATTGCTCTACTCGCTGTAGTCTGCCTTCAATAACTGAGCGATTACTTTTAGCCTGATCTAATTTTTTAGCCATTATGAAAGTGCTCTACGTGATTTAGTACAGATAGCCGTAGCTAAGGTGTTTGAGTGTTTTTGGAAGGATTTTTTTTTGTATGGATTGAGTGAGCCACTAATGTGTCATCAGTGTCCTGATGAAGCTCGACTTGGAGGAGTGCGATGTTTGGATCCTGATGCTCAAGATCGCCTTTGTGGTGTCCGATGTATGGGGGAATGGTGCTCCGGTGAATGTTGAAAGTACCACTGCTGCCACTCTACTTGGTACCACGAATTTGGATTTTCGCAATTCGCACACTCGCTTTATTTCTATTGTGGACGGTGCTTTCGATGACGAACACGTTACACACGCGGATGATTTTTGATAAGAACGGCTTGTTTTGCACGTTGACTTACGCTTTTCGATCACGTGTGAAATTGTTGCGTATGCTTTTAACACTATCCGGCTCGAAGGACCAATGTTTGATTCTGTAGGATCGATTGTCTGATCTACAGAATGCCTGTTAATCTGGATGGTTTTACATTTAAAACACACAAGTTAGGGCTGCTGTTTATTCTCTCATAGTTTACAAGCTTCTGGTCAAGACTAAGAACTACCCGCCAGTCGTCTCTGGTAGGGGTGGGTGGCTACCTGGCCCGACCGGTTAAATATAGCTGGAGGCTATGATTCTTACAATACAATACAATACAATATAAGAATTTTAATCTAATATTTAGCATGACATGTTTGTTCAAAACGTATTAATAATATGAGACGAGATTTAGGTAGAATAACTCAATATTTAAAGGGTATAAATTCTAATCATCTAAATAATTGTATTCAATCCATTTTAAATAACAACCGAATACATTGTTTAAAATATAATGAATATAATAAAACATTAATAGAAATCAAAGACACTTTATTACAGAAGTTACATATTTATTCTAAACGACTCAAAAGATATAAAAATAATAAACAACGGAAATTTGAAAACAAACTATTTAGAAATAATGAGAAGTTGTTTTACAAAAATTTTACAGATAATAAAACTCAAACTAATAATGGTACACCAAATATAAACGAAATTAAAGAATTCTGGTCAAACATATGGTCAAATGAAGTTCAATTTAATAATCAGGCAGAATGGATTCCTCATTTAGAAAATGATATACCAGATAGTGATAATCGACATCATATTCAAATTAGCCTTAAAATTTTAGTTAAAAATATTAATAGTTCACATAATTGGAAATCCCCTGGAGGTGACCAAATTCATAACTTTTGGTTAAAAACATTTACTTGTATTCATAAGTGCTTACTTGATCACTTTAACGGATTTATTAGGGAACCTAACACATTTCCAGAGTTTTTGGCCCATGGTATAACATATCTGAAACCAAAAGATTTCGATACTAAAAATCCATCAAAATATAGGCCAATCACATGTCTGCCTACAATTTATAAAATTATGACATCTTGCATTAAAGTAATAATTTACGACCATTGTCAAAAATTAAATATACTTAATGAAGAACAAAAAGGTTGTGTTAAAGAGTGTTTTGGTTGTAAAGAACAACTCATAATAGATACGGTAATAATGGAACAAGCTAGAAAAAATAATAGAAATATTTATACCGCATTCATAGACTACAAAAAAGCCCATGATTCAGTACCACATTCATGGTTAATTAAAATTCTTAAAATTTATAAAATTAATTTGGATTTGATTAACTTTTTATCTCATGTTATGACATTTTGGAGAACTACTTTAAATTTATCAATAAACAATACTAAATTAAAATCCGAGCCTATTCAAATTAAACGGGGGATTTATCAAGGAGATTCTTTAAGTCCTTTATGGTTTTGTCTAGCCATTAATCCTTTGACAAATCTATTAAATAGCACTGGATATGGTTTCAATATTAGACTTAATAATACCACACTATCCAAATTAAATCACCTTCTCTATATGGATGACATAAAACTTAATGCATCAAAAAAGAATCACATTTTATCTTTACTAACAATAACTGAAAATTTCTCAAATGATATTGGGATGAGTTTTGGTATTGATAAGTGTAAAATGCAATCAATATGTCGCGGTCATTACGAACATTTAGAATATATAACTCAAGAAGGAGAAATCATTAAAAATTTAAATAAAGGAGAATTTTATAAATATTTAGGTATTAATCAATCAAATCATATTCAACACTCAATTATAAAAGAAAATTTAGAAAAGCAATTTTATTTAAGAATTAAATCTATTTTAAAATCAAAATTAAACGGTAATAATTTAATTAAAGCAGTTAATACATATGCTGTTCCATTACTGACCTATTCTTTCGGTGTTATAAAATGGTCCAAAACTAATTTACAGAACATAAACATTAAAACTAGAGTTCTTTTTACCAAATTTAGTAAACACCATCCTAAATCTGCTATTGAAAGATTTAATTTACCACGCGAAAACGGTGGTAGGAGTTTTTCAAATCTAGAAATACTGCTAAAAAATCAAATTGCTTCACAAAAAAATTATTTCCTCAGTAGAGCTCATGATAACACCTTTTTCAATGCTTTGGTTTCAGCCGATAAAGGCTACACACCTTTAAATTTAAGTGATAATATAATTTCAGACATTTTAAGCCAAATATACCTGACACAATAACAAATATAAAACAGAAGTCTTTACATGGGAGATACTTTAAAGAACTGGAACAACCAGAAGTTAATATTCAGGCATCTCATGCATGGCTTAAGAAATCAAATATTCACCCTGAGACGGAGGGTTTTATATTTGCAATACAAGATCGTGTTATAAATACAAAAAATTATAAAAAAACACATATGCGGTTTACAATCGATAATTGATAAATGTAGGATTTGCGGAACTGAAGGGGAAACAATTGAACACATTATTTCTTCTTGCACCGTTTTGGCTCAAAGCGAATATAAAAAACGACACGATATATTCGCTAAAATTATACACATGAATTTAGCTGTTAAATTCAATTTATTAAAGAATACACAACCACATTATAGTTATACACCAGAAAGTTGTTTGGAAAATGACAGTTACAAGTTATATTTTGATAGCACAATTTTAACTGACATTCATATTAAGCATAACAGACCAGACATTATAATTTTAAATAAACAACAAAAGCAAGCATATCTTTTAGATATAGCTGTTCCAAATTCACATAATATAACACAGACATATAACACAAAAATTAATAAATATTTAGAGCTGTCCGTTGCTATGAGAAATCTTTGGTGTTTAGAAAAAATTTCGATTTTACCACTTGTAATTTCAGCAACAGGAATAGTACCGCAATCTCTTTTTAAAAATTTAAAAATTCTGGATTTAGATAACACATTGGTAGTTGAAATTCAAAAAGGTATATTATTATACTCATGTCACATCGTGAGGAAGTTCCTTAACATTGACACAGAACATAATACACAACAAAGTCAAAATGCGGAGGCAAGACGCCGGTAATTATGTTGATAAGCACTGCACTATTACTTGATAGTAATATCCGTAATAGTGTATGTACTCCGGCAAAATTGCCGTGCCGCCGGGTGGAGGTGGGATAGTAAATTATGTATATAGTCTATTTTTCCTTTTCCTTTTATTATGGAGGTTGAGAGGAGTAGCTATAGCTAGACTCCGCTTCATATTTCTCACCTTTTAATAGGATACTTTTTTATTTTGTTATGTATTATCTTTGTTTTTTTGAGAAATAAAGTCTATTATTATTATTATTATAAATAATTAGAGCAGGGGTTCCCCAACTTTTTCAGTTCGCGGAGCAGAGTAACCAGTAATCACCAACCATTACAAGAAGTGTTCAAAGTGACCGCCGTTATTGTCAATACAATAATGAAGGCGCCGACGAAATGATTCTTCCACATTTTTCAGCATTCCTCTCTTATTGCGAACTGTTGTGGCAGCATTTTCCACCCGTTTTCTTAAAACTTCAATTGTGTCAATTGGGATCGAATATACCAAGTCCTTTATGTAGCCCCACAAGAAGTAGCACGGAAATTCTCTGGACTCGCGGAGCACTCCGACGCTTCACCACACACCAACACACTATCTATTTATTCACTATTCGAAAATAAACTCGGCATTTTCACAAAATTTTAGCTTAAATCACAAAATCAACACGGAAATATCTGCCTTGTGGAGTCGGACAAGACTAACTAAAAACTACACCTCGGCCGCAGAGCGGAAAAACTGTATTCTAAAAACACAATTCTCAGATTCAGGAAAATCAAGAAAAATCTAGACCTACAATCTAAACAGTTATTTTATGTGGAAGACAAGGAATTGCACTTAGAGGACATAGAGATTATGGGGAGTTTGACATCCTTGAGGAACCTCAAAACAATGAGGGAAACTTTCGGGCACTGCTAAGAGCAAGGATTGAAGCTGGTGATAACATATTAAAGAAACATTTTGAAACATGTGGAAAAAATGCTACATATAATTTGGAGTATACAAAACCAAATCATACAGTTGTGATGTAATCATTAAAAAAAATAGCGTTAGAAGTTAATGGTGCCAAGTGTTTTACAGTTTTAGCTGATGAAACTATTGACATTTTGTCAAAAGAGCAATTCTCTTTATGTGTGCGATACGTAAAAAAAGTTGACAGTGAGTATAAAATATATGAACAATTCTTGCAGTTTATGCTACTGGAATCATTAACTGGTAAACATTTAACAAGCACCCTTCTACGAGGATTACAAGAATGTTACATAGAAGAAGAATTTTTACGTGGACAAGGCTATGACGGTGTCGCTGCAATGAGCGGTAAATTTAAAGGGACTCAGGCTTATATTACTGAAAAATATCGAACAGCCCTTTACGTACATTGTGTTTCCCATACCTAGTTTAAATTTAGCTATATCAAATTCTCCCGAAGTATCTTGAAATCGTAATTGTTTTGGTATCACTGAAAAAATTTATACATTCTTCAATACTCCTAAACGTCAGTTGGTCCTTTTAGAGAGCATCAGTAATCTTACACCGGAAGCAAATAAAACTACATTAAAGGCCTTATGTGCAACGAGGTGGATTCAGTGTCATGATGCGGTATTAATTATGACTGAGTTGTATCATCCAGTAGTTGCTGCATTAGAAAAAATAAAATTATGGGATGATAAAGAGTCTTCATCTGGCGCTTTTATTTTACAAAATGCTGCTCTTCAATCGGACTATATAATTTCACTCTTGTGTGCAGAAAAGCTTCTCGCATATTCTTTACCACTTTGTAAAACGTTACAATCCGCAGATACTGACCTTGCTTCAGCAGTAAATAATGCTGAAAATACAGTTTCAGTTGTTAAGAGAATTCGAGAAAATGCAGAACAAAAATTCAGAAATATTTTTAAGTCGTTAGAAAATCTGGCAGAAAATTCAGGAACGAAAATACAAATGCCACGATTAACTGGGAAGTAAACTCACCGATGTAACATATTATCGGTGTTCCGTGTTTGTACCATGTACCATGTACCATGTATCACTCTTTCATCAATAATGTTTTGGAGAGATTTATAAAACATAAGCAAATTTTAAAAAGTTTTGTTTGCCTTTTACCTATTACTACTAATTGAACCTTCACCATCTAAAATATCTGTATTTTAAATTTCCTAAAAATCCGTTGACAAATAACTGAGATATTAGGCTCGAAAGTCTTGGCTGGGACACCCTGTATATCCCATTTTGGGCATGTGCCTAGATTTTGTAGATTCTACACCGTTTCCCATAGCAGTGTTTTGTGGCTCTGGGAAGCCTGAACCAATTGACATGTTTTTAGAATCTTTCATTACAGAAGTCAAAGTCAATTTTTCAACTTTGATATTGCTTTTTTTATGTGATGCACCCGCCCGTTGTTACTTAAAAAAAATTGTGGGGCACACAGTAAAACATGCTTGCGAGAAATGCCATATAATAGGCGTACACGAAAACCAGAGTGAATTTTTCACAAGAAAATTTTATTATCCTTGTCGAAAAAACTCTGACACCAGAGAGAAGAAAGTGATCATATAAAGGGCAAATCCCCACTATTAAATATTCAGATTAAAATGGTTTCACAGTTTCCATTTCTTTGGGCGTTTTAAAAAGATTACTTTTAAATAGTTTCATTGAAGCCACTATTCCCTATAAATTATCAAAGAAAATTATAAATGAGACTAATCTAAAAATTTTAAATATTCGGTACCTTGTTACAAAGAATGTTCCGAGAAAACCTAGAACGTTAAAAGAAATTAGAAGATGGAAAGGGGTTGAGCTAAGACTTTTAGTGATGAAAACACTTATACGGAGCCAGGTTCGATGTTTACCGTCACGAAATTTCGTCAAGTTCGAGCGTCACGCGGCGCGCGCATCGGAGGGGTAGAGTGGGCAGTTGCATTCAATGATTTCAATTTCAATGAAGAATTGCAGCAGTGACTCAAGTGAATGACTTTAAGTTTAGCTGTATCTCTGTTAATATCTATGGTTGTTAAAACATTCACCTTTGGGTTAAGGAACGGTTATTTAAATCGTCTTTTCCCATTTCGTGCGTTCCCTTTTCGTGCGTTTTTGGGTTCTTACCTGTTTTAGTGCCGTTTCGGGCGACAAGAAATTGGGTAGTGCCAGTTCGTGCGTCGTCCTTTATAGGGCTTTCTCCGCAATGGTACAATGTACTAAAGGGGTCCAATTTATATCTGTACCTGAACAGCTACTGGCTGAGGAAAAAATTATTATAAAATCTCTTCACGTCTAATGTGTAAAGTGAAAAACACATTTATTTTGGACTTAAATGCACTCAGATAGGTAGGTATAAAATAGGTAGAAGTTTGTCATAAAGCCTTTACAAGGCTAAGTGTACCTTATTCTATGCTAAATCTATAGTCAAGGCTCAGTTTTAATGGAGGATCAATTATGGTATGGGGAGGTATTTCTTGGGAAGCTCGTACAGAGTTGGTTTTTATTGAAACAGGCACATTAACAGCCCATAGGTATATAGAGAAGGTTCAACAAGACCATGTCGTGGGTTTTGCCCAGTTTGCAGGAGATGGTTTCATTTTCATGCACGACAATGCTCGCCCACATACTGCTCGAATTGTAACAGATTATCTTCATGATGTAAGAATTGATACAATGAACTGGCCAGCACGTAGTCCCGACTTAAACCCCATTGAGCATCTATGGGACGTTGTCGGTAAACAGGTTAGAGCGCGGCGTGATGAGCTGGTGTCTCTTCAAGAGCTTCGAAGAGTCGTGCAAGAAGAATGGGATAATACGCCTCAAGAAGAAATTCAGCACTTAATCGAGTCAATGCCACGAAGGCTAGAAGCTGTCATAAAGGCAAGATGCGGGAATACCAAATATTGAATTAAGTAGAGGCGTTCATGTTCCTTGTTTATTTATTTTTTATAATTGTATTTTTCTTTTCTGTTGTTAATGTGTTAATTGAAGCCTTTCAAATGACATCTTTGTTAGGTAGTATGTTTTTAAGAACAGAATACAAGTAATGACGAATACAAGTAATGACATCATTTTTACTTAATTTTGTATGAATGATTTTAGTATAATATTATTTTTCTTGGTGTCCCACTTTTTTCGCCGGTCAGTGTAGTAGTCCAATTACTCTTTCTACGACTGACAATCGACGCGCGTGTGCAGCCAAGTGCGTCCCCATATTGTTTGTTTAAGTTTGGATGTTATTGAAAGTTGTACAGATATTTTAACCACGAGCTACTGACTTCATGTAGAACTCGGAAAAAATATTTAAAAAATTCCATGTCAAAAAATAAAATGACATTAACTTTTTGAGCTACAATTTCTTTTATTGCTTTTAGTTTTCTACGTTGTCAAATAACCTCGTAGGTAAAATTTCGGCACATTTTAAAAATACACCCTGTATATCATGTTTTATAAAATGTACACCTGTATATAGACTTCTATGTCCTTATTAAAGTTATCAAGTTTGAATCTGATTTATTTTTTTTAACGTCCGTCAAAAAAAGTGCAAGTTTTTTCATTCATTTGCCTTCCTAACAGTAGTTTATTTAACGAGTTCGTATGTAAATTGGGTTTTTTTGGCATGAATGGGCCAGTTTAAAACGCGAGTAAACGAGTGTTTTAAATGCCCACGAATTCACACAGGAGAAAAATTTTTGACAGTGTCGAAAAAAATTGTAATTGAAACTTATGGGCGCCAAAAAAATTTTTGTATGCAACTCGTACTTTTTTTGGGCGCACTCGAACTGCGGTCCAAGTACGGTCAGGTAAAAAGGGTCATAATCGTTCTTACTAATCTCCTGCCGAACTGCGGTCAAGACCTCGAGAGGTGAAATTTTTGTATCAGTCAACAGCACAGAATCTCACATAATATTTTCTTGTGAAAGTAACATGCAATTTATTTGTAATCAACAAATATTCTTTGTTGATGGAACATTTGACTATCGCCACAACAGACTTTTATTAACTCTAAGATTGAACACCTTAATACCAAAACATTAGTATGATTATGTTAAATGGGTGTCTCACAAGTTTTGTAATACTGTTTTGTAAATAAATGTTTGTTTCCAAAGTTTTGAATTAAATATAATAAAGTTTAATTGCAGTTCATGGCATGGTGGGGAAAGCCAACAGGTGCATACCTTGTAGTTATCACCGAAATAGTGCCTACAAAAACACTAAATGATCATAGCCAACTCGGTCCCAAAAGGTTCGTGATTGCCTAATAAATTAAATTTTCTTGACTGCAGTTCGAGCTAAGATTAGAGACGACCACGTAACTTAAAATTATTTGACCGCAATTCAGGTGTCGGATTGTTGGGCTTCTGACCGCTGACGGCAGTTCGGGTGCACCGCTTTTTTTTTTCTCGGCGGATTTGCGCACTCGCTTCGCTCTCGTAAAAAAAAGTATAACTTTACTCACTTGTTACATAAATAATGATTTCAGGTGTAGAAAAAATGAAAAAATTTAAGCAAAAAATTTATTAGGTGCAGATAAAGCAGCAATTATGGCCCTTTCAGATGATTCAGATGATTTACTTCGCTCGCCTACGGCTTGTTTCGTAAACTTAATCTTCGTGAATAATGGTTATCATAATCGCTCATATAATAATATATGTATGTACTATAAAACTTGGCGATTTTTAAATATGACATGCCATGATTTCCAATTTGGACAGGATTTGGTAATTTGTACTCGTAGGATTAAGTCAGCGGGTTTCGGTAAATTACTTTCAAAATTATTTACGGAAAAATGAATAGTTACTCCAATGCAGAATGAATTTTTATGGTAAAAGCCTTTTACAGTTGTGTTAGTTTGCGGAGACTTGTTTAGATAAAAATTTTAATTCAGCAACTTATTTAGATTTATTAGTAACTAAGTTAGGAACTGCATTGGAAGAAGTTGCAAGAAAATCAGGAAATCAGCATTTCAGCTTAGAAGTTAGAAATTTTTTAAACGATTCATTTCCAGATGATTGGACTGGTAGAGGTGATGCTATAAATTGCGCGTTAATTACTGAATATTTATTCTAATTTTACCTTTCTTGAGTACTTATTGTAAATTTTTCAAAGAATTATAATAAAAACTGCTTATAAACTGTTAATTACTTCAATATTATTTCTTTCTTTCTATTAATTCTTTAATAATATTGATGTATAGAAATAATGGCATAATATCTATAAACTGAATGCACAATATTAATTGACTATGTTCGACTTTGAGAGTGAACACCCGGTATATTAATACGTGAAGGAAAAATTTTGTACCCCTTTTTAAGCAAATTGTGCGCACGGGGGAGTGTGAGATTTGGCATGGTTAAAGTTTATATGGAGAAGGAGTGCAGAAAGATAAACACTTCTGTACAATATACAGGGTGTGCCCAAAAAAAAGACGAGTCCATTTCTCTCTTATTTATCGGAGGATTTTAATTATTTATACACCAAATGAAATGGTTGTGAATAGTCTACAAAAGGCCCTAAATTCACATATAGCCCTAAGGGCTTTAAGGATAAGGTGTCAAAATATTCTTTTTCAAATGCGAAAACATATTTTTTTTACAATTCTGATAAAGATTTTTATTCTGAAAGGATACATACAAAAAAAAGTCAAAAAACGCTACTATAGTCTATGCTTAATCCCCCCGCAGTGAAATCCACTCCAAGAGGGAGTTTATTTAGATTATTTATAAAAAAAAATCTTCGAAATGAAATACAAAATTATTTGACTATTAGTAGTTTGTCACCACATAAGTTAGTATTGAAAGTAAATTGCATCGTTTTACCGATCAGAAACTTAAATACAAAGGAAGCATTAGTCAATGCAACAAGAATGCGCATCAAGTTTATGCATCGTAATGCTATTGATTGCGAAGTTTTAACTGGAACCGCACGCAATAAGAGAAATTTGATTCCACGTCTAAATTTAACATATTCCCATTTTACCATTTCACGAAGTAAAAACGTCTATGCAACTAAGTTTTTCAATTATGCATAAGATTTCTTGAATTGAAGCACTTCATAAAATGCCAGCAAGAAAATAGATTCCTAGCAACAAACGTACATATAAAATCATTAAAAATTAAAAACTTCAGTTAACAATAATGTTGAAATTGACATGTGACAACCATATTGATAGTTGTGCCATAGGTACCAATTTTTAAAAACAAAATTTTCCAGAGATCTATTAAACCACGAGTGTTTTAATGTACGGGGTGTTTCTGAAATACGTGTGTTAATTTTAACCAGTGAAAGAACTCGCCAATTTATTAAACTTTTCTCTATGACATTTTGTAAAATTCGTAAAAGTATTCCAAAATTTTTTGCCCCACAATTTTTACCAAACGAGTCGTTTTGTGTGATTAACTAGTTTCTATTTTTTGTAACCATGAGAATCTAAATTTTGATTATTAATTTTTTTCTATAACAATGGAACTTTTTAACAAAGCTCTGTTTCTATCACAACAGAAAATTTTCGCCCTTACCGATAGGCGGGTATAAACTTTGATGGTTAATTTTTTCCAAATTTTAAATCAATTTGTAGTGCTTTTTCGTAAAAATGTTATAGAGAAAAGTTCCATGATTTGGCGCATTCTTCCACTGGTTAAAACTAACACACATATTTCAGAAACAGCCTGTATATATATAGCCATAAACGACTCCAACTTGAATACAATAATAATAGACCTATTAGAGACGAAAATTCGAAAAACAATTTAGGAGACCTCAAAAGTTACCTACAAATATCGAAAATTTATATTCGCTTCCTTAATTCGTTTAGCCATCAAGTAAGCAACATTTTTCCATTTATTGTATTTGGTGTTGCTATTTCTAAAATTGTAATAAACATTATTCATCATACAATGTATATCGTGTTTGTTTTCAACACCCCCCGATGGTTGCAAGGATTGCGAGATCTGTGAATTTTTTTATTGTATACTAGTCCTGTAGTGTTTCATAATACAGGGTGATTCATCTTTTACCGCCGGTGGCAAAATTGACCTTAAAAATTATAATTTTGTTTGCTCATAAAAAAAATTTTTTGAAATAAATTATACCGGCTGAAAGTAAATTTTTCGACAAATCAAATTTGTAAATTTCATAAATTTTTCTCAATCCTTAAGGGTCATTTTGCCACCGGCGGTAAAAGATGAATCACCCTGTGTAATACGTAAAGAAAATTGCAAACATTTTTTACACTTGCACTGTACTATTGTTATACTGTCAAATTCTTCTATATACAAAAATATTTTAATGTTGCTAAACAATGTCTAGAATATTTTGTCATACATGTATCACATTTATATGGAAGAGACTTTGTTGTTTATAACGTCCATAATTTGTTACACTTATGTGACGATGTCGAACGGTTTGGTTGCATTAATGAGTTCAGTTGCTTTCCTTTCGAAAATTATCTAGGATTATTGAAAAATAAAATAAACTCAAAAAAAGAACATAGAAGAATCGAAGAAAATGACAATATAAGAGAACATGAAACTGAAAAGGTTGGGGATTCGGACCAAAGAGAGTTTTTTTGGAAAATTATGATTCATATAATAAGTTGCTTTCATTTCATTGCACTCATTTGCATTTTGCCCAGTACATATATGATTTCAACAAAAAGCCAAATTGCGTTTTTTTTTTTAAATAAGGTCTGTGTTATAAAATTTATTCTATTTTATGACGCTCACTTTTTTTGGAGGGAGCAACATTTCAGTTACAACATGACTTATATATAAAACCTATTAAATCATCTAAATTGAAAATCTACTATGTAGAAAAATTAAATGACAAGAATGTTAGAGTGTTCAAGGCATCCAATGTATGTATTATTTAAATCCATGCGGTTTCCACACAAAAGAGGATTTGCTGTATTTCCATTATTACACACAATGTAATATCTTGTTTTAGTTTTTTTTATTTATAAGTAATATTCAATGCTTTATTATTTTATCACCCAAAACATATTTAGTAAATAGCGCGGTTTGTGAGTTACGTCACGTTCAAAATCCACTTCAGGACAGGTATTATATGTTTATTGAAACGTTCTTTTTAACCACAGTTAATTTATTTGCAGATGACTATGATATGGCCGATAAAAGGACCACCGACATCATTAGTGACATCAGCGAAATGGCTGAATTAAGCACTTCAACCACAGCAACCCTATCAAGAAAACGTTTTCATGGCGAACGGTCATTACTCGTTGAAAGTAAACGACGACGTCGAATTGAGAACTCTCCAGTTCCTGATGGTGATGATTATTCCATTGCTTCGCACTTTCCGGGATCCGCTTCTACAATTACAGTTACTTCTGGTAAGTGACGTTACTATATTAATTTTGAAAGATTGTCATGTCCTGTATTAATTTCGATTTAACATATTTCTTTAAATGAACATGCGATTAAAGATATAAGTATGTACTTAGTGCAAAATCGAAACAACGTTTTCATTAATGATGTTTAAGAAATAATTCTAGACAAATTGGTATTTTTCTTCTTTGATGAATACTTAACTAGAATTTGTTGTATTTTCGCTACTTCCAATTTATTTACTCATTTTAGATTTTGAAGTCTCTGTGGCGCTGCAAACGCCACGAAACAATTACCAAGTGGAACGCACCCCGATACCACCCCTCCAAGGAGAGCCCACGGTACGAGGGTGGAAAATGACGGGATCTCCCTCTCTTACCCCGAAAACTCGACTGGGCCAACATCGCTGCACCCACATCCTAACTTTAAGCTATTTTTACTTTTTGAAAGTTCAGAATTGTTATTGAATAAAACGTTTGTTGATGTTGGAAGTCATTGGTTCACCAAGTACCCAAACCGCTAAAGTGGTGACCCCGAGAAAAACAAAATCAAGCGGATTTTTGGGAATCGTCGACGACCACGTGGACGCATCAATCAGCAACAAACCACTGCAACATGGCTCCAGGTGAGGAAAACCAAATCACACCTCAAGCAGAGACTTCGGTGTCGAGCATTGCACTACCACCGTTCTGGGGAAATCGACCCGAGTTGTGGTTCTCCATGGCAGAAGCAAAATTCAACTTGGCGTCAACGCGAATCACAAAGGAGGAGACAAAGTTCTACCATGTGCTAACGGTACTCTCACCAGAGATAGCTGCTGAGGTTGCAGACGTCATCACAACCCCAGACTCCACCGAACCATACACACGGCTAAAAGAAGCCATCATAGAACGCCTCTCGTTGTCGGAAACGCAAATTCTAAAACAGCTTCTCTCCGGGCAAGAACTAGGATCGCGGAACCCTCGCAGCGCGTCAAAGAAATACTTCTGGCCCAACATGAGAAGAGACGTCGCATCATGGGTTAGAACCTGCATCCCTTGCCAACGGGCAAAAGTCCACAAGCACACAACCGCGCCAATTGGAACTTACCAGAACCCGGACGCCAGATTTGACCACATCCACATCGACATTGTTGGACCACTTCCGTACTCAGAGGGCAAACAATACCTACTCACAGCCATCGACAGATTCACCAGGTGGCCTGAGGCTTTTCCATTAACAGACATCTCAGCACAATCTTGTGCCAAAACACTGTGTGAAAACTGGATATGTCGTTTTGGTGTACCAACCAGAATCACAACCGACAGAGGTACACAGTTTGAATCGGCACTCCTCTCTCCAAAAACTATTAGGCATGCAACGCATCCGAATCACAGCCTATCACCCATCAAGCAACGGAATTGTGGAAAGATTCCATCGGAGGCTGAAAGAAGCTCTGAAATGTCACAATGCAACGTGGACAGAAGCACTTCCATTAGTTCTCCTGGGGATCAGAAATGACATCAAAGAAAGTATCGAGGCAGCACCGTCAGAGTTAGTCTGTGGGACAACACTACGACTCCCAGCAGATCTTGTAGAGGTTCATGACCGACAGCTGCAACACCCAACAACAGACTTCGTCGCGAACTTAAAAACTAGAATGCAAACCATTCAGTTCACGAAAACAACATGCCGCAAGGAGCAACAAGTATACGTCCCAAGAAGCCTGCACACAGCGAAGTTCGTCTTCGTACGCGTGGACTCGGTGAAGAAGCCCCTACAGCCCCCGTACGATGGCCCATACCGTGTTTTGTCGACCGGCGACAATACTTCAAAGTCCTCGTTCGAGGCAAACCAAACACAATCTCTGTTGACAGGTTAAAACCAGCTTACGTCGAAGCAAATGCACCATTGACAGATGACAGCCAGCCCACCAACAGCATCCGTGAAAGTCCTCAAGCAAATCAAACGGACGCTGATGCAAGACTGGTAGAAAACACCACAACACGCTCAGGAAGAAAAGTCAAATTTCCGGCGAAATATTGTGACCTCGTGAAATCCACGAACAAACCAGACAATTCCTAATCATTCGAAGTCACACGACTCTCTCACTCGAAGGGGGGGTCCTGTGGCGCTGCAAACGCCACGAAACAAGCACCAAGTGGAACGCAAGGAGAGCCGACGGTACGAGGGTGGAAAATGACGGGATCTCGCTCTCTTACCCCGAAGACTCGACTGGGCCAACATCGCTGCACCCACATCCTAACTTTAAGCTATTTTTACTTTTTGAAAGTTCAGAATTGTTATTGAATAAAACGTTTGTTGTTGTTGGAAGTCATTGGTTCACCAAGTACCCAAACCGCTAAATCTCCATCATGCAAGCCATGACAAAGTTAACGCAGCATATTGAGCAACACACCATTATTCTCAACGAATTAGTGAGCAATTCGAGAAATGGCAACGTTGTAGATTCTCTACTTCCGGGTGATCAGTGATCACCAAGTTGGAGTCATTGCAGAGATTCGTCGACACCGCAGCAAAGGAATGCGACCCGTCATCTCAATACCTGCTAAAGTGTATTATTTTTATTTAAGCAGGAAATTACTGCTCCTGTTTTTGAAGTACACATTTTATATACATGTTCATTTAAAGATAACAAGATTGGCCGCTGTTGGAGGGTCGGGTTTAGAATCCGAACTCGAAGGATCCTGAAGTATCTTGTCTCGGACGAGGTAGGCTGCAAATTCAACTGGAAAGGCAGAGACAAGTTAAGTTTCGAAAAAACGTTCACTATGTCCATGGTTTATGGTGAGATGAAAAAATTTCGTACTTTATTGTTTTATATATACAGGGTGTAACAGAAATAGGTGCATTAATTTTAACTGGTAATAGAACTCGTCAAAAGGAACAACTTTTCTATCTACCATTTTGCCGAAAAACGATGTTTAATTCCAAAAAAAATTGGAGATTTTTCACTAAAATAGCCCTACGCCATTAAACACTGCAATGGTTAATTGAGATCAGCGCTAATATGAAAAAAAAGTCCATTTTCATCCAGAAAACGTGTTTTGACGTCGAAATTGAAATTCAAGCAAATCTACCCGTATAGCAAAAAATCTGGTTGTTTCACGTTTTTAGGTAGCTTAGTTTTGGAGATATGAACGGTTTTAGGAAAATCTTTCCTACTTTTTTAAGCCATTACGCAACGTTTTTCGCCAAAATGGCAGAGAAAAGTTGTTTCTTTTGATGAGTTCTATTACCAGTTAAAATTAATGCACTTATTTCTGTTACACGCTGTTTGTATGTATATATATTTTTAGAGGCTGCAAAGCGCAATTTCCCAACTAACGAGAAAAGCGTTTTGATAGCGGCAAATGCTGTCAAGGAGTGGCTGAAACATGGGCCCACCAGAATTAAACTTAAATAAAAAAAAACAATAATTTTTTAATGTACGTTGTCACGGTTCGACGATCCCGTTCCGTTTGTTTTTTGATTTTTGCGGATTTGGCCGGAGTGGAAGGCCTATGGGTTCCACTAAGGCTTGGGGATGTACCATCGTTACTCGAACACCTCGAAAATAACCAACACGGCGAACGCTCGCTCACCTTGCCTTCCCTTTGAGTCTTTTGGGAGTTTCTCTTTATCCTTCATGTTTGGCCCCAGCTGACGAGGCAGCTGGAACTGTGCCTTTTTCCTCAAAATTTCAGCGGGACGGCAGCTACATACCGTCGGATTTGTCAGGCCGCGACCTTGGCCCCATGCCAGAAAAATTTCGTTCTCTCCTATCTCCTTCTCTCTTCACGACCTAAAGTTTATCGGAGTTTGGTTCGTCTGAGACAACAATCTGATAAATTCGCTTCGCCTTCCCGACCCTTGATTCTTTTTCTATGTCAACTACTCAGTCTAGTCATTTTAGTTTGTAAATTCGATCCCGGTAAATGTGAATAATTATTGCGTTTGTGTCGTTGGTTGAGTACCATTTTTCTTTCTTTGCGGTCGCACCGAGAACTTGAACAAGTCTCGTCGGCGACTGACCCGGGAAGTGAGTATTTAGTTTCATTTAATTTATTTTTATTACAATACCGGACCGGACTTCATTTACATTTACGTTTGTATCTACATTGTATTGTATCCATATTTTGTAATTGTACATACATCATCCCTTTTATTTTTGAACGGGACATAAACAATATTCCATTTTTTCTATTTGGCACCTATAACAGAGTCAGTATAACACTCAAACGGGTTTCGAAAAGGAGGTCTTTTCGATACGCGTTTCAGGAATATTTACTTAAATTTTTAATGTTGGCAGTGACTCATAGTGAGTGGTTGCTACGTGATCACTGCACTTCACGACACTTTAAATTCAAAACTTACAATTGTTCGTCTATTTACCAACGTTGCCAACCCTTATTTTTGCCAAGTATAATTTTCCTAGCTTTATGTTTTGAACTTTTTTTAAATTTAAGGGGCAAAATAGAAAAAATATTGTATTGTACTCGTTTTATAAGCCATTTTGTCGCACTTGTTTGTTTATAGCACTCGTCGCTGCGCTCCTCGTGCTCTAAAAAACGCGTGCGACAAAATGGTGTCGTGTAAAACTCTATAATAAATTACTATTACTTTACTTTCCATTTCATTCACTTGTATTAGGGAATTATTTTTCAACCTACACATTTAAAATTTAATCACTTGCATATAATGTTATTTTTGTATGTTTTTAAAATAATAAATTTCTTTTTTATGTTTTCGGTTTGGTATATTTTTCCCATAAAGTTCTTAAATGTAAAGATCGCAAAAAATATCAAAAACAAGTCAAACGTGGTGACTGCCAGCAACACAAAACCAAGCCTTATTAGCACACTGGCGTAAATATCTTCTTTTAAATAAGTAGGTATATTGGTCGAAAAACAAGTGTAGTAGAGGGTTGCTTTTGCACGTGTAAAATTAAGTAATTCACATATCAAAAATAACGTTTTTTCAGCTATCAAAGGTAATAAAAACATTTATTTTACGTGATTTTTCGGTGCAGGACGTTGGTTAATACGTTTCGTATCAACGTTTAAAATTGCAATTTTTACGTCATTGAAAGAAGGTAAGTATTTTCAACGTAACAAAATCACCAAAAAAGAACGTGTAGTATCAACGTCCATAAAACGTGTTAGCAATACGTTGAATGTTGCGTTGAAGTCGGCGACATCGTAACGACTATCCAACGGTTAGCTACATACCGTCGGATTTGTTAGACCGCGAACCTTGGCCCCCGTGCCAGAAAATTTTGATCTTTCCTCTCTTCTTCTCTCTTCACGGCCTAGAGTTTATCTGAATTGGGTAAGTCGTAAGAACGTACCGTTAACTCTCCCTTTCTCCCTTCGTCTTCTCGACCCTAGACATTTTTTCCCTTCCCTCGCGGATCGCTCAGTCCGACCTACTTCATCCCTTGACGGCTCTCTTCGTCTCCCGCCCAAAAAACATGGAGACGGTCTCGATCGACGGTTCTCATCGATGATCGACAGCGTAGGTACTTTGGTCCTTTTGTTTTGATTTTCCTAACCTATCTCGGTTCCGCTTTCGCGCGTCGACAATTCTAGAACGTACGCACCTGTCAGCTCCAGATTCTCCTTGCTTTGCCGTTAAGGCCTATTTTCCTTCACCAAGACCGAGTAGACTTTTTTGGGGTAGGTGATAAATTCTCGTTTCGATGCCGCTCTTCTTTTTCGTGAAAGAAGCGTGACTGGGTGAACTTCATATTAGCGTTTTCTTGAGTATCGCATCGATTTTCGGGATTGGTACAAAGTCTCCTGTGCCCTGGGATTCACGGACTTTTTCGACTTTTCGTATTATGGAATTTACTTTAATTAAATTGGTCAATACGTGTGTTTTATTCCGGGTATCTGCTCCGGAGTATCATTGGATCCGGATATTCCCGAATCAGCAGTGCCGGAGGATCCTGGCGCCCATTTTACCTCGTCATTTTGGGTCAAGTTGATTCGTTCCCTTACCAAGACTGAGCTACCGGCGACAATTGCCAACAACCGACCCAAAGAAAACAAAGTGAGGAATTATCGTGGCAATTTTTGGCGCCCCACGTAAATAAATAAAAGAAACCAGCACAATGAAATTTTTCGAAGTGAAAATTATAATAGACGACGACGAGCATTATGGCATCTTGGAGTTCTCCAATCGTCGGGTATCCAAAAAAGTAAAAGCAGAGAAATTTGTATTTCAGAAAATATTTGTGTATGATAATTGTCAAATATCAGAATATGATTACGTAAAATCCATTTCGCATAGATATAACATTAATAAATAATTAATTAGTATTACGTATTGTAGTTAATATTTAATTGTAAATGTCCTATGAAAATAAAACATATATTTGTATATTATAAAAAAATCGGGGTTCGTTTTTTCCGCACTAGACTACCTGGCCGTGTTTTTGGATACCTCTTTTCCGCACCGAGTGAGAGATTAGAGGATTATTGCAAATACCCAGAAAACGACTCACTTCCAGAAACTGAATTTGTCGGAGGGGATGTTAAAATTTCTTTTGCAAAAACTTACTCTTCAGTTCTTCTGTCTTCAGTTCTTGGCTGTGCATAACGACATAAATATTGTTTTCTATACCTAGTAGTTCGTGTGCAGAATGGAAGCTAAAATTGTGCTTGGCTCACGACGCAAGGAATTGCTCGTTCATAATAATTATACGTACCGAAAATGTAAAACTCTAAATTCGGGTGAAGTTTACTGGCGGTGTAGTGTCGAAAAATCGTGTCGAGCTAAAAATTTTTACTGTTGAAGCGGAAATAGTTATTTGGATCACAAGTCCAGAATAGTTATTTACGAATCAAGTGCGGGAAGACCATGTTCCCGCATGAGCGCATTTTTTAAAGCACGAGCGAGGAAGGAGCGAGTAAGGAGCGAGTGCCTTTAATTAATGCGCGAATGAACGGAAGATGTCTTCACGCAAGTGGTTCGTACAATATTTTTTGTACGAAAATTAAATTAAAATTTTTTGTTTTAATACATTAAACATAAACGAACATAAAACCAAGTAGGCAATGATCTTTGGTTATTGGAAACAATTGCTTCACTTGATATTTCAATTTTTGCAATAATTTGTGAATTTTGTAGGAACAATTTTCAACGATTATAAATATTTCCGTAATTTTTTAATGGAGGATAACCCAGGGAAGTTGTATTTTATTAACTCAATTTTATTATTATCAAGACAGATTTTTTTTTAAATGCCTCAAAGGGCTAGTGTTTTTTGCAATTTTTACATTCGAGTCGACCGGGAAGCACTGGTTTCGGAGCGAGCGTTGGATGTTGGAAGCGTTGCTTTCAAGGCTATGAGTACAAAAAATGATATTTTGCGAGTGTGAGTGATATTGCGTAGCCGAGGCGAAGCAACACGAGCACTCGCAAACCATTTTCTGGACGTGTAATCCACAAAATTTTTCATGCCGACAAATTTAAATCATTTTTAAAATGTAAAAAATTTCTTTCACAAGCGGAATCGAACCCACGACCCTCGCGTCCCTGAGCCGAAACGGAGTCCGTTGACTATATTCAATGCTGCCTGCCCATTCTCTAGCGAATTTTTAGTCAAGGGCACTTTTGTAAGTACTAGGCCGGGAATTTTACGTTCCCGGCGGATTTTGAATCATGCAAAACCGTCAATAATGGCCGGCGGCATGAAAATATTTAATCAGTCGTCTCGAAGAGAGGCATGATCATGGAAGTGATGAAAAAAAAATAAATAGGAAATTACTGAGTAATCATTCGAAACGAAAAGCGATCAAAAATCTCAGTTAAGTATGATTATACCTACTTAACAGACAGGCACTTTCTGGTGAGACAAGGGAGTGAATATATGTACTGACTTATTTCCCATACACTCAGGTGTTCCCCAAGGAACCGTGCTTGGACCGATATTATACCTTTTATACACTGCAGATCTACCAACAACAAGAACCACTACAGTGGCAACATATGCTGACGACACTGCTATTTTGGCCTCCCACACTAATCTAACATCAATCAAGAAAACTTCAAACTAGCCTAAATAAATTCAGCGCTGGCTAAAAACATGGGGCATCAAAGCTAATGAAACCAAGTCCATACATGTGACATTCACATTACGTAAAGAAACTTGTCCTCCTGTGAAGATTAACGACTGTCAGCTGCCACAGGTCGAAGATACTAAATATCTCGGCATGTATTTGGATCGACGCCTGACATGGAAAAACACATATTCTCCAAACGCAAACAACTTGGACAACAACTTGGACTCAAACCAAACCATATTTACTGGCTCATCGGCCGTAAGTCAAAATTATCCTTGGACAACAAGGTATTACTGTACAAGTCCATCCCTGTGTGGACGTATGGAATTCAGCTGTGGGGAACTGCATGTGTCTCCAATATTAACATCCTGCAAAGGTTTCAAAACAAAGTACTGGGTGCTATCGTTGACGCACCTTACTACATTTCAAACAAAGTGATCTGACAGTGGCGGCTTTACCTATGGTTTGCAGGTTTGCGCAACCCCCAAAAATAATAAAAAATATTTACGAAAGTAATTTTCGTATATTAATACAGGGTGGTCCCGATATAACCTGCCAGAAGAAATCCAGTAATAGGTGACGATGAGTAGAACTCATACACAAAAAAAGTTTCTAATAAAAGTCTTTTCGTTTTCGAGATAAAAATAATTGAAAATTTGGTCAAAATTTGCTGTTCGCTAATGAGTTAATCAGTTTTAAAAAGGTAATTCTGGTTACTTGGCTGCGATTTCTTTAGCAACGGTACCTGCAACACCTATGACATTTGTCAAGTTTAATTTTAAATTTGCGAATCCTTTAAAAAGTTATGAAATTCACGAAACAAGAATACGCCGATTTGCATTTACTCTATGGCGAAGCACGTGGTAATTCAAGACCGGCAAGGCTACCATACGGCGAGCGTTTTCCTGAAGGAGTCCTTCCGTCCCGTTGTACTTTTGTGGAGCTACATCTGCATTTATGTGAGGTTGGTTCTGACTGATTCCAATACGATGGCGTCCCCGATCCTCCATTTAACCCCTCTGGATTTTAATTTTTGGGGCCACACGAAAGATTTGGTATACGAAGTTGAAATAAATACAAAAAGCCAACTCCAGAAACGCGACACAGCTGCCGCGAACCAGATTCGTAAAAACCCAGAAATGCTGAATTCTGTTTATGAAAATTGGTACCGGCGCGGCGTACTCAAATGTGCTTAAATGCCAACGGAAGGCACACAGAACATTTATTATAAAATAATGTTTCTAGTCTAGTTTACCTTTCATTAGTTAGTAGATATTCTCAGTTAGAGTTGAAAGTACGAATATGTAAAGTGTAAATAAATTTATTCAATACATTATTTTGGCTATTTAACCACAATTAAGACGATACTCTTATTACACACTATCTCTACATTTATTTACACATTGAGGAACACCACTTTATTTATTACTCATTCATCTCAGTCTACAAAATCAGCTTTTGTACTTAAATAAGCTGGTGAATTAACGCACACAGTGTCCAGCGTTTTCAATAAATGTCATTAATTTGATTTAGTTTGTCAGATTTGAGATTTGTCATAAACGATACAGGTACCTATGTTGCTTAGATACTGTCATCCTTACAAACACCAACAATTAATTCCTGAGTAGGTACGTATTTTTGTGGTCAGCAGCGTCGAATGGGTGTGGATAGGGGTTAATTTATCCCCATTATTTTGGACCTAACGAAGGGGGGTTTTTTGGACTTGTTAGATCCTTCTAATGACCCAGAATTTTTTTGGCAGGTTATATCGGGACCACCCTGTATATTCGATTTAATTGATAATGTATATGTATAATATATTACATACGTTCATTCATACGTATTTACTTAAGCACCAAACACTTTCTATATTCGCCGTTTTCGTGAATCCGTGATACCTACCCATGCTAGATGCTGGTTTGCATGCAGAATGCAACCCAGCCGATTACATTGGACGCTTGCGTATTAGCGAGCCTTCTCTTCCCGTTCAAGTCCATTCCATAAGGTCCCAGCAGGTTGCAAGCAAACTGCAAACGTATGTTAACGGCGATTGTTTTTATCAGAAGAAAAATGAATTCTGTGCAAAGTTTGATAGCGGAACCATTCTGTAGTCGATCTTCTACCGACAAGATCGAAATAAAAAAACTTGGGCGACCTACTCCAAACTTAAACATAAAACAAGCCGTTTCAAGTAAAAAACGAACGTTTAATAGAACATTTAATCCAGACATTTACAATAAACATCCGTGGATTTGTGGTTGTGATGTAAAAAATGCTCTTTTTTGTTTCCCTTGCTTGTTATTTGGAGGAGGAGAATCGTGGACAAAAATAGGTTTCACAGATTTGAATCATTTAGGCGACCGAGTTAAGAAGCATACACAGTCAGCTAAACATATGAAAAATGTTGTGCAATTTTCACTTTTTTGAACTGTGAACATTGCAGCTCAATTGGATAGTGCATATCGTCGAAACATTGTATTGCAAAATGAAAAAGTGAGACATAATCGGTACATTTTAAACATTATAATTAATTGTGTGCGTTTTTGTGGAGCTTTCGAGCTCGCATTGAGAGGACATGACGAGTCCACCTCCTCCTCTAATCCAGGAGTTTTCCGTAGATTAATTAATTTTAGTGCCGACTTGGACGTTGCTCTAAAAGAGCATTTAGAAAAAGCTACGGTTTTTAAGGGAACGTCAAAAACTGTCCAAAATGAAATTTTGCTAACAATGTTTAGTGTGTGTCAAGAAGAAATTTCTAAGGAAATTAATGAAGCCGATTACTTGGCTGTAATAGCTGACGAAACCAGTGATGTCTCAAATATATTTCAAATGGCAATCGTTTTTAGATATATAGTTAGAGGAAAGCCGGTTGAAAGATTTTGGGATTGTTTAAGCCCTTCAGATCACGATTCAAGAACCTTGTCTTCGGTTATTCTTACAGAGCTTGAAAAGCATGTCAAAGATGATAAAAAAAAAACTTATTGCTCAAACATATGATGGTGCAGCAGTCATGAGCGGGTCGTCTAACGGGGTGTAAGCAATTGTAAAACAAACTTATGAATACGCTGCCTACGTAGATTGTTATGCACATCAGTTAAATTTGGTCATGTTAAATGCTGCTTCTGCAAACACCAATGTCCGTATATTTTTCGCAAACTTGCAAGGAATTTGTACATTTTTTTTCAAATAGTTCTCAACGAACTGCAGTATTGGACGAAACAGTTAAAAAACTTTTGCCACGTTCGGCTCTGACGAGGTGGAATTTTAACTCCAGAGTTGTCTGCACTGTATTTGAACACAGGAAGGATATTATAGAAACAATGCGAAAAATTTTAAATCAAAGTAAAAATGCCAGTACTATCAACCAAGCATCAGGCCATTTAAAAATTCTTACCAGCAATAGTTTCGTTTGCTGGCTAAATTTATTTTACAAGATAATGCCCCATGTAGACATATTATTTGCAAAATTTCAGCAAGAGAAATTGATCCTGTTATTGCCAACAAAAATATATTATCATCTGAAAATCAGTTATTACAGATTAGAAATAATATCCCCGAATTTCCCGAGACCAATGAACCATCAACTTCAAAACGACGTAAGACCGATAAGTGTGAGGAATACGCTCGAGAAGCAAACGAAGTTTGTGATATTATTGTGTGTCAAGTCAAAGAACGCTTCAGCTTTACTGGCCACTTAATCGCAGCAACTCTCTTTTTTCCGGAAAAATAATAATAATAATCATAATTTTATTCAGAAAATACACAGGTGTTTAACTTCGTCCATAAAAATACAAATTTTTGTTAACTACTTACGAGTATAAAGTTAAATGCTTACTAATACTAAAAAATTCATTGTAATCATATAATGGGTTGTTTATTAGAAAATTTTTACAATCGCTAAAAATACTTTGGTTGGCTGGTCTCTTAAAATTTAGGCGATAGATGCTCAAAGTGCTTTATGGATTTTGTAAGTCTGTGACATGGTAAGTATAAATCTGTTCTGTGACGAGTATCATGCTGATGAACATCCTGTGCCCTATCAACAGACGACCTCTTGTGCATTACATATTCTAGACACCTATACACGTACAATGAAGACAGAGAGAGTATCTTGAGTTGTACGAACAGTGGTTTGCAGGAATCCCTTTTCAGGAATATAGTCAATATAGCAATTGTTTTCCCGAAAAGAATTTTCAAGAAACAATTAAAGTTTATCCCTTTTTTAATGGACAAAAACTTAGAACCGTAATTTACGAAACAAAAGAATTTAGGGCAATTTTCGGGTCTACTTGTATTATAAGTATCGTGCCTTCAAAAATAACTATATTTAGAGTAGGCGTTGACGACGTTTTAATTTTGTTAACAGTGTAGATAATTTTGTAGGCAACCAATTATTCTCCGGAGTTACACAGGTTACATAGTAAGTTTTGTCCCAATTTCATATTAAAATTTTGACATTTGACATTCGTTCTCTTTCCCCTTTTCGGTGTCACGACAATTGGACGCCGAAAACTGGACGCGCGAAAACTGGTCGCCGCAACCTGGACGGGCGATAATTGGACGCGGGCGACAATGGGACGCATGCGACAATTGGACGCGTGCGACAATTGGACGGTGGACGCATGCGACAATATTTGAAGTAATTAACTTCATAAATTCCTTATTAAAGGTATCAATAATATTATGTATGTTACAGCTTTTAGGAAACATTCTCTTTTTCTTTAGAATTTTATTATACTTGTTAGGGATGTAATATTTACCTATCTAACCCTTCCGTCCAGAGTAGGTATCATTCTTATCAGTGGGATCGTTCCTTTCTTAAGAAACAATTAGGGAAATAAGAAAACAGTTGCTGGCAAGATTATTTAAGCCGGTGCTGAAATAAGACTACAAAATTACGTTTTCGGCGTTCGGTACTTTGTAAATATTTCGGTTTATGCCCATTAAAAGGTTCTTGTGTAATAAAGCATATTATTCATTTCAGGAATATAATGATAAATATATAAACATGTAAATTCTATTTTATTTCATTTCTTTTGTTGACGAGTGTGCACATATTTAATATGTAATAGCACAATAAATTAGTTTCACAGTCTAGGACTGGTTTACAAATCTATGAGGGGCATGATGACCAACTCAATAGACAGGCTTAACGTGACTTCCGAATCACGAGATAGAATATAGCTTTTTTTTCGCCCTGCGTCGGAATCGAACTTTCGACACTCGCATCCCTGGTGCCCAATTCTTGAATCGATGGAATTAATTCTCATTGGAAAAATAGGCAAATTTTCTCATGAGAAATGCAAAAGTGTATTCTGGACTTATGTCAGACGAATTGTTCCACTAGTAATTCGGAGAATTATTTCAAATAGTGTTTATCATGGGAAAATAATTTTTTCGCGAGAAATTCGACTGTCAAATGTGACACTTTTGTTAATACATAATTGTGTTTGTAAAAGAAAAAAATGGAAGAATTCATTGCAATCCAAATAATGGTTGCCCAAGCATAAAGACTTTATCCGGACCCGTTTGATCCAAATTGTCAACATATTGCATTTTTAAATTCTCATGTGAAATCATTTTCCAAACAGTTCAAGAATACAGATATGAGACATTTTAAATTCCACTGGGAATTCATTTATGGGAAAATATTCTCAAACGAATATTTTCCAGTGATTTCAAGAATTGGGCCCCTGAGCCGAAACGGACTCCCTTAGGCTATATTATACCTTATAATTGTTCTCACGAGTCCAATTTTCGTCGCGTCCAATTGTCGCATGCGTCCAATTATCGCGCGTCCAGGTTGCGGCGACCAGTTTTCGCGCGACTAGTTTACCGCGTCCAGTTGACGTAGATCCCCCGTTTTCAGATTGAGCTGTGTTTGTGATTTTACTCGTTTTATTCCTCGTCTTGCGTACAAAAAATCAGTTCGTGTCGGAACTAAAACGAAATCTGCGTCAGTGTTTTACTGTTTTCCGACATTTTTGTGAACAATGGCACAACATAAAGTCTTCATGACGATGGAGTTTGGCAGTACTCCCTTGCGTTATGTATGGAAGAGTTTGGAGAATTCCCGGACATTGCAGTGGAATATACGCAGTTTCGACAAACTTTAAACATTTCCTTAAAGAATTTCCAAGAAAATGGATATGTGGGACGAAAACCTGGAAGCGAGACAAGCAATGGAAGAAGCCCCAGGCACTTCAATTGAACATTTATCACAACAACTTGGTGTGTCTGTTGGTACCTGTCATTCAATTGTGAAAAATGATCTTCACCTCTTTCCATACCGTCTCACATCTGTTCAAGAATTACATCCAGCTGATCTCCCCCAAAGATTAGAATATTGTCAATGGTTTCTAAATACTTTAGATGTTCACCTTGATAAAACCTTTCACACTGATGAAGCCTACTTCCATCTTAGTGGATATGTCAACTCTCAAAATACAAGAATGTGGAGTTCAGAAAATCCACATTTTTTCATTGAAACACCCCAGTACCCCCAGAAAGTAGGCGTTTGGGCTGCTATTAGCCAACGCAGAATTATTGGTCCAATCTTTTTTTAAGGTAACAATTGTAATAATGTTTTAGTAATTAAATAATAATCAATGTTTTTTAGGAAATATCAATGCTGCAAGATACAGAAATGAAATTTTGACTCCATTTTTAAATCAACTACATGATGATTAGTTAGTTTATGGCTACTTTCAGCAGAATGGTGCTACAATAGATTTTTTGGTCAAATTTTACGACAATAGAATTATAAGCCGTAATACACCAAACAACTGGCCCCCTAGATCATGTGATCTCACCACTCCTTGTGATTTCTTCTTGTGGCCACAACAAAAATTCAATTTACACAACACCCATAAATGATTAGGCAGAACTACGAAATAGGATAACACAGAAAATTAATGAAATTAATAATAATCCTATTGTTTTAGAAAATGTAACTAATGCAATTAGATGAAGGACTAGGTTGTGTTTACAAGAACAGGGTGCACATTTTCAACACTTACTCTAAATTATGTATAAAATTGTTATCTCCTATTGTGTGAGGTTATGTGCAATACTTAATTTACAATTCTTATTAGTGTTCACAGCAATGTTAATGTTATGTTCTCTTTTATGGTTTAAAGAAATAAACGAATTGATACGACTAACTATTTGTCAATTTCCTTAAGGTGGGTACTTTCAGACTGTCTGTTTAGTTCCATGTTCAGTTTCAGTTTTCATTCAATATAAATATACTGAAACCGAATGGAGAATATGAACTAACCGTGTAACATCCCATTTACTTGTTCTCTTTATGTTAACAGTTACTTGACTCTAGAGCTTTTGAAATTTTGCGATCTTATTCGACTTTCCATCCGAATTTGGGGTATTTTTCTCCCGAAGATTAATTAAAATTTGCAGCAATGCCTCACAAAGATTTCGAAAGCTGAATAATCATCTTCCGTATATTGGCGAAAAGCCATTAGTTAGCAAATAATTTGTGATTGGAATAATGTTTGGATTATTTATTAACGTGAATTTCAATAATCTGAGATGAATGCACTACAAAAATTAAAAATATTTTCTAACCTAATTTTATTTCGTTAAATGTCAGACCAGACGATTCTTGTGTCATTTTCTACGCTGTAAAAATGTTGCAAACAATTGAACTTCCATAGGTTGCTCTAAATATAAATTTATTTGAAGGCACGTTATGACTTTATCGCTCAAAACAATGAGTTAAGTGTGACCTTCAGTGAAAGTGTAAAACTTTTAAAAATTTTAATTACAATTCCTATGGCTTCAGCTGAAGCAGAACGATGCTTTTCGACCCTCAAAAGGATTAAAACTTTTTTAAGGAACACCATGAGTCAAGAAAGACTTTCTGCGTTGGCAATGCTTTCTAAAGAAAGGGACCTAATCGAAAGCATCCCCGATTTTAATCAAAGGGTTATTGACAAGTTCGCTAGTGCTAAAGAACATCGGATGGATTTTCTCTATCAATAGAATGTTGGAGCGTTTTTTTTTTTAAATGTTTTTTTTTTTTTTTTTTTTATTATTTTACTGTAAGTAGGTATCTAATCTGATGCAAAAATAAATGATTTTGTAAGACACATGCGTAGTTAGTAATTTTTAACCTATAAACCTATTTTAGTAACTGGTAAGTACATATAAAAGTTGCAACCCCCACATTTTTACAGTACGAGCCGCCACTGATCCAGCGTGACATCCCGCTGGAATCCATCAAGGAAGCCATATATCGATATAGTGCGAAATACAGTGAAAGAGTGTCAGTGCATCCTAGAATGTGCTGGCTAACCAGTTAAATGTGCGCGAAGTCAACGAAGTGCGTAGGCTAAAACGCCTGGAACCATCCGACTTAATTGCAGAACTCAGATAAGTTTAGACTTAAGATCACGTGGACAAATAAACCCTAGATTTAAGATTAAAATTTAGAGTTATTTTTAAAGGTGATCACTTACTGAAGTGATACACTACATGACCATATCCTAGTCATAAAACAAACGCTTATCGCCCACTGGGCAGATTGCAGATCTCTCTTGGAGTTAAAAAAAAAAAAAGATCTGTGACAGGCCGACAAAAAATTTTCTAAAAGAAAACGTTGCATCACTAGACATCGTGACTCAAAATGATGTGAAATTAGTGAAACAATGTATACAGGTGTCTCAGCTAAGACTTTCGAGCCTAACATCTCGGTTATTTGCCAACGGATTTTTATGAAATTTAAAATTATATTTTATTATTATATTTTAGACCGTGAAGGTTCAATTAGTAATAATAAAATTACTAGTGTCCGACCGAAACCATATTTTTCAACCGAAACCGAAACCGAATTTCGGCCTCTGTTACAGTTTCGGCCGAAACCGAAACTTTTGAATTCAGTTACTTTTTGGACACAAACCTTTGTAATTAGATACAACTGTTTGTCTTCAATCCAAAAATAAACAAAAACACCTTTATGCTTAATAAACTAGGCAAAAATGAATAGGGAATTTTTCAATTTGTGAATTTTTTATAAATACAGTTTAAGATTTGTAATGAAATGTGTTAGAAATATATATATATATATACACATTAAATGTAACGTTTCCAGTACCTGTAACATTTTAAATTTATCTAGTGTTTAAGAATACGTGGGAGGATTGGGGCAATTATTTCGCTTTTCAAGAAAAATTGTGGAATTCCCTATTCATTTTTGCCTAGTTTATTTTTATTATAAATCAAACTAAAATTTATTTTTATTATAAATCAAACTAAAAAACAACTTCAGTCGGTCTTAATTAAACATTTATAAGTATTATCGGGTGTTTTTTTAAATTTCACCTCATAGCCATAGTAGGCGTTGAAGAGTCGATGGTGAATGCACTATAGAGGTTACGGATCACGGATCAGCTGTTTAAATCTTACGATTTACACGAGTGGTGCGTTCACAATCGACTCTTCGGCGCTTACTACGAGGTGAAATTCAAAAAAAACACCCGATATTTAATAAATCAAATCAACAACGAGCGTGACGCGACAAAAAACAGTTTCGGTTGGAGCCGAAATTTCGGCCGATTATTGGCCGAAACCGAAACTTAACCGAAACTCTTATTTTCAGTCGAAATTGGCCGAAACCGAATCTTCGGTTGGACACTAAAAATTACCTGAAGTTAAAAAATGTAATTTTAACACATGCTTCCTTTATCGAAAATTATGCGCGATGATTATTAGATTGTTAAACACTAAAAAATAGGGGTCTACACAAACAATTAAGTATTGTATTTTCAATTTGGTTGTAGGTCGTAAAATTTTATTGCATATTATGAGCGATTAACGGGCAGAATGGTTGGGTTTGAAAAGGTTGGGAAGCGGCGCCTGCCGTTAGCCTTACAATGCAAATATACAAAATGTACAATACAACCCTGCTTAAAATATTACCTGCTAGTGGTAAACTAGGATTTATAAGCCCGACAAGATTTTTAACTTAAAGTGCCATCAAATTTTACGACCTACAACCAAATTGAAAATACAGTAAATCACTTGTCTGATTCAACGAAAAGATTAGATTTTGTCGTTAAAAATTTAATGTAAAATTTGAAGGTATTTGAGCAGTTACCTTTTGAAACAATTGATGAATAATTGCCAAGCAACATTTTGTACACCCTTTAAAGTCTGTCAAAATTGGGCGCGCTTTATTAGAAACGTCAAATGGTGAAAATTTATTGAAAATACTCAAAAAAATAGACTACAGCGGCAGAACTTTCAATATTGTTGAAAAAGGAAAAAAAATGCCTATGGAGAGTGTCGTAAGAACTTCAATGACACAGTTCGTTTTCTCGTGGAACACTATCCAAATGTAGGCTTTACAAAATGTAAGGTTAAGAGAGTCGTCAATTTATTTGAAGACACAGGAAGCGTACGTGAACTAAATTACCTTGCTAAAATATCCCGATCGTGTTTTAGTCCTTTATGGAAGAATTAAAGCATCCAGTATAAGAAATTACGTTCAAATGTTGTCTTTAACTTTGTAAGTGTTTGTAAGGTTAGCAAGATAAACGTCAAATATGTCACCTGCGCTTCTGCGAAAAGGGATGACCAAAATTCTGCAAAATTGCGCGTTTGTTTCATACGCGTCTAGGTTTTTGCATTTGCAGCCACGTTTAACACAGTTTTTAGCTTTTTTCTTGCAAACCAGACGTCTTTCAAGGACGAGTTTTTCCCTACAGCATTTTTTATTGACGAAATTTTTTTTATGTATATCTTAATTGATTCACATTTTAAAAAGGCATGTAAAAATTACGTTTTTCCACTACTTGTCTCAGAAGGTTTCATTATTGACTCTGGAACCGACCCCAGAAGTAGAATTTCTCTCCCAAAGTTAATAATAATTTTCATGAATAATGAACAGCCGTCACCTAGCAACGAAAGATTTTCGTTGATTTCATTGTTTAACGTAGACGATTTTCATAACAACCGTTGAAAAATGAGAACTCGGATCGTCGCATTGGACTAAATACATAATTTAATTAATAATTATTATCCGAAAGGGTTTTAACGTATCTAGTAGTGGAAAAAATAGTGTATAAACCACCGTGAAGAAGTCCCTTATAGCCTTCGCGCCTTAGAACCCTCGGCACGCCTCGGGCTCTAATCTTGGCGCTCTGGCGTTATAATGATGAACTTGTTCACCTTGGTGTATAATATACTATTTTAAGACTTCGGTGATTGAATTAATGGGATTTTATTCTTCACCATCTAAAATATCTGCATTTTAAATTTCACAAAATTCCGCTGGAAAATAACTGGGTTATTAGGCTCGAAATTCTTAGCTGAGACACCCTGTATATCGAATACGCAGAAAAGTTACGCCCGTATTGCCGAAATCTCGAGAAGAAGTGATAAGTACCTTGAATAATTTGGATTTAAAGACAATTAAAAATGAAATTTTTTTGTTGGTGAATGATCAAGAAACTCAAGTTCTGACATTTTCGTGCAAGACTAATTTGAAATTGCTTTGTTCAAGTAAAAAAAATATTTAAATGGAACGTTTAGACAATGTGCTAAACACTTTTTATAGTTGTTTTGTTTACACGTTTTAGTAAATGGACACTATATTCTTTTAGTGCTTTGGAATTACTTTTAAAACCAAAAATTGTAGCAGTTGATTTTGAAGTAGCTATACGTAACGCCGTTTTAATAAGTTGACCGGAAGTGCGTTGGATGAGTTGCCATTTTCATTTGGGGCAAGCGTGGTTTAGGGCAGTACAAAAATTTGGTTTAGCTAAAAAATATAATGATCCCGAAGATGAAGCCGGAAAGTGGATGCGTTATTTGTTTGGACTACCATATTTAGATCCTGAGGAAGTTGGTGACTGTTTCGCATTCGATTTCGGAGCATTACAACCCACAGATAATCGCATTACCCAACTGGCAGATTATTTGGTGGAACACTATACAGAGTGATCAACAAGAAACCAAATCAAGAGTGCTACCTCATCTTTTATTTTATCGAAACGTACGTCGTATACTAATCACTTTTAGATACTTGCTGTGCACACTCGTTTTGTTGGTTGCCTACCTCTCAAAAATCTATTATTAATTGCCTTTATAAATTTTTTGTAATTCATGAATAATGGATTTAAAAGAAAGTTATTATTAATTATTATTTATTACTGATTAAGGAAAAAACACAGTTACATAAAATTCCTTCATAAGGCACGTAATCTTTGGTTACAAAATTTTAAAAGTAATTATTTTTCATAATTCTTTGTTTTGTTGTTTTCTGTAAGAAAAGTGCTAAAGTTATTATTCTCTCATTTTTGGTTAATTGAGAACTTACTCCTATCTTTTCTAGCAGTTTAAAACATTTAAATTACTCCAAGGTCAAAAAATAAGTTTTCACAAAAACTGCTCGAAATGCTTTCGATTGTAGTCCAGAAAGAGTCAAACTCGCCTCTCATGTTTTCCAAAAACACTTATGAAGCTGTCAGGTGAAATGGATTGCCAAAATTCATTTATGATGAAAATTTGTTTAAGGTAATGTGTGGGTTTTATTTCTTGCAACACACAAGGGAAACAAATTAATATCCTCCTTCAAAATTTTTGCGATAAGTGCCATAACTCGATTTAACTTGTGGTCTTAAACGCCTTATGGAAGTTGAGGGATGTTCATTGATAATTTGTCAAACATTTTGCACCATTTCTAAAATTTGAACCGAGGACTGACCTGATTTCTTCTTAATGATGGACTATGATTCGCTAAAATTAGGCACTATAATTTTAAGACATTGATAAACTTGTTGATAACCAATACCATCAGGTTCGGACATCTGGCTTGAAATACTTCAGTGTAAGGGGGTACAAAGTAAGGCCAGTCTTCACTTTCTTGTTTCACCCTCTTTCGAAAATAATGTAATAAAAATGCCTTCTCTTTAATGGTAAAACCCATTTTACAACCTATTCTGGGATAACTATTGCTTACAATTTCAATAAACGCCTGTAAATATTGCCGAAATCGAAGATTTGTTTTCTAGGTTAAATCACTTAAATTGTCAACAACAACAACCTTGAATTTTGAAATGTGACATTTCAACGAAACATCTCTGTACCAGTGGCGTCGCGTTTGGCAACAAAGCTGATACTTTACTTACTCTTACAAATGTAAAATGTTGCTCTTGTTTATCTTATAAATTGTTTCCCTTATCTTATAATAATAATAAAATACACAATTATAATTCCAACGTCTAAAATTCATGAGGTATGATTTATTATAAAGTAGCGTTTGAGACCACAAATTGTCTACGGCCATGCTTTGAACGCTTATTTGCGTATGATTCTGCTACGACGTGACCGATAATTTGCAACGCTTGCTCTGATTTGCATTCTTGTTGATCACTCTGTATACATGGAAACGCAAAATTTCCTTCTTGGATATGGGCCGAATTATCATCTAGTGTAGACCATACGACTAATGCTTGTGAATCTTTTCACTCGCGTTTTAATGGCAGCTATTATGTTACACACCCACCTCTATTTATATTTTTAGAAGTACTTAAAAATTTTCAAACTTGATACTTACATAAAAATACAAAGTTTAAATGAACCAGTCGATTTAAGAAATCAAATAGTGCGTAGTAAACAAAAATTATTACAAACCCAAATAACAAATTACAAATCAGGCATTATTAATAGATTTCATTTTGTTAAATGTGCTTCACATTTGCACAAAGTATAAAAAAAGATTGTAAACAAGATTTGTAATTTTGATAAAATATAAATGTAACCAAAATTTGTGTTTTGTTTTATGTACCATCCTCTAATATTTTATTTAGTTATATGTACGCGCAAGTGCAGCAAAACATCTATTGGCACTGTAAGTGTCTGTAATGCACCCTTTAAGAACTTAAGTGCAATTAGCAATTCCTCGAACTCCTAGTGCGGAAAAGCAGTACAAAATTGTACCTGGCGTTATAAGGGGATTATAAGCAATGGTTGGCGCGGAAAAGACGCCTGCCCAAAAAAAATATTTCCTTATCTCATTTCATAATCCCTGAAGTGTTCCCGCAAGAACTCGAGTCACGGCTGCGATATTAAAGAGAGTCGGTCATAGGTAGACAGTGCCGAGATTTTATGTTATCTATGCTGTTCTGCATGTAGCCGGAAATCATTCACTCCCGAGGTCCATATACGTAGTATTTTTTGTACGACTCACCGATTTTAATACAAAAAAGCCGAAAATTTGTAAATTGCTAAATTTAAGTGTCATGTTGACAGTTAAAAATTTTTTTTTAACCTTTCGGCTTTTTTCAATTAAAATTTTTGGATCGTGCAAATAATAGTATTTGCACCTCGGGAATGCATGATAGTTACCGTCCGTGCTTTGTAGGACGCTCAGGCTTCGCCTTCGGGCTACAAACTGCACCTCGAGTAAAAAAACAAATTAATTCGAAATAAATATGTATCAGAAAAGGTTGAATTGGCTATGGCTTTTTGCCCAAGGGAAAAAAAGATTACTAAAAGCTTGAGTTGGCAATGGTTTTTTGCCCAAGGGGAAAAAAAGACCCGGTATACTCCATACAATCAGGGAAATTTTCGGTACTTATCGACGATAAGTAAACAATGACTGCCGAAACACTTTCATCGTTAAATCAGAGCGAGGAGCTATAAAACGCAAATTAACAATGGCTCAAAATGTTTTGCCAGATTTAACATGTTTAATGGAAATTCAAGAGCGGTTAACGAAATTAAGACCTATTTATGATGGGTTTTTTGAAATTCAAATGCAGATTGAAGATTTAGAAATTTTTCTTAATCAAACTTCCACTGTAGATCAAGGTACGACTTTTGATAAGGACTACCACAGTGTTTCGTTAAAATTATGCACTTTGGAAGCTCAACATAAATCACAAAATCAACAAACAATAATTGCAAATTCGATTTCAAATTCAAACGAAGTAAATCAAAATTCAATTCCAGTTAAATTACCAGAATTAACGTTACCTACCGTCCCTTGATGGTTCATATTCTGACTGGACCTCTTTTTACGATACTTTTTCAGCTCTAGTCGATCAAAACACGCAACTTTCAGAAATTCACAAATTTCACTATTTAAAGTCGTGCTTAAAGGATAACGCAACTAAAACAATTGAATCGTTAAAGGCAACGGCTGAAAATTATTACATTGCCTGGAGTCTTCTACAAAATCAGTACAGCAATCAAAGATTAATTGTTCAAGAGCACATTTTTGGAATTTTAAATCACAATAATTTAAACAAACCATCGAATCAAAAATTGCGAATGTTATTGGATACTGTGTCAAGTCATTTAGAAGCTCTCAATGTACATCATATCATCCCAGAAAAGTTCCGCGACGTTACTTTAGTTGCAATAATTTCGGAAAAATTAAGAGAATGGCAGTCTAAATTAACGACTAAGCTACCCACATGGGATCAACTAAAGGAATTTTTAGAAAAGCGATGTGAAACATTAGAAACATTACATCTAATGTCTAACAAATCCGTTAATCACGACAACAATTCCAAAAAGGTGAACCTTAAAGTAGTCACGAATGTGTCGACTAACAAAACCAAAAAATCAAATTCCGACAATAACAAAACCCTCACTTGTCCGTGTTCGCAAAATCACAATTATTTAGTTCATTGCGCAGAATTTCTCAATTTAATGGTAAAAGACAGGATTAATCTCGTCCATTCAAAAAACTTATGCAACAATTGTTTTCGCGATAATCATTTAACATCAACTTGCAAATCAGAATATCGGTGTAAACTTAGTTAATCGCCACAATTGTCGTTATTGGGCTGACCATAACCCTCACTGGATGCGTCCACAAAAAGCAAATGTATGCGCTGGAATAATCGGTAATCGAATTTTAGTGCTTTTCAATAATAACTTTAATGGAGCAATGTATCTGACCTTTGTTCAAGAAGACCTCATTCCCGTTTTAGCAGCCTTATTTCCAAATACATTAGATCAAGACTTGCCCCCGATGAAAGAATATTATTATTATTGATAACTGACTCAACAGGCAGAGCCCATTAATAGAGTCAGATGGAAATTTAAATGTAAAATATGGTATCAACAGGACGGAGCTTCACCCTATTATGCTGTGATCACTCGTCGATATTTAGACGAAGTTTTTCCCAATCGATAGATTGGAAGAAGAGGTCAAATTGAGTGACCGACAAGATTTCCGTATCTTACCCCCCTTGACTTTCTTTTATGGGGATAGCTCAAGAGTAGGGTCTATGTGACAAAACCGAACAAGATTGAGGACCTTAAGCAACATATTAGGCAAATCACACCGGAAACGTTACAAAACCAAAGGGATGCATGTTACTATCGATTTGCAATTTGCCAAGAAAGAAATGGTGCCTATTTTGAACATTTCATGCATTAAAAAATAGTAATCAACTTATAAAATTGGTTATTTTTTTTAGTGCGTAGGCTTTAAAAATATTCAAAAAACAAATAGTGCGTTATATTCCTTGAGAAGTGGCTTTTCAAACGAGGTGTCACTTGACATACCCTTACATTTGAAAAAAAAGCGCCAAAATGTGGACAAGGGAAAATAATAATTGACTCGTTTCGGGATTTTTTACGAAAATCACCAATGGCCAAGTTACGAATTTTAGTCCAGTTAAAGTTTCCACATTGCATATACGAGTATACACTGCACCAAAAAAGTTAAGGATGTTGTTGAATTTTTTGAAGTAATAATACAAAAAAAGAAAATTTTACAAGAAGTTCATCAGCAGTTTTTTCTACCAAATCTGCGTAAAATAATTTCTTTCTTTGTTATACATTTTACTGAATTCTTTTTCGATGAAATGTTAATATTAACGGAATAGTCAGTTATCGCAATTTGTGTGTACTGTACGGTCGTACCGTATTGTTCTTGCCAAATATGGAAAGAAGACGGCATTTAAGTGAGTTTGAAGTAAATAAGGCTATCGAAATGCTTGAGGTGGTCTCCGCCAAGTAGAATAGTCCAACATTTTGGGGTTAGGCAGAGTGTTGTAAGTAGGCTGTGGAACTGGTTTGCTGGGACAAATTCTGGTAGACAACGCCCTAGAAGTGAAAGACAGCGAAGTACAACAACTCGACACGATCGTTAAATGCTTCTTACAAGTAGAAGGCACCATTTCTATCGAGCGTACGAAATGCCATACGACATGCTGGTGGACCAACAGTTCACGTTCTAACAGTAAAAAATCGATTAAGAGCATTTGGTTTAGATAATTTTCGTTCATATAGAGCACCTCGATTAACACCAGCTGACCATGCAGCGCATTTAGAGACATCAAAATTGGGTAGCGGAATGGGATTCTGTTCTGTTTGGAGATGAATCACGATTTGGTCTTCATAGCTAGTGGTCGTGTACGAGTTCAATGAGAATATTCGAGAATCGAGTTGCTTCTTAATTTGTGGCAACAGATCCTCCAGGAGGAGATTGACAACATAATTCAAAGTACGCCACGTCGCCGTCGTATTCGAAGACGAAATACCCGTTATAAGAAATAAAAACACAAAAGGTGTGCTTTATTTAATTTTAAAAGGTTTTTTTTTGTTTCATTTTATGCTGGGTGCCCCAAAATTCGCGGAACAACTTAGCAGTGCGTTGTTAAGTAGTCATTAAAATATCAGGTAAAAATGTTTAAAAAAATCAATCTTCGTTTTTGTCGAAGATATGGACCTATTCGTTACACTAAATGTGGCAACATTTAAAAACATTTTATGTATCCCAATAATCTGCAAATATTTCATTTTTGTTGTGTCCATGGAAATGGGAGAGAAAAATCAAAGCCATGTTGCCGTACGTTATTGTAGGTAAAACGGACATAAAATTACTATCTAGAAATGCTGGAAGTAATGAAGAAACTAATTGCAAACCTGATCACAATCGTTCAGAATTATTATGCCAATGGCTAGGAAAAGACAAATAATGAAAATCTTTTTTAATCTTTAAAATAAATGAGATCAAAGCTGCACCTTTTGAGCCCTCATATCTTCAAATTTAAGAGGTATAGAATTTTTTTTAATTTTTCTCATTATTTTCTAACACGAGTTGACATTGCCCCATTGAGTTGTTCCGCGAATTTTGGGGCACCCAGTATTACGGCTAAAATTGAATGGAATTAAAGATTTGTTATTCACAAACAACAATATCCTTAACCTTTTTGGCGCAGAGTACAGGATTATTCACGTAAGATGACGAGCCTGAGCAAGTAAAAATGCAACCCATAATACATTTTACATTGTTGACATAGAACCATTGCCAGAACAAGATGTTGATACCATCGGGACATCACAAGAAATATTTGATACAAAAGCAGCACAGTCATAATTAGAGCGCGGATTTTTAAGCACAAAAAATTTCAAAAATAGCGCTTAAAAATGCTTAAAATACAGGAAAATAAGCGTAAGAAAAGCACTAAAACCACAAAATAAGCTTTAAAAAAACATTAAAACTTTTTTAATAAGAATAAAACTCTGACAAATAAAAAAAAAATGTTTAATACTTGTATATCTAATTGTAAGTAAGTATGTATAAACAAAGACATTTTAACTTTATAATATAACAAAAAATATAAGTAAAGTTTAAAATAAGCTACAAATTAGTATATTAAATATATTAAACTTCGCTCTTATTTTTATAGCATGCAATGATCAAATGTTTTTCGATGTTTTGAACTGAAAAACTTCGTCTTCGGTCACTTAAAAGATTTTTGAAGTGCGAAAAACTTCTTTCTACATCCACACTTGTTAGCGGAGCATACTTAAATTTTCCAACCAATGAGACTTCTATTTCGAAATTTTTCACAATATCTCCTTTGAAAATATTTGAAATGTTTTCTAAAACTTTATATCCTGTGTTTTTTGACAAAACTTCGTTCAACTTAGTCGTTACAATTTTTCCAACACGCCCTGGTACTCTTGATACAGCTATTTGGAAATTGTTTATTATTTCTACAGCCTCTACCAACGTAAGTCCAGTACTTTCAAGTTTTTTTATTGTAGTGCTTACGAATTTATAATTTGCTTTAAGAAAAGATAAATTTTGTTTAATCTCCTGGTTTTTGAGAACAGTCTGACAATCTTTAATAGACTGCGATGTGGACTCAGAAAAATCTAGAACAACTTCCTTAAAACCTTCAAAATTGTCAGCGTAATACATTGCCGCGTCTAGCCATGTTCCCCATCTTGTTAAAACTGGTTGAGGGGGCAGAGGGATGCCAGGCATTTTTTCCTTAAATATCTGAACTCTTAGTGGTGCTTTTAGAAATATCTTCTTACCTTGTGAAATTAAAGTGTTCACTAAAGGAAACTGCAATCGAATAGTTTCCGCAACCCGATTTAAACCATGAGCTAGGCATGTACAATGAATTAAATTTGTGTAGAAAATTTTTAAATTTGATGCTGCTTTGATCATGTAAGCTGCCGCATCCGAAACCATTAACAATATTTTTTCAGAAGGAACTGGGTTTGGTAGAAAAAATTTTGTGAGTTCATCATGAACGAATTTTGTAACTGTGTTGCTGTTTGTTTTTTCTAACTCTTTAGATCAATTAAAAATGCTTTAGTTGGTGACTCTTCATGCAATATTCCTATTATCAAATTAGCAATATACCGCCCACAAACGTCTGTTGTTTCATCCACACTAAACCATACGAAATTATTTGAAATGGTACTTTTTAGTTCGTCCATGACTTCTTCATGTAACGAATCAACATAATTCTTGCGAATTGTAGATTCTGAAGGGATATGCCTGCTGCAGTATTTTTCTAAAAAACATTTGAATTCACCGTTATCTAATTTTTTTAGAGGTATATTGGAAGAAATCATGGCGTTGCATAAATCTGAATAGAATGTTTACTGTTCATCACTTGAAGAGGTGGCTATTGATTCTTTTATAGTTTGTTGCCTAATATTTTGCGAAGATAGCTTTTTAAGGCGTTCATGATGACCAGCGGTTTTAGTGTGCTGAATGATGTTGTGCTTTTTTTCGCAGTTAATCTGCAATAAGAGAGCCCATGTGACAATTTCCTATTGAAATAAATTTTTATAAGGAAGACTTACCGTTTTAATACAGGCTCTACAAAATATTTTATTATTTTCAAACTTGAGTTCCGGAAAGTTTTTTATATATTCTTCTATTGGTGGCTTAATTTTAGGCATTGCTATAGTAGATAGATATACAAAGTTAAACCAAAACACAGACACACAATTTAAAGTAACTAAACAACACCGTACTTTATCTGTCGATTTTGTGAGACAGAATGGTCTCACTTTTACGTCTTTACCGCGTCTTGGATCAAAATAGGTTGTTGTTTTTGTGCCTTATATGACAATTCGCCAAATCGCCATTTGGGCGTAGGCCGTGGAAGTCTCGGGTCGCCGTTTCCAGGAATACACGGCCTAGATTTTTAAGTATTACGTTGTAAAACACCGACAAAAAAAGGACCTTTTAAGTATTCTTATTTCTTGTGATTCATATCATATAAAAAGCGTAAAAGCAAAATAAATTATAAAACGAACAAAAATGCCAGAAATTGGCATAAAAGCTACAAAAAAGCAAAAAAAAAGCATAAAACATAAAATAAGCATGAAAACTCAAAAAAAGCAAAATAAGCATAAAAAACTTTATATTAAATGGCTGTTTTTGTCACGATTCATGTTTATTTCTAATTACTTTCTTCTTGCTATTAATTATTATGTAAAGCGTAATAGCTAGAAATCCGCGCTCTAGTCATAATTATAATATAATTTTTGTTGTAAAAACCTATTCTTTAATTATAAGCCAAAATAAAACCAGCAGTGCAAAATTGGGGGAGATACTCTTCATATATGTACAAGACGCCCAAAAATACTAAATTACAAACAAAGGAAGGATGTAGCTCTACAAGTAAGATAAATATATAATTAATTATTATAAGTTATGTTTCTATAGGTTCCATGTTTTTTGCAGGAAGTTTGGCTTTTAAGGAGAAAAACCAAAATGAACAATTAGTTGCTGAGAAGACTTCCTTTTTAGCTTTTCAGAAGCAACTTTTGCTTAAGGAGCACAAATTGAAAATGAAAATTTTAACATATGATAAAAAAGAAAAAGGCGGAAGCTCTAGGAATAACCCTAATGAGTGAATCTGAAGAATCCTCTTATGACAGCTGATTTATGATTTGTATTTTTTTTTTTATTATTGATATTATTTTTTGTAACTTGCTATTATATCCTAATAATAATATTATTATTATTTTTGAAAGAAAATAAAGGCAGAGGTTTATAAATATAAAACCTATTATGCCTAGTAACTAGAGACAGTGTGACAGCTAGAAAAATTGATTTATAAAGTGTTCGATAGGTAAACTTTCAGTGGCGTAGGTCTATTTATCTGGGGAGTACATCTAATTTATTTTTAAAAAAGTTTACTGTTGTCGAATTCACTATTTCAGTTGATAGTCCATTCCAGTGATCAAAGACTCTATTACGTAAATAGTTTTCGCGAATTTTCGTTTTAAAGTCTTCTTTCAACCTCAAATTATGTCCTCTCAACCTTTCATTTCGATTTAAAGTAAAAATCGGAGACAAATCAAAATTGAAGAATCCTCTAATTGCGCGAAACGTGACAATTAGGTCGCCCCTGAGTCGTCTATCCTCAAACGTGCTCAGTCCAGACTGTTCTCTTCGTATGAGGGTCTCATAGGAAAGACGTGTAGCACTCCTTTGAACCGACTCTAGCATATTTCGGTCTCTTATCAGGTCACATAACCAAACGGGACCGCAATACTCCAAAATGGGTCGGACAAGTGTTTTGTACAAGGTAATCGAGGTTTCGAAGCTAATGGCCTTAAATGTCTTTCTCAGAAGAAATGAAGTGGTATTACACTTTTTGCACACTCTTGAAATATGTGCTGACCAGGTCAGATTTTTGTCCCTTCCAAGGAGCCGTGAAACCTTGTCGTTGGTGGAGGGGCTTAAGTAACCGGAAGAATGCTCGGGGCGATGCCGGCGGGAGCTTCGTGCTCCTGGCAGGGCACCCATGCCAGCAAGGCTTGAGCGGACCGGCGAAAAACAATGGACGGCTCAACCCTCAGGATCCACCACGAAAGTGGCGAACCCGGAGGAAATCCGAGCTACGGTTTGGTCGAACGCGGACCAACCGTCACACACCGTAACTGCGGCTCACACCTCAACCACAGATTAAATAAGTTACCCAGATAGATCACTTGGGGGCGTAACTGATCCCGAAATTTCAGTGCACATGCGCGGCCTGGTTCGCGCGCCATCACCTGTGGTCATCACGTCGAAGCTGTCGTTTGCAGTTTGCGTGTTTGCATTCTTTTGTGTTTTGTGAAAATGAAGTGCACTGTTCCAAACTGTAAAAGCTCGCAACATTTTGATTGGAATTTAAGTTTTCATCGATTTCCGAAAAACCAAAAACGGTAAAGCAGTTTGCGTGAACGATTATTTTTAAGATGAAAAAAAATAACGAGTTATTTTTAGGCGGGAAGAATGGATTAGGGCTTGTGGCTTAGAGGATCAGGTAGAGGAAAAGAGCCTGATGTATTTCAATACGAAACGTGTTTGTAGTTTGCATTTTGAAGATACATGTTTTACCCATTTTTGAAGTCTCCAATATATTATTAGTGAGTGACGCCGAAGCAGGTTCTAGAGAATGGACGGTAAAGCTATCAATAATAACGTTGGAACTTAGTTGAAGCAGTAATGCAAAATTTGTCGTAAAGGCATCAACCAGTGAGGAAGCAGGTACAAGCAGAATGGTAGAGATGAGCACAGCAAAATCCCCTCAATAATTTGAAGTGGGACGATGCCGCAAGTAGGTCCAAGTTTAAGGCTGGGGAATACACTAGCGTGACGGGCCAAATAGCACCTGAGACGCCGTCGCTCACGCCGGGGAAAACCAGATTACTACAAGGCTCCAAGTGGGAGACGCCTGCGTTCCTGACACCTAAAATGCAGGAAGGGCAAATTAAAAGGAGAAAGGCAACAGCGATCCCGAGTCCAAACGAGGAGGTGACCTGGAAAGGAAACCCCGATAAACGGGTTATGGTTCGGTTGTTTGCACAAAGAGGAAACCTTAGCAAAATTGTGGGAGAAACTTACGATCCTAGGAAAGACCTGAAGTCCGTGGTGGCGAGCCTTACAAGCTTGGTGGCACAGCTGCAAGCGTGCAACACGCCGCAAGAGAACGAAGAGGACGCCCCCAAGGAGGCCGAAAAGCCAAAGGAATAGCCCGAGAAGGTGCAAACCCCTGCGGAGAATGCGGAGAAGAGCGATATGGCATGCCAAACGGACCCCATGTCCAAAGGCGGCGAGGAAGAAATCGATAGAGCCTGGAAAAGGGTTAAACAAGCCGAGGCCCGAATGAGGGAACTAAGATCGGAGAACGAGAGGCTGAAAGAGGAGCTTCGAAAAGCTCCCAAAAACAAGGATGAAGAAGAGAAACGACTCCAAGAAATGTTGGAAGGTGAAGGGATAGACCAGGTGGCGATGCTCAAACTAAGGTGCGTCGACACCATGAAGATGAGGAAGTTGGTACAAGCAGTCTTTAGGGAAAGTACTGTAAGGGTAAATATTTATGCACCCACAAACTACCAGCAGCAGAAAAACCAAGACAGTCAACCACAGAGAAAAAAAAAAGAAAGACCTTTGCCCTAGTGGTCGAGAAAAAAGGAATGCAATATAGAGAAATACTCGATAGGGTAAAAGCAGCAATCAAAAGCGACTCCTCAAAAGAAGCGGTCCAGGCCATTAGGAGCACCAGAGATGGTAAACTTTTGATCACCCTGGAGAAGATGGGCAAGCTAGAGGACGCCCTGATGAAAGCCGCTGGCAGCCTTGCAGTGAAGAAAGCGAGTTCCAATAAAGATATGGAGACAGTCCATGTCAGGGGACTAGACGCGACCACAGACAAGAACGAAGTTGTGGCCGCACTCGAAGGGAAGTTGGGAACGGGAAAAAATTGGAGGTTGAGCGATCTGCGACCAAACAGAAACAACACCCTGGCCATCATAATCATCGTGAGGAAGCAGGACGCTGACAGCATCCTAACTGAGGGCTCGCTTAGAATAGGAGCTGTCAGGTGCAGGGTAGAAAGAAGGATCTCGACCGGGAGGTGCTATAGGTGCTGGTCTTTTGACCACAAGGCCGCAAACTGCGACGGCCCAGATAGAACAAAGGCCTGCTACAAGTGCGGGGAAGGGCACGCGGCGCGAGATTGTGGGAACGAGGAGTCATGCCCACTATGCCAAAAGTTTGGGCACAACGCAGGAGGCAGAGGATGTGGTGCTTTCCGGAGCGCTCTTGATAAAGCCAGGAAGGCCACGAAAGTAGAGGCAACAAGGGCTCCTCCAAAAAACGAGGAGAATAGTAAAGTGGACGGTACAGGCTGATGAAGAAAACTTCAGTGACCACCAAAACATCCCATTCGAAATACAATTGGAGGGAGCTTCGCAAGAAACCAAAGGGAAAGGACAACGAACGGGATGGACGTTTAACTCAGAACGGGCACACGAGTTCGGCAAAGCGCTTAGGAAAAACATTGAGGAAGAAAAGAAACAAAATGGAGATGAGGTCTGTGTGGAACAATGGCAGCGTGCAATCACCAAGGCCTGTGGAGTGGTGTTTAAGAAAAGAAAGAACAACCCATCTGGACGACGACCCGTATGGTCCTGGAGTGGGGATGTGGCCGAAGCAAGAAGGGTCTGCCTAAAAAACAAAAGAGTGATGACCAGACGTAACAAGGTACGTCACGCCACGACAGAAGAAAAGCAAGAGGCGTACAAAAGATATATGAAGAGTAGGAAAGACCTAAGAATAAAGATTAAGGAAGAGGACAGGAGATGGCGGGAAGTCTGCGAAGATCTCAACCGGGACATTTGGGGCGATGCGTTCAAGATTGCATGCGGTCGACGCAGGATACTTCCAAAAATAACATTAACCGTTCGAGAACTCGCCCGTGAAGTGGAAAAACTGTTCACCGAAGCAAGACACAGCAAAAAAGGGAAATACGGTTTTATGCGATAACCGCTATTCCAACAATTACACAGTTTCGGTAATTTCCCATTTCAAATGAATTCATTATAGCTGAATTCCGAAAAATATAAGCATCATGTGACGCTCCTGGCCATCTAGCCACAATATCCATAATTTTCAAAGCAGCGTCTGCTATTGTCTGCACACTGAATGAGAAACATTGATTCCTGTTTCTGAAAGTTTCCGCATTATCTCCACCAGGGGACTGAATTTTTAAATGACTACAGTCTATTGCACCTATACATGTAGGGAATCATGAAATATTAAAACATTTACTTTTAGCATCTGCTCTTTCTTCTACTGTTTGAGGCCTAAGAGTTACTAAAGCTCGGCTGACCCTTTTTATTGTCTTCGAAGCAGTTGATTTGTGAACTCCAGAGAAGTCACCTGCCTCACTTAGGAAAGATCCTATGGCATAGAATCTTAAAGTTACAAGAAGTTGTTCAGCCATATTTAAAGCATCATTTCTAAAAATTAAATATATACATATAACTACAGCTTCATGCATCATAGCTATTTATACAACAAAAGATAAAAGCGATACTTTTTATCACCAGGCGTGAAAATTGTTGATGAAGAACGCGCCGTGTGATAAAAAGACGCTTTTACCTCGTGTTTTATACAAGATTTTATCGAATTTTGAAGAAAAATAAACTAAAAATGTTCTCCGTACAAATTTATTGTCGAATTTGATCTAGAAATCAAGAGTCGTTGCTATACCAACTTCTAACAATAACAACGAGTTGTTTATGAACATTTTCAAAGTGTTCGAATTGAAAGTGCATTTTGTTGGAAAGAAGTGAGTTCTTCTGAATATCCAGGTACTGAAAACGATGCAAATGCAGCTCTTGCAAAATTTGTTGCCAGAAAAATCAAGCCAAGTGAATTAATATGCTTATCAACGTTTCAAAACAAGGTGTGATGAGAAAAATGTCAAAGAAGCTATCACGGAAAAAGTTCTTGTGACATGTTTTGTAAACAAAGCCAAGCAGCAGAAATCTCCTACTTTGTGGAGTCGATAGAAAATAAGAAGAAAAAAAATCTGCAAAAATTGTTGAACAAGGTAACGAAAGTACCTTGTGCATAAGTGATCCAGCATCGTTCCCCCGCCCAGGAATCTCACCGGGACTATCAGTGCCGGTTTCAGAAGATAAAAGTATTAATTTTCAGAATTGCATTATAAATATTTATAATAAATAAATGTTCTTTTGCTGTTTTTGTCTTATTTCTCGGAAAGAAAAATGATTCGCTATGAGTGACAAAAAGTAAAAACCTCCAGTTACAAAAAGCTAGAGTTTATAAAACTACAATGAAATACAAAAAGTTAACTTTTACCATCAAAATTCGATAAAATTCATTAGTGTCCCAAACTTCAAAATGATTTGGTCGATTTCGCACAACTCTTTGTTTTCGTAGCGGTACATCTTCATCATCGCTGAACGCATTTATAACATTAACATTTTGCATTGTTATTAAAAATGAATTAATTTTGAAAAAAGCCGTGAACGTCTATTTTCTTTTGAATCAACTGCTTGTTAAAGTCCAACCATTAGTTAACTTATACAATGTGATCAAGAATGACTAAATCTGTTGGTAACAACGAAAATTTGAATGATTTTGGTACCACTGTAATCTATCTACCTATAAAAGCCTTAAATCCCAAAAAATTTCTTTCTCTGAAAAAAACCGTCAAAAGATATTCACTCAACTCCAAATGATTTATAATGTGCATGGAAAAATGCGGAACTCCATTAGCGGGCATTACATTTGTCACAGCGGTCACACCTAAGTTGGCTTTGGTTGGAATTGTGAGTTTGACATTTGATTTGAAATTTGTTTGAATTTGTCTGTTCTTACATTGTATTGATTTAAAAAATGAACTGTACCGCAACTATTGAAATAAACATTAAGAAAAGGGCTAGAAAACACCACGTTCATAAAGAAAACTGGAAGCGGTGGCTCGGTGGCCGCATGGCTGTCGGAGAAAGTACTCCGAGGTCGCGGTCCCGATGCTAGTGGGTTCGAATCCCACCGAAGGGGGAGGATTTTTTCAAAGGAAGGAACCTCCGCCCGGCCATGGATGTGTGTGTAATGTCTATCAGGGGCTGACGGTAGGGTGGTGGAAGGAAGAATCAACACTCTTTCGGCCACCACCGCGAGGTCAGCACGGGTTCGAGTCCCGTCGGGAAGGGTGCCCATGGGTGTATAAATGTTGTTGTGTATGTCTGTGAATGTCAGGTGGAATGGGCGTGGGTGGCCGGGGAAAGTGCCCCGGAGCCCCGTCGCATCACCGATAGGCAAAGGAACAAGGAACATGAATTGGAAAAAACGGCCGACCGAAAGGTACCGTAAAAGCCGTATGGCAAAAAACGGGAATGGCAATTTAATAAAAAAAAAAAAAAAAAAAAAAAAAAAAAAAAAAAAAAAAAAGAAAACTGGAAGCCGAATGTGAATAAAAGAAGACGTGAACAAGAGTTACCTTATCAAGGTAAAATTAAAACCGACGCCAATTTATGGAATTACGACGTAAACAAACCGGGCAAATTTTTGGCAGCAGCGTGTCAGTGTCTATGGGGAAACCGGCCTTCTGCATTAAAGTGCTCATCTATTTCAGAACAATGCCGTAAAATAATTTTTCAAAAATTTTGGAGCAAACTAACATGGTCTGAGTGAAAATTGTATGTGCAAAATTTAACAAAATTAGAGAACGTTAAAAGAAGAAGAGGCAATGATGAAGAATCAGCCATAAAATTTACGCTGGTAATTTCGAATTAAACACAGAGGAGAAGGCGATTTTGGAACATTTGCAAACTACTTTTCCCCATAAGCAGTTCCAAGTTGAAAGGCTACCCAGGCGCGAAAATGCTAAAAGTGTCGCCTTTAAGGTGACAGCCGATTACGACCTACTTCAACAAATGAACAACGATGAGATATGGCCCGAAGGAGTATTAATTAAGCGTTTCATTTTTTTTCGAAACAAGAACACGGAGCAAATAAAAGCGCAATAAAAAATCTGCATCATCGCTCAGGCAAGAATATAAAATCCATTAAAGTATTTTATCAAAATCCTCGTGGACTCCGAACTAAATTGAATGACTGTTACTTGTCGTGTTTGAGTGAAAACTTTGATGTGATTGTTCTGGTCGAAACATGGCTTCATGGTGGTATTTCTGATGCTGAAGTGCTGGATGACAGGTATGTGGTATATCGAAACGACAGAAATGTGAACAACAGTGGGAAAAGTATTGGCGGTGGTGTCTTAATTGCTGTTAAGAAATTTCTCACCTCCAATCGTTTGAGTGATTCCAACTCCTCCTTAGAAGATGTTTGGATTTCGCTACAGTGCTGTGACAATTCTTTTGTTTTTGGTGCAATCTATCTTCCGCCGGACGCCACAACTGTTAGTTATGCGAAACATGTCCAGGTTGTCAAAAATTTATTATATAATAATCGTCGCAGTACGTTTTTCATTCTAGGCGACTATAATTTGCCAAATGTGAAATGGATTAATGATAGTGATACTAATTTTTTGATATATACTAACGCCAATTCTGATAAGGACATCATAATCTGTGACAGTCTGTATTCCTGTGATTTCTGTCAATTTAATACTATAACTAATTGTAATGGTAATATCCTTGACTTGTGCTTCTCTAACTATGACTATATTAAGATTGAAAATTGTAATGAATTTAGCAAGACTGATGTGTTTCATCCACCGTTCATGTTTGAAATAAGTGTTGATAATGTTTTTGTTGAAGATATTTGTGACACTTTTTATGATTATTCTAATGCCGATTATGATGAAATCAACATACTCTTGTCTAATGTGAACTGGAACACCTTTGATTCCTGCAGTGACATTAATGAAGCTGTGAGCCTTTTTTATAATTATTTACACTTTGTCTGTGGTCTTTTTGTTCCTGTGAAGAGAAAATGTAAGAGCTCATTTCCTCCGTGGTTCGATCATGAGGTTCGTGGATTAATTCGCCGGAAGTCAACCTTGCATCGTCGCTATAAAATCAGTCACAACGCGAATGATTATGCTGCATTTGCTACAGTCAGAACACAATGCAAAGAAGCCCTGAAGAAATCATACAAAGATTACATAAAACGCACTGAAAATTTTATTACATCTGATCCGAAAAAATTTTGGAAATATATAAACGAACATACCAAATGTAACGAAATACCGAATCTCATGATCTATCACAATAACCCTGTATGTGGTAATGAGAATATTGTTAATAGCTTTGCGGAACATTTTTCTTCTGTTTATGATGATATCGTCACCACACAACCTGCTTCTGCTTGTGACAATCCTGTCGGTTTGAGCGTTGATTTCAAAAACTTTGACTTTACTTCAGATAGTGTCTTTTATGAACTAACTCATCTCGACTGTAATAAAGGTGCTGGGCCAGATGGGCTGCCTCCAATTTTTTACAGAAATTGCTGTACATCGCTTACTGATCCTTTGTGGCGTATTTTTAAGTATTCACTCAACTCAGGTGTTTTTCCGAACTGCTGGAAATCAGCTCTTGTCACTCCAGTGTTTAAATCTGGCTCTAAACAAAACTTCGAGAATTACCGACCCATCAGTATTCTATCAGTTCCCGCCAAGATCTTTGAAAAGCTAGTTGCCAAACACTTGTCCGCTTCCTTCAAAACTGTTATCAGTCCATCACAGCATGGGTTTTTCGCTAATAGATCTACGGTAACCAATCATTTTGCCTTTGTTAATAATGTCTATGAAGCATTTGAGGGCGGTTTTGATGTGCATTGCATTTATACTGATTTTTGCAAAGCATTTGACACTGTTAATCACAAGATCCTTTTGAATAAATTATACACGTACGGAGTACGCGATCCGTTCCTATCTTGGACATCTACCTACATTTCCAATCGAACTCAGCATGTTGTCCTTAAGGGTGTGAGGTCGTCTGCATACTGTAGCACGTCTGGAGTACCGCAGGGCTCTATTATCGGGCCATTATTATTCATAATCTTCATCAATGACATCACTGATAGTCTGACCTCGGCATCGCTGCTGTACGCGGACGATCTAAAAATCTATAAAATCATCAAAACGCAGCTGGATGTATTTGATCTTCAGCAGGATGTCAGAAGAATTGAAAACTGGTGCGCACGCAATGGTATGAAACTCAATGTTTGCAAATGCAAGGCAATGTGTTTCAGCAGGAAAACTGTGCCCTCCGTTCCTTATTATTCATTGGAAGGGGAGCAGCTGGAAATTATCAATGCCATCAAAGACCTGGGTCTTTTTTTCGATTCCAATTTATCGTTTCATGAACATTACGACTTCTTGATCTCTAGGGGAAGAAAAATGCTGGGATGTTTAAAAAGATGGACAGTGGATTTTAAGAACACCAGAGCGATTATAATATTATATAATTCCTTGGTCCGCTCAATATTAGAATACAATTGTGTTATCTGGTCACCTTTTTACGGTACTCACATTTCACGTATCGAGTCGGTACAGAACAATTTCTTGAAGTATTTGAAATATAAGCTGAGAACTCAAAATATCAATTTTGATGATTTGCACTCTGTAGCCGCTTACATGTCTTTGCCCTCACTTAAAACCAGAAGGGATTGTCACAAGCTGTGTTTTCTACATAAAATAATTAACTATAATGTTGATTCTTCTGATGCTCTGCTTCGTATCGGCTTTAATGTTCCTTTATGTAACCTCAGACACCCGAATTTGTTTCATGTTTACTGCCATAAACACAATTACTCCTACAATTCACCCTTGAATAGTGCCCTTCGCCTGGCCAACCTTTACTGTAACGAGTTAGACTTCTGTGGAGTCTCGACAAATAAGTTCAAGAGTGACTGTAGGAGACTTCTATGCAAGTGATGCATCTTGTTCCCACTTTTTGTTCTTGCTAATGCTCCATGTGTGTTTTCTTGTAATTGCTTTCTTGGCGTGAATAAACTATTAAACATAAAAAAAAAAAAAAAGAAAATTTTCTATTAAATACTTCTTAAAAGTGAATCACGAAATGGTTCGGGTCTGTAAAAAGATGTTTTTGGCGACGCTAGGAATGAAAGAAACAACTGTTCTGAAATGGATAAAACAAGATGGTAATTTAGAAGAGACTATAGAAATTCACGAAGAAGCTACAGAAAACAAGATTTCTAAGGTCAGAAATTCAAAGTTTGTTGAGTCCAACAGCAAACTGAAAGAATTTTTATTGTCACTTCCCAAAGTCTAATCACATTATTGTCGCTCTTCCACGAGCAAATTATATTTAGAGCCATTGTGGGCATCCACCAATGCTGTTTATAATTTTTATAAAAATAATTACTGCAACGAGCAAAAGATTCAACCTCTGTGTAAAACTGTGTTCTTGAAATTTTTTCATGACATGAACTTATCAATTTATACGCCCAAGAAGGATCTGTGTGATGTGTGTGTGGCACATGATACACAAAATTTGAATGACGAGAAATATCAAGAACATCAAGAATTAAAAAAAGAAGCTAGAGCCGAAAAAGAAAAATACAAAGAAACTGAAGGAATTTTTGTTTTCACAAAGGACTTACAATCAGTCCTCTTATGCCCAAAGTCAACTGTCAGTGCTATGTACTATAAAACTAAATTGATTGTACATAACTTCACTCTTTATGATCTTAAAACGCAGGATGGGTACTGTTTCCTATGGAATGAGAGTGAAGGTGGTTTGACATCCAACGAGTTCTCTAGCATTGTGGTACATTTTTTGAAAAATTAAGTAATTCCAAAAATAACGGATAAGTCACAAACTATAATCCTATACAGCGACGGTTGCACCAGTCAAAATCGAAATGCGACATTGGCCAATGCCCTTCTAAATGTATCAGTGACACATAAGATAACGATAATTCAAAAATACCTACTAAAATGGCACACACAGATGGAGGTAGACTCTATGCATTCGTGCATAGAGAAAAAAGTTAGAAATTTCAAGGTAAACATACCTGCCGATTATGTGACTTTGTGTCAAGTAGCACGAACATCCTAGGCCTTATAATGTAGAATATTTGACCCATCAATTTTTTAAAAAAATTGACAACGTAAAATTTTACAATAGTATTAGACCTGGAAGAACAGTCGGAGATGCTACTGTTACTGATATAAAAGCAATCAAATATACAGAGAAGGGAGAAATATTTTACAAGTTACGTCATACTGGTAATTGGGACCGATTGAATCAACGATTTAAAGAATTGCCCGCTTGCCACTTTAATGATTTACCTCCTTTGTATACCGAAAGAAAAAAAATTAAGGCTGAAAAGTTTAAACATCTTCAGTGCTTAAAAGAAAGTCTGTTCCAAGACTACCATTCTTTTTACAACAACATACCCCACGACTAAGTCGCTTCTTTGCCTTATAATGTGTAAGATTTAAGTGTTGTGTTGTATTTTTGGTGTTATTTAAGTTGCTAATAAAATGCTTGTTCAGTTGTTTGACTTTCTCGAATTTTTTAAGTTAGAAAAATACGTAAGTCCAAATTAAAATAGTAAGCAGATAACGTAACTCCATTTAATTAATCAGAAGGTAAAATTTATAAGTTTTTTCTGTTTAAACATTCATTTTAATTATTAATATAAAATATTAAAGAATTAAAAAAAATCACAAAATGCAATTTTGTTTCTGGTACAGTTTATTGTTGCTCCTGTAAAATTTTGCATTTTGGAGTTACGTGCTTTGCTTGTGTAGCCGACGATATGTATTTTTAAATTGTTTCATTGCCAACAGACTCAGTCATTGTTGATCACGCTGTACTTGAAGTATGAGTTAACTTTACATCGACTTTAACTCTTACTTTGGATGTCACCTGGGATGGAAATAAACACTAATATTTTAACCGTAAGTTAACCAGAACCTTGTAAGTTAACCTCATATTGAAATACCGGGTCTTAATTGCTTATTATTGTTATTAAATCATACTTTGTTGAAAGAGGTGTTCTTCTGTCAGAACTTGACATTCATTAGGCTGACGTTAAAAGCTATCTATGTTTTATGCCCATTATGACAATGTAATATGTATCGAAATAGCTTCATAAATTGCATTTTGGGTTGCATCTTTACCTGGTCAGGTTCGTCATCTTACGTGAATAATCCTGTATACAGGGTATTTCACGAGTGATAATGAGCTCGGCTAAATTGAAAATGCAACCCACAATACATTTCCAACGCTAACTGGATATTATGAACCCATGATAGCTTTGCTTCCAATAATTTTATTTGTCACAACTGACATTTCCGAAAAAGTTAAAATACCACGATTAAAATGTATTCGAACGATGAGAAAAGAGACATGATCTTGATTTAAGGCGAATGTAATAAAAATGCCTCTGCCGTTGCGCGTTTGTACAGACAATAAACATTTTCCCAAAAGTTCTTTGTTTTTTCACAATTTCATTTAATCAAGCTAATATTACATTTATGTCAAAATTTACGAAACTGTACGGTTAACTATGTTCTACGTTTTTTAAATCAAAAAACAAACATTCACGTTAGCGTTGCAAATGTATTGTGTGTTGCATTTCGTCGGGCTCATTATCACTCGTGAAATACGCTGTATATAAATACACGTTTTCTGGTGTTCGGATTGCTAGTAGATTTATGCCAATTAAAAATATGAAAAATATGTAAAATAAGTCGACTAACCAAAGAAAAAAAAATGTTGTTTTGCTCCATTCTGCATCAAAGATGTAAATTCAACAGTTTCTTTTAACAGTGCTAATATAACTACACCGTCCTCATATGAGGTTAAAACAGAAACTGCGTCACATAAAATATCATGAACATAAAGCACAATTCCATTTGAAAAATATATAGAAGTGATAATACGAATAACACTTGCCATAAAATACAGTGAGGTTGTCTGGATAGTCTGTATTTCGCCGACAAAACGAACACCCACAGAACAGGGCTTCTCAAAGTGATGGTCCGCAGCCGGTGCTAGTCCATGAGCGAAATGTTGCCGATTCACGAAGTCGATTGAATTTAACCTTTGCGCTGTTCAGAACTGAAATTTCAGCAAAATAATTCTCAGCTCTGACTACTCGAGACACATATTTCAGCAAGTTGTGCAAAATGACAAACAGCTCAAGACATATCTTTTTTTCACGTATTCTTTGTTCTCCATCATAATATTACAATTTTGTTGTATAAAACATCATTTTCTGATTTTTCTTTTGGAACAACGGACGACGGCTCAAGACATGATTTTAAGTCGGGATTCTTCTGACTCATTATTTTAGTCTCTGTCACATATTTTTTGTTATATTTGTAAACACGAACGCGCACTTACTCCATTTTGTTTAGTCTCGACTGATTGTCTTGAAAAATTGGCGTGCATTCTTGTATTTTATAACATGGCGCAAAAACCTAAATTTGGACCCAAGAAATATTTAACAGATGAAGATTTGATGGAAATTCTAAGAAGTGATAGTGAAGATGAACATTTTATGGAAAATTTGGAAGATGAATGTGATCACAGTGAGACTAGTAGTGAGAATTCTGAAACTGACCAAGAAGCAGGCGAAGACCTTCAGGAACAAGAGGGAAATGAAGAAGATGAGCAAATGGTTCAGGATGAGGAAATTGCGGAACAAGCGCTACAAGCTGCTCGGGAGCCTAAAGGAAAAAGAAAAACAGCAACACAGGTAGGGCGAACAAATAGAAAAAAAAAGACAAAAATAATGCTCTTGCATGGAGTGATGGTGATGATATCGTACCATACGATGTGTTGTTTGTTCAAAACAAGAGAAGTGAAGTCAAACTCGGTACATGTGTTCAAATTGCAATGCAACCCTGTGCATCGTACCGTGTTTCGAACGGTATCATACAATGAAAAGGTATTCAAATGTTGTATTTACTTTATCCATAATTATGTTTTATAATAATTAGTAATGTCTTTTTCGTTGCAGGTACTAATTATTGCAAGAGATGCCACAAGTGCACGGAATACATTTTTATTTAATTTTTTTTTTTACATATGTATATATTTTACTTTTTTATTTTTATAATACATATATTCAAAATCAATCCTCGCAACAGGCGTCTCTTTTCAGCCTATTCCTTACCTTCACCCCGTGTGTGAGAAATAGGAAGAAAAGAAGAGCATAGAATTAGCAACGAAGTGCTTAACGCTTAACGAGTACACAGCTCCAGAATTAATTTGTACATATCGCGCGGCTGCTCTAGACTTAAATTTCAGCACGGCCAACGCACTTAGTGAACCAACTGTCTTACGAGAACCGCAGTAAAAGAGTTAAACTGAAAAACTTTCAACTGTGCCACTACGGTTTACTCACCCTTACTTGTCCAAGCCTGCAGCAGAATGCACGAAATCACTAATGTAGAATAATATTTTAATGATAAATTAAATTCCAGTGCTTTGCTTCCATACATTTTCATGGAAATTGAAAGTTCTTATCGTATACATATTAGTAAACCTAATGATTTGACACCGTATTGGACTCATTTGTAAAGAAAACAGCAACAGCAATTGCTGCGCAACACAAAAATATGTCAGATTCCAATGAGAATGATTTAAGTTCAAGCCAGGAACCTTGAACATCAAAACGATTTCGTTCGACATTCAAGCGCCAACATGACTCTTCTTACATTCAGTTTAGTTTCCTGGTTTTGAATGATGAAGAAGTTCCGAAACCACAATGCGTCGCTTGTAGTGCTGTTTTGTCAAACGACGCTATGAAGGCATCGAAATTAAAAAGGTATTTGCACACTAAACACATATAATTGATTTCATATAAATGTGCATCAAGTGAGCTGTGCATTTGTAAAAGCACCTTTAATTTAGTTACATTACAAAAGTCACATTTATGAAGGTCATGTCCAATAAATCTTTACTTGGTAAAAATACAAAGACAAAAACAAATAAGAATTACTTTAATTTAATCAGTAAAAAGACGTAACATTGCTTTTAAAATCAGCAATGTTAAAATGGACAAAAACTGAAAAATTAGTCAAATCGGGTTCGCGCAGAGCAAGCAACTTTGAAAGTCAAAGTCACTAGCTTTAACTTTACTACCAACAGAAAATCAGATTTTCATGGCTTGCTTAGATGCACATTTATATGAAATTGAGTATAGAATTAACTTCAACGACAGTTGAAATTTTTGAAAGAAAGCGTGCTGATTTAAAGGGTCACCAGAAACAAATATTTCAATTATTCCATATTAATACTGTTGCTCTCCGACTTCTTATAAAGTAGCATTTAGATATACAGGATGTCCCAGAACTCGCGGATCAAATTGAAACTGTATATTCCTTGATGGTAATGAAGGTAAAAAACGTTTAGAAAAATATTCAGGGTGCAACAGCTTTTTAGTTATGAATTAATCAAATTGACCAATAGAGCTCGATCTAATTTTCCCTTTATGAGAAAATTGAGTACCTTCCCTCAATTGCCAAGCAACGTATAATTCGATGAATAATAAAATTATTTTCAATATTTGTCTGGTCAACTTGTCGAAACAGACGTCAAAAGTGACAGCTACTTTTGAAATAACCAAAAATGGGATAATTGCGCCAACGGCAGGTGAACAATTGTATAGAATCTAAATCAGGGAACGCAAGAAGTTTCTTCTTCCGGCAACGAATAAAATATGGTTTGTTATGAGTGAAAATTTTCAGAGCAATTGTAACCTTGAGGGGTATGGGAAATTGACGGGAGGGATATGATGAATTGAACCTTTGTTGATGGAAGGTAAAATGGCGACGTAGCGTCAAGTGAGTAATACATATTACTACCTTAAAAATCTTAGTAAAAATTTATCCTGACTCCTGTGCATACACTCTGCATCTGCAACGTATTAGCGCAGCTACACGAGCGGGACTCGTCATCGTCGAAATGAAAGAAAATACTTTAAGGAACATTCTTGACATTGCAAAAAAGCTGGAGTTACACGTAGGTTTTGAACAACACATCAAGCATGGTGGCAGTTCTGAAAGAAAGAAGACAAAACTGGATTGAACTAACCTATTTATTTTAGCATCATTATTAGTAAAAATTTAAGTTAAAATTTTGAAACTAAACGATGTAGAAAGCAACAAATGAAATAAGAAACATGCAAAATAAAAAGAATAATTTATAACAAGTGACCACCTTTCATCTGAAGGAATAGGCGAGCTCGTTTTATTAAATTTTCCCTTGCCAGTCTAAGCACATTAGGAATAACAGTAGCCAGTGTTTCATGAATTTGGTCATTTAGTTCTTCTAAAATATTGATAGGTTCGCGGTAAATATAGTTCTTCAAATATACTTCTACCGTCGTCATCAAAGGACTAAAGAACAAGCATCTTCAGTCTCTGGCGTTCTAACTTCTCGCGGGGGACCACCAATTTCTTGTCAGGTAGGCACCAAGGACCCAGTGTCTCGAGCGCGGTACACCAACCGTAGAAATACGTTATAATTTGGATATGGCAAACGTCGTGGAAAACGTATTGCATATTCCCTTGCATCCTCACATGCATTGCGCCGGCACTCTCCATAACTTATGAGCATTTCGGCATACTCTGCAGCTGTATACATGATTTCAATACGAAGTTTGACAATTTCGAATCAAATTATAACTTGACGTTGTCAAAATCTTCACAGTTGCCCAAACATTTACTTGAAATTCTATACCATTCTTTCTAGAATTATATTGCTAGGCAATTCAAACCTTTGGTTAAATTTACGTGAAATTCAAATTAACAGCGTCCTTCTGATTGGTCAACTTTAATTATTCATTACAAAAAATCGATTATACCCTGTCCTTTTTTTTAAACGCTATTGCTTTCAGTTATCACCAAGGAAAACGCACTGTAAATTTGATCCGCGAGTTCTGGGACACCCTGTATATGTATATGTATATACACGTATTTCCGGGGTCCTACGGCATCTAACCGTTTCCGCTTTTGTAGTGCACCGAGCCGTGGAGAGAGAGATATTTCTCCTCCACCGTATAGTCCAATTTTTACAAAAACAGAAAAAAAAACAAAAAAAGCGGCACGTTTATTTATTGTTGGTTACTTTGTGGTTATTTAATGCTCTTGTCAATTTGATAATTTTTAATTTCTTTCACTTATTACATTGCTTACAAACATAACCTTTCGAAGCAGTTGTCAACAAATTTGAAACATCATAGTTATTTATGATCAATTCAAATTTGTTACTGATCCTAGCTCAAACATACGTGAAGTCACTAGATAATGACGTCATTGCAAAAGGGTAAAAATTGGACTCTACTAACCACTACGTCCTAGAGCCTTAATTGCTGGTCGGGCAATTGAAGGGGGGCGGATGGAGATGATGACGGAAAAATGGTCCGCCGTGACTGGTATTCGAACCAGGGACCTGTGCCGTGAGAGTCTGCCCTCTTTTCCACTAGGCCACCGTCCGCCCTCTTGGAATTGCCAAGGCTAAAAAGCCTTATACAGGGTCGCTACAAAGTATGGCAACAGTTAAATATCTCGAGAATGGTTTCTCGGAAATCCTTGAGATTTGGTAAGGGGTTAAGAGCATTTAAATTCTATTCTTTCCAATTTTTTCAGTTTTATACCTTCATTTGTTTTCGAGATACAAGGCTAACTTGAATTTTTTTAAATGGCAACAGGGGTTAATTTTATGATTTTTGAAGAGGTTTTTTTTCTGAATTCAACGATGTATCACATGTAATAATAGTTTACATAATGGTCAAAAAAAATTTTAATTTTAATTCAAAAATAAATAAACAGTTATCTTTGAAAACAGTTTCTATAATTAATTTACTTATTTATTATAAAAATGCCTTATTTAAGTGAAACCGAGCGGATAGAAGTTCTAATGATGATTGGATATGGTGATAGGAGACGAAGCTGTGCTGAAGTGATGACACTTTTGATGACACACAAAAAATGAAACGGTCATTATGTGATACAGTGTTGAATTAAAAAAAAACACTCTTCATCATGAAATTAACCCCTGTTGCCATTTAAAAAAATTCAAGTTAGCTTTGTATCTCGAAAACAAATGAAGGTATTAAACTCAAAAAAAATACAAATTATAGAATTTAAATGCCCTTAACTCCGTAGTAAATTTCAAAGAATTCCAACAAACGGTTTGATAGGTTCAATAACAAGAGCCTCAAACGGTAGCTACGTTTATTTATTTTTGAATTAAATTTAAATTTTTTTTTAGGGTTGTTATGTAAACTATTATTACATGTGATACATCGTTGAATTCAGAAAAAAAATCTCTTTTCAAAAATCATAAAATTAACTCCTGCCGCCATTTAAAAAAAAGGAAGCTTGCCCATTTAGCTAACATTTTTCAATCTTCAATGATCTCAATGCCTTAACACAGGAAAGGATGCATAGAAACGAAACTTAGAAGGATGGAAAAGTTGAATATGAAGAAGTTGTTACGATATGTTTCACAACATATCGACATTCATCGGCGATGCAGAAGAACTTAATTTTACATCTCTAAGAAATATCATCAGCGAACCGTTGACGAACTTGATAGAACGTTTTGAGTTATATTTCCCAACAGAAGAAGATCCGCGCAAAGAAAATATATGGACCCGTAATCCATTCGTTCCACTTACAGGTGGCTTACCTGTCATTAGGGAAAATAAATAACTGGAACTCGCTGCTGATGAAGAACTGAAGATCGACTTCGAAAATATGTCACTTGCACCTCTGTGAGATTGGCTTTTCAACAATGAGTGTAACAAAAACAAAATATAGGAATAGTATAAACACTCATCCCCCATTTGAACCACGGATATAACAACCACATCTGATTATTGGAAAGGAGCCTGGCAAGACGTAGATATTTTCAATAAAAATTTAATTGAGGATCCTACAAAACAAGTTCCGCGATTTGACCTGTCTAGGGTGCAAATTAAATCGCTTCAGAACCGGCCATGGCAAATGCAATAATATGCTGTTTCACTGGAACATTCGTGAAAACCCCTCTTGTGAATGCGGTGCAGAAAAAGAAACCATCCAACACATTGTGGAAGAATGCCCCCTTACTAAATTCCAGGAAGGTTCCTCCAAACTTCATATAATTACCGAAAATGCCCGAAATTCGCTACAACAAATTAAAAACATATAATTTACTATTATTATTTTTTGAATTTCGAATTTTAATTGTATTTTTCTTCATACGAATATATACAGGGTGTTAGGGAATGGTCTCCCAAAAATTTCAGAGTGAGTTTATCAGGGAAAATGTGGTCGAAAACCTTTATACCGTTTTTGGATAAACTGAATCGTTTTCTAAAAATAAAATTGTTCCCTGCTATTTAGGGATTGCTGAAATATTGCTCTATACACGAAAAAATCTTTTCATGATACAATACTGTTAACCTGCTATAACAGTACTCTCTCCTCATTTGATATGTGTGTCATATCAGCCACGGCCGTTATTTATTAACGGTATTCCATATATATTCCGTTGCTATGATATTACGCAATTAAGTCACAGATCACTCGTAAATTGTATTAGTGATGACAGACAAGCAAAATTTACGAATCTTCAAATATTAAATGTTTATGGTATCATGAAAAGTACTGAACGCCACACGGCCGATACGCAAATAACAGACTCGGTTGATTGTAAAATCTCGGCTGTCGTCTCGATTTTACAATATTCAGCCGCGTCTGTTATTTGCTTCATATTGGCCTTATGACGTTAATAACTATATGTTTCGATTTAAAAATGATTGCTTGGTAACGATTCGAAATTTACTACTGAGGACAGTATTATGATAATCTCATACCAGCGAAACTGTAACTTTAACTCATCGTACGTACTTATTATAATGTATATAAATGTAAAAGTAACGATTTTTTGCAGATTCTAAAGATTGTAACGATTACACTCTGCAAATGCTGAAGAGCACTCCAACAAAGCCCTTAAGGATGAAAGTGTAAGACTTGGTTTTTGCCCAAGGGCGTTATCCCCTCAATATTTGACAGTTAATCGATCAGACTTGTCTTCAGAGCGTTGGATGGTCTGGTAGTACCTGTAACAGCCCCGTGTGCAGTTTGGGATGCACGGCCCGCCCACGGTCTTCACAGAAGAAGACCGCCACGGCCAGCGTGAGAGCACGATAGCTCCCTTCCATACGATACTGTGTTCCCTCAGTACAGGAGAGCCGGGGTTACCTCCCAACCGTTTATCAAGCACGTATGATCTGTTGCATTTGGTTGCCACATCACCGGCCGTCCCTACAAGACACGCCCGATCAACGGCCCAGCCGTGTCATGAGCCAAAGATGCCTCACCCGGACATCCGGTGCTCAGGAATTATACCATGGTACCTGCCAGAGGTTTTAGCGCATTGGTGGTACTGACATCACACCCCAGGTTGCCCAAACCTGCTATCACTCAGTTACCGACACACCTGGTAACTGTATCATCGGCTACCACAAGCCTAATTCACTGCACCACTCCCGGGTCACAGATCATTCACCTGCCGTCACTCTCGTACTCGTACCTTGGACAGCCCGTTGGTTCCAGCTGCCAAGCCACACTGCCCCTGTTTCGCCTGTGGGACTCTTAAAAATCACACCCGAGTCAAGGACCTTTCAGAACATAATTTATGAGCCACATGTTTGGGTGGAAGACGTAGTTTTTCTGTTGCGTTTTTAAAATTCGCTTACAAAAGGTTAAAAAATAAATACAGATCAGTAAAATTTATTAACCCTTTGCCTCCTAGTGGTTTTGTCTAAAAACCACAATGTTGTGAATTTATTTCCATCTTGCTAGTGGTTTTACGCCTTAGCCACAGAAGGTGGAATCAAACAGATACCCCTTCCAACGACTCCCATATGTGAATTTGAATCAGTGCATTGTTTTGACTGTTAGCAAGCGAATTATTTCAAGGTGGTGCACGTGCATGTGATAGTCGTTACATAAACAATTGTTTTCTGGATTATTTATAACTATGGCTGGTAAGTACAACTTGAATATTGTTTAAAAATATGTTTTGTGACATGAGATGGTGCGTATTTAGAATGATTGTAAAAGGTTCATTTTTTATTTATAAACAAACATGATGGTCGAAGTATGTAACCACAAGAAAAATGTTTTTGCTTCAGGCAAACGAAACGTATACTCTTTTCAAGAGTGGGAAACACTACCCCAGGAAGAATTTTATTCATTGATAGAAGATATTCCTTCTGGAGATGAATCGGACATCAATGATGAAAGTGAAAATGAATATGGAAATTAAATGATAGTGAAGATGAGGCCCCATTGACCCAAATTCAAGCTGTACTGGTTCGAGAAAAGCGACAACAAAGTACTACGTGGACTCACGATCTTCTACATACAATGTTCAAAGGCAAACTTTCACCACTGACACAGGGCCTAACGTACCCGAGGAATTAGAAACACCAACCGATGTCTTTCCAAAAACATTGATGGAACACATTGCATTTGAAACAAATTTTTGTGTCTTAAAGAAGAATGGTGGGAATCATTGTTTTCAAAAAACTAATTGTGATGAAATAAAGGCATTCATTGGTATAAACCTACTTATGGGGATCAAATGTCTTCCAAGTTATAAAGATTATTGGTCTTCAAGGTTGGAACTGCGAGATAATTTCGTAACCTCTGTAATGTCCAGAGACAGATTTGATTAGAGTCGCCAACATTCATTTGAATGATAGCGAGCTACAACCAAACAGAGAATCTCCAGGTTATGACAAATTGTACAAAGTTCGACCACTTTTGGACAAACTTTCAGAGACCTTTCTCCTTTCATATAAGCCATCAAAGAACCAAGCCATAGACGAATCAATGATCCGATTCAAAGGCAGAAGTAGTTTGCGGCAATATATGCGGCTAAAACCAATTAAACGTGGATATAAAGTGTGGATCAGGGCAGGTGAAAGCGGCTATGTTAATCAATTTCAAATTTACGTGGGAAAAGTGGGTAATGATGTTGAGAAAAATTTTGGTGCTCGTGTAGTAAAAGATCTAACACGAAATATAGTCGGCAAAGGTTATAACTTATATTTCGATAATTTATTCAATTCTGTTGGACTCCAGAAAGATTTACAAGATGATGTCATTTACGCTTGTGGAACTTTTCGAAAAGGAAGAAAAGACATGCCAAAGAACTTGAATGACGACAAAATCATGGAAAGGGGAGATAGTGACTGGAGAGTTTCAACCTGTGGATTAACCTTTTTGAAATGGAAAGACCGAAAAGCGGTATTCTTCTTGAATAACTTTCATGACCTAAATATAGAGGAAACAATTTCAAGAAAAAATAAAGACCGCAGTCAGACAGAGATAGCTTGTCCTTTGATAGTGAAGGACTATAACAGAAATATGGCATTTGTGGACAAAATGGATATGTTAAAAAGTTTATATGAGATAGACCCAAAGTCAAAGAAATGGTGGCACCGAATATTGTTTCATTTTATTGACGTGGCCTTGGTCAATTCATTTATCATCTATAAAGATCGAAGCAGTGAAAAAATTGAAAGTCTAGAACATTTCAGATTGTCAGTTATGATAGGACTTATTGGTGCTGCTCCAAATAAAACAAGAAAAGGAAGACCAAGCAACGATACACCAGTGAATAACTTCAAAGTTACCGTTCGATATGAAATCAGATTTAACAATTGCGCACATTTACCTGTTCACGGAAATTCACGGAGATGTGCGTTCTGCAGTACACGAAAAGAACATCACAGGACCGTTTGGACATGCACTCTTTGTCAAGTTGGGTTATGTCTAAGCAAAAAGAAAAACTGTTTCGCGAAATTCCATACTAAATAAGAAGTTGGATGGTATTTCCAAATAAATGATAAACTTAAGGTTTTTTCCTCTTTTCCTTGTGGTTTCCTCCGGAAACCACGACCTAAAGAAAAAACCAACATTTTGAAAATTGTACACTGCGCCGCAAAATTAACGCATAATTTAGAAAATTAATCGTATTCCTTTTTAGACAATTATCACTGCCATTTGGAAACCAAAAATGTTCATTCGCATTATCTTAAAGTTTAAATCCGATACTAATTAGAAAACCACTTTTCATAATGGCATCATTTAAAATTAAAATTTACAAGCTTTTTTAAAGTTTTTACACAGTATGCGCTAATTTTGCGGCGCAGTGTAATAACTATTTTGTCATACATAAATCAAACCCACAAACACTATCCTCCAAAAAAAAAGACATAGTTAGAATTCAAAATAAAATCGGCTTCAAAGCGTTAATTGATTGCATTTCTTAGAGATAGTAAAACGCCACGAACTGTCATTAACAAAAAATGGTGCGAATTTGCAGACAAAAAGAAAATGGTTGCCCCGAAGAAATTAGAGAATTTTAATTCTGAAGCAATCAGGCAGCAAGAAATGTATTCATTAAAGGTGAAGCAAATGATAGAACACCACAAATTAAAAATGAAGAATTTGAAAGAAGAACATTTGATAAAATTAAAAATTATGTTAGATAGAACTAACACATAATTGTAAAAAAATTAGACTAATTAAATTTTATACATTATCAAAATATGTTATCATTTTATTCCTGACAAAATTGCCGCCAAATGTTCCACAATATTTATCATTTCCCCATCATCTGAATCGTCGGAAGACATCTCAACCGAAGATTCACTATCACTATCACTGTAACAAGCCATAGCCATTAGTTAAACTCTGTTTTAAAACACACACGAGCAAAACTTTAACCTCATTGACCATTGTTTTTAATGCTGTCCAGCACAGCTGTCAACTTTGAATTTTTATATTCAACAAACTGCACTTGGGCAGAATCGACCATAGTTGCCAACCGTACTAAATATTGGGTCTGCTAAAACCCGTTTAGAAGACTGAAAAACACTCATCCGTTTAAACTGGTTTTAATTCGGGATTAAAAGTAAAACCAGTTTCGATGATCTCAAGTTTAAACCCGCACTGAAATACCGGGCCTAAGGCAGCGTTATACGTACCTGGTTGAACTGATTATGTTTATATAGTTTTTTATGAATGAAATACTTGTTTTGTTATTGTTTCATTCGTTAATAAATTGAAAAAACTTTGACCTTCGATAAAATTGTAGCAGTCCGCCATACATTGGTAATAGTTATTTCCATTAGAGTGTGGTAGGTGTATTTTGCAGCGCGATAATTACTCGAAAGTTCCAGGCACAAGGGAAAGTCGAGTGCCTGATTATTTAGACCATGAACTCGTAAAATACCTAGCACACCATTTGTATTACATTTTTCGGTTGGCCAGTTTTACTTTGCATTTTTGCAGATTTTTATTAAATAATATTCCATGGCCCATACAGGTTACATTAGCCACATACAGTTCGGTAAATGTCGTGCCAAACTTTAAAGAGAACATCAGAATGGTGATCAGATTCAAAAAGTCCTCAGTCGTTTTTGGCTCAGCTGTACAGTTCATTTTAAATCTGTTGACAAAAAAGTACATCAACTAGTTAAGAACCACTGAAAGTTGTATTATTGCAGTCACTACTACCGTAAAAAATATATAAAAAGTTATATCTTTGATCTTATATTACTAGATTGGCCACCTAAATGGAAAACCGTATGCAAGAAATTTTACTTTTGGATGCCACTGATAGAGAGCGTAGCAATCAACGAAGCAAATTTTTACAGTCGACCGAATGAATTTGTGAGCACCAATTAGAGTTGATGAATATTCAGGCGAGCGGTTCTTTCTTTGCCACTTTTCACAGAATTACAGACACAGAGGCCGATTTCAAGTTGACTTGCAACTTGTATTGTCATGGTAACTGCACAAAATTGCAAGTTTGAGAAAGATGACGCATATTAGTAATTAATGTGTAGGACAAAGATAGCTACACATTTGCGCTGCATCAACTATTTGTCACCCTGACTTGAAATCGGGCTCACAGCGTACGCTATCAAGGGCCGAGCCAAGCCAAGTAGTGAAGCAAAATCGGACTGAAATTATGACTTCTAGTGATTCCAAGGTATAACTAAATGAGACCAATACTATCTTGTAGAGGACATTTTGGGACATAAGGAATAGTCATCTACAACTTTTTTTAATAAGACCGAACTTTGAAAACAGGCTTTATACGTACTTGGGGTGTAATCCGAAACACTACGCTTCTCGTAACAGTTTCTGGCGCTGATGAGATTACGGGAGCTTTTGCTAATTATTTTGAGTCTGCTTATTTTGAAAAAGCTTCAGTCATAGAGTCATCTGTTGAAGAATTGAGTACATCTTGTAATTTCTTCTTAAGTGCTGTTAACGAACAAGATGTTTTGAATGCAATATCCAAACTTAAGTTGAAATTCACAGCTGGTCCTGATATGATCCCATCATTTCTAATCCGTGAATGTGTTGAGGCTTTCGTTTCTCCTTTGGTAGTGATTTTCAACTTGTGTTTGAAGACTAATGCGTTTCCTGCAATTTGGAAAACTGCAAGGGTTGTGCCGGTTTTTAAGAAGGGTGATCGCAGTTGTATTGAAAATTATCGGCTTGTTTCGATCTGCAGCAATTTTTATAAAGTATTTGAATTCATAATATCAGATACCTTGTCTTTTCATTTTAAAAGTTATATCTCAGAGTCACAACATGGCTTTGTGAGAGGTAGCTCAACGATATCCAATTTATGTACTTTCACACAGTATGTAGCTAATTCAATGGAATTCAAAAGCTTTTGATAGGCTGGACCATGAAATCCTTGTCAGAAAGCTGGAGACATTGGGTTGCTCTTCTAACTTTGTAAATTTTTTGTATTCTTACCTGAGTGGTCGTAAACAGTTTGTTAGTGTTCATGGACAACGTTCTAATGTTTTTGATTGCTCCTCTGGTGTGCCTCAAGGATCTGTGTTGGGACCCCTACTCTTCAATATTTTTATTAATGACATAATTGAGGATCTTTCAGTATCCTGTTTGCTGTACGCAGATGATATCAAGATTTTTACGTCTATTAAAGAATTTGGTGATTGTGTCAGGTTGCAGGATAATATTGATTTAATCTCCACTTGGTGCATACGAAATAGCCTTCAGTTAAATATAACCAAATGTGTTGTAATGACTCTTAGTAATAAAAAACAAAAGATTGAATTTGATTATAATATTGATGGTGCTGTTTTGGAGAGACCTGAACTGGTTTCTGACTTGGAAGTGCTGTTTTGTTTGCTTTTACAGGCCACATCAACTCTGTTATAAAAAATTCCTGGAAGACTTATGGCTATATTATTAGGAATACCAGAGATTTCTCTAATATCTCCACATTAATACACTTATTTCAATCATTTGTCAGAAGTAAACTTGAATATGCGTCGATTGTTTTGTTTCCTTATCATGCTGTTCACATTGCTAGTATTGAACATTTGCAGCGTAGATTCTTAAAATACTTGTGTTTCAGAGAGGATGGACGCTATCCTCCTATTGGATACTCACAGACCATTTTATTAGAACGTTTCTCGTTTAAAACTTTATCTGAACGCAATAAATTAATGAATTTATTGTTCTTGTACAAAATCCTTCATAACTTGATTGACTGCTGTTCTCTGCTCAGTCAGATTAATTTTTGTGTTGGTAAGCATTCTATTACTACTCGTAGTAAAAACTTATTCTATTTATCAACTCCAAGAACGGATTTTCTTAAATTTTCTCCTTTGAACAACATGCTCAATATTTCCAACTCTGTCGGTGATCTCGTTGATCTGTTCTCCTGTAGCATTGAAGTGTTAAAATCGTTGGATTTGTCGGATATTTAATTTGTATAGGTCGAATATTACGTGCTCTTTAATTGGGATTTTCCTGTTGAGCATGAAATTAATAATAATAATAATAATAATAATAATAACATTTAACGCTGTGTTAATTCAACTATTGAAGCTATAATTTTGATTTTTTGTATATTTATACTAAAAAGTACAGCGCTTCCCATAGTGAATTGGAAATTTCGCAAATATTGAGACTTCTGAAAAAAATAATTGTAACGAAGTTACTTAGGAAACGCTCCCGGTGGCGGAAAAATTCCGTTCTTTCTCCGAGCCGGGCCAGAAAATTAGCGCGGAGCGGACTACCTCAACCGCGTCCACCGAATCCGCCCCGGAACCCGTGTTTCTTCCGGCCGACAATACCCGGACTCCGCGCTGAACAGAGCTGCCCCACCGGCACAGCCGCGAGTCGACGGCCGCGCGCAGCCACCGAGGCAACAAAAGGACCGCGCAGAGCCTGCAGATGCAGAGCCAGTGTTGCCGAAGTTGGTACAATTGTACCACATGTGGTACAATGCAAATTTTGTCAGTACAGTGGTACCCCAATAGCAAATTTGGTACAATTTTAATAATTCGGCGTTTTGTTTTTTTTTTTAATTTGATGTAGATATTTATTTATTTGACTTTTAAAAGTTTCTTTTATTTTTAATTTTTGGTGGTATTGGTAACATTGACGTTCCTAACGTCATTCGTGTCATCGTGTCAAACGTCCCGTCGTCTCGGCTTCGGCTAGTCGCCTTGGGCTAGTCGGCTGTCGGCTGTGAAAAGTGTCAAGGTCTTTGTAAAATTGAAATAACTGACATAAGTTATAAGTTCATTTCAATCATTTCATCATTTTCAATATTTTAATATTAATGGCAATGGCATAGTGCAGTAAGACTAAGAAGATAGTCACTAGTCAGTAGTCAGTAAGAAATAGTTGTAGTAGTGTTGTGAAAATGGACAGGTACTTGAATATCAACTAAAAATTATACGTAACTATTATTATTTAATAATAGGTTCGTTGTAAGAAGTCCAAAGCCATGTGAATCTTCAAGCACAACAAATGAAACAAATCAAGTAGAAAAAAACCCTGTTGAAGTATCAGAAAAATCAGCAAAAAAAAAAAGAAGAAAGGGACTGTTGACCGACACTTTCGAGCAGAATGGACGGAAGAGATTAGCTGTTTGATTGAAAAAAATGGAAAAACATATTGTAAATTGTGTATGATTTATATAAAAGGAGGTGGGTATCATGTGAGAAGACATGCCAAATCAACATTGCATATGAAAAAATTCAATGCAGCTAAAGATGCTCCAGAAGCAAGTGTCCTTTTAAAAGTCCATCAACCAACAATTGGAGAACAAACCAAAATTATGGAGCAAAAAATTATTGCATTTCTATGTGACAATAATTTGTCGTTATCCCTAGTGAATGAATTGATCCCATTTTTAAAAGAACTAATACCAGATAATGAGATTTTAAAAAATTTAAAACTTAAAAGAGACAAAGCCACAGATATCTTGAATCATGAAATAGGGCCATATTCAAAAAAATTAACTTTGGACAAACTACGTGAAGGAAAGTTTTCGATAATACGTAATTGATGAGACCACAGATGTCGGAACTAAAAAAAGTCTTGTAGTTCTTGCAAGATTCTTTAATAAAGACCTAAATAAAGTAAAAGATCACTTTGTCGATTTGATAGAAGTGAGTGATGCCTCTGCAAAATCTTTATTTAACTCTATTAAATTGTTGTTGGACTCTAATAACATTCCCTATAATAATTTGATTGGGTTTGGCGCTGATAACGCTAGTGTAATGATGGGGAACCTTGGAGGAGTGAAAGCAAAACTTCAGGAAATCTCCCCCCATATTGTAATCCAAGGATGTGGGTGTCATTCACTTCACCTGTGTGCTAGTGCTGCATGCAAAAAATTACCAAATTGTGTGGAACAATTTGCACGAGATGTGTATACTTATTTTTCGCATTCTCCTAAACGGCTAGAGGAACTGAAGGAGTTCGAAATGTTTTTAGAAGAAAAGCCCACAAAGCTTTTATACCCTAGTCAAACGAGATGGCTCTTATTGAAAGTAAGTTAGTTATAATTTGGGTATTATATTTCATTATTAAAGGTTTTTTTTTCAGCAAGTGTGTTCAAGAACATTGGAGCACTGGCCGTCACTATTCTTATTTTTTCAAAAAGCTGCTTTGGGAGACGACTTGCCAGCAGCCCGAACAATTTAAAAATGCATTGCAGAATGATATTTTCAAGTTATATTTACAATTCTTAGAATTTAATTTAAAACTAATTACTGATTTAAATCAAGAACTTCAGAGTGAGAGTCCAAAAATGCCACTACTTCTTAATAGAATTACTTCTTTATACAAATCAATTTTAAAATGTTTTGTTAAACATGATGCTATAAAAAATCATGAAATTGCAAACATAAATGTCAAAGATCCTAGTATTTATAGGTCGGTCGACAATATAAATTTTGGTGGAAAAGTGCATGCCTATTTGAAGAATCCTGAAAATGAATTTAAAATAGCAGCAGCCGACTTACACAATTTTAAACTGCGCTGTCTAGATTTTTATGTAGAAGTATGTGTGCAGATAAAAAAGAGATTCAATTTTCAAGAGAAAATTTTGCTATATGCAAGTTTATTTACACCGTCTGTTGTACGTTCTGGTATCTAATGTTTTCTCAATTTCGGAGTTTCAAAATTTGTTTCCAAATTTAGCTGTAGATGTTGACGAGGTGAATAGAGAGTGGCAATTATTAAGTGATATTGATCTATTAACAAACTGTGATGATTTAAGTGATTTCTGGACTAAAGTAGCTACTATGAAAAACCAGATTGGGGAACCAATGTTTAATAATTTAATGACTGTTGTGAAATTAATTTTATCGTTACCACACTCTTCTGCAGCAGCAGAGCGAGTATTCTCTCAATTAAGTATGATTAAAAATAGACTGAGAAATAGGTTAGCAATAATTACTTGTTCCTATATATTAGCACTTAAGGAGAATATTCAAACTGAACTAAAACAGAATTGATAAATAAAGTCTGTTTTTGAATATTGTCTTAATTTTTTTAATGTGTCATTTGTACTCTTTTATTTGTTTGTTTGCTTTAATTTTTTAAAATATATTTTTATAACTTTCTTGCTGTTTTTTATTATTATTCGTACACATTTGTAAATACATTTACACTCGCATTTACATTACCATATTCTAGAAACGCAAATTTTAAAATTCGCGCCATTTGTGGTACAATTTAGTAAATTTTGGTACTTTAAGATCCTAAAAGTTGGTACAAAAATTTATTCTGTCATCGCAACACTGTAGCAGAGCTCATTCCGATTCCGATCCCAATTCCGATCATCCACCTGACTCTCCTAGCACCAGCACCGATCCGGCTCCCGATACAACCTCCGACTCCGCTTCCGACCCCCGACTTCCGGCCCGTTCGCTCCCCTAGTGAGCGAACCTGGTCATCCCGCTCATCCTTTGTTTCCGGCCCGTTCGCTCCCCTAGTGAGCGTACGAGGTCATCCCGCTCATCCCTTGTCTCCGGCCCGTTCGCTCCCCTAGTGAGCGAACCAGGCCTCCCCCAATCCCCCCCCGGATCCCGTTACACCCCCGCAACCCCGTTACACCACGACCCGCTCTCTCGCTACGCCGCCAAGAGGAAGTTCCAGGGCCGACCGACGGAAGTACGAACACCCCCCTTATCTCCCTTGCCGCCGAGGACATCGCCCAGGTCACGGACACCATCCCCGGAGGATTTCGCCTTCACCAGGTGGTCCCCTTGTACATAGTGTAAATAAAGGTTTTGCGACGACTGTTTGTTTGTTTCTCCCCTTACCCCGCACCCTGTCAGCTGACCCCTGGACGCCGTCACTCCGCAGAGCTACCCCGGCCGTGTGGCGTCCCACCACTGCTGAAAAAAGGGACTGGCGCTCGAGGCATACCGCGACCGACCGGCGTCAAATCCAATCCCGTGACGTCACCACCGGAAGTGATCGTCACATAATTAATAAATTTAGATTAATCAAAAATGCTCATATGCACATTTATTGTTTTTTTGTTTTTATTAAGAAGGATAGATAAGCTATGGTAGATACTTTCACAACATTACCAAAAAAGGTTGTGGTATTCGCTCCACCTTAAGAAATAATTTCCACGCAAAATTAACATCTTGGGAGTAATCATAATCTTCAGAAGAACAATGTACGGGGTCATTATAAATTATTGTCTCATCGCAGTAGGCGTTGGTGACGTAGTTGAATGTGCCGCAAGCTTTATAACATGAGTGAGACTAGCATCTCCGATAGGTAGCGCTGCTGGCCGTAGTGTAAATTTTATTATCGTCAAATTTTTTGCTAATGAACTTCAACATCCATAAATTATTCGGTCAGAAGACCAATTATTATTATCAAATAAAAACCCTCGACTTCGTCTCGTGCTCTTATTTGATAATAATTGGTCTTCTGACCTCATTTATGGATGTTTTCGTTCATTAGCAAAAAATTTTCCGATAAAAAATTTGGCACTTGGGATATAATATGTGAATATGTAATTACTTTCTAATTTTAATAAAGTATTATGTACATCTATTTGCTCCAAATAAAATAATATGTACAGGGGGTTATTAAAAGTTGTACAGATATTTTAACCACGAGCTACTGGCTTCATGTAGAACTCGGAAAAAATATCTATAAAAATCTATGCCAAAAAATAAAATGACATTTATTTTTTGAGCTACAATTTTTTTAAATTGCTTTTAGTCTTCTACGTTGTCAAACAACCTCGTAGGTATTTTGCTATCTAAAGTCTATTTATCAGTGGAGATAATATATAAAAACTGCAACTTTTATAAAAGTATATAGTGCAAAAAATAGCACAATGGAAAAAGTATTTATGTACCTATGTAATTCTTAATACATACATGTTGGCATTTAGTTTAATAAATTTTGTTGCGATTCACCTTAACATAAAAGTGATGTTATTTTACTTCTTATTCATAAAAAACATTTTTTTCTTGTATGTTTATAGGAGCAAAAACAAAGGGCTGTGGATTCCACAGCAATTTTTTGCTGTATTTGTGAGCGGGCTCCAAGTACTGTGGCGGACAATAAATTTAGGCCGGCAAATTTCTGACATTTCAAAAAAGTCAATGCAACCGGCCATTTATTGTCATTATGACTGATGTGTCAGTTGTCAAACTGAAGGTTTTCAAGCTGTTTGGTGTTTCCTTCGCCCTTTTCGTAACTTACAGATCATGACGCACTAGCATAACTGATTTGTAGTAGCACTTCTCTCTGGTGCACGCTTCTTTTCCCAATTTTAATTTTGATTATCGCTGTCACGATGACAAGAATGACAAAAATCCAAAATGGGGTTAGTTGAACATAATGCCAGCTTCACATTTTGATGTCAAGCCAATGACAGACCGGCCTAAATTTATTGTCCGCCATAGTACATCAAGTAAAATTGAGGAACAATTGATAGAAGTGACAAGGGGACTGACAACGTTAAAAATAACGGCAACGAAATTAAAAAACAATCGACTTCTTGATTTTTTAAATAGTGGAAAAAAGTTTTTGTTCATTCCTGTTGGAGAAAACAATTCACTGAGCGAAAAAGCGTTTCTTCAGAAATAAATAAACTTGAAATTCTTCAAAATGTTTCTGTAAGTCCACCTTAATTGCAGTTAAGAAAATGTGCAAATACATTTTTTAAATGGGATGAAAATTGTTTTATTTGCACAAACCAATTGGCACAAAAAAAAGTCAAGCAAACGCAGAATATATCCGCTGTCACTTCTTGTTACACAAAATAATATAAATGAATTAATATCATTAAAAATGTAATTTTTTTGTATATATTAATCCTATATAATTTTTAATGTGTAATGAAAAAAAAAACTCCTATTCATAATTAATTGTTTATAAAAAATTTGGAAAAATATTCATATAATTTAAATCTTTTTATAATGATATAATAAAAAAAAACTGAAATACCCATCACTATTCGAAGTTTCAATAAATACAAGGTCTCTCAGAACTGGCGGACCAAAATAATACGGTGAAATCACCATCTTCGGGGAATAATTGGAAAAATATTTTCAAAAATCCATCCTCATTGAAATTTAAAATAAGAACGTTTTTAATTGACCAATCGCGTGTAGATATAAAATTACCTTAAAAAATTATATTAGTAACTATCGAAACAAATTTGATTGTTGCAAAGACATAATAATTGAATATTATGTCATAATAAATTATTTCTGACAATTACAAAAGTCATTAAAAACGCTAAATGTTTACTTCTTCAGAATATTTTGATATGCTTGTCTTATATGGACAGTGTGATGAGAGTGCCACAGTTACTGCTCAGAGTACGCAGTTCGTTTTCCCAATTAGGAACATCCTAGCAGAAATACTATAACCTAAAAACGTCCGTCATTGCACAAACAATGCAGATACCCAACAATGCATATGCATCATTTGAAATGCATCCATAGTTACAAATAAAGCAGGAAAACTAATTTATAGGTAACTTAACATCAACAACACGATTGGTCAGTTTAAATTGCTTCTTTCCTAATTACTATTTAAGATAGACTTTTTTGGACATTTTTCCAATTATTTCCAGAAGATGATGAATTCACCGTATTATTTTGGTCCGCCAGATCTGATAGACCCTGTATAGTGAAAAACTGCATTTTTTCCATAAATAGCATAATTATTGTTTAAACAATATAAATATTTACGTGCCCCAACCAAAATGTTTCTGATATCAAATAATATATAAATACACACATTTAAAAAAAAATCATCAAAATCGGAGCTGTTTCTGAGGATTAAGGCTATTCTATACAGGGGCCGCAAAATACTGATTTTTTATTGCAAAATTATAGCTTCATAAAGATATTTGAAGCGATTCACGATACACTTAACTAATCCTAATGTGTATCTCTAGGTCGCTCTGGGATTGCTTTTCGGTTAAATTTATCTGCTTTTTAGTAAAAAAATAAAATCCAAATTTTTTTATTGCACAATATATCCACTATTGTAAACAATTTTGGCCTAAACTTGAGGTCAATGAATAGAGGAAGCAAATTTACAGGTCGCCTTGGAAGTGAATTTTTCTTTATTTCAAACCTTTTTAGTATATTTCATTAAAAAAGGAAATAAATTGTATGTATATTTTCAGCAAATAGGCAACACACAATACGGTTAGCAATTTAGAGCTTAGGGATTAAAGGGTACCCTATTAGTAGGGTTGTCGGTGCAGTGTTACAAAGGTATACAATAGACAGCATTGTTCTTATTATATTATGATAATCTACTTATTAAAGTAATATTTGCAATTTTTTTTAAAAACCATGATTTTTGCCAAATGATTCATGGGGACTTGGATCGAGTCGCACATATAAACTCTTATTAATTAATGGCGCTCTTTTAGAAATCCGCCAACATTTTCAGCCTTTTCTGATTTTTTTTAAAATGATAAATTTTTTGTGTCAGGGGTAGGTAGATGACATCTCATTGATCATTGTGAGCACAAGACAAATCAAGTACCCACTTTCAGGAAAAAATATCAAAAACACTTATTATATATTATATGAACAGGAAGGTTGTTAGGGACTAGAAGGAGCAGTAATTATTATCAGGTATAATCTTCCATGACTAAGCTATGACATGGTGCCGAATTCTTATAAAATAAAGGGTGTGGTACTTAGACATTTTAATAATGCGGAATTTATGCAGACCCAAATAATTTACCTGCTTCATCACAAGCACATATTTAGAAGTGGGTAGTTGAAAAATTCGACTCTACTTGCATGTTTGCCAATGTATCCCAATTTCCAAGAAGGGCTCAGAATCCAGGCTAATGAGAGGGGGGGAGGTAATAAGTGAAGTCAAATAAACAAAATTGTTCTACTGATCATTATTGCTTTCATAGTTGCCTTGACGTGAAAGTGTGCGATAAAGTGTTATTTTGAGTTATCCCTGTGATTTAGAATAAAAAATGGGTTTGTGCAGTAAGAAGAAGAAGAGAAGAAGAGAAAAGAAGAGATAAATGTACTATCCAACAATTGCTCTATTCAAACTCATCCATTTCCAGCAAATCACTGCAATATGGCCAATGTAATGAAATGCATGCCAGAGAAATATTTGAAGAGGAATTTTCTATGAGTGTTGTTTCTTGTGGGCTTTTTGTTCATGAAGAATATTCATTTCTTGGTGCCTCTCCCGATGGGTTAATCGATGAGGACTCGATTATCGAAATTAAATGTCCTTTCTCGGCAAGAGATTTAACAGTTGAAGAGGCAGTTAAATCTAAAATAATTAAATTTTGTTATATTGACACAGAGAATAAAATTAGATTAAAGCCCAACGATAGTTATATGTATCAGATTCAAGGACAGCTGGAAATAACTGATAGAAAATATTGTTATTTTTTTGTTTACACAAGGAAAGATTACCATTGTGAGCTAATCCTTAGAGATTCCGATTTCTGGCAATCAAAAATGATTGAAAAACTCCAAAAATTTTATTATTCAGCATTTTTGCCTGAATATTTAGATTCTCGTGTAGAAAGGGAATTACCTCTCAGAGATATCAAAATCGAAGATTTATGATGATAAATTAGTAAATCATTAAAGATTAAACGCCTCACATTTTGCCATTATAATTATTTCTGTAGATTATTGTGGAAACTGTTATTTTTTAAATTTAGTTTACTTATTTTATTTGAAATAAAATTATACAAAAGTTTTTTAGTTTTTTTTTCGGATCCTTTCTTATTATGGTGATATTTTTGGTATCTCATGGTTAGTGTAAGGAAAAAGCTATAATTAGTTTTGACTTCACACACAAGTATCTACTTATTAAAAAAATGCAACTGAAGAAAATGGTTGAACCTGTTGGTAACTAGAAAATATACATTTCGTATCTGGCTGTCCGCCCGTAGCCCTTCTTAAATCCGCATACAATAGACGTTTTGTTCTGAGGATTAACACACCCAGTGGGGTGCAAATTCTTGTTTTTCAGGTTGCAACCGCGAACACTTTGGTGTCTTTAAGGCAACGGTTGCCTATTCACGAAAACTGAAAATTATGGGCACTCCACAATAGCCTTAAGAAGTTTCGGCGATTTTTCGGCTTTATTGACTCGACTCATGCGTTCTTGCCCATTCAAATTTACTGGTTGCATTCCAATTTAAAGGGCCGATGCAGTCAAGGTTACTGAGGAACGACTGGAAACATCAAAGGCACCGCCAGGAGTGTCGTATCTTACCAGTCTCTAATCTTTGCCAAAAAGGTCGTCCAGCGGTGAACGTCACAACACATGGTGATAAGGCTATCACGTGTGTCAAATGTAATCAAAGTCATAATTTGCATCAATGCGCCGAATTTCTTGCCCCGTCAGTCAGAGAGAGAAAAACATTCGTAAAGGGCAATAAACTATGCTTCAATTGTTTGAAAAATAACCATCAGGTCGGGAATTGTAAATCATCACATGTATGCAAGGAGTGCAAGGGTAACTATCATTCACTCTTACACATTAATTCAATTCAATTCAATTAATTAATCAATTATATTAGCCACATGACACGCAAATTCGACAAAATTTTCGTTTTCGGCGATTTTAACATGCCTGATGTCCGTTGGCCAATCAACGGTGATCGCCTGCACACGCCCTCTTCTCAGCTCCTAGTTGACTTGCTTACTGATAGTCATCTACATCAGCTAGTTACGCAACCGACGAGATATAGATCCAACCAACAACCCTCAGTGCTGGATTTGGTCATAACGTCCGATGATAGTTCCATAGCCAACTTGGAGTATCTTAACCCGATTGGCAAATCGGATCATGTAACTCTGATGGCAGATCTGCAACTCTGCCACAATCCCCCAGCGAGAACTGTTTTGTTTCAGAGGACCATAATAGATTTCGAAGCACTAAACAAGCGACTAACTCAAATTGATTGGAAGTCACTCCTTTCGGACGTTTCAGTCTCTCGCAACTGGGATCATTTCAAGACGGCACTCTCCGACGCTGTCTCACAAAGCGCCTCTACTTCTTTGCTGAAGAAATCCTCCTCCAAGCCATGGATCAACGGCAGAATTTTAAGTCTGATCCGGAAAAAGCGTTCTTTGCGGCGTGCTTTCAAAAGATCTGGTTCTGAGCCCGATTATGAAGCCCATAGAGCCTTTTCAAACAATCTCTCATCTGTCATTTGGGAGGCCAGGCTTGGATACGAGAAATGTATCGCTGATGACAAAGACCCTAAACGCCTCTATAAGCATATCCGCACAAAGGTATCTGGACCAGTTAAGACTATTCATGTTAAGGACGCTTCAGGCTTAGTGGTAGATAACAACAATGGAGTTGCAGATGTATTCGCTGAAACTTTCTCCAAAATATTTATAACAGAACCACCTCTTGCAGCGTCTAACCTTTCTGGCAACTGCAACCTTAACTGTATAACTGACATTAATTTCTCCAGGGATACAGTTCTGGAAAAATTAAAAAAATTGAAAATTTCTAAGTCTTCTGGTCCAGATTTCATCACTGCCAACGTTCTAAAGAACTGCGCGGAGCCCCTGTCCACCCCCGCCTCAGATTTGATGCAGCAATCATTTAAGTCAGGCTGTATTCCCCCTGACTGGAAAACAGCGACTGTACGCCCCATTTTTTAAAAAGGCGACAAATTTGACGCCTCGAACTACAGACCTATTAGCCTAACATCTCTTGTGGTCAAGGTCATGGAGTCAGTAATGCACGACCAAGTAATTAAGTTTCTCTCAGATCACCACCTTATTCCGTCTGAGCAGCACGGGTTCTTGCCGGGAAAATCTGTTCAATCTAATCTAATGTGTTGTGTGTCCTAATGGACTAGAAGTCTTGATTCTGAACGACCGTTTGATGTGGTGTATCTTGACTTCTCCAAAGCGTTCGACAGGGTTCCAAAATGCCGGCTTTTACTCAAGCTAAGTTATCTAGGTATTCGGGGTCATCTGCTTCGGTGGATTGACTCGTTCTTGAGTGACCGAACTTTTCGAGTTAGAATTGGTGGCGCGCTTAGTAGGTCTGTTGATGTTCTGAGTGGGGTGCCTCAGGGCTCCGTGCTTGGCCCTTTACTTTTTATAGCTTACACTGCTGATATTAAAGATATCTTAACATCGCCCTTTGCCATGTATGCCGATGACATCAAATTGTACAACAGTTGTGATAATATTCAGAGGCTAACGCAAGATCTTCACGCCATTTACAAATGGTCCCTTGACTGGTTACTACCTTTAAACGTGGACAAGTGTACCGTCCTGCACGTTGGTAGAAGAAATCCAGGACATGCGTACTCACTCAGGAACATGAGATTGGGAAGTACTGACTCTTGCGTTGATCTGGGTGTTCTTATCACCAACGATCTTTCCTGGACAGATCATGTTCTGCGTGTCACCAAAAAAGCTAACTCGATGCTTTTTCTTCTGAGCAGGACGTTCGCCAAGGCAAGTCCAGCAGTCTTCTCACAGCTTTACAAGACTTACGTGAGGCCTCTGTTAGAATTTGCGAACAGTGCCTGGACCCCCACCCTCCAACGGGACATTCTGCGCCTGGAGGCGGTTCAACGTAGAGCAACCAGAATTCCTTTTGGTAGAAATAGACCTCCGTACCCTGAAAGGCTTGCTTTGATGAATCTCTGTTCTCTATCTGAGAGACGTAAACGCGGTGACCTAATAATAATTTACCAAGCCCTGCGTAGTGCTCATTCGCCTATTAAACATCTGTTCCCCCTTGACACCTCAAAGCGTACGAGAGGACATGCTTTCAAGTTACTGAAAGATAAATTTCGCACATCTGTCAGACAAAAATTTATTACAAATAGAGTTTTTGACGACTGGAATGGTCTACCGGAGGAAATCGTTCTTGCCGGGTCCACTATTGCATTTAAATCTAGCTACGACGCCTATAAATTGGGAAACAGCAACTGAGTTTTAGAGTCCCTATTCATCGTATGATTTAGCGCGGGCATAACAGGCATTGCCTCTGCCCGATCGTATCATTAATAATAATAATAATAATTCGCAGTCAACTACGGAAGTAGAAACACCATCAGTATCAAATACATCGGCAAGTCTTTTCGTAAATACTACCAAGTCAGTTTTATTGCCCACGGCAATTGTTAAAATCAAAGACAAATAAACCAGGCAAAAATGAATAGGGAATTCCACAGTTTTTCTTAGAAAGCAAAACAATTGCTCCAATCCTCCCATGTATTCGTGGACGCAGGTAAATTGCGCACATGGTTAAAATTTTTCAGGGGTTTTGAACAGGTAGCTGCAACCAAGGAATTAGCATCCTTCAAGTGTTGCTCGCATTTCCAACGTATGTGAGACATTTTATTCTATCACTTCAGTAAAATTTTTACTCGGCGCATCCAAATATCTTTAATTTTGTAAATGTTCTTATTACATTTCAGACTACCGTCTAAATAAAAATTAGAAGCACCAATGTTGAGAAAAAAACTAGGTGGCAAAATAATAAAGAAGCAGTTGTTTTAGAGGAATGCATTACTTTATATAAGAATAATTCTACTTATGAATCACATAGATTCAATTATGTAAAAATTGTAGGTTACCGAAATTTACCTACAGAACCCTAAGATGTACTGAATGTCAAAAATTTTTTTTCTTTAAGTCCGATATATTTATTGCGGAGTGTTAAAGAGGTTAAAAGAAGATCATTATTCATTAATCATTATCTAGTCCTGAACGAGAATTATAATGACTGAACGCCCGTCGTCACCACTGATGCGCAATTTATAGGTCTCCCAGAGCTGCAGCGATTTTATGGCAGGGCAATAGTAATTATTACGCCTGTTGAGATGCCGATAAGCGACATAAACAGACCCCTGTCAATCATCATTTTCGTTCTATACCTATCAATTTACAGGGTAATACTTGGACGAATTTACGATCAGGGGTTGTACTTGCGGTTTAAACCTATTGTCGGTGTTGTTAACGTTTATACAATGGTACCCTGCCATAAAATCACTGCAACTCTGGGAGAACTATACCTGTATTTTAAAGGACCCTATGGGGTCTTGAATGTTAAATTTGACCAGTGTGCCCAATTTACCATAGCCCCTATTCGTCCAACACTAGATAAATCTAAAATGTTACAGCTAGTTGAAACATTACATTTAATATGTACATACAGGCTGTTTGATGAAAAACGCCTCAACTCATAACTTTTTTATTTATTACCCGATTTCAATGTGCAAAAAAATCAAAGACATGGTTTTTCAAGCGCTACTAGACAGCCATAAAATGTATTTGTTTGGCGTTATGTTCAATAGCTAACAATAGTCAACTTTTTTTTTAAATGGACACATGTAGTTTTTTAGGCTTGGTCTGGTAAGGTTTTTTTTTCTGAATCTAATGATGTATTGAAAGTTATCATTTGGTTCATAACTAACTGAAAAAAAATAAAACATTTTTTTTTTGGTTCAGCTTATTATAAAATTTCTAAGAGTGCTGTGGAAAACAATCGGAATACAAAGTACGATAAATGTCATCTAAACGTCAGCTTAGAAATTTTCATCTGCTTTTTTGAACTGTTTTTATTTAAGTATAAAATAACATTGTCAGTCATGCAGGATAGCAGTCATTTGACTATTATTTTATGTTCGAGTGTAATAAAAATCGTAATTCGTCAAAAACAAAGTTAATAGAAAAAATGATAATAATAATTTCTTCGTATCCCACCTCCACCCGGCGGCACGGCAATTTTGCCGGAGTACATACACTATTACGGATAATACCATCAAGTAATACTGCAGTGCTTATCAACATAATTACCGGCGTCTAGCCTCCACATTTTGACTTTGTTGTGTTTTATTATGTTCTGTATCAATGTTAAGGAACTTCCTCACGATGTGACATGAGTATAATAATATACCTTTTTGAATTTCAACTACCAATGTGTTATCTAAATCCAGAATTTTTAAATTTTTAAAAAGAGATTGCGGTACTATTCCCGTTGCTGAAATTACAAGTGGTAAAATCGAAATTTTTTCTAAACACCAAAGATTTCTCATAGCAACGGAGAGCTCTAAATATTTATTAATTTTTGTGTTATATGTCTGTGTTATATTATGTGAATTTGGAACAGCTATATCTAAAAGATATGCTTGCTTTTGTTGTTTATTTAAAATTATAATGTCTGGTTTGTAATGCTTAATATTATTTCCACGGACGAAGACGAATACGAGATCAATGATGAAACCGACGAAAGTGACGTGAAAATGATGGAAATTTTCCACAACTGGCCCAACCCTTTGATGTTCCATGGACGGCAAACCCGGTTCCACGTCCTTCGTTTCCTTTCGCTGGAAATCATGGAATTCAGGATACCAATGGATAATTCAAAAATTACATTGGATATTTTCAAACTGTTTTTCGATGACAATCTTATTGAAATTATCGTTCGTGAAGCAAACCGATACGCGAATCAATATCTCACAAACAATCAAAATATCAAAACAAATTCAAGAGTAAAAAAGTGGGAAGATAGGAATAAAGTAATAAAGATGATCTAAAAACATTTATCGGTTTACTGATATTACAAGGAGTATGCCCCAAGCCTGAATATGCTTTACTTTTCTCGACGTGAAAGTATTGAAACCCCATTTTTCTCAAGTATAATGTCAGAAAAGGGTTTTCATCTACAGTAGAACCTCGCTAATCCGAACCCACGTTAATCCGAATTCCCAATAATCCGAACAGGCATCATTTGTGTTTTTCGTCTCTTTAGTTCGAACAAAATTGAACGTAGGGGTCTAGTTCCTGATCAAATTTATAATGCTGACGAGAGCGGTTTGTTTTGGAAGGAAGTACAGAGTTCAAGATTTTATTTTACTGATGGCACAACTGTGGTAAATTATGTGCCCAAAAAGAATAAAAATGCAGTTCTCATGAGCACATTACACCACGATAATAAAATCAGCAATCGACAAAATTGCAAACCAATAATGATTTTGGACTTCCGGCAGGACGCATTTTTCCATGTCGGCTTTTGAACTGTTCCGGTACTATCAGCAGGACGTAGACAAAACAGTTAGAATCAGCATAAAAAACGGGATATATGTTGTGCAAATTTTAACCCGATAGCTTCAGTTGGAGTAAAGTTATCAAGGAAAGAGGTATTTTGTAGAATCTTCAGTGGCGTACGGTAGTGGAAGTCTTAAAAATTAAAGTGGGTTATAAAATATGCACTAATGCTACAAATTTTCATGCAAATGGCACCAACAATGCTTGGAGTAAATAAAAATTTGGGCAAGAATTCGCTAAAGCATTGTGTAATAGGAAGATTACTAACATAATCGGAAAAACAGCCACTGTTTTGTGGGACATAGACAAACAGGAAGTGCCAATTAGTTTAAAATTAATTAGAAAAGTTGAAGGTATATAGTGTCGCACATTTGTACCTTTTTTATTTTCTTTTTTTCATTAACAGAGAAAAATGACGAGCACTACCTCACTCCTAAAAATAGTAAATAATAATTATAATATCTATTCTTCATCTTCGTCCTCATCATATGGGCTATGTGCAAGTAGGCGGGATCAGCGGTCTAAGCGACACCAGCGTTCGCAGTGGCGCTAGTAGGAAGGATTGTAGTGTGTCAACGTAAATTTAAATTTCGGGCAGTATCTTTCTGTCATTTCAACAAAATTTCTGTAAGCCAGTTTTTACTGTAGTGATGACTGACGTTCAAAAATTAAACTTTTCTCTATCAGACACGCAGTCAGTTTTTGAATTTTGAGTTAATTGCACTGAGTGTAATTAAATCATCACTATGATATGTTGCCTACCCGATATTAAGCCACAAATCACAATTTTGAATGCAAATATGCAAGTTAAAAAGACAAAAACATGATAAGAGTAAAAAAAATTAGGTTATTAACATAATAGTATATTATGCAACAAGATTTATAAACGGCACTTTAGACACGCGTTTTATGTTAGGCACGAGCGAAGCGTAGCGGAGCGAGTGTTTAATAAACAAGTGTCTAGAGAAGTTTATAAACGAGTTGAATACTATACTTTTTCTACGACCAAATTAACAAATGGAACACACAAACGAAACAAGCAACTATTTTATTAAATGTTAATTTAAACATACAAACTAAATGAACATACCAAATAGGAATATATATATATTTCTCAGGATACAAACTGTTGGTGGCTTCAGGTCCATATTTGAAAAATACAACGAATTATTCCACTGCAATGACGTTTTCTTTCACGCCGGATGCGAAACTGATAAACGTCAAAATACCAACTTGATCTAGAGCTAAATATGTCCAAAAAATTCAAGCCGTGTTTAAAGAAACTTCGAGCGTGTTTAATATCCCGAAAACACCCGAATGGACACCAAGTTGTGACTTATGAACAATCGTTTTTAAAGTGACGTTTTATACACTATTTATCAGTGCAAAATGTGACACTTTAGAGAAGGAAGTAGAAAAAGATTGTTTTAGAGTTTTAGTTATGACATTGAAAATACTGCCCGAAATTTTATTCCCGCAATTGTGTTTATATTTTTTGTTTATAATTTCCATTTTTTTTTTAATCTAAATTTATTCGTAAACGAGTAGAAATGTTCTCGTGCCACGGCTGCAGGAAAAGACATTTGGTACTGCGAACAATAATAATAATTAATTGCGCTATTATTGAAAAAAAGCTCTTTGTTGTGCCCGGAATATTGTGTCCGTGGAAAAGTTGTGCGCTTCAATAATATTTATGTAAAACTGCAAAACAATGCCGCCAAGAAAAAGTGGCAGTCAGTGCTGGCGTTGTTGGATGTTCCAATGCCTCAAACAATTCTCCGGGGACAAAATTTTACCGATTTCCGGCTATATCGTATAAACAGGAACAAAAAGATAAATGGATCCAGGCGATAAAACGAGTGAAGTAAGTGTCTTTTTCTTATAGATTGACACACAAGACATATAGTTACATGATGCCACTTTCATAACTATTTTTTTTAAATATGTATTACCTAAAAAATATTGCACTTGCAGCAGGGATGGATCTCCTTGGGAACCAAAACATTGGTCACGTATATGCAGCAGACATTTCATTGGCAACCAAAAATCGGATCATCCACTCAGCCCGAGCTTCGTTCCTACAATTTTTCCGACAAATATATCAAAGCAAAATACATCAGCTGACTGTGCGGTAGGAAGGTGAGACGTAATAGAGAAATGTACATAAGTGAACGTAAGGGGATGTACGCAGATCTGTTTTCTTTTAAAAAGTTCAGGTTCAAACGAGCACAATGCCGAGGAGCAGTCAAAAGGAGCGGAGGAGTAAACACGAACAAGCAGGAAACACCTAAGATAGTAGACCAGGAATTAATAGTTGGAGAATACTCTTCGGATGTGGACGTTGCAGTATCTTTGGATTTGGAAAGTCCAAAACCAACATTGGAATGTAATTTTATTGAAGAAAACAATGATAACTACAAGGTGTTCGTGTGTAATCGAATGAGAGATGGAAGCGTTTGCGAAGCGGAAACGCAGACTTATATTCCGGTGTCAAAGAATAGAATTGTTTTTAGTGCCATTAACTCTACAAAATATGTGGGCTGCGGCGAACACATCTCTTTTGCTGATGTCTCGGTAGGGCCAGCTTGCGAAAACAACACTGTTAAGGCTGTTGCACAGTAATAAAACTTTTGGGCGAGGTGTAGTTCAAGTTGCAGAAGTATTCAGAATTCTTGGATCGGTCAAACACTGCAGCAGGTACCCTCTCGAGACCCGTCAGTCATAAAATTAGCATTTTACAAGAGCATTAAATCTTCGTATTGTGAACAAATTTGTTGGCAAATTTTAGATTTTCTTATTTCTTGTAGTTTGGATGTATTTATCTGTGCACTTTAGTGATTGAATCATTTACTTGCAGAACATTCTTTTGAAGAAAATAACGGACAATGATTAATACAAATGTAAAGGCTATGACTTTGACAGTGTCAGATTTTTCGTATCTCTGCTATCTTTATAATTGATTTCATATAAATGTTCATCAAGTGAGCTGTGCATTTGTAAAAGCACCTTTAATTTAGTTACATTACAAAAGTCACATTTATGAAGGTCATGTCCAATAAATCTTTACTTGGTAAAAATACAAAGACAAAAACAAATAAGAATTACTTTAATTCAATCAGTAAAAAGACGTAACATTGCTTTTGAAATCGGCAATGTTAAAATGGACAAAAACTAAAAAATTAGTCAAATCGGGTTCGCGCAGAGCAAGCAACTTTGAAAGTTAAAGTCACTACCTTTAGCTTTACTACCAACTGAAAATCAGATTTTCATGGCTTGCTTAGATGCACATTTAATTTCTTTCACTTATTACATTGATTACAAACATAACCTTTCGAAGCAATTGTCAGCAAATTTCACAACATGGGTATGGCTTGCTTCGACTACAATCGTTTTAATACCTAACCTTATAGTTATTTATGATCAATTCAAATTAGTTTCTGATCCTAGCTCAAACATACGTGAAGTTACTAAATAATGACGTCATCGCAAATGGGTAATAATTGGACTCTAGGATCAGAAATAAATTTGGATTTATCAAAAATAACTATTATATTTCAATTTTGTTGACAATTGCTTCGAAAGTTTACGATTGTAATCAATGTATCTAATAACATAACTAATAAATGAAAAATAAAAAAATGTCAAATTGACAAGAGCATAAAATTACCACAAGTAATCAATAATAAATAAACGCATCGCATTTTTTTGTTTGTTCCTGTTGTTTCAATAAAGAGAAAGCGAGAAAGGAAAACGTGACGTCATCCCAAAAGGGTCAAAATTGGACCATAACTTCAGAGATTGAATCTTATTTTCGTAATCCTAGGGATTATTTAGCGTAAGAAAGGTAGGATTACAATAGCGCCCGTTTTCATTACCTGTATGTACAAATCATTTCCATTAAAAAAAAACCTGTTATCGGATAATACTTTTCTTTCTCCAATTGCAGAAAAATACTATACTTAGAACTCTGTCAGAATCATTTAGACATTTATTGGAAAAAATTATAGTTTCTGTATAAATTAGTAGGGGTTTTAATATTCTAAGTATATTCAATCGTTACTGAGAACAACTAATTACCAACAGCTTGGCCGTTTACTCGACGTTACTAGACGCAGGTAGTTTGGCCCAAACGACCGATACCGGGTTCGATATTGGAATGGATGGGAACAGAAAAGTTTGAGTGTCACATTCTGAGATTATTTAGTTTTTAGGTTAATAATAATTAGATGATATACCTATTTTAACTTAGGTTTCTTAATTTAATTTTTTTCAATCCATTTTTATAAAGTAAAACGCCCCAAATTAAATAAACCAAATATCTTTACATCAAAACATTTTCATTAAATTCTAATCACGGATTTTATTTCTCTATGTATTATGGTTTCATAACGTGTACTATCGCGGCCAAAATACTTTGGTCGTCACTTTTTGACACTTCAAATGTAAATCAAGTATTAATGTCAATATACATGACAATTTCAAATTATTATTGTCAAAAATATGGCACCTTCAGTTTTTGATAAATATAGAATCGTCTTACTTGCTTCTGAAGGTTGCCTAAACCGCGACCATGTTGATCGTTTGTTTTTGAACCCTGCCTCCGCAGCTGGGATTTACCCCACCCATATGACACTGATACATTAAAATAATTTTGACACTAGTAAAAAATAAGGTTAAACTTCCTAAAGTTTGCTTTACAATTGAATGTCATTTATGTCACATTGACGACCAAAGTATTTTGGCCGCGATAGTACCAAATTTGAACTGCATCGAACAAAATTTAATTTTTAAAGTGATAGTTTTTTGACTGCTGTACCTAGGTAATTAATTTTAACAAAAAAGTAATACCCAATTTTTGTGGCGGTGAACAGCATTTATGCATCTATAATACTTTCATATAAATATAATTTAGTTTTAAAGTCATTTTCGTGCTTGTCATAAGTGATGGGACACCCGGTACATAGTTTAAATTTTTATACTATCCGGTAGATGTTCAGTTGCATCATCAATTTGAGTCCGGTAAGTGAGTTATAATAACAATATCAGAGCCGGAAAGTGTCACTAAGCAACACCTACCGGGCTGTTTTATTTTTATACATCAAATCTGATATTGAAAAGTGAAAAAGACAAAAAATATTTGACAGTTTAACCTTGAAGTCGTTAGGGCTTTACGTGAATTTAGTAGGCCATTTTGTAGCCTACTCACAACAAATTAATTTGGTGTATAGGTAATTAAAATCGTCCGATAAATAAGGGAGCTATGGACTCGTCTTTTTTTTTGGGACACCTGTATAATTGGTGCTCGATCAAAAAAAGTGTCATATGTAGGTATTAGGTATTTTAATTACTCGCTATTATTAGAATTAGTGATTGGTTTACTTTGTTAAAAAGATAAAAAGGTTATGATACCGCACCACGGCAATCCGGCCATCTCCTTTCAGGTATATTTTAAAAATGGGATTTATTAGTTGACCATCGCGGCACGCCGGGCCTGCCCCGAGGGTGTTCCCGTGAGCCCAGTGCAAGTATCTTCCCAACAAAAGTTGCATTGCGGGCGTTAAGTAGTGATTATGTCAACCGGAGTTTACGACCTCCAGGGGCTGCAGGTAGTTGAGAAGTATAGTGGACTGCCTAATAACCAAATTTTACCCGTTTTGTTGGGGCTTTTGTTTATTTTTTTGCTTCCAATATAATTTGTTTTTCCAAAAACTGAGACAGTAGCCCCATGAGATACGTTCTTCTGAATCCAATGCACTTTTTAAATAGTCTCTAAATGAAAAATTGAGCAAAAATAAGGAGAATTACTGAAAAACGTTAATTTTTTTTTTTAAGAATAAAACTGTGGAAAAATAATTAGAATCCGTTTAGCGCGCTTTACCATTGCTTGGCTAACCACTAGGCAACAGCCTTAATAACTCTCCCACTCAGTGTACTATTGGTTTTTATGGCTTCAGTTCTATCAAACATGACCAAGATATGTTAGACCTCGCGGGAGTTGATGTGAACACGTTTATTTTTTTACTCGATTTCTTCACTACCGAAGAGGACAGTCGATCAAAAATATCAAAAAAGAATAAATTGCTAATTTTCTTGTTTAAATTCAAGTTAGGCCTGTCATTTTCAGGTATAGATGTTCCTATATACCAGTTGAACAACCACCTGACATTTCGCAAAGAGTTCATTTGTATTCGCATTATAAAAAAGGATTTCGAGTCAAATTCTTGGTCGGCTGCACTCCACATGGGCAGATTCCTTTCCTTTCCGAAGCTTATCTCGCAGATCACAACGTCCAGCAATTTTCTGCAATTATTAGAGCCGGGGGATGTTGTGTTGGCTGATAAGGGATTTCCGCAAATAAAAAGTTTGTTAGATGATTCGGGCAAAGGAGTCCTCGTAGTAATGCCTCCTTTTTTACGCGGCGAATGTTTTACTACGAACGACGTACAAGAAACCCAAACAATCGCAAGCGTCAGAATCCACATTGAAAGGATTATGCAAAGAATCAAAACGTTTGGGATAATGTCTAAATTTTCAATCAAGATTCTCCCACACGTACATGACATTAGTTACAACCTTCGATAATAAAATGTAAGGATGGCGATGAAGAAGAAAAGTAATTGCTTTGAACTAATTAAGGTCACTTGTGTTTTGCACATAAACGTCGCTACAATAAAATAAGTTTATGTACAAAATTATTGCTTTATTTTAACTGTAATAACCCAATGTCACCAGTCTTCTGCGCAAATTCAAATACATATTTAAAAAATCGAACAAAACCCGCGAAATTGAACAACATGGGCAAGTCGTGATCGTCATGGGAATAGTAAAAGCCCTACGTTGTGTGTTTTATACAAAATGGGGAAACAGTAACTCGAGATGCAAATGGCGGACCTGCAGGGTGGACAAAATTCGAAATAAAAACATAAATCGGTGGAAGGACGCCTGTATTTAATTTGTACACACACGAATAAATACATTCTCGTTTTCATTTACAGCGGTGTTTGATGTGAAACCACACAAAGAAATACCTAAGAACACAATTTGTGAACCCTAGCCACGAGATCGAACAAAAACAAAGCACATATAACAAATAAATGAAGAACGCGACACTGAAAAACTGGAGACATGATAATAATAACAGCCGCTGTAAATGGGATGAGTAAAACCTCCAAAAATCATCCACAAACACCACAATGCACACCACAATCTATGCTAATTATTAAATTTATACAACATAACATAAAAGTGAACAAACAAAACTTCAAATTTACAATAAATGACTAACGCACTAACGGAATACTTCTCTCGCTCTCTCTCTCCGTCTCCTTCTTTATCATTCTCTCTCTCTCTCTCCCTCTCTCTCTCTAACTTGCAGCTCCCCCGGATAACACGGATAACACGTCACCGAACGCGACGTTAGGTACTTTTTGCATTTTGCCTGATTGCTGGCAAATAATGTAGAAAATAAAAGCTTTGTAGTTCTGGGATCAGTTCGCTAAGAAAATCGTCATCTTTATGAACTTCTACTACAATGCTTCCACATGGACAGTACACAAAAAGGCCACACATTGTTGCTCCCGAGACATACATTTGTACCTGAATTTGAGTGTAATATTGATGGCTTTTTTTCAAACACACTTCGTTCTTCACTTTCTCCAAGTAACCAATCTCGCACTTTCCCAATTCCGCATTGAAAATAGGTTTATTTTTACACTTGATGGGGCATTTTATTTCAAGAATTTTTGTGATCTCACAATCTTTGATCACAACCCCATCAAGTGATGCACATCAAATATCAGCAGAGTGCACAAAATGAAAATGCGCGTTTTCTTGCAAGTCAGTCAGCATCAAAATTACAAGACTTGTAATAGCAGAAAGTGAGGTTACGAATACCTAAAGGCCGTTTACATCTCATGTCAATGGAATGACAAGTGACGGCCAAAATTCCGTGGCCGTAATTGTACGGGGTGATCAAGAAGGACTGTTTAAGTTGGTAATGCTGAATTTTATTTTTAAATGGTACAACTGGAGTAACTTCCGGTTATTGAGCACGTCAAGAATTTCCTTTAGTAAATTTTTAGATTATTGAATTGACGTAGCGCAGATATGTCAGCGCCGAAACGACGTGCGCCGATTCATCCGCGCCGAAATGACGTGATACCTTTTCACCGGCATAATTAAAACTGCCACAAAACAGTTTCCTATCAAAGATTTTCAAAAATAAATGCCCAGAAGAACGTGGCAGCAGTATTTTTGCAAAAGCAACAATGGATGAAACAAAACTTATTGCTGCAGCATGGCGTGACAAAAAAGTTCACACTTTCATAGGAACATGTGGTACAACTCTGCAAGGATCACCATCAAAGAAAAGACGAACTGATAATGAATGGCATTCTTATTCATACGAAGTACCTCGAATTCAGCTTGTCCAAGAATATTTTGAAGGAGCACCTGCTATCGACGTACATAATCATTTTCGTCAAGCAGGGTAAGCGTTGGAACAAGTCTGGAATACTCAGAATTGGAAACATCGAATCTAAACATCATTATTAGAAATTATTGAAACCAATGCTTACTTGGCTTTCAGATATTTCAAAAATCTTAATAATGAAAGCCACTCGACATTTACTAAGAAACTGGCTTATAATAAGCTAATATGAAAAAAGTGGGAAGAAAAGGTAGATGAAATCAGTGTTGCCAATTCGCCAGTATCTACAGTAGTAAATACAGACCACTGGTTAATAGCTTTGAGCACTAAAAGTGAAAGACAAAGAGTACAACGAACGGAAGTGCGTGGTGTGTTCTAGGGTGAACAAAAAACAACAAAAAGCAAGTTACTTTTGCGCCAGTTGTGGTGAAAACTGTGTTTTGTGCACCCACGACAGGCCGTGAATGTTTTGGATATCATATTCTCCATGGTGTACCATTGCGTTAATTTTATACATATTTACAATATTATATAACATATAATTTATAAATTATGTTATATAAGTATTTAGGTTTTTTTTAGTATAAATAAAAGTTCTGTTGGATCTGCAAAGGAATAAATAATTACACTGGTTTACACGGTTTATATACCTTAGCTGAAAATTGTAATTTCTTGTAGATTTTGGGGCACTGAGTTCAGAAAAAATATTCAAAAAATTCTATCACGTCAGGTTAAAGAACTATTTAATCATTAGCAATAATAATTCAAGAGTAATTCCTAAATCAACAAAATCAAAAATGACCTATTTTACTTTGTTTCTTATAATTTTCTGCAGCAGTTTCCCTTATAACAGACCAACAACAATCCCCTAACATACTTTCATCCCAAAAGCCTTTGTGCCGATCTCCAAAAAATTTCACATCGTGATGAAACCGCTCGCCCTGCTCGTCACTCGTGCTACCTAAGTTTTCAGGATAAAAGGCCAAATGCGAGTGAAGGAAATGTATTTTAAGAGACATAGTTACACCCATCTAGTGATAATTTTGCAATAATTGCGGGACAATTTCCTGATATTAGTTATCTTTTTTATTTCCCAAAAATCCTTTGACAAAGATATCCAAGCATTTTTTTCTTTCAAAGACAAACAGGATGGGGTAGGATTTCTGAATATAGAATCGACTTTGTGACAGACAGAACATCAGGACAAAGAATTTTATGTTTGTTTTTGGAATTTATACCTAAAGTCCGTGTCATGCATAAATAACAGTCGTTTTCCTGATTCACGGGCTCTCGCCAAAATACTGGAACTCCAAATCGAAGAATTTTTTTCCAGATACAAATCGTATTAAAGTTATCCTGCAGCTTTCACAAAAAACGTGTAAAACCCATTTCTTCTCTTGATTTGTTATTGCAAAACCAAATTAATGCAGATATCCTGATTTCAGTGCTTCTGATATAGGTCTTCTTTTTTTTGCAAATATAAATTTTCCACAAACGCAACAAAAACGATCAGAAGGTAATTTACACGATCTACTATTATACATTTTGTACAATTTAAGACACTTTCTGATACCAGATGTCTTAAAACAATGCACTTTAAATCGCAGGCATTCGTGCAGAGAAGCAGAAATATTATATTTTTTAGCAAAAAACTGTGAGGTGATAAGAAAATTTTGACTATCATTTGTCTTTTATAGAAGGCAGCAACATAAAAAAAAGGTTTTGATAAAAGGTATATAAAAAAAATAATTATTTGTAAACTAGTGTTATTAATACCTACCTTATTAAACTATCCTGTGATTCAAAAAAACCTTCATCAAAGTATGCCATGAAAGACAAAGATAGATATGACAGGCATGTCGTAGTTTGCGTCAATTCTGACAGATTTAATTTCAGATTTACGATTGTGAATCTTATAGGTTATTAACTTATTATTGTAATATTTGAACGTTATGGCTTTCACCGAACACCAAAAACGCTGCATGTTGGAAATTTATTTCAGAAACGGCGTAAAAATTGACGGGCAGTGGATTTATTCCACACGCAATGCATTTGAAGATTTCCAGGAAACTTTTCCAGAAGTGATCGTGCATTTTGATACATTTAGCAGAAAAGTTCATCATCTTGTGCACTTATACAGGGAAACTGGAAGTGTAGGACGTAAAGAAGGTAGTGGGAGACCAAAGGTGAGAAATGAAGAAAACATTGAAACGGTACGACAAGTAATTGAGGAGCAGCCAAATACTTCAATACGCCATTTACAATAACAAGTCGATCTGTCCTATACCACTTGTCAGCGTATTCTGAAACAAAATCTTCATTTACATCCTTATCGTCTACAACTAGTCCATGAACTACTTCCAAATGATCGACCTCGAAGACAGCAATTCTGTCAATGGTTTATGGAGAATTTTCATAACAACGGTGCGACACTGGAAAAAACATTCTTTAGCGATGAATCGTGGTTTCACTTATCTGGATACGTTAACTCACAAAATATGAGAATGTGGAGTGGCGTGAATCCTCATTATTATATTGAAGTACCGTTACATTCACAAAAAATTGGAGTTTGGGCTGCAATAAGTAGAACACTAATTGGACCTATATTTTTTGAAGGTAAATATTCAATTATTTATGCAACTTTCAAAAACCTAAATGTTCAAATTGCAGGGATACTCAATGCCGAAAGATATCGTCTGAAAATTTTAACTCCTTTTATCGAGACATTGTTAGATGATGAATTAACACAAGGCTATTTCCAGCAAGACGGGGCTCGCATTCGCACGACCTGGGCAAATTTAAATTTTTTTATGGAATTTTATGACAACCGCCTTATTAGATTAAATATGCCACATGAGTGGCCTGCCAGGTCTTGTGATCTGACCCCGTGTGACTTCTTTTTGTGGCCATACATTAAAATTTCAATTTCACAGGCCTGCAAAACAAAACTTTTTAATCGATGTTTTGATTTTGATAACTGATTTTGTATAACATTGGAGCCCTGATTGCAAAAATACAATTCATTTTTTTGTATCACGTCAGGTTTTTTCACAATTAACAAAAAAATATTAAGCAATTTATTTAGGAAAATAAGATGTTTATAATAATTCTTGGTTAATAATCTAACTAATTTTTTTATTCCTTATGAGAATGGCATCTTTAACGCTTTGTGAGGAAACTTCTTTTAATTGATTGGCTGCTGTATATTTTTTTTGGGTACATCGCGCTGTAACATCCAGCAAAAGTCTACCATCATTGATACGCTCCATCTTCCTTGATATCACCTCTCCATTTGTTTTATATCTTGGTCAAAACGTTCCCCTTGTTCCTCGCTGACAGCACCAAGATTTTTAGGAAAAAGATTTAAGTGCGAAAAGAGGAAATTCACTTTCAAACTCATATTACATCCCAAGATGTGAAAATTTTTAAACATGATTCTTACAATATTTTCGTAGTCTTCATCTTTGTGATTTCCAAGCAATTTTTCTATGACGTTCTTAAATGCCGTCCAGGCATTCCTTTCAACAACATTCATAAAATTTTGAAAATCATTACCTTTGTACAAAGATCTTATTTGAGGTCCTAACCTCTTTTCATTTGGCATTGGAGAGATCTGGTAACTTTGTACATTAATACTTGAAACCAGTGGCGGCTCGTGGGTTTTATTGTTGAGGAGGCAAACTTGAACAGACATAGTAATAATAAATATACCATAATAATAATTTTTTTAAATATACTATACCGGGTGCCCCAAAATTCGCGGAATAGTTTACCAGTACGTTGTTAAGTAAAAATATCAGGTAAAAATGTTCAATCTTCTTTTTTGTAGAAGATATGAACCTACATATTTGTTGCACTATAAATATTTCAATTTTGTTGTATCCATGGAAATAAGAAAGAAAAATCAAAGCCACGTTGCCATAAGTTATTTGAGGTAAAACCGACAAAAGTCACTTCTTGGAAATGCTGTAAATAATAAAGTAAAGCAAACATGATCACAATCATTCAGAATTCTTTTAACATTGGCTAGTCAAAAACAAGTAGTCAAAATCTTTTTTAATATTTAACATAAACGAGATCAAAGCTGCACCTTTTGAGCCCCCATATATTCAAATCTAAAAGATATAGGATTTTTAAATTACTTTTCCAATAATTTCTTAACGTGAGTTGATATTGCTCAACTGAGTTGTTCCACGAATTTTGGGGCACCGGTATATACAGTTTGTCCCCGGATTGAGTTTAAAAGAGGAAAAAATAAAACTCGCGAGAAAGTTTAGATACGAGGCTGCACGGCCGAGTGTTTAAGTTTTCAAGAATTTTATTTTCTGGTAATCATATCAACAAACGCAATACAAGATTTTATCCACAACGTATTTTTTATTTTACGCAAAAACTTCAGAAGAATGACATTTTTTTGTATTATTAAAATCTCAGTATTGATATACTGTATTCTTAGATTAACATTTTCTGTTAAAATTTGGAGTAAATTTTATGTTATAAATTTTATTACAGTTAACATTGCTTTTTGACAAACAGCATATTATTGTTCTGTTTTCCCAGTCTGTAATGAAATTTTACGACTGACTTGATGTGCTCTTTTGATTTTTGGTGTCGTTCGATACAAAGGGCAATATTTTTAAGATCATTAAATCTTAAACGCGACTAAACCGTGTTTTCTGTTGCAGCAGCAAATAGCATGCAAGGACAACAAAACAACAAATTTTTATTCACACTTCCGACGAGTCATTTCTGATTCTGATACCACGTAACCACGTAGTGTTAAATTACCGTTTCTGCTTTCCACTTACGCATATAAGGCCGGTTAAATTTGGTTGTGGCTGTTCTTGGCTTTTTACAATTTGTCGTAAGACAATGAATTAAATGGATGATTTAACAATTAATCAATAATATCTTCGCAATTTCTTTAATTTCCATATCTTCATTCATTTTATTAAACAATATAAAAATAAATAAAACACGGACTTTTGACCAGGGACCAATAACAGCACTCCAAATCCAAAACAAAAACAAACGAGCACCTACAATCTACACTTGTAAACGATCACGGGTGCGTGGTCAAGAGTCAAGACTCGTTAGAGCTCGGCTACAGTTCGAGAGACCCAACAGCGTTCGTTTCCGCGATGGTCATATATACGAATCGTGACGTCTGAAATTGAGCCTTGCCGCCGGCCGATGTTATTTCTCGGGCACAAAACGATTTATTCCGAGAGCGTCGATGCTAGTTAGGAGCATTTCCATGCATTTTCGTCCGCTTAGCGGCGAACAGTGCTGCGCTAAATTAAACTCTGCCTCCGGCCGACAAAAGCAACAAATGCTAACCGCTAAAATCTTCTTGTAACACATTTTTACGAGAATAATTATCATTTATAAGCAAATATCTTCATAAATAATATGATTTAATATAATATTTAATTAAGTATTATATCTTTTATTTTCTTTTTATTTAATTTTATTTGGGGAGGCACTGCCTCCGTTGCCTCCTCGGAGGAGCCGCCACTGCTTGAAACATTGTCCATTTTTATCAAGAGGCTTTACAAATTGATTCATCAAACAAAGTTTGATATGCATTGGTGGTACCTAATACTACTCTTTTAGGATACAACTAAATTATTTTTTATTATTGCTTCCCGGTACAAGTCTAGTTCTTAAAGGCCACTTCTTTTGAGTCCAATGCTTGTCTCGTGCCCGGCAGTCCCACTCTAAAATGAAACAAGGAAATTTCGAATATACATATTGTTGTCCGATATTACCATATCGAAATTTTGAAATAATTCATTCATTCTAGGTGAACATTTCAATTTTAAGAAAAAACGATTTGTGAAAAAACTAGACGTGATAGCCCAAAACCAAAATCATTTTCGTAATCAGGGGGTCGAGATTGTTCAAAAAAAACTGTCAATTTTATGCAAACATCGAAATCAGTGCAGGCTTGTGTTTTCAGTGCACCTGTGGTTGATATGGATGATCTTCGGCAAAGGATAACTAACAAATTCGAAGAAATCAATAATTCGCCGTAGATATTGCAAAATGTTATTGACTCCATTGAAAGAAGAGTTAGGTTATGCATGGATGAAGGTGGTGGTCACATAACGCATCTGCTTTAAGTTTCATTTATTAATGTTGTTAATAATTAATTTTAAATCAATCAAGTACATTTGTTTCATTAAAAAAGTCCTTTTAAATCGAACTCTGTTTCTTTTTCCAATTATTATCCGATTGATAGTTCAAATTTCAAACGGCTGAGTAGTTCAAAATTCAACAACACGTTCGTAGTTCTAGGGTCCCTAAACTGTTTCAATCATCCAACTTTATGTTCAGACATACGTAGTTTTTTTCATGGCACGCTTTGATGAAAGTTTTTTTGAATCACACGTTATTTATTTAGTATTGTACATTTAATTAAAGATCGATAGTTGGATTTATTAATAAAAGCTGCAAAATTTTTACGCCTACGGCACTGTATGTGTCGGCGGTACTGCCGGAAGAATAGCGGTCCTGCGAGGACAGATTCCATAAGATAAGGCACTACTTCCAGTAGGACCGAATGCGTGTACACCTGTCCTTCTGGAAGTAGCTGCCGGAAGGACAAAGGACTGGACGTTCTATCAATAAAGGCACCAAAGGTGCTGTACATACTATGGACCAATGTATGTATTAGTACCACCCATACATGCAAAAAAAAACTAACAGGTGGCTGATGATACTATTCTACAACATGATAGGCGTAACTGCTTATAATGCTTTCATTTTGTGGACTACTATCAACCCAAACTGAAACGGAAACAAGCTTACAAAAAGAAGATTATTTCTGGAACAGTTGGGAAAGGAATTGATAAAAACCCACATCTCTTCAAGAACACATATGTCACGCACGGAAGAATCTAGGCGGATTGTCAAAAGAGTGCAAGAAGAGGAAAACCAACCAGGACCATCGAGGATTCAACAAGAGACCAGAACCCAAAACCGAGCTCGATGCAAATTTTGTCCATCAAATAATGACAATAAAACTAATAGGAATTTCCTTAACATTGACGCAGAACATAAAACACAAAAAAGTCAAAATGTGGAGGCGAGACGCCGGTAATTATGTTGATAAGCACTGCACTATTACTTGATAGTATTATCCGTAATAGTGTATGTACTCCGGCAAAATTGCCGTGCCGCCGGGTGGAGGTGGGATACGAAATATTATATGTAAGATTTGAAAAAAAACATCTTTGCAAAACGCATGCTATTCACCTATGTCCAAATTGTGACTCAACCAAATAAATATTTTTTTATACTTGGGACGAATTTTATTTTATTTTTTCATTTATTTAAAACAAATTAAATAAAACGTTTTAATCTGTAATGTGTTATAAATAAATTAATACTTGAAACATTTACTTTATTTTAAATTAGGAAGAGAGAGTATATCGGGTCATATTGACCCGAACATTACATAGAATTGCATAGAAAATTGGAACGGAACAGCAGGATTCAAAAAGAAATTGAGAAGAATGAAATTTAGGAGTCATTGTTGAGTGACGGAATATGATTGGTTGAAACAGCTATGAATGAAATAGTCAATTGAAAACATTCAATTCAGTTATTTCCATTCCGAGAACATATCTAACAAAAAAAAAACAACAGAATATACTTACAAAATTGTGTCAATTTGTATGAAATTCACTTAATTTTATCGATATTCAACAGCAGGCGAAATTTGAACAAATACAATCTTCGATTAGCACTGCCAAACAGCGCTAGCGCTACCTATCGGATTTCATTCAAGCCACTCTCAGCGTTTCTGTGCTCAGCAATAATAAGAAACCGTAAAATTTTCAGAGATTTTCACTCCTTAAATGACCCCGGCACTAATAAGAATAAACTCTGAAATTTTCAACGAAATCGGCAAGTAGTTTTTGAGTCAAAAGCAAACACATGTACGAGCAGTCGCTTTTATATATAGATATTGATAGATTTCGGTGGCGAAACGTCACATAACCGGAACTGAGAGCTGCAATTCCAAGGATATTCCTGAGTCGGTTAGACAAACTAACTAAACACACCAAGGATCAGGTGATCTACTCGCTCCTACGGTCAACCTACTCGGTTAAACTGATGGGGTGACTGACCAAAATGGCGGGCGAAATTCACGACTCGGCTGCATGGTCGGCCCGGGTAAAATCGGACCCCCTAACGAAAGGCCTGGAGCAAGCCACTGAAGATCGGGCAAGTCGAGCGTGGACTCTCGAAAAACCTCGGGGTTGGTCTGGTAAGGACTTTGTACATGCAGTTCAATTCAGAACTGCGAACTTGCTTACCTACCAAGGCCATTCCCTCGACTCCCAAAGATCAGAGGCGTTGTCGCGGTGGTTGTGTCGTCGATGAATCCATATCCTGTGTGCTTCAAACATGCCCCATCACGCACTGGGAACGAATAAGACGGCATAATGAGATCGTTGACAAAATCGCTCGCCATTGCAAGATCCGAGGGTGGAGTGTTGAAGACGAACCCCATGTACGCCACAGAACTGGGGAACTATTTAAGCCTGACCTGGCCGTCCATCAGCCAGGCTACTTATTAGTGATAGCCCATGTGCAAGTCTCTTGGAACAGCACGGAATTGGAAGTTTCGTATGAGCGCAAACGAAGGAAGTACGACACCCCGCGCTTCCGGGAAGCGGCGACCACTAGGTGGCCCGGAAAATCCTGACTTTCTTACAAACTGTCGTTGAAGATGATTTGGATAACATTCACCTACAAACCAAGCTGCAGATGTGGTGGATGCAAGATGGAGCCCCATCAGGTAAAGACCGGATTCTAGGATAAATGTCTTTTCGTTTAGACTAAAGGCCGATGAACGAGAGTCATCTAATAGATCTAGACGTAAAATACGGCATTTTGACAAACATTTTTTAGGTCCTAAAGACCTAAATTTACCGTTTATATCCTAAAACCCTATTAAGTGTCCTATTTTTTGGGTCTTTTAGGATTTAATGTCCTAAAACTTCTTTTGGAAAAAAAAACAAATAATTACGACAATCGTAGAACCAAAGCGCATAACGAATTTTTAATGCCATGTTATTAGTTGTTTTGTGTGGTCATGCGGTTTAGTTTTTAGCTGAAATTATAAATAGTAAAATGGAAACTTTTTCTAAACACCAAAGATTTCTCATAGCAACGGAGAGTTCTAAATATTTATTAATTTTTGTATTATATGTCTGTTATATTGTGTGAATTTGGAACAGCTATATGTAAAAGATATGCTTGCTTTTGTTGTTTATTTAAAATAATAATGTCTGATCTGTTATGGTGAATATGAATGTCAGTTAAAACTGTACGATCAAAATATAATTTGTAATTATCATTTTCCAAACAACTTTCTGGCTTATAAATATAATGTGGTTGTGTATCCTTTAATAATTTGAATTTAACTGCTAAATTCAATATTAAATATTAAATTTTATTGTATATTCAGTTCAGCTGTAAAAAAAGTACACATCTCCAGCAACATGAAAAGACAGACTTAGCCTTACAGAATTCAAATAATAGAAATGATTCATTTAATCAGGACCTTTGCAATGCTTTTGTTGCTGCAAATATACCATGGAACAAATTAAATTGTGTCCCACTGAAACATACACTACGTAAAAATTATATACTTCCCTGCTACAATAAGGTAGGTGAATTATTTGCTAATGTTATTTTGCAATTTAACAAAATACATTTTAGGCTATAAACACTATTACTAGTCGATATATGCCCAACATTGTAGTCAGTAAACTGACCTCCTATGAAGCAGGTCATCCATATTTGTTGGCATCGAAAAGTTTGAAAAAAACAAACCATTCAACGGTCACTCACAGTTAACAATCAACAGATATTCAAAAATTCCTTTCCCGAATACTTTTGAAATCCGTTTCTTCATCAGTGTTGAATATGATATGCGTATCGTTATACAAAAGTGCAATCTCTGTTACAGAAAGACTACGAACCAAGGATGGAATTTTCGATGTAAATGCTTGATAAAGATGAGGAATTTTTAGAACAAAATTTAGGGACCGATGAATCTCTTTTCACCAACAATGGCATCTTCAATAGACATAGCAATCACTTGTATTCAATTGGTAATCCACATATCGTCCACCGGCGACAATAGTGGCCCAACTCAAAAATCGCACATTTTGTACTGATTAATGGACCAGACTGAAAATTTTTTGTTCTATTTGGTAGCAATACTGGCACAAATTTAGTTCGCATAGATTCCTTAAGATGACACATGTGTCGGTAAGACATCTGTCAAATTTCGATCAAGTGCGGCAGCAATACCGGCATAAATTCAGTTTGCCTTGAGCTCTTGTAGGAATAGTTGTTTTGTGTTTGAGCAATAGTGGCACATCTGAATTGAGCCAGTTCATTTTCACCAATTTAGTGCAGCAATAGTGACACAATTTGAGTTGTGCCAATACAGCCTTATCGTCTTATCTTATCGTCTGTGCGTTTTAGTGATTTTTTCGTCGATGTGTCAGTATAGACTACATCTTTCTCCAAAACCTTGTAGTCACTATTTTTAATATGAATGACCCTAATACAACTAACTGAGGACAGAAGATGTTATCAATGATTGGAATTAGGCAAGATGATTAGTATGTGATTTTTGGATTAATTTATTTCTAATTAAAACTTGCAGAAATATCTGGAGACATAGGAACATACAACGAAAATTCAAAGAACCTGGAGATGCAGGGCGTAGAGAACGCAGAAACTGAAGAGAACCCAACTACAGAGATAACTTCTGAGAGTACTACAGTCTCCAATATACTTACAAGGGAAGAAAATCATGCACTCATTGAAGAAGTGCATGCACCGTCATCAAGCTCCAACCAAAAAAAGAACGAGGAAAAGAAAACCAATACCTTTTCACAGGAAAAAAACTTGCGCTAAACGTCTAAGGAACAGTGGAAAAGCTTATAATGATCACCGGAACATTTGCACGAAATCGGTAGTGGTTTTATTGCGCTCATCTTTTCCGTGCTGCAAGTGGTTTTATCGTTGGTGGTGGCGGTGAGTTTGGTGTCAAACTTTTCGTTGGATTACCGGCTTCAATACCACGTAATTTTCCCAATCGTAAGTTTGATATTTTTCTTGAATTTAGTCGTTAAACGATCACTTTATTTATCGCTGTAGAGAGCCGATAATTTTTTGCGCGATAAGGTTCGGTTTTTGGTGAGGCGAGTGACTGCGGTTTTTCGGTCCACACGCTCGCTCCGTTTATTTGAGAGGCGAATGACTACGGCGATTAATTTTAGCCTGTTTCGCTGACGTGTTTATCTTTGTCACTGCGACTGAGGCCAATTTATTTATTTACTCAAATTTGAGCAGCTATTAGTTTCACCAAAATGCTATCGTCATGTGGCTGTTACCACGGCATAATTGAAGGTAGTACAATTTCCGTACCGTGTGCTGGAGTATGTAATAGACACTTTCACCCTAAATGTGTCAAATTTGACGATAAGATCCTAACCTATCTAAAGTCAGTTCCGGGACTGTCGTGGAAATGTCGCGAATGCGTCAAATCTTGTTTTTCAGTTGACCAGACTGGACTGCAAAAATTCATGTCTGAAAAACATTCTGATATGTTAAATGAGCTAAATACCGTTTTGAATGCTTTGAAATCTGATATTTTAAAAATAACAACTGATAAAGTCAAACAATCTAAGGGCTCTGATGAACAAGTGAGTGTTCAATCGTATAGCCAAGTGTTAAAAAATAAAACGCAACCTGCTGTAATTATAAAGCCTAAACAAACTGACCGGTCTGCTGTGGACACCAAAAGGGATATTAATGCGAAAATTAATCCGATAGAGGCTCAGTTGTCAATTTCTAAAGTAAAAAATATAAAAGACGGGGGAGTTTTGGTGGGTTTTTCTTCTAAGGAGGATAATGCCCGTTTTAAAAAGGTTGCAATGGAAAAGCTCGCTGATGATTACGAAGTTCGTGATATTAAAGGTGTTATGCCCCGTATAAAAATTGTTGGTATGTCACAAACTGTTAAGGAATCTGAAATAGTTGAGTTTGTAGAATATGCTACAAAACACGTTAGTACTGGTATTCACTTGAGTTCAGAATGCAAAGTACTAAAATTGTGGCCTACAAAAAAAAATAATAAAGTGTACCAAGCAGTTATACAAGTAGACTAAATAACGTATAATAAAATAATGAGTGCTGGAGGATTGTTCATGGGATACGACTTCTGTTATGCATTTGATGCGATCGAAATTCTTCGATGTTTTAACTGCAATGGTTTCCACCATTCCTCAAAAACCTGCACTAACAAAGGTTGCTGTCCAAAATGTAGCGTCGAAGTTAGTCCTGGACACCCTGTGCATCCCATTTCAGATTGTCATCCCGAAAAGCCCACATGTGTCAACTGCGTCAAGCTAAACAATGATGAAAATATCAAAGTGCCGATTGATCATGCAGCCTGGGATCCTAAATGCACTGTGTACCAAAAGGCCATTGACAAACTAAAGAACGATCTCTTCTCGAAATAGCAATCACCACCAAGGGTCGGGACAGGCCAACCAGCAAAATTTACAAATTTTTCCTCTAACCAATTACCGGAAGTTAAAGAGATTGTCATCTGTTATACTAACATTGTCTCTCTGTCAACCAAACTGAACTCTTTTCACCTTTATCTTCAACAGCGCATACCTCATTGTGTGCTGCTTTCAGAAACATGGTTGTCGCCTTCTGATCCTTCCTCTCTTTTGGATCTCCCTCTTTACTCAGTATATCGCACAGATCGTTCCGGTAGGGGTGGAGGCGTATGCATTCTACTCGACAAAATGTACTTTCGTAACTACATTGTTACTACGATTCCAGTAACGGTGCCGTGTATATATATATATGAGCACTATAGCTAACTTGTCCTGCATATTTTTTCGTATTAGTTTGTGTATATCGGTCACCGCGTACTGATAAAATCAATGATGAAATGCTTTTCCAGCATTTAAAGTCTCTATCTGAAACTCACAAACACTTGCTAATTTTTGGAGATTTTAACTTTCCAGAGGTAGAGTGGCCTATTTCGAAGACTCCAAGTGGGACCGATTCAGCCTCATAATTCGTAGATATGGCCTTAGAGACAAATCTGTCGCAGATGATTCTGCATCCAACTCGATACAGGGCATCTCAAAACCCTTCCTTATTAGATCTACTCTTAACGACTGATCCGCAACTAATATCTTCAGTCAATATCGGTCCCCCAGTGGGGATCTCGGATCATGCAACTGTGGAGTGCACGGTGCAAATTGTCGATTATTGCTTTCCCAAGATTGAGAAAAAAAATATTAGAGTTTTCGACTACGACCATCTCAACACATATTTAAATAATTTCCACTGGAGCCCATTTTACCTATTGGACGATCCGGATGAGGTGTGGGAATCCCTCGTTGGCATCTTGAACACGGCTATATGCTTACATTCATCATATCGCCTTTTTGTCAGAAATCGTCAGAAACCTTGGATTATTGAAAAATTAATTGCAAAAGCTAAAATTAAAAGGAATCTCTGGAGGCGTTACAAGTCGACTGGGCAGGACGTTGATTTTGCTGCCCATAGAAATTATTCTAATAATTTAAAGTGCGAATTAGTGCAAGCTAGGTCACGATATGAAAACAACTTCGTCAGCAAAGGACCAAAGGCCATCTTTAAATACACGAGGTCCAAAATGATCTCTAAAGTGTCGCTGCTGGTGTGAAAGACACGAAAGGTTCATTATGCGCAAAAAATCAGGACACTGCTGATTGCCTGGCTAGTTTCTTTATGGCTAGGGCCACACTACAGACTAAATAATTGGCCGATAATTTAGTCCGATTGGGTAGCTTCCGCGCACACCAGGCAAACTAAACTGTTTGGTTGGCTGTTGGTGACGTTGGTGCGCAGACAGCCGACTATTAATCGGCCGACTGCTTATGCACAGTTGATAAAATCAATGCGATTTTAATTAAATATGACATCTGACATAGGATAAAGATATCCTTTAGTTCAATATGTTATTGAATATCTTTCATAGGTAATCATAAATTAAAAATCAAAATTTTTGCACTGTGCCAGGACTCACTGCTGATTTACTACATAAAGCTGGTCTTTTTTCAATTTCTGCAATTCTAATAACGAATTATTAATTAAGGAATAAGAGTAATGTGAAGGCGGAGAAGACAGCAATAAAAAAGGGATTGCAAAGGTGGTTTAAAAAAACGTGTCGGAGCATTAAAGGAGAAAGTAAAAAAAAAACAAAAATTTAAACTTTATGAGGGGTCCTAATAGAATTTGAAAGTTCATTCGAATTCATGGTCTTTTTTCACTTTTGGTAATGAACAAAAATAAGGAATAATTATTAACTGTTATTGTCATAGTTCATAGTAGCGCGTTCCGGCTGCGTCTTTACCTTAGTAAATATGTGTAAAGGAATCTAGTTTAATTCTGAATTATAGATATTTAAATAATAAAGCACGTCTCATTTTTTGCTGGATTATTTCCTACTTTTGTTAGTATCTTAGTAAATCTTACGCAATATTAATTAAATACATATGAGATTTGACATAGGTTTAAAATATCCTTTGGTTCAATATATTTTATTACTTTCATAATCATAAATTAAAAATAAAAATTTTTGCACTGCAGAGAGCCACTGCACGCATAATATGTGTGGATCACCGACCGGATAGTCGGTGAATGTGCGCACTCGCATTATACACCATGCTCTATCAACAGTTGGGCAACTTTCTTGTTGAAAGGGAATTCCAACTATTTTTCGATCGATCTGTCGGCCGACCACAATCGCTTTAGTGTGCGCACTCACATAAGTCCTCATACTTATTAAGCAACCAACTAAACTGTCGGCCGATGAAAAGTCAGTAGTGTGGCCCTAGCCTAAGAGTGTTTACGTAAACGATACTGCACAAACCATTATCCCTATTCCAGCTGGCTCGCGCAGCAAAAACGCTCTCCAAGATATTGATTTTCCGATTTCTGCCATCAAGGAAGAATTACAGCGACTAAAGGACTCATCTTCTCCTGGTCCTGATTGAATTAGCTGTTAAGTTTTAAAAACCAATGCAGAAACTTTGGCGAAGCCTCTACACCATCTTTTCTCCTGTTCGTTCTCGAAGTCCGCACTTCCATCCACCTGGAAGCTAGCTTCGGTGTCCCCAATTTCCAAAAAGGGTGACAAAACGTGCGTGGAGAATTACCGACCCATAAGTCTCACCTGCATATGTTGCAAAATAATGGAAAAGCTCATCCATAAGCCAATGCTCGCCTTCCTTCAGAAGGGCAACGTAATTCCTGATGAACAGCATGGGTTTCTACCCGATAAATCAACAGTTACGTGTCTTCTTGAATGTCTCAACGACTGGACCAGGTGGCTCGATAATTCCATGCCGATTGATGTGGTTTACCTGGATTTTGAAAAGGCTTTCGATAAAGTTTCCCACAGTCTTCTGCTGGTAAAGCTGGAACACAATGGAATAAGAGGCTCCCTGCTCAAATGGATATTTGCGTTTCTGAGAAATCGTAAATTCTACGTGAAAATCGGCTCAGCTTCCTCTGCAATGCAAGATGTGGTTTCTGGCGTCCCCCAGGGATCCGTGCTCGGTCCGCTAATGTTCCTCGTGTACATTTCTGACTTAACTCTACTCGTACAGTTGAGAAGCAGGCATGCCCTTTTCGCAGATGACTGCAAAATCTACGGTACCGCTGCCAAAGCTAACGAAATAAAATCGGACTTGGCAGCAGTTCAGACATGGTGTGACGTATGGAAGATGAAATTAAATGTTGAGAAATGCTCCGTTCTCCATATCGGTGTTAGCAATCCCAAGACAAATTACACCATTGCCGGAAAAATACTTGCAACTGTGCAACAACAAAAATATTTAGGAGTGGTTCTGACCAGCACATTATCCTGGAGCGAACATGTTGCTACAACTGTAGGTATGTGGAGCGAATTTCGTGGTTCATACACTGAAAAAATCTTTTCAGCGTGTAAACGAGGAAAGTTTCGTTAAACTTTACACAAGTTACGTAAGACCGATTTTGGAATATGCGAACCTAATTTGGGCACCTGTACTCCAGAGAGACATTGACCTTCTAGATAAAGTGCAACGACGAGCAACCAAAACAAACAGTACGAAGAGCGATTAAATATACTGCAGTTGCAAACACTAGTGAACAGAAGGAAACGAGGTGATCTAATCTGGACGTTCAAACTTTTGAAGAACATAAAAGTATCTTGCAGAATCGATGGCATGTTCTCTTTGAAGGACAACGACGGGCATTCCCTAAAGTTGTACCACGAAAACTACAAGACCAGAATTCGGCAAAATTTCCTACTGAACCGCGTGTTTGATAATTGGAATGCTCTTCCAGAGTGTGCTGTTACATCGGACTCTATCAGCAAATTTAAAAATCAGATCGACGATGTCTACTTCAGTAGGAATGCTCAAATGAGCAAGCAGTAAATTATAGCTGCTTTCGATACCAACTGTGGCTTATTCCAGTTATCTCGCGCAGGGATAACTTTCACCATGTGGATGAGCAAAATAGGCATTGCCTCTGCTCGGACTGTATACATATATTTTTTTTTTATAATAATAATAATAAAACTTTAGGGAAAGGATTAGAAATACCTGAAAGACAACTAAAACCACCCTGCGATGAAACTAAATGTAAACCGAAGTGTTATTTATTTAAAAAACACCATTTCCACAATGTATATCCAAATGGCATTAAATACATTTATTTACTTAGAAGTGTTGTCGGTTGCGGCAATAGCGGTACATCTTACAAAGTTCACCTTCTTTCAAAGAAAAAAATAAAATCTAACATTCTGGACAAATTTGGATTAGAAAGTCTAGTCACACAATATCACAAAACATAAAATTCAGTTTATTATGGTGGCCATTTAATTAAATCCAAATTACGAAAAATCCTTATCTCAACTTTCTAAGAAATGTTGGTTTTTGTGATGTGCCAATATTGCTGCCGGTGAACGATATGTAATACTTGTGAAACGGGTCAACATCGATTTGCTCTAAACGTTTAGGTTGAAATAATTGCAAATCGCTTATAATAAAAAATAGAGTCGCATAGTTAGCATTTTTTGAAGAAAATATATAATTATTTTTAATGGTTCTTGACAAAAAAGTGTTTAGTAATACCATGCGATCGAAAATTAAAAAAATCCAGAGGTCCGTGAGTAATACGCTTCGGTTGGCAACACGTAAAAATGTAATTCAAATGTCATCAGATGTCATTACAATGGAGAACTATCATTATTAATTATTGACTATTAAAATTGCTATTGCAATATGTTCACTTCAGAGCAAAAAATTTTCATTGTGCAGTGATACTTCAGAAACGGCGAATCGTCTTGTTCAACACCTCTAGTTTTCGAGGAATTTCAACAAGTTTCCGGACTTTCAAGGCACTTACAGTGGAGAGTAAAAAAAACCAGACATAATTTTTGACATAACAGTCATAAGTGTGAAACCGCCTTTCCTACATTTAAACTTATTTAGACTGATTGTGACAGTTTAGTTAATAACTGTGCTACAATCGTCTCAAAAATAAATTAGGATTTAGGGATATTCGATACTAGGTTGCCATAAATTTGGTTAGGTTGGGGGCTATGTGGTTTCTGGTGGCAGACAAAAGATATCTCAAAAATGTAAGGCTGTGGCTAATTCCTTGTCACAGTTGCAAATTAATGACTAATGCCTCGCTAAGTGATAGATGATTTTTCGTTTCACAATCAATTTTGGTTTCTGTCGGCATATTTAATTGAACTTAATCCCTCAATTCATCGTAACCAACCTTAGATATTCAAAATTACTTCTGAAAATTCTCGTTACACAACATGAAAAACGTTATTTCTCTAAAAGTTCGAAATATAGGGAGTAATTTATTTTTGACAAGGTAGTAGGTACGTCTGATCAATTCTTCAAATGTTCCAGTTGTCATAAACTGTCACATTGACAATAAAGAATGGGTTATATTGAATTTTTGAAAATGTCACAATTTTGATGTCCGTTTTTTTTACTCCCAACTATACCAACAACTTGCCTTGATTATTTTGTTTTTCTATTCCTGAAAAACAACGTGTTCAAAAATAGGCCACTGTAATTGCCCACCATCAACAATTTTAAATGAAAATGACATAGAAGAGGATGAAACCGGGAAAAATATTTAATTTTTATAATACACTGTTAATAAATTTTTACTTTCAGCATCTCTTGTATATTCTTTACCAATACCCGTCACAATGATCGTTTGAAGAGTTCTACTCACTTTGAATTTTAAGTAATTCATTTGGTATCATGTTGTATTGGTAGGTGCTATTTAAGTTATTCTTTGCCAAAAAATATCCGACAAACAAAACATTAAACACAGGAAATAAGATTTTAATGAAAAATGATAAGTTATTTTTTAGAAAACAATTTTATGTTATAAAAAATTGTCAAAATTTGAACAGTATTTTGAATTAGTATCTCGTATTGTCAAATTAAAAATTTTAACACGTAAAACAACAGACCAAAACACAACATGGAAGTAGCGCAAACTTTTCAATAATTTATTTAAACAAAACAATTCGGTTGCCATGGTGACCATAGCACTCCCGATCTTTGAAAATATCTCAATTTAACTATTATAAAAAAAAAATAAGCACAAGATTATTTATTAAAGAAATCATAATGAGTCGCTTTTTGTGCCGGTGAGTGTATTTCCCACTATGAGCGTCAATTTTTAACCTATAAAGGTTTTAGTATTTTGTATTCATGACATAAAAAAAAAAATTATTACAATCGGAACTCTTGCTACCGGTTCCGAAATAACGCCGTATTTTTGTCTATCGTTACTCCACTATAAGAAGAGATAATTTTTTACAATTCTTGCAGCACGATCTCGGAATGTCTTTGCGGCCAAAAAAATAGCAATATGCCTAAAAAACGAAAATATACTGAAGCGAGTCATTCTAACACCAATGATGAAATCGATAGAATAATGTAGGTAAGGGAAGTCGGCACATTGGATTCGTAACTTTGGGATAAGGATTGGCTCTGAGGATCGGGACGTGTCGGGCTAGTCGGGGAAGCGGGTCGCGGCTGACGTGCCGGGCCTGGGCGAGGTGAAACGTCGGCGTTTCGACGTCCAGCGTACGATCCGAGCTCGTCCCGTGCCTTGGCCTCCGGCGGAACCGTCTTGTTGGGAGGCTCCGGTTGCGCCCGCGAGGGTGTCCGGATATCCTCTTCGGCCGCCATTCAACGGTCGGCTCAGAACTGGCACGGACCAGGGGAATCCGACTGTCTAATTAAAACAAAGCATTGCGATGGCCCTAGCGGGTGTTGACGCAATGTGATTTCTGGCCAGTGCTCTGAATGTCAACGTGAAAAAATTCAAGCAAGCGCGGGTAAACGGCGGGAGTAACTATGACTCTCGCTGTACGACTAAAAGGTCATAGTTAGTTGGTGGTTCGTGGTTCCCGCTGGACACTCCAGCTCAAAAGGTTAGCCTTTCGGCCTGTTGTGACTAAATCCAACATTTTACGGAAGTGAGGTGGTGCGTCCTCAGATATCTATACGTAACTGCGTTCCTTTTCTTTAGTTGCGTTCCTGGGTGCGTGCAGTGCCCTTCTAACTTCGGCTTCACGATCATTATGCCGAAGCTCCCGGGAAAGCCTAATACGCCCCCGGTTGTAGTAAAGAGGCCTATGGGTCTAAACACTTTTTCGGGCTCCAAGTATAATAATTCTGGGGCCTCCCACCACAGCCCCTGCACCAAGTGTATCAGAGGGCTTTAGATGCGGCTGCGGCCGGAGCTATGCCTTGACGGAATCTCTGGCTAGGCACAACAGAGAGAGTGCGGCTCGAGAGACACCACTCGGTGTCAATGGTGCGATGCGGCGTTCGCCACATTTGCAGGCGTGCGGCAGCATGAGCGCAGAGCACATCCGCAGGAGTTCCAGCAGGAGCTCTAAGCCCAAGTATCGGCTGCCGATAGCGAGCTCATGGGAAAGATCGCTGAAGTAGAGGCCCGATCCAGTAACGGCATTTTCTATAAGGAGATGATGGCCTCTACGGGTCTGACTCACCAACAGGTCAGATCCCGGACAGAGAAGCCTCACAGGGTGCTGGCAACGCGTCTTTCAAAGCATGCTCCGTTGTGCTCGTCACAGCGGGGATTTGCCGAGATTGACGGCACCCTGGCGAATGCTATGATTCTGCACGAATATTGCAGGGTCGTGTGTTGACCGGCAACGTACAACATCATATCTCCGGATGTCCGACAGGCATTCGACACGGTCTCGCACTACTCCATTAGTAGGGCGTTAGGTTGTTTCGGCGTCCCAGACACGCTACACGAGTACATCATGGTTACTTTCGACGCTTCCACATCCATCAAGTTGGGTTCGGGAAGTATCGAGGCGAATAGGGATTCGTCGTGGAGTAAGACAGGGTGACCCGCTCAGTCCGATACTTTTTAACATCTGCATGAACGAGCTTCTGGAAAGGGTCAACTAGAAATACCAGTGCGGCTACCCAACGGCGAGCGCAATACCATCATGGCGTTCGCCGACGACCTCATCATCACAGCGGACCGTGATGTAGAGGTCCCCCTGATACTCGAGGATGAGGGTCAATTTTACAATCAATGAAAAGCTGATCCCGAACGTCTATGCCTTCAATGCCTTCAGGTATTTAGGGCACGAGTTCGGCCACAAGGGCGTCGAGAAACCCAGCATCCTGAACTTGGCCGCCTGGTTACAGAACATCAAGAAAGCCCCTCTGAAACCCGACCAGAAGCTTACGCTCCTCAAGCAGTTCGTCATCCCTAGACTGCTCTACGGCCTCCAGAATCCTAATGTCACCACCAGAACTCTCCGCGACGGGGACAGGCTTATCCGTAAGGCGGTGAAGGGGTTGTACCACCTCAATGCTCACACCGCGCACGCACTCATACATGCTTGTGTACGAAACGGCGGTCTTGGTGTGTTAGAGCTGAGGAGGGCGATTCCCCGTATATTCCTGGGTAGGCTCAGTACCTTAGTGGAGAAGGTGGGCGACCGAGTCTTGAGCTCTGTCCTACAGGGTGACCGTGTGCGGTCCCTGATGAATAGGTTGTCAGGTATGGCCGGTGATGTAGCAGAATCTGCTCATTGGAGAGAAAAGATCGCTTCCGGCGTTCTCTCCAAAGGTGTGGAACAAGCCTCCGAAGATTCTTCGAGCAGATTATGGATCTCCGACAAACCAGCTCGATGGTCGGGACGTGATCACGTCCGTCCTGTGCAGCTACGGACGGCGAACCTTCCGACCAAAGCTATACCATCAGTTCCAGTTGGTCAACGTCGATATCGCCACGATTGTGCCACCGACGAGTTCATTGCCCATGTGCTTCAGACTTGCCCTCTGACGCATGGGTCTAGGATTCGCAGGCACAACGAAGTGGTGGCAAAGATCTCACGTCACTGCGAGACCCGCGGTTGCACTGTGGAAGAGGAACCGCATGTGCGTTCCCCATGCAGTCAATTATTCAAGCCCGACCTGGCCGTACATCTGCCAGGCGGGAAAGTCCTGATTACCGATGTGCAGGAAGCGTGGGACTTGAGAACTTGAGGGTGCCCTATGAACGCAAGCGCGCAAAGTACGACGTGTCGCCATTCCATCGGGCAGAAAAGAGCATGGCCGGGAAAGCAACTTTTATTCGTTCCAGTCATCTTGGGCGCCTGCGGCATTTGGCCGCGGTTGAATAATGATCGCTCCGCGGTCCTATAAACTCCCCCGGTTGTGAGACGCAGCTGCGTAAATTCGGTCCTGAAGTTGGGGTCGTCTTTACACGCCGAGTTTAACCGCTCGGTGTGGGCAAGGCGGCATAACCCCCGACCTAGCCCCTGAAACCAGGGTAGGTTAGCAAGCCTATCTCTCTCCGGTCTAGCCGGAAACTGAAAGACGCCAAGGTACCTTCGGAGCTAAACAAGGATATCCCAAACCAAGATAAAATCGGCTGCAGGTGCAGACGGTATTCAAAAGCGACACCTCAACCGTTGGACTGTACACGAGATCCTCCACCTTTTATTTAATCTATTAATGTGTTGTACAATGCAGCCAACACTATGGAGGATGAACCGTACGCAACTCCTGCTTAAGCGCGGTAAGGATCCGGCGCTGGCCGAGAGTTACAGACCTATCACAATAAGCTCAATGCTGAGTCGATTATACTGGGGCATAATCGACCAGAAACTCAGAAAGCACGTACGGTTCCACCCTCGCCAAAAGGGATTCGAGTCGGAGGTAGGGTGCTTTAATAATGTACAGATCCTAAATGAGTTGCTGGGCCTTCGACGCAGTTCCGCACCAGATCATTGGTCCGGCACTGCGAATGAAGGGTCTTCCCGAGCCGGTGGTACGACTCGTGGAGGGTTCTTATAAGGATCTGTACACCAACATCAAACAGGACACAGTGGAAGTGCCAATGAAACTCCAGCGAGGGGTGAAGCAAGGCGACCCCCTCAGCCCCTTTATATTTAACGCAGTTTTGGAACCCCTTTTACTGCAGCTGGAGAATCTCCCGGGATATAAGGTTGGAAAACTTGCGAGTGTCTCAAGTCTGGCTTTCGCAGATTTTTACTAGCGACTGATGTAGCACAAGCCAGCGCCCTGTTACGAGCGACTAAGGAGTACCTTGGAAGGTTGGAAATGAAAATCTCAGCCCCCAAGTGTACATCTTTTCAGATCGCACCCACTAAAGACTCCTGGTACGTAACAGACCCCGGGTTGACACTGACAAATGGAGAGAGGATCCCGGCTGCTGCCGCGGAGTCCGCGTTCGCTTATCTGGGTGTGAGAATATCTCCTTGGACAGATGTGAAATTGGAGGGCCTGAGGGAAGAGTTTGGCGGGGCATTATTTAGAGCCTCTCGCCTCTCTTTAAAACCGCACCAGAAAGTCGAACTAATGTCCAGATACCTAGTCCCTCACTACCTCTACAGACTGGTGGTCGCAATTCCGCCAGTCACGTTGATTAGGCAACTAGACCAGGAGCTAACTCCTGGTACTCAGCATGAGACACTGGGCCACATTCTCGGAATTTGTACGAGTCCAAAGAATCGATCCCCATGACGAAATTAAAAACCTCATTGCCGATGAGACGACCAAAAAGGACAAGGAAGCAGCAGTAACGTTGGAGCTGACCATCCGCACTCCAGCGAGTGGGAATCTCAAACCTGACCTGGTGATACAGAGCCAGGGAAGGGTCTTCGTGGTCGATGTAACAGTCCGCCACGAGGACGGGAATCTACTTGCACAGGTCCGGCAAGCCAAGCGGAAAAGTATGAACCGCTGTTTCCAACACTCCAAGAACAACTGGGAGCGTTGTCTGGGGAAATCCTACCGATTGTGATGGGAACAGGGGGAACGTTACCCAAGGAGACGAACGAAGCCTTCAGAAAGCTAAAAATTACCAATCGAAAAACGCTGTTAACTATATCGTTAATAGCTTTGACAACGTCGATAAGAATATATTACGCTTTCATGGACTACAACGTTCGCCCTCGGCCTGTTGGGAGCGCCAAATACCCTCACAGGTAAATTTTCTGACCAATCAGCTTGTCAACTCACTGTTTTAACGTCTATGTCTCGTCTGTTTTACACGAGCTATGTGGCGGGGCACTTTACACCTCGTCACACCTCAATGTCGTCCTCGTCTTGATTTATTAATTTTAACTACTTTAATTTTTAAAGAGTCGGCAATGCGAGTCACGATGCGGAGCCGAGAATGAGAATTTGAATGAGGTATAAATAGAGTTTATCGGCTGGCACGTGGCGCCGAAGCCGGTCAGACCTTGGGCAAGTCGGCCGGGCGGAAACCTCCGCGAGGTTCCGCGTGGGTGGGATCTGCGTGAGGAACGAGATCCAGCGAAATTCCGTAAAGTCCTCAATGAGGAACTCCGGTTAACGATTTTTCCTTGACCCGTCCGTGTAGTTCTCTTTGACCAAAGCAAAGTGTGGTTCCCCTGCGGGGGCGTTCAGGTCAGGAGCTCCTAGTTAGTGGTGCAAGAGTTTATGCGGTGGGCTACGGCGTCATGGCGAAGAGAGATGACCACGAGCTAACTACACGAGGTCACCCCCACCTGATGCAGTTTTAGTATCAACATCAGGGCAACCACGACCCATTATCGTGGAAAGTGTGGGGTTCGCTCTCATAGCAGTAGCCAAATGCCTCGTAAATATAAAAAAAACAAAACAAAACAAAACACATACATAGGCTATGTGCCGCCATTGACGAAAGAAGGCCGCAACGAAGCTACTGGAACATTGGAGATCTCAGTAACAGTTCTAGAATGTGAGTCATTCCGTATCTAAAACCACTATCAGAATGTTTATATGCTAAAACAGGCATAGAAAAATGTTTTTCCGTTTTCACTGAAGATGATAGAGAAACTATTTTTAAAGCATTTTGGAAAATTGGTGACAATATGGGACAGGGTCAATTCATTTCTTCTTGCATTGTCGACGTAATACCCAGTATAGATACCCAAAGGGTAACTCAAAAAGGTCCTGTAATCAAACATATTTTGTTGCCAAAAAAACAAAGATAAACTTCGAGTGTGTAAACACTTTTATATGGTTACATTGAATATTGGGGACACAATGATTCGAACCACTTTAAAAAAGAGAAACCAAAATGGTATTTTGGAACATGAAAAGCATGGCAAACATAAGAATCATAATAAAACATTACACCAATTTCAGATAGACGGGGTTAAAAACAACATAAACTCCATTCCTCGGGTTGAATCGTACTATTTGCGAAATCAATCACAAAGGGAATACTTTGAAGGTGATTTGAATATTTCAGCCTTACACCGCCTTTATAAAGATCAATGTATTCAATCCGGCGACAATTATATTAATATACAGGGTGGTCCCGATATGACCTGCCAGAAGAAATCCAGTAATAGGTGACGATGAGTAGAACTCATACACAAAAAATGTTTCTAATAAAAGTCTTTTCGTTTTCGAGATAAAAATCATTGAAAATGTGGTCCAAATTTGCTGTACGCTAATGAGATAATCGCTTTTAAAAAGGTAATTCTGGTTACTTGGCTGCAACGGTACCTGTAACACCTATGACATTTGTCAAGTTTGATTTTAAATTTGCGAATCCTTCAAAAAGTTATGAAATTCACAAAACAAGAATACGCCGATTTACATTTACCTACTCTATGGCGAAACACATGGTAATTCAAGACCAGCAAGGCGACCATACGGCGAGCGTTTTCCTGAAGGAGTCCTTCCGTCCCGTTGTACTTTTGTGGAGCTACATCTGCATTTATGTGAGGTTGGTTCTGACTGATACCAATACGATGGCGTCCCCGATCCTCCATTTAATCGCTCTGAATTTAATTTTTGGGGCCACACGAAAGATTTGGTATACGAAGTTGAAATAAATACAAAAGGCCAACTCCAGAAACGCGTAACAGCCGCCGCAAACCAGATTCGTAAAAACCCAGAAATGCTGAATTCTGTTTATGAAAATTGGTACCGGCGTACTCAAATGTGCTTAAATGCCAACGGAAGGCACACAGAACATTTATTATAAAATAATGTTTCTAGTCTAATTTACCTTTCATTAGTTAGTAGATATTCTCAGTTAGAGTTGAAAGTACGAATATGTAAAGTGTAAATAAATTTATTCAATACGTTATTTTGGCTATTTACCCACAATTAAGACAATACTCTTATTACACAGTTCTTCCACAATTTTGCACACACTACCTCTACATTTATTTACACATTGAGGAACACCACTTTATTTATTACCAATTCATCTCAGTCTACAAAATCAGCTTTTGTACCTAAAGAAGCTGGTGAATTAACGCACACAGTGTACAGCGTTTTCAATAAATGTCATTTATTTGATTTAGTTTGTCAGATTTGAGATTTGTCATAAACGATTCAGGTACCTATGTTGCTTAGATACTGTCATCCTTACAAACACCAACAATTAATTCCTGAGTAGGTACCTATTTTTGTGGTCAGTAGCGTCGAATGGGTGTGGATAGGGGTTAATTTATCCCCATTATTTTGGACCTAATGAAAAGGGGTTTTTTGGACTTGTTAGATCCTTCTAATGACCCAGAATTTTTTTGGCAGGTATATCGGGACCACCCTGTATATACGACGTGTCTCAGAAATAAGTACATAAATTTGAACTGGTAATAGAACTCGTTAATAGCAACAATATATTTAAATATATTTTTCTCCTAAACCTTATAGTTATCCAATTACAATTATTGAAAGATTTGGCACAAATTTCGTTACCCGCCTATGGGAATTACTTGCTTCGCCGATGTCGATAAGCGAAGAACAAAAAACAAATGCAAGAAAACTTTCACTTTTTTCTTGCGGCTAATTGCTGCGCCCGTTCCTGTCACCTATAATGATAAGCCGGCCACACACACAGAGGGAAGAATGTGCAGTTAAAAGTGTACACGCTTGTCCTAAGTTAAACCCGTACTCTCTGTGAGTACACACACACACTACTGCTTCCCCGTCAGTTGTGCAGCAAACGGTCATTGTGATGGTGACCAAAAAGAAAATTTGTCTGATAACAGTGGCGTGCCCCTGCGTTGTATTCACGAGGCATATTTCGTAAATCAGACAAAATACGGCCGTCACCGAATTTTAACCGAAGCATGCAGAGACTAGTCGCCACACACAGTGAGTTATCCCCGCGCGGGTTTGAATGTGCACGCCAAAAATCAAGACAGTCTTGATTCCAACTGACGTGAATGCGCGTGCCACATTAAGGGTGAAAGAGAAAAAAGAGAATCATATGGTAGATATTAAATGAAAACAATTTTAATAATAAATATTTTAAACTGACCCTAATAAATCGCCCATACCCAAATGATGACAAAATGTCTCCTGAAATTAGTGTATTAATCCGTAAAAATTCTCATGAAATAATTCGAGTAATCAGTAATCAGAATTACTAACCATTACAGGGAGTGTTCAAAGTGACCGCCGTTATTGTTAATATGTACAATAATGAAGGCGCCGACGAAATAATTCACTCTTTCCAACATTCCTCTGTTATTGTGAATTGTTGTAGCAGCATTTTCCACCCGTTTTCTTAAAACTTCAATTGTGTCAATTGGGATCGATATACCAATTCAGCAGCATGTTTAATTTAATTTGAAATGTCAAGTTTGACCTGTCACTGATGCGGCTTTCAGTGTGAAGCCATCACAACCGGAAGTTACTCCAGTTGTACCATTTAAAAATAAAATTCAGTATCACCCTGTACCAAGTCCTTCATGTACCGAGGCTTCACCATTCACTAACATAATATCTATGTATTCACTACTTAAACTCTCATTTTCACAAAATTTTAGCTTAAATCGCAGAGTCAACACGTAAACACCTGCCTTGTGGAGTTGGACAAAACTAACTAAAAACTACACCTCGAACGCAGAGCGGAAAAACTGTATTCTAAAAACACAATGTTTTGAATTGATTTTACAAAAAGTATTATTTCACGGTCACTGTCGTTGGGTCAAATAACTAGAAAATGCGAGTAAATAGACAGCTCGTTAATTTATGGGGGGGAAAAATACTGAAATGAAAATTATATTTCGAAAAAATGATACTGTAGCGTTACAAAACACCACAATAGCGTTTGGCCGGTGTAGGAGGCCCAAGTGATCCTACTATTGCTCGCGGGACTATCACATCGCTGCTCGAACACGTGGAGCTAGCAGAAAAAGCACGGCATTTGACGACGCGAGGCGCCAGCCCTCCGCAAAGCCTTTTTTTTCACGTCGCACATCCGAAAACGGAGTTCATTGTAGAGTCATTGTGCCAGCCACAACGGGGCGGCTGGAGGAACACGTTTTGGCCCCGCCAATTTAAAGCTGAGGTGGCTTCACGCCTCTAGATTGTCGAGCTGCAATCTATCTTTTTTGAACCCCACTTTCCCTTTCTGACTCTTCACTTTCTCTTCTTTTTGTCAGCTATAGGAGAACCGTACGGCAATGTTGGTTCCTTTTCACTTTCGTAACTTGCCGGAAAGTCATCTTCTTCTTTTCCAACCCCCATCTTTCTCCCTGTCCTACTTTTTTGTTACCTGCGAGATGCGGCAATCAACATCTGACTTAATGCGCACGGATTTACCGACGTTTTACCGCATCAACACCTGAAATTTCCCGGTCGGTGAAAAGCGAAGGTAAACAAACCGGCGCCATGACCGTACACCTGTCATGACACAGCGCACGTGTAGTACCACCGGAAATGCAACCTTTCGGATGCGCAGTATCCTGCAAGGCCAGCACGCCTTATCGCGCTACGGAATAAGGTCGAGAATCGCGCACGTGACAATTTTCGCGATTTATGGGACTGCGGTGCCGGGATTAAAAAGCGGAAGCCGGTCGCATTCGTATCAAGAAGTACCGGAAGGTTCTTCAAGAATTCTCGTCTAGAACCCCCTTTCAGCGGAAAGGTAATTATTATTATTATTATTATTTAGTATGTTGGTTAACAGGTTGTACACCCACATAAAAACCAACAGTAAACAGCGTTATACAATGCAACAGCTCAAAACGCGACTGTGCACCCGTTACGGGAAACGCTCAATTAAACCTCTGAAATGCAAGTAATTAATCTCTTAAATTGTCCAAGACTAATCACAAAAATATCGCACTCACTACAGTTGCTATTCAATAATGTGCAGGCAGTATAAAGAGGGGAACGATGCAGTATATTAGTAACTGCTCGCGGAACATAAAAAAACCGACCAGATCTAAGATTTGCCCGAGGCACATTGAAATAAATTTGGGATAACAAGAAGGGAGAATTAACAATGCCGTGTATGATCTTATATATAAATATCAGAAAACTATCATTACGTCTCATATTGAGAGAACGCAGATTTGCCATATCATAAAGAACAGAATTAGGAGTACCTCTTGGAGGAAATTCAGCAATTAACTTGAACAGAAGATACTTGGCAAACTTCCTCTGAACCGACTCCAAAGCATGAACACCTCTTTGATAGATCGGCGACCATACAATTGAACAGTACTATTGTAAAATTTTACTAACAGTAAAATTGATTTTATTTGTAAAAAAACATGTATTTAATAAGCAAATTAGAAAAAATTGCATAAAAAAACTCGTTTTATAAAACTTAAGAGCACTTGTCATTTACAGGCACTCCTGCCTGCGGCAGTCGTGCTGCAAATCTGAGTAGTGTCTTAATATAAGTTTTATAAAACTCATGTTTTAATATACTATTAAACACTTTTCCACCACATTTGACAGTATTGTCGTTAGCGACCTCTTTGCTTTTGATGAAGTTAGCGCCACTGCCACCAGGTAATTCGTTTGAAAATCCTTGACAATTCTTTGTGCTGCTAGTTCCCATCAAAATCACCTTTTAGGTTTCTGCTTTTCCTCCAGGCACAGAAAATATTGTATTCTTTTTCCATACAATGATAAGATTTTCGCGGCAATAAATTTTCAACAACAGACCTGGCTTCTTTAATAATATCTTCAAGAACATACAATTCATTTTTATTAAGGAAAGATTGGGCCATTATTTCCTCAAAATTGAAACACTTTCAGGAAACTGCTTCTAACTTTGTTGATAAACAAATTACCTCGGTAACCGACTCCCATCCCAATAGCCCCCCCTTTGAGTTTCTAATGTTTAACATCCATTGTTGTTTTTCTGTTTTTGACGTTTTTTTTATTTGAATTTTTTTGACGTTTATAATAATTATCAATCAAAATAATTCAGTAGTTCAATCGAAGTAATGGAGAATGGAATAAAATTTTGTACTGTACACGACGATAAAATCTCATTATCTCTCGAGCGTAATTAAACAACGTTCTCAAAGATAAAGTAGAATTTTATCGTCTTGTCCAACATAAATAGACATATGAAAAAATTCATGGAATTGAAAATAACTTTAAAAAGCCATGTCTAAAGTGTCCTTTATGCGCCTCAGAAATTGCAAATTATGACTTACTTGATAAGCATCCTCTGTCAAATCACGAAGTGGTGTTTAAATATCAACATCTCAAATTCGGTTCTAAAAAGACATTCGGTGCGATTCTGATTTTCGTCTAATTCAGGATTGCCAAGTAACAACATTGCTATCTCTGCAATGTTGTAACAATGTCGATAACCATTTTATGATTTTCTCCTATTCTACCCACAAAATTTGCCCATCATGAACATCGTTATTTAACCAAGCGTCGGGCATGCGCAATTTGCTTAGCTAGTGGACATTGCACAACTCAAATGTCAAACCCGCGTCAATTAATTTAAAAATTGATTTTTGCTGTTCTTCTGTTAACGTTAAAAAAAGGAACAAGAAGACTAATTTCCAGCAAATGGAAATTATGGTCCACACGTTGGAGCAGCGTATTTTAGTAATTTTTAATTTATTTTAATTTCTTAGCAATTTATATTCTAATCTCAATCTGGCCTTGAAAGCACAGCAGAACTTCGTAATAGCAAAAAAGCTACATACTTATTATTCAATTATTTGACCTATTACACTTACAGATACTCAGCATTTTCCACGTTTTTTTGAAAATGCATAAGAAAATTTGCCGCAACCAAGTCCATCTTTCAAATTAGCATGATGATTTGTCACAAGTTTATATAACAATCTTCATAACCATAACATAAGGATTTATTTGGTGTCTCCTTATAGCAGACTCCCCTGTCCCACATGTCTCATTCTAGTCTTGATGTCACTTCCGAATCTGTCAGTTCCCTTAGATTAGCGTCAAAAAACTTTGTGCTCTATTACCAAAATGTTAGAGGTCTTAACTCTAAGCTACAGAATATTCGCTTGTCATCTATTTCAGCTCCGTATGACTGTATAGCCCTGTCGGAGACTTGGCTATCTGAATCTGTTCTGGATGGTGAGGTACTAGACTTGGATGCATATAATCTATTTAGATGTGATAGAAATTTTTCTGCCTGTGGTAATAGAAGGGGAGGTGGTGTTTTGCTGGCAGTGAGAAGGACCATCAGGGCTGTTTGCCTACACATTAATGATCTTGATGACTTTAGGATGCCTAAACATGTTGATATCTTGCTGGTCAGAATTTTCCTAGATAGCTGCTCCGTCATTATTTGCCTAGTGTACATTCCTCCGGCTTGTAGAATCGACGACTATATAGTTCTCTTTGACTCCCTTATGGCAACTGATATGTTATTTGATAATAATCTATTAATTATAGGTGACTTTAATATGCCTGATTTCCTAACTTTATCACAATCGCGGTGTTATGCATCAACATCCTCCATATATACACATTTTTCTCGCTTTTTAGATTTCTTTAACATGAGACAGTTTAACAAAATTGTGAATAGTATTGGCAGATTGCTAGACTTAGTTGTGTGTAATAAGTCCTGCCGTGTTGCTAAAGCAGACGATGTGCTTGTTCCGGAAGACAACTACCACCCGGCACTGGAGATAACTACGAGCTGGACGGAAGACACTCATAGCTTTCCGACTTTCTCTTCTTTGAACTATAACTTTAGAAAAGCAGACTTTTATAGTCTATATATTGAGTTGTCTAGTGTAGATTGGTCGTTTCTAGAACAAGCATATGAAACTGAGAGTGCTGTTGATTTGCTTTATCAAAGGTTATACTCAGTTTTTGATAAACATATTCCGAGGAGGGGTGGGTCTCTTGGCACGTATCCTGCTTGGTTTGACAGGGAACTGATATACTTAATAAGGAGGAAGTATAAGGCATGGCAAAGATATAAGCGTTCAGAACGAATTCATGCCTACAATATTTTTAAACAACTCAGAGCCGAGGTTAAGGTGAAAGAAAGACACGCATACAATAATTACGTGACTAGGATGAGCGCCAGTGTTAAAGCTAATCCTAAATACTTTTGGAGTTTTGTGAACTCGATAAAAAAATCTACCTCAATTCCAGACGTCATGAATTATGATGGGTCTATATTAAAAGATCCTAAAGATATCGTAGATAAGTTTGCTGGGTACTTCTCGAAATCATTTATGGTAAATAATAAAAATCAACAATCTAATCAACGTCCTACTGAACTTGTGAACAAAAACGTGTTATACTTAAACGATATATCTGATGATGATGTACAAAAAGCTATAAAAAAGCTGAAAAATAGTCAAACGGCGGGCCCTGACCAGATACCCTCTTTTTTACTTTGTGACTGTAAAACAATTTTCTCAAGTCCCCTAAAAATAATCTTTAATCTTATTGTTAAAACTTCCGTGTTTCCAGCTAAGTGGAAGGAATCTCGACTCTGCCCAATATTCAAAAATGGTGATAAATCCGATATAACCAACTATCGGCCAATAGCAATAATCAACAACTTTGCTAAAATTTTTGAATTTATTCTGTTTGAAAGAATATATCACCACATATCGTCAAACATCTCTGTTAACCAGCATGGCTTTATGGCTCGAAGATCTACCGTCACTAATTTGGTTTCCACCACGCAATTTTTGTGTGAAAGTTTGGATGCGCACGGGCAGGTTGATGTTATATATATGGACCTGTCCAAAGCATTTGATCGCGTGAATCACAGGTTACTGCTTTATAAATTAGATGATTACGGTTTATCCGATGGGTTGATTTTGCTCATTGAGTCATATCTTCGGGAAAGGGTTCAGTTTGTTCAATATAGAGGCTTCAGATCTGAATCTTTCTCTCAAACTTCAGGGGTTCCTCAGGGTTCTGTCCTTGGACCCCTGTTTTTTAATATATTTATCAATGATCTGACCTCTTTATTAAATGAAAATTTTCAAATGTATGCTGACGATTTGAAGATTTATCGTACAGTTTCGACACTTAATGATTGTTCTAGGTTGCAGAAAGATCTTGACATCATTCAAAAATGGTGCAATGACAATGATCAGCTAATCAATACTAAGAAGTGCTATGTGTTGACTTTCTCAAGGAAGTTAGACAAAATTATATGTGACTACTGGATAGGTGGGGTAAAGATACTGCGTGCTACTGAACTCAGGGATCTTGGAGTTGTCTTCGATTGTGGTCTCACTTTTCGCAATCATATTGAATATGTGACATCTGCTGCCTACAAATCTCTGGGTTTTGTTCTTCGTAACAGGAGATTATTCCATAGTGCTGAGGCAATTGTATCGCTTTATAAGGCTTATGTGCGATGCAAATTGGAGTATGCTGGTATTGTTTGGTCACCAATATACAATAACCACACCTGGGCCTTGGAGAAGATTCAAAGACATTTTGCTAAATTTTTAGTATTTAATGAAACTGGTCAATACCCACCTAGGGGACTTCAGCAGGAAACCCTTTTAGAATGTGTTCAGCTTCACTCATTGGCGAGTAGACGGGATTTTGCTAAAATCAAATTTCTGTCGGATGTCCTCAGCTTTTCTGTTGAATGCCCCTACCTTTTGTCAAAGCTTCTTATTAAGGTTCCTGCTTTTAATTGTAGAAGATGTGAAGTTTTTGAACTAAGATCTGCGAGGACAAATGTTCTACTAATGTCACCGTTATACCAGATGGTTAACAGCTGTTCAACCAAAGCTGACGCCAATAAAATCGACATATTCTTTACAAGACCCTCTGAACTTAGGTCTGTCCTGACATATGCCTCTTAATATAGCAAGAATATATGTAAGCTGGCAGTAAGTGTGATTCCTAATGGGAGAGTAGTATCATGCTGCAACTCATTCCACTTACTGCCTAACTAATGATAGCTTGCCTGTAATTAGGTCATTACCTGTTGGCAAGCTTAACTAAATAATAATAATAATAATAATAATAATAATAATAACCATGATTGTTAGAAAAATGGTTATGATTTAGCAAATTAGAATAGCATTTTTTGACAAGACTCTTTATACAGGGTGGACCATCATATGGCATTTTTTAAATTTAACCTATTTAAAATGGTCAAAAAAAGATGAAAATTGGAGGAAATGATCTTCAATTTTGATACTACAACATGGCATAATTATTTTTTAGAAAACAAAATTGATGTGAAAGTTGATTTTGATAGCATTTTATTATCAAAGTAATAAAGCAATCCGGACTTTTTTTTCTCATCCACAGGGCAATGTCGATTATGATTATACAAAAGTTGCCATTTAAATCAGGATAATAACTGAATAAATTGACATTTAATATCTACGAGCAAAGTAGTAGCATATTTATGGTAGTATTTTAAAATGATGGAAATCATCAAACGGTGGTAAAGTTTGATTTACAAGGGGCTCCAATAGCTTACAAATCCAGGACCGCGCCGCCAGTTATGATTTACAGCTGGTTGTTTGTGGTAAGTGACCATTGTCAATCAGAAATATGACCCATCGAGGGTCGTCGTCATAAATTACTCACATTTTGGTACCAAAAATTATTACGTCAATTAATTTGAAATCAATGCTTCCTTCATAATTTTTAATATCAAAAATGAGTTCTCTGTGGTATTTTCAATCCAGGGAGTCGATAAAAAAAATTAAATAATTCTATTTTTTTTATGTTTTAGCGTCCTGACGCCATTTGGAGCGTCTGTATGAAAAAATAAAAAATCCATGTTGTAGTACTTTCAGTGTAAATCACTGACCGCAAAATTCAAATTTCTAGGATGATTAGAAATTTGGTTTATTGAGAAAATGCTATACGATGGTCCACCCTGTATAACCAGAAAATGCTTACATAACCATTTCTGGTATTGCTAAGGGATAACCATGTTAAATTTGAATTGCACCAATTTAAAGAATGGAAATTAGATTTTGAGAAAAATACCAAGTCATCGTTTCGATTTTATAATTCAAAAAAAATGGAATAATTAAAAAGATGCTAACGTGACGAAATATATTTGTCATCGATCTGGAATTTACGCTACACAACAAAAAACTTTGAAGCGTCAGAGAGGAATGAAATTGAAAGGGACCAATAAAATATCCTGTGATTTAAAAAAACCTTCATCAAAGTATGCCATGAAAGACAAAGACAGATATGACAGGCATGTTGTATCTTGCGTCAATTCTGACAGATTTAATTTCAGATTCATGATTGTGAATCTTATAGGTTATTAACTTATTATTGTAATATTTGAACGTTATGGCTTTCACCGAACACCAAAAACGCTGCATGTTGGAAATGTATTTTAGAAACGGCGTAAAAATTGATGGGCAGTGGATTTATTCCACAAGTAACGCATTTGAAGATTTCCAGAAAACTTTTCCAGAAGTGATCGTGCATTTTGATACATTTAGCAGAAAAGTACATCATCTTGTGCACTTATACAGGGAAACTGGAAGTGTAGGACGTAAAGAAGGTGGTGGGAGACCAAAGGTGAGAAATGAAGAAAACATTGAAACGGTACGACAAGTAATTGAGGAGCAGCCAAATACTTCAATACGCCATTTACAACAAGTCGATCTGTCCTTTACCACTTGTCAGCGTATTCTGAAACAAGATTTACATCCTTATCGTCTACAATTAGTCCATGAACCACTTCCAAATGATCGACCTCGAAGACAGCAATTCTGTCAATGGTTTATGTTGAATTTTCATAACAATGGTGCTATACTGAAAAAAACATTCCTTAGCGATGAATCGTGGTTTCACTTATCTGGATAAGTTAACTAACAAAATATGAGAATGTGGAGTGGCGAGAATCCTCATTATTATATTGAAGTACCGTTCCATTCACAAAAAATTGGAGTTTTGGCTGCAATAAGTAGAAGAAGACTAATTGGATCTATATTTTTTTAATTAATTAATTATTTATGCAACTTTCAAAAACCTAAATGTTCAAATTGCCGAGAGATATCGTCTGGAAATTTTAACTCCTTTTATCGAGACATTGTTAGATGATGAATCAACACAAGGCTATTTCCACACGACCGGCAAATTTAAATTTTTTAATGGAATTTTATGACAACCGCCTTATTAGTTTAAACATGTCACATGAGTGGCCTCCCAGGTCTTGTGATCTGACCCCGTGTGACTTCTTTTTGTGGCCATACATTAAAAATTCAATTTTCAGTGCACCTGTGGTTGATATGGATGATCTTCGGCAAAGGATAACTAACAAATTCGAAAATGTTATTGACTCCATTCAAAGAGGAGTTAGGTTATGCATGCATGAAGGTGGTGGTCACATAACGCATCTTCTTAAAGTTTAATTTATTAATGTTGTTAATAATTAATTTTAAATCAATCAAGTACATTTGTTTCATTAAAAAAGTCAAATTTCAAACGGCTGAGTAGTTCAAAATTCAACAACACGTTCGCAGTTCTAGGGTCCCTAAACTGTTTCAACCATCCAAACTTATGTTCAGACATACGTAGTTTTTTTCATGGCACACTTTGATGGAAGTTTTTTTTTAATCACACGTTAGGTTGTCATTGTCCAGCACGTATGATCGTGAAGGAAGAGGATGACATTGAAGTTAAATTTGAAGTTATGGAAACCCACATAGGACATGAAGCAGAGGTTGGAAGGCTTAGTCTAAAGAAATCCGAATGAGCAACTATAGCAGAGAAACTATTCCAGGGCATTCCCAGTAGTCGAATTTTGGAAGATATTGGAAAAACATTTAATGCAGATGACAGATTTAGTTATACAACAAATCATGACATCCACAATATAAAAAAGGCTTTTAATGTGCAATCTGACGCAATATTTCATAGTGACGATGCTAACAGCGTTAGGATTTTAATTTAAAAACTTGAAGAGTCTCATGAAAGTGCTATTTACGCTTAGTTATAAACCTTATGGACTGAAAAATGAAGAAATTGGCGAAAAAAACTTTTTTTTAGTTTTTATGAACGCAGCACAACAGAGAATGTTGGAGAAGTATGGGATAATATTTCAAAAAGTAGCCAACGAAATCCCTACCATTTTTAAAGGAGAACTTTCATCTACGTATTTTACCAGCCCAAAACAAAAACAAGTCCAAGAGTTCTCTATAATGGAAAGTTATGGAACAAAGCTGTTAACAGTAGACAAAAATTAAAATTCATAACAGATAAAGTGAAGAACAAACTAGTAATAAAGGTAGTACCTAAATTAAAATAATATTTTTTTTTATTTAATGTAACATTTAGAAATTGAAGATAACGTTAGAGAAGATAACAATGAGAAAATAGATCAAGAGTATATGAAAAACGCAATGTTGATCTACAAAATGGTGAACTGAGAAATCGTTGGAATAATTGTTATCTACTTCGAAGAAATATTTTGAATAAATTATCCATAAAAGAGTATATGCAAACTTTTCCTGTTTTATTACAACAGGAAGCGTTTACATTATTATTAGATGATTTTTCACAAATATATCCTGGTAATAGTGAAAAATTGTATGAAAAATGGGGTAAATTATCAGAAAATATTTTAAAAGAAGCAAAGAAGAAAAATATTATCGATTCATTTTCTGGCTCTGGCGGTATGTACTCCTACAATTCACAAAATTGTTTACTAACTTAAAACTTATTTCAGATGTTGCTGCTATTTTATCTCTTCCTTTACTTTTCCCACCAACGACAGTCCCCTCTAAGGTCAAACGTAAACATCATAGGCCGTCAAAACTAGAAGTACAGGAGTCATTCGTCTTGCACGTCGTAGTAAGTTTTCTTTTGTACAATTTGATGTAATACTACAATTACGTTCATTAAATATATATTATCAATTAATAACATAATTACTACAATTTATTTTTTATGTATTTACAGAATCCAAATGAAATACAGGGTGATTTACGAGGAATAATGGGCCTGACCAAATTCTTGATGCAACCAACATTACATTTTCGCAGCATACTTTGCAAAACTTTATTACAAACTGCAAAATGTTCACTTATTCGAATGATGAGAAGACCGACTTGATTTTAGTTTATGGAGAATGTTTGAAGAATGCATCTCTTGCTGCCCGTGTTTATGCCCAGCGATACCCTGAAAGGAGAGTGCCTTCTGACATGATTTTTAAAAGATTGGAGGGTCAATTGAGAGCTAATTGGCCTCACGTTAAGTTATCAAAGCAAAGGGTAGCCACGGATGAGGAACACGAAATAGCAGTGCTTCAAATTTTTGAAGAGGAACCACATGTGGGGCAACGAGAAGTAGCAAGAAGGGTAGGAATTAGCCAGTCCTCTGTTTCCAAAATTGCGAATGAAAATAAGTTTCATCCTTATCATATCACAATGGTCCAAGGGCTTAAAGAAACAGATTACCCTATAAGACTGAATTTTTGTCGATTCGTTCGGGAACAAATCATATTGGATCAAACTTTTTTGGAAAATGTGCTCTTCAGTGATAAAACATCTTTTAGCAACAATGGGGGTGTAAACAAGCATAATTGTCACTATTATGCCCAGAATAATCCGCGCTGGATTCGCGAAGGACACACAGGACACACAGACGGTTTATTCTACAAATGCTTGGTGTGGAATATTGGGGAACAAAATTATAGGACCATATTTTTTTCGTGAAAGACTAAATGGTCTAGTACTCTAGTGTATTTCGATTTTCTGCAAAACATTCTGCCAATTTTGTTGGAGGAGATATATTTACACAGAAGACAAAACATGTGGTTCCAACAGGATGGCGCGCCCCCTCATTTCCACAGAGATGTGAGACGCTATTTAGACACTGTGTATGCGAATAAGTGGATAGGTAGGGGTTCGATTAATCCTTGGCCCCCGAGAAGTCCTGACATGACTCCACTAGATTACTTTTTATGGGGAACAGTCAAAGAGCGTGTCTACGAAACACCTATCAACAGTAGAGAAGATCTCGAACATCGGATAACCCTCGCTTGTAGATCTATAACGCCAGCGATGCTTATGATAGTGAGAGGATCTTTCCGGAATCGCATTGACGCTTGTGAAAGAAGTGGTGGGCAGCATTTTGAACATCTCCTTAATTAATTCACTTAATTTTTATGTTCTGTTCGTAATTAAAAGGTTTTTGCGTTGGTATTTCAGTTACTTCTGTCTATGTCAAAAAATGACAATGATAATAATGATTGATAGCCATCGTGGATCCAAATTGTAATTTTTTAAAAAAGTTTCGCAAAGTAAGTGCGGAAATGTATTGTTGGTTGCATCGACAATTTGGTTAGGCTCATTATTCCTCGTAAATCACCCTGTATATGAAAAAATCCAGCAGCGGAGAAATCAGGTGTTCAAACACAATTTCGGAATTCAGCCCTTCATAATTTTATGTGGTAACCTAGAAAACATCACTGCTTCATATACATTTATTGACGATCAATTGTACATGGCAGATTCGCCAGTTAAAGCACTAGATCTGACTTTTAAAATTATTTTTGCCTTGAATACACAATATTCGCCTGAATGTTGCAATGTATGGACATTTATACAAAAGTACGTATATGAATGAAATCAACACTGATTGTGATAAACACTTTAGTGGTTTGGATATTTTGCGACAAACTTTATTGAATTAAGCGTTTTTTACCTAAATTAGTTAACTAAATCCGTTCATAATGCCTACATGTTTTCTTTGTAAAAGTGTACTGAAAACTCCAAAATTATTAAGTTTGCACTTAAGATTAATCCATAAGTTAAAAAACAACGGTTTATATATTTGTTGGAGCGGCCGGTCCAATTTAGTTTATGACGCCGCTTCCAATATTCCTGGCGACCATCATCCCCGGTGCCGGTACGTTGGTGGTCTCTTTCACAATAGTGGGAAAGTCCCGCCATCTGGCTCAGTCACATCTTGCAAAAGACCACCAGCGTACTACCCATGACGGAGAGGGGGCGCGAATTTACTTTTTGTACATTTTAGTTAGTTTTAAGTTAGTTGATAAGTAAATGTAGAACCAGAAACACCAATACATCTTTGCATTAATCTGAAGCATCTATCCTCATTTTGAAATCACAGTCCACATTGTGCGAAACCCCTACGCGTAAAGAGAAAAAACTCTCGGACGCGCAATTGGCGTGTCATAGGTTCAAACTCCTGGGTACGGAAACATCCGTCATACTTCGTAGGAGGCGATTGAATCGAAACAATATTTGTTGCGACAATAATAACTCTTGTCGCAGAAAGTTTTCCACATTAAACTCTTTTTTGAAACATATCAAATCTCATACTTTTGCAACTAATAAATTAAATGTCATTACCAACGAAAATACAGAACCCCTTACCCCACAAGCGTTAAGAATAAATGATAATTTGATTAATAACAAAACAGACGTTAATGTTGAAAATGTACAAATTCCTAGAACAAATTTTCATGATGCTCTTCAGTATGACGTATGTTTATTAGTATGTAAATTGTATAGCAAAAATTTTATTCCCAGAAATCAAGTTCAGTATGTTTTACAAGATTTTCGGAATTGTGCAATAAGTTTGTACTAAACGAAGGTTTTAAAAAAACAGTCACTGTTGGTTACTTATTAGATTACAGAAAATTTGATCAAGATCAAAATGTAAACGAAACATTAATTTATCAAATAATCTCAAACAGTACAATTTTGTTGTTGTTTTTGGAACAAAGTATAGAATTAATGATTTTATTTTAACATCAACTGACGAAGATATGCCTTCTTTTGGTTGTATACAGCTTATATTAGTTGAAGAATCAGATGTTATTTTTATTTACAGAAAATGTGTAACTGTATTGTTTGATGAACATTATCACTCTTATTTGATAAATAATGATGTACGTATAAACGGATTTGGTTGTATTAATCAGGAAATGCTTCCTTATAAGAGTCCAGTATTATGTTCGATAGTAGGTAATAAGTCGTTTTTAACACTTAAGTAGGTACGCTGTATAAAAATACATACATTTATCTATTGTTAATAAATTTGGTTAAATTTTATGTATATTTTTGTTTCCTCACCTACCTACCCAGTAACCAATTATCATTACTAATTTTGTATAATACCTTGTATGTATTATATGAGTACAGTAGAGATTATACTAGAATCACTTAAATCATATTATTATTTTTTTAAGGTTTAGTAAATAACGTAATAAAAATTATGTTTTAAATAGAATAACGTTTATTAAATTGTTTATTAATTTATAATATATCGTATTCACAGAGTTATTATTTTTTATCATATGAGTTCAGTTAAATTTATAATATAGTCACTTATATCGTACAAAAATGTATTAAGATTTACTAAATAATTTAATGAAAACTATACCTTAAGTGTATTAAGGTTTATTAAATTGATTATTAATTTCGATTAACACTGTTTAATATATTTTTTTAATACGACGTATTATACACATATTGTGTCACTATGTGTAATAGAAATTCTTATACAAATTATTATATTTCTGTTACGTCTTATTAGATAGTTTTCTCCGTGTTCATCAAATCAATGTGTGATTTGCAAACAACAACACCACTTGTACCAATGCAAGGAGTTTTTAGCACTTTCTGTAACTCAACGAGTAGGTGAAATTAAAAAACATCAATTATGTTTAAATTGTTTGAGAGCCGGGCATATATCCGAGAACTGTTTAGCAGGCAATTGCAAAACGTGTCACAAAAACACAATTCATTGTTGCATTTTGGAACCACAGAAAGTGTCTCTTCTGATCAACAACTCACGGTTGCGTCAGCTACTCATCATGTTCAAACACACGACAAAAACATCGTACTATCGACAGCCATAGTTCAGGTCACTGACAAAAACGGGAATAAGCATCAGCTAAGAGCTTTATTGGATAGCGGATCACAGTCAAACTTTTTAACGGAAAACGCAGCGCAGAAATTAGGATGTCATCTTAACAAATTGAACTTGCCCATCATCGGAATAAATCAAGGCGTGACAACGGTCAAGAAAGCCACAAATATTCAAATTCATTCAAACCAGAGTTCGTTTAAAACATCCTTGTTCTGCTTAATAGTGCCTAAAATCACGGAGAATATTCCACTGGTATCACTCGACGTAAAAAGTTTAAATTTATCAAACAACATCAGATTCGCTGATCCTCAATTCCACGTTTCGCGTCCGATCGACCTCTTAATAGGAAACGAACAATTTTGGAATTTAATCTGCATAGGTCAAATACGTTCAAACAAAGCTCCAACGCTGCAAAAAACACAATTAGGGTGGATTATTGCGGGTGAGATACCAACAACCAAATCAAAACCAGTTGTTTGCAATCTATCTCAAATTTCACTGGAGCAACAATTAAAACAATCTTGGGAATTAGAAAGCTTTGACCATTCCAAACCGTTATCGGCTGACGAAACAATTTGTGAAGAGTTTTTTCGGAGAACTACACAAAGAGACTCTACCGGACGGTTTATAGTGCGATTACCATTTCGGACAAATCCTCCAAACCTAGGTCCTTCCAGGAACATAGCGGTAAAACGGTTCTACTCGGTTGAAAACAAATTGAAAAGGGATACATCTTTACACCGGGATTATAAATCATTCTTAGACGATTATGAAGCACGCGGACATTTAGAACGTTTGTCGGAAAGCACCTTGGCAAATTTACTTGCCACACGCACATATTTTTTTACCGCATCATCCAGTTTTCAAACCCGAGAGTACCACCACAAAATTGCGTGTTGTTTTCGATGGTTCCTCTCAATCGAGTAACGGCAAAAGTCTTAACGATAACTTATTCGTGGGACCGGCGTTGCCAACAAGAACTCGGTTTCGTACACATCAATATGTCATCACAGGTGATATCGAGAAAATGTATCGGCAGATACGGGTGCAATTAATTACCAATTAATCTTATGGCGAGATCAAACGAACACTGCCATTGAGACATACCGGCTTTTAACAGTGAGCTACGGTCTAAATTGCTCACCCTATCTCGCCCAGAGGTGTTTACAAGAACTAGCGGTTTGCAACGCGGAACGATTCCCCGAAGCTCACCAAGTAATTCTTCAGGATTTTTAAGTAGATGATCTGCTTACGGGAGCAGACTCTGTTGACGCGCTCATAAAAATTCGCGAAGAAGTAACAATAATCCTCTCGGAAGGGGGCTTTCAACTACGAAAATTCTCATCAAATGACAAAGCAGTACTGCAATCGTCCGATGAAATCGCATCAAACGAAATCATTTCATTAGACAAGCAAGGTCAAAATAAAGTACCAGGTATCAATTGGGACTGCGGTTCAGATAACTTCAGGTTTTCAGTGAACATTCATCACGTCAAAAACACAAAACGGGGCATTTTAAGCGTAATCGCAAAATTATTTGATCCCCTCGGACAATCACAATAAGTGCGAAAATCATTTTACAAAGGATCTGGACTTGCGGATATACATACAATGTGGGATTCCTGGTTTGGCAGCGATAGCGAGCAGACGTGGAAAAAGTGCAGCGATAGCAAACGTAAACAACGACGAGTGAGTGAGAGGTGATAAGGAGAAGACAGCGGGCAAGAAAGAGAGGGCATGCCGAAATCGCCGAAAGCAAGGAAAGAAAGCAGCAAGAGAGAAAGAGAAGAGGGTAGGATGTCGGAAGAAGGTCTGAACCCATTCAGAAAGAGTTCCAGAACCGAAAGATCCCCAAGTAGAGGCGAAGAAATAAATCAAACCAAAGAAATAGAGGAGAAAATAGAAACAGTGCTCAGAGAGATAAAAGAGGATATGGCGGGAATAGTAGAGGAGAGCAGAGCACGAAGAAAGGAATTAGCGGCAGCGAGAGAGAAGGAGGGAGAGCAAGAAAGAGAGGACATGCTGAAATCGTCAGAAGAAAGGAAAGAAAGCAGCAAGAGAGAAAGAGAAGAGGGTAGAACATCGAAAGAAGGCAAGAACCCACTCAGAAATAGTTCCAGAACGAGAAGATCACGAAATAGAAGCCAAGAAGAAAATCAAAGCAAGGAAATGGATAAGGAAATGAAAACAACCATGATAAGAGAGATGAGAGAGGAGATCAAAACACTAAGAAAGGAATTAGCGGCAGTGAGAGAGGAGAATGGGGAGCTAAGGAAAGAATTAGCGACAGTGAGAGAGGAGATGAGAGGAAGAGAAGAAAAAGGGCAGTTGGAGAAGGCAGATTGGATGAAAAGGATGGAAATGATAGAGGAAAAGATGGAACAAAGAGAAAAGAAGGAGAGGAAGAATAATGTTATAATAACTGGAATAGGAGCCATAAGTGGAAATGTAGAGAGGGGGGTGGAAGAATGGTTAGAAAGGGAGATAGGGGTGAAAGTGAATGTAAAGGAAGCATTTAAAATAAATAAAGATAAGATGATGCTGGCAAAAATAGAAAATTGGGAGCAGAAGAAGAACATAATGCTAAGTAAGAGTAAGTTAAAGGAAAAAAAAGGTGAGAGGATGTATATAGATGACGATTTGACAAAAGAAGAAAGGGAAACACAAAAGAAGTTAAGGGAGTTGGCCAGAGAGGAGAGAGATAGAGGAAAAAGGGTGAAAATAGGATACAGGAAAATACAGATAAACGGGGACTGGTTTAGATGGGATAAGAGACAGGAGAAACTGAAGAAAATTTGCTAGAAGAAGGAGAGAATAAGAAGACGACTCGGCGAGAAAATGTACAAGGAGAAGGTGAATAAAAAGGTAGAGGGACAAAGACACAGAAAAGTAAGAGAGAAGAGAGAGACTAAGAGAATCGAAGTACAATAGGGAGGGGAGAGAGCCGCCTTATTATTAGCACAACTCATGAGCAAAATCAAGAAGACATTAAATATTCCCGCCGAAAAATTCATTTATTGGTCAGATTCAACAATTGTTCTGTCATGGTTGAAAATGCCATCATCTTCGCTAAAAACATTCGTTGCCAATCGTGTAGGAGAAATACAAACCTTAACATCAGTTGAGGACTGGTACCACATTCGAACATTCGAGAATCCCGCAGATATACTATCACGGGGGGTTACGCCACAACAACTCAACGACTCGACGCTATGGTGGCACGGTCCGCAGTTTTTAAGAAACGCCAATTTCAAAAGTTCCGATGACAATATTTCAGTTTCTTTGTCTGACATTCCTGAAATCAAACCGAAATGCTGTCTGGCTACCACCAGAGTTAATTCAAATTTTGCAGCTTTGACAAAATTCTCCACATTTTCCAAAACAATTCGAGTCACGGCGTATGTCTTACGATTCCTAAACAATTCACAAAAAACGAATAATAAAAACACGGGGCAATTAACTGGCGACGAAATCAAACGGGCACATGACGTAATCATCAAAATGACGCAACTCGAAGCATTCAGTAAGGACATTCATTATCTCACAAATCATAAAACATTACCAAAAACAAGCAAACTAATAACTTTACAGCCCTTCATAGACAAAAATGGTTTACTCCGCGTAGGGGGTCGGCTCAAACATGCTTCGATCGCGTATGAACAAAAACACAAGCTGCTCCTAACTCATCATTCAGTCTTATCACATAAGTCACTTGCACGCTGGTTGTCAAGCTACCACAGTAGCAACTAGGCAACGGTACTGGATACTCTCTTGTCGGGACATTGTACGTCAAATCATTTTTAAGTGCGTAAGGTGTTTTCAGGTTAATCCCAGATTCGAAAATCAATTAATGGGAAATTTACCTGAACCACGAGTAACACCGTCTAGACCATTCACCCACACAGGGATTGACTATGCCGGACCCATACTCATAAAAGATGGGTTCAAACGAACCAACAGAAAGATCAAATGTTACATCGCCATTTTTATTTGTCTTTCAACTAGAGCTGTGCACATTGAATTAGTTTGTGATTGCACATCAGCAACATTTCTCAATGCGCTCAAAAGATTTATGTCCCGCCGTGGAAACGTTTCAAATTTGTATTCAGATAATGCGACAAATTTTGTGGGTGCGAACCGCGAACTTGCTAAGTTATTCAAAACAAATGATTTTCAAACCAATATAATCAATTCATTAGCAGACCAACAAATAAATTGGCATTTTATCCCCCCATGTGCTCCACACATGGGTGGACTTTGGGAAGCCGCTGTTAAGTCGACCAAATTTCATGTAAAACGCGTCATAGAGGAGACGTTATTAAATTACGAGGAGTTATACACACTGCTGTCAATGATCGAAGCCTGTCTTAACTCCCGACCCATCACTCCTCTATCCAGTGATCCCTCCGACCTAAAAGCACTGACCCCAGGCCACTTTCTCATTGGGGACGCACTGACGGCGCCACCAGAACCAGATGTCAGCGATCTCCCGGGCAATAGATTATCCAGGTATCAATTGTTGGAAAAAATGCGCCAACATTTTTGGAAACGGTGGTCCGAAGAGTACCTGCACCAATTGCAACAAAGGACGAAGTGGAACACCATCACGCAACAACCCCAAGTCGACAGTCTGGTGCTTCTCCGAGAAGACAACATTCCAGCCTTGCAATGGATTCTTGGAAGAATCACAACGTTACACCCGGGGACTGACGGATTCACCAGGGTGGTGACAGTGAAAACAGTGCGAGGTGTAGTGAAACGACCAGTGACAAAAGTGTGCGTGCTACCACTGTGTTAAAGATGACAATCGTTGCGGCCACTCATAAACTCTTAGTGTAGGACCTTTTTTCAAACAATTTTCCTTTTTTTTTCGTTTTTTCTTCTCTCTGTCCAACAATTACATTGGAACATGTCTACCATCTTTTTTCATCTGTTTGTTTATATTCTTTGTCATTTTAACATGTGTAAGGTAGTTAGCATATATCAAATTATTTTAGGAAATTCATCATCATTGTATAAATTAATTAGTATCATAACATGTACTATTATTATCTCGTTGAAAGAGGTACTTTCAAGGGGGGGGGGGGGGGGAAGGAAATGTTAGGTACGGCGCCAGTAAAGAATCAGAGACGCCTTATTTCGTAGAAGGGTGCGTTGCCAGGACACCTGTGGCAGTGGTACCGCCACCGCCTGATTCTGTCCTACTTGGACGACCGGCTATATAAACCCATGTTTTATGTAAAAGGGGCTGACACTCTGACACTCAGACTCTTAACAGTACGACCAACAGGTCAATTGTTCATTTTTGTTAACAAAACCTTGTTGTAAATAAGTTGCCGTACAAAAACACAGTGTGTGTTTGAATTCCGAACACGGAACCCCGAACGTGTCTAGAGGAAACCCCCAGACTAGATCGGCGTCGGAAACATCCGCGACCGAACAAATATCAAAAACCTGATTGATGAACTGGATGAAAACACATTTCACAGGATGCTTCAGCATAAAGTGGAGATGCAACTTACTAATCCAGAAACCAAGAAATATGGAGAGTATTTTCAGAACTATTATTTCTGCCGACCTACACAGTGGGCGCACTACTTCAGAAAAGGCTCTCGCAAAAATACCAATATGTCATTAGAGAAATGGCATCAATAATTAAAATACAACTCCTCGATTGGTGGTAAACGTCCACAGAGGCTTGGCATAAGTATTGCTAATATTATTGAGTGCTTACGTCAAACATTTTTGAGGAGATTAATTTCATTATCTTGGAATAGAGTTCCGCATAAATTGAGCGAACTGCGGAAAAGACATATTATTTCTGAACAAGTTGTTAATGACACGGATATATTTGAAGAGGTCCCTAACATGAAATGGTTAGTTGCATCTAGAAAAAACATAAGCGCAAGTCAATTACTTCACTTTTACACTGTTGCATTTGAAAATAATTCTAATTGCAATTTGAAATGTATTACATATCCATGTAAAAAGTTCATTGTATGTATACTTGCTTTCAAAACTATCGCGTACACATTCAAAATCAAGTAACAACGATTTTGCAAAATTTAAGCAGTGTGAACGGGTAATTTTGAGATTAGGTTAAAGATGACATTGACAGCAACTAAAAAAATTATGATCGGTCTTCTACTCACGGTCCCGTCTTGTTCTCACCTCTTCTTTACTTGGAGAACAGTGCTTTTATTTAGCCCATTATGAGTAGCAACCCTTCTTATGGACCACTCTTCTTCTAATTTGGAAAACATCAAAACTTTGTCTTGTTTTGTCAGTCGAGGCATTTTGACTTTTCAAAAGTTTAAAGGTCAGTTGATTAATTACTACCCTGATATAATACAGCGAAAGATAGGTGTACGGGAAAGTTTTGAAAGCAAGTGTACTTCTTTTTAGTTTGTACTGTACTGATTGATTTCCGAGAGCAAGCAGCTACAATATATGTATATTCGAAAAAATGTCTCAATTAAGAAAGAGAAAAACAAGTGAAATGTGGCAGTTCTTCGAACCCATCAATCAACTTTATGCGCAGTGCAATATTTGTAAGGCAAATATTTCCCATAAAACGTCTATTTCGAATTTGCAATCACATATGCAGAATAAATTTAATATCCTACAGTGTCTCTTCCAACAGGTGCAAAACTGGTAAGTTTCATTAAATAAATAATATCCAATAAGTTGAAAGTTCTTTCTTTACTGTACTTTATTTTGCTAGCAAAGTGGGTGTTTGCATTTATATTTAATTTTTATTTTTGTGATTTACAGCCTGCAAGCGAACGAACAATTTCAAAGGTCGAAGAGAATTCAAAAGCGCACAAAGAAGCCATTCTCCAGGAGGACGCTGTTATTCCGTCAACTTCTGCTGAAAGCCCTCAGCTTCAGATGTCCCAGAAGCCATCCAAATCCCGATGGGTTGGTGCTCAACAAAAAATAACGGGGTTTCTTCCAAAGAAAATCACGCAAAAAGCAAAGGAAAGTATAATCAATTAAGTTTACTGTTTATTTTGGATTTTCAACCATTTCGAGTAGTTGAAGATACCGGTTTTCAACAATTTGTTTCTGCTTTAAATCCTGCATACGCCTTACCCAGTAGGCACACTAAATCTAAAACTATTACTCCGGCGATGTATGAAGAATGTCTTCATAAAATGAAAGAAATTGTTGAAACCGGAAGAAAATTTTGTGTTACGACCGACTGTTGGACTTCTATCAATACAACTATACTCCATTCATTATCTTGGTGAGTGGTCGATGCGATCAAGCAAGTCATGGGTAGCTTTGTAAGTTTTACTTTTTCCACCAAATTTGAGTGTGGTGTCAATCAAATACTAACTGTCATCGCTGTCATTCAGATTCAGAATCTTCGTCAAGCATTCATGTCCAAATCTAACAATCTTATGTCGCGAAATGTAAATATATAAGTCGTACACATCAATTCTTAAATTTAACCGTTCCCGATATGAACATTATCGGCGTTCGTCGTCGGTCAATCCGACCGAACATTATTCCCGTCTCGTGCCGAGCAATATTGCAAAGAAGTTTGGGTTTGAGAAATTAACCGGATTCTTAAACCATAAACCGGCCCTAATTTGACCGAAAACGAAAAGTGTGTGACCGGTGTAGAACATTTTGAAATTCCCAAGCAAGTTATTAAAATTTTTGAAAACGATGCGATATGAAGATGACACGTTTGAGGTTATGTCTCGGTGCATATGAATCATGAGCAATTTAACCTAGAAAATAATAAATAGAAAGACTTTGCGGTGTCTCTTTAAGTACTTACATTATTGTAATATTTGGATATTTTTCAACAACTATCAACGCACTTTTCCATTGGAACTTTCAAAAATCCCTAAATTCAACTTGACGGCTGAAGATTTCCCAAAGACCACTCACCAAGATAAAGAATAGAGTACAAGTTACATTGGTGTTACGGCACATTTTTTAAATGATAACTTCGAGTTACATTCGATTTTCTTAGAATGTTGGGCAATGCATGTGTCTCATACTTCAGAGAATTTGGCAGCAGAATGGCACAGGATTGGGGAATTGAGAAAAAAATCTTGCTCGCGGAATCAGACAATGCATATAATATTCAAAATGCACTTTCGATACAATTAAATTGGAGGCATTTCGGTTGTTTCGCTCACACAATAAATTTAATACTTAAAGACGGTTTAAAAAGTACTGATGTGCAGCAATTAATAAAGTAAAGTCAAAATTATTGTCACTCATTTTCGGAAAAGTTACATTGCCAATGAAAAATTATTAATATTTCAGGGTCAAAACGGTTTAAATGAAACACCTTTGAAATTAATGAACGATTTTCCAACTCCCTGGAACTCAACTTATTACATATTGGAGATTTACAAAATTAGAGACGGCTGTTAAAATTTCAATTGCGTTAATTGATAAGGATCTCCCTATTTCAAATTCATTCGAGTGGCGATTAGTTAGAGAATTATGTAGGAGTTTAAAACCATTTGAAAATGTTACAAAAACCATCAGCGGTGAATTGTGTTCCACAGCATTACTAATGGATTACTTAATGTTGCTTCAAAAAGAATTTTTACCACCAACACAAAAATTAATTAATGATTGTCTCCACGGTATAAATGAGCATTTGGGAAATGTTGAACGAAGTAATACGTTAAGCGTATCGATATTTTTAGATCCAAGATTTAAAAATTTGGCATTTTCCAATCTCTCTTCTGCCGACAATGCGAGAAAAAATGTCCAAGAGGCACTTGGAGAAAAACTTTCGGCACAGTTACATAAATTTAATATTGATAAAACAGATGATAATGATAAAGATGATGAATTCTCAATATGGGGTTCCTTTGATCAAAGTGTTGCGGTTGCTCGACCTCGCGGAACGGTCACAAGTCGTGCAATCATTGAAATTCAAAGATGCATCGAGGAAGATCTTGTACCGCGAAATTCCGATCCTTTAAAGTAGTGGCGAGAACATACATTTCATTTCCCCAATTTATCTGTAGTTACACAAGAAAAATTGTGTGCTCTAGCTTCATCGGTTCCATGCGAAAGGCTGTTTTCCAAAGCTGGCGGCCAAGTTCTCAATGAACGTAGAACACGATTAAGTGACAGGAAAACTCAGATGTTACTATTTTTAAATGTCAATTACAAATATAGCAAATAACTGTTTTTTAAATTCTAAAATTTTCTTTAATTATTTTTATTAATATATTCAATTTAATTCCGGTGAAAATCCAAATTGTGCGTCATCACGTACTGTGGAGATTTTTCTATTTCAGACGATCCACGGACGAAGACATTGAGCTTATAAATAAGAAACTAGGACCGCCAGGACCAGAGCCAAAAGGACAGTCAGGACCACGGACTGCTAGGAGCCACCAGTACCGTCAGTACAAGAAGCCACCAGGACCGTCAGCACCTGGACCCCCCATCACAGGACAGGACTACGTCACCAGGAACCCGCACACACCTCCTTGGCCTCCACTGCTGAATTCTGAGTTTAACGAAGGTTTTCTGCAGTTTCCCTTCGACTATGACGCGAATGCGAAACTCCAAAACAAAGCCGATCTGCAGCCGCCGCCCACAGCAGCGATATTGTTAACGTTTAAATTGCATATTGTATAAGTAATAATTTAATTGAATGTACAAACATTATGAAAATAAAATGTGGGTGTTTGAATTGAATTTAATGTTGTATTTTTGTATTGTTTTGTTTTTCTTTTATAATTTTTCAAATAAAACATTAATTCATATAAAGTTGTCCGTTTTCTCTAAGGTTATATTGGGGCCGTAAAATTATCCCATTGTGTAAAAATTGATTTGTCTATAATAGGAAACATTTTATGGTTGTAAAGAGCAGGCAAACCCGGCTGGTTGTTTCGTTCTGAGTTTTGTGATTTATTGCAGGGGCGCGTAACTCCTGAAACCCACACAAAAGGGCAGCTTATTAGGAGGTAACTACTTTTACGGCCGCAACCCCTTGGCAACCGGGTGTAAACATGTACCTCTGTTTAATTTATAACTTCATAACGTATCCCCATAAATTATATATCAAATTAAAGCTAATTTTTTTCTCTACACGATGGAATACGGTTGCTTATGGAAAAGTGGCCGCAAATAGGGGTAACTGTTAAAGATAGATAAGAGCGAAAGAGAGTTAGCGCACCACACCGTGCATCAGATAAGGATGCATTGTGGGTGGTTAAAATAAAAATGACGCTATCTAATTGAGCAAAAATGATGTGAAGTTGACAACTGCGAAATGGCAATCAAAACTTTTCAAGTTCTTTACACATCTCTCTTTGAAATGAATTATAATTTATCTTAAAAACAAGTGAACGAAACTGTTTGGAAAAAAATAATTAATTTAATTTTAATTAAAAAATACTTGCGGCCATATTTTGATAGGCAACCCGGCAGAAACGTATTTCTCTACTCACAATTATCTATAAAAATTGTATTTTAATTAAAAAACAGATGAACGTAGAAATCATGCAGTGGGATTTCGTACTATAAGATTTAAACAGCTGATCCGTTACAGGTTATGATAATACGATGGGAGAAGGGGACAGACAAGACAAGAGACAAGTGAAATTAATTAACATACAACAGCTAAAGAATCACGCAAGCGCTTACTCGCTTAAGGCTGTATGACACGATGCTAAATTTTGTAGAAAATTTGTTAGAAAATGAGAGAGGACCAATGAACGATCAGGATCTGACAAAGACAGACTATGATCCTGATCGTTCATTGGTCCTGATCGAGGGTCTCTCTCAGTTTATAACAAATTTTCTACAAAATTTAGCATCGTGTCAAACAAGCTTTAGCGGCTAAATGGTGAACTGAAAACGTTTCGCCTAATGCGACATTGCAGCGATATTAAATATTAAAAGTCGCGATCGCGATAAGGCTTTAATATCGCCGTTATTTAAAAATCGCGATCGCCGATGCAAAAATCGCGGTTTTGCTCATTAGTAAAACAAAGGCAAAATGACAATAAAGCTTGAACTACATCAATTTTTTTTAAACTGACAGAAGTTTGATGTCCCACTTTTTATGCTCCCAATAGTACTTCTGGCATTTTTAAGTAATACAAAAATACGTTAGTGCTTGCGACAATTTTTTGGGGCAGTATCTTACACTACAAACATTCCAACTGGCATGTCAAATACTTCACTTATTGTCAATGTGCTCCAATATTTACTGCAACCATAACCTGCAATATTTAGATACCTACGAGTACCTACATACCCACTTGTTGAACATATTTATCACATTCTGAGAAAGCCACAATGAAATATTTAAAAACTTACCATTCAATGGTGAGTTGCTAATTGCTTCAGAGCTCTCAAGTGACTGGGAAAGCTGATGTCTCATTTTGGTGGTATCACAATAACAAATCCTGAATAATGACATATCTTTCAACAACCACACACAACGGTCCGTTGATCGGCACAGTTCACTCTGTAATATACAACAGAATAAGCAATAAACACGTTCATCAGAAACTTCGATTTTGCAAAAGGTTTACATAACCTAAAAATACAGCCACTCGCTTTACATTCACAATCAGTAAATTTTAACCATAAGCAAACAAACTAGTGCATGTGAGCAACTATGAAAAATATAATCAATGATGAATATAATTAACAATTTATGAAAAGAAAAACTTACAACTTTATTTGTCCTATTCTCACTGTTTGATCCCGTTTGAACACCAAAATAAAAACGGACAAAAACCATGTGCGCCAGTGCCACAGAACACCTAATATAAGAACTAAAAGTTCCTAAGTTAATCCACAGTATAACCAGTAGCGACACGAAATGACAAATCCATAAGAAAAGTATTGGGTCGTAATGAACACGACTAAATGACGGTTTGGGTAGTAAAGTCCTTGAAAATGGTTTGAATTCATTTGAAATTTGTGGTGGTAGCCTTGAATCACTATGAATTCTCTGATTAATAAATGCAAATTCAACTAAAACTTTCTGTTTTCTGAAATATGCCTGAATTTGTATGTATAAGGAGTTGCCTATTCATATCACACGCTTGCCACACGCTGTTTGAGAAGTGACGGTTTGGGTAGTAAAAGTCAATAAGGCTCACGTTCGCAAATCAAGTTGTCTGTCGCTACTGGTTATTATACTGTGGTTAAACGTTGGCAACACAAATAAGAACACAAAGTCCCTGCAGCGATCTTGGCAGAGGGGTGACAAACTAAATGACCGCGCGAAAAATTTGAACGCAACCATTTCTATACTGCTTCCTTCATAAGCATAAGTTTTTTTTAGTTGTTAAGATATTAAAGTTGAAAAACTAAATTCGGCTTAAAAAAATAAATATAGTTTTTCACTTTAAAATCTTACCATTTTTAATTTTAAAAGTAGGAAAATATAATTTAACACAAATATATTTATTAATTAAATATAACGGATGTCTCAGCTAAGACTTTCGAGCCTAATAACTCGGTTATTTTCCAAAGGATTTTTGTGAAATTATTTAAGACGGTGAAGAATAAAATTCCATTAATGCAATTACCCAAGTCTTAAAAACGTAATTTTTACATGCCTTTTTAAAATGTTGAATCACTTAAGATTTACATCAAAAAATTGATCGTCAATAAAAAATGCTATAGGGAGAAACTCGTCCTCGAAAGACGTCTGGTTTGCAAGAAAAAAGCAAAAAACTGTGTTAAACCTGGCTGCAGAAGCAAAAACGTAGACGCCTATGAAACAAACGCGCACCCTCGCCGAATTTTGGTCATGCCTTTTCGCACAAACGCAGGTGACATATTTGACGTTTATTTTGCTAACCTTGCAAACATTTACAATAGGCAAAAATTGTTTCGTTTTTCAACAATATTGAAATTTCTGCCATTGTAGTCTATTTTTAGAGTATTTTCAATAAATTTACACAATTTGACGTTTATAATAACGCGCGCCCAATTTTGACAGATTTTAAGGGTGTACAAAATGTTGCTTGGCAATCTTTCATCAATTGTTTCAAAAGGTAACTGCTCAAATACCTTCAAATTTTACATTAAATTTTTAACAACAAAATCTAATTTTTTCGTTGAATCAGACGAGTGATTTAGTTAATTGTTTGTGTAGACCCCTATTTTTTAATGTTTAATAATCTAATAATCGCGCCTAATTTTCAATAAAGGAAGCATGTGTTAAAATTACATTTTTTAACTTGAGGTTATTTTATTATTACTAATTGAACCTTCGCCGTCTAAAATATTTGTATTTTAAATTTCATAAAAATCCGTTGGCAAATAACCGAGATATTAGGCTCGAAAGTCTTAGCTGAGACACTCTGTATATTGAAGGAAAAAATTACACAAATAAGAAAAAATATAACAAGATAAAATTCTGTAAATCCTGCAAAAAATTTAAGGCCAAAAACAATATAAAATCCTAAAAATGCAACAAAACAAAATAACATTCACTTAAAAAAAGTAGAAAACAAATCACAGCATTATTTACATTTCAGACTTCTCATTTTTTTTTTGAAGCCCCTCGGATACTGCAGAAAACTTCTCCTCACGAATTTACGATTGTTTGTCTAAACTTCACTTTCACCTGTTCCACAATAATTATGGTCTCGAAGGTGAAAACTGGAAATGCCCATTATTTCACTATCTTGAGAATGTGAGGAAGGTTTTTGATCAAATAATTTACAAACCGCAGTCGATGTTGCAGCCTGATGATATGAACATTCTACAAATTTTTCATCTTGGATTACGACACTCGACATTTTATTCAGAAAAGCAAAGCTCTTCCAAAAGTACAATATTAACGTAAAACCAGTTGTTGCCTCCTGGATATTTACAAGAATACTTCTTTCGGCCAACAACTTCCATGACTAATGTACTTTCCACTTATCTTGAATAACGATGTGTGGATGTACCTATACACTTTTCCTTGCTCCACGGCCCTACAAAAACGAGTCCAATCTGAAATTAAATTTAAAAAAAAAACAATGATTAACTTGGCGCAGTATCTGAACTTATCCACTTATCTTTTTTCGTGAATTGTTTATAAAAATAATAATAGACTTGTTCCCGCCAACGGGTGCACTATCGCAGCGTGAAGCGCCGGACACCATTTACCTGTTAACAGGCCTCGGCCGATGTTATGCAATTGGAACAAATTCCAACTCCAACAGGCTGAACTTATAAGTTCATTCAAACTACAAAAGACCAAACTATAAAAACAAAAATAATACAAAACCGCAAATCGACAAAACAAACAAGAAAAAAATAAAACAAGATAAAATTCTAAAAATTCAGCAAAACAAGATAAAATCCTAAAAATTCAACAAAAGAAGATAACATTCTAAAAATTCAATAAAACAGATAAAAAACAAAATAACATGAAAAAGTAAAAAACAAAACAAGATAAAATTCTATAAACCTAACAAAAAACTTTCAATATAAAATACTGTCTATAATTCTATATAATAAAACAAGGCTAACAAAACACACATAAATCACACTAATCACGGCATTATTTTTTCAATCTTCATTTTTCCCTGCAATATTTATATATTAGAAAAGTGGTACACTTGTCTAAAATTAAATTAAAACAACAACGGCCTGCAATTGTCCTCTTCGCAGTTTCTGTCGACACCTTTTGGTGAAGGCAAGCTGTTAACAACAACAGTTTTTAACGCTGCTGTAAACTGGTGACAAGCGGGGTTGGTGTTAGCTGCGCCATGTTGACGGATGCTGGAAAATAGATTCTCCAATGGATCTTGATTAAATGAACGTAGATTCAAATAATTAAAACCATCCACATCTTTGAGTGTGTCCCACAAAAAAATTTGCATTTGCAAACCACAGTCGATCTTGTAGCCTGATGACATGAACATTCTACAAATGTTTCATCTTGCATTACAACACTCTCGACATCTTCAGAAAAGAGAAGCTCTTCCAAAAGTACAAAATCTTCATTTGCAGAATGTTCATAAATTTTCCAGGATTCAATGTTTTGAACTTCATGTATTTTGCAAGCATCCTTCCAAAGTTGGGTTTGGTGAACATTTTTGGGAAATTTGAAGAAGTGCTTGTTGACAAAGCTTCCAGAAATATTAACGTAATACCTACCAGTTATTGCATCCTGGAATAAGCCATGATTATATTGAAGAAAAATTTTTTGTCGACGAAGTAAAATTTGTAGGATCTGATATAACGGTCAGTGATGCATTCTATAAAACCACACCGGGACTATATCAACTGTTGTTTAAAAACAACCCAAAAAATTATACTGAAAACGATTTAAACACCTATAAAACAATTTTAGACAGTAGTAATGTCCGCAGACTTAACTTTCATCCTAGCGACAGGGATCAAGATCAAATAAGTATAGATCGATAATAATCGCTCCTTTATATTTTAAACAGCAAGCAATTTATAAAACACCAAAAACAGCAAAAAAGAAAACATTGTGGAAAGGAATGTTTAAAGAAGTCTCGAATAAATCAATTGACTAGGTACGTTTATTGTAATGATCCAAATGAGTTAGTTAAAAGATTGAGATTAGGTATGAGTTGCATCTCAGTCATACAGGTCACTCTAACGAAATTGTTTCTGTTATTAAAGAGTTGCGTGAAGCTAACGTAATCGAATAAGACATTAGAATGGTTCCACCAAAGAAAACTTCCGTTAAAAGAGATTTAGTTTCAGCATTACATAAGCCTGCAAGAATCAATTTTAAAAGACGTCGTGTTATTATAAAAGGTAGGTATTAATGAAACACTGGAAGCTGATCTTGTTGAAATGATTCCGTATGCCAAGCAAAATAAACAAATTCAATATATACTTGTAGTAATTGACTGCTTTTCAAAGTATACATGGACTGTTCCTGTGAAAGCAAAAGATTCAAAACATGTAACAGAAGCAATGGAAAAAGTTCTATCGCAACAAAGTGTATATTTACCAAAAAATTTGCAAACTGATAAAGGATCCGAATTTTATAACACTAAGTTTAAAGCATTGATGAAGAAATATAAAATGAACCATTACAGTACATTCAGAACAAAGAAAGCATCCATAGTTGAACGCGTTAACCGTAGGTACTCCAAAAATTTAATGTGGAAACAATTCAGTTTGCAGGGTAATTATAAATGGATAAAAGTATGTACCTACTAGCTGACATTACAAAACAATATAACAACAGCTATCACAGAACGATCAAAATCATACCATCAATGATAAATAAGAGAAATGAAAAAAAATAAGGGTCATTTTTGTCTCATTCATAATTCTTGACAAATCAGGTCGAAACTCCGAACTAATATTCATTCCCTCATCTGCAGGGAGTAAATGCAGATTTAATGGTAATACTTTGGGAAAATACAACTACACAATGTTGCACCCTGTATTTGGTGAATATTATAGTTTTATTAGTCGGACCTTCAAAGTCAGAAAAATGTCCTATACGATCAAATTGTAGGTATATTATGTACCTACAAAAAAATACTAAAACAAATTCTTAGCTCAATATTTTTAAGGGGACAGGTAATCTCGCCACCAGTAATTACCTTAATCTTTTGCGCATCCCCGTTGAGTAAAATCAAAATCCCATGGGTAATTTCCCTACCAATATTTTTCACACCCAATAAGGATGGATTTAAATAACTACCTGACACCAGTGACACCTGACCCAACATTATTTGTGTTTTTAGAAAAAGTGAAAGGATTTCAAATAGACACTTATGTGAAAATACAAAGTCTACATTTGGTAGCAAAAATTCATAATAAGCATATCAATGACAGACAAAAATTTATAAATAATATGACAAAGCGAGCTAATAATAAGATTACAATGGAAAGATTAATTTTTAAAAATAAAAATTTTATTTTTAAGAATTAATCTTTCCAGTGTAATCTTAAATAATAAATTGTTTTTCCATATACATGCATTTACTTGTTTTCCTGTCTCAGACTCTCAGATACAGAAATATTTATGTCGGCCGTCCGCCAGTGCCGTCCTTATGGGCAGGTAGGTGTAGAATGTAGATTAGTTCAGGGTGGCGAAATTACCGGTAGGGTTAGCATGCCATTAAACGGTAGTGGCGAATTTACCTGTATCTTAATCTCGTAATGATGCTTGGTGGCGAAATTACCAACACCGATTTTTAATTTTTTAAAATTTAATGTTCGTTTTGTTAAAAAAAAATTCGGGAGAAATACAAAGGAAAATCTGAAAATTCGGACAAACTTCAAAAATTATAAATTTTGTATGCATTCTCGATCATCACTGACGACATTTGTAATTGATTCTTTTTTTTGTTCGGTTTGTTCCCGGGATGGAAATAACTCAATTGAAAAAATGTTTTTGGAAAATTTGGAGAAAAATCTGGAAAAACGCATTCCAGCCTAAATTAAAATTACATCCGTTTTTACTTTTCTGTTGTTTCGCGATCTGTCCAAGAAATGTAATTATTTTATTTCTATACCAATTTATTTCGCTATCGGATTGTTCACTTGAACATCGATCTTGCAATCGAAATGTAAATAAAACACCTTGAGATTCATTGTTATTTCAAATTTAATAAATAAATAAATAAATCATCATCACAAACTAATTTACTGAAATTTGGATTGGACAAGACAATAACGTCTGCCGGGTCAGCTAATAAATAATAAAATGGAATGAAACAACAGTTTGCAGGGCAGCCAATTCAGATTTGGCATTGTAGGACTTGTCTTTCCAACACAAAATTTTATCTCCGTATTTAGGTACGGAACAGGACAGGATCGTAATCCTCTACCCCCTACTGAGCGTCTGTGACTAATTCAAGGTACCTGCGTCTCTCGGTTTGTTTGACCCGTTTGACCAAAATATAAATTTGTAAATAGAGGACCCACTGTACATCAAGTTCGAAATTTCTTTCAGGTAAACGCGAGCCTTAATAAAAAATTAAATTTTGGTATGAAAAGACAGTTCTTGGTTAAGGTATAAGCCACGTGTCTGCTAAGAAATTCAGCTTTATTTAAAAGATTTTCAACTGTAATAATAGTTTTTTCGACAGTGTTTTTGAAGCCTTGGTTAAAGATTGGAGAGCCTAAAAGAGATAAACTTCCTCGGTCACAAATTTTAATACCTGGTGCTAAATTTTGAAATTCCTTTATGACTTTTAAATCTGTGTCTCCAGAACAGTTAAAGATTACGCATTTGTTAAAGTTTAATTCAAGACCAATTTTTCTGGATAAATTGATAACTTTCTTAAAGTCGGACAAAACTACTTCTGGGTAATCAGGTAGGGTTCCATCATCTAAATACCAAATATTCAGTTCAGAATCCAAAGATAAAATAATTGGTTGAATGGCAAGACTAAAAATCATAGGACCACAAGGATCTCCTTGTTGAGCTCCAACAGAAGAAGAAATTAAATGATCACCAAAAAATAAAGTTGAAGTATTCCTATAGCATTGATAAAGATAAGGGTAAAGAAGTGGCGTATGACATTGGACTTCTTTTAGAATACAATCTCGTTCGACTAAGTCAAATGCGTTTTTGAAATCTAATTTAAAAAGAACTTTGCCACGGTTTTGGTCGTTATTCACAAAGGTTCGTGTGGTATGAATTGCTGCTTCGCATCCTAGCTTAGTTGCCACTCCAAGTTGGTGTGGAGATAAATACGAATTTACAATATTACGACTTTGAAAACAAGCAAGCTTTGAAGTCAATCTTCGTAAACAGTTTACTATAGCGGTCGGTATAATTCCTCCATTTATTTTGTTTTTTCATGTTTTTTTTTGTATGGGTTTATTTTGTCGGTAAGTGCCAAATGGTTGGCAGGGAATAATTTCAACATTTGCGTTAAACTTTATTGTTAACCTTAGATGGTTGTTTGTATTTGTTTGAGGTCAATTGAAATTTTTACATTAAAAATTAAATTAATTGTTTAAAATAAAATTTGGCATTTCCTCAAAAAAAAATTGTTATGTAAGATACCAATTTTTTTTCATTCATCGTTTAGGTAGTAGGAAGGTCTATCCAAAATTCCAAAATAGAAGAAAAAAGTGGGGCTTGTCTTTTAAAAAAATTGGTGATGACGTCATTCCGCAAAAACCAATAACGTCATTTAAACAAGTTGTACGCCGCAGGATGGCATTTTTCAACATAAAATCGACCTGTCCGAGCAATTTTCCAAAAAACATCACATAACGCTACTATGAATTTTGTTCCAAACTTTATGTTCACACTGCATAGCAATATTGGCAAATTTTAAAACAGAATCGCACCAACTATCTACTAATCACACCATACATTACTACAATAAATTGTACACACCCACACCCATTCGATAATACATAATATTTCGCATACAAATTCTGCTTTAATTTAATTTCATCCTACAGCCAATCCTTACATTTCACTCACCAACACATATGACATCAAGAATATTGTAATAACCCAGATATCGCCAGTCTTCCGCCAAAATTCAAATTATCGAAAGAAACCCGCGAAATTGAACAAAGTGGCCAGGTCGTGATCGTCATCGAAGTGGTACAATCGCTACCTTGGTTGTTTTGTACAACATGGCGGCAGACTAGCTCGGGATGCAAATGGCGGACCTGTGGGGTGGACAAACTTCTAAATAAAATGCATAAATCGGTGGGAGGACGCCTGTATTTATTTTATGCAGACATGAATAAATACATTCTCGTTTTCATCTACAGTGCTGATTGATACAAAACCCCATCACATGACAAATTAAACAACTTGGCGGTGCGACTTTACATGCCATAGCAAGAAAAATACAGAACAACACAATAAATTTGTCTAACGACCTCTTGAGGAGGGTAGAAAAAAAAACAGTTCCCCCTTGGGTTGTAACCAAACTAATAAATAACAACAAGCCACCCTGAAATACAAGATCAAAGCGGCACCGTGGAAAAAAATGATAGTTATGCTATTACGAATAGACACTGTAAATGGGATGACTAAAACCCCCCAAAAATCATCCACAAACGATGGCACACCATAATCTTTCAATCTGTTCAGTTACACAACATGTTACACCAGATTGCTCAACAAGGCTCAAGATTACAACGACAAACAATTTAATTCCCTAAATGAATATTGTTTTTGTGCTAGTTACTTTTAATGTTAGCGGTCCTAGAGACGTCTAAAAAAAAACCAACATAATAGGTATGTACGAATAACTTATAACTTATTTAGAAATCTGCAAAATCAGCGAAGGAGTTACCCTTTATGTATGCGGTTATGCAAGATTCTGCGTATTCAAACTATCAAATTGTGCTAATTGCCGCAGTATCGTAAAGGACTTTAAAGTTGAAAATTCGGGAGATACTTACTTCGCTAGTTTGCAAAGAGGTGGTTTATGTTTACCTTCAAATTTTCTTATATTTATCTTTCTAAATATGTACGCCATTTTTCAATATTTTATTACTAACAGCGACCTACAAAATGTTTTTCTTAAAGCTTAAACTCAAAAGGCGATTTTATGTGAATTAACTGATAGGAGTTTGAAAAGAAACAATTTTTTTGATTGTAAGATTTTGGAACGATTTTCCGAGTGTTCCTGCGCCGATAGCAATATGGTGAAAAAATTGTATTCGATAGTTAGCAACATACCTATTATTAAACATTTGGGTAAAAAATAAAAACGCTGCTTTGTTAATTGAACAATACAGGCAGGGTGTTTTCGAAGTTGAGGCGTTCCTTTTAACATGTGATAGTATGCGTTGTTCTAAAGAGTTTTAGCCAGTCACCTTAGTAAAATGTGTACGGCAATGAATATATGTACAATAAATTAGTTTTTTTGAAATTTATGAAACCGGTCCTGCTCAAATTTGCGCTGATTTGTGGGAAATTAGAATTGACAAAAAAAAATTGAAATGAGCATTGACGCTAATCAAAAATGCTTTCAGACTTGTCATCTAATTAGTCGGAATGGCTTTATCATTACGAAAATAATGAGCACACAGATGTACTGGCAATGTTAACACGTTATCAGAATGCAGCTGCGGCGCCCAGAGTACGCAGAGCGATTTGCAAAAAGACACCATCCTGGGGCACGTCAATTATTACATACTTATTAATCTAGTACAGCGGAGAAATAGACAAGGCCGGACTCCAAATTTTAGGATGTTTGGGAAGGGTTCGATTCCGATGCAACACGGTGGAGAAAACCCAGGCTTTATTCAGTAAAATAAGTAAATAAACAACACGGAAGGGTTGAGGGAAGGACTTTCGTCCGACTCGTCCACCTGGGGAGCGTTTCCGGAGCGGAGCTGCTCAAGGTCCGGTTAGATGTCCCGAGGGCGCTGTCTAGGTGGAGCCAAGAGTGATCGTCCGTCCAGCTTGTCCGCCGGGGAGCTTCTCGGGCAGAGCTATTCCAATGTCCGGGTGGATGTCCCCTAGGGCGCTTTCCGATCGGAGCAGAAGAACAGTCTTAGCTCTTCTGCGTGATGTGCTGCAATTTATAGGGTCCGACGATGGGAGAGGCGGGTAGAAGAGAAGTTGCGGAAATGATCAGATATTGGGGAGGCGACGACGGCGCTACTCTGGTGGCCGCTCGGCGCACTACAACTGTGGGTCGATACACAATCAATTATCTCCGTTAATACAAACATTTTACTAAGTATATAGTAGGTACCTTGTGTTACAAGGAACGCCTCAACTTTGAAAACACCTTGTATACTAAATGTAAAAAGAGAAAAATTGAAACTTATTTAAAATAAATACATATTTTATTTCTATTCTATCTTTATTTATTTCTGCTCTACATGCGTGATTGTCTTATTTGATATTGCAAGTAATTTCCAATGTAAGGCAAAGTAATTGATGTCAAGATATAACTACATGGAAGCTACAGGTCAGTTTACAGAAGCGAAATTAACGTAATCGTAATCAAATGTGAGATGATCCGAACACGTGATCAGATTGAACAAATCGAAGTTTCGGATTCATGGGTTAATCACGCATTAAAATTTAATTCGAATTAAATATTTACTTCTCTTTCTATAAACTGGCCCTAAAAGTTACAAGTCAGATAAGTATATCTATACGTATTTTTTTTTTAACCCTCCACCACCCTGCGGCACGGCAATTTTGCCGGAGTACATACACTATTACGGATATTACTATCATAATATATATAATAATAGGTTTATTAACGGCAAACTATACCAGGTAACAGTGGAGAACAAATAAAGAAAAAAAACCAAATACAATAACATAACAAAAACAATAGGTACTCGTGACAACTCCCTAAACAGCGTTTCTCAAACTAATTTTAAAAGTATTATATTTAATATTATAAAATTCAACATTATGAGAATGTAAATTAACATTCCTGCAGATTCTGGATAAAGGCGACCTTAACCCATAGTTGGTTCTATGATAAGGAACAACTAACAGATGTACACTTCTGAAATTACATTGAGGCACATGAAGTAAAAATAAGCCTAAGAACATGTAATCATATAATTAATTACTTTAAAAAAAGAAGCATAAATCCAATTGAATGCGTCTGGATCTTAAAGTACTTAAAGCAAAATAAGCCAAGATATTGTCATAGTTATTTCTATCAAAATGAATGTGACATTTATAGCAGGCAAATTTTATAAATTTTCTCTGAATTTTTTCAATTCTGTGAATAGCATTTTGATACAGCGGACACCATATTATAGTTATGTTCCAAATTAGACCGTACAAGTGCATTATATAGCAACACAAGAGCTCTCAGGTTGTCAAACTCACTACACTGACGAACCATGAAGCCTAACATTTTGTTTGAGTTCTTGACATTTTTTTCAATATGCGAGCAAAATGTCAGTTTACTATCGAGTATTATTCCTAGGTCACTAATTTGGAACAAACATTCTAAAGCACTATTATGAATATGATAAGATGGAAGGGTAATAATTTTCTTTCTACCTTGCAAAAGGTGCAGACAAGTTTATACTTGGCAGGTATCTTCTATCAGGCATATTATTAATATTGCCGAGTTTGCGACCTTGGGGGGTTGCCGCTCGCCCCGCCATACTGGAGAATAGGGGTGGAAAATCACATTTCTGCGATTATTTCATTATCCGTGCGAGATACGTCTATCTAAGTTATTATAAAAAATGTAAAGCGTACAATTCTCTACATTTTTTGTTGTTTATGTTTTTTTGTCAGATCAATAGTTTTGTAGTTACAGCGTGTAGAAATCGAGAATTTCTATTATTTTTGTACTTTTATTTTTATTTTATTCTTTTCCACACGACTACAGAGGTAGAGCAATAGGGTGCGTTTTTTTTTACGTAGTGTCCCCGGTGGGCATAGTCCACGATGCAGTAGAAGTTTACTGTTTTTCTCTTTTTGATCTCTTTGTAACGTAGACGGACCCGAATGATCTGGATCGAACGGTATAGATGAGCTGAATTCATCAGACTTTATAAATTCGGGAATTCCTCTTGAGAATTTTCCTCTTGTTCCTCAGGGTCATCATCATCATCATCAAGATCATCTGGCGTTTGCCAAAATAGAAATTCACTGATTTCAGGTATTTGTTCGTCTTGATCTTCAGATTCTGGAACGTCTGTGATTATTTCATTATCCGTGCGAGATACGTATATCTAACGAATTACAAAAAATGTAGAACATACAATTCTCTACAATTGTTGTTCTTTACGTTTTTTTTTTTGTCAGATCAATAGTTTCGTAGTTACAGCCTGTAGAAATCGAGCATTTATTGTTTGTCCGTCTACGGGCATATCGGACTCCAACGTGTATACTAATGAATAGGGCTCGGATTTTAGGCAATTAAAAAGTCGGAAATAGGTGCCTAAAATAATCCCTTAAATTACTGCAAATAGTCCCTTAAAAACTGAAAATAAGCCACAATAGGTCCTTAAAATTGTGGTTAATTAAATTTAAAAATGGGTTTTTAAAGTTTTAAGTACACCCAACAAGATATTTACTAATTATTGGGTAATTGTTTACTTTAACTACTTCTGGGGAATTTTCGCCTTTTTTCTGGCTTGAGAGCCTCAGGGCGTCCTCCTAGATCGTGCCCTACCATTCAAACCTTGTGCAAATGCCTTTTTTTTTCTCTCTTGTTGTGTGTCAAGGTCGTGTCAAGGTCGCGCCAAGTCTTAGTATAACTAAAGTGTAAGGAAAATTTTCATTTGCACAAGGTTTGACTGGTGGGAAACGATGTAGGAGGACGTCCTGAGGCTGTCTAGACAGAAAAAACGCGAAGTAGTTAAAGTGAACAATTACCAATTATTCTTTATTACGAGTAATTTAATTAATATATCTACCTACAAGTTTGTTAGTTATATACTCGTATTTACATGGCATACAATATATTGCTCTGAATTTTCTATTTTAAAACATTGTCTGTTATCCACCAAAGTGGACTTATATTTTGAGAAACTTCGTTTTTATAGTAGGGACCATTGTATAAACGTTAAAGTTTCTAACAATACCTAAGTGTCACAAACCATTAGACTGTGTATACCTGCACCCCTTCGAACAGAGGCAAACAGATAAACTCTGAAATTTATGCCAGACCAGTCTAATGGTTCCTGGTACTTAGGTATTGTCGGAGTATTTACCGCTGACACCATGGTCCCAACCGTAAAAGCGAAAAAGTAATTCCTCTATTGTACTGCACTTTGTACATTTCAATAATTACATCTCCTTAAATTTCAAAATCATAAAGAATTGTAAATTTTATTGAGGTACCACTTTTACATTTTTAATACCGTAAACTTCCCAGAATTCGAATATTGAGAAAAAATCGCGAAAATGAAATTTATTTTTGGTCATTTTAGGCATGTTCAGGCAGTTATAAAGTAAAATAGGTATTTAAAGGGCATTTTAGGCCGAATAGGCAGAATCAAATATAGCTCTAATTACTCAAATTAAGCCAGAAATCATTTATAGACAAGTTTCATACACGTGCCTTAAAAAATAAAAATAGTCCATTTTGCCTAAAATCCGGGCCCTACTAATGAAACAGGTAAACGACAAATGATCCTGATGATGATGACCCTGAGGAACAAGAGGAAAATTCTCAAGAGGAATTCCCGAATTCATAAACTCTGATGAATTCAGCTCATCTATACCGTTCGATCCAGCTCATTCGGGTCCGTCTACGTTACAAAGAGATCAAAAAGAGTAAAATAGTAAACTTCTACTGCATCGTGGTCGTGGACTAGGCTCCTGGGGACACCACGTCAAAAAAAAACGCACCCTATTTCTTTACCTCTGTGGTGGTGTGGAAAAGAATAAAAAGTACAAAAATTAAAGAAATTCTCGATTTCTACACGCTGTAACTACGAAACTATTGATCTGACAAAAAAACATAAACAACAAAAAATGTAGAGAATTGCATGCTCTACATTTTCTATAATAACTTAGATAGAAGTATCTCGCACGGATAATGAAATAATCGCAAAAATGTGATTTTGCACCCGTATTCTCCAGTATAGCGGGACGAACGGCAACCCCCCAAGGTCGCAAACTCAACAATATTAATAATATGCCTGATAGAAGATACCTGCCAAGTATAAACTTTTCTGTACCTTTTGCAAGGTAAAACTCCCTATTGATTGGACTAATATTAAGTTCTAGACCATTGGACTCACCATGAAACCACTCGACACAAATCATCTTGAATTCGTACACAATCTTGTTCAGATCTAATGTAAAAAAGTTTTAAATCATCAGCGTACAGCAGAAACAAGCTATCTCTAATATATCATGTAATAGTGCAGTGCTAATCAACATAATTACCGGCGTCGCGCCTCCACATTTTGACTTTGTTGTGTAAATTATTATGTTCTGTGTCAATGTTAAGGAACATCCTCACGACATGACATGAGTATAATAATATACCTTTTTGAACTTCAACTACCAATGTGTTACCTAAATCCAGAATTTCTAAATTTTTAAAAAGATATTGCGGTACTATTCCTGTCGCTGAAATTACAAGTGGTAAAATCGAAATTTTTTCTAAACACCAAAGATTTCTCATAGCAACGGAGAGCTCTAAATATTTTTTAATTTTTATGTTATATGTCTGTGTTATATTATATTACTAATTATAATAATATTTGAGTTTCGTGATTTTATTTTAAAATGCTTGTGTACCTTATAAAATGAAGTATGTACTTAATCTTTGTTGCATACTTAATTACTTATTAATAATTGAACTTTCGTTGGTTGACGCTTGCCTCACAAATACTATCAGACTATCAGAGTATCGGACTACTTCTAGGCGGAGATGCGGTGTTGCCGATGTGCATGGCACGGCTTGTTAAATAGAGACGGCAGTGCTAGCAAGGTTTCAATATTATAACAATACGTTAAAGTACACGCTGGTCCGTTAATCCAGTAAAACACAATATCTCAATTTCACTAAGGCACGCTGGTTCTCTCTAGTCAACACCGACTGCACAATTCAAGAACTGGGAATCAAGTGGCGCTTTACAAATAGGTACCAACCGAAAACAATTAAAATTAAAAAGCCCTGTTCTCTCGCTCTCTTGACCTTCACAGTGGACAAGTGCGCCTTCTCCTCGTTTCTTTTGGTGTTTGCTTCTGCGGCGGCAGTTTGAATTAAAACTGGGGTTTCATAGACGCCCCCCAAGTGTCGTAGTAGAGTGAAGCGTAGCGGAACGGAGACGACACTTTCCAGTGGGTGGTTAGCTCTATGGGGGACAACTGCTGTCTTCTTCGTTCGTCCCTGAAACCAATAAACTCACAGCAGTACCACATTCACAATTGGTAGTTTATGGAAATATACTCACCGGTTTACGTCTAAGATGCTCGTCGTGTCGTGCGGAGTCATGCCCTCCTGTGGTAAAACTTTACCAAATCCGCGCGGATTTGATCGACTGGCCGGAGTGGCACCGCTGGAAGAAGTGGCCCGCGGAGCTTGGACAACCGGTTTGTAGAATTTTTGCCCAATAGAATTTCATAGGAAGAGTATCCAGTGCTGATATGAGGCGTGACGTTGAACAACAGCTCTATCTTGGATAGGACCTTCGTCCAATTGGCGTGAGCGTCCTGACAGTACGTTTGAAACAGCTGCCTCAATTCCCTCATGACACGCTCCGTGGGGTTGGACTGGGGGTGTCTGACAGTAGAAAACGTGAGTTTTCTTGCTTGCGCTCGACGAAGAGGGTACAACTTCACGAACTTGGAGAATGATTCGATGACCGCAAAAATATAGCTAACCCGGGAGCGGCTCTCCGGTAGGGGACCATAGTAATCCACGGTGACTATAAGTCGCTGGGTTGTTCGGCGACAATGGGGTGCATCTTTCTTGAGAGCGCTCGGTTGGGAAATTGACATTTTTGAGAAACATCGCAGGATCTAGTGAATAATCCGATCTTGGCGCGCAGTTTCCTGGCGTAGAAGTAGCGGTACATAAGCGAATAGACTTTTGAAATGCCGAAATGACCATATTGTTGGAAGTTGCGGATTACACTTTCCATTAGTGCTTCTGGGAGGGCGATCGGAGGGGTGGAAGAAAATGAGGATGTCCTGATGGATGCGAAAATATCAAAGATGCGCCTAGGGTTCGTTATCTTGGATGCAAGTTCTGAAGATGGGTCCTAGAAAAGGGTCGTCGAGTTGCAGCTGGCGCAAGTTTTGAAAGTGAGCTTTCAACTCATCCAAACCGGAAGACATAAACAGGGCTGTGATGAACTGTTTCTCGGAAGTTAGAGTGGCACCGACGATGGGGAGATTGACGTTCCGGGTGACTGCAGCATCCACGTCGGGCGGAAAACGTGACAGTGTGTCCGCCACCACGTTGTCCTTCCCTCTGATGTGCTCCACCTCGTAGTTGAACTCGTTCAGCATCAGTGACCACCCGGTGAGACGATCGTTAAGGAAGAGACATTGTTTCAAAAATTTTAGTGCGTAGTGGTCGGTGCGGATGACAACACGGTGTCCCAGAAGGATGGTACGGAATTTCTGGAGGCCGAAAACGATAGCGAGCAACTCCTTCTCGGTGACGGTGTAGAACACTTCTGGACCACTCAAGACTTGACTCGCGAATCCAAGGACTCCGTGCTCACCATAATCCAGGAGTTGATAGCATTCGATGCCGAGGGCTACGCCGGAGCCATCCGTCTGGAGAAAGAAGGTCTTAGAAAAATCTGGGAAATGTAATAATAATAATAAAATAAAGAGATATAAGTAAAATTTAAACAAAAAATCTATAAGGACTTTGTGAATGAATAAAACTCTTCGAAAGAATAGAATGCATTTTCAGTTAGCAATTGCTTTAAATGTAGTTTGAAGGGTTTAAAGTCCATGTTTTTAAGGTGCCAAGGAAGAGCATTATAAAATTTTACACAATAATAGCGAGTGCTATTTTGTGTTTTGTGCAGTCTCGAATGAATGCTTAATAATAAGTACATATAGAGTACGCATTGTAGAATATATATACAGGGAACCGTTAATATCTTAAATGTTTTAAATATGTCTTTACAGTCATCTCTGTAACCAAGTCCACCCAGAACACGAATACATCTCCTCTGCTGGTTAAACACTTTACGTAAGTGTGTAGAATGACCCCATACGAGAATAGCATAAGTTATATTACCGTGAACTAGGGCATGGTAGGCAGTAACAAGTGTTTTATCGTTTACTTCACTACGAAGTTGCCTTAATACAAACAGCTTTTTGGAAATCGTCTTCACCAAATGGTCTGCATGAGCTTCCCATGTCATTTTAGTGTCCAAATGGATTCCAAGAAGTTTAATGGTTTTACTATTTTCACCAATTTCCCGGAGCGAAAATATTATTGATTGTGTCTTATCTTTATTAACAACCAGTTTGTTTGCAGTAAACCATGTGAAAATTTGTACCTGTGTGTGCACGATTTCTATGTTAAGAGACATGAGACTACGACTGGAAATACATGTGGTTGTGTCGTCAGCAAATAGCGTAAATTTGTTCTTCGGTAGTGCCAATGGCAGGTCATTAATGTAGATGAGAAAAAGCAGTGGGCCTAAGACAGAACCCTGGGGAACGCCGCAATTAATGGATTAGTTATCCGACACCATTCCGTTCACTGCAACAAACTGTTGTCGGTTTTGGAGGTAGGACTGTAACAGATCAGTGCTGCTTTGATTGAAGCCATAGTATCCGAGCTTCGTTAGTAATATAATATGTGATGAGTTACGCAGTCAAAAGCTTTAGATAAATCGAAATAGGTTGCATTGACATGTTCTTTGTTTTCGAGTGCTGAGAATACAAATTCGCTTAGGTCATTTACAGCTAGAGTTGTTGACAAATTGTTTCTGAAACCATATTGGCTTTTGGAAAACAGATTGTTATTATCGAAAAATTTAGTGATTTGTTTCTTTAGTAAGTATTCAAAGACTTTTGAAAAAGTCGGTACAATGGAAATGGGTCTATAATTATTCATGTTGTCTTTATCCCCCTTTTTGAATAGGGGTATAACTTTGGAGATTTTCAACACGTTCGGAAAAACATTTTCCGCGATACATTTGTTAAAAATTTTTGTTAAAGGGATATAGATGACATTTACTAGGGTTTTAATTATCTTTGAGTTAATATGATAATCATCTTTTGCGTTAGAGCTACTGAGAGCTAATATTGCATCGCGTGCGTCATTATAAGAGATTTCTTTGAAATTAAAATCATCCTGAGGTCTTGCGATATTACTTAGATAGTTTTGAAAGTTGGTTTCAGGTTGTTGCACGGGAATTGTTTTAATAAGTTTTTCGGCAATACCTGTGAAATATAAATTGAAATCTGAAGCACAAATGTTATCACTGTTATCAGGATTTGGGTTATTTTTTTTTATAATTTCCCACATTGCTTTTGGCTTGTTCGCTGCTTTGTGTATGAACTGCTCGTTAAATGTTTTTTTGGCTTTAGTTAATTCTTTCCTATACAAATTTCTGAAATTTTGGTATGTTGTATTGTCAACGGTTTTGTTATTACGTAATGTATTTAGGAGCTGGAGAGTATCTCTCATTTTCCTCAGTTTCTCATTGAACCAATTATTTTTTAAAATATTTGTGCCATGTTTGGGCTGCATTTTAATTAAGGGAAAGCATACATTTACATTGTGGGCAATCGTGCCCAGGAATGTTTCAAATAGATGTTCAGAATCTAGTTCGCAATTGTTGTCAATGAATGACCAATCTGTATTTTCTATAATATTGTAAAGTGTGAATAAACCATGCTCAGTAATTGGGCGATGGAAAATTTCTTTTTCTATTGTAGCGTTTTGCGTTGTTGGTTGGAAGAAACTCATGCAAACAGCTGAATGGTCAGATAGTGCAGGGTTGAAAACTTCGATAGAGAATTTGTCTTTATCTGAACAGGAAAGTTGTCTGGTAGGTAAGAAAACAGCTTGTTGAAGACCAAATGAAATAAAGGTGTTTACAAGAGTTACTGCTTGTTTTTCTGAAGTATTAAATTTGCAATTGAAATCGCCCGTTATTATTATATAACTTTTGCCAAGGAGAAATTCTAGTTTTTCAATAAAGAGATCGAAATTGCCAGCAGGGGGTCTGTAAATCGTATAAAGTCGACATCCGTTGAATGCGATTCCTGCTATTTCACAATGCAACTCTTCACAATATTGTACCGTATTTAGTGACTGCCAGAGCTTTAGTGAATTACAGTGGCGGCTCGTAACATTTTTGGCTGGGTGGGCAGACATTTTAATTTTAATACTTCTCTCCACCAATGTTATTATTGTTATTACATGTTATATTTTTTGTTATGTTTGTTGTAATTGCTGGAAAGGAATTTCTGTGTTAGTCACTGCTAATTGCAGTGTCCAGCAAGAACCTACGGGAAGGTCCAGAAAATCTCTTGCCGGGAAAGGAATTAGGAAGTGTTTTTTGTTATTATTATTATTATTATGAGTGTTAGTATAGTCAACAAAAATAACAAGATTTTCATAAATATAAAACAAAAAATAAATTCTCAATAAAGTAAATAAAATAAATTCTAAATAAAATAAAAAACAAAATATAACATTCTTATTAACTAAACTAAAATTAATAAGAACAAAAAATGACGTTACAGTTTTTTATAAATTAAATCGATTCTTCTGTCTTTGGCTTCCGCGAAATGATCAATTACCTGGTCAAAAAATGTATCCGTTTTACGCAATGATTTTAGTAATTCTTTTTCTATCGAAATTTGACCGAGATTATTTAGTCGAGATTGATCAATTGTGTTGCGAGTGTAACTTTTAATACGTTTAAGAACGGCAAAACTTCTTTCTACCGACGCGGATGTAGCTGGAATTGTTAAAATTAAACTGATTAACTTAATATTTCTGGAATATCTTCCTGAAGAGCATTGTCAGTTATAAATTTTAGTTTTTCTCGAATTTCTACAGAGTCGCCTAAAATTCCAGGATCGGAATATAAAACACGTAACTCATTTTCAAGTTTGTCATTATCGAAAAATTGGAGATAGTTATCTAAAAGTTTTTTTAATAAGTTATGAGGGAACTGTTGCTTGAACGTTAAAAATTTATCATTATTCATAAGGTTAAAAAAATGTAATTGTTCAAAATCTTTAAATCTGTTTGAAATTTGGTTTGTAATCATATCAAAAATTTGATAATATAATCGTCTGTAATGTAGTTGTAAATCATTTTCCAAAATTGTTGGTCTGCGCTTTGTAGGTGGACTGTATTCACACTTCTTTCAAAGATGTTATTAAAAAACTGTTCTTCCGTTCTGTACGTTTGAAATGTTTCTAAAAGTTTATTTACGCGATCTTTACAATATGAAATATCTAACAATTTTGTTTGAACAATAGAATAAATTAGATCCGTTTCTTCGAATATTAAGTGGAAAATCTGAAGGAAAAAATAAGCGTTAAAGTTGTTTAAAAAATTTAAATAGCCTATGGATTCACGTCTCGTCTTGGAGTCTTTCGCGAATTCAGCACTGGTGGATATTTCATTAAAAACCTCCAAAAGTTCATCTCTATATTTTAAAACTGTACTTACTATACGTGACTTGAAATTCCACCGCGTTTGAGAATTTCCCGGAATTTTACGGCTACATATTCTATTCAGAACGTTTGTACGTTTTGTTGACTTTGAAAAAAAAACCGATATTCCTGAAAGTGTTGCAAAAAATATTTTAACTTCTTGAATTTCACCAACCGCATCTTGAAGTACCAAATTTAATCGATGTGCATAGCAATGAATAAATAGTGCCTGTGGGGCCGTACTCTTAATTTTTGATTGTAATCCGTTTAATTCGCCCGACATTACCGCGGCCCCATCGTACGTTTGAGCTACTAATTTCTTCTGTAAATTGAATTTTTCAAATTTACCTGTTAAAAAAGAAAATAATTGATCTGCTGTACGACCAGCACTAACGTCCGAGAAACCGTTCCTTTATTTCACCAACGTAAGTATATCGAAAAAACACCGATAATTGAGAACGACAGGACAAATCTGTAGTTTCATCAATTTGCCAAGAAAAACAAACAGAATTTTGAATTTCTGACTCTATTTGCCGAGTTATGTAATAGTTAACCGATTCAATTAATTCATTTTGAATTGTTTTTGACATACCGCTAAAAACCGAAGATGATTTTAAAAATTCTTCAAATTTTGGATCATAAGAAGACAAGAATTCCGCGAGTTCCCTATAATTACCGCGATTTGACGAGTCTTCTTTTTCATTCTGACCTCGGAAAGCCAATTCTTGGGTACCCAAAAAAATTGTCATATCGATGAGACGTTTTAATATTTCCCGATTACTTTTTATCTTTTCATTATATTCTAAAATAAATGTGCGATGTGCTGAATCCAAAGAATTTTCTATGTTTTGCTTTCCAAATAATTTTAATTTTAAGGCCGCGTACGTATGATCTTTAGATTTCCCGTGTCTTTCGACCGATTGATGTAACGTCTTCAAATTGTCAACTCCTGTCGTACACCGTGGGCTTTTTAATTTGGAATCGTTCAACAAAAGACAAGGCCAGCAAAAAAGTTTACTTTTGATTTCACTACCCGTCAGCCAATGACACTTTCCAAACCACGATGAATTAAATTTACGGTTAGAAGAATTTTTATTAGTGTTTACTAAGGAATTTAATGAAGGGGTTGGCCTGTCTAATTGTTTAATAAAAACTTTGTCATCGTACGATAATTTATTAAACGCGTTTGTCAATAAATAATTAACCAAATCACCGTTATTTCTTACTAATTCTCGAAGATTCTCCATGACGAATTGACGAACTACCACCACATGTACAAACCACAGAATCACACGAAAGCCAACGACTAAGTTGTGCGGACGCTACCGATTAGGTACCGATTCTTGACGAAGTTTCAGGGAAGACATGTCTGGCCTGCTAGATATTATACGAATGAATTTATTTATTATTGTTTTAATAGCTTTATGGTTTATTTTATTTAGACATATACTGTCGCGGACTTTTTTGAAGATTTTTCTCTGATATTCAACTTTCTTTTATAACTCTTTTTTATATTTTTAAGAATGACCCCAGCGTTTAGCAAAAATTAAATCGTGTTCAATGAAAAATTGTTTTAATATTTTTTTTATTTAAAATTAAGTGCATAATTTCTCACAATTACTAGTTATTTCAATGTATCTTAGTCGTAAATATTATTACACAAAATTTGAAATAAATTAATTGAACAGATTGGGAGAAATAAAATAAAATAAAATGTAATGTACAAATGAATGCTTTTCTACTCTGGGTAGACATGTCTTGCCTGCATTTCTCCAGCTTAAACAAACGTTTCTACTTCGGTCTCTTTCTTTCGCAGTTTCGCACGGTTGGCCATAATACGCGTAGAGCTTTCATATTTCAACGAACATCTCTCAGGGAAGACATGTCCACCCTGAGAAAAATTCGCCTCGGAAATGTTTTGATTTACCTATAAAAACATTTACTTTCTAATAACAAATCATCAAATAAATAATTGATAAATTTAAAAATGAAAATAAAATTAAAAAAAAATATGTCATTTGGTTTTGGGTGGGCACTGCCCACTCTGCCACCCCTGACCAGCCGCCACTGGTGAATTATGAATTAGTATTGCCACACCGACATGTTTGTACTTGGATCTATAGAAACTTGAAGCTACAGTGTAGTTATCAATACTTAATACATCTATATCATTTGGTGAAAGCCAGTGTTCATTAAGACAAAGAATTTCTATAGGACATGCTGATTGCAAGAATGATTCGAGTTCCAATATTTTGGAACCAACCGACTGTATGTTTATATGTAATATGTTAATGATTGAAGTTATATTTTGGAGTGGAACATTAAAAACTTTAGTTTCATCGGAAGAACTTACATGTTGTTTTGGATATGGCGTTTCTTCTCTAAAAAAGAGCGCACATTGAGTTTACGAAGACATACTGAATCTGGCCAAATACCAGGGTTGAAAACATCGTTGAATATTTTGGGGGGAACACCAATACTGAAGGCTGAATTATGGCCCTTTGTTGTAAGCTTCTTAATAATAATCTCGTCGTGACAGTCGATGTTTTGGAGATAATCTTTCACGTCATTCTCGGAAACTTCATTGCCTATGATTCGTCCGACGTATAACCATTTGCGGCGCAGTGCCCCTAGAATTGTTGAAGATTTTGGAGCGGCTTTTCCGGTACCATAGAGAACTGTGGGTTTTTCGTTCTTGGTGTCTTGATTATTTCTGTTCACGGCGTTTCGACCGCGCGACTTTACAGTCTCCCATCTGGGGTCATCGTGGTTGATATGTTTGACGGCATGAGTTGGAGAGATTGCATCGGGTGATTTGTCGCGTTCCAGTAAGGTATGGGTGTTGTCTTCATCGGCATCTTCATTATGCAACACAGGGCGCGTGTATTTGTGGTTTCGGGCGTTTTCAGGTTTACCAGAAACTTCTCGGGTTAATGTATCGGGTTTATCTTGTTTGAAAAACGAGGAGAAACTGGGAATTGTCGTTTTTTTTTTTGTTGTTTCAACCAAAGAAGTTATCGCGGCCTCCTCCGCTGATCTTGTACTAGACAAAGTCGTTTTTACTAGGGACAATTCACTCTTCAATGACGCTATGGTTGCATTTTGAGTTTCAATCATAAGACTTTGCTTGATTAGTTGATCTTGGCAATTAAGAAGCGCTGATTTAATCGACATAAGGAAGAAACTTACGTTTGTCCCTACGATCCGGCAGTGATCGCAGAACCAAAGTAATCCGGAGCCCTCCTGCAGAATTTTTTGTTCGGACTTCTTGAGTCCGGAACACTTCGGGTGTACACTAATGTCACAGACACCACTGCACTGAATTGAATCTTCATTGTCGTGTAATATTTGATTACATACCGAGCACGAGAGATCCGCCGCACTCTGCGACTGCATCGTGCCTCTCTTGTTGATCACTGCATATGACGGTTGACAGGAACAGCTCCTTTGTGCCGTATTTTCGTCAACAGTCCAGCGCCACCTGACGTCCTTCCGAAGGAGCCTCGTCAATGGGGCCGTCGCGTGGCTGTATTTGTCGCAAAATCTGCGGTACTACCCACACAGACCGAGGAATGCTCGAAGATGTTTTCGTGTTTTTGGGACCGGGAACCGCTGAATAGCTTCGATCTTGTACCGGATGGACCGGAACGAATGTAGAAGATCTTCTGGGGGGTCGTGGTGCCTCATAGTCGGCCACCATCTCTTGGTTAACCCAACGAGTGTCAAGACACACTCAAACCGTTCCGTCCTTCTTCTTGACGACGGTCATCGCGCTCGCAAAGGGGGACGATTCCCTCTTGATGACGCCCATGCGCTCCATGTCCCTGATTGTCTTTTCCACCTGCGGACGGAGGCTGAAAACGATCGGATACGCTCTCTTCAGGAACAGTGTCTGGTCGTGCATTTTGATCTCATGGACGTACTTGTGCGTGCGGCCCGGTACTTCGTTGAAGACGACCTGGTGGGACGCGAGCACACGGTACAGTTGATCTCGTTGTTCCCGACTCAGCGTTGTGACGCCCTCAGCCTACTCACACAGACCGGATAGGGGAGTAATTGTCGTCGACAAGTCGAACGGTAGTGCCAACTCAGATGGCGGCAGGCGTACTACCGAAGTGACGGGAAGGGCGATTTCAGAAACAAAGGCGTCGGCATGAAACGGAATAGTGCGCCGCTCTCCCTGTACAGCGACACTTAGGGTCGATTGCTCAAAATCCAACACCACGTTGACCTGATTTTAAGCCAATCGATTCCTATAACAACGGGTCTGATTAGGTTTTTCACGACAAGGAAAATATTTGTAAAGGTTAGGCCTGAAATGGTGAACTCCAGTAGTGCTTGCCACTTGATCCGCGAACTCTGTTGTCCGGTAGCACCCACGAGACGAGATGTGGACACCGGCAGTGTGTGGATCGTATCACGGGCCTTCGATGCGATGAAATTTTCTTCATCAATGCAGGTAACTTCACTACCAGAGTCCAAAAGCGATATGAGAGGTGTTCTTTGGATCTGTATTGTGGTGTGAGGCAAGGACAGCCATTGTCTGCCTTCGACTGAGGTTACAACCGGCTGTGGTCGGAGGGTGTTGATGATGGCATCCACACCTGGTACTTCCACGGCGGAGCGGTACATGGGATGCCGCGGGGTGATGACATGCGCGAGAGATGTCTTCGTCCCGAGCCCCCTTGTTCCAAGACCTTTGGTTACTACCCAACCCATACGGCGAAGTATCGAGCGACCCCGGGAATAATAATAATAATAATAATAATAAGGACTTTATTAAAGAGAGAAAAAAGAAGCATACAAGACAATATATAAAAAAAATACAATATAAAAATTTAGACAAACAAAATACAAAGATGAGGCGAAGTCTAGCAACAGCTATTCTACTTAACCTCAAAGAAAAAAAAAAAGAAACAATTAAAAACAAAAGTAAAAGGGGAATAAAAAGTTAGATAACTAATATACAAAAGAAGAAAAAATCCTATGCGCATACAAATAAAAAAAATATTCTTAGAGTAAGATTTAACAAAAAAAAGTCAATTCACAAAAATAATGCTTACTGTAAAAGAAGACAACTAAGACAATATAAACTGAAGAAATTAATACAACAAAAAATAATTATAATATAAAAATAAAAAGACTTTTTTTCTAATTTCTTACTTCTGCTACTGCTCTCCTCCATCAAATAACATCAAATATCATTCGAAGAAAGAATTGCTTGCTTTTGCACGAAAGCTGTTTACTACTTTGCAAGTTCTGAATAATTCAACGGTGCTCAATAATCTGACGACGTGTGATAGTAAATTATTTTTTGAAAATTGCAGTATGATATTTCGGCATTGACAAGTTATAAACATGCCGAAGGTTAACGTCATGTAGGCTTCTGCGAGATTTAAATTTTCGTCTAAGATATGTTGGTTGATTTGTTAGAAAACACGGACAGATGATAATGAAAGATGTCCTCTACACGCAGCCACCTGAGTTCATTTATTTTTGTAGAAATGTGATCGTATTTTCTAAGTTTGAAGAAAAATCTACAACAGCGTTTTGAATTTTCTGTAACCTGGATTTGGTTTTCTGATCTAAGCAAGGCTAGTAAATAATTAAGTAGTAGTTAAGATGTGAAAGCACAAGGGACTCACATAGCATTTTTCTCATTTTAAAGTTTAAAATATGACAGTTGGAATAAAGCAACTTTAGGGCCATATAACATTTTTTTTATAACAAAATTGACAATAAAGGGATCGATTCTGTTCTAGTGACAGTGCTGGGAGGAATTCAATCCTTGCTCCGTACGACATCAAGCGGTTGTCACAGCAAGCTTGTTTCCTAGGCTCCTCTCCCTCTGGAATAAACCCAACTAGTGGCAAAGTTGAACGAATAGTGGGGAATTTCTCAGAAATGGCAGGACCTAAACTCCCCAGGTATACATCTTCTGGAAGTTTCCCGACGGAAGGTTCGGAGGTGGGACCGAGAACGGGCTAAACGGTGGTTCCTGAACGACCGTCGACATCGTCGGGCGAACGGTTGGTCTCCCGGAAGTTTTCACCTCGCTGTCCCAGGGGCGAAGGTCAGCTGGTACCCTCATCGGGGGAAGGACCTGTTCCTGTTGACACAACACTTCGATGGCGCGGTCGATGGTCCGCTCTTGTTCCGGTAGGAGTAGTCAGTGACTGGACGGCCGATGGGAAGAGCTGCAGCAAGCTGTCCACCAGAAAGACCTCCTCCGGAAATGGCAGCGTTAGGGCTCGGGTTTGGTTGACGCGTTTTATGAAGTAATCCGACATCGTCATTCCACGTGTTGGATCATACGTCTTCTCCGTGATTCCTTGGAAGATCTTCATCTGGACACCTCCCGACCAGTACCGGTGGAGAAAGTTCTGGCGAAAATCCTCAAACGTCTCTCAGCTCGATTTCTTGTACTCGGCCCATTCCTGAGTCCCTCGCGCCAAACAACTGATGCCAGTCCGCAATTTGTCCTCAGGAGTGGAGCGAACACCAGCATAGAATGCCTGAAAGTTATTTGAGAAACGGGTCGGTTTCTCCGACTCAGAATTAGTAAATAGGGGTCGAGGAGTCGCCCCCATTGAAGGTGGTGGTTGTACTAGACCTGTCGCCAAAGAGCTTCTCACCATTTGTAGAAGTCTCCGATGTCACCGTGGGTGGAGCTGTTTCGACAGCCCTGGAGGTGGATGGTGCTGGCGAGGGTCCTTCACTCCTACGGCTCAACAACGATTCCAACATGGCTCCAGTGCGTCTTTGGTTCTCGCCGAGTTCGGCGATGGCCTCCGCCTGCTGCCGCGCAACAGCGTCGTTGTCACTAGCAGGTTCCGCCGGAATGCTCGTTGCACGTGCAATCAATTTCGACGTCGCCACCAGAGGTCGACGTGCAGACGGGTTCACCACTGGACGGCGTCGGACCCTCCTGGAGGTCAGAGCCTTGGCTACCCTAGAATTCATGCCTCCTTTCCTTCGTCCTTCCATGGCGTGACAATCTCCTGTACGACCGTGCTGTGAATAAAACTCTAAATACATTGTTCGAAATTTGTCCAACTGAGACCCACACAAATTGCATCCTGGTCACGGCACCGAATTCTGTAATAACTCAGATATCGCCAGTCTTCCGCCAAAATTCAAACATTTGAATTATCGAAAGAAACGCGCAAAATTGAACAAAGTGGCCATGTCGTGATCGTCATCGAAGCGGTAAAACGCCTACGCTGTGTGTTTTGTACAAAATGTCGGCAGACTAGCTCGGGATGCAAATAGCGGACCTGCAGGGTTGACAAATTTCGAAATAAATACGCCTGTATTTATTTTATGCAGACATGAATAAATACATTCTCGTTTTCATTTACAGTGCTGATTGATACCAAACCCGATCACATGATGCATCAAACAATTTGGCGGTGCGACTTTACATGACATAACAACAAATACCTACATTACAACACGATAACTTCGTCTATCGGCCTCTTAAGGAGGGTAACTCGACGTGTTTATGCCAAAAAATACGAAATTGAAATATTGGTATTATAGGAAAGAGAATTTTAAGCAGCATGCGCCGGTATCGGTGTCTTAAGCGACAAAAAATCCAACAACTCGTTATTCAAGATGGTATGGCATAAACGCCAATACTACGTTGATCTCCATTGGGTTTATTATGGGATAAACGTGTGCTTTATTCTGGCGAATGTAAGTACAATTACTATTTAAATTTTGGATGGTCATCGATTTAAAGACCTTCTTTTATTAAATATTCTATTTGTTTGTAAGATTATAGTGGATTTTGCTCTCAAATATTAAAGTAAATATATGGCGCTTATGTCAAATTATCAATAGAATTGTTAAATTGTCATAAGCGCCATTTCCCAATGCGATACAATGACACTAATAATGATCAATTTATAAACACTGGAGCTGTATTAGAAATTCTCACAATCACGAATCACATTTGAATGCATCTTGTTTCTCTATAACTGACTAGTTTAATCAGTCAACTAAAACACATCTCTGGAAATTACTAATTAAATTTTGGCACTTATACCATTTTACATTTTTCCAGAAAGAAAAAAATATTTAGCCTCTTAGCAGAAAATTGTAAGACTGACAGTAATGTCTTCAAACCGAATAATTCCGAAATTGACTTAGACTTAGATTTAGCTCTCGAAAATGATATTATTTTTCTAAACAACCAAGATAATGCAATATTACTAGAAGAAACGACTGGGTTACTAGAAATGAGTAATATAAACTCTAATTTAACTGTGATATTACCCACCACTGATAATACTTTATGTGAACCACCGCCTGAAAATTTTCCATGCACTAATGTATCTCTGGAATCCGCTAGCAACTTTGTGACAGGTGAGGAGCAAACGAACAGCAACGCAGATAAGGAAGAAAGTTTTACAGAAAAACCAAAAATTAAACCATCAAAAAAACAAGGAAGGAAGTTGTTAAAAGACTCAGGACAGGAATACAGGAATTACAAAGAAGAAGCCATTAACGCCAAACAAATTTTAGAAAATACTTGTTTAAAGAAAAATTGTCGCAATAAATGTAACACATTCTCTGAAGAAGAAAGAAAGGAAATATTTGTGACTTTCTATAAACTGGGAAGTAGTGATAAGCAAAAGTTCTTTCTAACTGACTGCACGGCGGTCACGAGCATAAAACGTCGCAGAAAATCTAAAGGTGTGAAACAGAGAACAGTAACAAACGAATATTATCTGCCTAAGGATAAAATTTAACAACGTGTATGCTTACAATTCCTTTTAAATACATTGGCTATAAGCCACAGACTAATTCGCACGGTTATGTCTACCAAGGAACCTACAAAACTCTTTGAAGCCGATTTGCGTGGTAAACATATACCTCATAACAAAGTACCTAAATCAAGAACAAATGGACAATTTTAAACAATTTATAGAGTCATTACCAGCGGTACCTTCACACTATTGCCACAGCTCTTCTGCCAAAAAATATTTACCATCAGACATAAAAAGTTATAGTAATTTACACCGAATGTATGCAAGCGAACAAAAGAAGATAAACAAGCCGCCAATAAAGAAATTGAAATTTTTAAAACTTCTAAAAGAGAAGTACAATATAGGAATTCATGTGCCAAGGAAAGACAAATGTCTTCAGTGTGAAAAATTCAGAAGCAATAGAGAACCAACCGAAGATGATAAAGAAGAACATAAGGATAATATTAACGGAAAGGATGCAGCCAAAACGTTCTTCTTGGATGAACAGAGTCGATCCTCCAAAGAAAATGCGTTTCTAGTATCCAGCTTTGACTTAGAAAAGGTAGTTTCTACACCACACGGTGATAGCATGCTTTTGGGATTTTCGAGGAAATATGCTGTATACAATTTTACCGTTTATGAAACCAATATTAAGAAGGTCTACTGTTACTTATGAGGAGAACAGGATGGCTTCAGAGTGGCCAACACTACTTAGAAATGCTCGTGTTAACCCCGAACCTTAAACAATCATCGAACAAAATTATGAGAGTTTCCTAGACTTTAAATCGTTTTCCATCAAAGGACCATTAAAATTAAAAATTGTTGCTATTAAAATGGCTCGATTTTCAAAAAACAATTCCTGCGTTAAGTATAGGACCTCATTTTGTGATAATCAAGAATATTGCATAGATTATCTGCTGAAAGAAAATTGTATTCCGCTAAAACTAAAGAATTGGCCATTAACATAAAGAAATATGATCATTTAAAAAAGTTATGTGAAACCCGTGCAATATAGGCAAAAGATCACTTTGAATAGGTATTAAAGTTTAAAAATTAGCGGTAATTAACCGGATGTCATGGATGAAACAGATATCGAAGATCAAGAATTTTTTTTTTGTTATTGAAGAACTTATTTTGTTTTCTACCTCAATACCTACTAAGGTACTTATTTTTTTGTAAGCAGAGAATTATCATTATAATATTGTGTTCAAATTTGTTTTTATATACTTTCCTATTTGAAAGAAATATACAATTTATGTTGTTATTATCATTGTTTATAACTTTATATCCCACAAATTTACAAACTTTGTGACACAAACGCCATAACAATATGATAATGGCAAAACAGTAATGGCATAAATGCCAGCATCTAAATGGCATAACCGACTAATGAAAAATGTGAATGGCATAAGTGACAAATTTTCACTTATTTTCAGAAATTAAAAAAAAAACTGTCGTTAATATTGGCTTTTAAATATTGACGAAAAATAGCAAAAAAAATTTAGATAATACCAAAAATTTGACTGATGGAATAAACAAAGTTTCATAGAAGTTATGCAGTTTTTTCCTTCCTGTGTAAAATTTACCAAATGGCATTTATGTCGTTTTGGCGTAAACACGTCGAGCTAATAAACAATTCCCTAGCTGCGGTATAACAACACAACAAAAATACAAGTCGAATGACAACCGAAACTAAACCTGGAATTTAGGGACAAAGCGTCACCGTGGAACACATGCTGTGACATTAAGAGCAGGCACTGTAAATGGGATGATAAAACCCCCAAAAATAATCCACAAACGATGGCGCACGTAATTTTTTCAATCTGTACAGTTTTACAACAAGTTACATTAGATTGCGCAACAAGGCTCAAGATTAAAATGACAGACAATTTAACTTCCCTAAATGAATATTACGCTTCCCGGACTCTCAGCTCTTCGTGCTAGCACTCGGTATCCGATCGCGAAGTTAACCTAGTTCTCGCCCCCCAGTCTCCGAATTTCTACCCTAGTGACGTCGGGTCATCCAAGTCCCTGCGACGCCTAACTCGTTATGGGTGCAGTGCCCTCGACTTGTATCCTCCGAAACATCCTTGCAGATTCCCACACCAGATGAAACTGAGGCTTTCCACCGAGGGCGGTCGAGAAGCTACACGGCCAAGGTCACACGTCATGAAAAAGCCTCGCAGATCCCCACGCCGGCAATCTCACGTCGGCCCTTTTTTGTGTGGTCTCGTTTTTCATTGTAACGTGGAATATCTGCCCCACGGTCGACACACCTAACTTCAGTCGAACACGTGCCCCGGTTTTCCTTGTGACAAATGGATGGCCGTTCCCTAAATGAACTCTCGTTTTCCCAATTTAAATCGCTGACATAATATAATCGCTTAACAGTTTTTCACTTTCTTACCCGAAACTCAAAGATGAACTCGCCCAACGGATTCTGACGGTGTTACTAACGGACTCTTAATTTGAAATCGGACGCGACCAACGGATTTTCCCGGTTACTCCCCTTTTTCTAACTATAACTTTTAAAGGTGGACTCGCTCAACGGATGGCATCTAGAGATGTGTCGTTCAGGAACAAACCGGTTCAGTGAGCCGAGTGAACCGGCTCTCCACGAGAACGAACGAACCGCCACGGCTCACAAATCAAAATTAAAACTCTCTAAAAATCTTTAAAAAATCTATTATAATATTTGTATACGAACAAATTTTACTAACTATAACTACAAATGCTGATTTAAAAACAAAATTTGTGACGTCCTCGAGCTGCTAAGACGACTTCTTCTGCTGGTAATAGTTTGACCTGCTTTGCTAAAAAGTCGCTCGCAGGGCACCGACGTTGCTAAAACACATAATCTTCCTTTAACTAATTCATATAGCCGTGGGTACACGTCTTTCCTCTGATTCCACCACATTAATGGATCTTATGTTCTATAAATTAAGGGTTCGTTAAGATACTTATCGAACTTTATTATTCCAGCAGCAGTCGGGTTTGACTAGTGATGGAAGTCCGGATTTTTATCAAAATGATAAAAATCAAAAATATGATATTTATCTGCTATGCCAAAAACGTTTTTAGCAGATAATTATCTCATTTATATTTCGCGCTAAAAGTTATCTATTTTGTTACAAAACATAACCTCAAAAGTCAATGTTAAACCTAAAACGTACATAAAACGTCTCGCATTCGCGCCTTTGGCCATTTTATGCTAATTCGTGTATAAAAGTGTTAAATTATGCCACGACAAAGGTCGTTGATTTGGAACCACTTTCGGAGGCATCAGAGAGGTAGATACATATATGGTGACTGCAATTACTGCAAGAAAAGATTTATTAGTAATGCCAAGAGGATGCAGTTGCATATCAAATCATGCACCAAAGCGCCCAAAGAATTAAGGGCTGGATTTGAAAATATGCCTAATGTGGTAAATATAGAAATATAATAATAAACTCATTCAGAATGACTTATTATAATTTATTGTACCATAGGAAGAAGAGGGATTACTCAACTTAAGTACTGCAACGACACTTACAGTTTGTACTGGTAGTAGGGACACTTTAATTACTCCATCCACATCATATTCAGAAAAGAAATCTCAACGTTTGTTGAATTTTTTTGACACAATTAACAACGAAGAAAGTTGTATTTTGAAGCGACTTTTTGCCAGAGCTGTTTATGCTGCTGGTTTGCCTCTTTCGGTGACAGAAAATGACCATATGAAAAAGTTTTTCAAGAGAATTCGTCCGTGCTTTCATTTTCCATCTAGGTACGAGTTGTCAGTGCCATATCTACAAAAGGAATATGAAATAATTCAAAAAAAAGTGCTGAGGAAAATTCTAGAGGCAGAATCATTGACCATATTAACAGATGGATGGACCGATGTGAATGGGATAGGCATAATGAATATAATGGTAGCAACTCCAATTCCATTGTTTTATCGTGCTGTTCATAGTGGAACAGAAGCTCACACTGGAGAATATATTTCAGAAATGCTAGGAGAAGTAATTGAAGAAGTTGGTGTTCCGAAAGTTGAAGCAGTGGTCACAGACAATGCATATAACATGAAAAGTGCTTGGGCAAAGTTAAAAAACAAATATCCGAATCTATTAACATATGGATGCATGGCTCATGGATTAAATTTGTTATTAAAAGATTTATTTAAAAAAATTACAACATTATCAAGATGTGCTGCCAAATCAAAAGACGTCATTAAATTTTTTTTAAAATAATCAGTTGCCCAGACAAATTTTGAAAGAAGTTCAGTTAAAAGAAAACAACAAGGAAATAGCTCTAGTAGTAAGTGTGGATACTCGATAGGGCTCTACAGTTTTATCACTTTTAAGCCTTTTAAAAAATAAAGATTATTTGCAACAGACTGTTATGGACAAAAGAATTAAGAAGCAAATAGATCAGCAAACAAAGCGATATGTCTTAGATGAAGGAAATTTCTGGTGTATAATAGAAAAAGGTTGTAAGATGACTGAACTTCTGTTAAAAATGATAACACTTTTAGAAACAGATACACCATCAATGTCAAAAATCTTTCCTCTACTTAAAAGCATTGAAACGAAGTTTTTGACCGAAAATGGAGATGAAAATGTTTTCACATTTTTAAATAAAGCTGACCAAAAAAAGGCTATTGGTATGTTCAATGAAAGAAAAAGTTTCTTTTACCATGAAGTACAATTAGCTGCATATTTACTAGACCCAAAGGAAAAAGGATTGAATTTAAATGAAGATGAAAATGAAACCGCGTTAAATTTTATAGTAGATTTTGCAGTTAATCATAAGTATAAAGTGGATAAAGTTTTACAAGAAATCACTGATTATAAAAGTAAGTCTGGAAGTTGGGGAAATATCAATATTTGGAATGCTGCAGAAGTTAGTGAACCTCTAACATGGTGGAGAGCATTTTTTGATACTAAAGAGTTGACAAAAGTTGCAGCACGTATATTGAGTCTTCCTTCCACTTCAGCTAGTTGCGAGAGAAATTTCAAAACCTTTGCCAATATAAAAACAAAAAAAAAGGAACCGGTTAACAATTGAACGAACAAATAAACTTGTGTTTGTGAAGCACAATCTGAAGTTACTTTCGAATGAGTATGAAGAGATAGAGTTGGAAGCTGAAGCCAGTGAAATTAGTGAAGAAGGTTCATTCAAAGCTAGTGAAATTAGTGGTCAAGATTCCAGTGTTGGAGATATTTATGGAGAAGTGGAACTGTCTGAAGATGATAATTCTGACGCTATTGAAGTTGATGAAGATGTAGCTGTTGGAGATGTTGATTTTACTGAAGTAGGGGAAACTGAACAGAGCGAAGGACGAGCTGAAGGGCTTTCTGGAGAGAAAGAGATTGCAATGAATGATACTGAAGTTTTTGAATACTTAATTTACGATAACACTATTGAGAATTTTGAAGATTGAGAAATGTGTTTAATTACTTTAATCTAAAGAATTTATTTTGATTTTTATTTTTTTTAGAATTTTTATTTTTTGTTATGTTGAATATGAGTTTACTTTTTGTTCCCAAGTGTTTTTTTATTTTGTTGTTTGTTTACAGAATATAAAATATAATTATTATAAAAGTGTGTTAAATTTTTTTAATCATAACCTAAAAATTTCAGGTATTGAACACTATTTCTTGTTATGAAGTTTAAACAATTTAAAACATGCATGTTTTTGGTATGAAAATGTTCCTAAAGGAAAGGCCAGTTGAAAGGCATGCTTTTCTATGAAATTTATTTTTTACAAAAAAAAAAGATATTTATCTGATAAAAATACCGGATATTTATCACGAAAAATAAATAGCTGATAATTTCCATCACTTGGTTTGACACAACTTTTTGTTTTTCCACTTGCTGGTCAAACTTTGCCCACAAAGATGATGAGCTGGCTGAAGGCGTGGGAGTATCTTCGTTATGTTCGATTAGATTTAGAGTTGGCACCAGTATCGAACAAATTTTTGATTTGAGCTGAGTTCGTGCTGCCTCATATTTTGATCTATTAGAAAATCCAAGTTGTTTGAAGCGTGGATCTAAAATTGTTGCCTGCGCCATTATTTCATTGGTGTCGTCATTTTTGAAGCGGTCTCCAAGCTCGTTCATAAAAAGTTGTAACATCTGCATAATTTCTTGTGGTAAGTTCTCCCTATTTAAATGTTTCTGGATATGTCTTTTTAAATTCTCTACAAGTACATTTGTTTTTGAAATCGAAACATTTTTTTCAGCGCTTACTTCAATGGTTACATCATTAAAAATGCTTAAAGTTTCCATTGCGATTCTCACAATATTCCACTCATTAGGTACCTACCAATGAATTAATTCCTTCTTTGTCTATGATCGCTAACGTAGAAACGACGGCATCTTTAATTTCTAAAATTCTCAACAACATTTCAAAAGTCGAATTCCAACGCGTACAAACATCTTGTTTTTTTTGGTTTTAAAACTGGGATGTTCATTTGTTCTTGCATAATTTTTAATTTTGCGGCAGGATGAGAACTTTAAAAAAAAAGTCACTATCCTCCTAATTTTTGATAAAGTGCTGTCTATTTCTTTCAACCCTTTTTGAACTATCAAATTGAGAGTGTGGGCAAAGCACCCCAAGTCACGCCAGCCGCCAACCCGCACAGTAGGAACAACATTTGCCGCATTATCTGACACTATAACAGCTATTTTATTTTCAATGTGCCATGGTTTAAAACAATTTCTAAAGTTAGCAGCTAAATTTTCCACGTCCAAATATCTGTTGTAATAGAAATAGCTGAAGCATCAATTCAATTGTTATATACAGTCTCTTTAACTTTATTGTACATTTGTGGGATCAAGCTACTTGAAATTGTTTTTCGGTTGGGTAAGTTATACCCGGGACACAATAAATTTACAATTTTTTTAAACTCTGCATCTTCCGAAATACTAAAAGGATGGTATTCTCTTACAAAATGTCAAAATGACGTTATCCTGTTCTGATTAATGAAATCAAAAATTAAATTCATCAACTCCCATTTTGACATTTTTAGTCAAATTACATACCTACGTTGATTACTATATTAAATCACATTATAAACGGTATCAAGTGGTCAGCGTCATCAGTATTTTTGGTTGCGTACAAAATAATTTCAGAAATAAGCCTTATGTGACTTGCCCTGTATACGGCCGAATTCACCAACGCCAGTTAAAGTTAACTGTAGGTTAAAATGCTTCGTTACATAGCTACCTATTGTTGTAACAATGTTTTCCTATATTTTAATCTACAGTTAACTTTAACTGGCGTTGGTGAATAAGGGCCATATTGACAAAAATTAAAATATATAATATAAAGACAAACAAACAATAATTCCATTAAAACTACAACTAATAAACATAATCTTGTAGACATTGTAACCTACCTGAGGGGCTGGTCCACTGCGCCGGCATCAGTCGGAGAGCAATTTGTTAATTGGGGGGTTCCTTGGCGAAAAATTTAGGGCGCCACGGATTTGGTTGCAAAATTTGACAATTTAACTCTGGGTCCAAATCCGAAATCCTCAGAGGAAAAATTCCGGAAACTCAATGACACAAGGGGTAGAAATAAACGTATATTGTAGTAAAATTGCAAAAATGAACACAAGAAGGGTATTTGGTATGATAATTAAATAAATGAAATTAAATGTAAGTATTTCTAGTAAGCCGCTACCATTTTGAAATTTAAAAATCAATTGTTATTTGGTTTTTGACCCGGGGATTACTCCTATGTAAGAGCGCGTGGCCACGTGTCGAACAGGACGACAAATTTATTCAAATTATTGAATAGTTCGAGCGAACAATCACGCGTCAAGTAGCTAGCCCTTATGGCCCAAAATAGGTCAGTGACTGCTCCGCGCTCTCAGGGGATTTTTCGGGGCAAAGGGGTGGGTTCGAATATGGGCGCTAGGCAACTGTTCGGGAGCTTGGATACCTTGTCCAGCTGCCGGGACAAGCGCTCTAGTTTTTCGAACGTCGGAGAACAAATAAAAAAATCTAATTCCGTTGGAATTAAATAATATGGTTTATTCTGATTGTTCAATCATTCAGGCAGTAAATAAATTAGCAAGATGCACTGGTTTTGTGCGCTGGTTCGTCGAATTGAAACTGGTTTTTCTAAATGGTTTACAAAAATGAAAATTACTGAACCAGTTCACATTAAAGATCTTATAAATTAACGCTTAGTCTGGTCTTTTTAGAAAAGCTTTCCTTTACAGGGACCTTGTAATTTATACTATGATTCTGTTTCGAATAACTTAAACTTAATACATTTGTGTTTTACCGGAGTAAAAAAAAACAAGATCTATGAATCGACTTTTCCGAACTAAAAATGATTCTTTCAAATGAAATGCAATATTCTGATTAATGAATTGAAAATTAAATGAAGTTTAATACTGTAACGGGTTAAAGCGCCCCATTTTAGACGAAAAATTCCAAAGTCGTGATTTTTGTGTTAAGGGTTCCTTTGCGCTACATGCTGAAACACAGTTTTGACTCTTCCTCAATAATTAATTGTTTAAAATACTCATCTCCCGTAATTCGGCGGATACTTGATATATCATCAACCTGTTCTATTTCCGCATTTTTCTCTTAAAGTTCCCCATCTTCATCGCCCTGTGGTGAAGGGCTGAAGAATATCGCAACCCTTTGTGATTTAGGGGAAGTAGGAGTCTTCCAAAAGTCAAATTAAATTTTCACCGTCACCTACGGAAAAAGCTTTACTAGCAAGGTAGTTTAGCCACCTTGATTGTAAACGTTTCTAAGCTCTTCAGATAATTGTAAAATACTATTGATGGTTATTTTCATTCCATTTATACATGGTGGCAGTGCTTTATGATTAGAATTTTTAATTTCAAATTTAGAATCAGCCAAGTATGACAGCATGTCATGTAAAAATTGAATGTGACCGAATGTTTCTGTAATAGCGTAATTTAGTTTTTTACAGTTTGTTGGTTGAAGAAGACTAGAATTGAGAGTATCAAATAATTTATCCATATCTAACAAAAATTCAGCAGTAGTGTCGTTTTGAACACAATTAAATTCTTCGGGTCTCATTATTTTATAGGCTAGATAAGCATTAAACATTGTGTACGAAAATATCTGAGTTGCTAATGAAACTGTCATTTTGGCCGAATTTTTATACATATTAAAATGGCTATCATTAATTTTTGGTATTAAATTGATGTTAGCTTCAATACTTAATAAATAAACTTTATGAATAAGTTCCCAGTCCACGAAGCCTCCTTGATATTCGAACCTTTTGTTAAACAGATTGTTTCGGAAAGACTTAAATAAATGCGGCGGATCAAAAATTAAATAAACCTTACATTCTTCATCCCCTGTTTTAAATTGAAAGAATGGTTTATCAGGTGTTATTTTAAATTTCTTCATTAATCCTATATTTCTTGTTCCTTGATCACAAATGAGACACTTCACTATAAGACCTGTTTCATTCAATTGGTGGATTGTTCTTTCCATAATTTGATGGATTTTATCCGAATTTCCGCTTTTACCTAAAAACCAATATCCAACAGATTGTTTCATCGATTTGTTGATCCACGTAATCATTGCAACTAATGCCCGTTCTGTACCTTCATCAGCGTATCCGTTAAAAAAATCATTAACAGCATCATAGTGGACTTCTGTAGCTAAACTAATTTCATCAAATAAAACATTTATAAGACGTTCTTCGGGAGGACTACCAGCAAAGGCAGTTTTAAGTTGATTTAAAACCGTCGAACTGAGACCTGGAGAAAGCGGATTTTTTTTTGTTACTCATTTAAAGTTCGAACAGATGGCAAATGCATAATGTGTTGTAAAAATTTGTACGCCTTTGGTGAATGATACGTAATTGATAAAGCGATATCTTTGACATCATCATTATATCGTTTTGCATGCTTTTTTGTCTAAATATTGTGAGGAAGCCTTAATTATAGATTCTACATCTCGCTTTTGCTTCATTTGTGTCGTGCATTTCCTAACTTTTTTGAACCTATGAATTTGGCTTCGCAGTCTAGCAATCGTTTTTGAGTTATTATGCAACCTTAAAGATTTTGGTGTAAGTAGGTAATTTGCTGGGCGAATTAACTTTTCGTAGGTGTACTGCACTCTAAAGTTGTCTCAAATGTAATTTGATTGCTTTAATGTCAGAGACATGACTAAGAGCCATCCTGGATTCCGTTATAATCATTTTCAAATTTTGAAATCAAGAAACTGTTGTAATGTGTATAATGGGTTGCGGAAAAAGTAAATTCAGAAGTACCCCTCTCGTGAATAACTCTGAATATTTAAAGGCAAAAAGTGGGGTGATGGTCTTTCCGTGGACAAATTATATTACTGCAATCTTAATATCTGAGAATAAAGTTAGCACAGCTTTCGGCACTAATAATCGTTTGGGTGGTGTGATTTTTCTTAAATACTGCCTTTCAAAATGATCCAAACATATTCGTAAATTATTAGAAGGTTCTTCGTACTGGGCAAATTCTTTCCATTTTTGACGTCTACATAAATTGTTGTAACACTTATAATAATCTATTATGTATTTGCGGGGTCCTACGGTATCTCACCGTTTCCGCTTTTGTAGTGCACCGAGCCGTGGAGAGAGAGATATTCTCCTCCACCGTACCAAAGATTACTCATATAAACAGATAGTGCACTCGGACCTCGAATTGTTTCCAGTTTCAGTGCGCAAGTCTCTGTTTTGGTTCGCACGAATTTAAAAACCTGTTTCGTTGGTTTTGTAAATAAATACGATAAAGAAGAATTTTCCCTTAAATTATTCTCTAAAACTGTATGTCCACATGAGAATTTATTATGCATTAAAATATTACAACCGCAACATAAATTGCCCAACACTTAAAAACAGAAAGTTATTGAATGTATCGCATTTGTGACTTTGTGAAGCATTTATTTGAGGTAGTGTAAAAGATAAAACGGCCTAACCCAGAAAATATAGAAATATACTCGTATACTTAATAGAATAGTTATAATTGACTATAACATAATATCTTTAGAACCAAAGCCTAATAATAACTTACAATTAATTGGTATAAATAAAACTGTGGCTTAAATTCACTACAACAAAATTTAAACTTATTTCATGCCACAATTAAGTCTGTATGGGTTAGCCCGTTTCAATTTTGACTGTTTTATTTAGAATAATTGATTTGTTTGAATTGTATTCCTTTTTTTTATTATTTTTTCTTTCTGAAAAATATATTACGTTAATATTTTATTCTGGTTTTATTTTCTGTATCATTTTTATGGACATAACATCAATAGAATTGATTAGAACTCATATATTGGTTTTATTTGCTTTATTTACAATTTTAGAATTCCGCGTCGATCGGTTCACATTTTAAATTCGCGCGAACCAAACGAAAGCTACCGCGGCAAGAATCTTGGACCGCTACAATCAATGCATTGCTGGTCAAGTGCACTATCTGCTTATATGAGTAATCTGTGACCGTACTAACCACTACATCCTAGAGCCTTTTTAATACACCCTTAATTGCTGGCCGGGCAATTGAAGGGGGGGGGGGGATGGAGATGATGACGGAAAAATTGTCCTTAACAATTTTGTTGTTAATGTTAAATTAAAATATTATTTACTTACATTAAAACATCCTTTGGCTATGAAAAAAAGAATGGTCTGTATCTTTTTCTGATTTCCTCTGGCATCCTTTCACATTACACCGAACCAGTTTTTTAAATTACGCAATTAATTTCAAAACTAAAGTGTTGGCACCAATTTTACGTACCCTTCACTTACCCACAGTATTTCTCAGCCAATCGGCACTCAAGCGCAATAATAGGGCATTTCATTTAGTACACGATCACAATCATGAGATGGCGCTTGCATTGATACGCAGCCTTCCTCTCTATCTTATATTCTTTGCTGGGAATCAAGTGGCGCTTTACCAATAGGTGCCAACCCAAAAAAATTAAAATTAAAAAGCCCTGTTCTCTCGCTGTCTTGACCCTCGCGGTGGGCACGCGCGCCCTCTCCTGGTTTCTTTTGGTGTTTATCTCTGCGGGGGCAGTTTGAATTCAAACTGTGGTTTCACAAATTGGAAATGGGTTTTAGAAAGAGCGAAACAGGCAAACATTAAATTCAATTAAAGTAAATTTGAATTTCATGTGAAAGAAATGCAATTTTTGGGTCATGTCATTAATTCTAAATGGATAAAACCAGATGAAAGTAAAATTGCAAACATTGTAAATATGCCAATACCAAAAAATAAAAAAGAGTTAGAAGTTTTATTAGGTATGATCATTGATCACCTACTCTCGTGCCAAAAATAAATTACTCCCTAGAATTCGAATTTTTATGGAAAAAAACGTTTTTCATGTTGTGTGTAACTAGAATTTCAAAAGTAATTTTTAATGCTTAAGGTTGGTTCCTATGAATTGAGAGATTAAGTCTAACTAAATATGCCCCCAGAAACCAAAATTGATTGTGAAACGAAAAAACATCCATCACTTAGCGGGAAATAGAGCCATATGCAACAGTTACAAGGAATTCGCTACCTTTCGGTTATGATATCTTTTGTTTGTCACCAGAAACCACATAACCTCCAACCTAACCAAATACATGGCAACGTAGTAACGAATATCCCTAAATCATAGGGAGTAATTAATTTTTGATAAGATTATATATTTCAAAGTTTATCCCAAATTTATCAGAATTGATCCTGTCGTTAAGAAGTCTGTTGATAAAAAATGCGATTTTCTCATGGACATCGAATCACGATGATGACATCATAAAAATAAAAAACGTGCTTTCAACGGAACCTCCACCAAAAGCTGATACTGTCCGTAAAGCGGAGACTTTTTCTTTGATAATAAATTTTAAGCTCTACGTATAGCGCTAATAGGAAAAAAAACGAACTAAAACGCCCATTACAGTTTTCTGACTAACATTTTCGATAAAGTTAGCTTCTTTACCGACATAAAATCTCAAAACTTTGATGTGAAAATGGCGGCAAACACGTTCTTAGTGCAGTGCAAAGATATGTATTATGTAACGAGGTAAGCTAAAAACTACGTCCGTTTAAATAAGGTATACGTTTCTTAAAGATGTTGCAAACATTTTAAATAACCCCAAAAGAGTTTGTTTAAAAGGTGTCAGCTATAAGTTCAAGTAGTTAGTTTGATGCTTTATTTGCCCTACGGGCTTTCGAATTCCTGATTATAAAATTACAATTCCAAAAAACAAAACAAAAATAAAAAAATTCTATTTCTATCTCCCACCCTTTAAAATTACTATTCTTTCCCTCCTTTTCCATATGTCTTTCATCCATCTTAACTTCCTTCCGTCTTCATTCAGTATTTCTTTCCGTTCCTTTCTCTCCCTCTCTCTCATTTCGTTGCATCCGCTCCACATGTGTTCGATCGTCTGTCTTTCCTCGTGGCACATCCTGCACCTTCTTTCTTCTTCTTCCGTCCAAGACCTGTTCTCCATCTCTCTTGATTCCCACATCTGAATCTCGCCATCATTTTTCTCTCTTTCGCGCGCTCTCTCTCCAGGTACACCGGAACTTCCTCTGTCGCGCACCTCTCATACTCCCTGTTGTACCTCGATTCTTGGATTCTCACCCTTTTCTCTTGCTTGTCCGTATCTCTGTCCCTTTCGCTCAGCTACAACGCTTACTTCGACGCCAAATTTAAAAAACACCCTTTATAATTTAACTGCACATTTTTCGCTAACCAAGAAGGTTTATTGTTCCTTATGGCATGAATATTCCTCAGGCAGAAGTGGGAATGATCTTGCTTCTGCGTTGATTAAGATTTTAAAAAGAGTTGCCGAAGACAACGAAATCACTAACATTATCACTTGGAGAGACTCGTGTGTGCCGCAGAATAGAAATAGTCACCTGGCATATGCCATACTTGACTTCTTAAGAAACAATTCTTCTATTAGAGTTGCCGTAAAGTGTAAAGGGACGGTCACGTGATCTGCGCGCAAAACCAATTTGTGTGGTCGAGTCTATTCGGCCGAAAATAGGGTAGATTTGTCAGAGAGTTGTTTACATGTTCATGTACTGCAACTTTATTTACGACTTTACTTTTTACGCTTACCAAGTTCACCCAAGGCTTTAAATCTGTGTTTCTCGAGACAACTGAAGATATCTTTATAGTGTTTTCGTAAGTACAAAAAAAAATTAAAAGGAAAAATAATTTCATAACCTCACTTTCAATAACAGTTGACTTGCAAATGAAATGAAATGAAAACTTAACTAACACCACCGGACTTTTGCAGGATTTTTTAGTAGCTGATTGACATGGGTTCCCATCTTACTTTTGGCCAGCGTGGGAAAATTTTACAGTTATCTGAGAAGATGTACAAAACGATTGTAAAAGAATCAAAACCTGCTAGAGCTTCCACTTCTTTTTCAACCCCAAGAAAGAAGCGACCACAGCAAAAACGACATGAATTAGTGGAAGCTGAGAGACATGCTGTTAGAGAAATAATAATCTATCAGTTACGGAAAAGCAAACTACCGTGACAGGGATTATATATCGAATGCAAGAAATGGAAATTCCATTCTCTGGAAGCGAATCCACTTTTTCTAGGATTAATTAAAGAGCTGGGATTTAAGCAAGTACTTTTACAATTAAGAAAGTCTATATAAAAATTAACTTTTTCTAGATGGCCCAAAACTGAGGACAACAGAAAAGTACTAATGGAGTCCTCTGACATTCGACTGCTCAGGATAAAGTGTTTGAAGCAGATTTTAAAATACAGAGACGAAGGTCGACCAATTTTCTACACAGATGAGAGGTATGTCCACACTACACATTTACCAAATCACTCTTGGACTGATAGAAGTGGCAGATGTGTAAAGAAAATTAGTTGCCAGTTAAAATAATATCAATAAATTATTCAATTTAATAAAAAGTTGATTTTACGTGTTAATACTTTTATCCTCAATTCTGCACGCATAAATTACATTAGTTATAAAATAACGATGCTAGACTTCGGTCTCAAATATGTCAAAAGTCCCAAACTGCTCAAACTTTTTTTTTACGGTGAAAATTTCCCATTGCATGATGCGCCACTGTTGTGGCTCCCAGCGATTCTCATTTTCCCTACGCTACTGACGTGTTAAAGGCCGCGCAGCTAAGCTCCGCCCTCAGGTCCTTTACGGTTTAATACGAGTCTATAGTCGGCACGGAGATATAGTGATAATTCAGTGTATTCAGTCCCCATAACGAGGAGGCTGGCAACGTCTAAGTAGTTTATTAGGGATAAGTGCTTGGACAAGATATTTTGCCTGTAAAGACTGCCTGAAGAACGCCAGGTAGTGCTGACGGTCTAAAGTGATTCCTTTGTAATGGTTATAAACCAAATCCGCTAACAGTGACAATCGTTATTGAAGTTAAGTACGGGACTGAATACATTATCACTATATCTCCGTGCCGACTATAACAGTGTCACGCTAAAATATTTCATACCCGGCCACTCTCCACTACAGGAGGGCGATAGTGCACATAGGGCCATTGAAAGAGCATTATCTAAAACGGAATTCCATTCACCTCTTGGACTTAAGAATTTTAAAGACTCTGAACCCAAAAAATCCATATTCGCTTTTACAAATGAAGCCCGATGATTTTAAAAATTATTATGAGTGCGCACAAACTATGAAATTCAAAAACGTCCCATTTGCTTCATCAGTAACAGAACTCAAGATTTACACAAAATTTGTTTGAAGTTCAATATAAGACTTCATACAGCGCAGATAATGCCGATTACAAAACTATCTCAATCAAGCCAAGACTCTTTTCAACAATAAATTTACCGCTACCAAAAATTCTTCCAGCGACTTCTATTGGAAATAATGACAAAAGCGAGCGCATTGTAAAAATGTTGAAATTTATGAATGTACAAGATAGAGAATTCTTTTAAAATTGGCGGGTAACGATAATTTGAATAAAATTTTGCATAATTGACTTTGTTTTGAATTTTGTAGACGAAGAAATGAAAGAGAAAGGAAGCCCCAATGAAAAACATAATAGGTCTTCTACTTCTTTTAGAACAGCCACTTCTTCTGGAGCAGCAAGGAAGCGTACAACAAAATCCCAAAAGAAACAAATTGTATTTTATAAATTAAATAAAATTTCGTAAATTTTGTTAATTTCATTACAGAAAACTAAATATAAAATACCCTTTTGAAGATACTAATTTTCCGAACTCAGCACATTGAACCTTGTCGAAAATTAAATACCTTACATTTCTTACAAGGTTCTATCTTAACAATAAAATGCTTATGCCCACTGAAAAATTAAATCTATTGACCTAAAAATTCATTTAAAGATCATTTATATTCTTTGATGTTTTTAGATGAGAATTTGTACGTTCGATGATAACCGGTATGCGAGATTCTATATCGATATCCTTAACATGGATTTTTTCCATTTTATGATATTGTTAGTTAGAACCCTATAATCCTAAGGTAGCGATATGTTAATGACATCACAGACGTCATCACATCTTGTACTCTTGTTTGCGGATGGTTTTAAACTTTACAGAGTGGTGGTGAATAATGATCACACTGTATTACTACAAAACGATCTGGATGCTCTTGTATTCTGGTGTAAAAACAACGGATTAGAAGTGAATGTTTCGAAGTGTAGAGTTATAACATTTTCACATAAACTTGTTTCTCCTATTCGACATTATTCAGTTAATGATGAACTACTTCTTAATGTTGATCGTATTTGCGATTAAGGTGTGACTCTTGACCGTCAGCTAACCTATAATCATTATATTAACGAAATTATTTGCAAAACTAATCGAATGCTTGGATTCGCCATACGTCAAGCATCAGAATTTTCAAACTTGCGAGCTATGATTACGTTATACTTACTCTACATTTGTACGTTCTGTCTAGTGGAGTAACGTTAGGTTTTTATTTCGGAACCGGTAGCAAGAGCTCGGATTTGAACGAATTTTTTTTTAATGTGTTATAAATAAAACATATTAAAACCTTTATAGGTTAAAAATTGCCGCTCACTGTTTGTTTCATTAATTAATTGTTTATTTATAAGAACTGAAATTTTCTAGTTAGAAATCGTTATTTTCGCAAGAAAAATACTAGAGAACAATATAGAATGACTTTGGGAAGAGAATATTGTTATATTGACACTTGCTTGGAATTAATTGTATGTGGAAAAAAAGAAGAACAATAGGCAGATGTTCGGTAGCCCGGTGTTGACCGGCTCAGATAGTAACACGTTCAGTTTGTCTTCTAGAGTCACATAGTTCGGATTTCTTGAAGAAAATATAAAATTATTTTTAATGGTTGTCGGCGCCACTCGTGGGAAAGATTTATTTTGTTATTTTAATGTTTTGTCTGTACTCCTTATACCGAATAGAGTTATTTTTAGAAACATGTTATCACTGTTCTTGAGAACGCGTCAGGGGGGCAACCCCTCTGACGAACGGAACGTTCGTGTGGGACGCAGGGGTAGTACCAGATTAACTGGAGAGTAGAGCGTTGGGTACACGCGCGCGGACCGTTAAGTTCTTTATTCCCTTTGTTTGACAACAACTAATAATGTCTTGGCGGCCGAGACCTCCCCGTGCTCTTCTGACATCAGAAGTGGGATTTACCCCGTCGAAGTGGTCAGTGGACAATAATGCAAGTGATGCGGAAAGTGACGAGTCCGTGTCTGAAGGATTCTCTGGTGAAGGTTCGTCCAGTGAGCAGGAGGCGTTGGCGCGGCTCCGGCGGCTCGAGCAGCAATTGGCAGCGGCCTTGACACCTTCAGGGGTTTCAGTGGGAGCTACATCATCTTGGGCTAATTTGAAACTGCCCCCATTTGACCCGACGTCGAAGTTTGCGGATCCCGAGGGCTGGTGCGCTATTGTTGATATGTGGGTGAACAAACACAAACCTGACGCCATGGAACTCGTTATGTGTCTTTCATCCGCACTAAAAGGGGAGGCGATTAGCTGGCTTATTTCTGCTAAACCCACCGAAAAGGACTGGCCAACATTACGGGCTGAGTTTTTAGCTGTTTTCGCCAAACCAGTCGACTCTATCGAACAATTTTCGGAGGCAGTGAACGGTCGAAGAAATGTACCCGGGGACACTCCTTTAATTGACGAAATGCTTCATTCGATGCGAACCATCCTCTCGTTGCTCAAAAATCGAGAAAGCGATGAAGCATTCGCCGTACTTGTTGCGTGTTATTTTGGCTCTACTCGCGATAGTGTTGTACGCCGAAGATACCAAGCAGAGCACCCTACAGACGCCATAAGTATGTGCACTATGTTGCAAGGGAGACTCGGTAAACGCGCGGCGCTATCTCCTTCCGGTCATCACACCGAATCGAAGCGTCGAGCTTTGCCGCCGTCTTCCAACAAGCTCAACCATGAAAAACGTGTCCACTTCCCTGGGAAATGCCATCTTTGTGGACGAATTGGGCACAGAGCTAGGCACTGTCGAAATCGACACGATTCGCCCACAACATCTACTGCAAGGAACAAGCAAGCTGATGTCAACTCACCTACCTGTTACACCTGTGGCAAATCTGGACATATTTCTCCAAATTGTCCCTCAAGATCAAAACGGGAGCAAGTGGCGGAGAGGCACGTGAACATTTGCGAAAAGGAAACGGTGTTTGGAGAGCTCAAACTTAAATCTGGTGAGACCTTTCCTTTTTTGTTTGACACGGGTTCAGATTGTTCTTTAATGAAAGAAAATATCTCTCGTTATTTTGATGGCAAGCGGTTTAACAACATGACCTCGTTGATAGGCATTGGTCGTGGCTCTTCTATTTGTAATAGCCAAATTCTAACCGTGGTTGAGATTCAAGACATATTTATTGAAATTTTGTTCTATGTGGTACCAGACGATTTCATGTCTGCGGACATTATAATTGGCAGAGATTTAATAGCACAAAACATTAACGTTCAACTAAGTTCTACCGGTTTATTGTTATCTCGTGAATTGCAAGTTCAATTCTGCCATAAAGAAACCACCACGTTTGATAAAATTGAGACCGATTTAACTGGACTCGAGAGACAAAATTTGTTGAAACTTTTGAGCGAACATCAGAAGAATTTTGTTGTTGGTGTACCGTCGGGAAGGGTAACTACCGGTACTCTTGTAATCCGCTTAAAAGATCCTAATAAATTTGTTCAGCGGAGACCATACCGACTAGCTACAACTGAGCGCGAAGTTGTTAGGGATCAAATTTCGGCTTTACTCAAGGCGAATATTATTCAACCTAGTTGCTCACCTTTCTCAAGTCCCGCAATTTTAGTAAAAAAGAAAGATGGCTCCGATCGACTGTGTATAGATTTTCGTGAGCTCAATGCTAATACAGTGCCGGATAAGTACCCTCTGCCCCTCATTAGTGATCAAATCAATCGGTTGCACGGGGCTTACTATTTTACCACGCTTGATATGGCATCTGGTTTTCATCAGATACCCATTCACTCCGAGTTTATTGAGAAAACAGCTTTCATTACTCCAGACGGTCAATTTGAGTTTCTGACCATGCCTTTTGGGTTGACGAACGCCCCTGCAGTGTATCAACGGGCAATGGATGCGGCTTTGGGTGAGCTACGCCATACAATCGCATTAGTGTACATCGACGATATCCTAATTCCTTCATCCACAATCGGTGAAGGCCTCGAAAGGTTACGAGTGGTTATAAAAGCCCTCGTAGATGCGGGTTTTTCCTTTAATTTAAAAAAATGTAGCTTCCTTAAATTAGAAGCAGAATATCTTGGTTTTTTAGTCAGAGCAGGAGAGGTACGCCCCAACCCTCGTAAAATATCAGCTCTCATGCATTCACCAATACCAAAAACGCCCACTCAAGTCCGTCAATTTCTTGGTTTAGCTTCCTATTTCCGTCAATTTATTCGAAATTTTTCTGTGGTGGCTGCGCCTTTGTATCAATTAACCACGAGTTGTGATAAAAAAATTAAGTGGCTTCCTAAGCATGACGACGCACGAAATACGCTTATTAAATTTATGACTTCCGAGCCAGTGTTAATGATATTCGATCCTGATTTACCAGTTGAACTTCATACCGATGCGTCATCCGACGGCTATGGGGCCGTACTTTTTCAGAAAAAGGACTCAAAACTGCATCCAATCGAATATTATAGTAAAAGAACCACGAAACCTGAGTCTGCTTATCACTCCTACGAGCTCGAAACTTTAGCAGTTGTAAACGCAGTGAAACATTTTAGACACTTCCTTGTTGGACGTCGCTTCACGGTAATTACCGATTGTAACTCTCTCAAAGCGGCACGTACAAAGCATGATCTAACTCCTCGAGCACAGCGCTGGTGGGTTTTCTGCAAGCTTTCGATTTTGACATTCTTTATCGCGAAGGAAAACGCATGAAGCACGCTGACTTCTTTTCTCGAAATCCACCACTTAACACGGAGGCGGCGCCCTTAAAAAAAGACCATAAAAACATTCAAATGGTTGATTTACGGGCGGACTGGTTAGCTGTCGCACAACAACGTGACGATGAGGTTTTAAAAATAATCGCCGCCCTTAAAGCGAATGAACTTGACCCAGATTTAGCTAAGACATATGATATTCGGGCCAATACCCTTTTTAGAAGAATTCAGCGCGGCCATCGCACACGCTTTTTACCGGTTGTTCCCCAATCAATGACTTGGTCAGTAATAAATCATGTACACACTAATTTAAAACACCTAGGTTGGGAAAAAACTTTAGACAAATTGTATGACCTGTACTGGTTTCCCAAAATGTCTCGAACAGTTCGCAAATTTGTTGATAATTGCTTGATTTGCAAATCTTCAAAAAATCACTCGGGAAAATCTCAAATACAAATGCATCCTATTCCCAAAGTTTCTCGACCCTGGCATACAGTCCACATTGATATTTCTGGCAAATTAACAGGTAAAAGTGACCTTAAAGAATACGTCTTCGTAGTTATCGATGCCTTTTCTAAATTTATCTGGTTGCAGCGAATAACTTCATTAACAGCTGGATCGGCTATTCGTTGCATTAAAGAATTTGTTTATTTATTCGGCGCTCCATATCGCATCATTAGCGATCAAGGCAAATGCTTCACAAGTAGTGAATTTCGCACTTTCTGTTCTAATTCTCAAATTGATCTGCATTTCATTGCACACTGTGCAAGCCGGGCCAATGGACAGGTTGAACGTCAAATGGAAACCCTAAAAGCGATTTTGACCGCTATCGAAATCGAAAGCGAACAAAATTGGCAAGATAGCTTAGGTGAAGTGCAATTAGCGTTGAACAGTACTACACATAGAGTGACAGGTTTCAGTCCCGCTGAAATTTTATTTGGGACTTCCATCCGTTCGTTAGACTTGCAAAAAATTCGTCATATCTTAGCAGAAGAAGAGGAGGAGAATCTCCCTTTGTCAGAAATCCGTCGCATTGCGGCTGAAAATATTTTAAAAACGTCCCAAAGTGACACCCTTCGGAAGAATGTAGGAAAAGCCACTATTAAGCCTTTTCGCGTAGGTGATTTTGTCTTCAACAAATCCAATGAACGGATGATTTCTAAGCTCGACCCTAAATTCCGTGGACCATTCAAAATTGTCAAGGTTTTAGAAAATGATCGTTATGAAGCAGTTAGGCTTACTGACAAAGGTAAAGGTCGCACCTTTAAGTTTGCACACGATCACCTTATCCGTGTTCCTGAGGGCCAAGGAAAAGTTCCACTTGAATCTGACACGACACTCTTGCCAGCCGTGTCGGCGGGGACTAATGATAATGAACATTAGGTAAAAGCCTTTACCCTTTTTTTTTGTTGTTTTAGTATTTGAGCAATATTGTGTCGATCCTGGCTGCGGTCCAGATGAATATTGTGTCGATCCTGGCTGCGGTCCAGATGAATATTGTGTCGATCCTGACTGCGGTCCAGATGAATATTGTGTCGATCCTGACAGCGGTCCAGATGAATATTGTGTCGATCCTGACTGCGGTCCAGATGAATATTGTGTCGATCCTGGCTGCGGTCCAGATGAATATTGTGTCGATCCTGGCTGCGGTCCAGATGAATATTGTGTCGATCCTGGCTGCGGTCCAGATGAATATTGTGTCGATCCTGGCTGCGGTCCAGATGAATATTGAGTCGATCCTGGACGCGGTCCAGATGAATATTGTGTCGATCCTGGACGCGGTTCAGATGAATATTGAGTCGATCCTGGACGCGGTTCAGATGAATATTGAGTCGATCTTGGACGCGGTTCAGATGAATATTGAGTCGATCCTGGACGCGGTTCAGATGAATATTGAGTCGATCCTGGACGCGGTTCAGATGAATATTGAGTCGATCCTGGACGCGGTCCAGATGAGTACTGAGTCGATCCTGGATTAGCTCCAGATGAGTTATGTGTACCAATAACTGTTTATTAAGCTGATTCTGGACCAGGTCCAGATGAGCCTTCTTGTTGAGTATTGTATTTAGTCGATCTTGGTCTAATGCCAAATGAGTCATGTCACCGCGCATTGTGTTTAGTCGAACCTGGACAAAAATCCAGATGGGTTTCGAGATTTTATTTTGAGTAGTTTTAAATGTTAGATTGTCAGGAAAGGCCGAACGTGTCTAATAGTTACAATTTGCTGTTGTTACAGGTACCCTTCCATAAGGATGCCCGAGGACGGGCATAACGTCAGAATGGCCGTGTCGGCGCCACTCGTGGGAAAGATTTATTTTGTTATTTTAATGTTTTGCCTGTACTCCTTATACCGAATAGAGTTATTTTTAGAAACATGTTATCACTGTTCTTGAGAACGCGTCAGGGGGGCAACCCCTCTGACGAACGGAACGTTCGTGTGGGACGCAGGGGTAGTACCAGATTAACTGGAGAGTAGAGCGTTGGGTACACGCGCGCGGACCGTTAAGTTCTTTATTCCCTTTGTTTGATAACAACTAATAATGTCTTGGCGGCCGAGACCTCCCCGTGCTCTTCTGACATGGTTTTTGACAAAAAAGTGTTTAGTAATAGTTACCATGCGATCGAAAATAAAAAAAATCCAGAGGTCCGTGAGTAATACGCTTCAGTTGGCAACACGTAAAAATGTAATTCAAATGTCATCAGATGTCATTACAATGGAGAACTGTCATTATTAATTATTGACTATTAAAATTGCTATTGCAATATGTTCACTTCAGAGCAAAAAATTTTCATTGTGTAGTGTTACTTCAGAAACGGCGAATCGTCCTATTCAACACCTCTAGTTTTCGAGGAATTAGGCATTCAAAATTACTTCTGAAATTTCTAGTTACACAACATGAAAAACGTTATTTCTCTAAAAGTTCGAAATATAGGGAGTAATTTATTTTTGACAAGGTAGTAGGTACTGTTACGATTTAAATTTCGCGGTAAATCGTAAAGGCGAGAACGTTCTAGAACATTCCAGAACGGGCTCTCGGACCCCGACTTCCGGTACCGGCCGCGTCAAGTCGGCGAGAGGAGGGGAAAAAGATATAAAGGTGGAACCGACGCCATGACAGAGATTCTCGACTAGTTCAGGTCAGAGGTTACGACCGTTCCGTGTGTGAGTGTTGTGTTCAAAGGGGGAGATTAGGGGGTGTTTTAGTGTGCAACAGGTGCTGGCGAACCCGTGGAGGAAGACCGATTCGGCTGGGAAATCGTCCTAGAAGAATTCCAACCGAAACGTCGCGGCGGATAAAGGCTTCCTTCACGAGGGTCAACGACCCTACGCTTCAGCGGATAATTTCACCACCCTGTTGGGCCGACGTCATCCCCCAGGACCCCTCCGGAGAGCAGGACCTCACACCGGGCTGTCCCTGGCCGAGGAACCCGAGTCCAGGAGCAACTCATATCTGGCAAGGTCCTTCAGCGTCTTTCTTTTACTGTCCGCCATCTTGGCACACTTCTTTTACGTTGATTCAGTTATCAGACCTGGAGTGACCTCACCAGAGACGACGCGCTCGCTGGCTCTCGGAAGTTTTTTTATTAATTGTTATCAGTTCATTACCATTTTATACTTTTTTGCACCGGGGCTAAACCTAACTGATTCACGCTTATCCTTAGGGAGTGTCGAGGGGAGGAAGGACCCCGAGGACTTTCCGAGGATACGGACGGCGTAATAGACCAGCGGCGGAAGAAGGACCCGGAGGACCTTCCTCCAGCTCCGCTCTTCCCAGGACTCTTCTTTAGATTTCAAGCCCCAGGCCCGGTATAAGGGAAGTTTTCGTTAATTTATCATTGATTCGTCACTTGTATTTAGAAATTTAGCCTGGTAGTACCGGCACTGTTTGTAAATGTCACTAGAGTTTAAGCGCCTTCAGCGTGTTATTTTGTGAACCATCAGTTCGCCACCTTACTCGCTTTCATTTGGTAATATTGACAGTTTAAATAATAGTTCCAAGGTTAAAACTTTCTTTTGTACATTTTCGAGAATATCTCTTGGGTTGTATCCTAGATTCACTTTACATAGACAACTGTGTTTCGCCCGCAGCGGCATCTAAGTTGGAGTTTAATAATTAAGTGTCGTATGTAAAGCTAGGAAACGATAATTAAACACCATTATATTTACATCTGTGTTTCTGTCCAACACCTGGTATAACACCGTGTTTGTGAAACCTCTTTTCTACTTTCGACAGTCTCGCTCTCGAGACGTAAGTGTGTTTTTGTGCCGGACCTGGAACCAGTCAGTCTCCGAAATCGTTATTTAAATTTCCCCGGTTGAAGTTGGGAGATTTAAGTTTTCTCTTGTGGTCGTTGGAGTAAGTTTTTTTTAAAGAGAAAACAATAACGTAACAGTACGTCTGATCAATTCTTCAAATGTTCCAGTGGGCGCACTCGAATTCCCGTCTGACTTATTTCTTGTCATAAAGTAATGCAAGAATTCCCGTCAGGTGATTATCAACTGATATAATCCATAACTCGAGTTCCCGTCAAGGGTAAAAGAGCGCTTCAATCCCTTACTTACCTACCCCTCTAGCCGTTGCCAGGTACCATTGTTGTTTACCATTACGTGGACCAAAAAAAAAAATGTTTAAAATTTTAAAAAGTTACAAATACCCTGTGATCAACAATTATATACTTAGATAAGAGGCGGCTGTGACTTTGACAGTGTCAGATTTTTCGTATCTGTGCTAAGTCAGCTAATAAACGTCAAACAACTGTCACTATTAACCAAATTTTAACGCAAAAATGGTTTTTACTTCAGAACATAGAAGATTCATCATTGAATCTTACTTTCGTAACAGTGCTTTCAATAACCAAGATTTTTTTCTGACGGGAATTCGAGTAGAATTTGTGGTGCGTTTTTGCCTTGACGGGAATTCGTGTGCAGGATTAAAGGGCCTATGTCCAAGTCCAGGTATAAAATATTATGCTGACGGGAACTCGTGTGCATCGGTTCCAGTTGTCATGAACTGTCACATTGACAATAAAGAATGGGTTATATCAAGGCGGTCTCTATTTTAATAGGTCGTGACACTGACTTCAGAAAGTGGTCTGTGGAATGGCCCACTAACGTCTGACAACGTTGCTTCGCCAACCTTTAAAAAAAGTTACTAGTTTTGAAGTTTTGTGATCACTCACTGTCACTCACTATTTTGTCATTGTTAACTGTCAGTTAATCATCACTAAAAGATTTTTCTAATTCTCGTATTGCAACTTTACTTCAGTCAAAGTACATATATCAGGTGACCAAGTCAAGGTAATTATGTACATATCCTGTTTTATAAGATAGCTATTGTTAGTAAAATTCCTGTAGTAGTTAGTAAAAGTCCTGTATTCTCAACAAGTATCCTATCCAAAATGAAGATAGAAGTCCTTTTAGTTCACCTTGATTGCATTAGCTCGAGTGCAAAACTCCAACACATGCCACCTGTACACTGTACAGCTCAGGACAAGATTTTTTTTTAAAGTCGTACACAGAGACCATTAAAGACCAATAAAGGTGCAGTATGAATTGTTGAAAATAAATAAGAACTGCAAAAGCTACCCACTCGGGTGTATGGACCCTACCATCAATACAGGTTTATAATTTAAAATGGATTTTAGACCTAATGGAACGAGCAACAAAGACCTCAAGCGCCAGTTTTCTAGTTCCAAAATCCGCATCCATTCTTGCATTCTAATCTTCTTCGATGGGAATTTGAAAACGCTAACGTAGGAAGACTTACTTGAAGCATAATTTGACTTAATTGGGTATCTACGAGAACACAACATTTGTGTGGCATGTTTATTTTTCAATTACTGAAATTAATTGCACAATTAATTGTCTTGTCAAAATGCTTTTTGAATTCCTATGGAAGTGCCAATATTTTTGAAACTCAGGATGCTATGGAATGGCCCACTAAGAAATTTGGCAACACAGCCAGTGTCCTGGCCTGTTAAAATAGAGACCGCCTTGGTTATATTGAATTTTTGAAAATGTCACAATTTTGATGTCCAAACAACGTGTTCAAAAATAGGCCACTGTAATTGCCCACCATCAACAATTTTAGATGAAAATGACATAGAAGAGGATGAAACCGGGGAAAATATTTAATTTTTATAATACACTCTTAATAAATTTTTACTTTCAGCATCTCTTGTATATGATTGTTACAATGATCGTTTGAAGAGTTCTACTCAATTTGAATTTTAAGTAATTCATTGTCTTAGAATTTTTTTTTGGTATCATGTTGTATTGGTAAGTTAAGTTAAGTTATTCTTTGCCAAAGAATATCCGACAAACGGAACATTAAACACAGGAAATAAGATTTTAATGAAAAATGATAAAAGCTATTTTTTAGAAAAAAAATTTATGTTATAAAAAATTGTCAAAATTTGAACAGTATTTTGAATTAGCATCTCGTATTGTCAAATTAAAAATTTTAACACGTAAAACAACCGACAAAAACAACATGGAAGTAGCGCAAACTTTTTAATAATTTATTTAAACAAAACAATTCGGTTGCCCTGGTGACCATAGCACTCCCGATCTTTGAAAATATCCCAATTTAACTATTATAAAAAAAAATAAGCACAAATATAATTTCAAGATTATTTATTAAAGAAATCATAATGAGTCGCTTTTTGTGCCGGTGAGTGTATTTCCCACTATGAGCGTCAATTTTTAACCTATAAAGGTTTTAGTATTTTGTATTCATGACATAAAAAAAAATAAATTATTACAATCGGAACTCTTGCTACCGGTTCCGAAATAACGCCGTATTTTAGTCTATCGTTACTCCATTAATCCTGGAATATGGTAGTAGCGTTTGGTCTCCTTATTACACACTGCACAACAATTATCGCATGATTTTGTTTCTTAAGTATACTGCAAATGGTCTGCAAACATTTGGTATAGATTAAATTTAATCTTTAAGAAGATTTCAACCCTATTTTGGAATGATAATTGATTTTTGCACTGCGTGTGTTAATTTTCGTTGACTGTATGCAAGACACTGCAGAACCATCTCGTTTACCACAATACTTTAAAGCGAATTAATCAATGACTATAACTCCTTATGTTGATATGTGCAATATGGATTTTATACAATTTCATTGTCGGAAGGATAACACGAAAAAAAATTAAGTTATATTGTCGTGTTCCTAGCTATCAAGTAAGAAATTCCTTTTTGCTAGAAATTCCTTGTCACCATACTCTGTATGGTTATAATTCCTCATTGACGAGACTGACAAGGCTTACACATGAATTTAACGACCTAGACTTTGTGGGAACTTCTTACACAGCCTTGAAAAGCTATACAAGACTAACTTTAAATATGTGAATATTATTGTCAATTGTTGTAATTAATTAATTTGTAATTTGTAAAAGGACTCCGTCAAATATATATTATTATTAGTAACGAAGTTACTGGAAAACCGCTCTCGGTGGCGGAAAAATTCCGTTCTTTCTTCGGGCCAGGATGAAAAATTAGCGCGAAGCCGACCGCACCAACTTGTTTTTGTTCGTTATAAAATTAATTTTTTTCTCAAAAATTTCCTTATGAAAGATAGCAAAATTTTTACACTGTCATTTAGACAATTAAAAGGGCTATCAGAATCTAGAAAAAAATAGGGGGTTTCTATTTAAAAAAAACTATCGATGACGTCATAACTCGAAAACAAATGACTTCTTGGAATTTTGTTTGGTACTAAAACATGTATTTTTATAAACTAAAACTGACCTGTCCAAAGATTTTTTTGAAAAAAATTTTGTTTAATTTTTAAGGAATTTATTCCATACTTTTGCCGCTCACTGTATAAGAGAAAGTAGGCTCGATCCTGGTTCCTAGGGGAGTTTTTGAGAGTTAAATTTGCATTGGCAGCCTGGTTCCCACAGACTTTGTGAAGTAAATGCAAACAAATCTAAATAGTTAACATAATATTTATAATTTATTTTTCAATCTAGAAACATTTTGATAATTAACAATTCTATTTAAACACAAATAGTGCCAATTTTGACAATAAAAGTGCAGCCTATTATCAATCGAAAAACGCCCCTAGGAACCAGGATGGAGCCAACTCTATTTAATATATGTACTAACTTTAGGTGTCACTACCTCACGCTATATAGGAAACTGTAATATTAGGATGTCAAGCTAGTTCTGAGCGTTTTTATGGTATTCTGTTTCTCGATATAAAATAAATGTAAAATCAACTGGTAATTTTTGTGAGTTTTTTAAAATATGAAGTACACTTGTCCATAAACAATTTGACGTTTCTCAGTTAAATTATTTTCAATTGGTTACATTCTGGTAATTGATTATTTACATGGTAAAAGAACGAAATCGTAATTTAATGTTACATGAATTTAAATGTGGACATTTAGCGGCAGCAGCCACAAGAAATATACAGGGTGTCCCAAAAATGGCGTACTAACGGTGCACTACGGTGTAGAAGAGACTACCGTAAACGTCAGAAAAATGTTTAAAAAATTCTATTGGACTTAATTGCTGATTTGGCGGTCCTTGAAACTAGCACTTAACAGGAAAATTATTTTGAAATATATGTATTAAATTGTCATGACAGCCACCTCTAATCGTACATATTATCACAAAGTACAAGATTACTTACTACCAATATCTAATCCTGCACAATAGTGAATTTAGAAGCTTTGGAAATCCACTACGGTAACACTGCAAGGTAATGATGTACGAGTACATCTTTGTTTACATTGTATTACCATTAATAATAAAAATAATAATAATTAATTTTTTTGTCTGAAAAATTGTTTCCATATTTTTTTCGTGTACATTTAAACATCCTGGATACGGTAGTAAGTAGTTAGTACGCCATTTTTGGGACACCTGTATGTAGAACTGAAGGTGCGGGGACGATAAAAGAGTCCACTTGTCGGCGATAGTTTGCGAAATTTCTGAATGGGGAAGAAGGTCTTAAAGATAAGAATCGTTCGGGACAAAAGAGTCTATCTTCTATCGCTGTGGAATTGACATTTTGGGACAAAGATGGTTGGAAGTCATTGCCAATAACGGCGAATATTTAGTTTAATTGTTGTTTAATATTTTAATTAATAGATATTTATTTATATCTATTTTTCTAAAAAACGCTCAGAACTTTCTGGACACCCTAATAGTATTACAGAAATTACAGAAGAAAAATATTATACTGGCAAGTTTAAATAACAATAAACTGTGTATTACATTTATTATTTAATCGGTGAGATAAAAATTGTACTGCAATAATAGCGATACATGTCGCCACCAACAATTATTCTATAACTAGTACATAATGGAATAATGTTCTGTAACAGTTGTAGAATGTGGGTCACTCCGTATCTAAAACCACTATCAGAATGTTTATATTCTAAAACAGGAGTAGAAAAATATTGTATATACTGACGAATAGTATATTCTGTAACGAGGTTAGAATGAAAATTCGATCTACGAGTAGATGGAATTTTCATTCTAACCGAGTAACAGACTGTATTTTCTCCACGACCAGAAAGTCACAAAACAATTAGGACACCGCATTGATATCTGACACTGACAGTTTTGAAATCCATGGCAATCTATGTATTTCGTTGAGTATAATTATGGAATATTCATTCAGTTACTTGTTATGGAATGAAAATACATGCAAAACACAAAAGAAGCAAGTGTTTCAGAATAATATTTCAATCCCAAGAGTGAGAATTTTTACTCTTTATTATTAAAAATGATTTCGGAATTATTACATTCACTAACGATCGTGGAGAAACATAGGATATTCACTCATTCCATACTAATAGCTACGAATGGACTGACGGAAGCAATAAAGAACTCCACAAACCCGTTGCAAAGGGCAAGCGATTAATTATTGTCCATGCAGGAAATGAAACAGGATTAGTAAAAAATCATGTCTTGATATTTACGTCGGGTATACAGGATTATTCACGTAAGATGACGAGCCTGACTAGGCAAAAATGCAACCCTAAAGACAATTTGCAAAGGAATTTCGAACTCTATATTACATTATTCGGCATAACTATCCCACCTCCACCCGGCGGCACGGCAATTTTGCCGGAGTACATACACTATTACGGATATTACTATCAAGTAATAGTGCAGTGCTTATCAACATAATTACCGGCGTCTCGCCTCCGCATTTTGACTTTGTTGTGTATTATGTTCTGTGTCAATGTTAAGGAACTTCCTCACGATGTGACATGAGTATAATAATATACCTTTTTGAATTTCAATAGGTATTATCATTATGCAGATAAAACATAGACAGCTTTAAACGTCAGCCTAACGAATGCAAAGTTCTGACAGAAAAATACCCCTCTTAACAAAGTATGATTTAATAACAGTAATAAGCAATTAAAATCACAAAAGTAATGAGTAAGTAGGATCATATCGGTTCTGTCATCGTTCGAAAACATTTTCAAATACTAAAAATAAACGAAAAATGCAATGACAGATATATCTTCCTACTTGGATTCCTGATTTAATTTTTAAATACCAAAACATAATGAATGCTTTGTAAAGTGTATTTACCACTGATTTGGTTTGTGGTTAGGCACTAACTATAAATTCCTGTCAGTTGTGCTACAAATTCCTTCATTAATTGCAAGTAATCCGCAATGTGACGCATTTTAATTTTTTTAATTTTCAGTTAGGTATCTGTTTTCTGTATTAGTTTTAACCAACTTAGATAAAAAAAAATCGAATTTTCATTAATTTCACTCAATCGTCTCCTGACGCGAAACCCAATTGATAATAAATAAAATAATGGGGCAGGTCAGGTCAGGTACAGCATTTCTTCCATAAATTTTCATAAAGTAGAAGGACCCAAATTAAATTAACCAAATATCTTTACATTGAAAAATTTTAATTAAATTCTAATCACGGATTTTATTTCTCTATCATTTTTTCATAACGTGTATTAAATTCGAACTGCATCGAACAACATTTAATTTTTAAAGTGATAATTTTTTGCCTGCTGTACCTAGGTAATTAATTTTAACAACAAAGTAATACAAATTTTTTTTGGGGTGAACAGTATTTATACATCTATAATGCCTTCATATAATAGTATATTATTATACGAGTTTTATAAGACGACCTATTGTCGTACGAGTACGACAATACGTCTTATAAAACGAGTGTACGAGTAATATACTCTTTTTTCTACTTTGGTGCCCAGTTTCATAAAAATTTGAAAAATTCTACTTTCTAAATGTTCTAGAGGGATTTTTAGGATTTGGTACTGGTTGTGTTGGTATTTGTCATGTATCATATATCAATTAAAATTTCAAATTTCAAATCTCGAGTTCGGCATTTTTGTGAAAATCATGGAAGAACTAAGTTGTACACCACCAGAATTATGCGCGGCTGCTCAAATTGCAGTTAATAAATTGCTGCCCTCTAAATCCAAACCCATCTATAGATTTATATGTTGAATATAATTCTTTTAATAACACTGATAAACAGTTTTCATCACATGCATTTTGTAGTGATATTTGATTGTAGATATCTACTCTCACTACAAAAACAGTGTTAGTTTTTTCCAGTCACGCTCAGTTTTTTTGTGACAGCTACATATCGTCGGCTTTCTTTAAAAACCCTGTAAGTCATATTTTTTGGGATTTTTTGTTTTAAACGCTTTTTAAAGTTAAATTGTGATTTGCAACTTCTAAATCTCGTATGTCTAAGACCGACAATATCGTCTCTATCGTTGAATTTAATTAAAAACTGTATAAAAATACGCACCAAAAAATAGTTTAAAAACCGTGTAAGTCTGACTTACAAGGTTTTTATATTGAGAAATAGGCTGCTACAGGCAGTGTCAGATGGACATACAAGGTATTATTTATTGTGGAGTTCTTAGCGAATCAGTGCTGTGCTATGATTTATTTCAACATAATTAACAAAATACTGTTAATAATGAGTGATAATAGTAGAGGAGAACGTCTGGTTAATTTGGCAGCAAAACAAAAGGCTGGTAATTTAATTGCAGTTTTCCTATTTCGTGTTTCTACTAAATATCCTCACTATTTTAGTTCAACAAAACAAACTTGTGTTCAACAATGACCACGAATTACAAAATGAGTGGGAGAGGTTTGAGAGCTTGGACATTAGTGGAAATGAAGTATCAAAAAATGATCAATCAGGAGCAAATAGAGAAAATAAAGCAGAGGAAAACCCGGCAAGCAATAATAACTTATACGTAAACTCAGATTATAATTCATGCAATAAAATTGATGAAGATGATAATAATATATTACAGCGAGAAGAAGACATTGACCAAGAATAAAATAAAATGATAGAACCAGAGGATGAACCGGAAAAGAAAAAAGCTAGAAAAGGACGAGCAAACCGGAAAGAATGGGTTATTACAAAAAATCAACGGAAGAGACAAGAAGGAGTAGCTTACAAGGGCCTTGGAAAAACCGAGTTTGGTACATGGAAGTACACAATTCCACGAGCAGAAAGAAAATTGAATCCACGCTGTCACTGTGCACTTATTAAGAAAAAGTCAAAGATACAATGCAATGAATTCAGTGAAGATAGAAGAGAACGTATCTTTAAAGAGTTTTGGAAATTGACATGGCACGAAAAGAAAGTTTTTGTAAATATGCTAGTGGATACAAAAAATCCAAGAGAAACAAAGAATAAACAAAATGAAAGGCGAAAAGTATCTTTATTTTTTTATCTAAAAAAAGATGGAATCAGAATTAGAGTATGCAAGAAAATGTTTCTTAACACATTGGACTTGAAGCAATGGTCTGTACTTCATTGGGTACAAAGTCAAAGTAATGGAAGAGTCAATGATTCAGAGAAAAAAATGGAGACAAAGAGCAGACAGAAACATAATCAAGAGATACAGCAAATACGAGATTATTTAAATATGTTACCTAAAGTCGAATCCCATTATTGTCGCTCATCTACTGATAAGCTCTATTTGGAACCAATTTGGAGAACCAAGACAAATGTCTTTCGAGAATATGAAAAGCATTGTCCCGAGAAAAATACAAAGTCGCTTGGGTACAAAGTTTTTCAAGATATCTTTAATGAACTCAATCTCAGCATTTTTATGCCAAAAAAAGACCAATGCGATGTCTGCATTCGGTTTAATGCAAATAATGTGTCTCAAGAGCAATATGACTTGCATCAAAAACGGAAGGTCGAAGCTAGACAACAAAAAGATCACGATAAAATTTATCGGATAAATTGAATGCAACATTTGTATACACCATGGACTTGCAATCGGTTCTTCTTTGGTCTGTACTAAAAGCATCAGCAATTTACTATAAAACCAAATTAACTGTACACAATTTTACTGTATTAAATTTCACTGAACACAAATGGATCACTTGGTGACAATTTTACCCGAAAAATTGAAAAAATTCTCACACACCAAAAATTTGTCGAATTTTGTCGACGCGGTTCATCCAACCAAGTTGGCATCATCAGGACGATAAACAAACTAAGAATTAACTCAAGAACAATTGCTATTTATATCTACCACTACTTTCGGTAACAATGTATAGAGAGGAGTGGAGGGGATAGGCCCCCCGTCCGCATTCAAAACCCTATCTTTGTTTTTAAATATTTCGATACTTTCGAAAATATTCAAAAACTTACAATTATTGACTGATCGGACTAACTTAAGATTTGGTTCATCTATTCTATGGTCAGATTCAAAAATACGTTGGACAACACTGGATTTTTCAAATCTCCCAAACTTACGGTGAGCCATGTGCTCTTTAAAACGTGTTATGATGGGTCGTTTTGTTTGTCCAATATATTTTTGATTACAATCTTTACAATTAATTTCATAAATCCCCGACTTTTCATTCCTGTTGACTTTGTCTTTCGGATTACCGAGTAGACTTTGAAGACTAGGTCCGGCCGTGTAACACACGTTTAAATCCAGACTTCTAAAAATTCTTTCTAATCATTTTGTCAATGCTGGTATATATGGCAATGTTACAAAAAGTTGTTTTTCCAAACGTTTCTTTTCGAAAAGTCGAAGTTTCTTTGACCATTTGTTTAAACTTAAACCTATCAATAATTTTATCCACAAGGCTAACATCGAATCCGTTGCACTTTGCTGCATCCCTAATGACACTCAGCTCCTTTCTGTACGTTTCCTTGCAAGCAGGACCTTTCATTCATTTTTTTTTTTTTTCGTTTGCAGCAATTATATTTGGCTTTGGCCACCCACATCGAACAATAATTTATTTTTCATCAAAAATCAATTGTACAAATTTATTATTTTCACTTATCATTGTAAATACTTCATTGTACCAGGGAATATAATTTAATTAAATTGGTCAACTGGGACACGTGTGTTTCATTTAGGGTATCGGCCCCGGAGTATCATCGGATCCTGATACTACTCAAACATCAGTGCCGGAGGATCCTGGCGCCCTTACTCTCTCGTCATTGGGGTCAGGCTGATTCGTTCCCTTACCCCGCCCAAGACTGAGCTACCGGCAACAACTGCCAACCGCCGACCCAAATTTGAAAATTATCGTGGTAGATTCATTGCCGCATGATTAAGTTTTGTTATTTTTTTTCAACAAAACTGTATGAAGTAATGCAGAGTAAAAATAAAGTTTTGTTTCTACTACAGCACTTAATTATATTCCACGAAAATTCTACTGTAATCTTAGATAACACAACAACCAATATTTTGTTCTATTAAGATCCTAAATTAAAAACTTGTATGTTAAGAACTGGGAAATAATATTAGCAATAAAAACCTTGTAAGTCCTGAAATTAATTATTTAAACAAGTTTCATAATACAATCAGCAGAGTTTTTGATAAAATACTATACAGAAATTTAATACACATTTTTTGCACCTTGCTCCAAAAAGATAAAACAAAAAATAAGGATTTGAAACAGCTTTATGTGCCTCCTGAAAAATTTTGATAATTAGACATACACGGTTTTTAAAGAAAGCCGACGATATTCAATACCACCTGCATCACATCCAGGGAGTAGGCCATTGTTTGAATAACGTCATTTCAGAAGTTAGATAGCTGTTATAGTCTCAATTTATTTAAGTTTATTGATATTTGTTAAGGCTGTAAATATGCCACGAAAATGTTTAAATCACCTGGATAGTTTTTGTTATGTGTGTGGAGAATTAACTTTTACCTCTCAGCGTCGAAATATTACAGTATTAGTAACCAAACATTATTTGGGTTCATTTGGTTTTCCTGTGCGCCATCAAGATAAATCCTGGGCCCCACATATCTGCTGTGTAACATGTGTGAGACTTCTGCTAGGTTGGGCTAAAGGATCTAGACATATGCCCTTTGCTGTGCCAATGATTAGGACGGAACCAACAGGTCACGTAAGTGATTGTTATTTCTGTTTGACTGCTATAAAGGGTATCACAACTAAGTCGAAACACACCATGAAGTACCCAGACCTGTCATCTGCAAAAAGACCAATTCCGCATAGTGCCGAATTGCCTGTGCCAACATGTCCAAATCGGTTAGACACTCAGGAACCTGTTGCCAGTCAAGACGATAACTTAGAGACAGAGTGCGAGTGCGATTCAACTTATGAACCAAAACCAAGTACTTCAAAAGAATCACACTTATTGGCACAAGGTGATCTAAATGATTTGGTACGTGATTTAAATTTGTCTAAAAAACAGGCTGAGCTTTTGGGATCTAGATTAAACGGCTGGAATTTACTTTCTCCCGGTACAAAAATTTCCTATTTTCGCCACCGCGACGAGGAATTGCGACCTTATTTTTCTCGAGCAGATGATTTGGTCTATTGTAATGACATTCATGCAATAATGAATCGATTAAATTTTGATTACGATTAAAGTCAATGGCGACTGTTCACTGACTCATCAAAAACTAGTTTGAAATTAGTGTTGCTACACAACGGAAACACACTTCCTTCAGTACCTGTAGGCCATGGTTCTAATATGAAAGAAACCTACGAAAATATGAAATTCCTTCAGGAAAAGATTGAATATAGTAAACACTCCTGGAAAATTTGTGTAGATTTTATAATAATTGCTCTTCTGCTTGGACTGCAGCTTGGTTATACAAATCATTGCTGTTTCATTTGCGAATGGGACAGTAGAGATAGAAAAATTCATTATATAAAAAAAGAGTGGCCCAAGCGTAAGTCACTTTCTCCAGGTCAGAAGAATGTTAAAAGCGCGCCTCTAGTGAACTCTTTTACCACCCTTGCATATAAAACTCGGCCTCATAAAATTTGTAAAAGCGATGGACAAAAATGGTAGTGAATTTTTATATCTCAAAGAAAAATTCCCCAAAATTAGCGACGCAAAAATTAAAGAGGGTATATTTGTAGGTCCTCAAATAAGGCAAATAATGAAGGTTTGAACAAAAACTTCATGATATTGAAAAACCCGCTTGGAAATGTTTTGTTAATGTCGTTAAAAACTTTTTGGGTAACCACAGGGCAGATAATTACAAAGATTTAATTAATGAACTTTTGATATCATACAAAGCTATGGGGTGCAATATGTCCTTGAAGATACATATCCTGGACTCACATTTGGATGATTTTCCTGAAAACCTAGGTGATGTGAGTGACGAACATGGCGAGAGATTCCACCCGGATATTTCTCTTATAGAGAAGCGATATTAAGGGAAATGGAGTCCTGGAATGTTAGCCGATTGTTGCTGGCGATTGAAAAGAGACCTACCAGAAGCTAAGTACTCGCGAAAATCATAAATAATGGGTATAAGTGGATAATTGTATAAGTTTAAGTGTATTTTCGTACATTTGTTATAAAAATGCTTATTTGAGTGTCACAAAGAAACCTGACGTGTTAATTTTTTTTTATTAATATATTTTTGTTAGGTGGCCACAGTACCATCAAAATTAGACAAACGTTTTCGTGTGACAAAAAAAAGTTTGAATTTTGTAGACCAGCGTACCGAAAAAAAAGTGGAGTTAACAACTGAAAATGTACCTTCACCAAAACCAAGTACTTCCACGTCAACTTCATCACAACCGAGTACTTCCATCTCCCATGGAACTTTATATCCTACAAGTACAAATCACAGCAACCTCAATAGGGGTGACGTTGAGGTAAATGTTCGCGATGCCACCAGCACCAGCTTTCAACATAGTTAGATAAATACTGTCTTCAAAAACTCGTCCAGTGAGGAAAGATCTGATATAAAAAATATAAAAAAAGTGGTTGATATATTGCAATTTTAAAAATCGCCCGTTTAATGCTGCACCTGTATATTCGAATTTAGAATTATTGTTACCCTGTGGGGGGTGGGGCCTCCGTGTAGACATGAGAGGTTCGTTGCGAGAGCGGGCCAATAACGAAATAAAAGCGACCGCCGGCGCTACTCCTCAGTACCACCACTGCGATCTAGAACACCAGTCCTTAAGCCAGACAGCGTGTGACGTCACGAGAAAGGCCAAACGTTAAAATTTGTTTACATTTTCAGAAAGTATCAAATACGGTGTTTTAATCTTTCTTATGGAAGATTGAAAATTGTGAGATAAGTAAAAGCTTGGTGGCAAGTGTATATAATAATTTCAGTTGATACCAGGGTAGTATTTGCTGTTCATCGTACGTCGCAAAGGACGTTGGAACCAGGGAAGTACTTTTATATCCTATCAACATTTTCGTGATTGTAAGTCGTTGTAAGTACAATTTAGTTGAAAAAATATTTGCTACACATATAATTACGATGTAAGAAGCATTTGTTGTGATTTAGTCCTATTTAAATGATTCACAATGTAAAAATTACGCAAAAACAATAAATACACAAACTTAACCTCACTTGTAAATGACAATTTTCAGGTCATTAATGACATTTTACTCCATGAGGCAGTAATTGTAAAGCCTAAACATATCGTTCTACTAAAAAAAAAAGTGCTAACCAAAAATTTTACTGTTTTTATTAAATTCTGGAGGTTTAATTCGTTTTTCGATGAAGCCTTTACTGTGACGTCACGACCAAAAACAATTGCTGCCTTAAGGCTTTGTGTTCTAGATGGCAATGGTACCACCGAGCACCGTAGATGCGTGGCAAGCGCGTCAAATTCGGGAGGTTCGGGGTTCAAATCCCTGGCCGGCTGTAGTTGGATGAGGCTTTTTTTCAGAGGTTTTCCCTTATCTAGACCTGTGGACACATACACAGGTAGCGAATGCTACTAGAGTGACCGCTTCCTCTGAAAGCACTCGACTTTGACAGTGTCCCACAGGCGGGACACTTCTCTTATCGAAGGGTCTACCGACGGCGATGGTCGGACCGAGGTTATATGGGCGCGACGATAAAGGTCATTCAAGTCCGAAAAGCTCTCGAGTCATAACAGAGTCCAGTGTTTTTACCCCTCAGTACCTGCCACCTTCCTTTCGCACCCATCCTCACCGCACCAATCCCGAATTTCTCGTCAGTGTGGGTGAAAAGGCTATGGAAAGCCTCAGCAGCCCGCCCTCCCTCGGAGGGATAAAAGACGGATGTGTTTTACTGTGTTCTCCGTGTTTCTGTGTGTTCATTTCATGTTACCCCGTGGGGGGCAGGGCCTTCAAGAAAACACGACCGGTTCACTGCGAGGGCGGGCCCTGCGTGAAAACGTAAACGGCTCGTTCCGGTCACCCGCGGAGAGGGCAGTCAACAACATAAAAGCGACCACCGGCGCCGGCGGCCGTACTGGCAGTTGAGTTTGAGCTGTTCCACGAGTACCACGTGTTTTGTTCCACCCTTCCCGGCCCTTATCAGAGCCAAGCCACTACAAATAAGAGTGCACCATGAGCTCACCAGCGCCGATCGACCATCTCCCCCAGTGCGTCTCCTACCCCTCGACGACGGTCCACCAGGTCCACCCGGGGTCAGCTTCCTCCGTGTCTCTGGACCGTTACGATTGACAAGCCGCCGCAGCGCCTGGGGATAACATTTGATACCCTCGTGAGGGCGGGGCTTCCGTTAATAGTCGCGACACCGCTGAGCGGGCGGCGCTTAAGTGAGGACCCAACAAACGGATAAAAGCAACCAACGGAGGTCGCACTGGCAGTTGAGTGTTGAGTCCAGGCTGTCGAAGCGTAAAGACGTGTTTCTTTCTCCTCTTCCGGCTCTTATTAGAGCCAACTCCAAGCAATCAAAAGCGCACCTATGACTCGTCGACGACGGTCCACCAGGTTCAGCTTCCTCCTGTCACTCCGGAGCATCACGGCCGTCCGGCCCCAAGCCCCGAGGTAACACATTCTGTTACCACCGGCCCTCTGGAGAGGTCGAGCTGTCGAATCCATCTTCGGGGCCGGTGTCGAGATGAGGGGACCGATGTCGCTTCCACGCCGGCGGCTGGAGGATGTGCTGATTGGGTCCCCTCATCTCGACACCGGCCCCGAAGATGGATTCGACAGTTCGACCTCTCCAGAGGGCCGGTGGTAACATAATGGCGCCCAACGCGGGGCTCTTCCGGCATTGCGCCAGGAGAGCTCATTTCTTCGACCGGTGTCCACGTCCCGGATGGCACCAGGAGTCGTTCCCGTCGCTCGAAGAAGAGGCTAAGAAGAAGACGCCGCGGGTCAGCTGTTCCCCAGCTGCCCAACATGCCCAGCTCCAGGACGGAGCCGAACCAGTCGACCAGAGGGAGAGGAGCCCCAGCACCACAACATCGGCATCACCGCCACACCAGGAGTCCAGGCAGCTTCCATCGCTGTCTCCGGTCGCCGTTCGTCCCGACAGCCAGCCCAGACATGCCCATCTCGGAATTGGTGAGTCGCCGGACCACCGTCGAGACGCCTGGCTCCCTCAACCCCCAGCCTGCACGTCGAAGGAGGATCCGTGAGGACGCCACCGTCCCCCAGCCGTCGGCCATCCCCACAAGGACGTCGCCGGGGCGGCTGAGTCCCCGAGCCCCCACAGCGTCACCGGATTCTACGTCCGCCCGAAGGAGCCAACGGTTGGAACCAAAGCGCCCACGAACATCGACTTCGTGTCGGTTTTCACGTGCCGTCCGGGCACAGCGACAGCCTCTCGACAAAAGCACCGAGCCGACGATCGGGGGATCCGATCACGAGAAACCCTGTCGCTGCGCTTCCCTCATCGTCGCCCAACGCCATCGAGGAGGTTGTCCACCAGGCCAGCTCTGGCTCCCGGGACCTAGAGAGGCCCGTCGCGATGTCGGACAACCTGCAGCCCGCGACAGGCCCCACAAGATCGAGGACGACACGCCGCGACGCCCGAAGAACATCAGGGGCGCCAACGGGTCGGACGAAAAACATCGCGTCTGTGTTGTGTGTGCGTGAGTGTCGTTCCGTTGTTGTGTTAGTTGTAAGTTCGTTCATTGTTTGTTTTAGTTTTAAGTTGTTCATTAGTTTTAGGTTGTCATTTCTTTTTGTTTTTGTTGGTTTCGAGTTGTTGTCTTTTTGTATTTTGTGTGTGCAAATAAAGAAGATAGCGGCGATTACGGAAGTTGGGCCTCCGGAAGGTGGGAGAGTGTTACCAGGCGCTGTTCGCGTCCGGTTTTGTTCGACACTGTTCTGCTCCACCATTGGCCGACCAATGAGAGTCCTCCGTTTGCGTCGTGCTTTTGGCCCAACTTTCCGATAAATAGTCGACGCTGGCCGGAACTCGGGCACTTCGTTTAAGCTTCTGACTTGAGCGTTTGTTTCTCCTCACCTCTCCCTCAACCAAAAAAGACTGCGGCTCCGTAAAAGCGAGCTGGGTAGAAAGACGATGCTCTTCTTCGAGACATGCACTTCCTGAGATGGGACCCAATCGGCACATCCTCCAGCCGCCGGTGTGGAAGCGACATCGGTCCCCTCATCTCGACACCGGCCCCGAAGATGGATTCGACAGCTCGACCTCTCCAGAGGGCCGGTGGTAACATAATGGCGCCCAACGTGGGGCTCTTCCGGCATTGCGCCCGGAGAGCTCATTTCTTCGACCGGTGTCCACGTCCCGGATGGCACCAGGAGCCGTTCCCCATCTTTCGAGAATCTGATTGGCTAGCGAACTGAGCCCGGCTCTTGGCCGATTTCGCGCCGAAGTCCGGCTTTTCGCGCTCGCATTCCGTTCCGAGCGCTCGAGCGAGGCAGACGTCTTGTTGCCGCGCTCCCACTCCGCTCCGACTCTGTTGGCAGGCTCGAGCCCAAGCGCTGACGTCATCGTCTGGCGCACATCCGGTGCCGGCGTTCTCGTGGGAAAGTTATTGAAAAATTATTTAAACATTATTTCTAACTAACAAGTGGTTGTTAGTGTAAGAAAATGTTCGACTCCATGAAATTGCGACATAATGCGATACAATTCGTCGTCGTCATCAAGTCGACATGGATGTTGACGTGGAAGATGATACGAGAACACCCTCACCCCTTCCGGCCCAAGTGGTGGAAAACACGGTGGTGTGATAGTTGATATGACCATAAATGGTCATATCCCTGGCCTGGCAACATTTTTGTGTACGTGGCCACGGTGGTGAAATATTGGGGATGGGGGTAGTATGTAAGCTAAAAATGTTAAGAAGGGAGACATGCTCTCTTCGCCATTGTAACGGGTGACTATTAAAATTTTCACTTGGAGTTGGCTTTGAACGAGTTTTTATTTTTTCTGTTACTTTAGACACACGCAAGAACGAACGACAAATGTTAGTCAGTACAATTGAAACATAACCATAAGAGAAAAAACATTTATTGAAATGTCAAACTTGTCAGTGTCTAAGGTGCAACGGAAAACAAAGAATGATCCATAGCCAACCCTAAGTGAAAATTTTAATAGTCACCCGTTATAAGCATAACGTGAAGTCACGTGCGTTTATTGTATTCTACCAGATTTATTTTAAAAGTGAATAAATCGTTACTAAGATTTTCCATCTCGTTTAATTGTTCTTACAAATCAGAAGTGGGATTACCCAGTAGTGAAGTGCGACGAAAACAAAGTGGAAAGTGCCAACAGTGCTGCCATGGAATTTTCAGAAATTTCATCCAGATCTACGACGCCGCCAATAAACCAAACGGCGAAAGAAATTGAACCATCAACGTCTCGACGGAGGTCCGAGTCGAGTTTGTCTTCAGAATCCGAGTCGAGTTCGTCTTCTGAATCCGACAACAGGAAAAATAAGAAGATCAGAAAACTCGAAAAACGGTTGAGCGAAATGGAACGTCGATCGAAGTTCCCCACTCAAGGAGATGAAAAGATGATTCCAGAATTCAACCCACAACAATCTTCGCTTTCCATTGATGCTTGGGTGAGACGGGTCGACGAGATCGCAGAGGTCTACGGTTGGAACGACCTAATGGAATGGCAAGAAAATGGTACGACTCGCAAGAGTATTTCAAAGCAAACTGGAAAAACATCAAACACAAACTGGAGAAGCAATTTGCGAAACCACTGCCATTTGCAAAACTCTTAAAAGAAGCTGCGCTCTACGAGACACATGAAGGACAAGATTTGGGCGAGTATTGTTTCACCAAGTTAGACAAGTTGCGAGCGTTAACATTGAAGATCCCCGAGTCATCGCTCGTAGACGCCGTCATTGGTGGTGTTACGGATGAAAATATGGCACGAACTGCTCGAGCTTCCCGATTTGGCGACGTAAACGAACTATATTCGTACTTGAGTACCCTAGGAGAAATGCCTAGAGTTCCCCACGGCGAAACCAGAGGCGGTTTTGGTGGAAAGAGATTCCACAACAATCAGCCGAAGAAAGTGACCGCGACTTACACCAACGATAAACCGGCCATTCAGTGTTTTAATTGTCATGGCCCTCATCGTGTTAGAGATTGCAAGAAACCCCGATTGGAATGCTTTGACTGCAAGCATCTAGGGCACATCGCTAAGAACTGCCCCCAGAAAAAGAGCACCTAAACAAAACGTCAAAAGTTGAGTGAAAACGGTTAACGGGATCGATAGTGCCGCCGCAACAGCATCGAACCCCTAACTAATGAATGTTGTGTTGAACGGGCAAAAGTTTAAGTGTTTGGTGGACACCGAAAGTACTTGGACCTAGATTCGCCGTCGTGTGGCTACAAAACTAGGATTACGAATTGAAACCGGAAATACGGTATTAACAACCTTTTCTGGAACGTGCGTCGCGAGTGTAGGTGTCGCAAAAATAAAAGTACGAGTGGGACAACCAAGTGCGGTACTACAGGTGGTAGTCGTAAATGATAAGCAAATGCAACATGATTGCATCATTGGCAGACTTCATAAATTTACCGGAAGTGGTGTTGCTCAAAAATTGGTGCGGAAGTACGTGTCTGTCAGTTGGACCAGATTACATCTGTCTGTGAACTGAGTTGCCGTTATGCCAGGAATAACAACGATCTTGACCTCATCTTCGGAGACACAGTTAGTGCCGAATGTAAACTAAAGTGTAAACAACTGCTGAATGAGTTCGGCGACCGAATATCAAAGTCCATGTGTACTATCGGCGCCATCGAAATGTGAACGCCAAATTTTCCTAGTGTGTGTTGAAATATCAATCATTGGCGTGCGTTAATGTGTCAGATTTGTGACATATTTTCACAAACATAATTTGTCAGCAGATTTAATTTATTTTTAAACGATATACATGCCACGACACTTGACCGATGCGGAAAAAGCGAGGGCTGTAGCCAAACTCGGGGAAATTTGTACTAATTGTAATAAAAAGTTATAGGTAATAGAAATCTTTTTTATCCCCCATACATATAGTACGCCACTGAACAAAGTTTTATTTAATCTAAACCAAAACAGAAGACGTTTCTATGGCACCAGAAATTCGTTCACATTTCCATGGCGCCGATGGTACAATGGGAAAAACTGATGCGGCAGAAATGAAAATAAGGCTGATCACGGACGAACCTGTCGTTCGAAGCCCATGTCGGATGCCGATAATTGAGAAAGAAATTCTACGGAAGCTTCTGGAGGTGTTGCTGATTAATGGGATTACTCCTGAGAAAAGTTCACGTAGTGCTTGTGAAGTGAAAACGTTGAAAGTGTTGTGTCGAAAATGTGGTCGACATAATGTACGTGTCGAACATCCGAGTGCTGTTATAGAGGTGGCATAGTTGTTGTCGATGATGATAAAACGACGTACGACTGGATTATCGGTCGTAATTTTTCAAACTCACACGCTGTATTTGGTGATAATGTTGATTACGACGATGAAGTTGAGGCCTGCATCGTATGCCGCTACCACGGTAATATAGACAGGTATTCCGACAACAGTAGCTCGCTATGTGAAATCACGGCATGCGAGTGCTCGACGGTGTGCGAGAGAGACAAGTTATGAAAGATAGCTATAAGGAGTCTCGCTCTTCCATTAGTTTCGCGCCTAAACTGCACCTATTCGGCAATTTTCATTGCATTTCATTAGTTATTATTTTCCTCCTGGAAGTAATTCGGATCGCTACATAAGTCATGAAAACGTGTTTTGTGCCTATGTGCAAAAGTGGCTATATAAGCCAAAAAAACATTGAAAAAGTATCATTATTTCGTGTTCCCAAGGACAAAGTGTCTGAGTAGCAAAGACTTATTCCACGCAAAGACAAAGTGTTAACTAGCAATCATTTTAAATGTGAAAAACATTTTTCAGAAGAATTTATACGTCGTGAAGTAAATACCGAATTGTATTCGGTAAGTACCATTTTTGATCAAGTTTTTAATCTAATTAAGTATTGTGGATTATTATGTATGTACAGTAGGTCAACAAATTAATATTGTGCAGTTCCTACGAACAATTGGAAAACACCTCTTTTTTCTATTTTCTTTTGTCTAAAACTGTGCTAACACGGCTCTAGATCAACGAGTCTTTGCAATAATCAAATTAGCATTTAAAAAAAAATGGAAGTTTAAGTGTAATTGCCCTTGATTGTGACGGCAAGACGACATTACTTTTTTGACACAATACTGACTTGTTGTTTTGCAAAAATGTATTATATATGAAATATTACATTTTCAGTATTCGTTGTCGTACCCTAAATTAACAGACAATGCTGTTCCTACAATTTTTCCAGGCTGTCCCTCCTACCTTAACAGATAAGTTAAAAAAAGAAGGATTATCTGGAAAACGGATTTGAATTTGTCAAGAAAAAAAAAGTGAGAACGGATAATTTAGAAGGTAGTTAAATATCTTTTGTTGAAAATAATACTCCTCAAACTCTTTTATCGCACATTATAGGTTCTGGTTCTACAGAAAGTAATGAAAATAATACAAACTTTAAACTTGAATCGTAATAGATTTACGCTAATCTGTTGGTAAATAAAAAATACATATAATTAAAATGTAGTTAAACTATTTCATTGTAATATCTTATTATTAATATAAATGAAGTCAATATTACTAAGCAGATTTATGAATAATACCATTAATATCTAGAAATATGATATATTAATTAGTAAATAACTAAGGTTTCTTCATAATTATAATATTTTTAGTAAATAATTAGCTTTACAAATCGTAGTATCTAATATGTATTGAAGCCTAGCGTTATCACACATACGGGTAAATGCTCCCCACTCTTTGCGCTCTATCTCAAGAACGGTTAAATGTATAAAATATTGCTTAAGACCAAATTTGTAGAGAATTTCATGCTCTACAACTTTTCTAATAACTTTAAATGTCATTTAGAGCGAAGGAAACGAGATATTTACAAAAAACCGATTTTTGCGACCTTTCACCTTCAATATCTTGACTCGCATACACGAGATTCTATGAGACTTTTGAGCCAACTTATAAAATGTCAAAACAAAGGTTTATACAAATTTGCAGCTTATTATCTTTCATTCCGAGGTTGAATCCCTATTTGACTGGACTATAAGACTGGCTAGTAGCGAACATGAGTGTAGAGGTGGACTGTCGTATTGTCGATGGTTCAATGCTGTTACTATCAAGGACAGGTGCCCGGTCCCTTTGATGGACGAACGGGTCGATCGCCTAGGTGGCAATAGGGCGAGTCGTGAGTATAAGGATGTTACAGTCCTCGATATGTTTTCGGGGTTTTGTCGGGTGGTAATAGACGAGAACCGCGTTTATTACATCTGAGTCTCATTATGAATGTTTACGTTGTCCGACGTCTGATGAACAATAAACTCGGACGGTTGAGTACTTACAGTAGTGTTCCTGTATGTGGACGATATGATAATTCCATCGGCGAATGTCGAGTGGGGTTTAGAACGGTTACGTTTAGTGCTAGAGGTTTTTCGTAGACATAATTTAACGATAAAAATGCCGAGACAAAGCAGTGTTTCAAAGAGTATGTTATGCGACATCATAAGGTATACCGAAGACCATCCGACGGGAAAGTGGCTTGGGTGGTACCTCGTGCGGCGCGATGGCAAATTGTGAAATTATGTCATGACCAAGCACGACATTTAGGCGTAGAAAACACACTACGAAAGATACAGCAAAAGTACTAGTTCCCGAAGATGCGGCGTTTTGTTACGAAGTACATAGGGGCATGTCTGAACTGTGCTTATTACAAGAATTGTACAGGGAAGAAACAAGGGAAGTTGCACCCAAATGAAAAGTGGCAATTCCATTCCATACGGTATACGTGGACCATGTCGGGCCCTTCCAAACTAGTAAACACGGCAATAAGTTCTTGTTCGTTGCGGTAGACGCGTTCACGAAATTCAAAGTTATTGAACCCGTAAAATCTACGAAAGTCAAGCCGGTGACGCGCGTGTTGCGAGGCATTATGTGCATTTTGGTGTGCCTGTCCGAATCATAAAATTCATAAGCGATAGAGGAAGTGCATTTACGTCACGGACGTTTAGACTTTTCTGCGAAGCATATGCAGTTAGGCATGTATTGAAAATAATCGCGACTCCTCGAGCCAATGGGCGGTGCGAAGGTTATAATAAAACGATTGTAACGATGTTAGCTACTACTGCTGTCGATACCGACGGCGATCGATGGGTCACTCATATCAGTCATATCAAAGAGCTGCAAAGTGCGATAAACACATCTTTCAACAAAGGTATAAAAACTACTCCTGTTAGCGCTCCCTTCGGCTATCAAACGCAGACGATGGCAGAAGCTAAGCTATTAAATTCACTTCGAGGTGTCGTTGATCGAATAGACCTTACGGATCTACGAGCAAAAATCACAAAGCATGTTAGTGATGAGCAGAGGAAACAAAAACCAAGATATGATAAGACGAGACGAGACGAGACGCCGAACAGTACGAGATCGGTGATCTCGTGTCGGTTGTGATTACCAGCGAACCATGTACTGGTTCAAATAAGAAATTGTTTTCCATCAGGTTTGTGGACCCATTGAGAGTCACTAGGGTGATAGGTGTGAAGTAAAGGGTGACGGGAGACACGTCGTAACCAACGAAGGATTGTTTCCGCCGAAAAGTTGGAGTTTTAATGAAAGTTGAAATTACTGTATGATAATTACCAAGCTTCGAAGGTCAACCGACACAAGGCGACGAAAATAATGTCCGAGACCTGGCCAGTCTGCACATTATTGGAGTCAAATTGTGGTTGACGAGGTCTGGAAGGCCTTTAAGTTAGTTGAAGTGAGTTGATACGCTACTAAGAAACTTATGTTTGTGGACGTAGGTCAGGAGACGCAGGAACGGTGAAAACAATGTCCGAAACCGTTATTGTTTCGCTGTTTGCACGTTATTAGAGTTGCGCGTCTGACGACTGTGGTTCCTAATGTGATACTCGAACTGAGAGGTTAATGTCCGAGGCCGATACCGCCTGCACATTAAGAGACACCGGAACTGAAAGGTTAATGTCCGAGGCCGATACCGCCTGCACATTAAGACACCGGAACTGAGAGATCAATGTCCAAGGCCGATACTGCTTGCACATTGAGAAGCATCGGAACTAAGCTAAGCTAAAAATGTTAAGAAGGGAGACATTCTCTGTTCGCCATTGTACAAGCATAACGTGAAGTCACGTGCGTTTATTGTATTCTACCAGATTTATTTTAAAAGTTTATAAATCGTTACTAAGATTTTCCATCTCGTTTAATTGTTCTTACATTACAGTGTTTTATCTTGGAAGTGGTGAACTACGTCCTGTGCAGTGACTTGTTTTACGGTGATGCGGTGATGGGGTGTGGTGACGCCGACTCAGTCCCAGACATCATCTGAGGATATTTCGGCCATCTGACGATATCTGACGTTGAAACTTTTGGGACAGTTCCGTGAGGCCATCCTGGTGGCTGTGCATAGCTTGGAATTTTCGTCTGGATCAACGGGACCCTCAACAAGACTTTCTTGGAGAACCATAAATAGTTGTGCCCCTCGGGGCACGTTTTTATTTTAAAATGGCGACGCGAAGCCACAGCGTAACGTCCGAGCAACAAAGTTCAGAGCAATTTAATTCGGAACAATTTCTCCACATCGGTTCCGTGGTCGATTTTTGCAATTTAAACTTGGATTTTGTCGAACAATTTATCCAAAAATCCAAGGATACATTACCAAACTTCCATCCATAACATCCGCCTCGCGTTGCGTCATATGGAGAAAACGGCAAACCCAAACTCACCAAACTTTGATGAAAGATTAGGGGAAATTGTTGAAAACGCGATTGAGTCCAAACTAAAATCGAACGAGGAGGGCGACACCGCGACGTATAGCCAAATCGCCACATAAAATCCCGGAAACCCACCGTCGCTAAAACCGTCGAGAAAGTGCTATAAAGTAATAATAAAACCTCATGCGTCCCTGAAAAACATCAAGACGGCAGGAAACACGCGAAAAATCTTAACTTCGAAATCCCCAAAAGAACTCAACATAAACGTTGACAAAATCACTCCGTTACGAAGTAACGCAATTCTAATAGGATCAAGATGCGAGTCAATTCTGAACTTACCGAGCAATGAGGCCTTGAAGTCACTGAAATTAGAAGCCGAGCGTGTCAATAAGTTTTGGCCAAAAATACAAATTTTTGATGTTCCTAAGGATATGGAAAAAGATGAATTGATCAGTGAAATCAGCAAATAAGACACCTTGCCAAATACAACTCCGGAAGATTTTATTAAAAATGCATTTAAAACAAGACAACCAAGAGACGACTCGAACACGTGGGTTGTCGAACTTCATCCTGCGGCGCGCAACCTTTTCATGAGAACGAGGAAAATTTATATTCAGTGGAACTCACTAAACATAAAAGACTATATGCGGGTAACTAGGTGTTTCAATTGTCAGAAATACGGTCACGTATCGAAATACTGCCAATCGGAAAAACAATGCGGGGTCTGTGCGGCTACGAATCACCAAACCAAAAACTGCATGGTAAAAGATAATGAGCACAAGCATAAATGTGCAAATTGTGTACGAAGCAAACAAAGCAACAGCAACCACCAAGCGGGGGATAGCGAGTGCTCAATTTATGTATTCAAATGTCAAGATCTAATAAACAACACACTGTATGGTTAACACACTAAAAATAGTACAATTAAACTGAAACAAATTTAAAATTGCGACAGCCGAAATAATAAAATACTCGCGCGATAATTATATACATACATTTAATGTTTTTACAAGAAGCAAATGCAGCAAAATTAAAAACAAAAAAAATTTCTATCAACAATAATCTGCAATAACATAAAAATCAACAACTTGGATCTAACCCCAATCTACTTCTCTCAATTCTCGACAAAATACCTGACATTAATTGCGATTGACATTAACAAAAGACAAATCTTCTGTTTGAGTGTTTACTTACTCCGGCATGCAAATATAACGCCGATAATATCAGAAATTGACAAAATTCTAGAATTTACTCTCGGAAAGCGAATACTAATCTGCGGGGACTTTAACTGCCGCTCCAATACCTGGTTCGACAGAATAAAGGATTCCAGATCTCCAACCATTGAAGAATTTATAACTACACATAACTAAAAAAGTTTAAAATCAGCTAGATAATTTGCCAACTTTTCAATCCCCGCGAAGGGAATCAAACATTGACTTAACAATCGTGTCCGCGCTTCTCGCTATAAACACAAACAACTGGAAAACAGCAAATGCAACCTCTTCCGATCATAACTGAATCACATTTGACGTAGGCGGAGACTTTCTACCGGCAGCTCAATCCACACCCGTTTCCAACTTCAAATTGGATCCGAGTGCAATAAAAGATGAAATTCTTCAACCCTGCATCATAGGCCTAATCAACAGATTAGACGAAGCTCATCCGACAATCAACTCCCCTAGGGAAATTGAACTCACAAAGGATCAACTTTACCAAGGAATTGATGACATTCTTAGGACACACGGAAAAATGCGGAAAGAATATGCGCGGGGAGACCAGACTGGTGGAACGAGGAATTGGACAGATTCAGGAAAATATATTTAGCCAAAAAAAGCCTTTTTACAGGAATAAATTCAGAGAATACTCCGACCATTGTTACCGGGCGCTGTTCGCGTCCGGTTTTGTTCGACACGATTCTGCTCTCCCATTAGCCGACCAATGAGAGTCCTCCGTTTGCGTCGTGCTTTTGGCCCAACTTTCCGATAAATAGTCACGCCGCCCAGAGGTGTATTGGACGGTCAAAGTTGATCAAAAGTCGAAAATTTAAAATTAATTTCATATAGTTGGGCAATGTAACCACAAAAAAATACTCTTTTTAAAAAGATTAAATTTAATCCCCCATGCCATTTAAAAAAAAATCAAGTTAGCCTTGTATCTTCAAAATAAATGATGTTGAAAAATTGAAAAAAATCTTAGATGATAGATTTTAAATACTTCTAACTGTGTGCCAAATGTCAAGGAGCTCTGTTAAACCGTTTTGAAAAAATTTAGCTGTATCCATACTTAGCGACCCTGCATATTTAAAAATTATAGGTGTGTTTTGGTGATTTTTTTCTTTCTAAATCACTTCTGTATAGAGGTTAGTACACGTAAAAATTAGAAGTGGGCCTTGGAAGACCTTGGAAATTAGTTTAAAACACACCACTTTTACAACATACGATATTTATAACTTCCAGTTGCAGTTCCTTTGTGTTAATGGTATTAAAAAAATAATCAAAACGCTTACGACTCGAGTCCATCACAGAAATCTTTATAAATACAGAAAAAATTGACACTGAAACTTCGTATAACCAATAACGTAGCAGGTCAGAACATAGCCCTGAGAGGCAATAAGGTTCGTCTGGGCGTACGCCATCGCAGCGGAGAGGATGCCTTAGGCTCCCTAGGGGTTATCAAACCTCAACAAAAACCCGCTGTGGGCCCTGCGAAACAATCCGCCACCCCCGCAAGGCCCTTAGCCGCAAAAACCGCCCCCGCGACCAACAACAACGCGTCAAACAGCTTCGCGGACACAGCCGCGTCCAAAAAGACCGCGCCCGCAGGCCACCCCCAAGTGCCCCCCCGCGATCGGTAAAGCCCTGACCGAAATTCTTCACGCGATGTAGAAGTCGAACGTGCTCGCCATCATCGCCAAAATTCTTCTAGACTGTTAATGACAGTACAACAGTCAAGTGCTAAGTCGCTACAGATCGCATTCTACAATGCATGCGGTCTGCGAAGCTCCCGCAACGAGCTGGAAGTCTTCGCAGACGAGCACCATCTCGACGCGTTGTTGGTAAGTGAGACCAACTTACAACCCGGAATTTGAGACCCCAACATTCGAGGCTTCGAACTTCATCGTAGCGACCGCACTCACGATCCTGGAGGAGGAACAGCCATTTACGTAGGCCGAAAAATTCGACACCATCAGATCGCTCCATTACCGACGCCCTTCTAACCTACAAAGCAGCGGTCTCTGACTTGCCTCGGAAATACGTTTTATCAATATTCGTGGACATACGAGGCGCCTTCGATAATGTCTGGTGGCCTGGCCTGTTCGACGCCCTCCGGACCAAGCAACTTCCGCATGAGATCCTGGCAATAATCAAGAACTATCTAACTGACCGCGCGGTGTCATTTACGCAGGGAAATGTGACAGTAACAAAAAATGTCACTAAGGGCTCCCCCCAAGGGTCGGTACTGGGACCAACCTTGTGGAACCTTCTACTAGATCCGTTTCTTGACTCCGCGTGTCCCGAGGGCACAAAAGTAGTGGCATACGATCTCCGATTGCTCCTTTATGACGCCCCAATCAAACAGGTAAAAAGTGACCATTACCTAGGAATAATCATTGACCTCAAATTCAATTTTGAAACAAACGTTGCTCACACAACGCAAAGAGCGCGGAACATCACCTTGGGCCTTCGTCGCCGGGCTGCCCGTCACTGGGGACAGTCCGCCCCCGCGACTCTACGTGCAATATACCGCGGTGCGATCCTCCCTATTTTGACATACGCTTCGCCAGTGTGGATAAGTTCAATCCGACGCAGTAAGGTAAACTGAAAGTACCTCTCGCTGTACGGTACCTTCGCGCGATTCCTCACCAACAGCTACGTCTCGGTCTCGACTGACGCAGCCGAAGTCCTCGCTGGAATCTTTCCGATAGACCTTGAAATCGAGCGCGCCAACATACTCAGGCCGCTGAAGTGCGGTCGAGTTTCTATGTTCCAGGATAAGCTCATCTCACCAGATAATTTCGACAGCGTGGCTCATGCCCCCCAATACCTGCAACTGTGAACCGAGGATATCTGGCAAGCCCGCTGGGATAACTCAACCAAAGGTCGCACCACTTATGCCTTTCTACCTGCGGTCACCACTGACATTGCGACGCTTCCGGCCCTGGGCTTTGTAAGGCCGCAGGTACTAACCGGACGCGGCAACTTCCGTTGCCATCTTCACCGGATTGGAAAAGACGACGCCAACATGTGTGGCGTCTGCCCTAGCGCAACCGATGACCCCATCCACTGTGTCCTGGATTGTCCCAAATACCTCGCTGCCCAAGAATTAATTAATGAAGAACCCGCACATGGCCACCACTGCTGACGCAAATACCCGCGCTCAGCAACAGCGACATCTTCGCCATACTAGCATCAGAAACTCCGTCACATGGCATTAAGGATACGAGTGTTGCCGACCGATTTGGAAATCGTCACCACCCGGCTCTACTACATAGTCTCTACTGCCCAGGCCACCTTCAGCCCGAATCTAGGTAAATTGCTCGAAGACGAATTGCTCGCAATCAGCTGCTCGAAAGTCAATTTCCCAGAGGTGGAAGGTGGCAGACGTAATTTTCATCCCAAAAGCAAGTGGAAACCTGCAGTTTCCTTAAAATTATCGCCCGATCAGCTTACTTCCCTGTCTGGGGAAAATAGCAGAGAAGGTGGTATTGATGAGACTCCAGGAAAAAGAACAAGAGTTGAACGTTATTCCTAACGAACAATTCGGTTTCAGACACAGTCACTCCACAACGGACCAAGCGTTGAAGGTGGTCGAGCAGATCACCACCAGTTTCAACTGGAGCCGTATTTCTGGACGTAGCCAAGGCATTCGACAAAGTCTGGCATTAAGCGCTCCTCCACAAGCTCATCGAAGCCGGATTCCCGATCGGACTGGTGAAAATCGTCCGGTCCTACCTGAAAAACAAGACTTTTAGAGCGAAGAACGAAGAAACCAGATCACCGGAACGCAGGATCATCGCGGGAGTCCCCCAAGGTTCGCTCCTGTCACTGTTTCTGTTCTCCATTTTCACAGCAGATGCACCGACGCCACGAGAGGACGCCGCTTCCACAACGGCCCTCTACGCCGACAACACTACAGTTCTAGTCAGGCACTCCAACGCCCAACACGTCACGCAGAAACTGCAACGAGCAGTTGACACCTTGGAGGAGTGGTTCCGATTCTGGAAGATAGACGTGAACGCTGCGAAAGGCAGCGCGATCCTATTCACCAAGAGAAAGTCCACTCAACGAAGAACATCCCATGGAAGACCGAAGCCAAATACCTGGGGGTTGTTCTCGACCGAGGGCTGACGTTCAGCTGCAGGTAGTGCAGAACAAATACCTACGGATGGCGTTCAACGCCCCGAGGTTTGTCCGGAATGTCCAACTCCATCGCGAGGCGAAAATGCCTCAACTGAAAGAGGTCATAAGGGAATCTGCAATCAAGACTTTTGCCAAGGCAGAAAACCACCCAAATCCGCTGGTTCGTGTAGCCGTGGACTACGACGAAGATGCTTCCCACAACAGCGTTTCTCGACCTTTTAGTCCTTGCGACCCAATTTTCAATCACAATTGTGATTTCCACCAAAATTCTACGTTAGAAATACAACCGGCAACACTGTTTGGTGAAAAATGCGTTAGATTTTATTTGTGAGGTTATCATTCTCTGTGACTGTCAATTTCCGTTTTAACAAGTCAAGATTTTAGAATATAAGAAAATTGCACTAGGGGAAAAATATTCTTAGTTGTTCATCAATATATCTATTATTTAACTCGGGGTGCCAACCTTTTTATCTCATCGAAACATTTTACTACAGTATTTTTCATTTTAGCGTCAAGTAAATTACGTTGTTTTCGAATCATATTTTTAACTATTCAGTTACATAACAATGTTGGTTTCAGATTTACAGCGAATATACAAAGCTAACTTGATTTTTTTTTAAATGGCAACACTGTACCACATAATGACCGTTTCATTTTTTGTGTGTCATCAAAAGTGTCAACACTTCAGCGGAAACCTCCAAGATAGATAGAGGCCGCGACCAAGAAATAGTGACGTCACGAAATCCGGCTGACTACTGTGTAACTTATAATACCCAATATGATGAAAATAATATGTATATTTCAATGAGTAAAATTGAATATTGTTTGAATAAAAATAATTATTATCATAAAAAACAATAAAGAGGATTTTCCACATCACCTTAAGGTACCCAATATATCTAAATGATATGCTTGCTTTTGTTGTTTATTTAAAATAATAATGTCTGGTCTGTTATGCTGAATATGAATGTCAGTTAAAACTGTACGATCAAAATATAATTTGTAATTGTCATTTTCCAAACAACTTTCTGGTTTATAAAAAATATAATGTGGTTGTGTATCCTTTAATAAGTTGAATAATTATTAAGAAATATATTGGCAAGGATATGACTATTTCAATATCAATATCGACTTGAATGTTTTGTTACATAAAATACATTTGTCATTAATTTCTTCTAGATATTTTTCCAATTTTAACATTGTCAACTCCCGTAAAATGACCCTTTGTTTACCGCTTCTTAGAAATTCAGTTTCATATTTATCCGAAAAAAGCTCACTAAGTATCTGATATGCCTTAATAGACGATTGAAAGAATAATTCAGAGGGTTGTTTTTTAAAGCACCTCTTGTTAAATTTTTTAAATATTCACCAACATTTGCAGAGTCATTTTCACCACAGTTGGTAAAATTTATAACAAAATCTAAATTGGTGGTAATGTACAGTAAACCCTCGATAAGACGCACTCGGATTATACGAATTAAAATGTTGCCCCGACCAATGCAATACAGGGTTTTATGGGATTTTTCTCGGTTAATACGAATTCTCGTTATGACGAACTACGAACTAAATTTTAGAACATTGAGGCTAAAACACCCTTTTAAGACGAACAAATCTGGGGTGGGGGACATAATATTCATTTCCAGAATATCTGCATTGGTCAGTCGCGGCATTAATTACACAGTGTTTAACGTTGTTGTGCATTCCTCTGCATATGTAGTTCGTTTGTTTTTACATCGCCATCGAAAATGTCTACGGAGTCAAAGAAAACTAAGAATGCCATAGATTTAAAGACAAAACAAAAGATATTACATGAAGTTGATCGTAATGAATTTAGTAAAACAAAAATTGCCGCTAAATTTGGAATTCCAAAAAGTACCTTATCAACTATCATAAAAAATAGAAAAACAATTGATGAAGCTGTAGCTTCAGGAGCAATTACGGGACATCGGAAGAGACTATGAACTGCTAAATATGAAGACGTTGAAGAAGAATTGTTACAATGTTACGAGATCTTCAAATATACCCCTTAGTGGTCCAATCGTGCAAGAAAAAGCTAAGAGATAGCTCGAACGTACGGAATCGAAGTGGATGAATTTTCTTGTTCTTCAGGATGGTTATGGCGGTTTCAGAAAAGACACAATATAGTGTCTCATGTTATGTGTGGTGAAGCTGCAAAAGTAAATGAACCATCAGTTAACGATTGGTTAAGAACTTTTCAACCAATAAGAGAGCGTTATTCACTCCAGAATACCTTCAATATGGATGAAAGTGGGATTTTCTTTAATTTATTGCCAGAACGTAGCTTGGATCTAAAAGGAAATAAATGCCATGGTGGAGCTCGCAGTAAAGAGCGGTTAACGGCAGTCTTTTGCTGTAATGTTGATGGTTCCGAAAAACATAAGGTATGGATCATCGGAAAATCTAAGAATCCTAGGTGTCTAAAAAATGTTAACCGACTTTACTTACCATGCGAATACAGTCACCACAGAGCTGCATGGATTGAGTCTACGTCATTTAGGGAATGGTTACTACGATTCAATCGAAAGATGATCACCCAAAAAAGACATGTCCTATTAACAATGGACAACTGTGCAGCACATAAGATAACTGATCTAGAATTATCAAATGTTACTGTTCAATTTTTTCCTTCAAACACTACCAGCTGTTTACAACCTCTCGACCAAGGTATCATTGCGAATGTAAAACGTCATTATCGAGTTCGCCTTCTCACAGCAGTGATCAGGGCTTTAGAATTAAATCAAGAAAAACCTAAATGGAATATTTTACAAGCAATGCGTTGCATTGCCAATGCTTGGAATTCTGTGACAGCAGAAACAATTCAAAAATGCTTTAATAAAGCTTGGACTAGAAGTGATGAAGTACATTCTGATGACCAAGTGGAACAACCTGAAGAATGGTTGGACTACCAAAACGTTGTTGCTCAGCTTCCTGGTTATTCGTTTGAAGAATTCATCAACCTCGATAATGATCTCTCTGTGTGCGCTGAACCAAAGGTTGTATCAGCAGAAAATCAGGTTGATGAAGGTGATGAAGTTGTTCCAATGGTGAGCGACAATGAATCAGAAGGTAGTGAATCCGAAGAAATCCGAAAACCTAGCAAAACTGAAATTGGGTCTGCTCTCTCAATTTTAGAACGCTTTTCGGCAACAACTGAAGTATCAGAACATTTTGTAGAGTGCTTAAATCATATTGGAGAAGAATGTGCTGCTAAAATGCGACCAATTATGAAGCAGTTATCCATCACTCAATATTTTAAGAAAAAGTAGAAGTCACTTGAATGTTTTTTAAATTTTGTTACATACATAAATGTATTTCATACGTATACATTAAGAGTTACAGTTTATTCTCATGTGTTTTATTTTCCATTTTGTATTTCTAAAAATGTATTTGTACATAAAACAATATAATTGTGTAATAAGATTATGCGTGTATGTATGTTACATACATACATATTCTTAAAATGGTACATTTCATATTGTATGTACGAGTACATGTATGTAATAATTCGGTTATGACGAACTTCGTTACAACGAACCTACAATATCCTGGTCCCTTCGAGTTCGTCTTATCGAGGGTTTACTGTATGTTAAACAATTTTCACAACCGTTAACAAATTTAATTAGTGAATGTGCACAGTATGCGGCAATATAGAACAAACATGACAATATAGCGAATTTGGGGATGTATCAAATTCATTAATATACTTGAAAACTTGAAAAGAAAGAGATGTTTTCAGATAACCGAAAAAGACCATTATCATTTTCGTCTCTGTCATCCATTGAAAAATCTTTTAAAGAAAATATTCCAAATTTCGCGAACTTTAATTTAAGAAGGCTTAAAAGTTTTAATTATTGGTGGTCTTTTTCCTGCCACCTCTAATAGAGATCCATCGTTTCTGGTCATTTTATCGACTCTTATAACCGATGACTGCAAAATGTTTGACACAGACTGCTGAATGTTTTGTTGGATTAAATGACTCCCTATGAATGCATTTTTTTTACTTCTTCATATTTTGGAAAAGAAAAGCCGGTCACATACATTAGTACTATCGTAATTGCTAGAATAATTAATTTCAGGCATATTTAATGAAAGGAAAAACACTCACCCAGATATATTTTTAGTGAAATTTTTAGCGCTTTTGATAAAATGATATGTTTATCATTACATCCTAAACGGCACCAACAAAAACTTTATTTTATACCTTTCTAATAATATATAGCTTTCACTTTTTTCATTTGTTGAAAAACACAAATGTTACGATGCAGTTCAAGCACAGCCATCGGCCATCCATATTAGCTGACGCTAACAGCATCAATCAATTACTTGACAATCAATTAGCGTTTTCCACTCATTTAAGAATCGTCTTCCACCTAAATTTGGTAAATATAAAAAGAGTACCACCTTTAATTTATCACTTTAATTTTTCTGAACTATTTTTTACACTTTTTAAAAAGAAAACTTGCGAAAACGGAACTACTTACACGTCGCGATCAACGAACAAATAGACCATTCCGAGTTCCCGCTCGACGCACGGCGTGGACGGTCAGCCGGAACTTGTGACGTCAGATCACGTGACACAAGCTTCAGTCGCGGCCTGTTTATTCACGCAGGCCTCGCTTCAGCACAGCTTCGTCTCCTATCACCATATCCAACTTCTACGCTCGGTTTCACTTAAATGAGGCATTTTTATAGTAAATAAATAACTAATTAATAATAGAAACTGTCTTCAAAGGTAACAATGTTTATTTATTTTTGAATTAAATTAAAAAAATGTTTTTGACCATTCTTATGTAAACTATGTATTATTAGGGGAAAGCGTTGTACCTTGGGCCGGTTGTACCTTGGGTCTTTTGATCTGTAAGTGCCATTTACAGGACCAGGGCCAAAAGATTACAATACTTTTACAGATGCCTTGTGGGCCATTTTATTTAGTTAGGTTGAACAGCCGTCAGTCTACATGTGGCAGAGTAAACTAACGCATGCTATTTCGTATATTCAAAGTAAATTTTCTTAATCCAGTTAGGTAAGCCCCCACACTGTTACCTTTTATTTTAAAATTTTCAAATATCGGTGGTGTATACGTTATCATATGCCGTAAAAGTTGCGAAAACTGTCATTGTGATAAATATTACCTAAAACTGATACATTCCGGGTTTTTATGTCACTTGCACATTGTTGTACCTTGGGTCGTGGCCCAAGGTACAACCACATAACACCTCTTGCATTTTTTTTTTATTTATAGCATAATGCCGCGAAGTAAACAAGAGAAAACTAGAGAAAAAATTGATGTTGAGGCTTTGTCGAGAGCAGTGACAAATGTTCTACAGAATAACACCAAAATTAGAACAGCTGCACGAAATTTTGGTGTGTCTCGAACCACTTTAACGAGGCATTTATTAAAACACAGGGTTATACCTGATCAACTTGCTTTCAAGTACGAAGCTCGAAATGACGTTAAGCGAATTTTCTCTAATGTCGAAGAATTGGAGTTAGTAGAATATTGTAAACAGGCTGCCAGGCTGCACCATGGCTTAACAAGAAAAGGTATTCTTAATCTTGCATTTGAATATACTAATAAAAATAATATAATAATACCTCCGAATTGGAAGGAAACGAAGTCGGCTGGATACATGTGGTTAAGGGGATTACGAAAACGGTACCCATGTTTATCCTTAAGGAAGCCGGAACCTACTAGCTTGGCACGGGCCACTAGTTTCAACCGTGAAAATGTGTCTGCGTTTTTTAAAAACCTAAAAGAAGTTCTGACGCGACATAACTTTTCATCAAGACGTATTTATAATCTTGATGAGACAGGGAATTCAACGGCACACGTACCTCCAAAAATCCTCTGTGCGAAAGGAACCAAACAAGTTGGCAGTGTAACTTCTGGCGAAAAAGGTATAAATGTCACAATGATTGCTGCAATAAATGCTATGGGAAATCATGTGCCGCCTATGTTGATATTTCCGCGAGTGCATTTTAAAGATCATATGATAATCGGTGCACCCGCAGGATCAATTGGAGGGGCAAATCCTTCAGGATGGTCAAATGAAGTCCTCTTTGTTAAGTATCTGAATCATTTTATTGCATGTGAAAAGCCTTCCACAAAGGATCCTATTCTATTAATATTGGATAACCACGAATCCCACATATCCACTGAGGCGATTGCTCTGGCAAAAAGTAATGGTATTGTCATGTTGATACTACCACCTCATACTTCGCATAAACTACAGCCCCTAGACCGGACAGTATTCGGACCTTATAAAACGGACTATAACAATTACCTCAATAACTCGATGTTAGAAAATCCAGGTAAACCTGTGGATATTTATCGCATTGCAGAAATTATTGGCAAAGCGTACGGTAAAGCTTTTACCCACGACAATATACAGAACGGTTTTAGAGTTACTGGAATCCATCCATATGACAGCGTGTTTGCAGATGATGAATTTTTGTCGTCCTTCGTTACCGACGGGCCTCTGGAAGAAACTCCATAGACTTCACGGCAGGTTTCTTCTGATACTTATGCTAATCACGAGGTTTCATCAACTCCACACTCGGTCCAGTCACGTCACTCTACACCAGAAATGATACGACCTTATCCTAAAGCGGAGAAGAGAAAGAAAACAGGAGGAAGAAAGGCGGGAAAAACCAGAATATTAACGGATACCCCAGAGAAAGAGGAAATTGAAAACCGTAAAAGCAAACGGATTAAAACAACCATTACCAAGCCACGTGTTCAGCGACGTTTAATAGTAGAAGTAGAAATTTCAGAAAGTGATGCGGAAGAAACTGTTTTATCTGACTCTAGTAGCGAAGATATGGAAACTTTTTTGTCTAATTTGAAAGCAACTGAAACTGAAGAAGACGAAATTTTAGAACAACAGTTTGTGTCAAGTGATATCTCTGTTGACGATTTTGTTTTAGTACAGTTGCCAGGAAAAAAAGATATTTTCTACAATGTGGCGAAAGTGGTTAAGGTGCTTAGTGATGAATTTGAAGTTGTATATTACAAAAGATTTAAAGACACCTATAAATTTGTAATAGATACTACACCCACTGTTTATATCATTCCAAGCAAAGAAATTGTAAGAAAGCTGCCACCACCTTTTACAAACGGTGTGTCGTTACGTCAAAAATCTCAGTTGTTGTTTGGAGTCGATTTTACATTATATAATATCAAATAATCCAATATTTATACGGCAATTAGGTTGCATGTATTTTTTTAAACTTACAAATAAAGTTTCAAGTTAATCCTACATTGTTTTTGTTCTTTGTTGCAAATTTTTAATATAATGGTCTAAGGTACAACACAGGGTTCTACCTTGGACCATTTTGTAATGTGTAACATAAGTCCTTCCAGTACCTAGTACAATTGGTAATATTCTACTTTTCCCCATAATGGAAAAACTGTATTTATGAATACAGAAAGATACGCTTGTTTGAAAATCACACAAAAAATGTATGGGTGCTATTTAAAAAACCAAAGTTGGTTGCCATAGCAGCGAAACAAAAGAAGATAGGAACAAACTAGAAAGACCAGATGATGCAGGAGAATACACCAATCAACTTTTATATTAAACATTTTTTCATAAATTGTCAAATTAAAAGTTACAGCCAATATTTGGTACTTTTGTTCCACCCTGTATAAAATATAACAATTTAAAAAAAAGTGAACCCAAGGTACAACGCTTTCCCCTACATGTGATACATCGTTGAATTCAGAAAAAAAAAACTCTTCAAAAATCATAAAATTAACCCCTGTTGCCATTTAAAAAAATTCAAGTTAGCCTTGTATCTCAAAAACAAATGAAGGTATATAACTGAAAAAATTGCAAAGAATAGAATTTAAATGCTCTTAACTCCATACCAAATCTCAAGGATTTCCGAGAAAACATTCTCGAGATAGTTAACTGTTGCCATACTTTGTAGCGACCCTGTATACCCTTGCCACCAAGCTTTTGCTTAAATCAGAATTTTCAATTTTCAATAAGTGATTAAAACACCGTATTTGATACTTTCTGAAAATGTAAACAAACTTTGACGTTTGGCCTTCCTCGTGACGTCACACGCTGTAAGAATGGTTCTAGATGGCAATGAGAGTGACCGCAAAAAATAGTCAGTAGTGTTTATAAAACAATATGTTAGTGTTTTATGTATTTTTTAACAATAAATTGTTTAAAATGTTTCCAAGGTCTTTACTAATAACAAATAACATAAGCCACCAGACTTACACAAATTTGTTAACGAAAAAGTATTTTTAGGAGAGGGTGCAAGTGCGGGGCGCACATAGAAATCCAAGACGGCGTCTTGGATTTCTATGCAACTATTTGACCCTTGGTTCGGTGAGGGTTTAAGGCGCAAGCAGAAATCTCAATTCGTGAGTTTGCTAACTTTCTTGCTGCGCTACCGAGATTCTGAAGTAATCCCGGATTTCCAGAAACTGAAGAAGACTTTCAACACCTCCCACGCTCGAAAAATTTTAAACCGTGCAGAGAACGCTCTTCTGCGAAAACGCATTCATCAAACCAGAATGGACCTAGCAAATACTGACCGCGAGCTGTCACCAGAAGAAAACAGCGTTCTAGCTAAACGGAAAATTTGGGGAAAACTTGCCACCACACCGGGTTCAGTTGCATTTGAGGACATAATCGCCAATGTCTGTAAGGAATCCGCTCCTTATCATAAGTTGTAGCCGATACCATCCGAATGGAAACCTCCAAGATGCAACCTGCCTACAAAAGAGATGGTTGCCTAAAAAATTTAAACGCTGACAAGATCATTTTTCGGGCAGACAATGGAAATGCAACAGTGATGGTGAAATTGTGAAAAAAGAGGATTATGAGAAGAAGTTAACAACCCTTCCGGATCCTGACACCTGCAGAAAACTGAAGCAAGACCCCACGTCAGGTACACTCCGAAAGACCAACCGGCTGATCCAACAATACTCCATGAATGATGACAATAGGAGAAAAGAAAAAAAGTCGGAAGCCCTGCCACCCAGAATATATTACCTGCCGTAGATCCACAAACCCGCTGTCCCTTTTAGCCCCATAGTCAGTGCAATTGGTTCTCCAACATACGAAATCGCCAAACATCTCACCAGCATTGTTCTCCAGCTAGATCTTCATCAAGAATTTTGCTCATTTCATCCAAGATAAAAGATATCGCTTTAGGGCCAGATGACATACTGGTGATGTTTGATGTAGTGTAACTCTTCACCAGGGAGCCCATAATAGATGCCATGGAATGGAAAAATTTGAACAGAAGGCATTGGCCTGGGCCACTAAGAAGCCCGTCTGCTGGTTTCGCTGTATGGATGAGACCTTCGTAATTGCAGACACGGAGCAGAAGAACTGAAACTCTTTCTTAAACATCTTAATGGTCTAAACCCCAAAATCCAATTCACCATGGAAAAGGAGCAGGATGGACAAATCGCTTTTCTGGGCGTCTTAGTGCAGAGAAAAGCCAACGGCAAACTAGGGCAGATGGTCTACCGCAAGCCTACACATACCCACAGATACTTAAGCAAGTAGTCAAAGTCAAAGACACCACTAAATAAACATGTTAGAACCAGATCTGAAAATATACAGTGTGGAAATTACTTATGGAATAAATACAGTAATTTCAAAACTAATGACATTTGTCGAAAACGCTGAAACAGGTCAATTTTTGTTTTTAATAATGCTTATTTTAAGTTACTTCACTTGTTCATGACGTCATCCATTTTTGAGCTCTGACGTCGTCCCCAATTTTTTTAAATGACAACCCCCACTTTTTTCTTCTCTTTCTGATAGACCTTCCTACTACCTAAACGATGAATGAAAAAAATTGGTACCTTACATACAATTTTTTTGAGAAAATAACACATTTTATTTACAAAATTTAATTTAATTTTGAATGTATTTTTTTTTTTTTTATGTGGTTATTTAAAATCGAGGGTTTACTTTAATAGACCAAACAATTTAGAAGATTTTTGACAGAGAATTCGCGCTGAAATGGAACAAATCAGCCCTGACATTATTGAGCGCGGTGTACAGTGCCAAAAATTGGCGGGGGTTAATTTCAACATTTGCCTTACATTTTATTGTTAACCTTAGATGTTTGTTTGTTTCTGTTTAAAATCAATTAAAATTTTTACATTAAAAATTAAATTAAATTTTTGAAGTAAAATTTGTCATTTTCTCAAAAAAATTCTTATCTAAGGTACCAATTTTTTTCATTAATCGTTTAAGTAGTAGTAAGGTCTATCAGAAACAGAAGAAAAAGTCAGTGTTGTCATTTTAAAAAAATGGTGAGGACGTCATAGCTCAAAAATTGATGACGTCATGAACAAGTGAAGCAACTTAAAATAAGCACCATGAAAAATAAAAATTGACCTGTTTCAGCGTTTTTGACAAATGTCATTAGTTTTGAAATTACTGAATTTATTCCATAAGTAATTTCCACACTGTATATTATAATTCACTTGCCAGGTGATAAGGCTTATGGAGAGAATGCTTCAACTCCAATTGAGTGTTTTCAGCATTTTATAGACGAAGAGGTGATAGCTTATATCGTAGGGAACACAAATTATACAATCGCCGAAACAAAATGGAAAAAAACTAGAAAACAAGGCGTTTTTAAATATTATATCAACAACCTGATAGGTTGCAAGGATAGCTCATTTCATTATATTCCTGTAATAAAATATTAGCAATTCGACCACAGAAATTATTTTACACGTTTACATGTATTACCATAAAAATATTAATTTTACCATCATTCGTGATTTTCAACCGCTGTGTCATTTCGATAAGCTTATAATTTCTCTTTTGAAAGTGTCGTCTAGAAAGGGGATACAGAGGAAAATGTATCTATAAATTTAATACTGCAAATATAAGGGATGCTAAAATATTTACATCTTCCTCATACGAGGACATATTGCAGTAATTTATTTTCGTCGGAAAAATATTGCAGTGAAAAACTCACCAAAAAGCGAACACTATACACGCGCGAGTCAAAATGAGAACTAGGTGTTAGGTATATTTTTCTTTTAAATCCATTTGTGGTGGTTAGTGTATGTGGGTAGTTCCTTGAAATGAATATTGTGTTTTATTAATTTAATTTTGAGCTCGTCTAGTGAAAGCTACTTTAGAATTCAAAATGTTTCGACCATGGGAACCCGTCCCTATGACTAATTCAAGCAGAAATGTATATCATGACGATAAGTCGTAATTGTTATTACGATTATAGTTGTAACGAAGTTACTTAGGAAACGCTCCCGGTGGCGGAAAAATTCCGTTCTTTCTCCGAGCCGGGCCAGAAAATTAGCGCGGAGCCGACTACCTCAACCGCGTCCACCGAATCCGCCCCGCAACCCGTGTTTCTTCCGGCCGACAATACCCGGACTCCACGCTGAGCCGAGCTCCCCCACCGCCCCAGCCGCGAGTCAACGGCCGCGCGCAGCCATCGAGGCAATAAAAGGACCGCGCAGAGCCTGCAGAGCTCAATTCGATTCCATTCCATTCCGAGCACCTTCCGACTCCGATCCCAAGTCCGACCATCCACCTGACTCCTAGCACCAGCTCCGAACCGGCTCCCAATACAACCTCCGACTCCGCTTCCGACCCCCGACTTCCGACCCGTTCGCTCCCCTAGTGAGCGAACCAGGTCATCCCCTGTTTCCGGCCCGTTCGCTCCCCTAGTGAGCGAACCAGGTCATCCCCTGTTTCCGGCCCGTTCGCTCCCCTAGTGAGCGAACCAGGTCATCCCGCTCATCCCCTGTTTCCGGCCCGTTCGCTCCCCTAGTGAGCGAACCAGGTCATCCCGCTCATCCCTTGTCTCCGGCCCGTTCGCTCCCCTAGTGAGCGAACCAGGCCTCCCCCAATCCCCCCCGGATCCCGTCACACCCCCGCAGCCCCGTCACACCCCGACCGGTTCTCTCGCTACGCCGCGAAGAGGAAGCACGCCGCCAAGAGGAAGTTCCAGGGCCGGCCGACGTAAGTACGAACACCCCCTTATCTTCCTTGCCGCCGAGGACATCCCCCAGGTCACGGGCACCATCCCCGGAGGATCTCGCCTTCACCAAGTGGTCCCCCTTGTACATAGTGTAAATAAAGGTTTTGCGACGACTGTTTGTTTGTTTCCCCCCTTACCCCGCGCCCTGACAGCTGACCCCTGGACGCCGTCACTCCGCAGAGCTACCCCGGCCGTGTGGCGTCCCACCACAGCCGAAAAAAGGGACTGGCGCTCGAGGCATACCGCGACCGACCGGCGTCAAATCGCATCCCGTGACGTCACCACCGGAAGTGATCGTCACATAGTAAAAGCGATGACGAATGGACAGATGACAAAACACCAACGATACAAGAAGGTATCATTAAAGAAGCAGCATATTTATCTATATTCAATAGTTAGTTCATCATAAGTTCATTTACCTGGTATAATGGTTTTTTAAAAACAGTTCCAAAAGGCAGGCTCAATTTGTAGAATTTCAGCACTTGTGTAATGTGGATGGAACCTCACAAAATTTTACGACCTTCACAAACTAGATGGTTGTCACTATTCATGGTTCTAAATATACTAGTTAAGCAATGGTCCCCCTTGCAAATATAATGGGTTCTGGTAGCATCACCTATGGAAATCTTTTATTTCGAAAAACGGATGTCGCAGCGTTAAAATATAACATAACCTCACTATAAAATAACATGAAACGAATTATGATAAAAATTAACACAATTACAATTCACAATTCAGGTACTGGAAATGTCTACCTTCTTTTTTTCGTAACAGGTTTCAGTCTGTTGCGTTGCGATAACTGACGTATTGAAGTGTGGGGAGCATTTTGCATTATTTCTCTTGCAGTTTCAGTAACTGCAGCAGTGCGTTCTAGCGGCTGACCTGTGGTTTTTCTTCGGTAAACGCCTCCAGATTCACGAAACAACTTTAGACACCTGCTCAGGTTGTCTTCGAAGGTTTTCCGGTCAACAATAAAATTGAGAAATTCGGCGATAAACTCTTCTAAGCAGTTTTGTACGGAGTAGATCCATGAACCATTCACTTTCACACCATTGCGAAAATAACTTTCAATCAAAAATAATCTTAAAATATTTTGTGGTAAATTTTATGTATGGTACCTTCTCATTGCATGCACGTTTTTTTTTTTTAGGATTCTGTTATAACTCTGTTGGGAGGTATTAATAAAAATAAGACAATTTTTTTTTTGTGCAAATTTGTAACTTGATATTCAGTTGAAAAAGGATTTTTTTCTTAGTAATGTTAGTGAATGTTTTTGGCGAAAATTAAACAGACATGCTCAAATCAATCATTAATTGCCAAGATTTTTTTAAGCAATGTTGTCGTTTTTAATCAAAACAGAGTCAAGTATTCATCTTGTTACCATCATTCGTGATTTTAAACCGCTGTGTCACTTCGATAAGCTTATAATTTCTTTTTTGAAAGTTTCGACTTGTAAAGAGATGCAGAGGAAAATGTATCTATAAATTTAATACTGCAAATTAAAGAATGCTAAAACATTTACATCTTCCTCATACGTACGAGGATATACTGCAGTAATTTATTTTCGTCGGAGAAATATTGCAGTGAAAAACTCACCAAAACGCGAACATTATACACGCGCGAGCCGGAATGACAACTAGGTGTTAGGTATATTTTTCTTTTAAATCCATTTGTGGTGGTTAGTTCTGTGAAATGAATATTGTGTTCTATTAATTTAATAGTTCATTTTTTGACGAACGTAACGAGTTTGCTGATTCCTCAAAGAATGAACTCTTTTAACAAAGAAAAAGTTAACTTTGTAAAATGGTATTACTCCGGATTGTCTTTTAGAGACATGCAAGCAACATTTCCTGTATTCTATCCGGAGCAACCAATTCCAAGTTTGCCAATTGTTGCCTTGGTGTAAGACCGCCTTAAGGATTTTCTAAAGAAACAGCCCTTGCTTTGTAACTTACTACAAGGAGTATACACTTATGTATTAAATTCCTCCTACAAGAAGCAGGATTCTATTATATTTTGATAATATCATTTACTTCAGATGCAATAAGAGCAATGCTTTCGCATGCGCGTCTTCGAGGAGGATCTAACGATGCCACAGATACCAGAGGTGTAGAATATGCACTGCTGCAGATCTTACGGTGTGGCATAATTAAAAGTTCGAAGTCGGCAAATATTGCTGGAAATGTTGATTGTATTAGATCTGCAGAGCCACATACACAAGACCATAGACACACAGTGGAAACCGAGGCCACATTAGAAGATTTGATATTGCCAATAGAAGTAAAAATAAAAATTCAAAATCTCGGTAGGAACAATATTACGCCTGCGAATACATGGTATATTCAGCATTTGTATAATCCTAGCAATTCTATGTTTATACCTGTAGGGGCGTTACCTCCCTCCCTTGCAATTGTTAGTGTAGTTAGGTCTCTCCGCCCTCTTATCATGAGGATTCGACATCTGTACCTCAACCAGCACATTTCTAACCGAGTGAGCTGGTCAAACTTTTAATAAACTGTTATTATAGTTAACAAGTTTTTATTCACAAACATTCGACCTCACCGGCTCAAACAGCATCTGTAGTTTTTTTTAGCAGGATTTATATTAAAAAAGCTCGATGATAAATTTCACTGTGATGAATGCCTCTCACCATTATTGGCCACCACTCCAGGACCTTTGCTGAGGAGATCTCATAGAAAAGATATTACTTATATTGACATACGAGAAAACTTGCCAGCAAATGATGAACATTATATACGCCGTTGCAAGAAAATTAATTATTCAAATGCCTTCCGCATACAAACGATGTATGTCAGTTAATAATTAAAGCAACAGCAAAACCTGCTTTAAACAATATTTGTTTGAAACGAACGGATTTACTGAAAAAAGAAGTTCTTCACACAAACCCACCCACCAACAACTTGCCTTGATTATTTTGTTTTTCCATTCCTCAAAAACAACGTGTTCAAAAATAGGCCACTGTAATTGCCCACCATCAACAATTTTAGACGAAAATGACATAGAAGAGGATGAAACCGGGGAAAATATTTAATTTTTATAATGCACTATTAATAAATTTGTAAATTTGTACTTTCAGCATTTCTTGTATATTTTTTACCAATACCCGTCACAATGATCGTTTGAAGAGTTCTCATAACAAAGTCAGATGTATAATTTCAAAAAGTGTTGTCGGAATAGCTTATTTCACCTTTTTAACCACTAAAATAAATGCAAATCAATTAAATTCCATGTTTTTGGATTTTTGCTTTTGTTTTCGAGCGTCAATTTTTAACCTATAAAGGTTTTAGTATTTTGTATTCATGACATTAAAAAAAATAAATTATTACAATCGGAACTCTTGCTACCGGTTCCGAAATAACGCCGTATTTTTGTCTATCGTTACTCCACTACTTGTAACGCTCGATAGAAAGGGTGCCTTCTCTTGTTAGAAGCAGATAACGATCGTGTAGAGCTGTTGTACTTCGCAGTCTTCCACTTCTGGGCCGTTATCTACCAGAATTTCTCTCAGCAAACCGATTCCGCAGTTTACTTACAATATTCTGTCTAACCCCAAAATTTTGGGCTACTTCTACTTGGCAGAACCGCCTTCAAGCATTCTAATAGCCCTCTTCACTTCAAATTGACTTAAATGTGATCTTCTTTCCATATTTGGCAAAAGCAATACGGTACAACCGTACAGTACACACAAATTGAGATAAATGATTATTCTGTTAAGATCAACATTTCATCGAAAAAGAATTCAGTAAAAAGTGTAACAAAAAAAGAAGTTCTTTTACGCAGATTTGGTAGAGAAAACTACCATGATGACGTTGTTGTGATTTTTTTTAACTTTTTCTTAATATTTCAAAAAATTCGACAATTTCCCTAACTTTTTTGGCGCAGTGTATTAAAAAAAATATCCATGTTTACTTTGTTGAAGCTTCTTGCACGGGACGCCGAAGTAGCTTCTGGAACCCTGATGGAGAGTTTATTTCGGCTTAAAAATGATTGCAGCCATGCCCAACCAGCCATTTTTTTTAGTATTGTGAAAGTTATGTTTACTTACCTCTATTTTTTTCGGCTAGCTGATAAGCAAGCTGACGAACTGCCGCAGTTGTCAATCCAAAGAGCATGGACTTCGTATTTTTAATGTAATTCACCAGTTGTTGTTCTAATTGAAGAGAAAATGTCAACTCCCTGCTTCCTAATCCTTTTCTCTTTACCTAAGGCGGTAATTATGTTGATTAGCACTGCACTATTACTTGATAGTAATATCCGTAATAGTGTATGTACTCCGGCAAAATTGCCGTGCCGCCGGGTGGTCGAGGGTTTGTATTATATGTTTTACATTACATTTTGTGGTGGGTACATTTCATTCTACATTCTTTGGGGAAGATGATCCATTTTGTTGCACTTTATTAACGCAATTTCTGACGAAATAAGCAGCGAAACAATTAACAGCACGTTTGACGCTCGGAAACACGGAGCATTTATTTGTTTCAATGCTCACTTTTTAAGCGATGCCACGAAGGTACATACGAGTATAAAGGACAACTGTGACTTATTAATCGGTTGGTTTTATGCCAGAGGTCCTCTAGGAATAATTTATGTGCGAAAAAGTCCCGAATTCAGACTTCGATTTTTCGACTTTTGGCCACCTTTTTGGTATTATTTCCCACTGTGCGGCGCCATAATAGTTCTTTTCAGAAGTCAGAGCGCAGTACTGCGGAAGTGCCTTCATTCGATGCGCTGTGCACTCGAAAATCGGAATGCCTTATTACGAAGGGGAATAAGTGCCGATCGTCTCGCGCCACACAGAATTGAAAATAACTGGGGGTTGCGAAAAAATTGCACGAGGCGGAACCGACATCTTGAGTTGGCCACCGCGAGGCAGACCAGGTGTGCCGTGGTAGTACCGTGCTTTTAAAATCTGCCCTATCCTCATATTTTTTAACGTAAAGACCCAATTCTTGACGCTTGGCGGTTTGGGCTTTTCATGTGGAGACCGCCTTTCAAATTCAGTAGCATTTAAAAAATTGCCTATTTTTTCCAATTTTAGAAGTGGTTAGTGTCGCACTAATTCCACACCTTAGGATTTTCCCCTTGGACGGATTTCCATTGACAGAATAAACATTTTTGTCAAAAAGTTACAGTATCTACTTCTGTGGTATCAGCTGCTCCCCCCACTCACTAAATTTACTAACCAACTAACCTATTACTAAAAATTTGGGTAGCGTATTTCACCTTCATTTTCTTCATTTTACTAGCATAAATATGTTGATTAGTCAACTGTGGTAAAGATCGCATTCCCTTTAATGTATTGAGTTATGACCATTATCTTTTTCATACAAAATTTTTATATGCTCCCAATTAACAGTTTCCTGTATTACATTTATTTTATAGAATTTTTTTCTGTTTATGAAGTTGTTGCAAATACCCTTTGGGATCAACTTCAACAACGCATTAGACTTCGTCCAGTCCTACCGGAATTTTTTTTTTACTTTTTCAAATTAAATTTATTTTCTTGTGTTTAACTTATTTTTTATTGGGTGAGTTGAGCATCCTTAATCAATAAAGAATGGTTTTTTAAATTAATACTAATTTCTAATTAAAGTAATGACTATGCAAGCATTTATTAACGATTAAAAAGAAAACAGTTCGGGTGGCCGGTTTTTTGCCGGTCAGTGTATTAGCCAAGAAGATAATCAATAAGTACCCGAAACCATTCCAGGACATCGAAGAGGATGTAGTGATTATTGGAGATGGGTGTTTCAGTCTTACGAGCAAGCTTATTGATAGAAATAACAATTTAAACAGGCCCACCAAGTAAAAGAAACTCATGTTAAATGCTAAAAAAAATTATACCATGTATAAATTGAACAATAAATTATATACATATGTATACTGTATTTTAGGATGTGCCAATTGGCAACTACTATGCGACAGGCATACAATACAGAGGTTGTTTTTGAATGGTGAACACACCATTCAGGAAATTAAGAGAGAATGGCCTATTCTACTATTGAAAGAGACCATATTTTGGCATTTTGAGAAATTAGTGTGCCAAAAGATTACAGAACTCACAAGTACGTTTATCCAAGAGGAAAAAAATTTCCAATTGGGAATTGAAAGCAAATTTACAAATGTGAAATGTATTCCTGACGAGAAAGATGAAAAACATCAGAAATGTTTACACATCATTGGAGATTTTTTTAAAGAAGACGTCAAGCTATTGATTAAAGAAGTTCATGAGGTTAGTGAAAAATCCTAGTGTGGAACAATAACGTTTAATGTTTTTTAGTATACTGTGCTGGTAGTAGGTGACTACTGCCTTGACGACGAGTCCGGTAGACACATGTTTATGGTCTAGTCCGTTTTACTTTCTACGGCGGCCGGTAGCAAATGTCAAATAATTTGTCAGATTTATTGGATTTTATTTATATAAAAATTAAATGTACAATTACTTATATCATTGAAATGGTTTTCTAAAAACAAGCATTACCCTTTGATCAATCCAAACAACTTTATTTCATATTCTCCAATTGTAGAACAACTTGTACTCTGTCAAATATCTTCCCGATGATTTTTGGAGCAATAAGTTTGATCGCGCACTATCTACCATCTCCAAAAGGTGGTCTGAGAAAAACACTTGACTTCTGCTTCGGTTCGGTTGTGAGAATTCATTTTATTAAAGGAAGTTAGGGCAAATGAAAGAAAGCACATGAAAAACTTCGACAGACTGAATTTTGATGAATCGTTTGTTATCATAGTAACAAGGGATAGCAATCTTTTTCAAAGCCACATTTTTTTATTTAAATTTATTTTCTTTTAAATAATTGTCTCAGTATACTAAAAAATCTTGTACGTCACACGACCGGTAGACGCATTATGGACTCGACCTGTAATTCAATAGCTCGTCCATAAAAACGTTACTACCGGTCTTGTAACGTAAATAGCTATAATATTTATTTGCAGGCTCCAGAATTGGAGGTTGAATCTGAAATAAGCGCACCATGCACTGTAATTATTAAAAGCGGTAATAGACGATGTTATCGGTCGGTAAAACCACCCGCTAACTCGTCCCCACTAATAAGTGAAGAGCGCCGACGCAAAACCGCAACGGAAGAACTCGTTCTCTTTTCTGTGCAAAGGTCGACCGAAGAACATCGCATACCGTTTTCGCCGAGTTAAAAATAGTGTCCGAGCGTTTAATGAAATAACGTCCCGGAGGCGAAGGTCCAAGGATTGATCAAAATAACCGGCGAAAAGAAGGCGCGCGATCCAGTTTGGTATCGGAACCGAAAACGTCAAAGACGGAAAAATTACGGTATTAGCGTTGCAAGTAAGTACGACCTCGAAACCAAAATGGCGGCGCTCTATAGAATTTGTGCTAAATTAAGGTTTGTAGATTCCATCAAGTAGAAACATTTTTGAAGCAGCATTCTGTAGGACACCGACACAAGGTAAAGTAGAAGGTTTCGACACGGGAAGAACAAGTTCTACATACATATATACGAGTACAAATATAAATGTTCTTTAACAATTAGTGAATTAAAACATTTTTAAATCCCTAGTGAGTTAATTTTTTTTTAACTTCCTCTACCTAATAAACAATTGTTACCTTGGTTGTTACAAAGTTGATAAATATGGCTTAAAACATCAGAATTGAATAAATAACTTGTATTATAAATAACAATAAACCTCCATTTTAAGTTGAGGAGGGAATTTTTGTCTTAAAAAGGGAATTTTTGCAGTTAATAACGGGAAAAATCATTATTCGAGGTTGGCAACACGCCACACTCGTTAGCTCTTCCCCAAAAAAAAACCTCAGAGCCGTGCTGTTGCAGCCGCCACCAACGCGTCAACCCCTCGACCGGCCACCCCAAGCAAATATCCCCCGATCGGAAAGGTCATCAGTGATCACGGACCTTATCGTTTCGATTCAGACATCGAGCAGCACAAGTTACAAAGCCTGCAGCAAAAGTTGCAAAACCTACAGCAAAAGTTGCAAAACCTGCAGGGAAAGTTATCAGACCTGCATCTAAATTGCTAAAAAAGAAAGAAAGCAGTTCAGAACTGGCACGGACCGGGTGAATCCGACTGTGTCATTAAAACAAAGCATTGCGATGGCCCCAGCGGGTGTTGACGCAATGTGATTTCTGCCCAGTGCTCCGAATGTCAACGTGAAGAAATTCAAGCAAGCGCGGGAAAACGGCGATCTGATTCGGGTCTTCCCGGGTAAGGGAGCTTACAAGCATCTACGTCCACCTCTTCGTGGTCCTGCCAAACAATGGGGTCGGCACTGACGGATGCCGGCGTCCCTCCTAATCCTGTTCGTGTCGCCGGCCACGCTGAGGGTATTGTTGACTTTGGGGTGAGGGAGCGGCGCCCTGAAATTATGGACGACCGTGATGAAATCCCGTCAGCCGAAAGGAACGGGTTAGCGATCCGTCTGCTGGAGGGTCCTGCCAATAGGTCCCTGAGCTAGGTAAGAGCGGCAACATGGGAGAACCGTTGGCAGGAATTGACGCCCTTAGTAGTGGCATCGGCGTGAAGGGAAAAGGAGGGTGGCTTGCTCAAGTCGGGGTCGGCACTAGCTAACGGACGAGGTTACGGGAGGCGTGGTGGGTTTGCACCCCATCACGACCATATGCCCAAAATTTAATTGCCGGCCCAGTAAGAAAGAATAATCCCATGCTCAACCCTGGCCCACAGGCCGAGGCCCCTGCTAACGAGGGGGCGGCGAGAGTCGGAGGAGAGCCGCCCAGTTTCCAGTATCCGCACTGCGATAGAGTGCTGACAACCGCCAGTGGACGTGGATTGCACGTCAGGAGAGCACACCTGGCGGAATTCAACAACGCAATTAACATCGAACGGGTTCATGCCCAGTGGTCATTGGAGGAGAAGTTTGATGGCGATGCTTGAGGCTGATGCCATCAGGCGAGGGGGTGAGCGATTCATGAACCAGTATCTGGTTTTGCTGGTGCCCCGAAGTCTCTGGACGCTGTCAAAGGGAAGCGGCGTACACCCGATTACCGGAGGCTCGTTCAGGAAATCCTGAGGGAGCCGGCAATGAATTTGCGCGCCCCGTCACCCGAAGGAGGAGCGCCGAATCCTGACGCTGGCGAACCTTCGTGGCGAGACAATGAGGAAACTACTGACCTTCCTCGCCTAAACCATACCGGGGAGATTGGGTCTGCTCTGGAAGACCTTGTCGGAGGGGTCGACTGGACGCAGACCGGGTATGAAGGTGCCCGACTTTGTGACATCGCATGTCGCGCGCTTGGCGGGGAGAACGTTTCGGAAGCCATACTGGCCTGGCTTCCGGACGTTCTCCTAGCAAAGCGGGGAAATCCTCGTCCTCCCGCACGCGAACTAGATGGGACGCGGTCGGTTACTAACAAAGCGAAGCGACGAGCGGATTATGCCCGGGCACAGGAGCTGTTTCGGCGGGATCCCAAAGCCTTTACCGCCAGAATCTTCAGTGGCCGCAAATAGGGGTAACTGTTAAAGATAGATAAGAGCGAAAGAGAGTTAGCGCACCACACCGTGCATCAGATAAGGATGCATTGTGCGTGATTAAAATAATAAATAACGCTATCTAATTGAGCAAAAATGACGTGAATTTGGCAACTGAGAAATGGCAACCAAAACTTTTCAAGTTCTTTACACATCTATCTTTGAAATGAATTATAATTTATCTTAAAAACAAGTGAACGAAACTGTTTGGAAAAAAATAATTAATTTAATTTTAATTAAAAAATACTTGCGGCCATATTTTGATAGGCAACCCAGCAGAAACGTATTTCTCTACTCATAATAATCTATAAAAATTGTATTTTGATTAAAAAACAGATGAACGTAGAAATCTTGCAGTGGGATCTCGTACTATAAGTACTGTGACGATGTTATCGGTCGGTAAAACCACCCGCTAACTCGTCCCCACTAATAAGTGAAGAGCGCCGACGCAAAACCGCAACGGAAGAACTCGTTCTCTTTTCTGTGCAAAGGTCGACCGAAGAACATCGCATACCGTTTTCGCCGAGTTAAAAATAGTGTCCCAGCGTTTAGTGAAATAACGTCCCGGAGACGAAGGTCCAAGGATCGATCAAAATAACCGGCGAAAAGCAGGCTCGCGATCCAGTTTGGTATCGGAACCGAAAACGTCAAAGACGGAAAAATTACGGTATTAGCGTCGCAAGTAAGTACGACCTCGAAACCAAAATGGCGGCGCTCTATAGAATTTGTGCTAAATTAAGGTTTGTAGATTCCATCAAGTAGAAAAATTTTTGAAGCAACATTCTGTAGGACACCGACACAAGGTAAAGTAGAAGGTTTCGACACGGGAAGAACAAGTTCTACATACATATACATACGAGTACAAATATAAATGTTCTTTAACAATGAGTGAATTAAAAATTTTTTAAATCGCTAGTGAGTTAATTTTTTTTTTAACTTCCTCTACCTAATAAACAATTGTTACCTTGGTTGTTACAAAGTTGATAAATATGGCTTAAAACATCAGAATTGAATAAATAACTTGTATTATAAATAACAATAAACCTCCATTTTAAGTTGAGGAGGGAATTTTTGTCTTAAAAAGGGAATTTTTGCAGTTAATAACGGGAAAAATCATTATTCGAGGTTGGCAACACGCCACACTCGTTAGCTCTCTCCCAAAAAAAAAACCTCAGAGCCGTGCTGTTGCGGCCGCCACCAACGCGTCAACCCCTCGACCGGCCACCCCAAGCAAATATCCCCCGATCGGAAAGGTCATCAGTGATCACGGACCTAATCGTTTCGATTCAGACATCGAGCAGCACAAGTTACAAAGCCTGCAGCAAAAGTTGCAAAACCTACAGCAAAAGTTGCAAAACCTGCAGGGAAAGTTATCAGACCTGCATCTAAATTGCTAAAAAAGAAAGAAAGCAGTTCAGAACTGGCACGGACCGGGTGAATCCGACTGTGTCATTAAAACAAAGCATTGCGATGGCCCCAGCGGGTGTTGACGCAATGTGATTTCTGCCCAGTGCTCCGAATGTCAACGTGAAGAAATTCAAGCAAGCGCGGGATAACGGCGATCTGATTCGGGTCTTCCCGGGTAAGGGAGCTTACAAGCATCTACGTCCACCTCTTCGTGGTCCTGCCAAACAATGGGGTCGGCACTGATGGATGCCGGCGTCCCTCCTAATCCTGTTCGTGTCGCCGGCCACGCTGAGGGTATTGTTGACTTAGGGGTGAGGGAGCGGCGCCCTGAAATTATGGACGACCGTGATGAAATCCCGTCAGCCGAAAGGAGCGGGTTAGCGATCCGTCTGCCGGAGGGTCCTGCCAATAGGTCCCTGAGCTAGGTAAGAGCGGCAACATGGGAGAACCGTTGGCAGGAATTGACGCCCTTAGTAGTGGCATCGGCGTGAAGGGAAAAGGAGGGTGGCTTGCTCAAGTCGGGGTCGGCACTAGCTAACGGACGAGGTTACGAGAGGCGTGGTGGGTTTGCACCCCTATCACGACCATATGCCCAAAATTTAATTGCCGGCCCAGTAAGAAAGAATAATCCCATGCTCAACCCTGGCCCACAGGTCGAGGCCCCTGCTAACGAGGGGGCGGCGAGAGTCGGAGGAGAGCCGCCCAGTTTCCAGTGTCCGCACTGCGATCGAGTGCTGACAACCGCCAGTGGACGTGGATTGCACGTCAGGAGAGCACACCTGGCGGAATTCAACAACGCAATTAACATCGAACGGGTTCATGCCCAGTGGTCATTGGAGGAGAAGTTTGATGGCGAGTCTTGAGGCTGATGCCATCAGGCGAGGGGGTGAGCGATTCATGAACCAGTATCTGGTTTCGCTGGTGCCCCGAAGTCTCTGGACGCTGTCGAAGGGAAGCGGCGTACACCCGATTACCGGAGACTCGTTGAGGAAATCCTGAGGGAGCCGGCAATGAATTTGCGCGCCCCGTTACCCGAAGGAGGAGCGCCGAATCCTGACGCTGGCGAACCTTCGTGGCGAGACAATGAGGAAACTACTGACCTTCCTCGCCTAAACCATACCGGGGAGATTCGGTCTGCTCTGGAAGACCTCGTCGGAGGGGTCGACTGGACGCAGACCGGGTATGAAGGTGCCCGACTTTGTGACATCGCATGTCGCGCGCTTGGCGGGGAGAACGTTTCGGAAGCCATACTGGCCTGGCTCCGGGACGTTCTCCTAGCAAAGCGGGGAAATCCTCGTCCTCCCGCACGCGACCTAGATGGGACGCGGTCGGTTACTAACAAAGCGAAGCGACGAGCGGAGTATGCCAGGGCACAGGAGCTGTTTCGGCGGGATCCCAAAGCCTTTACCGCCAGAATCTTCAGTGGGAATAGCCAGGACGCATCACGTCCTAAAGGCAGCCTCGAGTTCGTTCGGTTTTGGAGACGCATCTTTGAAGGTGAGTCTCCCAAACAAGGCGAGCACATAGGGATGGCTGCAAGCGCGCACGAAGAGGAAGGGCGTCGGGGGTTATGGTCCCGCTCTCTTGAGGAGGTGGCGCGGATCAGGGTCCGCCGGGGCACCGCCTCGGGTCCCGACGACATACCGGTGGTGGATTGGAACAATGTTCCACCTGTCATCGCACCTTTGGTCTTTAACATCTTTATGTGGATCGGCCACGTGCCGGATTCCCTCTGAGAGACTGCTAACACCCGCGGACTATCGTCCCATTTCCATCGGTTCGGTGAGTTGTCAGGCACTTTCATCGTCTCTTGGCTTCCCGCTTGGTGGCCGTTCCCGACTTGCTCTCAGACTTCCAAAGAGCCTTCCTCAGCGGAGTTGACGGGATCGCAGATAGTCTGTCGGTCCTCGATACGATTCTGACGGAGGCTCGGCGGAAGTGCAGGTCTCTCCACCTCGCCTCGCTAGACGTGTCGAAAGCGTTCGACACTGTCTCGCAAATGGCGATTGTTGAGGCTTGTGAGGGGGTCGGGCTGCCTCAACCTTTTGTCGAGTACGTCCGGTCATATGGGAGTGCGACCACTTTGTTGGAACTTGGGAGGCGATCGGTTAAAATCAACGAGAAGAGAGGCGTCAGGCAGGGCGATCCACTGTCGCCGCTAATCTTCAATGTGGTCTTGGACCGTGCATTGAGGTTATTAACTGATGTTGGTTTCAGGCTGGGAACATCGTGCATAACAACGCTTGCGTTTGCTGACGACGTGATCCTCTGCGGCATCACTTCTTGGGAACTACAGAGAAATCTGGAAATCTTCGCCGTTGAAGCCTCAGCAGCAAATGCACTTGCTGCGGGTCTTCCGTTTGCCCAGATTTTACCCCGTCTGGACATTTGGAAGATTCAATGCGGGCATCCTGCGACGTCTGGACATTCGTGTTCGGAATGCCATCCGGACTTGGCTGCCCCTACCCCACGACGTACCGGTGGGATACTTTCACGCGCCGACTAACGCCGGTGGACTCGGTATTCCGCAATTGTCGCGCTTCATTCCGCTGTTGCGTCTCAAGAGGTTTGAGCGTTTGGCTCACTCCTCCGTCGAAAGCGTTAGGGAATGCGCGAGGACCGACACTGCCGTGGCGAAGGTCCTGTGGTGTCGGGAGCGGTTAGCGGACGTCGTAGATCAGGTCGCGGATGGAACGCGGGGTTGGAGTGTTAAGAGAAAAGTCTCCTATCAGACGGTTGTTGGGGTCCGACGACCCGACATTGTCGCTTCACGGGGGCGCGAAATCGCCGTCGTGGACGTGCAAGTTGTCGCACCTAACCCTTCTCTGGACAGCGCACACCGCAAAAAGGTCGCCAAGTATCGTGACGAGGCTCATTCGCCACGTGCTTGGTGCGAGGAGCTTCGGTACAACCAAGGAGGAGAGCGGAAGAAGAAACGCAGGTGCGATTTGCCAGCGCTACCATCTCGTGGCGAGGTGTCTGGTCTTCCGAGTCCGCGCAGTCCCTGCGTGAGTTGGGGCTGACGGACGGGAGCTGGCACAATACAACATCTACGCATTGCGCGGCTCTTGGATGACCTGGGTAAGTTTTGGTGCGTCTACGTCTTCTCGAATGGGGCGTGGGCGCCCAGAAAACCTGCGAAGATGATCGCCAAAACCATTTGGTTTCTACATCCGTTCGTTCCCTTCAGGAACGGACTAGGTTCCATCGTTTCTAATTTTTGCCGTCAAGTCTGCTGCAGGTTAGTCGGATGGAGAAACGAGAAGGATCCGTTGGCAGATCCTAGTCCATATCCTTTTCCTTGTCATCGCATTTGCCCCGTCAATCCTGGCTGATATGATGATACTGGGGCTCACTCCCGAGCGCTAGATTCATTTCAATCTAGTTTAAACGCAATGAAGAAGGTTTCCAACCAGATCTGATAGCCAAATGCCTCGTCATGTAATTAGTGACGCGCATGAATGGATTAACGAGATTCCCACTGTCCCTACCTACTGACCAGGCCTGACGGGTCACGGCCCGTTTAGGGGGTACCTCCGGAGGTTCAACCTGACGGAGGCAACAGGTGAGTGTATGTGTTCAATAGGTGCGCAGGACACGGCCCAACACATCATTGGAGAATGCGACGACCCAGGGAGGCACGAGGCAAGAGAGAGATGGAGGAGAAGGCAGGCGGCCACAGGAGGGACTTTTCCTTTTCAGGTGACCGAACAAACCAAGGAGGAGGAGGTGAAGAACTTCAACCGGTTCGCGGAGGCGGTCAACGTGGAAGAAGAAATGGAAACCAGCGGGTAAGAGGGGGTCATAACAGGTAACACACTAACGCACGTAAGTATTTAGTTTTGTATCGTGAGCATGTGGAATGAGTGAGAGGGAGAGAAGGAGAGGATGAGGGTACGAACCCCGCTAATTTTTGGAGTGTGGTTTGTTGGGATGGGTTCCCTGACGGTGGTTCCGGTGGAGAACAGGAGAGGGAGCGTAGCGGCCTAACGTTCTCTGGGCAGACAGGCTGGGGGTAGCCCCAATAGCATTACCATGTCCCTACCTACTGGTGGCAGAAGGTGTACACTTACCACCCGAGATCACACCGCGGCAGGTGGTTTGCCGAGATCGTATAGTGTACACCCCGCCCAGACCTCCCCGTGGTGCCACCGGGTCTACAGTTGGTCCTAGCAGACTTTATGGGCAAATCGGGCGGTTCAGAAGGAGGTTTATCTGTTCCGCTCATCGGATGATGTCCCCGTAAGGTGGACAGGGGTGGGTGGCCCTAGGTCACCCACTTTTGAACTAGGGGAGCAGACAGCTCCCCGAAGTAGCGACAATGCCAAGCAGAGGACATGAGATGGTAATGAGTGGTTCATAACGATGGCCTGAGGCAGAGGCCGAGAGTGGGGCTTTCGGGCCGACATGTGCCGTCCCCGGAAGGTGGACGGGGTGCGGGTCTTCGGGCCCCTGAGATTAGGGGAGCAGACAGCTCCCCGAAGCTGACGACTGATTGAGCATGGATTTTGAGAACGTTTGAGAGTGGATGACGAGAGGGTCCCCTTCGGGGGACCAAGGTGCGTGATACACCGTAAGGGTCCCCGTCTCGGGGACCGATGCGCGGATGTAAGATCTTTCTTGCCTGCAGGCACGAAGACGACGGGGGAGACTGCGGTCTAGCCCCCAAGATTGGTACGGGTAAATGGCAGACCACAATCTGTTTACCCATAAAGCGTTCCGGCAGACTGCCCAATCCCACCGCTCCGTGGGCAACGGGGGTCGCGGACTAAGGGGGGAGGGAAGCCCATCGGCCTAGCCGATGCCCTCCCACGGGAACTGACTCTTAGTGGCAACGTGGACACGCTAGAGGCGCACCGGTGCGGCCTTACGTCCATTGGACAGATAGGCCGGGGGTATCCCCAAAAGCATAAACCTATCCCTACCTACTATCTAGCGAAACCATTGCCAAGGGAACGGGCTTGGTAAAATTAGCGGGGAAACAAGACCCTGTTGAGCTTGACTCTAATCAGGCGCTGTAAGGAGACATGACAGGTGTAGCATAAGTCGGAGATGGCAACATCCCCGGTGAAATACCACTACTTTCATCGTTTCTTTACTTATTCGGTGAGGCGGAACGCGTGCGCCGTTCGCTCACGAGCGGCCGCTGTCACGGTGTTCTCGAGCCAAGCGCGCAGAGTGGCGTTCCGGGCGTCGCTGCCGGCGCCGTCCCGTGTCCGTACATTTGCGCGTGCGGTCCGGTGGGCTGTCCGAGTTTGCGCACGTTACGGGCGTCGATTAATGCTCCCGCGTGATCCGATTCGAGGACACTGCCAGGGAAACGAGTGATCGAGCGCCTCCAACACACCCATTTCGATGGGATGCTCAAATAATTACATGTTAACAGTTACATGACGATAATATGATCGAGTGGTGTTGCGCTAACCCGAACCCTGTGGTAATTCGGATGCTTCAGTAATCCGAATTGGCTTTCTGCTCCATTGTGAATGTCGTAATCCGAATTTTATTTGATTCTGTAATCCGGATTCAATAACTTTGCTATGTTTTATGAAATAACTATACATTTCAAGGAATTGTTTTGGCTAGTGACTGCAAAAAACGCAAAACAAGTAGAAAACTTCAAATTGCATTGACTTCTATATTCTCAAACGTGCAGCATGGCACCTCGAAAACGAAATCTAAAACGTTAACACATAAAGAAAAATCAAATATCCTTGATGATTTAAAGCAAGGGATAAGTGGAAAATCTTTAGCTGTGAAATATGGGGTGGGAACTTCAACAATCAGCGACATTAAGAAAAATTCTGATATAATCAAGAGGTGAATGTAAAAACTGCCTCATGTAAAGAAATCTTACGAGTTGTGTAATTTAAGATTTGTTACTCAATGTGTTTCTGGACCTGCAAAGAGAAAAACTTTTAAAAAAGCTGAATATCCAAAATTGGAGAAACTTGCTTCTTGGTTCGTAAAGCTTAGAAATCGACACGTTCCTGTTTCGTCTGAATTTTTAGCTGCTAACGCTAAACAACTTTATAGAAAATATTATGGCAACGGTAATTTTAATGCAAGCAGGGGGTGGATTGTTAATTTTAGAAAAAGAAATGGCATCAGGACTCTTAAAATCTGCGGTGAAAAACTGTCTGCTGATCAATCTGCTGTAGAACCATTCATTAATGAACTAGATCAAGTTATCAAGAACCAGTATTTAGAGCTCTCACAGATTTACAACGCAGATGAATCCGGGTCGTTCTGGAAGTTACTTCCAGATAGAACGTTGGTGACAAGCAATGAAAAAACGGTTCCAGGTAGGAAAACTAGCAAGGAGCGCATCATCTTCTTAACATGTTGCAATGCGGATGGAAGCCATCGACTAAAGCTTCTAGTAATCAGAAAGGGAAACAATCCTAGAGCCTTCAAAAATTTTGTGCTACCTGTGAATTACAAAGCTACGGCCAAGGCTTGGATGACAGCAGCTACTTTTAAGGCATGGTTTCATGATTGTTTTATTCTAGAACTAAGAAGATTCTTAAGGGAACAAAACTTGCCAGAGAGAGCAGTCTTCTTGTTGACAACGCCTCTAGCCACTGCAGCGAAAAGGACCTTATCAGCGACGATGGAGAGGTTTTCGTAAGGTTTCTGCCACCGAATACAACGGCTTTAATACAGCCTATGGACCAGAACGCTATTAGATTAACAAAGCTATTCCATAAAAAGTCTTCTGGCCGAAATATTAACAAGTAACGAAAAGGACCTTGTAAGGTGTCTCAAAACTGTAAACCTGAAAACAGCCGTATGTTTGCTTCATAACGCATGTGAGAAGGTGCCATCTAAAACTTTGGAAAAATGTTGGAAGAAAATCTTTAAATTTAACAATGGTTATGATGTTGAAGACAATGATGACCCAGAAAACTTAATCCCTTTGAATATTTTGAGAAATACAAAATACAATTCGCTCATCAGCAGAGGAAATTGACTTTCTTGCTGAAATGCTCTTGGGCGTGGGAAAAGTCAAAGTAAATGTTGAGGAAGTGATCGATTGGATTGATTGTAATAAGGAACTGACTGAATCAAAGGATTATGAAGATGAAGTTGACAATGACTCTGGAGATGATGACGAAATGTTAGAGACTCATACACAAATAAGGGTAAAGGATGAAAGTGCCATAAAAAGCTTAAATGTCGTTTTGAAATGGACTGCAGAAAATGATGTAGCTTTGACAGATATAAGAAGACTTCAGAAGCTGAAAGAAATGGCCTTTCAAAAATATCATCATCGTACTCGTCAGACAACAATAACTCAATTTTTCAAGTCGTCTGTACAACACAATACAAAATAAACATAACAGAGAATCGTTGTTTCATTAGTCCTTATATTTTTTTAAGTTTAATTATCTTTCTGGAATAAATGATCTATACATACAGGGTGATTCATCTTTTACCGCCGGTGGCAAAATTGACCTTAAAAATAATCCATATATATCGAAATAGTATATTATGATCCCAGTCTTATAAGAAGCATTTTATCGCACGCGGGGTTTTAGAGCACGACGAGCGTAGCGAGGAGTGCCCTAAAGGAGTAAGTGCGATAAAATGCCTTATAAACGAGATGTCATACAGTATTTTTTCTACTTTGCCACTTTTTCAATGAAAAAAAAATAAAAAAGTTAAAGTTGAAGGATTCCATCCAAGGTCACGTCTGCGGTCTGCCGCGACACCACAGTATCCGTCAACATTAAAAAATTAAATTTCACTGTTTTTAGTATTATTATTATATCACGCCTTTTCCTATTACGATACGCAAAACAGTATCGCAATAGCATCAGTACGAACGCAAAGTAGAAAAAATAAAATGTATAAGTTAATTAGGTCAAATTTTGGCATTTTCTCAATTATTAGTTGTTTAATTTATTCAAACTTGTGGCATATGCACACTCAGGTACTTTCGCACAATTTTACCATGTTAAATTAATTTTTTTTTGAAATAAATTATATCGGCCGAAAGTAAATTTTTTGACAAATCAAATCTGTAAATTTCATAAATTTTTCTCAATCCTTAGCGGTCTTTGCCACCGGTGGTAAAAGATGAATCACCCTGTATAGTCATTATTTTACATAAAAACAAATACAATTTTTTTCTGAAAATTTGATTCGATAATCTGGATTTTTCGGCAATCCGGATCACCTCGGTTTTAATTGATCCGGATTATCGCGACACCACTGTAATGCAATTGGGTCTATTGTGTAAATATTCTGTTAATTTTTAACAAGCCATTAAAAATTAACAGTGCTGTTTACGAAAAAATCTATTCTCAAACTTCAAAACTGTTAAAAAATAACAGTACCTGTTTATTTGGGCTGTTTATTTCATAAAAATTAAAGGCACCTTCTTGAGCCATTAAAATATACGCCAATTAATACAAATGGCAGCTGCGTGGATTGTCATGGCTGAAGAAATTGACCGAAACACAAGGTAAAAATTGATTAGAGCATTATTAGCTCATTTTATGAGTACCTACAATATTTTATAACATTTTCAGATATCAATTTCATTTATTTTATCGGAATTTAAGAGACTGGAGTAACACATTTGAGTTGCCTCACAAACAATTTGTTGAATTCTTTCGCTTATATAAAGAAGCAGTTCAATTTGTTCTAGAGGAGGTGGTTATGCACTTGGCACCTGGTGTCAGAAGAACAGCAATTCCGAATAATTTAAGAGTATTCTATACGTTATATTTTTTGGGTCATGGTAGTTACCAGACTGATGTGGGAGCAAACACTTTTTTGGGAATGAGTCAAACGCCAGTAAGCCGATGTATTGTCGCGAGCAAAAAATTCTGGTCGTCAATGTCATTTCAAAATTTCGTTAGATTGTCACAAATTAACAAAAAATCCCTGCCTTATTATGCCCATGTCAACAAAGTGTCAAAAGAATTTGAATTGTTATTAAAAAAAACGACAATTAATGTCATACAACCTGATGATAGGTTATGATATTTACGACCGTTTTACAATGGAGCATTTTCCATTGCGTCAAAGCATGATTTTGACGACCAGTTTTTTTTTTTTTTTGCTCGCGACAGTATAATGTCGAGTTACCTTAAGAGTGTTGTTAAATCGGTGGATTAAGTTTCCCACTGATCTACAAACAATAATGAGAAATAAAAACCTATTCTGGAATAAATATGGATTTCCCGACGTATTGGGTGCGATTGACGTTAATTCGCCATTTTCTGTTTTACAATTGTCATTAAATGTGACGTTTGTCGCGACAGTTCAAAACTAGACATGCCTTGACAGTTCCAGCGCGGACTTTAATAACAAATTCAATAGATCGCACGATAATCTGAGTATAGAGAATTCATTTTAAATGTTTGGTTTAATAATAAAACTTGCCATTATTGACACTTGTCCGTAACTCAGTGAATCTATGCGAACGCAGTACTTTCTGTTTATCTTATAGTGGAACCAGAAATATAGTGATTTTATGGACTCTGGTCGATAATTTCTTTCACAATTTTGGGGTCACTTTTATTACCAACTTGAAGAGAGTTATAAATCTTCTATGACAGATGTTTTTGAGCCGTCGAAAATGGACCATCGGAGACAAAGGTAGGTAGAGCCCAGTCGCGCGACGAGTCCCAGAAGTTTATTGCCCTGCCATAACTGACCCTCTCAAGTTAATGTACTCCATCCCCCATAAAATCACTATATTTCTGGTTCCACTATATCTATACGACGGGTGCAAGCAGGTCTCGGTCCAGGTAATAAGAAATCCCTAGTAAATAGGCACATAAGTTTCCGTGAATTGTAAAAATAAAAGATTGGTCCTAAGCCACAAAACAACAAACACTCTTCGTTGTAACGTCCAAGAGATAGCTGGTGTGGTGGTTCTTCGCTTCGATTACCTATCGTTAAAAAAAAGCAATTTCTTTGAGACCTAATCTGCCTATTCCTTAGGGATATTGCGGTAAGTACAATATAAATGAATAATATTTAGAAACATGATTTCCCCCGTAAGGCCTGTCCGAGGAAAAAAAAATATTTTTCTGAATAAATTTTACAGATTTCTGCAAAATATGCCATCCATGAGAAAGTGCAGGGTTTACGGAAGCACAAGAAATTGTTCCAATTGTTGGTTTTGAAGACAATGTAATTATGTTCAAGTTGGAGGGAACAGTCCACGTGGGGCCAACAATGGGGAACAAAATAATTGTTAGCAGGAAGTTGATGTTGACGATGCTGACGTAATTAACGTCAACGAAGAAGCCTAAATTGAAAAAAACATCATTTTTTAAGTAAAGGTGAAAAAAGGATGATATTAAATGCTTATCAAGGTCTACCCAAATCTGAGAAGAGTGCCGTTAAAGAAACAGCTAGACTGACAAGAACTCCATACACGTCGGTCAATAAAATTGTTAACCATGGGATTGAAAAAAGAAAAATAAGGAAAGACAAAGGCACCTTTAAACGGATCAGTGAAAAAAATGCTTATCTAATCAGGTCCACGATTTATTAATTTTATCAATTAAAGCTAGCCCCAAGCATTAACAATACATGCTCTGTCGAAAATTGAGAGGAAATAACCTAATAAATTGTTCACAAAAGACTTTGACAAGATTCGTTAAAACGATAGGATTTTCTTTTAAGACAATTGGGAAACGGAACGTGCTTATGGAAAGTGAAACAATTCAGAAGTGGCGCCGGAAATATTTAGAAAAAATTGAAGAATATAGGCAGCAAAATCGCTCTTTTTTTTATGAAACATGGTTTGACAGTCATGACAGCGCAAAAAAGGGATGGACTGACAACAGCAGAAGATGTGTAGTGGGTATTCCACCTTCCAAGGATCAGCGTATTATCATTTTGCATATGGGGGGTCATCCGATGATTTTATTAATAGCGCATTACATCTGACAGCAAGGAATATTAAACACACTAAAGTTCACTCCCACCAAGAGATGAACGCCAAGGTATTTCAAGGCTGGTTTGAACAAACCTTACTGCCGGAATTGCCGCCGAGGTTTGTAATAGTAATTGACAATGCACCTTATCATTCGGAATAATGGGAAAAAATGCCCAACAAAGGAAGTACAAAAAGTACCATTCAAATCTTTTTGGAGAAACATAATTTGTACTATCAGGATAGTTATACCAAAAAAAGTTACTTGAGGTTTTAAGTAGTTGCTTTGGAAAAAAGTTTTACGATTGATGAAATTGCAAAAAAATATGGTCACGCAATTTTTGGCTTTCCTCCGTATCACTGCATCTTTAATCCCATTGAACGTGCGTGGAGTCAATTATTATTATTATAAAATTTGTTTCACAGTCTAGGACTGGTTTACAAATCTATGAGGGGCATGATGACCAACTCACTAGACCGGCACCAATGGCTTAACGTGACTTCCGAATCACGAAATAGAATATAGCCTTTTTTTAATTATTGAATAAGTCAACTAACAGACTACTGTTCAAATAAAAGTTGACTAAAACAGGAAAAATATGAATTCAGCAACAGTCAGCTACAATTATTACTGCTGTCCCATTGCAATAGATCCAAATTACACGATATAACAACCAGTATACTCCGACGTGGCATAGCATGAAGATCACAAATATCATTAAAACAGTTAAACATGGAACAAATTCTGAACGAAGGAGAATGATTAAGAACATTTGTATGAAAAATGGTATTTAAGGCGCTATAATAATTCTGCAAAATTTGGAGATGAAACATTACAATTTATGAGAAGAGATATCGACCAAATAAAACCCACAAAATTGGAAAAATTATATTCGACACGTCATAAAAATCGAAGAGACTTACAGGCAGGATTTTGTACAGGAGCTAATTATTGAATTAGGGAATGACGCTACTAGTGAGAGCAGTGAAGATAACACTGGTAGAAATTAGTGATTTTATATGTAGCTTATAGAACATATTAGTAATAATTGTACATACTCGTATCATGCTGTGTTATTTTATATTATACTCAGTTTTCATCCTAACTTCTTTCTTATCATATTTATTTTAAGTACATATTTCGTATAAGATTACTGTGGACCACCTGCTTTGTGTTGAATAGAAACTACATCCGCCGGGGGTAATCTTGCATTTTAGGGACCTGAATAAATGCGCACTGCGCATGGGCGAGAAACGAGTTGAATGACAGCACAAAATACGTACACTGTTGTAAGGTTTTCTTTTGTTTTGATTTCTTGGTTAGTTTTATCGTCACAATTACGTTATAATCGATTTTTTTTATTCAAAAAAGTTGTTAAAATGGCTGATGTAGATAGAGGCCCCACAGTGATCGTCGATCCCGCAGAAATTTTACCAGTAAATGATATACAGGCAGAAACATTTAACTATAAAAATCTCAGCTTTGCCACAGTACGAGAATGTATCGATTGGTTTGCCAGAAGAAATTTAATGCACAACAATTATGTGTGCAGTGCCTGCCGTATTCAGATGTCACTGGTGAAACGTACACAAACGTCAGACGGATTTCGTTGGAAGTGCAGACTTTGTGGTACAGCGGCTAGTATTCGGAGTGATTCGTTTTTTTCAAGGAGTGGTGGAGAGATTACAGCCAAAAAAACATTGCTCATGAAGCAAACCTAGGCGCAGGACCTACACACACAATTGTAGATTGGTGTAGTTTCTGCAGGGAAGTTTGTGAGCAACATCTCATCGACCATCCAACAGTCATAGGTGGTCTCGATGAAAATTGCCAGTCAAAAACGGTGGAAATTGATGAATCGAAATCTTTTCACCGCAAGTACCACAGGGCCAGTGGCGAGAAGGACACTGGGTTTTCGGCGGCATTGAACGGGAATCTGGCAACTGTTTTTTGGTAGAGGTGCCAGACAGAACACGAGATACTTTAACAGCCATTATGGAACGGTACATTTGCTTGCTTTGTTGTTGACACGCTTGGGGTTTGATGCTTATAGATACAGTCAATGGACAAATAAAACTGGGACAAAAATGAGAATCACATAAATTCAAAATTTACATATCTCCATCGTTTAATTACGGCTTGTATATAGCCACCGACAAATATATTGACAAATCAATAGTCTGATTTACATAGATTAAGTTTTAAGTGTGCCAGTTTTATTTGTCCATCGCTTAGCTGTATGAGATATCTATACTACAAAGCGTTTCCTAAACCGCATTTGAGTTTCCCACTATTTACTTGGTGCTTTTTTATTGCTTTCGCTGTACATTTTTTACAGAATTCGATACTGAGTTAATTATATTAGCAGTTTAATCATATAGCTGAATGTGTTAGGTACATCTTGCCGAGATCGATAATGGTGTCTGATGATTGTAGGGCCTACCATAATTTAGAAGAAATTGGAGGTGGTGTGTATGAACCAGAGACCGGCGAAAAATGGTTCAACGCTAGCGAATAACTCCCACCTTGTAAGACCCTGTGTCGGCGCGCTCTATTAGTGGAGTAAAATCGGACTGCAATTATGATTCTTATTAGTGATTCAAAGGTATAACTAAATGAGACCCATCCTATTTTGTAGAGGACATTTTGGGGCATAAGGAATGGTCATCTACAACTTTTTTTAATAGGACCGAACTTTGTAAACCGCTTTTATAACTACGTAGTTGAGGTGTAGTCCGAAAAACTACGTTTTTCGTAACATTTAACGCTGTGTTAATTCAACTATTGAAGCTATAATTTTGATTTTCTGTATATTTATACTAAAAAGTACAGCGCTTCCAACAGTGAATTGAAAATTTCGATAGTTTTGAAAAAAATAATTAATGAATTTCGAGTAATCAAAAATGCGCATCGTAAACTTCACTCTGCTGGGACCTATGTGAAATATTGAAAATTTCGATACACATGCAGCGAGTCAAATGTAACTAGGATATTGGAAAAGTTCTTAAAAAAAAAATTAAGTCGATAGCCCGCGTACTTTTTGAGAAAATAATTTTTTTATTCGACGAGCAGAAATAACCCAGAACTTTGTATTTTTGCTAAAATTTACCTATTTTAAATGCTTTCTTCGTCATCCTCATTCTCATATAAACAAGAAACATTGTTCAATTCTGTGTTGACAAAATCAAAAATTGGTTTTACTCGTCCGAAATATAATTTTCGAATTCGCAATTGACACGCAAACAATTCATTTGGCGAACTCAAAGCTACCAAGCCACTGCACCAGAGTGGTGGGAGGCGAAAACCTTTTTCCGCCGGTCTCTGTATGAACACAAAGTAGTCATACACGAGGAATTTTGTGGACCCCGAAGATCCGGAGGTTCACACACAAAACATAGAAAACACGTGGATGAGGTGCAAAAGAAAGCTCCGCCGTCAGTTTGGCACCTCCACTAACTTATTTGCATCGTACATGCACAAATTTATTTATAGAAATAAATTTCGAAATGGCAATCTTTTTACGGAATTCCTGACTGCCATTATCGAACAGTATCCGGTTTAGTTTTGCATATAAATACATAATACAGGGAATTTCACGAGTGATAATGAGCCCGACTGAATTGAAAATGCAACCCACAATACATTTGCAACGTTAACGTGGATTTTTATGTTTTGATTTTCAAAACGTGAAACATAGTTTAACTGTGCAGTTTCGTAATTTTGACATAAATGTCAAATTCGCTTGGTGAAATGGAATTGTGAAAAAAACGAAGAATTTTTGGGAAAATGTCTTGTCTGCATAAACGCGCAACGGCAGGGGCATTTTAATTACATTCGCCTTAAATCAAATTATTATTGGAAGCAAAGCTATCATGGATTCATAATTTAATTTCAAAACAATACAATATTAAAATATGCACCTTAGCGTTGCAAAGGTACTGTGGGTTGCATTCTCAATTCCACCGGTCTCATTATCACTGGTGAAATACCTTATATACTTTGCGATCAACAATTATTTAGATCAAAGAAGGCTTTGAGATTTTGGACGTATTTCCACAGATGCTCTGGAATGCAGGGAAGTATTTCTGGTTGCATATACCCCATTCAATTTACATTTGGAAATTTGTGCCTAAACTCGGACAGACAGGCAATAGGGCTCTATGTCCATTCTGCGTTATTGAAAACACCATTTCGAAAGTAAGATGAATCTTTAATGTTCTGAAGTAAAAATAATTTTTGCGTTAAAATTTGATTCATAGTGACAGTTTGACGTTTATTAGCTGACTTAGCAAAGATACGAAAACTATGACACTTTCAGTCATAGTCGCCCCATCTAAGTACTTGTTGATCGGGTGCGTATTCTTTAATTTCTCACCATTGTTATACAGTGCGTTTTTTTAAACTGTTGCCATAGGGAATTGCATCGTAAAACTTATACACCCTGTAAACTTATGATCAACTGCAGATTTGGTAGTAATTTTTATTTTAGTTATAAATCACTAATAATACTAGGTAATGCATATTGTTTGAACAAAGAAGAAGTTTTATTTGAGTAATTTTACTCTTCAAAGTTGAAATTAATGAAAGTAAATAATTTGACAAAAAACGTAGGCGAAATAGAAAAAAAAATAGGTTTTATATTTTAATTTATTATTTATTTATTGGCAGGTCTCGCTATTTATTTTTTAAATGATAGTGACAAAAGTCAACCAATATTTCAGTCTGCTAAAAATGATAGTGGCAATAAAACACTTTTACTAAAGTATTTCTTTCACAACTTTTTCGACAGTGTAGGATATTGAATTTTAGTCTATCCGATGGTTAAAAAAGTCTTCCAACTTTGTTCCAAAAATTGTTTGAGCATTTTCATAAGAACAAAAGTTAACAGGGGGTATACTTCGACCAGCGAGAGATTGGGAGATTTTAAATTGTAGGCTTGTAACACAACACTACAAAATGCACTAGAATACATTAATTAGAGCATAATTTCAGGGTAGAAATGTTACTGCTTGAAGGATATACAGGGTGTTAGTAAATGGTTGGGAATAAATTTCGGGGTGAATTCCTTATGAAAAATGTGGCTTAAAACCTAACTAAAGCTTTTCGTTAAAATGAGTAGTTTTTTCAAAAAAAGAAAAAAATTAAAATAAATGTATTCTGGCATATTCGTATTTTTTTAATACTGCGAAATAATGGTTTAAAGAAAAAAATTTAAACGTGGAACGTTGAATTAAAAAAAAAATTCAAAACTAATGCGATTTTAGGCAGACAAATGAACTAATTCGAGACATTCTCCAACAGTGGACTACATTTTTTTTCTTTTTTTGAAAACTACTCATTTTAACGAAAAACTTAAATTAGGTTTTAAGCCACATTTTTCATAAGGAATTCACCCTGAAATTTATTCCCAACCATTTACTAACACCCTGTATATCCTTCAAGCAGTAACATTTCTACCCTGAAATTATGCTCTAATTTTTCGTAAGGAATTCACCCTGAAATTTATTCCCAATCATTTACTGACACCCTGTACGTGAAATTTTACTTGCGCTAGGTACTCAAGTCAATGTAATACCTTAAGTCAGAAAAATATCCTTGTCTAACATAAGAATTTTGGATGAAACGGACAACTAGTATTTTATATTATATTATACAGAACATATGCATGAATTTTATAATTAATAATACATAATAAGCTTTCTTTCTACTGACTTGGGGTATTACATGGACTATACTTTCTCTACGTATAAAATTAAGTGATTTTTATGTCAACCAATCTCTCGCTGGACAAACTAAGTTTTACCATGCAATTCCCTAAGGCAACAGTTAAAAAAAATGCAGTGTATGTTTTTAGAGTAAAAGTTTTTTTTAATGTTTTTTTTATTAGGTTATGACTAGTGTTCTGTTACTTATAATTTTTAGAATTTATCAATTAGTTTTCTAGCAAGAATTGTTTTAGTTTTACGTTTAATTTGTTATTTTCCTTTTCCTGTTACATCGTTATTTTCATTGAGAGCATCTTTCCGTTCAATTTTTTTAAGCATTGCTGTTTATGGTGGTGCCTTGTTTGTTCTTAAACTTTTTTCTTAAAAAAATGCAAATAACTACCGAGGAAGTTGCGAAGGCTTTAGTGGCAGATGGCCGAAGTGTTCGATATGCTGCTCTTGCTATTGGGAAACCGGAGACAACTGTACTGTTTTCTCAATTTCTTTGTAGGTCGTAAAATTTTATGGTACTTTAAGTTAAACATCTTGCAGGGCTTATAAATCCTAGTTTACCACTAGCAGGTAATATTTTATGCAGGGTTGAATTGTACATTTTGTATATTTGCATTCCTTCATTAGATGTGTACATCATTACGGTGTATAGGTCACCTCTGGGTGACTTTAACATGTTTATTGAAACTATGCACAAGCTTTTGGGTAAAATCGATTATAAAAATAAAAATCTAATAACTGGAGGGGATTTTAACATGCACTTTAATACTAACAACAAATATGCACAATCGTTCTCTGATTTACTTCAAAGTTATGGTCTATATTCGCATGTTAAATTCCCTACTAGAGGGTTATCTGCAATTGACAATGTATTTTCTAATATAATTACTGAAGACATAGACGTTACTCCAGTAAATTTTCACATATCAGACCATTTAGGAATATATCAGTTAATTTACGTACCAATCATTTTATCACGAGAAAGTCTAAAGTAAAAATTGTTAGACCTTTGTCTGATGAGCGTAAATTTATGTTCTTTAAATTCTTAGAAAATGTAAACTGGAATTTTGTAGATTTATCTTTTGATCTCAATGTTAGGTTTCAAATGTTTATGAACACTATTATGTACTATTACAATTTAGCTTTCCCACAAAAACAAATTTTCTGTAAAACTGGTTCCAGATCTAACACTTCTGTGAAGTGGTTTACACCTGTACTAGATAAGATGCGTAATACACTAGGTCTTATATGTGACGCTTACAATTTACATAGGACTCCGGAATTGAAATCACTTCTAACAGATTATAAGAAGCGTTACCATCTTGCTATTAGAGATGCTAAAATTGAAGCAAATGCCAAGTTTATTTCTGATAATAAAAACAATCCCAGAGTCCTATGGAACCTTATCAACAATAATCGAACATCAAAGAACAAACACAACAATTGTGAGATAAATCCCAATGATTTTAATAAATTTTTTTCGAGAGTTGCTGAAAATATAATTAATTCATTACCCAGTGGAAGCAGAGATCCGATTTCTATTATGACTAATGAGAATAGTACAAATAATATTTTTTGTTTTAAGGGGTATCGGAAGTTCAAGTACGGGATGCAATCACCAAGTTACGTAATACTCATTCAAAAGATATTTATGGTCTTTCTGTACCGATTATAAAATGTGTTAAAAATATTCTAATTCCACCTCTTACTAAATTATGTAATTACTGCATTAAAGAAAATATTTTTCCTAATTGCTTAAAAAAGGCCGTTGTCATTCCACTGCATAAAAAAGGAAATCCAGCTGATATGAATAACTATAGACCTATTTCTCTCTTGCCCGCTATATCAAAAATTTTTGAAAAATTATTATTTGAACAAATTTTAAATTTTTTGCATGATAACAATTTATTGTCTCCTCAGCAATTTGGTTTTCGTACAGGATCTTCCCCCGTAAAAGCAGTTACTAATTTGGTAGAGAAAATAATAGACTGTTTTGAACGCAAAGAATATTATTCAACATCTTTCCTGGACTTGAGCAAGGCTTTCGATTGTGTGTCACATGACATCCTATTGAGGAAACTCTATACGTATAATTTTCATCCGTCGAGTACACGATTAATTTTATCATATTTGAGTGACCGCAGTCAGTGTGTTAGAATAAACGAAGTATTATCTGATTTTTCACGCATTGTTTATGGAGTGCCACAAGGTTCTATCCTTGGCCCGATTTTGTTTTTAATTTATATTAACGATCTATCTTCTTATGTTTCGTGTGCTGATATTACATTGTTTGCCGATGACACTACTGTGAGCAATGCGGAAATATCCATGGAGAATCTTTTACTTAAAAAAAATTATAGTATTTCATTAACCGAAGAATGGTTCCTGGCAAATCGACTAAATTTAAACAAAGATAAAACTGTACATATGATGTTTACTTTAAAACAATTTGTTGGAGGAGTAGAATACTCAGAACAAACAAAATATTTAGGAATATATGTCGATATGCAGTTAACCTGGAATGCACACGGTGAACAAATGGCTTCTAAAATATCTAGAAATATATATCTATTACGTAATCTAGCTAACAATCTTCCTCTCCAAAGTCTTAGACTAGCATATTTTGCATTAGTGCATTGCCATATTGAATACGGTATTTTAATCTGGGGTCACTCAGGTACTCTGTACAGAATTTTCCGGTTGCAAAGAAGGGCTGTTAGGGTTATTGCCAACCTTGGTTTTAGAGACGATTGTCGGCAACATTTTGCTAAATTGAAAATCTTGACTCTTCCCGCCATATTTATATATAGATGTTTGGAATATATTATTAAAAATCCGAAACTATACCCCAAACTATCATCTTATCATCAATACAGTACTAGGTCTCAAGACATTGATCATATATCTCTACATTTAACTAAATCACAAGATGGAATCCACTATTATTGCATTAAATTTTTCAACTCACTTCCGGACTCTCATAAAAATTTACCTCCAAACCAATTTTTAAAGCATATAAAAACTTACTTATTAAATAAAATAATTTACTCTTTTGATGAATTTTTAAACAATTCATCTAATGATTTGAAATAGTCAAATGTGTTTTATTTGTTCTTTTTTGTTTATTTATTTATTTATTTTTTTTTTCTTCTCTCATTACTATTCTTTATGTAATTAATTTTTCTTTCGTTTTGGGACATGTGTAAATACTATTTTGTATATTAACACGAATAAACAATTATTATTATTATTATTATTATTGAACGGCAAATGGAAGGCGCCGCTTCCCAACCATTGTGCCCGTTAATCGCTGATAATATGCATAATATTTTTAGCCTGTGCCTATCGCGAGACACACGAGGTCGCCTGTCCCCTGCGGCCCACATCTGCAAGAGACGATAGGTTTTTGAGTTTTTGACGCAGCAGTGTCTTCAAGATCGTCACCAAACAGCGGTTGAACTGGTTCGATACAATTTATTATTGTTTGTGGACCAACTGAAACAATTGAGCAGAATCTGACATTTCTGACAAATCTATCCAACTTACTTTGATTTCTAATTTATAAGAAATAACATAGAGGATTATCCACGTAAGATGACGAGCCTGACCAGGTAAAAATGCAACCCAAAATACACTTTACGAAGCATTCATTGTGTTTTGGTATTTGAAAATTAAATCAGGAATCCAACTGGGTATTCTACTAATTTGAAAGGTATATATGTCAATGCATTTTTCGTTCGTATTTAGTATTTGAATTGCTTATTATTGTTATTAAATCATACTTTGTTGAGAAAGGTATTTTTCTGTTAGAACTTGACATTTATTAGACTGACGTTAAAAGCTTTTATATGCATTATGAGAATGCCGAATAATGTAATAGGAATCGAGATTGCTTTGTGAATTGTCTTTTGGGTTGCATTACCTGGTCAGGCTTGTCGTCTCACATGAATAACACTGTATTTGACAAACGCAACGAGTTTGCTGATTCCTCAAAGAATGAACTCTTTTAGAGACATGTAAGCAACATTTCCTGCATTCTATCCTAAGTGACCAATTCCAGGTTTCACATGTCAAATATCATACATTGTCATCTTGGTTGTCAGTGTTGTCACCTCGGTTACACTTCACAGCTCTTGCTATTTTGACAAATTCTTCAATTTTTTTTCAATTATTGTGTACTTCCGGAAGATGTTAAAAACAAAACAAAATTGAATTGGGAACCATTTTTAAAACTAATATTTCTCTTGACGAAAATTATAGTTTTTTTGAATTTAAATATCCTCAAGACTCAAGATTTCGTTTACGAACTACTCACTGGAAAATTAGTGATAAGGATTTAACCGACGCAGGTCCTTCAAACGTTAATATAAATCTTGACGAAAAATTCGGAAATGTCAAGAAATGTCACAATACAATTTATGAAGATAAATTAGTTTTTCAATGTGAAGAGTGCAACAGGAAATTTAAAAATGAAAAGGGTCTTAAAATTCATAAAACAAGAATCCATGGACTAATGGGACAATCTTTTTTGTGTGAATCATTTTCCAAAAAAATTGACAAAACAAGGAAAAATGAAAAAATCCATCAAACTCCACCTACTTCCATGGATTATGAGAAACAATCCGGATTAGAAGATAGTAAACCTGATGGATCTCAACGATTATGTTGTACTCTGTGTCCTGGAAAATCATTTAAGGATAACAACAGATTGACAATTCACGTAGATAAGTATCATGTCGATAATAATCTATCAACTTCTTCTACTTATTATTCAACCGATTCAATAACAAAATTGCTAATTAATTTGAAACTTCAGTTACCAACTATTAGACGAATTCCAAAAGCTTGTAGACATTTAGCTGCAGATAAATTAAGTTCCATTATTAATAACTGTGTTTCGACCAAATCATTATCATCCTTTGAGAATCTTTTGCTTTTTTCGTATAGAGCTTTCAATGTAGCAGAGAAATCTGATAAGTCGTTGAATAAGCATATAAAAGAAAATCTTTCTAATTTTGAAGAACCTCAAATACGAACTGGTTCTAAGAAACGTACAAATTTATCATTAGCTAAGAAAGTAGAAGCAAAAGTAGCCGATTTTGATATCAGAGGAGCTGTTAAATTATTGTCCTCGGATGACTCATTAGCTTCATTCAACGAAGATGTTGCTGAAGAACTTAAAAAAAAACATCCTTCACCATCTCGCGAACTTTTTTTCCCAAACCCTTTCAAACCAGGAGACATTAGTTTAATAGTTAATGAGCAAAACGTTCGAGAAGCTATAAATTCATTTCCTGCCGGTTCTTCACCAGGTTTAGATGGCATGAGACCACAATACTTGAAAGATATCATATCTTTATCAGCGGGTGAAGCAGGTCAGAAGGCACTAAGAGCTTTAACCAAACTGTGCAATTTTTTATTATCTGGGCAACTTCCTTCAGAAATCTGCCATTTATTATATGGTGCGTCTTTATGTGCCCTTAACAAGAAAGATGGAGGACTTAGACCGATCGCTATCGGAAACTGTTTGCGAAGATTGACCTCAAAGCTAGCCTGTTTTCAAAGTCGAAATATTGTAAATTCGTATTTATCTCCACACCAACTTGGAGTTGCAACTAAACTAGGATGCGAAGCAGCAATTCATACCACACGAACCTTTGTTAATAACGATCAAAACCGTGGCAAAGTTCTTCTTAAATTAGATTTCAAAAATGCCTTTAACTCAGTCGAACGGGATTGTATTCTGAAAGAAGTCCAATGTCATACCCCACTTCTGTACCCTTATCTTTATCAATGCTATAGAAATCCTTCAACTTTATTTTTCGGTAATCATTTAATTTCTTCTTCTGTTGGAGCTCAGCAAGGAGATCCCTGCGGTCCCATGATTTTTAGTCTTGCCATTCAACCAATTATTTTATCTTTGGATTCTGAAATGAATATATGGTATTTAGATGATGGAACCTTAGCTGATTACCCAGAAGTAGTTTTATCCGACTTTAAAAAAGTTATAAATTTATCTCAGGAAATTGGCCTTGAATTAAACTTTAACAAATGCGAGATCTTTTGCTGTTCTGGAGACACAGATTTAAAAGTCATAAAGGAATTTCAAAATTTAGCACCAGGCATTAAAATCTGTGACCGAGAAAGTTTATCTCTTTTAGGCTCTCCAATCTTTGACCAAGGTTTCAAAAACACCGTCGAAAAAACTATAATTACAGTTGAAAATCTTTTAAACAAAGCTGAACTCCTTAACAGACACGTGGCTTATACTTTAATCAAGAACTGTCTTTTCATACCAAAATTTAATTTTTTATTAAGAACAACTCCATTTTGGAAATTTTCTAATTATGTTAATTCAATTGATTCTTCTTTAAAGTCTTGTTTAGAGAGAATACTTAATTTACGTTTAACTGATTTACAATGGCGCAGTCCACTTTACCGATTAGATTTGGTGGTCTGGGAATTCGTCGCATTTCCGATATTTGCCTCCCTGCTTTCCTATCTTCAATTAATGGGGTTAAAAAGCTTGTTTCTTTATTACTAAACTCAAAGGATAATGAGCTTAATATTCACCATTATGATGAAGCTTTAGCAGTCTGGGGTGTAGCAAATGAGAACGAAATACCAACAATTCCACAATTTCAGAAGAATTGGGATAATATTAATATCAAAGGAATAATTGCCAATGACTTAATCTTTAATTCACCTAGAGATTTGGCTCGTTTTAAAGCTTTGCAATGCAGAGAATCAGGATCTTGGTTACATGCAATACCTTCTCCTAATATTGGTACTCTTTTAGATAACACTTCCTTCCAAGTTTGTATTGGTTTAAGATTGGGTTGTAATCTTTGTACACCTCATATTTGCAAATGCAATGCGAAAGTTGACGAAATTGGCACCCACGGTCTAAGCTGTTTCAAAAGCAGTGGTAGATTTTCAAGACACACTGAAATTAATTCCATTATCAACCGGTCTTTAACTTCTATTCATGTGAATTCAACTTTAGAACCAAACGGACTGTCTCGGGATGACGGAAAACGCCCAGATGGGATGACTTTAGTACCGTGGATTAAAGGTCAACCTTTGGTTTGGGACGTCACTGTTGTAGATACACTTGCAGACAGTTACGTATTGAAATCATCTGAAGTCTCAGGTTCTGCCGCTGAAATGGCTTGCAAACGCAAACATAGCAAATATAGTTCATTCATTTCGTCAAACTACGTGTTTAAAGGTTTAGCATTTGAAACCTTAGGCCCTTGGTGCAAAGAAGCCATCGATTTCATTAATGTCATCGGAAACCGACTTATCGCGGAATCAGGCGATTCAAAGTCAAAGAAATTCCTTTTCGAGAGGATTTCCCTTGCCATTCAACGTGGAAACGCTGCAAGCATTCGGGGCACTTTTCCAGATTCCGCAATATTATCGGAAATTTTTGTATTATAAAACAAAAATGTAATTATGTTATTAATATAAGCTCTTCCAGTTTTTAAAACTCTACAACTTTTGTATTTAAGACTTTTGTTCTAAAATAATTAGGGGAGCCAATATCCGAGGATTTTTACTTTTACACGTAAAGTGCCTATGTTGTACCAAAATCCATTCTACACCCGGTATGGCTGAGTACCCACATGACATATAAGCATATATTTTTCCCATAATTTCCCTCAAAACGTATCATCCATTGTATTAAAAAAAATTAATGCAAGGGCGATAACTAAAGAAGAAGAATGTTAGAATGAGGAAAACATGTTGCACAATGTGAAACGGATGTTAAAGATGTTAGTAAGTTTTTCTACATAATTGATGGTACTATGTTATTTCAGAGATTAAAATGCCAAACAGCAAAAATAAAAATGGATTATTCATTCTCCCCCTTCCGAAATTGTAACTTTCTATTTTGATAAAGCAATTGAAAGCGAAAGTAGGTGATCGGTTGATAGGTATGAAAAACTTTCGGGCTCTGGACGACAAAAAAGTACAAATGTCAAAAACATCATTCGTTGCACACCATTTAATATGAAATTTTCATTAGCTTGATTGTACCTACCGGTCTTTGGATTTGTCCGGCAACACATTTATGCAATATTTGCAGCTTCTTCAATGAATTGCATTTTATACTAAGCTATGACCAAGTATTCAACCACAACAACATTTGATAAATGTCATAAAATAATGTTTTTGTATTGTTACTAAAATAACGTTAACAATAAGCCACCTTATTTTATTATGATCACTTAGGGCCGGTTTATCAATCGATAATTAACATTTTGATTAGCTAATCGTTACTTCCTGATTAACTTTAAATTAATGATGGATAGTGTTTTTCAAACCAAAATTCAATATGATTAACTAACTAAAAATTAATCGAAAGTTTGTTACGTTGGTATTAACTTTTCTGATGCTTTTCTGTCAAATCTGACAAGTTGGCGGTTTGTGATTTGGCCTCCGTGGCTCTTCATCGCTACCTACTATAAGTATTAATGCCATAAAGATAATCAATCATTATTCTTTGCTGATTGTTTTAAACTAAAGTTTTCAATAAATCGGCAATGTCACTTCTGACGTTAAGGTTGTACTATGGTCAAGAAAAAAATTACCTTACATTCAAAAAATCTGAAAAAATTACCAGCGCTTACAAATAATTCAAGCTTAATATAAGATTAATTTTAAAAAAATCTTCCGTACAGTTTCTTAAAAAAATTAGAAAAACCATGTTTTTAACCACATTTTATTTTTTATATTAAAAATGGGATGATAAATTTTAATGAAAATCCAACATCATGTTACAATAGCTTTTCTGTAGGTGTTCCATTTTTTGAGTGATTTTGAATGTAGTTTCTGCATAAAAAAATAAAAAAACGACGATTCGAAATCAAGCAAAAATACATTAATTAAAACTAAAAACCAATTGTACAGTTTGTAAATATAATGAAAAGAAGATGTAAGTCAAATGATTGGCTGCAATAATGTTTTTTTCCTCAAAAAAAGCATTTTGAGATTATAATTTCAAAATGCGACAATTCTAATGCAACACTGCACAGTAGCGTCCCCATAGCCTGTACGGATATCTCCTCAATTACTACCTCCAATATCATCAGTGCCATCTGCAAACTGATAGATAGACAAAAAGTTTATTTATTTCAAGGAACTGTAAAATGGATTGGGTTTTTCCCAAAATACGTCTACTGGGTACTATTTATTGCTTTATGGCCCTTTGAATTCTAAACATTGTCATTGTGAACGAGGACATAATGGGGCCAAAGCAACTTTCTATGAAAGAAGGAATGGCTAACATTAAATCCCAAGGCGCCTATCAGTTTGGATCCGAGTGGTTTTTAAAAGTCTGTAAACAAAAAACACCTGGTTAACGACTGAAAAACCAAGTAAAAAATCACACTTGTCTTTTGAAAGAAATACTTCTATCAAGGCAACGATTCGCATTACGGTTTATCCTGTGCCAAACCTGATATGCAGGAAAGCAAAGTCAATTTTTTAATTGATAAACAAATAAAACTTTTAAATGTGTCTTTTGATGAGCAGAAAATTATTAAAAAAAAACTAAAGACTAATGCGACGATTGGTTCGCAGAAAGAAAATTACCAAAAGCTGAAACCCAACAAAAAACATTTTTTTTTCAAATTCAGGGACAATTATTTGTGACCCAACGCAAATACTGCGATTTTATAGTTTGGACTCCAAAAGGAATCAACGTTGAAACTGTTGAAACGATAGTGGTAGGTGATCAGTTTATGAAAAATATCCTTCCAAAATTAAAACATTTTTTTGTACTCATAGCCTTGAAAGCAACGCTTCCAACATCCAACGCTCGCTCCGAAACGAGTGCTTCCCGGTCGACTCGAATGTAAAAATTGCAAAAAACACTGGCCCTTTGAGGCATTCAAAAAAAAATCTGTCTTGATAATAATAAAATTTAGTTAACAAAATACAACTTCCCTGGGTTTTCCTCCATTAAAAAATTACGGAAAGATTTATAATCGTTGAAAATTGTTCCTACAAAATTCACAAATTATTGCAAAAATTTAAATATCAAATGAAGCAATTATTTCCAATAACCAAAGATCACTGCCTACTTGGTTTTATGTTCGTTTATGTTTAATGTATTAAAAAAAAAAATTTAATTTAATTTTCGTACAAAAAATATTGTACGAACCACTTGCGTGAAGACATCTTCCGTTCATTCGCGCATTAATTAAAGGCACTCGCTCCTTCGTCGCTCGTGCTTTAAAAAATGCGCTCATGCGGGAACATCGTCTTCCCGCACTTGGTTCGTAAATAACTATTATTTTAAAAGCACTGTTCAATCTTTAGATATACCTTCCTCTACCCCAAGTTAGCGGTGCCGGACCCTTCCGGCTACCTGGAAATGTATAAATATACCAAATATTTTGTCGAGTGCGGAAAGTTTAAAACTTGTAAATAGAGATTCATTCCCTGTTTATCGGTCACGTGTTCAAAAACGCTTGAAGCACTAGCCCCGAACTGGTCGACAGCAGACACGAACGTAATATGAAATTACGAGATTCAAATTAATTTTTTGATTATTGAAACTTAAATGTCATCATTTTTTGACGCTTGTAGAAAAAAATTATAGTTAAAGTTTATTCATTTTCAATATACCGGGTGATCAAAGAACTGTTTGAGTTGGCAATACCATTAAGAGAATTTTGTTATTCGGCTGTTTGCAATACTGCAACCGGATACGTCTTTTGACAGAAATTTGACGTGGAATCAACAGCGACAAAATTGTAGGTTATGTATGTATGTATAAAAATCAACGGTACAAAAAACAATTCAGCGCGAATTCTCTGCCATAAATGTCGATTTTGGTAATTGTTCACTTTAACTACTTCTGGAATTTTCGCGTTTTTTCTGGCTAGGCAGCCTCAGGGCGTCCTCCTAGATCGTGTCCCACCATTCAAACCTTGTGCAAATGCCTTTTTTTTCTCTTGTTGTGTTTCAAGGTCGAGTCAAGGTCGCGCCAAGTCTTAGTAAAGTTAAGCCGGCCTGAGATACGTCATTTAGTGGGGAAAATCTGCGCGGACAAATCACTTAAATTACTCAAAAAACAACTAAATGGAAACTTTTACTCGTTCACCGGTCACTGAAAAAATCAGCTGATTTTTAATGGGGATAAATTAAACTAGCACCAAAATATTAATTTGTGACCAAACCGAAGACCCTAACTAACTAACTTAATCCCATAAATTTATTTTTATCTCGAATTAACTAAACTGTCTCCTTACATTTGTCTTCAAATTAACAGCAATTTAATTGCTCAATAAATAGTTGAGCACATTCTATATGCCGCCCAAAATCAGTTTTGTTCTTAAATTATATACATTTGCACTAAAATAACCAATGTGTCCCCAAAATTAGTGATTTGTCACCAAATAACATATTCACGTCACTTTTTCCAGCACGTGATAACGATGTATATTTTATTCTGGAGTCGTCACCAGTATGGTAGCAGCAAATAATTTGCCAAGTAATCAAAAAATAGAAAGTGCTGATCATTTTATAGTTTTGATTCGCAAATTTAATGAAAAATGCACTGGAGAACGGGTGGCGACAACACCAACGCGTGCGTAGTACTTTTTCATTCAGCTGACACCCGTTTACATCTGTTTTGAGCTGCAAATGCTGCAATATTTCGTTGTTACAAATTAAGCTTGTGTGTTTCTTTTGTCTCTGACTGTTTCTAATCTAAAACATGGAATCAAGCAGTTGTGAAGGTGTCGCAATTCCATCGACAAGTTCAGTAGCCGTGCAAAATGAAGTGCCTTTACTTTCTTCGGGCGAAGAGGGCGACTTGGAGGATGAGGCGGTTCTGCTGCCAAAGAAAAAACGGTCAGACAATAAAGTGTGGATATTTGTGGAAAAGTTTGAGAGTATAAAAGATGCCGAAGAAGCCATCAAAACAGCAAATACATGGTCATCTTTGCGTAAGCATGAAGTAGAGGAAGGTATGAAAAAATATTATAGATGTAACAAAGTTAAAGGACCTCAATGTGCGGCGCAGATTTACTTGCTTTTTGACGCAGCTTCGGATGTATCGTACAGACAGTGATCACGATCACGAATCAAAAACGCACTCTAATTATGGGTTGAGTCCTAAAGTCAAAGAAGAAATAAATAAATTATTTGGCTTGCATCTCAGACCAAAAGCCATAATGAGTGCTTTAGCTAAAGTTGAAGGCATTAAACTGCCAAAAATGTCCCAATTACGAAATTACCTATATGACCAACGTCGCTCTAAATATAGGAAGCCAACCATTAGTCTCGGTGAACTAGAGGCTTGGTTATCGTCGCATTCAACTGTTCCTGTCCTTAGGTATGAGATTGAAGAAAATGATTCACCTAAATTTCGATTTGCGCTATCAACAAAATTTCTTAGCTTGTGGTGTGAAAATAATTCATGCAGATGCCACGTACAAGTTGGTGTGGCAGGGATTTCCAGTGTTTGTCATTGGAAGTACAGACAAAGATAAAAAATTCCACCCGTTTTGTTTAGGAGTGGCAACTTCTGAGGAAAAAGACGATTTCAAAATGTTATTTGATGCACTAAAAACTAATATTTCAAGTGTATTCTCATGCAGTCTACAACCAGATGTTTTGGTTTGTGATGCGTCCAAAGCTATCCAGAACGCCTTTGTAGAAATTTTTGGTGCGGAAGTCACGGTGAGGATGTGCTGGGCCCACGCCAAACGAAAGATCCAAGCCCGCGTGGAACAAGTGACAAGAAAGGAGGTCCAGAAACAACTATTGGATGATGTAGATTCTCTGCAAGCAGCTACTGATCCTGAAATATTCAGCTTGGCGGCAAAAGCATTTCTGCTAAAATGGCACAGTGAGACAGATTTCATAAAATATTTTGAAGAACAATGGCTTATTCAGAACCGTAATTGGTATTTGGGAGTTAATCTAGGATCGCCGGCAACGAACAATGCCCTAGAATCGTTCAATAGAGTCATAAAAGACGAACACACTCTTCGTGAACGTTTTCCGATATCACGTTTTTTGGTCGTTGCTACCGAGATGGTAAATCATTGGTCTACGCAATATTCGAGTACCTCAGCTGAAAATAGAGTTTTTGCAACAACGCCAACGCTTGCCCTAAGAGAGTGGACTCGATCCTACCAATGGGCTAAATTACAAAAAAAAGTTGTGTTGACACGTAGCGTTGATGTTTTTAAGTACTATGACGTACCTGGGGAAAGGCTGAAACAATCGAAGAATTTCAAAACAAATGGACAAACTTTAACGAGTACAAGAAACAATTCTTCAGCAAGTGGGAAGTGGCCTTGCCCCTAAATAGTAACTGGACAGATAGAAAATGTGACTGCCCTATGTTTTATAAACACTATATGTGCAAACATGTTATGGGATTAGCAATACGTCTCAAACTTACAAGTCCGCCACTTGAAGCCAAAAATGTGCCCATTGGCCAGAAAAGAAAGAGGGGACGCCGTACCAAATCTAAGCCGGCACTTATTATACAATAATAATAATTTATTTTTGTCATTTGTATCACTTATATTTTATTACAAATATATTTTGTATTTTGCTATAAGTAGGCATACTTAGTATTTTTGCTTTCAGTACTGCCCTAATTTAAGGACCCTCAATAAATGACTTATAATAATATAAATTAAACTATTTTTTGATGTTTGATTTCTTCTTCTGATGACGAAACACATAAACCAAGGTTCGTGTTCAAATAGTTTAATAATTACAATTTGGTGATAGATTATAGATATTCTGCAGGCACAGTAATTTGTTGAGTAACCAATTACATTTAGTGATGACCGGAAATAAATAATCTGATATTCGCATTGAAATAGTTTGGTGTACACAATTTGGTGACAGATTAGATATTTTTGAGACACATTAGATTATTTAGCAAACAATTATATTTAGTGGTGGCCGTAAATTAATAATCAGATATTCGTAATGAAATAGTTTGGTGCACCCACTTTGGTGACAGATTAGTTATTCTGGAAAGAAACTAGATTATCTTGTGGCTGAAAAGAGCTTAATTTGGTGCTTGATTAAATCATACCCATTTTTAATCTGTTGAACACCCCTATTTTACGAAAGATGGACTCGTCCGACTGTTTTCCGTCTTCGCGCACCCCCACCAAATGACATATCTCAGGCCGGCTTAACTCTATAACTAAAGGGTAAGGAAATTTTTCATTTGCACAAGGTTTGACTGGTGGGAAACGATGTAGGAGGACGTCCTGAGGTTGTGTAGCCAGAAAAAACGCGAAAATTTCAGAAGTAGTTAAAGTGAACAATTACTTCGATTTTAAGTGACCCCACTGAAAAACAATTTTACGTTAAAAACTAAATTAAATATTCTGGAGTAAAATTTGTCATTTTCTCGAAAAAAATATTATGTAAGGCAACAATTTTTTTAATTCATCCTTTAGGTAGTAGGAAGGTCTATCAAAAAGTGAAGAAAAAAGTGGAGGTTGTAATTTAAAAAATTTAATTAAAAATTTAAAAAACAATCATGACGTCATTGTGCAAAAATACATGACGTCATAAGTAAAATTTTTATGTCATAAGGTGGCTAATTAAAAAATAAAATTGACTTGTCCGAGCGTTTTGCCTGAAAACATTAAATAACGTTATTATAAATTTTGTTCCTTGGTTTATCACTACACTAGGTATGTATATGAAAAAAATACGATTAAGTAATTAAGTAACGATATCCTGGAGGCCACAGGCAGGGTTATAAAGAGAAAATGCCTCACTTTAAAGACAAAATAAAGTGTTCATTGGTGTTGTAAAAAGTAAATGGTCAAACTTTGGGGAAGATGCCAGTTTACCGAATGGTTGAGGAGGTTTTTGCCATAAGTTGACAAATCCACTTTTAATTTAAATTGACCTATTTAAAATGTTAGCTCCAATCTCTTTCAGATATCTGAAGAGGAAGTACGGAAAATTTTGAAAGAAGGTTTTGAAAATTTGCCGGGGAGTAAACGAGGAATTAAACAGAAAAATGAAAGTTTTTGGAGTTGCACATTAAAGAAAGATCTACAAATCAAAATTTATCATTGGAATTCTCAGAACGAATATTTTACTTTAGATAAAAGACTAGCTAATTGTTGTTAAAAATACATTCACGTTCGTCTAAATAATATTTTTTATTTTCTGTTTAATTTATCATCTTAATAGTAATAAATTATATTATGTAGTAGGTCTTAGGTTGTATTAAAAATCTTTAAATTGGTGAAAAAAAAAATACCTATATCAAAATATAATTTAGAATTGTCTAGAGCGAGTGTATAAGGCATTCACGATCATTTTGGGACCGAGTTGGCTATGACCATCTAGTGATTTTGTTGGCAGTACCTCGGTGATAACTAAATTCCCTAAAGGAAATTGACACTTTTTGTGTTAGGTTAGGTGGTTTTCAGTTTAGGGTTATATTTTCTGAATAGGTACATTGTTGCCGGATCTCTTAAATCTGGTCTGTCCTTTTTAAATTAAATCGTTTAATAGACATTTTTTATCGTAATAAAATTATTTCGGCAATTTTGACATTTAGTTTCTTACGAATATTAAAATAATAAATCTGGCAATGCGGTGGCAAGAAAATGTCGAACAGACACTGACAGAAAAAAAAATTGCATCCGTTGCTTCACTGAATCAGTTAGTCCAACATGAAAAGAAAAAATCATAGCCAACTCGGTCCCAAAAAGAACGTGAATGCCTAATAAGTGGGCCAACTGAAGCCGGACGGGGCTCGTATACCTGTTAACAGGATTATACCCACAAAAATATCACCATAAAAATATAAATTATACCCCTAGCTCCGGGCGGAAAGGAGGTGAAGGGAAGCGGTCGAGTTGGAATCCACCTACCGGTCAATAGACATAACAACAATTGTGCTTGGACATCAACCCTTCTTATTTCTATAAGGAAATTGAAATCTGTAAAGGGAAGGATAGAAAGTTGGTGTGTTGCCTATACGCCAACTATCAGAGTGTGAAACTTAAGAGCCATCTTGCGTTGGTGAAACGTAATATTTTTGGGCATTGTACAACCTTAATCGTCAAATTCCGATTAATTCATAGAACATCGTATGATTAAGTTAATCAAGAATAAACATAAACTTTTTTGTTAATAATAGGTTGAAAAACGGTAACATTTTGTTAATTACAAATTAAACCTTAATCAAAAATTAATCATCGATTGAAAAACCGGTCCTTAATCATTGTATTTTAATAAATGTCGAGGGGAGAATGAAAAGTTTACTATATTACACGCTGCTAAAGCTTTCTCAGGCGGTCGGAGTAAATAACCTCGGCCGCGCTTACGCTACGCTTCAGCCATTCAAAAACACCTCGCACCTAAAAGTAAGCTTTCGCAGCTTGTAATGTAAATAACTATATTAATGTTCTTTGTTAAAAGCTGACCGAAAATAATTTTCAGTGTAGTCAAGCAGAAAGTGATGCTGATCATTTAATTGTACAGGGTGTTTCAAGTTTTACTGCCCGAGCGAAAACACCCACTTCTAATTGATTTAAAATTCTCAAAAAATTCAGGAATGATTGTGTATCGCTGTAGAACATTCTGTAAAAATTTAAACTTTTTTAATGAGACAGGTAAATATTTCGTTTTAATTCAATAACAGCTAGATTAATTTACATAATTTTTCGATGAGAGTCCTTTCAAACATCTAGGAAAAATTTGGTGTCATTGAAATTATGAAAACATCACCGGTTTCCGAAATAAATTAAATTTGATATTAAAGTGCAAGATTTAGCTATGATTTATCATTAAATTGGGCGGTCACTTCCACAAAAGAGGTTGACATGGGTAGTTTATGGTACCCTTTAGGAACTTAAGAATTACTCGAAAAGTTGTCAACAGATGTCGACCCAACAATGAAGTATTTATTTATGACACTGCAGTTGTAAATCTTGGTAATTTTTCGCTCTTAATGTTAAAATTCAAAAACTAACAATTTTCTTTCAATGCGAATTTCATAAATGTGTTGTTTGAATTAATTGTGAATTATGAGCGTGGACGAAAAAAAATTTTTTTTTGGATCAAAATCGATTTTTTATATTTTATGGCTCTGAATTGAGTAATACGGGAAAGTTGATTGCACACATTTGAAGCCTTATATCGAGGGAATGTAACCCTAAAGTTTCGTAATTTTTACTAAATTTGTAATAGGGTTAATCGTGCGGGCGGTAAAACTTGAATCACCCTGTACAATCAGCACTAGATTGCCTCTTTCCTCATAGCAGAGGATATTGATGTGTTAGTTTTATTAATGGATTTTTCAACAGATGATAAAGAATTGTACTTTTTAAAACCACCAAGAAATAATGTTTTACAGCGAGTTTATTCCACGAAAAAATATTTAAACCAGTTTGTAAATATCAAAAAAGAACATCTTTTCTTTAGTCGTACCTTCACAGGATGCGACATCGGCTTTTTAGAGAAAAGGTAAAAACATATTTGTTAAAATTTTTAATTATGATAAGTTACGTGCAGCAACTCCAGCTGAAACTTTTATCAAAGTAAAAAAGTACTTTTCAACAAAGGTACTCACACTGTATGGCGCTAAAGGGGACCAAAAGTTTGAATTAATTAAGATATAAGCGTTTCTAATTTTATTGTATACAGGGAATTTCACGAGTGATAATGAGCCCGACGGAAATGAAAATGCAACACAAATTAAAATTATCACTAGTGAAATAACTGTATCATTCTTATATAGTATGTTATTGAAATGCGTTAAGAAAATTTAAACGGTGATTGAACTCATCAAAACAAATTACTTTTCTATTTACCATTTTTTCGAAAAAAATTTCTAAACTCAGATAAAATTTTAATTAGTTTGATCGTAAATTCTAGTACCCGCCGATGTCTCCGCGCGTACATTAAAAGCGAAAGAAGATAAAAACTTAGATAGTCAAGCAAAAACCAATTCTTTATTCGTAGTAAGTGAGAGTGACACTTGATTAAGGACACTAACCTTTAAGACGAATCTCTACGGGTAGTGTGAAATTTTGCGACGGGGGTCGGGTGCAAGAGGGTCTATGCAGTGGGCGGGCTCAACAACAGTAAATCACTGGATGTACACTAATAGTAAGAAGTACAAGCCAGACACAATTATTTTTTAAGATACATTTTGTTTCCTAGCTGGCTTAGCTTTTACAGTACGAAGTGATAATATTGGTTGGTCTTGACTAACTACCATATATTTTATTATGTACATACACAATACCTACATACATTATTACGTATAGACTTCAAGGTACATTATCAAATTATACATTTTATTTTCTCCACTGAAAAAAATGAACTAACAAAAATCAATCAATCAGATTCAACCTAGCAAATAACATTTAAGTTCATTTAAGTAATATATAACAAGTGTTCAATGAAATGTACATCAAGTTGGCTTTGACTTTATTTTTTAAAAGACAACAACATCGTAAATTAAGTTGGTCAGACAAAGATCAAAGCCAATTTGATGAACTTTTCAATTGAACACGTTTTATATAACAATAAAATAATTAGTTATTGAATACGTAACGTTTTCCAGACATTAGTACATATTACAATACAATAATTAGTACAATAATTAAAAATAAAGAAATTTCACAATGACCTAGAACATGAAGCAAATGCCGATATCCAGTCTGGAAATTTTAACTGGACAAATTCACTCATGTTATGAAAACAGTTGATATTGACCAATAGTGTGCCGAATATCGCGAAAAAATCTAGTCATGGTCAGAAAATGCGTCGACAAAAGCTCCCTTCCGGTGAAAAACAACGTTGACAAGGCTTTTCTTTTTGTTGGTAACACAAATTAATGAACAAAATGTCAGAAAATTATTTTGACGTTTTCCGAAATGGATTTAAAAAATCATTTTTTGTTCGACACTGTCAGAATTTGAGAATTTTCGCCTATGTGAACGGATTTTGATAAATTTGACAACTTGTCAAAACGAAACGTCAAGCTAATTTTAAAGATTTTTAGCGATTTGGAGCCTTTAAGGGGCTCGTCGAACAAAAAAACGTTGTATTCAACTCGTTCTTGTGTAATTTGGGCTTTTTTGGCACTCGTGGACCTTTAAAACTTTCGTTTCACTCGAGTTTTAAACTGGTCCACTCATTCCAAAAAAAAGCCAAAATTACACATGAACTCGTTAAATAAATAACTATTTAGAAACGACTCCAGTAGTGATATTTATTACAGTGTGAAAACAATTTGGAATACAACAGGTAAATTGTTGCAGGAAAAGTGCCACGATGAATATAAACTAACCTTTAATCCGTTTTGTGATGTTGTTCCGAATGTTTGTTTGAATTGTTCATTCGGGAATTTGTCTAGAAAAATATAACTCGACTTCCCATTTTTTTTCGGAAAATTTTGATTTTATTGGACTCAAAGTTTGTTGCTTTAAGCAAAGCCACTCGACCCTAACGGATCTCGTGGTTATTGCCAAGCAACAAACTTTTCGTCATAAAATCAAAATTTTCCGAAAAAATGGGAAGTCTTGTGATATTGCTTCTGAATAAAATTCATAACTTGGACATAGGTGATTTTTGTAAAAAATCCCGAAACCGGTCGATTTTTGTTTTTTCCTGTCCAAATTTTGGCGCAATGGTTTTTGCATATCTGCTCCCGGAAGCTCGCAACCACCCCTAACTTTTTTTTCAAATGGAAGGGTATGCCAAGTGACACCTCGTTTGAAAGCCCACTTCGCAAAGAATACAACGCACTATTTGTTTCCTGAATATTTTCAAATCCTACGTCCTAAGAAATAAAAAAAAATCAATGCAACAAATGTTCAAAATGGACATCGTTTGTTTCTTGGCCAATTGCAAATCGATAGTAACATGCATCCCTTACGTTTTATAACATTTCCGGTGGGTAATCCCACCTAATTTCATGCCTAAAACCGAACAGTATTGAAGAGCGTAAGCAATGTAGTAGACATGGAATTAGGCAAATCACACCGGAAATGTTACGAAACGTAAGGGATGGTTACTATCGTTTTGCAATTTGCCAAGAAAGAAACGGTGCCCATTTTGAGCATTTGTTGCATTAAATAGAATTCAACTTATAAATTGGTTTTTATTTTTTAGCAAGTACGCTTTGAAAATATTCAAGAAACAAATAGTGCGTTGTATTCCTTGGCGTACCCTTAGTTAGAAGTGGTTGCGCGCTTCCGGGAGGAGATATGCAATAACCATATGCGCCAAAATGTGGGCAAGGAAAAACAAAAATCGACCTGTTTCGGGATTTTTTACAAAAACCGCCTATGTCCAAGTTATTAATTTCATTCCAGTTAAAGTTTCCACACTGTATGTCAAGAAGAGTCAAAAGGTGTTTCAGATCGTATTTCCGCTAAAACCGAAGGAAAAAAAAAATTTCGTATTTCTTTTTGTTTATCCTTTATTGCTTGTAGGATATAAGGAGGATCTCGTATTTTCATATTTCTTGTATGCCTTGGATCTACTAATTCATGCAAAATACACTCTATATAAAATTGTACAAGTTTAGGTTCCATCTCAAATTTCCAGAAATTTATATCTTGTACTATTCTTTCAATTTTTAAATTATCGTTACCTGATATCCATAGAGCCAAAATAAACTAGGCAAGAATGAATAGGGAATTCCACGATTTTTCTTGGAAAGCAAAATAATTGCCCCATCCTCCCACGTATCCTTAAATACCAGGTATATAAATTGAAAATTTTACAGGTACTTGAAATATTACATTTAATGTGTACAGGGTGATTCTGAAATAAGTTTGGAAAAAAACCCGGTAATTGGTGATGATGAGAAGTAATAGACAAAAAATTTTTCTTATAAAAGTTTCTTCGTTTTCGAGATACAAATGATTGCAAATTTGGTCAAAATTGCCAGTACGCTGCTGAGTTAAAGGTGATTACCTGATTATCTTGATAGTTTAGCAACAATAATAATCTGAGGTGCCCGTCAGTCACAAACGTAACCTTACTCCTCTCGATCATTTCGATAGAAACATTTACAAAACATTGTGCTTGCACCTACGCCTTTATTGTGGAGTTGATGTAACAATGGTTGCTAATGAAGTGAACAAATTCGGACAAATTTTCCCTATTCACGGGCGTTGAAAATACAAGGATATAGGGTAATTTCCTTCCTTTATATTTCACCTCCAAAATTCATATAGGCAGAATAATTATGTGTCAAGGTGTCAAGGATACCCCACATTTTTTTTCCAAACTTATTTCAGAATCTCCCTGTATATTAATATATTTCTAACACATTTAATTACAAATTTTAGACTGTATTTATAAAAAATTCAAAAAACGAAAAATTCCCTATTCATTTTTGCCTAGTTTACATGTTTTTCTTTTGGTTACATGTAACTGACCCTGAATTTGGTAATACCAAGCATGTTTCTTGTTTATGCTGTGATCATTTTTATTCCAAAAGTTAATTTTTTTCTCTCGATTGCCTCTTCTATCTTCATATTGAATGCCGAACTAAGGTATGATTATCTATTAGTCCGTCTGGTGTAGCCCCAAGAAATTAGAATTCTTCATCAATGAACATAACGCATTCTAAAATTTTGACTCCTAATTGTTTTTCCAACTGGCGCAACGCAGTTTGTTCGAAATGTTTTCGATGTTTTATGGAAGGAGTTTGAAGATTTTGATTGGAATATATTATATCACGGACCAAACTGACACAAGAACAAATGACGTGACCCATAATCTAACTTTTTAAAAGCCCAAATTCGCGGTAAAAAGATGTGTTCACAAGACAAAAGTTACTAAATGTAGTAACTTTAGTTTGTCATTACAAAAATGAATCTACTATAGATATTTATATAGCCTTCCCGCTGAAATGGAACAAATCAGCCCTGACAGTCTGCATTCGTGTCGGTGAGTGCCAAATGGTTGGCGGGGGGTAATTTCAGCATTTGCGTTGAATTTTATTGTTAATGTTTATTTGTTCTTGTTGTCTCAAAAAAAAATGGTTACGTAAGGTACCAATTTTTTCATTGATCGTTAACGCAGTAAGAAGGTCTAACAGAAAGAGAATAAAAGTGGGGTTGTCATTAAAAAAAAATTTGTGATGACGTCTTGACGTCATTGCGCAAAAATCAATGACGTCATTTAAACAAATTGCACATCACAGGATGGCATTTTTCGAAATAAAATCGACCTGTCCGAGCGATTTTCTTAAAAATATCACATAACGCTATTATGATCAATGTACCTATAATGAATAAGATCATCTTTGTTTCTTGGTGTAGTAATGCTCGAGGCACAACTACCCCCAGAGTCAAACTTTTATTTTGAGTGTACATAACAGGCGGGCATTTGAAATTGTTAAACTAAACGCCAGGCGGCAGCACGTAGTAGAGACAATTTTACTGTTTGCAATGGTCTCGAAGTCCTATTAAAATTTGGTGCAATTTAATTTTTTTTTGTCTATATTTTTTTTTGTTGCAAGATAAAACATTAAACTATATCTCTCTAGTGTTGAAATTTGCATTTTTGGTTTATGTCCATCACAAATTTTAGGTCAAATATACAGAAAAATGTACAACTTCAAGACGTAAAACAACTTTCAAAATATTTTTTTTTTTTTAAACAACACTAGAGAGACAAAGATTTAAGTTTTATCTTTCTGAATATATCATATTTTGATTGCAATAATTAACACAAATGGCTATTTTAATGGGACTTTGAACGCATGTTTTACTGCACCAATGCCACAGTAGGGATTGGTCTTAAATTAAATGTTCGAAATGACGCCCTCCGTAATCGATGCAAGCTCTTGTGTGCCCTTTGAGCCACAGAAACTTGAGTTCTCATCAAGATGTCAGAATTTTTTCGAATTGCCTCGGTGTTAACTGGAGTCTCATGCACAATCTGTTTTAAATGGCCCCATTAAAAAAGTCACAAGGGTTTAAGTCCGGTGAACGAGCTGGCGATAAAACTGGTCAATTACGACCGACTGAAGAAGCCGCAATTCGACGTGGTGGATCTTCTGATTTTAAGTGTTGGACGCGTTGAAGATGATAAGGATGTAATCCCTGTTCGTGCAGCGTTCTCCAAATTATAAAACTGGAAACGTCAATTCGTAATGCAAGTCGTCGGCAACTAACATTCGGTTCTAAAAGTACCATAATCCCTTAAATGCTGGACAGCATTCACAAAGGTACGTGGACAGGGAATTTGGCGACCGGGAAATCTCTTCATGTATCCACATACAAACGCCTGGTTGCCTCAGCATTTGATAAAGCTTCCCGGTAGATGAGCACCATGTCTGTTAACTCCGGATTAGTGTACTGCACCATTTTTAACGATAATTACCGGAAATTCACTTTTTAATAAATTGTAAACACGGCCGCATTCAGGTGAAGGACGTGACTAAATTGTGTCAGTAAGTTTTTGCAAGACCTATCCGCCTGGATTTTTGTCGTATTTACTTTTTTTGCGTTAACGTTTATCGTACGAAGCCGTTGTTCTTTCACCGTCCCATCCATAAACGACTCGATGACACGGAATACGGTGAAAATAAATTCGAGCATAAATTTGAGTTTCCGAAAAAATGGTAAATAGAAAAGTAATTTGTTTTGATGAGTTCCATCACCGTTTAAATTTTCCTAACGCATTTCAATAACACGCTGTATGTACAGGATTATTCACGAGACTTCCGATGCTTCCAATGAAACTTTCGTTGTATGCAACCCAAAATACAAGAAACTCGTAGAACTTGATCTTTTGTTTAATTCGAAATGTTAGTAATCCAAGTAGCTTGGCGAATAAGATTAATCATGACACTTTCTCTTTATTGAGGTTATGAGCTGTAGTAGGGTTAGAAAATATGTTAAGTTGGCAACCCTACGATAACCAGGTTACGTTGGCAAGAAAGTAGTGTATCATGATGGCTGAATAAAGCATGAGTTAAACATACGCTCTCATTAATTAAATAACTATAAGACATGGTGTCAGGTTAAAAAGAAATAGCGGCGTCAAATCCAGGATACGGGCGCAACAGTTTAAATACGTGAAAGTACGTGTAGTAGTGCAATTTCAAGTGAATTGTACGGTGAAAAGTGAAAACAGTGTTGTGCGGGTGTATCTGGAAAATTCCCGAGCAATGGCGGAACTCCGCAAACAACTAGAAGAAATGCAACAAGCGTTGCCACAGCTGCAAAACCAACGGCCTCCACAGGCAGCACAACAGAGGGAAACACAACTCGGTCCCAGCCCCAGAAAAATTCACATTCATCAAAGACGATTGGAAGTCGTGGATAACGCATTTCGAACGTTACCGAAAAGCACAAAACAAGACGCAGAAACCAAACAAAGTCAAATCAACACCTTGCTTCTGCACATGGGCGCGAGGGTAACCTCATTTTTAGAGTCGCAACTAGGCATAAGAGATACCAAATTATCAGAAACTGCAGTTAGATTGTGACTTATCCCTACAAAAAGCAATTGAGAAAATTACTCAGGCAGAGAGAATCAAAAACGAAAATCGAGAACTACGGGAACAAAATAACAGAGTGGATCAAGTGAGTAGAAAAAACTACAGTAACCAGCCACGAAAGTGGGAAAACAAAAAAATGGAGAGCGATCAGAGGCAGCACAATGAAAAAACCAATGAATGTTCAAGATGTGGTGCGAAGCCCAGGCATGATCGAGAAAAATGTCCAGCGAAACAGTTAAAATGCAGGAAGTGTAAACTTGTCGGACATTTCGCCAAGTTCGGTCGTACAAGAAAAATAAATACAGTCGACGCAGATAGTGCAGCGCAATCAGAAGAGTCTGAATACACTTTTATGCAGGTCAGAAGTGTTAATAGTGTACATGCAAATAAACCATATCACGTCGATTTAAAAATTTCAAATGAAGACCTCCGTTTCAAAATAGACACCGGCGCAGATGAGACAATAATCTCGCTCGAGGACTACAACATGAAATTAAGAAAAAAAATAAATAAAATTGGAAAAAAACAATGCAGTCTTGGAAGGACCAGGGGAAGGTCATCGACAACTAAAATTTTGGGGTCAAATACGCTTACCAGTCAAGGTTACAAGAAAAACAGAAGGCATAAACGGTTATGTAGTAAGCAACAAAGAAAATTTGTTGGGACGACCAGCTTTAGAGCAACTTCGAATTGTGAAGTGGAAAGAAAATCGTCTGCAGATACAGAAACACATTAGTCAAATTCAGACACAAGAATTGGAACAAGAAGTCTTCAAGAAATACCCGAAATTGTTTCACGGAATAGGAAATTTAAAAGAGTACGAATACGAAATAAAGTTAAAAGAAAACGCAGATCCCGTTCAAGTAAGTGCTCCAAGACGGGTACCGTTTCCGTTACTCAAAGAAGTAGAAAAAGAAATTAAACGAATGGAGCAAGAAGGCCTAATCAAGAAGATCGAAGAGCCAACGGAGTGGTGTTCGCCGATGGTGATCGCGAGTAAGAAAAACGGAAAAGTGCGCGTGTGCGCGGATTTTACAGAACTCAACGCGTACGTGAAGCGTAAAAAATTCCAATTACCGTCGGTCGATGAAACATTGTCAAAACTACAAGACGCTAAATTTTTTAGCAAACTCGGCTTCTCTAGCGGATTCTGGCAAATTAATTTGGAGAAAAATTCCCAAAAACTAACGACATTTATTTCACCATTTGGAAGATATAAGTATAAAAGAATTCTCTTTGGAATGACATCAGCTCCAGAAGTGTTCCAAAAAGAACTTTATGAAATACAAATTGAAGAGTGAACAGGTGCAAGTACATCCTGATGTGTTACGGCACATAGAAGAAAATGGGCTAACGTTGAACAAAGAAAAGTGTATATTGCAAGCAACGGAAACATCATATCTCGGATATGTAGTCAGTGACGAAGGTATAAAACCAGACCCAAAGTGCGTGGAAGCCATCAAGCAATTCCGCGAACCAAAAAATAAAAATGAAGTGAGACAGTTTTTAGGCATGGCCAATATGTCTTCAAATTCATCGGATAAAGAATAAGTAAGATACATCGTCAAAGGATTTTCGTCAGTCACCCTGTAGAAAGAGAATTAAATATTTAATTCGAATTAAATTTTAACTCATGAATCTGAAAGTTCTATTGGTTCAATCTGATCACGTGTTCAGTTAATCTCGCATTTGATAATGATTAACTTAATTTCGCTTCTGCAAACTGGCCCTTAAAGTCCCATTACTATTCAAAGTTTCAATAAATCTCGTGAAAAGTTGAATTTTTTCCATTAATAGATTATTGTTTAAACAATATAAATATTTATGTGCCCCAACCAAAATGTTTCTGATTTCAAATAAAATATAAAAACAAACATTTAAAAAAATCATAACAATTGGAGCTGTTCTTGAGAATTAAGAAGTTTTAGCGATTTTTCAGCTTCCTTGACGCCACTATTCACAATGTTCAGTTTTAAAAATGGATCAATGCATTGTGAGTTGCTATGCAACCAATTATACACAAATCTGGATAAACATTTTATAATATATTTCATGTTGTTTTAAAAAAGCCAGAATTGAAACCTGGCAACAACGCAGACATGTCCATACGCTTGAACAGGGTCATCATCATCATCATCAATAGTGGAGTAACGATAGACAAAAATACGGCTTTATTTTGGAACCGGTAGCAAGAGTTCCGATTGTAATAATTTATTTTTTTATGTCATGAATACAAAATACTAAAACTTTTATAGGTTAAAAATTGACGCTCATTGTGGGAAATACACTCACCGGCATAAAAAGCGACTCATTATGATTTCTTTAATAAATAATTTTGAAATTATATTTGTGCTTATTTTTTTTATAATGTTAAATTGGGATATTTTCAAAGATCGGGAGTGCTATGGTCACCATGGCAACCGAATTGTTTTGTTTAAATAAATTATTGAAAAGTTTGCGCTACTTCATGTTGTGCTTTTGTCGGTTGTTTTACGTGTTAAAATTTTTAATTTGACAATACGAGATACTAATTCAAAATACTGTTCAAATTTTGACAATTTTTTATAACATAATTTTTTTCTCTAAAAAATAGCTTTTATCATTTTTCATTAAAATCTTATTTCCTGTGTTTAATGTTTTGTTTGTCGGATATTCTTTGGCAAAGAATAACTTAAATAGCACCTACCAATACATGATACAAAAAAAAAAAATCTAAGACAATGAATTACTTAAAATTCAAAGTGAGTAGAACTCTTCAAACGATCATTGTGACGGGTATTGGTAAAAAATATACAAGAGATGCTGAAAGTAAAAATTTATTAAGAATGTATTATAAAAATTAAATATTTTCCCCGGTTTCATCCTCTTCTATGTCATTTTCATCTAAAATTGTTGATGGTGGGTAATTACAGTGGCCTATTTTTGAACACGTTGTTTTTAAGGCATGGAAAAACAAAATAATCAAGGCAAGTTGTTGGTACAGTTGGGAGTAAAAAAAACGGACATCAAAATTGTGACATTTTCAAAAATTCAATACAATCCATTCTTTATTGTCAATGTGACAGTTTATGACAACTGGAACATTTGAAGAATTGATCAGACGGACCTACTACCTTGTCAAAAATAAATTACTCCCTATATTTCGAACTTTTAGAGAAATAACGTTTTTCATGTTGTGTAACTAGAATTTTTAGAAGTAATTTTGAATGCCTAAGGTTGGTTACTATGAATTGAGGGATAAAGTTCAATTAAATATGCCGACAGAAACCAAAATTGATTGTGAAACGAAAAATCATCTATCACTTAGCGAGGCATTAGTCATTAATTTGCAACTGTGACAAGGAATTAGCCACAGCCTTACATTTTTGAGATATCTTTTGTCTGCCACCAGAAACTACATAGCCCCCAACCTAACCAAATTTATGGCAACCTAGTATCGAATATCCCTAAATCCTAGAGAGTAATTTATTTTTGACACGATTGTAGCACAGTTATTGACTAAACTGTCACAATCAGTCTAAATAAGTTTACATGTTGGAAGGGCGGTTTCACACTTATGACTGTTATGTCAAAAATTATGTCTGTTTTTTTTTTACTCTCCACTGTAAGTGCCTGGAAAATCCGGAAACTTTTGTTGAAATTCCTCGAAAACTAGAGGTGTTGAATAGGACGATTCGCCGTTTCTGAAGTAACACTGGACAATGAAATTTTTTGCTCTGAAGTGAACATATTGCAATAGCAATTTTAATAGTCAATAATTAATAATGACAGTTCTTCATTGTAATGGCATCTGATGTCATTTGAATTACATTTTTACATGTTGCCAACTGAAGCGTATTACTCACGGACCTCTTGATTTTTTTTATTTTCGATCGCATGGTATTACTAAACACTTTTTTCTCAAAAACCATTAAAAACAATTATGTATTTTCTTCAAAAAATGCTAACTATGCGACTCTAGAAGACAAACTGAACGTGTTTCTATCTGAGCCGGTCAACACCGGGCTACCGAACATCTGCCTATTGTTCTTCTTTTCCCACATACAATTAATTCCAAACAAGTTTCAATATAACAATATACTCTTCCTAAAGTCATTCTATATTGTTCTCTAGTATTTTTCTTACGAAAATAACGATTTCTAACTGGAAAATTTCAGTTCTTATAAATAAACAATAAATTAATGAAACAAACAATGAGCGGCAATTTTTAACCTATAAAGGTTTTAATATGTTTTATTTATAACACATTAAAAAAATTTCGTTCAAATCCGAGCTCTTGCTACCGGTTCCGAAATAAAAACCTAACGTTACTCCACTACAAGATCATCTGGCGTTTGTCAAAAGAGAAATTCATTGATTTCAGGTATTTGTTCGTCTTGATCTTGAGATTCTGGAACGTCTGTGATTATTTCATTATCCGTGCGAGATACGTATATCTAACTAATTACAAAAAATGTGACCAAAAAGTGGCCAGTGACTGCTCCGGGCTCTCAGGGGGTTTTTCGGGGCAGAGGGCGTGAGTAAGGAAATGGAAAATGGGTGCCAGGCAGCTATTTTTTGAGCTGGTTGTTAAGCTTGTCCAGCTGCCGGGACAAGTGCTCAGTATTCTCTGATACTTCGGAGACAAGACAAATGAAAAAGCTAATTCCTTGGGAATTAAGTAACTGGTTTATTCAGCTTTTGGGCCAACAGTCCAGGAGATAAGAAGTGCTTACTTAAGTGTGCACTGGTCCGTGGAATTAGCAAACGTCTTTCTACGTAATTCTGTTCAAATGGAAATTTCGAACCAGTTCACATTAATGGTCTTATTAACTACACTTATTCTTGTCTTATTAAGAAAGCTTTCCCTTACAGGTGACCTTGTAACTTATCTGATTATTTTGTTGTGAATAAACTTAAAATTAATACAACAACTCCGATGTAAAGAAGAAACAATTTGTTACATGTGTGAAATGAAAAAGAAACGCAGTCTTCTGCTTTATAAATTTACAACGTTAAATTAACTTTGATTCTATGATTGAAAAATGTCTGGCAGTGACCCTGACATTATAGTTTTACAAAAAAAAGCCATAAAAACTGCGGTCGGAAGAGTTCCGAAAATTTGACTTGACTAAGTGAACTTTGCAAACTTTCTGAAAGTAGAAGAACTGCTAAAAATGATTGAAATGCAAAATTGAAAATTTGAAATTTGTGAAATCTTGTGAAAAATTTGAAATGTTTGAAGTATGAAATTTTACAAGTATGAGACGGTTCTAAATGTTGAGAAGCGGGAAATTTGAGGCGTAAATTCTTATGATTCCGCAATAAAATTGTGCGACTTATCTTATGCCGGTAACGTGGTGTGTCCTCGATTGCGTCCTTTCGACTTGCGGTACGGTACTGTTCCTTTTCGGCGTCACGGCGTGACCTTGACGATATTCCTTAGTCCCTAAAGAAACGATATCCAACGAAACGATGCGTGGTCCGACGAACGATCGCCCCTGCGAACGATGTGGCTCTCGACCACCCTAAAGAACGACCCCTAACGAATTGTCGTTAGTGTTGCGAAACTCAATCGATTTGGTAATTACCTTTCCGCTGAAAGGGGTTGCTCCACGATAAATCGAAGGAGGACTTTCCGGTTCTCCTTCGCGGTACGGTACGGTAATCTGGCTCGAACTACCCCTAATAGACGAAAGTTAGTGAAGTGAATTCGCTAATGAACAATAATTACCTCTATCTCGCTAGACGATGAGGGGTTTCTCGACCACGGCAAAACGGTAACGGAAGCGGTACGGTAACGGTAAATCTTCGGGCTCCTCGACGGCCCCGAAGGCTGGCAGCGCCGGACGATAAGCGCCATGGCGTTCGGCAATCCACCCACAGGGATGATTGCGGATCCCGAACGCCACGCACGTGATTCGCAACTCGCGACTTGCGGCAGCTGCCGCCCGCTCGGCGGTCGCCGACCGAGTCCTCTCATTTCCGCTCGCGATGGGTTTTTTTGGTTACCCCCGCCTCTAGGATATCAACACGAAAGATCTGGACCTTATTCCGTTGGGCGATAAGGCGTCCCGGTAATTGTACTGACCGCGCATCCCGATGACTACTTCCGGCGGTACTACACTTGCGCGCTAAATGACAGATGGTCGATCATGGCGCCGGTTTGTTTACGTTGGACATCACCGATCGGAAAATTCAGATGTTGAAGCGGTAATGTGTCGGTGAGTCCACGCGTAATTCACGATAGGTGTTGACGGCTATTTCCCGCAGGATCTCAAAAGGGTGAACACACAAGGATGAAGGAAGGAGGTTGGGGAAAAGAAGAGAAGAAGATAACTTTCCGGCAAGTCACGGGAACAAAAGGGAATCGGAACTAACTTTGCCGTACGGTTACCCGAGCTGAGAAGAAGAAGAAGAGGGATTGAAGGAAAAGGAAAGGAGAAAGAAGAAAAAAGCGAACGATAAACAGATAGGCCGCAGCTAGACAGCCTAGAGGCGTGAGGCCACCTCAGCCTAAAATTTAGGGGCTAACATGTGTGATTCCAGCCGCCCCAAAACTGGCTGGCACCAAGACTCTACAATGAAAACTCTGAATGAAAACCGCGAAAGAGACAAACGAAAACCGAAAGTGAAACTGAAAGCAAAACCGAAAGAAAACTGAAAGTGAAACGATAAACAAAAAATGAACCCTGAACCGATAAACTGAAAATGAATTGACTGACGGCACAAACAAACTGAATTATTTCGAAATGAGCGTCCCGAAAAAGGTTACGGCAGGGTGGGCGCGTCGCGACGTCATGTGCCGTGCGTTATCTTGCTAGTTCCTGATTTTCGAACAGCGATCTTATTGTCCCGCGAGCAAAAGTAGGACCTCTTGGCCTCCTACCCCGGCCAAAACGAATAGTGGCAATTTGACCTGCTACAACATACAATTCTCTACAATTTTTGTTCTTTACGTTTTTTTTTTTGTCAGATCAATAGTTTCGTAGTTACAGCCTGTAGAAATCGAGCATTTATTGTTTGTCCGTCTACGGGCATATCGGACTCCAACGTGTATACTAATGAAACAGGTAAACGACAAATGATCCTGATGATGATGACCCTGAGGAACAAGAGGAAAATTCTCAAGAGGAATTCCCGAATTCATTAACTCTGATGAATTCAGCTCATCTATACCGATCGATCCAGATCATTTGGATCCATCTACGTTACAAAGAGATCAAAAAGAGTAAAACAGTAAACTTCTCCTGCATCGTGGACTATGCCCACTGGGGACACCACCTTAAAAAAAAAACGCACCCTATTGCTCTACCTCTGTGGTGGTGTGAAAAAGAATAAAAAGTACAAAAACAATAGAAATTCTCGATTTCTACACGCTGTAACTACGAAACTATTGGTCTGACAAAAAAACATAAACAACAAAAAAAGTAGAGAATTGTACCCTCTACATTTTCTATAATAACTTAGATAGGCGTATCTCGCACGGATAATGAAATAACCGCAGAAATGTGATTTTCCACCCCTATTCTCCAGTATGGCGGGTTGAGCGGCAACCCCCCAATGTCGCAAACTCGGCAATATTAATAATATGCCTAATAGAAGATACCTGCTAAGTATAAACTTTTCTGTACCTTTTGCAAGGTGGAGCCATTTTCATGTCTCTATTAACTGGACTAGTCAAGGATCGATTGAATCACGTTTAATTTTCGAAAAAATCGGCTCTGTCTCGCATCATGATAAAGAAGCAAAAAACCGGCGATTTTCTTGTTTCTTCGTGATGGAGAAGTAAAAAATCACCAATTGATTCTTATTCGAAATCCTATTCGGACTCGTTATCGATTTTTATTAGTGGAATTATTGAAACACATCATACCTAATTTTAAAACCTTTCGCTTTAACCTAACCATACTAAAAGACATATCTCCGATCACCACAACCGCCACTAACAACCGCACAACGTTTTCTAATGTCTATGGAAAGAATGCGGGACTAATCAAACCCAAGCTTTTAATTGCAAAATCAAAAGCACACAAAGACACAGACCAATCGAACCAAAGCAAAATCAAATTTTGCAAACTTCATTACCGTCAAGCAGCAGTCCCCCCTGTGCTGACAGGTCAAATGACTTGAAAAACAGACTGCACAAGCATGCGGTTCCCACACTATTTCCGACATTAGAGGGATCTTCTTCATCTTTAGAACACAGCTACTCTATGTCACCACTAGTACAAAAATTGTGACAGTTACCTATAAACACGGAGACGGTGGAAGTCGAAGTATCTGAGTTGGAGCAAAGTGTCCAGAGAGAACAACAATATGAACGTGGTAAATTAAATCTTTATTTTTAGTACATAAGTTTATTCATAAGTATATCATTTCTGATCTTTCAGTTACTATTCCCGCGGAATCGGACTTAGATTCTTCAGCTGAGGGGTCATTAACATCTCCCAGTAGTACTCAGACACCCATGAGTTTGACATCAGCAATACCCCGAAAAAAAAAGCTACGATCAAAGCTGCAACTCTTAAAAAGAGGAAATGAACATTTGCGAGTAGAAAACATTAATTTGCGAGAACAGCCATTAACGTGTACCAAAGAACAATTTCAAGAATTGTGTTTTAAAATGTGTTCTCCAGAACTGGCCAAATTTATAAGTATCCAGTTTCAGTTAAGTAACAGATTACTCCATGTGCGTAGATACAGCTAAGAATTTAAGTTGGAATGTTTGCAACTTTATTTTGCTAGATCCAAGTTATATAAGAAGCAAATGAAAGAAAAATTCTGTTTACCTTCACCGTCGACGTTATGTCGGTTTATAAGAAACTTACAAGTCTCATCTGGACTTGAAAATAACCAACTCTGGGAACGATTCTCAATGAAGATTCAAAATTTTCCTGAAAGAGCTAGATTGTGTGTTTTATGTATGAATGAATTATCTCTGAAAGCAAATTAATTTTTTTCAAAATGGAGCCAACCACTTGTATATCAATTTTCACATTCTTCTTGTGCTAGTGAAATACTGGAAATGCGTGTCAAGGCAACTGTCCTAAAGTTGAAAAGAATTGGTATTACTGTATGTCTTAATTTGTGACATGGGTTCCAACAACATGGAAGTAGTACGACATTTGGAAATCACTCCGGCTACACCGTATTTTGTTTTTGAAGTTATGAAAGTTATATTGATTTAAGAAATAATCTTCTTAAATTTTATGTATGAAGAGAAGGTGATTTCATGGCAACATATTGTTGATTTGATAAACATGACAAACACTACCTGTTGCGAGGCGCACCAAAACTCACAGATGCGCATATATTTCCCACCAATTTTGATAAAATGAAGGTGAAATTAGCCTCACAACTTTTCAGTGCAACAGTAGCACATAATTTAAATTTGTACGTCAGATTTGGCTATTTAGATGCAGCAGCAGTTTGGACTGCTAGCTTTGTGGAACGAATGGATAATTTATTCGACGTTTTAAATTCAGCAAGCACAAACCACCCAAAAAAACTATAATGTGGCATTTAAAGCCGAATAATACCAAGTAGATTCTTTAAAAGACTGCTGCTTATTTTTTTAAAATGTTAAGGCGCTCTCTGGCCAGTCTGATTGCATATCAAAGATAAAGTGCTTTAAAGGTTTCCAAGTTAAAATTAAAATTCCTACACTTGTAAAATGTATTACAAGAAAATGAAAATATTCAATATATCTTTACCAGGAGATTAAACCAAACACTTTGGAAAATTGATTTGGGTCCATAAAGCAGCAACATGGAAATTGCATAAATCCGACAACAATTCAGTTCGAAAAAAGGTTTAGAAAAATCTGTTGTACAAGATTATTTAATTCGGGAAATGAAAATTGTGAGGGGGACACAGATGATTTTCTACTTAAGATACTTAATAACAGCTACACGGCTTGAAGAAGAGACAATTCAAGCTTCTGTATCGCCGACTATGTTACCAACACTTATAGTAGAAGATACGAACTACCAAAGAAGCGACATATTGGAGCAAAATTTTACAAGACATGTTTGTGGACTTTTAATTAAAAAATGTTTCGGTCGACACTCTTGTCCAGTGTGTGAAGAATATGCCAAACTGTACCAAGATTTGGACGATTCATCTCTGTTTTGTTACCTAAAGGCTTACCAAACAAGCGAGGTACCTTTTGGCAGTTTGCAAATGCCCCCTGACAATTTTGTATATTATATCTGTGGCGGTCGTGAAAAAGTAGGTAAGTCAAATAATTTCAAAAATGAGTTAACGATGTTTACACCTTAATAATAAATCATGGAGTTAAATAATTCAGATTTTCACAGTTTAAAATTTACTTATATTGAAAGGAAGTACAGGTAGAAAGAAGTTTCTATTTAATTACAGGATTTTAGGAATGATGTGGAATTTTGAATCATTGCCCTGAAAAATTAACATTTTCGACTTACCTACTTTTTCACGACCGCCACAGATATTTCAATGATGGAAGTATTATTTAAAAATAATTTTGAACGTTTCGCTTCTGAATTAAAAATAGTACATAACCTCTATAAGATACTTATAGATATAAAATTTGAACATCCCTGCAAAAATTTTCCAAAGAAATATTTAATTTGTTTATTTATAAGACTTAGAGTTTTTTACACTTTAAAATTTATAAATTGGAACTTCAAGAATCCGTCCGGAAGCAACAAATTAATTATATGGAGCCCTCAATAAATTATATTTTTAAATGTATTGGTATTTTATTACCTCCTCTACATACAAATAAAGCATACCAGATCTGACATGTGACAACAATTCATTATAGTTAACATATGTCTCTTAATATTCAAGTAAATTATGCATGCATTTTTAATAATGCAAATTTTTGTAGTCTTTTTAACTTGAAAAAATGAAAAGGACGGGCCTGTCAATTTAAACATTTTCCTGAATACGTCTCTGATTTCTATTCTCACAAAATGGTGCAAGGTCAAATTTTTACACTCACAAAATTCAAAGGTGCCGACGCGAGTGAAACTTCTGGTTTCGATATTCTCTGACACTAGCGTCTAAAACGCAACCTAGTCCTGATTTTCTGCGCATGCCTCGCTGTCAGCTGATGATAATAATAATAATTTGACACGAAATCAAGTTTCTGTTTCAAGAAGATGAATATGTACTAATACATACAGTAAATCAAGTTTCAAAGTTTTGTCAGTGTATGAACGACAATTTACAGTCAACAAGAAACGATGAAGAAAAGCAAACGAGAAAATCTGCAAATAAGTCCAACATAAATAGATATATGAAAAAAATTATGGAATTGAAAACAACTTCAAAAAGCCATGTCTAAAGTGTCCTTTATGGGCCTCAGAAATTGCAAATTATGACTTACTTGATAGGCATTTTCCGCCAAATCATGAGGTGGTGTCTAAATATCAACATCTCAAATTCGGTTCTAAAAACACATTTGAAGAATGGAAATTAGATTTCGAGAAAAATAGCAAGTCATCGTTTCGATTTTATGATTAAAAAAAATGGAATAATTAAAAAGATGCCAACGTGACCAAATATATTTGTCATCGATCTGGAATTTACGCTACACAACAAAAAACTTTAATGCGTCAGAGGAATGAAATTGAAAGGAACCAATAAAATAGGTTGTTACTGTTCAGCACGTATGATCGTGAAGGAGGAGGATGACGTTGAAGTTAAAGTTATGGAAACCCACATAGGACATGAAGCAGAGGTTGGAAGGCTTAGCCCAAAAGAAATCCGAAAGAGCAACAATAGCAGAGAAACTATTCCAGGGGATTCCCAATCGTCGAATTTTGGAAGGTATTGGAAAAACATTTAATGCAGATGACAGATTTAGTTATACAACAAATCGTGACCATCACAATCTAAAAAAGGCTTTTAATGTGCAATCTGACGTAATATTTGATAGTGACGATGATAACAGCGTTGGATACTAATTAAAAAATTTCAAGAGTTTCATGAAATAGTTATTTTTATATTAAGAGCGCGAAGAGAGTGTTTTTTGTGCATGAAAAGGTCTTTTACGCCGAGACGAAGCCTTTGAATGCACAAAAACATCTTCGCGCACGAAATATAAACAATATTTTTTCTATAATTGATTCAAAAAATTGAAATTAAAAATTCAAATTTTTGAAGGAACTCTGAAGTTTCGATGCAGTGACCATGTTGCTAGGTAACTAATAAAAAACAGTGCGTGAAATGAAAAACAGAAATAGTCGTATGCGTGAAATTGCATTTCACACACTGTTTTGTATGGTTTCTATGGTTTCGATCTTACTAACAATGCAAAAAAAAATACGTCACAAAAAGTCCCACTTCAGGCACAGATAACTATGCGTGAATTTCAATTTTTTGAATCAATGTTGGACTCATGACACAAATCCATACCAAATACAGCTAACTACTTTAATGGTGGTAGATGGTGATTATGAAGGGTTTCCAGTAGCTCTACTGTGGTTAAAACTGCAAACAGAAAATATATTTAGAAAAAAATTTGCTTGCCTTAAAGAACAAGTTCCTGATTTTTATGTCTCAACTCTTTTATCAACTCTCAGGTGGTTGTTGTGAGAAATGGGCAGACGGTAAAAAAAAGACGTTTATTTTTGAGAGAACTGGTCACGGAACTAGGCTCAGAACAACCAACCAGAAGAAGTTTAAAACTATCAGGTATTCCTAGATCATTGCAAACGAAATTGAGGTCTGTAAATCCAGAAAAAGCCAGAATGAATATTCATCTCAACTGGTAGAGGACGGAAGAAACATCGACAACAACGCTCCACGCAAAAGAAAATCATGTACGCCTTGTACATTAGCAAAACAGAAGAAGACTGACAAATTGCTCTTGCAAAACTTGTGATACAGGACTGTGTCTTCAGCATGCAGTTTTTACATACCGAAAATGTTATGAAGCCAAAGATCATATCCAGGACGATGGCTCAGACTAAAATTAAACTTTGTTGCAGATATTACTTAATTTTTTCGTTAATAAGAGAGTAATTACTATTTTGTTTGTTGTTAAGAAAATAATTATTTTTTAGAATGTTTATGTGTATTATTTGATTGTAATAAAATACATATAACACTATTTCCTCTCTTATTTGTATTTTTGTGATCTTCAAATTACAATTTTTCTGTGAGATCGGTTGCGCCCTATTTATTATTAAATGTCTTATGTAATCTTGGTCAACAGCATCCCAAATCTCAACAGGCATGTTTCCAAGATAGTTAAAATCTATTGGTGCAGATTGCAAAGCTGTATAGTCTTTCTAACTCACGTTGAGCCAGCAATAAAAATAAACTGCGTACCCTCTTAACTTTGAAATAAAGATGGATTTATACCGAAAACAAGCCTGACCTGTTGGGCCCGGTGTACCTGGAAACCATCGAGAAAGAGCAAGAAAAACATCTGTCATTTAAACCATAAATTCATCTTCATTGTAAAGTTAAGAGGATGTGGCACTTGCGGTAATGAGGGTACGCAGTTTATTTTTATTGCTGGCTCAACCTGAGTTAGAAAGACTATAACTTGTCTTTCTATGTGGTCTATCGTGCTCTATCGGATTTAAGTCAGGACTTCGGGCTGGCCAGTCCACAGTGTTAATACCAACGTTGTGAAGGTATCGAATCATCACTTGTGCTTGCATTATCAAGCATAAAGAAGAAATGTTCGCCGATATATGGTGCACAGGGCACAACATGAGGTTGCAAGATACTGGTTATGTATCTGCACTTTTTGCCTTGATACACAAATAAGTAACTATTTTTCTCACAACATGCAGGCAAGTAAAAAATTATAATGATATTAATAACAGTAAAGGCTGACTTGAAATGCCGTCAAAAAACAGATTTCAAATAAGCGCGGACAAAGTACCTGTGTTACGAAAGACGGCGCACATAACTAGGGTTAACTAACGGAAATTTAACTTTCCTAAGGCCCAGTATTTCAGTGCAGGGTTAACTTTTGGGTTTGCAAAACGCGGTTAAATTTTAACTCAATTATTAACCTTGTATGCGTATTTCAGTGCTTAGTTATGGGTTAAAGTATTTAACCAACTTTTTCTTAATGTTGGCAGTGCTTTCGGCAGACATATTCGAAAAGCTCGTAGCCAGTCGTAACGGACAGGTGTAGAATGCTGCCGTTTGCTGTCAGCTGTGACAGTATTTAACCCACGTGTAGAGTTGTTTTGGTTAAAGAGTGAGGTGTTTTTATTCAAAAATACATACCTATTTTTTTATAATGGAATTTTACAACAGATACCGACTTTTGGATCAGATATGTATATTAAAAAACAAGAAAATAATTATACATATTAATATAACAATAAAAAAAATATCTTCTAGCTCTTTTTAATTCGGGAAAAATCAGAATTTATATAAAAATTAATGAAACACAAGGGCATATTATTAAATAAAATAATCTTTTACTAACAAAAAATAATTCTTTTACAATACTGTAAATTATAATAAAAAATATCTATTCAAGTAAAAATAAATAATACCTATTGTAAGATCAAATTAAATTGAATTTCACAATTAACATTTTAATGTAAATACAATGCTTATATCAAAGTCTAATTTTTGGATCTTCGACGACTGTCCATTTTCAAACTTTCATTTGGCGCCACTTCAAAATGCGAAATAGCCGTTATAAGTGCTAATTTAATATTAAACTTGCCAAAACAGAAAAATAAATAATTCTGCACCGCACTTTTGGCACGAGTAATGCGCATGTCTAACCGAGAAAAAGCAGGTTAACCCACCCCTATCCCCTGGGTTAACTTTCCAGTTAAATTTAACCTTGATTAGAACCAACCCGACACCGAAATACCCATAACCAGGTAATTTAATAGTTAACCATTTTTATTTCGTTTAACCCACGACTGAAATACCGGGCCTAAACCGGAACTACGAAGACACAAAAAATAAGCTTTTGAGACAATAAATACAATCCTTACTATTATAAGATACATTTTCTTACCATTGCAAAACTGTCTGCTCCAGAAACTTCATTTTCGTATCTTCTGATCCAAATCGAATCTGTATCTCAGCACTATTGAATAGTCGCACATGAAAAATTGACAAAGTTCCCACTTGGTTAAGGATCGATTGAATCACGTTTAATTTACGACAAGATCGGCTCTGCTCGCATCGTCACGATGAAGAAGCAAAAAACCGGCGATTTCGTGTGTCTTCATGATGAAGAAGTAAAAAATCACCAATTGATATTTGTTCGAAATCCTATTCGGGCTCGTTATCGATTTTTATTAGTGGAGTTATTGAAACACATCATACCGAATTTTAAAACCATTCGCTTTAACCTAACCATACTAAAAGAAATATCTCTGATCACCACAAACCACAACCGCCATTAATACCGTACAACGTTTACTATTTTCTAATGTCTATGCAGCACATGCGTCGTGCGCTCACGCTTGTTACTTGTCTATATTTAGGTATGCCTACTACAAAACATTTCTATGTATAGAGTGTTGTCTACGAATGGTAACAGATTCTCTCACTTTAGTTTGAAAGCAATAATTTTGTAAGTTTAACAACATTCAAGACGATCGCAAATAAATCTGTTACAGATGCTATACAAAAATTGATACCCCTTAAATTGGTCAATTTTAGCGTCGAATCCGTATTTCAAACTTCACAATGGAACGATTGGCGATGTACTGTAACTGTAACAAACTACCGTGAGATCATTTAAATTTCATAATTAGAGCAGGCAATGACTTTAAACTTAGGTTGGCAACATCGTTGACACCTTGATTTGAATTGTCAAAGTGACGCTTCAAAATTCAATACAAAATATGAAACGGCGAGTTAACAGTTGTAGGTTAGGTATCCAAGCCGTCTGTTCCATATTCTATGATTTCTATGGTTCCATACAACAGAGCTAGAGCTAACGCCAAACGTGATGCGCAGGTAAAACACTCCCCCCTCGAGCATCATGCCGGCCAGTGACGTACATATGTCCCAGGCTTATAACAAATTCAGTCGTTTTATAAAAAGCCCAGTCACTTTGTAAATGACTAGGCAAATTGTAAAATATAGAATAAATTGAGTATTTTTATAATTCGACCGACACTTTTAGGCGTTTGATAAAACGCTGAATAGCTGTTAGTCTTATTGGAAAATACAGGTGCCCCAGATTACAATGCGCCTGGAATAAATATTTAGGCATATTGGTCATGTTCTTTTTACAAGCGTCTCAGATCAATGTGAAGTGAGCTGAGATGATTGAGATGAGATATTTCTTTGTATAAAAAGAACGTACTTTCTCAAATAAATGTCAGTGTCGGCATTTGACATGTAAACACACATAAACCTCACTTTCTACAACAGTAGTGTGCCGTGTTAATAAATAATTAATAAAATGTCAACGGAAGAAGAAAACAACATTATTGTAATACAAAAGACAAAAATTGTTTTAGCAAATATTTTTTGATGAAGATGATGATGATGGTGGTTTACTAACTTCGTCATCTTCATCAGATAGCGATTCAAATGATGAGTTATTGAAAAACATCCCAAATCTCATCACGAGATTCTAAAATAGGTTGTGCTGTAGGGGTAAGGGGGGAAGTAAAAATCTCAGATAATTTCACTTTAAGTTTCTTTAAAAGAACGACACATCTCATCTCAACTGAAGTGAGCTGAGATTAGCTGAAATCTCAGGTAAAAAGAACACAGTTATTATAACACAACAACAGCCAGCTGATTCGGGCGAATTGTCCATTGTCGACGGTTTTTACTTTAGAAAATATCGTTCCAAGATGCTGGAAAACCAAGAAAGTGTTTCGTTTGTTAATAAAGAATTATATTAAGTATAAAGAACTACAAAAATTTTATGCTGGTAAGTAACCACAATAAATTTAACCTCAAAAATGAAATACGGTGTAGTACCTACTTACCGGGTGACTATAAATGATTTAAGCAAATTAAGTGTGTTGGTATGGTAGCGATTAGTAGCCCTAACAAACCCTTAAAACCTGACAGCTCTTGACTTGTTTTTTGGTTAGGTTTTCAAATTTACTGACACAGACACGGGTTTGTGAATAATCCACACTCTGTACATAATGTTATATTATTTTACAAGTTTTATAAGACAGAATGTTGACGCATGCGTTGTTTAAAGCACGACCGCTACCAACGTAACGAAAAAATGTTTCATCAATAATAGTCACCCCGTATATTTTCCGAAATAATTCAATATTTTTATTGTAGCTCACGAGAAAAGTATTAAGAAACCGTAGACTTCTGCAAGAATAGAAGAAATAACAGAAATTTTATCAACTGGCAGACAGGCAAAAGAAAAAGGCGATAAAAGGTCCAATTAGCGGCATTATTTTTCACGGATTTATGAGACTATAGAAATAGGTGGAGAAAAAGCCATTATAAAGAAAAGGTCAAGTAAGGAAGATGAAATAACTTTTATAGTGGCGTTGAGAAATTTTATGAAAAATTAGTTGAAACTCATATAAGTAATGGCCATGGAGGTCGTGATTAAAATGCTAATGGCACTCAAACCTAAATATTCAATTCCTCGACCAGCAGTGGAAATTTTTGTTAAATGTTGCACAACGTGTGCAGAAAAAAAAACAGCAATCGAAAAAAGGAATTGTGGTGAAACCTCTCCTATCTAAGGGATGGAATCATAGGGGGCAAATAGATCTAATGGACCTACAGTCAACTCCAGATCGCGAATATAAATGGTTGATGAACTACCAGGATCACCTTACTAAGTTTATTCACTTAAGACCATTAAAATCGAAACGCGCAGAAGAAGTCTCATCGGAACTTTAAAAATTTTTTTTGTAATTTGGAGCGCCTAAAATTTTACAAAGTGACAATGGGAGGGAGTTTGTTAATAGCGTGATTAATCAGTTGGTCTCAAGATGGCCCTCTTGCAAGATAGTAAATGGTCGTCCTCGTCACCAACAAAGCCAGGGCAGTGTGGAAAGATCAAATCAAGATGTTGAAAACATGTTAAGGGCGTGGCTAAAATATAATAATTCAACAAATTGGTCGCTTGGATGTTATTTTGTCCAATGGCAAAAAAATCCTCCTGCCATAGGATTATCAAACGTACACCTTACAAAGCACTGTTTGGTGTTGATTTTCCTGTTGGGCTTTTTTCTACGGATTTACCTACAGAAACAGTCAGAGAAATAACAACTGAAGAAGATTTAGAAAAAGTATTAACTAACATAACTGAAGGAGAGGAAGTTATTTTGAACATTTAGTCACTAAGTCATCTCAAATTTCTCAAGAAACTAATCATTCCGGAGACGAAGAGGTGTTTGAACTAAATGATACTCCAACTACACCAAAAAACTCTACTGATATTGAAGAAATTCAGATATTTAATGTTGTGGATATTCTTATCGTTGATCAGACTATAGTTGAAATTAATAGCCCTATCGTCGACCAGACTAGAATTAAAATTAATGGCAATGCAAGCAATAAAACAGTTCACTGTGAAAAATGTTTAAAAAATTTGACATAGAATGAAAGAATGGAATGTGATTTATGCCAAAAAGAGACCATACAGACACGAAGAATGGGATGTATTGTTGGTCAGAAACGTGCTGCAGACAAAACGCTTGAAACTACAAAACAAAAGTTGAAACCACTTACTTTGGGTCAGAATATTGCGATTGAAGTTCCTAAATTCGACAGGGAACCGCTGGACCCTAAAAATATATTAGGAACTATCGTAGAGATAAAAAATGGAGTGCACCGAATTGGTACCATACATGGAATGTTGAACCGATGGTTTTCAAGAGACGAAATTATTGGTATTGAAACTTCTGAGCCAATTCATGTTCTGGAGGAAAAAATCATTACTTTGAGGGAAGCTGTGACAAAGTTTTCAAAATTTGGAGGATAAGGATTCAAAAAATGTTCTTGTAAACCAAGCAAGTCGCAGTGCCATACAAATAAGTGTTTTTGTTTTAAAGCTGGTATGAAATGTAATAGTAAATGTCACTCGAGCGGATCATGTTCAAATAAGTAAAAATTACTTATTAAATTGTTTTGAATGTCGTATTTGTTTATACTTATTTTTTAATATTTTTTGTTTTGGAGATATCTTTATTTAAACTGTTATAAATCCTGTATATTTTTATACGAAAAATATAATATAGTATAGTATAAAATCTATTTTTTATTTGTTTCAAAATGATAACGATAAAACATTAATAAATATAAATGGGTATTTTATAAAATGTCCAACAACTCTCCAGTCTTTTACAAAACGACTGGATATGACCAGTCATATTCTAAACCAAACAAAATGAAAGATCATTTTACAATACGACTAAGAGCTATTCAGCGTTTTATAAAACGCCTAAAATCCTCGGTCAAATTATAAAAATACTCAGTTTATTCTATATTTTACAATTTGCCTAATCATTTACAAAGTGACTGGGCTTTTTATAGAACGATTGAATTTGTAATTAGCCTACGACACATACACAGTTTAAATTAAGGTAGCAATTAGCAAATGATGAAAGAAATTGAATTATTTCACGTGTGTCTGACTCTTAAGGACAGGTTTTTTGCCAGGCGATGACATTTTTCAAGAATCTATCTATCTTGCTTATTTTTGAAGTGAAAACTTCTTTAGGCTCACCACATACCTACATTTTATTCCCGGCCACTGAATTGCTTTCATCCGTCACGGTCAAATTTTCGCGTTCGCATTACACATCACGACTTGGGCCGATAATTTCTTTTACAATTTTGGGGTCACTTTTATTACCAACTTGAAGAGAGTACATTTTTTATGGCAGATGCTTTTGAGCCGTCTGAAAAGGGACCATCGGAGGCAAGACAGGTGCAGCCCAGTCGCGCGACGGGTGCCAGAAGTTTATTGCCGGGTCATAACTGACCACCTCAAGTTAAACGGCCTACACACGATACGATCTGTCGTACTACAGATCGTACGACACGTCTTTCAGATTGTCGTTTCAACCGTCGTTCGGCTGTTTTACCTCCACACGTGCGATGTGAAATCGTTCAGATTTTATTAGTTTGCCATCGAACATTTTACGAAGAACATGGCACCCTCAAAGAAGGTTGTTGCTTCACTTGTGGCCTTATTAGTTTTAGACAATAAAGAAAAACAAGAAAAGGTGAAAAAGAAGAAAAAATGGTGCAAATTTGGTTATTGCATCGACATCTCTACTCCCACATGAACCTCTTGAATGAACTGCGCGTGTACGAACCTGCGGATTTTAAAAATTATTTATGAATGGATGACGATGCCTTCAGGACTATATTAAAATTAGTACGGCCCAAAATTTCGAAACAAAATACCGTAATGAGGAATGCGATAAGCGCCGAAGAAAGGCTTACTTTTACACTTAGATATTTAGCAACTGGTAATAGTTACGAAGATCTAAAGTTTAGCACTGCCATCTCACCTCAATCCCTCAGTGCCATAATTCCAGAAACCTGCTGGGTAATATACGACGCATTAAAGGAGGACTATTTAAAGGTAAGGAAAAATCTTAAGTAAATAAATCATTTATTAGTAAATGTTAGATAAGTTTATAATTCACATGTTGGATCCTTCGCTTTAAGTAAATTTTATTACTGTTAATGGTGGCAGAAGTTTGCGAATTGGTGGCAGTTGGTTGGAATGATTCCTGGCTTTCTGCTGGCAAATGTGGTGACTGAGGGATATATGACTGATGTCGGCCCATTTGGGATTGACGTGGTTGTACAAACATACTGGATGTTGGAAATGATGGGTGGCCCATTCGTGTCAGAGAGTTTGGAGGGTGGTATAAATTGGAGGCCAAGTGTGAACTTGGTATAAAACCTCCACAAAGCACACTTGCATCTTCTTTTAATTTTCCCTCTCTTCCATAGTACATTATATCTGAAATTAGTTTTTCTGCAATGAACGTCTGTTGTTCAGCCATCCCCTTCAGCTGGTAACCAGTTCTCTTTTCAGCAACTGCACATTCATCATCATCCGTGTTGGTGAGTGCCTGATGAGCTAAATCAATTAGTTAATTTTTTTTCTTTAATGGTACTGTTACGTTATTATTTTCTCCTGAACTACTACACCAACAAGAGAAAACTTAAATCTCCCAACTTCACCGGGGGAAATTTAAATAACGATTTCTGAGACTGATTGGTTCCGGGTCTGGCACATAAACACACTTACGTCTCGAGAGCGAGGCTGTTGAAGTAGAAATGATGTTACACAAACACGGTGTTATACCAGGTGTTGGACAGAAACACAGATGTAATAATAATGGTGTTTAATTTTTGTTTCCTAGCTTTACAATCGACACGTAACAATTTAACTCCAACTTAGATGCCGCTGCGGGCGAAACACAATCGACTATGTAAGGTGATGCTAGGATACAAACCAAGTATTATTCCAAAATAAACAAATCAAAGTTATGGGCCTTGAGACCAAATTGAACTAATCAAAGTTAACAATATAAAAGCTAGGTTAGGAGTGAACTGAAGGTTCTCAGAATAACACGCTGAAGGCGCTTAAACTCTAGTTAAATTTACAAACATTGCCGGTACTACCAGGCTAGATCTCAAACTATACAAATGACTAGGGCCCGGATTTTAGGCAATTAAAAAGTCGGAAATAGGTGCCTAAAATAGTCCCTTAAACTACTGCAAATAGTCCCTTAAAAACTGAAAATAAGCCATACTAGGTCCTTAAAGTTGTGGTTAATTAAATTAAAAAATGTGTTTTTAAAGTTTTAAGTAGGTACACACAACAAGATATTTACTAATTATTTTTTATTAATTAATATACAATACTACAAGTTTGTTAGTTATTTACATTGTTACGTATTTACATTGCATACAAGATATTGCTCTAAATTTTCTACTTTAAAACATTGTCGGTTATCCACCAAAATGGACTTATATTTTGAAAAACTTCTTTCTACCTCGCAAGAGGTAATGGGCGCAAATTTGTAATAAATTTCTTCCATTTTGGTGTCATGTTCCGGCACATCTTCACCTCTAAAAATTCTTGCCAATTCTAGAAGAAATTTGTATCCAGGATTTTTTTCAGTAACATCTTCAAGTTTTTTTAATGCTACTGCTGCTACAGGGCCTGGAGATTTTTTTAGGGAGGTAAATACGTTTTCAACAATTTTGATTGAATCGGTTAAAGGTAACCCATTTTTTTCCAATTGAGTAATACTTTCGCAGATTATTTTAAAATTACTGCGAACATAAATTAATTGGTTTTTTATTCCGGGTTTCTTCATTATAGACTGTGCTTTTTGAATAGCAACAGCAGAACTTCCATCAAAGGACATGACAACCTGTGAGTAGTTAAAAACAGTTTAACAATCAATTAATTTGCTTATCTTTTATATACTTACTTCTTTAATGGAATCAAAGTGTTCGCTGTAAAACATAGCAGCCTGAAGCCATGTTCCCCATCGTGTTAAAATTGGCTGTGGAGGCAGTGGCATTTCTTTTAGTTTTTCTTTGTACATTTCAACTCTCAAAGGTGCCTTAACGAAAATTTTTTTCACGTTCGAAATTAAATTATCCACATCTTCATATTGATAGCGAATTTTTTCAGCCACTAGATTTAAAGCATGCGCTAAGCATGTGACATGCACAATTTTTGGATAAAACACCTTAAGGTGTCTACCAGATTTTATCATATATGGTGCTCCATCCGTTACAAACAAAAGAAACTTTTCAGCAACAACTCTGGTACTCCACAAGATTTCTACGCATAGAAATTTTAAATCAAAATAAATTTAAAAAAGTGAAAAACCCTTACCTAAAGATTGATTTACGAATCTAGCTATTGTCTCATGATTTGTTCTTTCTAATTGTTTAGACGCCAAAAGATAAGATTTTCCAGGTTCATCTTCTGAAAGTTTCCCAACCAGACAATTCGCCACATATCGCCCAAGTGCATCTGTTGTTTCGTCAACTGAAACCCATATGTTAAAAGGATCCAGCTCATTCCGAATGCGGTCAATAGTCTAAAAGTGAAAATAATTTTAAATTAAATATTAAAAGATAGTATGTTCATACATCTTTGTAGCATTTTGGTAAATAATTTTTCCGTAAAGTAGACTCATCCGGAATTTTTCTACCACAATATTTTGTCAGAAAATTCTGAAACGCAGGATTTTGTAGTTTGTGCCATGGTATATTGGCAGCTAAAAAGACGTTACAAAGTTCCATATTGAATGTACTATTTGCCGATTCCTCCAAGTTCTGTGTCAGCAACGTTTGCCGAAGCGGTGTCATAATGTTCTCTTTATGGATGGCCGTTTGCTCATGCTGTTGCAAGTGACATTTTTTTTCGCATATAAACTACAAAAAATAAAATTTTCAAATAAGTAAAAAATATAAAATGACATATTTTTAATTATGCTTAACTTACCAGTTTACCACAAGCTTTACAAAACATTTCTCGGGTTGATTTTATTTCATATAAATCTTTCTTGCTTGTCCACTGTAATATTTTTTCGCGTAAACTAATTTTTTGTTTCGGCATTATGTTCACTTTAAACAGGTTCACAAGAAACACGACCACTGCACGGAGATAAAGTAAACGAGAAATGACAAATTTGTAATGCTTATATTTACGTCTCCCACCAAATTTCAGAGGAGATGGTTAATTTTATATTTCTTAAATTTTTAGAAAATGACACCCTTAAGGTTTCTCTTATTGTTTCACTTCGGGATTTTAATTTTCGTTTTTATGGCAAGGACCATTTTATAAACGTTAAAGCTTCTAACAATACCTAAGTATCAGAAAACATTAGACCGCGTATACCTGCACCCCTTCGAACAGAGGCAAACAGATAAACTCTGTAATTTATGCCAGTCCAGTCTAATGGTTTGTGGTACTTAGGTATTGTCGGAGTATTTACCGCTGACATCATGGTCCCAACCGTAAAAGCGAAAAAGTAATTCCTGTATTGTACTGCACTTTGTACATTTCAGTAATTACATCTCCTTAAATTTTAAAATCATAAAGCATTGTAAATTTTATTGAGGTACCACTTTTACATTTTCAATACCGTAAACTTCCCAGAATTCGAAAATTGGGAAAAAACCGCAAAAATGAAATTGATTTTTGGTCATTTTAGGCATGTTCAGGCAGTTAAAAGGTAAAATAGGTATTTAAAGGGCATTTTAGGCCGAATAGGCAGAATCAAATATGGCTCTAATTACTCTAATTAAGCCAGAAATCATTTATAGACAAGTTTCATACATGTGCCTTAAAAAATAAAAATAGTCCATTTTGCCTAAAATCCGGGCCCTACTCATAACGAAAAATTTTTTAACTATCGACTGTCAAGGGCTCGACGCGTGGTTGAGAACGCATTTGGTATTCTGGCATCGCGGTTTAGAGTATTTTTGACACCTATTTCTATCAATGTTTCAAACGTACATGCTGTGGTGCTTGCATGTTGTGTTCTCCATAATTTTTTGCGCAAAATATCAACAAAGAATTACGGATTCTTTACTTGACCACGAAGATCATGTCAATGGACTTGTTGTACCGGATTTGGAATTGGAAACATGCTCAGTTTGAAGAAGGCAAGATTAACAAATGCATCTACTTCAGTAAAAATTGTAAGGAATGCTTATCGCACCTACTTCAACAGTAATGGAAAAGTTTCGTTTCAAGAAAATATGATATCATAACACTAAGTTAATTTTGTCTAACGTAACTAACGTTGTTAAATTCACAGGCCTGCAAAACAAAACTTTTTAATCGATGTTTTGATTTTGATAACTGATTTTGTATAATATTGGAGCCCTGATTACAAAAATACCCTTCATTTTTTTGTATCACGTCAGGTTTTTTCACAATTAACAAAAAAAATTAAGCAATTTATTTAGGAAAATAAGATGTTTATAATAATTCTTGGTTAAAAATCTAACTAAATTTTTTATTCCTAATGAGAATGGCATCTTTGACGCTTTGTGAGGAACCTGTTTTTAATTGATTGTCTGCTGTAAGTTTTTTTTTTTGGTTACATCGCGCCGTAACATCCAGCAAAAGTCTGTCATCAATGATACGCTCCATCTTTCTTGATATCACCTCTCCATTTGTTTTATATCTTGGTCAAAACGTTCCCCTTGTTCCTTGCTGACATCACCAAGATTTTTAGGAAAAAGATTTAAGTGCGAAAATAGGAAATTCACTTTCAAACTCATATTACACCCCGAGATGTGAAAATTTTTAAACGTGATTCTTACAATATTTTCCGTAGTCTTCATCTTTGGTGATTTCCAAGCAATGTTTCTATGACGTTCTTAAATGCCGTCCAGGCATTCCTTTCAACAACATTAATAGAATTTTGAAAATCTTTACACTTTGCACAAAGATCTTATTTGAGGTCCTATGAATATAATCTCTTTCAATTTGGCATTGGAGAGATCTGGAAACTTTGTAAGTACATAAATACTTGAATCATTGTCCATTTTTATCAAGAACCTTTACAAAGTATTTCATCAAACTGAGTTTGATATGCATTGGTGGTACCTAATACGACTTTTTTAGGATACAACTAAATTATTTTTTATTATTGCTTCCCGGTACAATTCTAGTTCTTAAAGGCCACTCGCTTTGAGTCCAGTGCTTGTCTCGTGCCCGGCTGTCCCACTCGCAAATAAAACAAGGAAATTTCGAATATCCATATTGTTGTCCGATATTACAATATCGAAATTTTGAATTAATTAATTCATTCTAGGTGAAAAAACTAGACGTGATAGCGCAAAACCAAAATAATTTTCGTAATCAGGGGGTCGAAATTGTTCAAAAACTGTCAATTTTATGCAAACATCGAAATCAGTGTAGACCTGCGTTGTTGAACTAAATACGAGGGGGTAACAGATCGAAAATTTGTTGTACAATTCAATCCCAATTCAGAATTAATTCTGATAATTCTTTCAATTCCAGCAATTCCACCAATTCAAATCAATTCAGTTCATTTCAACTAATTCCGTTGTAATTCGAATCAATTCAGAATAATTCTGGCAATTCCTTCAATTCAGATCCAATTCCAAAAATTCATATAAGTTCGAATATCAATCTATATTTCTTTGTTATTCTTTTTTTAAGTTTATAATTTTGTCTTTTGAGTGATTGGAAAATTTGATTCGCCTCGGTACAGGTACCAAGAATAAAATGAATTTATGAAACGAAAAGTAAAATATACTTGCATACAAAATTTATTAAACAAAACAAAAAAATATCCTGACAAAATAATATAAAACACAAATCTAGATAAATTCGTAGGAAATAGATAGGAACATATTCATATTACTTCACTGAAAACGTTTTAAGCGATCCACACTAACTTTAGACGGTTTTGTGCGAAGAAGCCAACATAAAGTACTCTTTTTTGTAGTTAATTTCTTCTGATTTATAATAACTTCTACAAAGTTAGATGTTTTGTCTTCGACTGGATGGTCGAATGTTTTTACTGTCAATGGCCCTTTCAGAGATTTCACCAGAAAATCTGTTTCATCATCTTCATCATCAGTTTGGGCAGTCTCTTCAGTCATATCATCTTCGACATCATTATCGGATTCTTGGTTCGATTCTTCTAAAGTCAATTAATTGCCAACATATTTTATTTCACACCTCGTATTTATTTCAGTCATATTCATTTCCAACATAACGGCAAACCCAAGAGCTTCTTGTTCTGCTTCTTGTACAATGACTCGTATTTCATCCATGCTTATTTTTGGTAAATCTTTGATATTCGTTTCGAAATTATTTTTTTAAGGTACCGTGGGAAGTTATATAGATGCTGATGAGTAGAGATTATTTTATTTTGAAGATTTACTCTGTTTATCCGGTACAAAACGTCTAATGTGCTAAAATTAATTTTGGTAGATTCTGTGGTTGTCATAGACCGAAGTAATCTAAAAAATGCCTCACACGGTTGGCTACTAAAATGTTTTGTTAAAAAAAGTTCTTGCTCATCCTTTAATTTTAGTAAAAGTAGTATCATAGAATGTGCATTTAATTCAACAGAAACATAAACATTCCGCGTAACAAATGTGTTTTTTAAAGAATACGAATTCGATTTCAAAATCCATGTTCGCCAAATCCTCAAGAAAATTACAGCGGTCCATAACATTTTAAGCTTTTGTAAAGGAGGGCACTCGCTTAAAAATGATTGCGTTATGAGTTGCATAAGAATTAAATACATTTGCGTGCCATCGCTCTCTTTAACATGTTCTTTTAGTAATGTAGGTACATGAGACGCACATATTCTTTCTACTGCACCATAGTTCATTTTATCCGTGCCGTCTAAGTCACTTTCCAACATTTGATGAACTCCTCTGTTAACTTCTCGAGTCAAAGTGATAAGGTGTTCTTTTTTTACTTGATATGCACCTACCTGAATATTAACTTTTTCGTTTAAGAGTCTCACTCTCATTTTTCCACCGATGTGTATTGTATCTTGAACACATAAAAAATTCGGATGTACCTACATGACAACTGAAATAATTCCCAAAATCTTTATTGTTTAATCCCATTTTCATAAGATGTTCCATTGCCTTCAAGATACGGCTGTCTCCATCTCTTGAAAAGCCAACGATTTCTATTCCAATTTTCTTTGCTTCGTTATATATGTGAGTCCATCTTTTTACCACATCAATGTAAGTGAACTTATTGTTGGTACCAAAAAAAGAAAGACAGAAAGAGAAATTTCCTCTATACTATATAACCAATTTTGGATTTTTCTTTGTTCAGAATTAAAGATTCGATATTTCTAGCACAGTCGGCTTCGTGACTTAAAACTTTAGGCATCGCATCTTTTTCTAAAGGCAGCACCAACCCCACTAATTGATTTGTTTGTGGATCATATTCTACTGTATCGAGTATCCTCGTACCATCTTCAGATATCCATGCTTTGAGGGGCAAGTTATTTGATACAAGAAAATCTTTCAACTCGCTCATTCGAAGCTGCCCTTCAACAATTTTATTGTCATTGTTCTTCATGTTTTGCTGGACTGTTGAAATTGAAGGCAGTGGTAGGTTTGAGTAAAGAACCTGTAATGTTTTATTATAGGTTTCTCTTAATAAAAAATATATTGTGTAAACTAACCTCATAGCCTTTTCGACCACATATTATGAATAAATATTTAACCCTAATGCAGATATAAAATAAAATCTCAATACACAATATTGACTAACAACGAGAAGAATAGTTATTTTCAATATAAGTGCTGTGCCAGATCACTTTTTAGGTATGAGTGCGAAATTTGAAGCCGAGTAATGCAAAACAGTTAAAATAGGTACCTGAAAAGTGACAGCGCACGAATATTGAATAACGTTCGTTCGCTTAGGCAAAGTCTTAGAAGATATTTAAACATTGCTCGCGATACAGACAACTAACAATACAATGAGTGGAATTCCTGGGATTTACACAAAGTCTCGCCCAAAACTTTGGTAGAAACGTTACAAACTGATTACTGACTGATTATACTTACCTATTCGTGTGCATACTGCTCATTCCTTATTGATTTTATAATTAAAAAAGATTATTTTACGTTTTACAAGCACTTAACACATATACGAAACAATCGCAGACGCAATAACCTTGACAAACAGCACACTGTCGTTATTTTTCGTTGCTTGATCGTATGCTATCGTGATCCCTACCAAAATTAACTAAGTAGGTACATATGTAATTTCAATTCCACGATGCAATTCCATTTAATTCTTTCTAGTTCCGTGTAATTCCTAGCAATTCCTCTAAATTTCATTTAATTCCTTTACAATTCCTCCTAATTCCCAAATTCAATTCAGTTCAACCAATTCTGAATTAATTCAAGAGACTTGTACAAGGTAATTCCCGATCTGTTACCCCCTCGACTAAATACATGCTGTTTACTTACACTGTTGCTCTCAAGATCTTCGTCTTCATCATTTGAGATTCCTTTCCTCCTAGTCTCAGATTGTGCTGTAAACATCATCAGGTCGTAGTACCATAAGGTCGGTTCATAAACATTGCCTGCTCCTGACCCTGTACATTTTGATTCCTGTACCTACAATTAAAACAGATTCTATATGACTGCAGAAATCGGTAAATAATTATGGTACTAACCTTCTTTTACTCCCTTCTAAAGGCGATTCTTATGTTGTTTATTTTTTTTTAATCCTTCGAGAGTGGCATCTGGTTGGACTTTCCGTAATTTGTTTAGCAGTAATTCGTAGCTTGCGTTTTTGCTTTTGTTTGAGTAATCCTTCGATTTAACTTGTCACAAACACGGCTGCTCGCGATAGATCTCGATAAATTCTTCTAAAAACCTTTTGCACTCCATCACAGACGAATTTTACCGATTAATTAACTGACTTCGCACTATATTAATTTATTCGACAGAATAAATAAAATGTGTTGATTCAGATGTATTCTTCAGGGAAGTTACAATAACAACCATTAAATACTAACTATGAACAAGGTACTGTCGCGAGCAATAAATTTTGGTCGTCAAGGTCATTTTTTGACGCAATCGAAAATGCTCCATTGTAAAACAGTCGTAAATATCATAACCTATCATCATATTGTATGACATCAATTGTCATTTTTTTCTCATTTTTTTGACACTTTGTTGACATGGACATAATCAGTCAGGGAAATTTTTTAAATTTGTGACAATCTAACCAAATTTTAAAATGACCTTGACGACCAAAATTTATTGCTGGCGACAGTACATATTTATGTACGGGGTGCAGGTACCGAGGAAAAACCCAATTTGGTGCACTCGGCCAGAGTAGCTGGTTGGTTTCAGGTGTTTGAGGGATGGAAAAACCCAACGGTGTTTCTGGCTCCAACAGTATTTTCTCTGAGATGTTCTAAATTTTAAATTAAATGATATTTTTTCTATATCAGATGTTAAACTACGTTTTTATCAATTCTTTTGAGTAGATAAAGTAGCACTTTAACCGCAAGGGTAGATAAAATGTTTTAATTTTTTTTATTTAATTATTAAATATTAATTTTCTTTGAAATTTAATTTTTTCCTTGAACTTGAAGTCCTGAAAAAAAAAGTACAATTTTATCGTCTTGTATAATAAATAACTATTATTTATAGCACTTTCATAATCATAATTATTTTCTGATTTTCTATGTTTAATATTGTGTAATTTTTGTTAGTAAATTGTAATTAATTTTTTAACATTCTTAATTCTTATTATTTAATTCTTTATATTAATGTAGAGGGTCCCCGTTAATAAAAGGTCATTATTATTATTATTGAAAATTCTTCTAGAAACCTCCAATCCATCACAGACGAGTTTTACCGATTAACTAACTTAATTAATTAATTAAAGAAACCATCCAAGACATTGTGGAAAAATGTCCCCTTACTAAATTCCAGCAAGGTTTCTTCGAACTTTACGAAAATTACCGAAAACTCCCTAAATTGGCTACAACAAATTAAAAACATATAATTTACTATTATTATTTTATGAATTTCGAATTTTAATTGCATTTTTCTTCATACGAATATGTACAGTAAAAGCTCCCTTAACGGACAGCTCCTATGAACGGACAGCTCTATTGAACGGACAATTCTTTGGGCACCGTTTTAGTTCATATAGGTTTGTTAAGAAAGTCATCTCTATTGAACGGACGCTCTGTTGAACGGACAGGGACAGTAGTTTTTCTCCCCTCTTTGAAAATAAAGCTCTCTTAGACGGATGCGGCTGCAGGTAGTCGCCACCAGCCACAGCCAGTCGCCGGGTAATTCCCCGTTTTACATGCATCAACATTTTTTTACTTGCTCTTATTAGTGCATGAGTTGCCCTTGTGATAAGTTGTGCAATACATGTGTAGTGAGTGAACTAAAAATGAGTTCAAAAAACAGGCATAATTTAACTTTAAAGGAAAAAATGCAAATAGTAGACGTTTATAATGTAGAGAAACTTTCTGTACGTGAACTAGCTGCACGTTTCAAGATTGGAAAAACTCAAGCGTCTGTCATTATAAAGAAGAGAGAAGAGCTTGCAGCGAAATGGCAATCGAATACGAATGTCAACCAAAAAAGAAGTTTCTTTAAGAGGGAAGGTTTGAACATAGATAAACTGTGTTATGACTGGTTTATTAAAGCCAGAAGTAAGTGTATTCCAATATCAGGACCTTTACTAAAATCAAAAGCCAAGGAAATTGCGGAACGTTTAGGTTATAATAAATTTTCTGCTTCTGATGGTTGGTTGCATAAATTCAGAAATCGACATAACATCAAATTCAAAGCCGTATCTGGAGAGGCCGCCATTGTTAACTCGGAAGATGTTCAAGCTTTCTTTGACAAAGTTCCTACATTGCTCCGAGGATACAGTCCACAAAACGTTTATAATGCGGACAAAACAGGACTTTTTTTCCGTGCATTACCAGATAAAACATTGGCCCTTAAATCGGAAAAGTGTACCGGTGGAAAAATGTCCAAGGAACGACTAACAGTGTTACACTGCGTCAGTATGTCCGGTGAAAAAGAACCATTGCTGGTTATAGGGAAGGCAGCAAGACCTCGAGCATTTAAAAAACTAAACGTTAATTCACTCCCCGTGACCTGGAAGTTCAACAAGAAAGCTTGGATGACAGGTAAAAGTAAAAGTTGGAATTCAATCATACAGAGCGCCCAGAAATGTGGTAGCAAGTTTTTCGATTGGTCCCGCAAGATGACACTTTTTTACAGAGACCTTTTTTATGCATGGCAACGCCGCTATCTAAATTGAGATAAATAAATGTCAAGAATTGTCAAACGTAAAACATTCAAATTTAAATTTTATTGAAAATGTTCTAATTGACCATCATTATGCTCAATGTATAACTGAACCCTTCGAGCAACATCTCGACAAATTTTAGTGCACAAATCGGAGGTAAAAATTGTTGGGAAAACCTCCTTAACATATTCTTTTGAAAAAAATCCAAAATTGAATGTTGCAAGATTGAACAAATTTGGCTTTTCAAAAGTGCCATCTTGTGACACTTTGTGTAAAAGTTGCTACCACATTTCCGGGCGCACTGTATTAATCCATACTACTCTTTGTTAAAGGTGAAATTATAACTGAGTGGTTGCTACAATTTGACAGAAAGATTGGTCTACAACAGCGAAAAATTTTGTTGTTTATGGATAACGCAGGTTCGCATCCCAGAGACTTGAAATTGACGAACATTAAAATCATATTTCTACCACCGAATACAACCTCTTTCTGTCAACCATTGACCAAGGAATCATACAAAATTTCAAGACTTTCTACAGAACTTTAATTTTGAAACATATCTTGTCAAAGGTGAGCAGCATCAATTCTGCCAGTGAACTATCAAAGTCCATAGATTTGTTGGAGGCAATCTATTTCATGAAGAAAGCATGGCAGCAAGTGTCGTCAACAACAATAATGAACTGTTTTCGGAAGTCTGGATTCCGACACAATGACGTGCATGAAGTAAATGACGAATTTGATACAGAAGATGACTTACCTTTGTCCGTAATCGCAGAATTATGTAAATGTTACGTTATGATTTCTTCCTGAACTACTACACCAACAAGAGAAAACTTAAATCTCCCAACTTCACCGGGGGAAATTTAAATAACGCTTTCTGAGACTGATTGGATCCGGGTCTGGCACATAGACACACTTACGTCTCGAGAGCGAGGCTGTTGAAGTAGAAATGATGCTACACAAACACGGTGTTATACCAGGTGTTGGACAGAAACACAGATGTAATAATAATGGTGTTTAATTTTTGCTTCCTAGCTTTACAATCGACACGTAACAATTTAACTCCAACTTAGATGCCGCTGCGGGCGAAACACAATCGACTATGTAAGGTGATGCTAGGATACAAACCAAGTATTATTCCAAAATAAACAAATCAAAGTTATGGGCCTTGAGACCAAATTGAACTAATCAAAGTTAACAATATAAAAGCTAGGTTAGGAGTGAACTGAAGGTTCTCAGAATAACACGCTGAAGGCGCTTAAACTCTAGTTAAATTTACAAACAGTGCCGGTACTACCAGGCTAAATCTCAAACTATACAAATGACCAATTCATGAAAATTAAACCAAAACTTTCCTTACACCGGGCCTGGGGCTTGAAATCCAAGAAGAGTCCCGGGAAGAGCGAGAGCTGAAGAGCTCCGAGTCCTTCTTCCGCCGCTGATCTATCACGCCGTCCGTATCCTCGGAAAGTCCTTGGGGTACTTCCTCCCCTCGACACTCCCTAGGGATAGGCGTGAATTAGTCAGGTTTAGCCATGGTGCAAAAAAATGGAAAACGATAAAGTAAAGTGATAAATAAAAAAAAAACTTCCGAGAGCCAGCGAGCGCGTCGTTTCTGGTGAGGTCACTCCAGGTCCGATAACGTGAATCAACGTAAAAGAAATGAGCCAAGATGGCGGACCGCAAAAGAAAGACGCTGAAGGACCTTGCCAGATATGAGTTGCTCCTGGACTCGGGTTCCTCGGCCAGGGACAGTCCGGTGTGAGGTCCTGCTCTCCGGTGGGGTCCTGGGGGATGACGTCGGCCCAACAGGGTGGTGAAATTAATCCGCTGAAGCGTAGGGTCGATGACCCTCGTGAAGGAAGCCTTTATCCGCCGCGACGTTTCGGTTGGAATTCTTCTAGGACGATCTCCCAGCCGAATCGGTCTTCCTCCACGGGTTCGCCAGCACCTGTTGCACACTAAAACACCCCCTAATCTCCCCCTTTGAACACAACACTCACACACGGATCGGTCGTAACCTCTGACCTGAACTAGTCGAGAACCTGATCGAGAACCCCTGACATGGCGTCTGCTCCACCTTTATATATTTTCCCCTCCTCTCGCCGAATTGACGCGGCCGGTACCGGAAGTCGGGGTCCGAGAGCCCGTTCTGGAATGTTCTAGAACGTTCTCGCCTTTACGATTTACCGCGAAATTTAAATCGTAACAGTATCCAGGACAGTAGATTGTCTCATCATGATACGAACAATCTTGACAATTTCATAAATATTGACGAAGCCCTCACGACGGAAGATAACAATGTCGATGATTCTGGTATTGATTTAGTAAGGCAGGATGATGGCACGTTAGTAGAAGTAGAATCGGATGATGAAGACACGGAGGAATTGGAAGACATGGATGAGACTGATGATGGCATAAATTCCTATCAGGAAGCCTTCAAAACTATAAAGAATCTAAAAATATTTGCAAAAAAGAAAGATGACTTTATAGCATTTGATTTGATAAAGAATGTTGAAATGCATTTCGAAACTGCTTATTATAATAAAAGTGTCAGTTCTCGACAAACCAGTTTGCGAGATTATTTTACAGTCAAAAATTGATTTATGCATATAACTTATATAAAATCGATTTGTTTATAACTTTGCAACATTAAAAGTGTTTACTTAATATTATGGCCTACATTTCCTTTGAACCAGATACAATATTTTTTTTGAGCGGACATCTCTGTTGAACGGACAAAAAATTGGCGACCGACGGAGTCCGCTCATGGGAGCTTTTACTGTATATATACAGTTACTCCTGCAGCTCTGCACTGAGGTCAGTCAGGTCACAACACAACGTACAATGAAAATTTAAAATTGACAAGTGACGCACAGTTGATTGTTTTTCGCTCGCTCCGCTAAAAAAACTCGACTCCCTTGATTTTAGCTTGCCGTGTCGTGCTGCGAACGATTTTAGCTTGTGCTGCGAACGATTTTACCGTGTCGCATAAAACTAATTCAGTTCCCAGGAATAAAATGTATGTGGCGCATCTAACGAAGTTTTCACTTCAAAAATTATTTGTTAACACCTTTAGGAAACGCTAACACCAGGGCTGAAAATATTTTCAACGAGGCGCAATTCAGGACCAGCAATCCCGTTGAGAAGTCTTACTGTGTGTGGAAAAGACGATTCTTTCGAACGGAATCAATTTAAATTTGTGTAAAGTGCAGTGGATAGTTGCAGCGACAGCTGTTTTGCATAACACTGCAACTGAACAAAATGAAAGAGATCCGCCAGCCCTAACAGAGGAAGAAGAGAGAAATTTTAACTTTGTAAACAATGTTTCTTTCGAGCTATATAATAATAGGAACAATAACAATCGTATAAGACAACATTTAATAATGTATTTCCACAATATTTTAAATAATAATTAATTTTTATCGAAAAATGTGTTTGAATTTCTGCTCTTCAACAAAGCGATTTTACAATTAGTGTTCCTCCTTTAGATAGATAGATTTAGATTAAAATATGATGAGGCTGACAAAAGTTCTAAGTAAATTTAACAATTTCAAATTTGTATGGGACGATTGTCTTATAATAATCGAGGGTTCTTCCAAAGTTGATGCTTTACGTGATTCTGTTGACGAGTGTGTAACTTTAGTTGAACAACGAAGTGAAAAAATCAAACCTCAAGGAGCAATTTTAAATAAATTAATTGATAAAGAACCAATAACGTCGGAAAATAAAAAAAGTTCTTCCTTCGCCGAGGTTGCAAAAAGAAAATCCTCGATTATATTATTACCGTCAACGTTATATAAAAACGATACAGACTTTCCAGAACAAAGTGCTCCGTAATATTGTCGATGCACCGAGATATGCGAGAAACAGAGATATTCATCGGGACCTAAACATCCCGTATGTTGCCGATGAAATAAAACGCTCAGCCCAAAAACACCAACAAAGAGTTAGAGAACATGTCAACCCAGAGGTCACATAACTACTGGTAAAGGACGGTTCAACCCGAAGATTGAAAAGAAAAAGAACTAGTATAGTGACCTAGTGCAATGAGTGATAAGTGATAACACCAGCAATAGTTATTAACACAATCTTTTTGACAGCATTGGGTGAATATTAGTTTTGATATTTGTTTGTCTCTATCTAAAAGTAAATTAATGGTTGGTCCAAGAGACCAGTTTTAATGATTCACAATATAAAAAAATATATATATATATTATCACCAAAAAACGATAAACAATCGGTGTCTATTACAAAAAAAGATCTTTTAAGTAAAATTGATCCCATTAAATTTTATGCTTGGAAATTACACCTCCATTGTGAACGAGATTGATATATTTCGTTGCACATTAGGTGACATAAAGACTGGACTCTTAAAAATTTCATAAGCTGAACCACAAAAAATTTTTTTCAGTTATCTATGGACCAAATAATAACTTTCAATACATCATTAGATTCAGAAAAAAAACCTTACCATACTGAGCCTAAAAACAAAACATGTGCCTATTTAAAAAAAAAAGTTGACTATCGTTAGCTATTGAAGATAACACCAAAAAAATATATTTTATGGCTGTTTTGTAGCGCATGAAAAACCATATCTTTGGTTTTTTTGTTCATTGAAATCGGGTTATAAATAAAAAAAGTTATGGGTTGAGGCGTTTTTTATCAAACAGCCTGTATATATAATATTGCATTTAAAATTTAAAAATTCTGGATTTAGGGAACACATTGGTAGTTGAAATTCAAAAAGGTATATTATTATACTCATGTCATATCGTGAGGAAATTCCTTAACATTGACACATTGGCGGAGGGATATTGCATTCTCATTAAGTGTTTTTCTTCAAAACAATTTCTTTTAAATTGAATAAATTCAATTTCCGCTTTAACCTTCTTTTGTTCTTCTTCAAATTTTTCTGTACTCTCCAATATTTCTTGTTCTTTGAGTTTCTGAGTCCTCGATAAACAGAAGATCTTCTCATCTGCCAGTTTGCTCCATTTTTTATTCGTAACTGTCCCTGTTACTTTTTTTGTTTCTTTGCTTTGCACTTGCAGTGGCTTGGACGTTTTTTTTTTATAACTCTGGCGTATAGTCACACCAGATGTCATCAATTAATGGTATCGAAGAAGCATCAGCGGGATGGTCAGCTTCTTCTAATGTGCTTTCATGATTGTTGGAAGCATCGATGGCTGTATCAGCCCATAAACCCCGAACAAATTCACGAATTTCTAGAAAAAGGTGCACAGCTCGTCAAGGAGCATTCACCAAAACGAAAACTAGCTTTCTACAAAAATCAACTCGCTCCTTTCATCCTAAGCCTCATGAAACTAAACGACAACTGTATCGAGACTTTCAGCAAAATGAGGACCCAAACCTAAAACGGAAGTTTAATAACTTGAACAAAGACATTCAATTACTAATAGGGCAATACCGAAGTTCCAAGTTGTGAGGCATGCTCTGACATAAACAAAAAGCAAGGCAAGAACTACTGGGATACAATAAAAAAAACTGTCGAAATACAAAAAGAGCAGCTCAATTCCAACAATTGTTGACAATGGCACTCTCTACAAGACCGACAAGGAAAAAATACACATCTTTAAAAAATACTTTGAAGAAGCACTCAAAGAGGACCAAAATGCTGACTATGACTCGCGGAATTTTCAAAGTGTGAACGAGTGGTATAATGACTTTTTCATCGTAAATAACATACCAAACTTTGGGTCGACAGTTACAGAAGAAGAATACTACTCAAATTTGAACAAAGGGAAAAACACGTCACCTGGCTTTGATCTAACCTCACGCAGTATCCTCCGACGTTTACACGAGGATGCTCATAAATACATTCTAAAAATGTACAACTATTGAATAGAAAATTGCTACTTTCCATCAGAGTGGAAAAAAGGTTCCATAAAATTCATCGCAAAACCTAATCTTGATCACCAAAAGACAGCAAGCTATCGTCCTATAACACTGCTATCAGTAATTGGAAATAACTTTGAAGTAAATCTCAAAAATCGGATGAACGCAGAAATTGGACACAGAATTCCCAGATATCAATTCGGCTTTAAAGAAGGTCACTCCACCATCCATCCTCTTATTCCCTTAACAAACAACGTACAAGTAAACAAACTGATGGGGAAAAAATCTGCTGCACTATTTATGGACATAAATAAGGCATTTGACAGCATTTGGCATAAGGGTTTACTGTACAAAATGAATATGTTGAACGTTCCAGAATATATCACCCATATCATAAAAAATTACCTTGAAAATAGAACTTCGGTCATAAAAATAAATTCTGCAACTTCTGAAGAATTTGCTCCAGAACAAGGTGTGCCACAAGGATCTCCGTTAGCTTCTCTTCTATACAACATGTACTGTAACGACATCTACAGTGAACATGAAGATGACTCCAGCATCGAGCGGTATATCCCACTGTTTGCCGACGATACCACTATAGTAACACATGAAAGAACTTTAAAAGCAACACTAGAAGAATTGAAAATACTAACGAAACGAACAATCAAATGGTTTCATCGGTGGATGTTAAAGTCCAACCCAACGAAATCTAAGTTTATGGTACAACATTAGTCCCTGTACACACCGTCAAATATCTAGGTGTACATCTTGATCCCAAACTTAACTTCAAGAACCATGCCCAAAAAATGAAGATACGAGCAATTGCAAGAGCGCAACATTTCAGAGATTTGATGTACAAAAACCAAGGAATAAGCCAACGTACAGCCGCCCACATATACAAAATGCTGTGCCGGGCGATTAATGAATATGATTATTTATTGTTCTACAACGTAAGTAACTCCACAAAAAAGAAAATAGAAGTGGCGGAAACAACATTTCTGAGACGAATTATCAAACTGCGACATCCCCGAAACTCCCTATTTAATCCATCGAACGTTCTGCTCTACCAGTACACATCTATAAAATGGATAATACAAAGATGGGACAAGCTCGCTCAAAAGTTCAGCTTTAAACCGTCAAATCTAGAAATTTTAACACCGATGACAGTAAATTTTCCCGAAGACTGCCCAAGGAAACGACAGCATCCTACAACACCTCTGAATGAAGCCATATTTAATCAATAGCTTAGTAAATGCATTATAGAAAAACATTTGAAGTGACAGGCTGAAGGACCTCGGTCGATGGCCTTTGACATGTATTCTACTTGTAGTTATATGTCAATAAATACTGTTTCTCTCTCTCTATCTGAAATAAATTAAAATAAAGTCATTATATTTTAATTCCCTATAGGTTTTCAGATTCTAATTCTAATTATTTTTCATTAATTCATCTAAAAAATCATTTTCATCTAAAGTCTAAAGTGTATCTGTTTAGTAGCTAGAATATTAACTTTTAATATACATTCGTTTAGACGATGCTATTTTTTTACCTCTGCAGATGAGTAGAAAGGTAAATGTATCTCTTTAGTACCAACCAAGTTATGAGGGAGTCATGAGTCCAGGAATTAGTGACGAATTAATTTCAATTCCGTTTTTATAGTCATTATTCCTTTATTTTACCTTTGTGGCATGTAGAGACGTTCTTGGATTGTTAAATAATAAATAATAATAATTGTTAATGAAATATATAAATTGTCTGCCAGTGCGCTAATTGAGTTGCATATCTCGGGAAGCGAAAAATATGTTTACGGCTTGTATTGTGCATATAAGAAAAATAGCTGGGCTTTCAGTTGGCAAAATTGTTGATAATTAAAATTGACACTATTTTATTTTATTCTTGTGTTTCTTGCTTGATTTATTTTATCAATTTATTTAATCAATTTGAAGTAAGATACCACTAGATAAAATATCCAAAATTCATCGAAGCCAGCCGTGATATTTATATAAATTTTCTACTTGGGGTAGATTAACCTCCTAATATGTAAGCACCGTTTTGTATTCCTTTATCATTTACAGATAGCACAAAAAATGGAAGACAAATGTTTTGGGTGAAGATTTCCCTGATAAAAGAGCTGAGGCTATTTCACTTGTCTTTGCAACACCAAAGAAGGACAATATCATTTATACGGCTGGCAGACGTGTTTTGCGGAGACCCTATCCCCAGAAAAGAAATCCTAACTAGGTAGTGATAGAAGAATCACAATTATGCCTCGAAGAATTTTTGACCGTGCAAAGAACGCTCTTCTGCGAACACGCATTCATCAAATCAGAGGGCGCACTCGAATTCCCGTCTGACTTATTTCTTATCATAAAGTAATGCAAGAATTCCCGTCAGGTAATTATCAACTGATATAATCCATAACTCGAGTTCCCGTCAAGGGTAAAAGAGCGTTTCAATCCCTTACTTACCTACCCCTCTAGCCGTTGCCAGGTATATTCCGTACGGTGATAGATTGCACGTTTTTAAATTCTAGTTCCAAAACATAAAGCAGTGAAAAATACTAAACTCTCCATCTCAATTGTTTCACGTTATGTAGAAAACCGTTGTATCCCTGCAGATTAATTCCCGCCAAACCAGTTTCTGTGTCTGTCTTCTGTCAAAAAACGTGCAATCTATCAGAGTACGGAGTTTACCATTGTTGTTTACCATTACGTGGACCAAAAAAAAATGTTTAAAATTGTAAACAGTTACAAATACCCTGTGATCAACAATTATATACTTAGATAAGCCGGCGCGGCTGTGACTTTGACAGTCTCAGATTTTTCGTATTTGTGCTAAGTCAGCTAATAAACGTCAAACAACTGTCACTATTAACCAAATTTTAACGCAAAAATGGTTTTTACTTCAGAACATAGAAGATTCATCATTGAATCTTACTTTCGTAACAGTGCTTTCAATAACCAAGATTTTTTTCTGACGGGAATTCGAGTCTAGAGTTTGTGGTGCATTTTTGCCTTGACGGGAATTCGTGTGCAGGATTAAAGGGCCTATGTCCAAGCCCAGGTATAAAATATTCTGCTGACGGGAACTCGTGTGCACCGAAATCAGAAGGGACTTAGCCAAACCAGAAGAAAACAGCATTCTGACCTGACCTAACCAAAGAAGGAAAATTTGCCATCACGCCGCGCCTGATACCGTTTGAGGACATCATCGCCAATGTCCAGTCAAGAATCCGCTCATCACCACAAGATCATTCGTGATTTTCAACCGTTGTGTCACTTCCATAAACTTATCATTTCTTTTTTGAAAGTTTCGTCTTGTAAAGGGATACAGAGGAAAATGTGTATGAATTTACTTCTACAAATATCAAAGATGCTAAAATATTTACATCTTCCCCATACGAGGACATACTGCAGTTATTTATTTTCCTCGGAGAAATATTGAAGTGAAAAATTCAAAAAGGGCTGCAGCTTGACGATCTCGACAAGGATATTATAAAGGACGAAGTTGATATAAAGTCCATTAAAAAAACATCTGGACCGTCAAAATCAAAATTGCAGTTGTTAGGTTGGTTAAATCATTGGTTATTTTCATATTGCCCGGTTGGTATCTATGATTTTTTGATTTTTTAAACTATTCATTTGTTTAAATTGACATTGTCAAATAAATTGCAAAATTATTTAAGTATGTCACGTTTCGCGCAATTAGAGGATTCTTTAATTTTGATTTGTCTCCGATTTTTACTTTAAATCGAGATGAAAGGTTGAGAGGATATAATTGGAGATTGAAAAAAGGACTTTAAAACGAAAATTCGCGAAAACTTTTTACCTAATAGAGTCTTTGATGACTGGAATGGACTATTAACTGAAATAGTGAATTCGAGAACAGTAAACTTTTTTAAAAATAAACTAGATATTCTCCCCAGATAAGTATACCCACGCCACTGAAAGTTTACCTATCCAACACTTTTTAAAACAAGCCTCACCCCCGGCTCTATCCACAACAAGCAACACCCCGCAAACCCAAACTAGTGAACCCGCCCCGACTATAAATATACCGTCAGAGAAATCCCAGCCAACTTGGCCACACAGAAGGCCTTTTACAACTTTTTAATCAAGTCAAGTCAAGTCAAGTCAAGTCAAGTGCGAGTCAATTACAACAAAACCGCGCTCCTAATCACAAACACCCCCTCGCCCCCAATTTTCTCAAGACCCTTCAGGTCGCTGCCAACAGCACCTCCATAAATTATGCCCCCATCAACCGCAAAACCGCCGGCCCCTTGTCTGCCCCCAAAAAACCCACCTTTTCGGTGGTCATCCGCGACGTCCCCCAAGACATCTCTGCGGGTGACATTGCCACCCTCTGCCCCTCACTCTCTATCGTGAAGGCCTGCAGAATTATCTCCAGGTAAACCAACCGCGTCTTATCTACCGACAACAAAACCGTCGACGACATGCTCATCAACGGTGTGGTCCTCTACAGCCGCACCTTCGAGTGGCCCCCACCTCTCCCCCTTTTTTTCAACTGTCATGCATAAATGGCTCCGATACAAATGGGATGCTTAAATATCTGCGGCATAAATCGTAAATTCAATCCCCTGAAAAATTTTCTCGCGCAGTATAAAATTTCAGTTCTGGTCATCTCGGAAACTCACACGGTAAAATCAATCGTCGTTTCAAAATTTCACTGCTATCAGCGGGACTCTGAAATTAATCCCACCCGCAGCGGCAGCGTCGCCCTCCTCGTCGCCCAAAACCTCGCCTCCACCCCCCACACACTCCCTAACCACCTCAATCACCTAGAAGCCGTCGCAGTCAACCTCCACCTCCAAAACATGTCCATCCTAATCATCTCCTACTAGTACCGCCCCCAAGACAGAATTTCCGCTGACCTGCTTCGCTATGTGGCCCAACATAACTTTGCAATCGTCCTCGGAGATTTTAACGCCCGTCACACAGACTTCGGTGACACTCTAACGATCCCCAACGGCAGGTCACTGAACTCCCTTTTAACCACTGTTCCGTTGTGCCGTCTGCACAACACTGATCCCTCTTTTTTAAGTCACTCAGGTTGTTCCATCACATATCACATCCTCTCAACAGAAAACTTCGTCCCCTTCTTGTACCCCCATTGCAGCATAGGAACAACCGTCACTTCCGATCACGTCCCATTAAAAACATACTTTCTTTTAGATCAGTCATAAACACCTCCCTCGAAAAAGCGAATTGCTTCGCCGAAACCCTCGAACAAATCCACCAAGTCCCCAACGACCCCCATTTCGACGATAAGAAGCGTCAACAACTTCCGTCGCAACCCCCCCAACCATCTCCTCCGCCTCCTCCCGGAAGACGACTCTCTCGTCGTCGAGGTTCTTCCGGACTAGGTGGAAGCGCACATCAAGCTGTTGAAAAGCAGAAAGGCCCCGGGGCCCGACGAAGTTAAAGGCCCCATATTTGAAAACCTCCCTCGGACTGCCATTATTGCCCTGACAGCTATTTTTAATAATTGCATGCGCGCCCACCATTTCCCCCCGGCCTGGAAACATGCCACCGCGGTCATGATCCCCAAGCCGGGAAAAGACCCAGCCAACCCCCTTTCATTTCCCTCCTGAACATTGCAGGGAAAGTTTTTGAGAAAATCCTCTCAACCCGCCTAAAAAATTTCCTTGAGATCAACAACCTCCTCCCTCCGGAACAGTTCGGATTCCGGTCTGAACGCTCCACCATCAACCCCATCCTTGAGTTTCACACGGACACCACCCGACATGCCAATCTGAAGGAGCACACTCTTGCCGTCTTCCTGGACATAGAGAGGGACTTCGACCGGGTCTGGCATGACGGACTGGTCCAGAAACTCATAAAAATCCCAATAAATCCCAATAAACCCCAATTTCATCCAACTCATCGACTCCTTTCTCTCAAATCGTACCTGCAGCGTCAAAATTCAGAACATCAAGGTCCCGCCCAATCGCTCTTCAAGCAGGGGTCCCCCAGGGCTCCATCCTTTCCCCCCTTCTCTGTATTGTATACTGCAGAGATTTTCCTGTTACAGATGCCCCCCGGACGAAGACCAGTCTCTTCGCCGACGACACCGCCGAGTGGACAAGCCAGAGAAACCCCGTGATCGCCGCAAGGATCCTACAGGGCCACCTGAACGACATCACCACCTGGACAAACACCTGGAGAATCAAGCCAAACCCGCTCAAATCCCAGTCCATCTTAATGTCCTACTCCGGAGCCAACAAGTCCAGGTCCGCCACCAAGCCCCCCCTATCTCCTACTCAACAACCAGGCCATCCCCAAACTCCAACACATCCGCTACTTAGATGACAACTCTGACAGTATTTTTGATTAACGGCCATGCTCAATTGATTTTTTTTGTCAATTCTAATTTCTAACAAATAGCGAAAATTTGAGCAGGACCGGTTTCAAAAACTCCAAAAAAATTAACTTATTGTATCTTCATTGCCGTACACATTTTACTAAGGTGATTTTTGCTAAAACTCATTACAACAACGCATACAATCACATGTTAAAAGGAACGCCTCAACTTCGAAAACACACTGTATATGCACATTTTCCCACATTGTGCACATATTTTTATATTATTATTTTTTAAACTTCTATACTTTCATGATGACGATGCTATTACATTATACCCCGATGTACTGAAAGCATGAATAAAATATTACTATTGTTAAACTACCAGTGCTAGTTATTTTCGATAAAAACAAATGTATACTTGGCACACTGTTTAGGATACAAAAAAGCATTCACACATTCGTGTGTTAGAATGTTTAGTTGGCCCAGTTACTGTGGTAGCAAAAATTATCTTACAAGAAGTATGGGCATCTAAAATTGATTGGGATGATTCATTACCATCCACAATACTTTCAAAATGGTCAACCTTTTTTCAAAATTTTATTACCTTGAACTCATTAAGAGTTCCGCGTAAGGTAATCAATAACAAATTTTATATCAGAGATGAATTACATGGATTTAGTGACAGCAGTCAAAATGCATACGGCGCCTGCACATATTTACGCACAATTGACAATAACGGCCAAGTACATTGCAATTTATTGTGTGCAAAAAACAAAGTTGCACCTCTAAAAACCATTACAATTCAGAGACTTGAACTTTCAGCTGCTGTATTATTATCCCAATTATTAAACAAGGTAAAAAACAATTTAAACATCACAATAAATGATTGCTATTATTGGACAGATTCGACAATTGTTTTTTGTTGGATTAAAATGCAAACAAATTCATTAAAAACCTTTGTTGCTCATCGTGTTGCAACAATTCAAAATTTAACTTCATCTGATAATTGGCGATACATTAATAGCACTGAAAACCCAGCCGACATTTTATCAAGAGGAACAAATCCTCAAAAACTACAAAATAATAATTTGTGGTGGTTTGGTCCACAATTTCAATCACAAAACAATTTAGATTTATCCAGCAGTATAAAACAACCATATCAATGTCCAGCTGAGATACCTGAAATAAAGACAACTTGTGCAAACAACGCGGTGGCGATTCCTAAATTTAATTTCATTTCGTTATACAAATATTCTTCATTCAAAAAATGTTTGCGTGTAACCGCATATGTGTTACGTTTTATTCATAATATTAGGAACCCGACAAACAAACACATTACAGCATATTTGACGGTATCTGAGATTCGCAATGCACATACTGTTGTGATAAAACTTACTCAGAATCATTTGCAGAAGACATCCGCATGCTTAAAAAACATGGTGGACTTCCAAAGGGCAGTAAACTAATTAAACTAAATCCTTATTTAGATCAAGACGGTTTATTGAGAGTTGGTGGTAGACTCAAATTTGCAAAAATAAATGAGGATCAAAAACATCAACTTATCTTGCCTAAATCACATCACATTACTAGGTCAATCATACATATGTATCACATTCTAAACCTTCATGCTGGATGTCAAGCCACAACAGTCGACTAACGTCAGAAATATTGGATCATGTGTTGTCGCAGCGTGGTTCGTCAAATTATTTTCAAATGTATGAAATGTTTTAAAATAAATCCTTTATCTTACGACCAATTGATGGGTGATTTACCTGAGGGTAGAATTATTCCGTCTAGGCCTTTTACCTGGACTGCAATAGACTGTATGGGTCCGTTCTTAATAAAAAATGGTCACTTGCGAACAACAAAGACACTAAAGAGTTACGTTGCAATATTTGTTTGTTTCACGATAAAGGCTGTCCATTTGGAATTAGTCTGCGATTACACATCCTCGACTTTTTTAAACGCGTTGAAACGATTCATGTCCAGGCGGGGTAAAGTGTCGTTACTTTATTCTGATAACGGTTCCAATTTTAAAAAAGCAAATCGTGAACTTTCAAATTTATTTCGATCACAAAATTTCACATCGGAAGTAATCGACTCATTATCGAACAATGAAATAAAATGGCAATTCATTCCGCCAAAATCACCGCACATGAATGGATTAGCAGAAGCAGATGTAAAGTCAGTCAAAGCACATTTGAAAAGAATTCTAAGTAACACTCTTTTAAATTATGAAATTTTACACAATTTTAACAATGATTGAAGCATGCCTGAATTCTCGTCCGATCACCCCTTTGTCCAATGATCCTACAGACCTTAGTGCATTAACACCAGGGCATTATTTAATTGGCGAGACGTTGATGTCACCACCTCAACACGACGTCACGGATGTGCCAACTACGAGGTTATCGAGATACCAAGTACTCGAAAAATTAAGACAACATTTTTGGACCAGGTGGTCTAAAGAATATTTGCACCAATTACAACAACGAGGAAAATGGCATAAGACACGGCAACCACCTCCATTGGGTCATCTAGTTCTTCTCCGAGAAGATAATCTTCCTCCACAACATTCGATTATGGGAAGAATTTCCGAATATCATCCAGGTGCGGATGGAATCACGAGAGCTGTGTCTGTGAAAACGGTGCGCGGTGTTGTAAAACGTGCGTTGGTCAAAGTGTGTCCGTTGCCAATAGACGACTAAAGTGACACTTAGTTTTTAATTTGTTTCGTTCACCTGTGTATTATTGGTATCAGTAACTTTTTTATTATGTACAGACATATGTATTCATCTTTATCATTTTTCATTTTTCTTTCTCATTGAAAGTACATACTTTCAAGGAGCAGAGCTATGTTACATCCTACCTGGACTTTGAGCCTTAGGGCTGATCCTCCCCCACCCTGTTATGTACAAACCGACCACTAGTTTTAGTTTTAAGACTTGTTCAGAGACACATTCATTCATTCATTGTTTTTTTTTTATCAATTTGTACATAGTTGTTGTTATATTTCATTAAATTGTTACACCAAGTTGTGCTTTTTATTGAGTATACAACGGTTTTGGCGATTTACCCAAAACCCTGTGTTATGTTGGGACATCGACAACAAACACTCGCCTTACGTCTCCCATAACAACCCTGCTGCGAAAGGATGCAGTGTGGTGCTGGCCGACCGGCAGCCACACGATCTTAGTGAATGCCATAAAACAGAAAATCTGTTTCAAACCCATTTTATCAATATTTAATCCTAAATTACCTCTCATTGTGTATACCGATGCGAGCCGGGACGGATATGCTGGAATCCTTGTGCAACTTTCTGACAATAGAGAAAAATCAATCGCCTTTTTCAGCAAACAAACCACATCCCCAGAGAAAAATTATCATTCTTTTGAGTTAGAGCTTTTGGCAATCGTTAAAACCTTGGAGAAATTCAGAATTTATTTGACCGGTCATCACTTTAGCGTTATTACCAATTGTAATGCCGAGAAAAATGCATTAACCAAACAAACTGCAATTCCGCAAATCGCTCGATGGGTCTTATCCTTACAAGATGTTTCATTCACTATTCAGCACAAGGCAGGGTCAGAAATGAGAAAAACATGGATGTGCGAAGTCGGAATTTTCCAGAAAATCCCGACGCAGATCAAATATTAGTAATACGCGAAGCCGACTATTTACGAGAAGCCCAAGATCAAGATGACACTCTAAAACACATAAAAAAAACCGTAGATGGGTAGTACCAAAACGTTGTCGGTGGCAAATTGTCAAGGCAAATCATGACGATATTGGTCATTTCGCCTTTGACAAAACAGTTGCACGAATTAAACAAAACTATTGATTTCCTAAAATGAACCGTTTTGTCCGCAAGTACATATATCAAAGCGTGTTTACCTTGACTGCACGGAACACGGAGGCAAGAAACCCGGATATTTACACTCCATTCCCAAAAATATCAGACCTTACCATACAATTAATTCATCTCGATCATTTAGGGTCCTTTATTGAATTTATGAAAAACAATCCCGATTATTTTGATACGTCTGATTATTATTATTATTATTATTATTATTATTACACCACCCAACAGACATGTAGTCCAATTAGAGGGTAGGAAAAACCAAAATCAGTATATTAATCTGTATTGAAGCACATCCCCTTTATGTCTCTAATAGTGCAGTTAAAAATATCGAGGGAAGGTAACTTATTAGAATTGTGACACATCATGAAGAGCGGAGAAAATTTTTGCGTATTAATGCGAGGAGTATCCATATAAAAAGTCAACTGATTTCTGGATGCCATCCTAGGTACATGAAAATTAATTTTACCCAGCAGTTCAGGACAGTCAAAGACGTTGTTAATTAGTCGATGTAAAAAAATAAGGGAGTGGCAAACGCGGCGATGCAAAAGACTGTCTACATTCCAACGACGTAACAGGTCATGTTGTGGATGGCCGTTCTCTGGATAAGTACCATCAACTTTGAAACTCAAGTACTTTAGAAGACGTCTTTGTATTTTCTCAAGATCCTCAATCTGTGACTTGTAACCAGTAGACCAAACCACACTTGTATATTCCAATTTCGATCTCACGAAAGCAAAATACAAACGTTTCACAGTATCAGTATTATTGAAACTTCGAGAGTTTCTGATGACAAACCCAAGAGATCTAACCGATCTGGTAACCATGCCCTCAACATGATCTAAGAAGGACAAGTTACTGTCGAGAGTTATTCCTAGATCAACATGTTTTGTACAGCGTTGTAGGTCTGAGATGTCAAGAGTATAGTGATGATGAATAGGCTGAGTCTTTCTGGTAAATGACATAATACAGCATTTATCCTTGTTTAGTTTTAGACCATTGCTGTTGCACCAGGTTACCACTTCATCAATGGTATCCTGCATTCGCAGGCAGTCAACAGCATGGTCAATTCTTGAGTAAATTTTGAAATCATCAGCATATAATAAAATTTGAGAGTCAACAACATCCACTATATTATTAATGAAGACATTAAACAAAAGTGGTCCAAGAATGGAGCCCTGCGGTACACCAGATGAAACATTGATCACGTGTGATTGAAAGCCAGCACAATTAACATACTGACAACGACCACTGAAATATGACCTAAAAAATTCGACAAAATTGGTACAGAGCCCAAATTTGGAAAGTTTTCCTAACAGTATTGGATGATCAATTGTGTCAAACGCTTTCGACAAGTCCGTGAATACAACATCAACTTGAGAACGATCATTCATGCAATCAGCCACAAACTGCACAAAACTGCATAAGTTTGTAACAGTAGATCGGCCCTTCACAAAGCCATGTTGAAAGTTCGATAACTGGTTTTTCACGAAGGGGGATATCGTATCGTGAAGTAAAATCTCAAAAACCTTAGCAAAGCTCGACAGCAGAACCACAGGCCTATAATTGTGAATTTGTTTTCTATCACCTTTTTTATAGATCGGACAAATTATTGAATTTTTAAAAACAGCAGGGAATGTCGAGGAACTTAACGCGCGGTTAAAAATTATAGTAAGTGGGGTTGTAATATTGTCACAAATGTTTTTAATTACAAAAGCAGGAATACCATCCGGGCCAGAGGATTTTTTAGTTTTGAGTTTTTTTATTGCATCACTCATATTAGTTACAGTAAAAGTCGGAATAGTTAAGCAGCCGGAATTGCGCGAATACATATCGAAGTGATTATTATCTGAAACTGCTGTGGAAGATGAGGTATACGTTTGTTGAAAGAAATCAGCAAAACCATTTGCTATGTCTGTAGGAGTCTGCAGTTCCTTGTCGTTGAAAGTCATGTAAGTAGGTATAAAATTGTTTTTCTTAATACAATCGATATAAGACCAAAAACTTTTAGGATCTTTTGTTATATTTTGTTCCACTTGTAAAATATATTTACAATGGGCACGTTTGATTTCTGACTTGATAGTCTTTCTGATAGACTTGAATTCGTCGTAGAATAGAGGAGATTTGCTTTGTTTGTATATTAGCCAAAGTTTATGTTTTTGTCGCAGCTGCTTAACGATTGAGCTATTAAACCAAGGGGGATATTTCGATTTGTAAAAACGTAGGGATCTTGGAACACAAATATATCATTCAGTTTGCTATAAAACGCCTCCATCATAACGTCAATATCAGATATAGGTTTTAGAAAAGACCAGTCAATGTCAGACAATTTTTTGTTTATTGCAACAAAATCAGCTTTTAGAAAATTAAAATGTTGTTTCTTAGCTGAAATACCTTTGACTGATGTGTCATATTTATAAGCATATTTATAAGCATATAGAATGTGAAGGGGTGGATGATGAACATCCTCTTTACACAATATATCAACGGCCTTGCTAACCACACATTTCTTGTTCGAGCAAACTAAGTCCAGTATTCTGTTGAAGTCATTAGCGATATTGTTGTTCTGATGAAAACCCATGTAATTACAGAATTCAAGAAAGATTCTAGATTTGTTGTCTTGGACGCCACTTAAAGCCAAAACATAATGAGAGATATTGAAATCGCCAATAATGATAACGTTTTTATTCAATACAAAGTCAAGAGATTCAAAGCTATCAAAAAGCTTTACATACACATCAATACAAGAGTTAGGTGGGACATAGAGAGCAAAAATGTAAAGAATTGAGGTCTTGGGAATTGATATTTTTACACAAACAATATCAACATTCGGTAACAGAGAAAAATCCGTGTTGTTCAAATCAATTCTTTCCACAACAAAAGCGGTGCTCACAGCAACAAGCACACCACCCCCCCTAGAACATTGACAAGTAATAAAATCCCTGTCAGATCTGAAAATGTAATAAGAACTGTTACATAGTTCATTGTCCAAGACCGAGTTATTCAACCATGTTTCCGAGATAATAACCACATCAAACTTTGATGAAATAATGCCATTGTAGAGTTCGGTCAATTTATTCCTTAGACTGCGCACGTTTTGGTAATAGACCGACAAGTGCGATTTGCGTTGGTTTACTGGGCTTACCTGTAAATGAGATTCATCAACCAATACTCGCGAAGGTGAGAAAGAAGGTAATGGCTATGCTGAAATGCCAAAGACATCTCTTTTGGCTTTAGTCAGTAATTCCTGATAGGCTACACATTTACCAGATTCCCAAACAAAATGACGAGTATCAATATCTCCCTTCTGACGTGAATTCAGATTAGTCCAGTTAATACATCGAAGAATTTCGGATTGACATTGTTTAGTATTATGCTTTTCTCCACATTTCGAGCACGCCAAAGCATTATTGCAACTGCGAGAAGTATGACCGTAGCCGCAGCATCTGTAACAGCGAGTTAGTTCAACTGCATCAAAAATTTTACAGGTGTCAAGACCAACAATAAGGTGACTTCTAGACAGAGCCTTCCTGTAAGTCATTAAATCAACCTGCAAAACAGCCCTGAAAACTTTATCATTCTTTTTCAATGCAGAAAAACTGAGTAGTTTACAAACCGAATTAGTATCAAAAATATCAGGATTTTTTGTTGTAATATATGAAATTACTGAATCTTCTGGAATTATATCAGAAATACCAACAATACAGATTCGGGGCAATAATTTTCTAGGTTCGTGAATATCATACTTTTCTGATAGTTTTTCTACAGCAATCTTTTTGAAATCGTTAGAGTCACATCCTACCAAAATACCGCCATCCTTGATTTGTTTAACTTTACTAAAATGAAAATCTTGATTTAATATATCAACTCCACTTAGAATATCATTTATTGTTTGAGACTTATCTTGATTTTTATTTTTTGGCTTGATAACAAAGGTTTGTTGATTCTGGGGTTCTTTATTCTGAGCCAAAACTTGAGAATAAGTAACATTTGCTTTACCTTCATCCTTCAGACTTGTACCATCAAGTAATGAGCTCAATCTTTTAACCTCATATTGTAGTAAAACATTATGATCTTTAAGTGTATCAATTTCAGTTTTAAGGACAACCATCTGCTTATTTACACAGCTTCGCACAATATCCATGATCTCTACACCCAGTTTTTTCAAAAAATCATCTGCTGAATCTGGCTGCACAGATGACTGATGCCGAGAACCCGATGAACCAGAATTCCCGAGAGGATTAACTTTGTTTTGTGTGGGACTAGTCGATGCACACCAGTTACACTTCCAATTCTTAGCCTTTCCAGCCGATTTTTACATCTTTAGCTCGTCATCATCTTTCATCTTTCATTATCCAAAGGATCATCCATTATATTGTGATAAAAATAAGAAAGTGATAGGAAAATTCAAAAATGAATTGAATGGTATTAAGAGATTAGAGTACATAGGTTTAAGATAAAAAATGTACAGTTGTAGAACCGAAAATTCTGTTTCGATAAAATTAAAAGATATTAAGAAAACAGTATTAAAAAAAAAGTTTTGAAGATTACAAAAATTGCTTGTTTAATCAAAAAGAATACTTCCATAGACAGAAAGCGATCAGGAGTCGTAAACATGATATATTTACTGAAGAAGTAAAGAAAAAGTCTCTAAGTTGGAAAGATGATAAAAGATACCTTATACCTAATTCTACAGATACATTAGCTTATGGACACGTATTAGTATCATCATAGGTACTGTTACGTTATTAATTTAGTCTTTTAGTAAATAAATTATTCAACTTCCACTGGGAAAAATTTAAATAACGCTTTTCCTGTCTCCTCGGTCCTGTACACACACACCAACGTCTCGAGAGCGAGAAGAATAATGAAAAAAACGACTAACAGGCACGGTAAAATTCCAGGAGCTGGATGGAAACTCAAGTTTAAATTACAAAAGTTTAATTCTCCACGTTAGGTAATACAGTGAGACAATCCACAATTATGTAAAAGACAACCTAGGTGCCACTTCGGGCGATACAACTGTAACCTAATTTGTGTTGAAGACTGAACCTGAATCTAAATGATAAAAATAAATCAAAGTAATGTGGTAACTCCAAAACTAAGAAGAGAGACGAATACAATGTCCTTAAGTAATAGAGGAAATATATAAAGCAAAGTTTTAAATTTGAAATATGAAAAGCGCAGAAGGCGCGTAAAATACAAAGTGAAATTTACAAAAAGTGCCCGTTCAGACCAGGCGATTTTTAAATATTTGAAAAATGTTGAAATTAAACACGAAATAAATTTCTCTTACACCGGGTCTAGGGTGTGAAAGTCAATCCAGATTAGTCCGGGGAAGAGCGAGCTGAAGAAAGGTCCTCCGAGTCCTTCTTTCGCCGCTAGTCCACTACGCCGTCCGTATTCACGGAAGGTCCTCGGGGTCCTTCCTCCCTTCGACCCTTCCTAGGGATGAAACAAAACAAAGTAAGAAATTAACCCCGATTTAAAAATTGACAAAACAAAAAAACTTGCCGAGAACCAGTCGACTCGTCTTTTCTGGCGAGGTCACTTCAAGTCCCATAACATAAACTATGTAAAAGAAATTTGCCAAAATGCCGGACGAAGATAAGATGACGCTGAAGGACCTTGCCAGATAGTTACGGTTCCTGGATTTCGGGATCCTCGGCCGAGGACTGTCCGGTGTGAGGTCCTGCTCTCTGGTGGGATCCTGGGGGATGACTGCGGGCCAACAGGGTGGCGAAATATGATCCGTCGAAGCGTAGAGTGGTTGACCCTCGTGGATGAAGCCTAGATCCGCCGCAGCGTACGGTTGGAGCTCCCTCTGGACGATTCTTCCAGCCGTTTCGGTCTTCCTCCACGGGTTCGCCAACACCTGTTGCACTAGGAAAGCACCCCCTAATCTCCCCCCTTTGAGCACAAACACACACACACGGAGTAACGGTCGTGACCCTGTCGTGAACCGTGAACCTCTAAGATGGCGTCGGTTCCATCTTTTATACCTTTTGCCCCTACTCTCGCAAATTCGTCGCGACCGGTACCGGAAGTCGGGTTCCGAGAGCCCGTTCTGGAACGTTCACGAACCTTCTAGAATTTACGATTTGCCGCGAAATTTAAATCGTAACAGTACGTTCATGGACATTGTTGAATGAATCGCTATTTTTTAATAATAACAATCACGATAATAAAAGAACAAAAAAAAACAGAATGTGTCGTTAAGACGCACGATAGAAGTGAAACTTTTGTATTACAGGGAAACATTGTAATTATTCATCAATCACTTTTAAATAGCATATTCACAACAAAATTGTATATTTTAATGAAGAAAATAAATTATAAACAACGATAACACTAAACAATATCGAAATGCGTAACTCATTGTTCATTTTTAAACCTCCAAATTAAAGAGAAGACATTATCGATAAATGCCGTGAGTGTGACAAAGACGGAAGTACACACAATTACATTTAAGGGAGATGGAAATATTGGCGCAACCGTTGTGCGAGACTGTGTTTACCCCCACCACTTTTCGTCACACAAAAAGGTTGCCGATCAGAATTTCAAGACCCTCCCATAAAAAGTTTCACTTCAATAATAATTTTTAATTTATTAACTTGTTGAATAAGACTTGAAAACTTTTTTCGGAATTTTGGATATTCTTCATTGAATATATTTAAATTCTTGAATACCGTACTTTCCATTTAATTTACAATTTTTGAGTCTTTTCATTTATTGCTCTCATGTTTTGAGTATGTCTTTCAAATGTTTTCAGAGTTCTTTTCTTTACATCTTTCTGTACTCTTAAATATCTGTGGACTTGATCTCTTAGAATACAGGCGCAGTATTAACTTTACAAAATTTTTACTAAATATACTGAGAGGCAAAGCTGACTGTAGTGAGTTGTTATCATATCTACGTCTGTATGTACCAACGTATAATTCAAGGCATCACAATTTGTTTTTGTCTCCCAAAGGCAAAACCAATCTCATGTTAAATTCACCGATAGTTAAACTACAGGCTGTGGGAAACAAAATTAACGCAACTTCTGATCTTTTTATTGATTCGTATAGTGACATAGTATTTAGATTAGAAAACACACTGATTGTAGATCCTAAATCAAGCTTGTCATTCCACTAAGTAGCTTCTCTTCGCATCTTTCATTCTTGAAGAGCTAATTATTTAAAATTAGATTTAGATTTAGATAGGTTTGAATTTCTTTTTATTTTTTGTCCTGTAATTGGAATTTGATTCTGTTGGGCAAATAAATAAATGATTATTATTTGATGATCATCGATGTTTGATGGTATTACTACTGTTTTGTTTCTTAATTCTGCTAGTTTCTTAGGATCGTAATTATTGTAGTTATCTAATTTATATTCCAATTCATCTATTTTATTATTAGCGGACTTTAGTTCACAGTCAGTCATAATTAATAATTGTTCAAGGAATAAATTAGCTGTTTTTCTTGCAATATATTTATCTACTACTTCTTGTTTGAAACCAACTATTTTTGCTCCATCTTCTAATCTGTCTATTTCAGTAATAGTAGATTTTTATTTTTTTTTCCATTTTTCTTTCTCATCGTTGGGAATGTATGAAACTAGTTTGTCCATTTATGACTGAAAAGTTACTAAAGATTTACTAATTAATTCATCTGCTTCTTCATCAAACTTATATTTTTACGACTACCTGCTTTATGTTCTACATTATCGAATATGTTTTAATTTTTTATTTTACTTTTTCTCTCTTTTGTTCCCTATTGTTCCGATTTGTTCTCTTTTGCTCCGGATTGTTCCCGTTTGTTCTCGTTTTACATGCAATGTTTATGCCAACTGAATTTAGCCCCATATTGAGGGAATTTCTAGAAATATTTTTAAATTTGCAAAATTCTGTTTTTGTTAGCTTTTTATTTACAGTCGAATTGAGATATTCAATGGCAAAATTACGATTTCTCATTTGAGTTACTTCATTGTCATTTTTTGGTATATTTAGTTTTTTATCAAGAGTAAAAGATTTGTAACTATTTTTAAATTGCTGAAGTTCAGATGGTTGTCTGATTTTCATTGGTGTGTAATATTCTGCTACAATTTTGTTTTCTCTAGTATTAGTCATTTCTTTTATTTATTGTAAATAAAAAATTTACTCAGTTAATGAAATATTAATTATTAAAAATGAAGATAGATATTTTTATAATACATAGTAGACAAAAATGATATTTCATTTAAAAAAATGTTGATAAACAAGCAAAACACTTTATTAAACATTTTTTTTAGTTTTAAAACAAATTTGTCCGGTATATGTGTATTCACTTTGGTTGTAGAAACAAAAGATAATGAATCATTATCAAAATATATTTACAAGACAGTCAAAAATATTAAAATCCAGACCAAAATAAGTTTACAGCAACTGCTTAACTGCCATTTCATCGTGAGATTGCTAGATTAGATAAAAAATCATGGAATACATGTCGCTTGAACTTGCTGACATGAGTAATAAAAATTTAAATGCATAACAAGTGTAACAAAAAAAACGTATCCTGTTTGAAAATAAAATTTATCAGCCTTGTCCTTTAGCTTCTGCTTTTATTACTTTTCATTTTCTTGCTCACAATAAGTTTTAGTTTATATCGTAAATATCAACCTTTTTTTTGTTGTAGGCAATAATGTTAGCGGCTACTTTTAAGAAGTTGCAGATCACAAAATTACAATTTCAAAGACTCAAGTCTACCCAGAACAGCAACTACCCAAACACGGATAAAGAAATAAACCACCTAAAATCAGAATTGACAAAAGTCAACTTAAAAATTGTAGACCTGAACACTCAACTTACGGACCCGAACACTCAACTTATGGACCAGAACACTCAACTTACGGACCAGAACACTCAACTTAAGGACCTGAAAACTCAACTTAAAAAGATGAATATACGTTTGGGCTACTTAGAAATGGGCCAACTTTTAACAGACTTCAGAAAGGACATTGGCCTGTATGTTTTTGAAAAAAAGAAGGTGGAATAAATTTAAAATCCATGTGGAAACGGGTAGGGGGTGAGGAGGTGAGCATACATTATTGACTGACGCAATCTGTCTGTATTTAAAAGCTGTTTGACACGATATTTTTTTCTGAAAAAATGTTATTTAAAATTTTTTTAATTTTTTTTTTCACTACTACTTACTAGTTGACTTGTGAAATTGTTTTTTTTTTTTGTAGTGCTCAATAATAATTTCTGTTTTACATCAAAATAAGTACAACAAATAAAATTTATACAATTTCATTATTAGAAGTTAGCAATGAAGGAGACCTGATTAATTAAAATAAGCATTCTGTAGTTGTACCGATTTTGTACGTTATTGTTCAACAGCATTCTTCAGTCCCCGCACCAATTGTAATTATTTGACGTTAATTAAAAGTAAAAACCAAAGGACGAAGTTAAATTGTTACAAAATAAATAAGCGGTATTATGCATTTTGCATCAAATCAAATCCGGTCTTCACTTCCAGAAATGTGAAAAGTAATTTCAAATTTTTTGTAACAACTAATTAAATCATACATAATGTTAAAGCTTCAACCTAGTGGTTAGGGCTCGTATATATCGGGTGATTCAGTTTGGTATTCGCGGCCCTACATCTTTTTTGTTTTAAGAAAAAAGTATAGCAAACCATATATATTTGTAAATCGCTTGTGAAACTACAATAGATGATGTGGTCAAATCTTCTCTACGATGACATATGTCAAAGTTAAGACAGTCAACTTTTTTTTTTAAATAGTACACTATACATTTCTTAGCTTATTCTTGTAAAGCTTTTTTTTCTACATTTGAATCTGTAAAAAAAGTTGACACTTACATCAGAAAAATATCGAGAAAAATAATAAAATATGATTTAATTTATTCGAAAGCGTTATTTTCTAAAAAGAGCTAGTAAGCCAAACATTTGTAAATTTGCATTATGTTGGTTCCCTGCATGTCACTATTTACAAGACAACCAAGTAGCCAAAAAATAAAATGATTTGACCTTGTTTGTTTTCAAGCCTCGGGTGCGCCTCGGCCAGAAAACTGAGACTCGGACGAAATACCAAATCCATACTGAATTTACTATGCTAAAGTCGCGTTATGTTGGTTCTCTGCATCTCACTATTTTAAGAATTACATAGCCAAAAAATAAAATTATTTGACATCCTGAATTTACTTCATTCGAATATTAGAATTTACATTTATTCGAATTTTACATAGTCACCTATCCAAATATTCCAATAATTCGAATACGATTCCCAAGACTCATCATGTCATTCATGCACTATCAAAATTCAACAACATATTTTCATCGTGTAAGCATTCAAAGCGGTATAGTCAGGAAGAAGTTAGGTTTCGAAGCCAGATGTTATATCATAGTTATTTATTTAAATGTAGGTTATAACATAGCTATTTATTTAAATGTAGGTACTTTAATATTTGACGCTATTAATGTCAAAATTCAATTGTCTCCATGGCTAACTAGCTCTTTTTAGAAAATAACACTTTCGAATAAATGAAATCATATTTAATTTTTTTTCTCGATTTTTTCCTATTGCAAGTGTCAACTTTTTTTACACATTCAAATGTAGAAAAAAAAGCTTTACAAGAATAGACTAAGAAATATATAATGTACTATTTAAAAAAAAAAGTTGACTGTCTTAACTTTGACATATGTCATCGCAGAGAAGATTTGACAACGTCATCTATTGTAGTTTTATAAGCGATTTACAAATATATATGGTTTCCTATACTTTTTTCTTAAAATAAAAAAGATATAGGGGCGCGAATACCAATCTGAATCACCCGGTATATGAGTATTTACTTTGTTACCTCCCCAATTAAAGGGCAATTGATACTACACAATGAATGCCCAAAAAGGCAATTTAAGCATTTCTTTTTTTACAGACCTATTCTTGTTAGCTCATTAATGTATTTTCACCTGCTTATGATGGTATGATTTTTTTAAATATTATTTTATTTTTTTTTTATTTTCGTTTTTTCTGTGTTGTTCCGGTGTATTGTTTGTTTGTTGATTGTTTTCTGATATCAAAAAAGAATTATATTTGCATGGAGGTGGCTTTTACTTTATGAAGATCCATTTAACAAATTAGAGTAAAAGAAACGAAAACGTTGAAGAACTTCAGAGTATATATTTAATAATAAATTGTAACAATATTGTTTCACCAATACAGTGGCATCGTTTTCGTTTCTTCTACTATTATTTTGTGATTATATTTAATAATATTTGCAATTATATTTACTTAGCATGTCGGTAAATGAACAAAACTATCTTTTTTCCGAAATAGTCTGTAGAGTGTGACAGGTGAATCTGTAAAGTACCATTTTTGCAGATTCTTATGTCAAGTGCAATTATCAATGCACTTGATGATAAATGTATGTTATTGGATATGTGTCGTTAGCTAGTCGGTTCTTTTGTTGGATGTTTTTTTTGTATTGAATTCTTATTTTTTTAGGGATTCGGACTTCAATAATTGGAAACTATGCAAATGGAACCGAAAGCAAGGAATCAATTTCCCAAATTTAAAGAATACTTAAATAATAGCCAGGGTTTAAATTTTGATCAATCAGCAAAAAGCTTTGGGCAATTTATGACCACGCGTCATAAAATCGCTCATATGAGATCGGAAGGGAATCTTCAGGACAGGTTAAGTAACACTAAAAAAAACGTAGATTTTATGAAGTCATTAAATTGTATGCAACAAAATGATTTATATATGATCGAGACGGCAATAGGCTTTTTTTTTAAATTAAATTTTAATTCGTGTCCGTACGTCCGTTTTTTAAATTTTTATATTCACAATTAAATTGTTTTACCTTCAGCCTCAATAAACTAAAATATGTAATTAAGGCTAGGGCCACACTACAGACTAAATAATTGGCCGATAATTTAGTCCGATTGGATAGCTTCTGCGCACACCAGGCAAACTAAACTGTTTGGTTGGCTGTTGGTGGCGTTGGTGCGCAGACAGTCGACTATTAGGGTAAACAGCATAGTCGTTGGCACTCCTACAGTTATTGGCACTCATGCAAGAAAAGTGAATTTAATAAGAAAATAGGTGAGGGTTTAATTTTTTTCAAAGTTCCATTATGTAGCGACATCTATGATAAATTTATGTTGTTAGTTGTGACGTTTTTCATTCCACCATAGCGTTCGCACTGGTTGAATGTGTGACACGTGTTTAAGTTCTGCCATGCTAACGTTCAGTTTTAACGAAATTTGTAAGGTTCTGCGCCATTGTTGGATGCGTTGTTCTTGTGCGTTATCAGACTCAAGAGGTTATTACTGGTGAGTAACAATAATTTAGACATTTATAAATGACAATGTGAGCTCAGTTGACAGTTTATTCTATATTTTATCGATATTTTGAGTAATGCCAATCACTGTATGAAATATTTTTTGATAAAAATCATCTCAATAAAATACAATTTAAGTTATCTTGCTAAATTTGTTGAATTTTCGTGTCAAAATCCGTCATAGACAGTGTTTGGCACCACTGACAATAACTGTTTAGTTGGGTGCCAATTACTGCATTCGTGAAATATTGTATAGGTGATCGTCATGCCGAAAGTAATTGAGGGCTCAAGATATAAGAAAAAATATAACCAAGAAGCAATATCAAAGGCTTTAGAAGACATATTAAATAATGGTGTATCAAATAAAGCGGCTTCAAAGAAATATGGAATACCACGTTCAACACTGCAATTTCGATTGAGTCAAAAATTCACCAAAACAACATTTGGACCGAGTCCGATTCTTTCAAAGGAAGAAGAACAAATTCTAGTTGATTGGGTTCTTCAGAGTCATCGAAAAGGTTTTCCGCGAAGAAAGGATGAGAAACCAAGGGACAACCCTTTCAAAGATAATATGCCGGGTGATGGGTGGTACAAAGCATTTTTGAAGAGACATCCTGCATTGTGTGAAAGAGAACCTGAAGCCGTGACTGCTGCCAGTTCGAAGGTTAGTGAAGCAAATATTCGAAAATGGTTTCTGGATATTGAAACGTACTTGAAAGAAGAAAATTATTTCGAGATTCTAGAATGTCCCGACAGAGTTTTTAACGCAGACGAGACATGCTTTATGTTATGTCCAAAAAACAAGACTGTCTTAGCCCCTAAAGGTGCTAGGAATGTGTACGAGATCGATAATGCTCCAGCAAAATCCAATTTAACTGTCTTATTTACGTTATGTGCTGCAGGAGAAATACGCAGCCATTTATTATTTATCCATACAAACGTTTGCCTGCTTCAATTGCTGCTTCAGTACCAGATTTGTGGGGCATAGGCATGAGCTCTAATGGGTGGATGAAAACTGAACTCTTTTTTGAGTACATAGCTAACGTTTTTCATCCATTCCTTGTTAAAAAAGGTACAAAATTCCCAGTTATCCTATTTGTGGATGGCCACAGTACACACACGTCTATCAGTTCAGTGATCTCTGCTCCCAGCTGAATATTATTCTAGTTTGCCTTTATGGAAACTTCACACGAATTTTACAACCGGCAGACGTATCCACATTTAAACCTCTTAAGTCTTATTGGAAGAAGGGTGTATTAGATTGGAGAAGGCAACATAATTCGGAGGCCCTCACCCAAGAGAAATTTGCTCCTATTTTACAAATAGTAATGAACACTTACATGAAGCCTGAAATTATTCAAAACGGTTTTATAACTACTGGTTTGTGTCCATGGCATCCTAATGCCATAGATTATTCAAAATGTCTGGGGAAAATAAATACAGACCCAATCCCAAAAAAAAATGAGGCTACTGCAATATCTTATTCAAGATTTAAAGAACTAGTGGGTGATAATTTAATTCGCAAACTAAAAACGGCCGATCCAGCAACTAAAGCGGAATCAAAGGAATTTTGGGTATTGCAAAAATTGTTAAATGAATACGGTTTAGCAACTGATGAAAACAACTCAGATGCAGTTGATGTAGTTACCACAGAATTAGATGAATGTGACACAAATAATATTACCGACGAAGGATTCAACTTTGAAGAAATGCCAATAATCTTTCAAGGTGGCTCACAAATGTGTTCGCCCCTAAAGGAAAAATTATCAGGACCTCCTGTTGTTACAGGTGAGTTTGCTTTTATAGTTACAATTTTTCCTTGATTTAGATATTTGTGTATTTATTTCAGAAAATGAATTCGCGACTGAAGATTTATTTAATAAAGCAAATGAATTAGATGAGTCACGAATTAGTACGCCTTTAAAGAAAGAATTATCGCCTACATTCTCTTTAGTGACAGAATCAGCAGTTCTCACAAATGATTTGTCAAATGAAGCACTAGGAAACATAAGTAATGCTTCGTCAATTAAAGATTATTTAGTATGGCCAGAGAGTCCCATCAGGAAAGGCAACAGAAATTCAGAGAGAATGCCTTTTGTACTAACATCTGAACAGTGGAAAAATTTGCAGGCAGAAAATTGTCCGAAACTCGAGTTTTCACTTCGAGATGAGGACCCTTAATGTTTGGGCCGGGATTGAAAATGGACAGCTTATAGGACCTCACATTATGCCACCCCGGCTAAATGCCGAACAATATTTACATTTTCTGCAAAACGTGCGAATATGTGGTATCTGCATGATGGCGCCCCGTGTCATTTTGCACAGGTTGTACGAAATTGGTTAAATGAAAACTTTTCTGGACGGTGGATAGGACGAAATGGTCCTGTACCCTGGCCTGCCAGATCGCCAGATCTAAATCTGTGCGACTTCTTCTTGTCGGGGTATATGAAGGACTTGGTTTATTCGGTTCCAATTGATACAATTGATGTTTTACGAGAACGGGTCGAAAATGCAGCCACAACGATTCGCAATAACAGAGGAATGCTGGAAAGAGTAGAAGGATCATTTCGTCGGCGTCTTCAGTATTGTATTGACAACAACGGCGGTCAGTTTGAACATTTCTTATAATGATTAGTAATTACTCTGATCGCTTGATGAGAATTTTTACGGATTAATACAGGAAGTTTAGGAGACATTTTGTCACTATGTTTTGTCATTCATTAGGGTCAGTTTGAAATATTTATTATTAAAATTCTTTTCGTTTAATATCTATCGTTTTATTCCCTTTTTTTCTCCTCGGTTCTAATTAATAATTTATTATTGTCACAGGAACGGGCGCAGCAGTTAGCCGCTGTGCCTAAGCTCGCAAAAAACAAGTGAAAGTTTTCTTACATTTGTTTTTTGTTATTCGCTTATCGGCATTGGCGAAGCAAGTAATCCTCATAGGCGGGTAACGAAATTTGTGCCAAATCTTTCAACAATTTTAACTCGATAACGTCAAGGTTTAGGAAAAAAATGTATTTAAATATTTTGTTGCTATTAACGAGTTCTATTACCAGTTAAAATTTATAAACTTATTTCTGAGACACGTTGTATAATTTTATCCAGATATAATATCTAGATAAACATCTTTATCTATTATCCGTTATCTACAGTGAGCGGCAAAAGTATGGAATAAATTCCTTAAAAATTAAACAATTTTTTTTTCAAAAAAATCTTTGGACAGGTCAATTTTAGTTTATAAAAATACATGTTTTAGTACCAAATAAATAACATTACTTCTAGTTCATACACTTTTAACGTACTTCCTTTGTCCTTTCAGAACTAATCAACTCGTTTCCTTTATTTTTAGATGCCTCGTCCAAATACTGGTGTAATTCATTTTACTTGTTGAAGGTTCCTCAATACATAAATCTTTCTCAGAATTTTTTTCTTCTTCTGTATTTAAAAGTGCTGAAATAGATTCACTCCTCCTTTCATATAGAGCTACCGCGTGTATATGTTTACACAAGGCATTCTTCACACTAAAGTCCGGACACTCACATGTATCTATGTATACATATTTTACATTCATCGCAATACATCATTCGCCAATCCTCATCACACAATTCATTATATAATACGATATATACTTTCTCACCTGACGAAGACTTCACTTGAAACTTACCAAATTCCACTGAATCCACAAAATTGTCCATGTCTCTTGCCTGCATGTGAGCTTTTAGCGCAACTCGGTGTTGATGATTATTAGCATTCGGCCTCTCTTTATTTACAATCCTCTTCCACATCTTCTCTTCCACAAGTTCCTCCAGCAGATCCAATAATTTTTCAATTCTGAAAAAAATATACATAAATGTAGAATTGTTTACATATAATTACTAAAACATAAGTTACCTAATATTCCGATTTCCATGCATCTTATTGTGCTTCAATACTTTGTTCAAGCTTTCGATTGCCGTATTCGTATTAATTCCGACACCAATCCTGTAGCAATGGGCCCACGCCATGATCCTCTCCTCACCCTGAAAATAATACCTAAAAAATGTTTCTTAATTAAATAAATAAAATGTCACATTAATCTTACTTTTCTAAGTAAGTCAAAAAATCAACTTCGCCTTCTTCAAATGGCCTAAATACTTTTCCTTTAATTCTATAAATTTTTCAATTTTCGTTTCGGTTAAAATTTTCCTCATTACCTTCTTCATCTGTGATCTATTTTCTTGCTTCGTAAGCTTTGATTTCCCTTGGATGTTCCAGTTCTTAATGATGTGCCATGTGCAAAGTAGTCTTCTAGGTTTTTTATCAGTCTTCATTTCTTTGATCCATGCATTATAATATTTTGGGTCGTCGTCGCTCATTAGAAATTCCGCATAGATGTCTTCCCCTAATTTTTCCCTCAGTCCCATAAAAAGAAATTCAGCATCAATGTCTTCCCCTATTCTTTCTCTTCATACCTTAAAGAATACTTCTTGAATAGTCTGATCTCTTCTATTTGAAACTAAAAATGCCACCGGAAATCCCATATTTTCGTCATCTTTCACAGGTACTGTTGTTAATTCATATTCTTTTCTATTTGTTCCATGAGTGCCATCTATACAAATTATTCTTTTGTGGTCCCTGAGTTTCTTTTCCATAATACTGTTCATATAACCTACTGCAAAATCTTCTTTTCTCAAATCAGAATGACTTTCACCTATAACAATATGTATTAATTCCCACCACCAACCTCCACCATATTGTTATTCTTTTCACATTAAATAAGCTTAACATGCAAAGTCACTTGCCAATTTTCTTGAATAAAAATCCTTGATTTTTTCCTTCTTTACTCCATTCTTCAACTTTTAATGCTGTAGCTACCATATCATCTGCATCTCGTTTCTTATCAATGTAGAATCTTATTAAATTTCTTAGATCTCCTCTTGTAATTAAATTTAATCGGTCCAGTTGATTGTCACGAATTTTTCTTGCATTCTCTAATATCCTGTCATTTGAAATACCTGCTTGTAACTGCTCGACTATCAGTGTCTGTTCCTTCTGAGACAAACGTTTCGTTCTTAATTCATCTTCATGACCCACATGTGTTTTAATAAATTTCACATTTATCGTTCCTTAAAAGTTTAACAGTAACATACATTTTAATTATTAATACTAGAAAAGACTTATTAAAAGTTACCATTTCCAAAGATTTTAGCACATATTCTTGATGGGCATATTCCACAAATCCGAATGCTACCACCAGTCTTCATAGCTCTTTTAGTACAATTAATTTTATATCCTAAATTTTTTTTTAATTACTTATTGCCGTTGAAAATTGATAAATCCCAACCTTTTGAGTTACTACGATTACAATTGTAATATATAAACTTTTCACCATTAGGACGGTTTACACTTGTAGTATAAGTATAATCCACTACTCTACCTTCCTGTGTTCTCCAAGCTTCGGATTTTTCCATATTCCTAAAACTGAAATTATATTGTTCGATACTTATAGTAAATTCAAAAAACTCCTGGACTGTCAAAATTAAATTTTAAATAAAATGCTTGTATTGACTGTACTTGAATATAAAAAATTTTCGCTAGAGTGTACCGACATCAAAATCTAGTTACAAAATATATTTAGGTTATGTTTTCATTTTTAATCATTGAACTAAAAATGTTGTGAATCATTCATTGCTTCGAACACAACTGGAATGCAGACAACTAAATGAATTAGAGCAATTTAATAAAGTTTATAAAAAACACGCAACAAACTGAAAACAGCTAATAAATTAAACAACAACCAAAATCATCCAGACCAAAATAAACTAACCTGTTTCATTTATTCAGAAGAAAATTATTTAACACTTGATTAACACTTATCTCTCCAAAATTTTGATTTGTGAATCACAAGAACGAACACCAATTCTTAGTTAACAATACTGGAGCGGCTTTGGCACAAATTTGTAATTTCTTTCCGTTATTATGACTTTTTTGTTTGTTCTTCATAATAATTTGTTATGGCCCTCTTCTCTCGCGCCAATAGAACCACCCTAGTTCGTTTTCCACTTTCCATTTGAACCTTTTTACAAAATACACTTAAATAATTTTGCAATTTATTGGACAATGTCAATTTAAATAAATGAATAGTTTGAAAAGTTAAAAAATCATAGATAGAGATATTTTCATATTTGATGACGGAAACAAAAGTGAGAAATGTCACAAATTTGTACTGTCAGTGTCAAATTTCTCAAAGACTTCGACAGAAATGCAGCAAATTGGCAATAAGAAAGTTATTAATCGTCGAACTAGAGACATAATTTGTAATACGTTTGATTATATGAGAATAACTTTTCCTTTTGAAGCACTGACAAAAATTGGTTTCCTTAGAATTTATTTTTTCAATCTATTTAGCGAAAATTTAAATTTACCTAGACATTCCTTTTTACGGCGTTTATGAGAAATTTGACACTGACAATACAATTTTGTGACATTTCTCAATCTTTTGTTTCCGCCACCAAATATGAAAATACCTCTAACAACTGGGTAATATGAAAATAACTATACTTGGGCCAACCAACAGATATAGTAATAAAACCGCCCCCTAGTGCCCGCGTATTTTAAATAGCAGCTTCCAATTGGCTTATTCAAAACGTGCGCAGATTTTCGAAAGCCTGATGTACATCCACGAAAATTACTTGACGGCATCCGGCATCTCATTCGTTTTAACCTCGCTTCGGGAGTTTGACCACGTGTTTATTTTTGTTTGTTTTTCTTGGCACCCACCCTCGGTCATTGGTCGGTACGCGTTGGAAAAGAAGTGTATACGCTGTGTGCATGGAGGCGTGGTTAACGAAACACGTTACAGCAGCGCCCATGGTGACAGCCGTCGTAACTGTCTTGTAGCATACCAAGCACGGCGTTATATGGTGGCAGGTTATATTTTGATAAGTAAACCACGTGTTGTGCACTGAAGCTCGTACTCGCATTTTGGAAAGTAAAGTAGGTACTTTTCATTACTTTCATAAGTGTATAGTATTTTGTGCGACATAATCGTCGGAAGATTTGTCAATACTTGGCAAAACATCGCGGCTTCGAATTTTTTTCGAAATGGCGCCGAAAGTGAGTGGTAGGTAGTTTATGTTGCGTTGTGGGTTGCACCAATAGTTACAAAAATTCCCCCGGTACAAGATTTTACAAATTTCCTACGATGTATTATAAAATAGAGCAACACAACAAGTGGATCAAGGCTATTCGGCGAGTGAAGTAAGTGTTTTATCAAATAGAAAGTATTTAAATATTACACTTTTCTGCAGTTTTTGTAAGATGTGTAGAATTAGTTTTAATAATGAAAATGTTTACTTTATACAGTCCTGACGGTTCACCTTGGCAACCTACAAAGTATTTGTTCGTTTGCAGTCGACATTTTATCGGTAATGCAAAATCAGATCACCCGCACAGCCCAAGCTTTGTACCAACGATTTTCCCAGATAAATATGGAGGAAAACCACCATCAGAAGATGCACAGCTCAATGCTCGTAAAAGGCAAGATTCATTTAAATTTACAAATACAAATTTAAATAAGTTAATAAGAATTTGGGAAAAGGTTTCTCCTTATTTAAGAAACAATTTATAAAGAAATTTTTTGCTTGTGATAACACTAATATTTTGAAATATTTTGAAAACTTGTGATAGGTTTGAACGGGCTACAGCTAGAACAAACACGGAAATGGACACCAATAATCAACAATTGGAGAGTGTACCTCCCAGGAATGAGCTTCAAGAGAATGAATTTTCCTCCGAAAAACGTAACGTTCGAAAATAAGGGTACTCAAGTGTTATTTTTTCGACGAAGCAAGAGAAAATTACAAGTTGTTCGTTTGCAACCGTACGCGCGATGGAAATTTGAACGAAGCTGAAACTCAAACCTATATCCCTCCTTCAAAAGAAAAAAATATTGTTGAGGCTCAAATCAAGCCAATCAGCAAAGATAAATGTTGTGGCGAGGAAAAAGTTTTTGTTGATACTGCAGTTGGGCCTTGTCGTGATATTCGAGCAAAGAATGAAACACTCTCCGACTGTGGCAGTGGTTTTCACGGTTTTGGCTCAATAAAAAGTGACCAAGGTTTACTCGATCTTGCCGGTGACAATATCGATACATTAATTTTTTTATTAGATTTTTTTACTGCCTCTGATGTAGGATGCAAAATAACTAAGGAAAATCGGTTGTTAATTTTCCTTTTCAAAATGAAACTTGGAGTATCTTTTTCTGCATTAGGAGTTTTATTTGCTGTTCATCGAACAACAGTTCCGAGAATTTTTTACTCCTTACTCGAAGAAATGGCCCAAACATGCAGGAACTTTGTCCAGTGGCCACCAAAAGAAACTATTCAGGCTTTAATGCCACAAGAATTTCGTGATTTCAACGAAAATTGTCGCGTCATTATTGATTGCACAGAAATTCCGGTTGAGCAACCTGCAGACATTTCCCAGCGAGTTTACTTGTATTCCCATTATAAGAAGGGGTTTCGATTAAAAATATTGGTCGGTTGTACACCCCATGGACAAATATCATTCGTATCTGATCGTGTATCTGAAGCATACGGAGGTAGAACTACCGATTCCCAAATAACAACAAGCAGTAATTTCTTGCTTTTGCTGGAACCGGGAGATTTTGTTTTAGCAGATAAAGGTTTTCCTCAAATAAAAAGACTTTTGAATGACTCTGGAAGAGGAGCACTACTTGTCATCCTCCATTTTTGCGGAATGAAGTTTTTACTGCGAATGAAGTGGAAGAAACGCAGACAATAGCAAGAGTCAGAATTCACATAGAAAGGATTATGCAAAGGTTGAAAACGTTCCACATTATGTCAAAATTTGCGACATCTTCGTTACCTTACGCGAACGATATAATTTTCATGTGTTGCGCTCTGGTTAATTTGCAACCACCTATAATTAAAGACAGCGATGCTCCCGAATAATAAAATCATATTTTTAGGGTGTAAAAATGTAGGTATATATTTTCAATTTTACATTGTATGTAGAAATATAAAATAAAATCTGCCAGTTTACTACTGTACAAATTTGTTGAAAATTAATACTGCTTCTTTTTCTTTGTTTCCAAAGAGCTGGAAAAAAATTCCAGAAACAAAAATGTTCCTATACAACAGCAGATCTCATTTCCAAGTCTTTCTGCGATATATGCAGACGATCTAGTTGTCTTCGCAACAGGAAAGAATTTAGAAACCCTCGAAAAAGAGCTACAGGATACTTTGCGCAATCTTGAAGCCTGGTCACATTCTACGGGTTTTCACTTCTCCTCAGAAAATACAAAATAAATAGTTTTCAGTAAGAGAAGGACAGATTACACACCAACCTTAACTCTCTATAATCAGGCAATAGAAAAAGTACCCTGTATTCGCTTTCTAGGAGTCATATTTGACTCCCAGCTCACTTGGAAAAGTAATATTTCTTCGATAGTTTCATCCTGCAATAAGCAAATTGGCCTACTGAGAATCTTGGGACATCATACATGGGATGCAGATACAGGCATCCTTTTATCGGTTTACAAAAGCTTAGTTAGATCAAGACTTGAATACGGATTAATTGCCTATGGTGCCTGCAGTAAGACTACGACGGAGCCAATTGAGGTTCTTCAGAGGGCTGCTCTAAGGATCATTCTAGGCGCTTACCGCACCACGCCAAGCGACAGCTTGTATGTTCTCTCACGCGAAATGCCGCTACAACTGAGATTCGAACAACTGACTCTTAACTATGCCGTGCAAATCTACTCCCAGCCATCTCATCCTAACCACAGTTTGCTCTATCCACCCTTGGAAACTGTCCCTAAACACACAAAACTTTCCTTTATGCCTATAACCGAACAAATTCACTTGCTTCTCCAAAGACATTCACTTTCATTCCCGCCATCTTTTTATAAACCAGAACTTAGAATCCCACCATGGAGCATACCATCCCCAAAAATACTGTTTGACCTGGCCACCTATAGTAAAAACGTTACCAACCCAAGTATCATCATAAGTCAAGAATTCTGCAGACTACGTTCTAAATACCCAACAGCAACGTTCTTGTACACAGACGGATCTAAAATAAGCGGCGCACTGGGAGCGGCTGTCCACACGTCTAGACGGGAACTCAAGATAAAGTTACCACCTTATGGTAGTATTTTCTGTGCGGAACTAGCAGGCCTGTTAGAAGCCGTACAGCTGGCACTGAGACATGTTGACGGTAACTTCATTATATGCAGTGATTCCCTTAGTGCACTCCAGGCGATACAACATCGTTACTCCACTAATCCCCTAGTGCAGAAGATTGCCGAAGAACGTAAAACAGCCCTCCTGTTGAATAAGGAGCCTATGTTTATGTACACGCCTTCTCATGTGGGTATTACAGGCAACGGGAGAGCAGACGAACTAGCTAAATCGGCCGCTTTGGATGCTGCATTACCGGAAACAAACTACAGTCTTTACACCGACTGGAAATCTATCATCAAATCAGCCGTAATAAACACCTGGCAATCCCAATGGGACTTGGACTCCTCGCATCTGCATCGGATAACACCCTCTGTTAATCAAGATCTTCACCTTTCTCTGGATCGGAGGTCTCAAGTAATTCTATCGCGATTGCGGTTGGGACATACACCTCTACTCTAACACACTCATACCTCCTCAACCAGGAGGATAGACCCCTATGCATATTCTGCCAACAGTCTGATTTGACTATTACACACATTCTACGTGACTGCCCGGCCCTGATCAACTCCCGCAAGGCATGCCAAGTGAACTGTGGAAACTACTCTATGCTTTTCGAAGACTGGTTCAAATTGAAGTCCTTCCTCAGGAGTATAAAACTTATAAAGAACCTATAACGCACTATAACTATGCTAATGTAATATTGCTGTATGGCCCTCGTAGCTGTGGCAATAAAATTAATAAAAAAAAAAAAAAATGGACTGTCGTCGAAGATCAAAAAACTTTACAGACAGTGAAGTAAATTTATTGGTGGAACTTGTGAACAAAAATAAATTTACAATAGAGTGTAAACAGACTGGACTTTTAACCCAGAAACAAAAAGCCGACGCGTGGTTAAAACTAGCCGACAGTTTTAAATCATTATCGGGAAGTTTACCACGCGACCCCAAGTGCTGAAAGAAAAATGGGCAAATTTAAAGAAACTAGCAGTCCGCAACCACGCGCCTGCAGGTTCTTCACCAGGTTTAGATGGCATGAGACCACAATACTTGAAAGATATTATATCTTTGTCAGCGGGTGAAGCAGGTCAGAAGGCACTAAGAGCTTTAACCAATATGTGCAATTTTTTATTATCTGGGCAACTTCCTTCAGAAATCTGCCATTTACTGTATGGTGCGTCTTTATGTGCCCTTAACAAGAAAGATGGAGGAATTAGACCGATCGCTATCGGAAACTGTTAGCGAAGATTGACCTCAAAGCTAGCCTGTTTTCAAAGTCGTAATATTGTAAATTCGTATTTATCTCCACACCAACTTGGAGTTGCAACTAAACTAGGATGCGAAGCAGCAATTCATACCACACGAACCTTTGTTAATAACGATCAAAACCGTGGCAAAGTTCTTCTTAAATTAGATTTCAAAAACGCCTTTAACTCAGTCGAACGGGATTGTATTCTGAAAGAAGTCCAATGTCATACACCACTTCTGTACCCTTATCTTTATCAATGCTATAGAGATCCTTCAACTTTATTTTTTGGTGATCATTTAATTTCTTCTTCTGTTGGAGCTCAACAAGGAGATCCTTGTGGTCCTATGATTTTTAGTCTTGCCATTCAACCAATTATTTTATCTTTGGATTCTGAACTGAATATTTGGTATTTAGATGATGGAACCCTACCTGATTACCCAGAAGTAGTTTTGTCCGACTTTAAGAAAGTTATCAATTTATCCAGAAAAATTGGTCTTGAATTAAACTTTAACAAATGCGAAATCTTTAACTGTTCTGGAGACACAGATTTAAAAGTCATAAAGGAATTTCAAAATTTAGCACCAGGCATTAAAATCTGTGACCGAGAAACTTTATCTCTTTTAGGTTCTCCAATCTTTGACCAAGGTTTCAAAAATACCGTCGAAAAAACTATAATTACAGTTGAAAATCTTTTAAACAAAGCTGAACTCCTTAACAGACACGTGGCTTATACTTTAATCAAAAACTGTCTTTTTATACGAAAATTTAATTTTTTATTAAGAACAACTCCATTTTGGAAATTTTCAATTATGTTAATTCAATTGATTCTTCTTTAGTCTTGTTTAGAGAGAATACTTAATTTACGTTTAACTGATTTACAATGGCGTCAGTCCACTTTACCGATTAGATTTGGTGGTCTGGGAATTCGTCGCATTTCCGATATTTGCCTCCCTGCTTTCCTATCTTTAATTAATGGGGTTAAAAAGCTTGTTTCTTTATTACTAAACTCAAAGGATAATGAGCTTAATATTCACCATTATGATGAAGCTTTAGTCTGGGGTGTAGCAAATGAGAACGAAATACCAACAATCCCACAATTTCAGAAGAACTGGGATATTAATATCAAAGGAATAATTGCCAATGACTTAATCTTTAATTCACCTAGAGACTTGGCTCGTTTTAAGGCTTTGCAATGCAGAGAATCAGGATCTTGGTTACATGCAATACCTTCTCCTAATATTGGTACTCTTTTAGATAACACTTCCTTCCAAGTTTGTATTGGTTTAAGATTGGGTTGTAATCTTTGTACACCTCATATTTGCAAATGCAATGCGAAAGTTGACGAAATTGGCACCCACGGTCTAAGTTGTTTCAAAAGCAGTGGTAGATTTTCAAGACACACTGAAATTAATTCCATTATCAACCGGTCTTTAACTTCTATTCATGTGAATTCAACTTTAGAACCAAACGGACTCTCTCGAAATGACGGAAAACGCCCAGATGAGATGACTTTAGTACCGTGGATTAAAGGTCAACCTTTGGTTTGGGACGTTACTGTTGTAGATACACTTGCAGACAGTTACATATTGAAAACATCTGAAGTCTCAGGTTCTGCCGCTGAAATGGCTTGCAAACATAGCAAATATAGTTCAATCATTTCGTCAAACTACGTGTTTAAAGGTTTAGCATTTGAAACCCTAGGCCCTTGGTGCAAAGAAGCCATCGATTTCATTAATGTCATCGGAAACCGACTTATCGCGGAATCAGGCGATTCAAAATCAAAGAAATTCCTTTTCGAGAGGATTTCCCTTGCCATTCAACATGGAAACGCTGCAAGCATTCGGGGCACTTTTCCCGATTCCGCAATATTATCGGAAATTTTTGTATTATAAAACAAAAATGTTTATGTAATTATGTTATTAATATAGTTATTTCCAATATTTAATGTGTAATAAATTAATAATAAACAATGATACATTATATTAGCATAGTCGATAGCAATATTTCGTTGGATATCGCCACTGAGCCACAAACAGTCCCTATCGTTGAAATAATTGAAGCCCCACAAGAAGATGTTATAATATTACCTGAGGCTTCAAATGAGGGATTTAACAAAAATGGTAAAAAATATACAAAGTGTAACGAAGTTACTAGGAAATGCTCCCGGTGGCGGAAAAATTCCGTTCTTTCTCCGAGCCGGGCCAGAAAATTAGCGCGGAGCCGACTACCTCAACCGCGTCCACCGAATCCGCCCCGGAACCCGTGTTTCTTCCGGCCGACAATACCCGGACCCCGTGCTGAACAGAGGTCCCGCACCGCCACAGCCGCGAGTCAACGGCCGCGCGCAGCCACCGAGCCAAGGACCGCGCAGAGCCTGCAGAGCTCATTCCGATTCCGACTCCGATCCCAATTCCGATCATCCACCTGACTCTCCTAGCACCAGCTCCGAACCGGCTCCCGATACAACCTCCGACTCCGCTTCCGACCCCCGACTTCCGGCCCCTTCGCTCCCCTAGTGAGCAAACCAGGTCATCCCCTGTTTCCGGCCCGTTCGCTCCCCTAGTGAGCGAACCAGGTCACCCCGCTCATCCCTTGTCTCCGGCCCGTTCGCTCCCCTAGCGAGCGAACCAGGCCTCCCCCAATCCCCCCCGGATCCCGTTACACCCCCGCAACCCCGTAGACACCCCTACCCGCTCTCTCGCTACGCCGCCAAGAGGAAGTTCCAGGGCCGACCGACGTAAGTACGAACACCCCCTTATCTCCCTTGCCGCCGAGGACATCCCCCAGGTCACGGGCACCATCCCTGGAGGATCTCGCCTTCACCAGGTGGTCCTCTTGTACATAGTGTAAATAAAGGTTTTGCGACGACTGTTTGTTTGTTTCCCCCCTTACCCCGCGCCCTGACAGCTGACCCCTGGACGCCGTCACTCCGCAGAGCTACCCCGGCCGTGTGGCGTTCCACCACAGCCGAAAAAAGGGACTGGCGCTCGAGGCATACCGCGACCGACCGGCGTCAAATCATATCCCGTGACGTCACCACCGGAACTGAACGTCACAAAAGATATATGATATTATTGATATGTTATTACGTAAAATTGTAGACTGGTCTGAATACACACCAAAAATGTTGAAACGCCCTTTATCATCGAATTTAGAAAACCAGAGCAAAAAAGGTAACAATTTATTTATTATGATGTGACAATACTAAATAATATGTTATTGTTTAGCTAAAAAGATGACCGGCACACATACAAATCAAAAGTGGTGCCAATTGGCTGACGAAAAAAAAAAAACAAATTGCCCAGTAAAAAAAATGTCCATGGAGACAGCTGAACGGAGGAAGGAGGCGGAAGAACAGAGGAAGGTGGAACTTCACAAAATTACGCTTGCACATATGGAAGAGGAACACCAACAAAAAATGAGGCACAGGGGGGAAGAACATAATTTAAGAATGGATATTTAAAAAAAAGAAATACATTTAAGTTATTAAAATAATTTACATATTCATTTTGCACCCTATTATTTCCATTTCCATGTGGAAATACTTGCAGTGGTACATTATTAACAAAATAAAAGGCTTCTTCCTCTTTTTGGTTTAATACAGGTGGTTCATTTTCGTCATTTTCAATCGCTATGTTGTGTAAAACTGCAGTTGTAATTGTACTCGGTTGATGTCAACATTAATACCATTGCTTAAAATTGGAAATCTTCTTTTCCACACTCCATACGACCTTTCTACTAGATTTCTTGTCCTTATGATTGACTCATTATATAAGTTTTCAGCAACTGTGTCTACAAAAAAAGCCATATGTAACAAATATAAGTTGCTGAAAATGCCTGTATTATTTCTTTTTACCAGTTAGTTGGGTTCCTTATTTTGCCATCAATTTGTTCCAACAATATAACTACTGATTCTTTCGAAAGTCGGTATCTGTTATAAAATTCCTGATCGTCCCAATGATGAAAATGACCTTTTCTGATGTGAAATCGGGGAATCTTTCTGATCCGTCCCAAATTGACCACAAAATTTATAACATCTTCGTCATCAGAGTCACTTGATGATGATGAATAATTATTCATTTCCATTATACAGGGTGATTATAAATGTTTGTAGTCAACGAGCCGATGAAAACAAATGAATTTTTTTCTTTTGCCGTTCGATAGTTCCATACGAAAATGATACGAAGTAGATTATTATTCTTGACATTAGGAGGTTATGTTTACCTTCAAAAAAAATTCTTTGAATTATTAACCACAACAGTGAAGATTCACTTAAAGAGATTGTTCCAATGTTTTAATACCGTGAGTAACAGTGACAAAAATCCATCAAGACGGGATTTGTTATCAAAGTGAACTTTAAAGTTCATATGGTTCAATCCATCTCATACGGACAATAAAATTTAATTTTATCTATTTCAGTTTTGTAAACTTATCCACCGGTGTTCAACCACAGGTGTGTAGAACTGAATTGTTGCTGTTAAATTATTCAATGGGTACTGAATCATTTTTGTTTTAATAAGTTTCGAGGAAACAATGTTAGGTACCACAAGGTTCTAAAACTGTTGATGTAAAATGAGAGAATGAAATCTTTGTAAATAAAGACATTTTATTTATGTGTTATACGGCAACAAATTAAAGCTATCTGACTGTCTAGCAAGGTTTTATTGTTGTTGATATGCATTAAATGATTTCCAATGTTATAATGTGGAGGGGCAGGATACACAAGATGGGTGACGTCAGACAGGTTCCGTGCATGCGTTGATCCAATCTGGAATAGTCGTTAACGAAATCAGCAACAAATATGGAAGAGGAGGTATACTTATTTGTTTTAACATCTCCCTGACTACAATCAGGTTATGAACTTACAGCAGGACCATGCCTTGTCTGAAATGAATGACAAATCCAAAGTTCTGTTATCATTCATGTTGTTTAAAAACCAGCTGCAATATGCAACACGATGTGGTTAATCTGCTGGTTTCAGTTCTTGAAACAATGACACTTTATAAGGGTGCAAATTTAATATTTTCTTCACAATTTTCTGACATGTGCTCAGTGGTACACCTGACTGTGCTGACAGTCTCAGCAATGATGTTTTGGGATTTTGTTCCATTCTCTCTCTCAAAACTTCACCAACTTGAAGCTGTCTCGATGACTTTTCCTTTGAAACATCTCTAGTTTTGTCTATTCACAATCCATCGAATGTGGGTCATTAAAGATTGTTACTCTATCTCTAAATTAGGAAACTTTGCGAGATATTGATCTCTACATGATTGCATTCTGTTTTCATCTCGTACACCATTTTAATAAAATGAAATAATAATGAAAATAGTCTGTTCCACGGTGCACCCCATTGCAATCCTAAAACGAGTCGCTGGACTTAGATCGATTCCATACGCAACTAGACTGCAAATGTTAGACTTGCCAACTCTCCAACACCGCAGAAGACGGGGTGATCTCATATGGACCTATAAAATATTGACCAACAATGAATCTGACGAATTACTTAATTTATTTGAATTCAACACAAACATCCATTTGCGCGGCCATCGACTAAACTGAAAATTCAAAATTTTAAGATAACTGTCAGAAGCCATTTCCTTCCTAATCGGGTTTTTAGCGACTGGAACGCCTTGAGTGACGAAATTGTAAATGCATCCAACCCTAACATCTTTAAAAACAAACTTGATGCACACTTTCGATGACGAAGCAGATGCGATCAATTGAAATTGAAATTACGGAAATAGTTTACTTTTCCGTTTTGATCTGGGAGCTAAATAGACTTCGGTCTCAGCTTCCATTTTGCGTAATAATAATCACGTAACCAAGGTAACGAAAATAAGTACTTGACAGATTAACAAAATGGTCAAGTTGTTTGAAGAAGAAATACACATAATGCAGTTATTCTACGCCAATTAGAGCATTAGAAATGTGCGTGAAATGCAACACATGAAGACCTATTCCATCAATCAGAACAATTTTTAACATAATTTCAAAATCTCTGGTGTTCGGTATAGTTGGTTGCATAGCAACTCACAATGCATTGATCTGTGTTTTTAAAATTGAACATAGGGAATAAGTATGGACTATGTTCAGAGTTAAAAAAAATGTCCCGGTATATCTATTAACTACTTTAGGGACAGACAATAATATTGATAGTGACCGTCAAACGAAGGCCAAAAATGCCTTAGTATTTCTTGCTGTGGCTTTAAATGGAAATTGGAAGATTCCGGTGGGATATTTCCTCATTAAAGCTTTAAATGCGAAGGAACGAGCAAATCTTTTAAGTAATTGTTTAATACTTTTAAATGATACAGGGGCAAAGATCCATTCAATTACTTTTGATGGGGCTGCAGTGAATTTGGCAATGTGCCGTAAATTAGGTACGAACTTTGAAGTTGACACTTTACACTTTAAGCCATTTATTATCAATCCTGCAAATAGCCAAAAAAAAATTGTAATATGGGGCCCATCTCATATGATTAAATTGGCCCGGAGTGTTTTAGGGGACAAAAAAATTATTGTAGATGGAAATGGTGAACATATATTCTGGGAACATTTATGCCAACTTAATAATTTACAAAAGGAAGAGGGGTTGCATGCCGCAAATAAATTAACACAAAAACATATTAATTTTACAGATAATCGAATGAATGTAAAATTGGCAGCTCAAACACTGGGCCAAAGCATCGCAAAATCTTTATTGTTTGTCAAATGTTTGTAAATGATGCTTTTGACATACTGAAGAGTAGAAACAAATATGAAAAACGTAATACATTCAATGTTCCTATTTTTTAGAAAGTACTGAAAATAAAAAAAAGAAGTGATGGGTTGATAAATTATTTTCTTACTCAACAAGACACCAATGGCACACGTGTCATTTTAACACAACGAAAAACCGGGTTTTTGGGCTTCATTATTTCATTAAAAAAATGTTTTTGAAGTGTTTGACATTATCCAACAATACCACATGGATTATTTACTAACGTTTAAGTTATCCCAGGATTTTATTGAACCTTTTTTTAGTTGTATAAGAGGGCGGGGAGGCTTTAATAACAACCACAACGCCCAACAATTTGAAAGCGCGTATAAAAAATTACTTATAAGAAATGAAGTGAGTACTTCTTATAATTCTAATTGTTGTATTGAGGATGTGAGCATATTGTCAGTTTCGTCAAGAAGGAATGTTCCTTCACCAATTGGCGATGTAACCAACCTGCACAACGATTTTTTCGGCCACGATTATATAACAAAATTGTAGTCTTTGTCACCGTTCATCGAAAACGTCGTAACTTATATAGCTGGTTATATTTGTTCAAAAGCAGCAAAAAAAAATACTTGCGACTTACGATTAATATGAACTTGATCAACATAAAAAATCGCGGGCAAAAATCGATTTGCAAAATAGCAGAACAGATTTTTCGAGGCTATAAAAATGACATCGTTAAGGCAACATGTAGAGAGACTGTTGTAAATATTATTTTACGAAATGTTCTTACCTGCTCAGCATTTACAAGTGACATTTTCATTAAACATAATTTTAATGAAAGTAATCATTCATACCAGTTGCTATCCTTATTGGTAGATATATTTTTAAATGTAAGATATTTTTGTGAAGCAAAAATGTTATCAGAAAAGAAAAAGGACATACGACAAAAATACACTAAATTAATTTTGTTTTCTGGTTTGTAAATTTAATTTTACTGTTTTTCATTGTAAACAGTAGGTACTTGTAAGCAAATTGTAAAAATTGTAAATAAAAGATTGATTTCCACAGAATTACTCCTATATTTTATTAAATGATTCATTAAATTAAAATATATGGTATGGATGACAATATGATGGGCGATGAATGATTATCAATTACGTGAATGATCACCCCTCGGGCGATCGATAAAATTAAACTATGAAAGGCATAAGTCTGTCGAACTGAGGGTGTACAGGTCAGTGACCTAAATACCGTGATCGAAACAGGTGAGTTGCATCTAAGAAACGTTGATATTTATCTATGGATAATTTGTTTTAAAGTGAGGTTATCTTCTTTCTTAAGTCCCTCCTACAAATCCCTCCTTTATTTCCTATATTTAAATTCCTGCCATGCACACATTATCCTTGCTCTTAACAAAGTAGCTGAGAAGATGTTTCTATACTGCTCCCACCCATGGCAATGTTTGCTTCACTCTCGAGCAAAGTAAAGATACGACGTTACCCATATAGTAGAGTAGTTAATAGATATATGGTGCACAATCGAAACAAGACGGCACAAATTCATGGCCTACTTGGATTACAAACATTTATAATAACTCTGTAGATAATGATATGTATTTTTGAACAACACCACTCTTTAATCAACTCTACACGTGGGTTAAAACATCACACAATTGTCACAGCTGACAGCAAACGGCGGGATTCTACGCCTGTCCGCTACGACTTTTTCAAATATGGCTGCGGAAAGCACTACCAACATTAAGAAAAAGTTGTTAGGTACTTTAACCCGTAACTGAGCACTGAAATACACATAGGCCCGGTATTTCAGTCGTGGGTTAACTTTTGAGTTATCTAACCAAAATTTACTAGTAAACCATAATTTTAAACAGTGCCTGAAACAGGCAAAGAAAAAGATGTTAGAGACTTTGGTGTCAAATTTCCAAGCAAAAATATTTCGAGAATGTACTGGTTTTTTCACATTTATCTCTTTTAGCTAAGTATGCAAATGCTGACAGTTAACGTATATTTTCGATAGTTTGTGGTGTTAGAACAAAAAAGCGAAACCGACTGTCTCATGAAGTTCTAAATTCCATTTGTATAATTCGATCGTATTTACAGAGTAAAGAATAGGATTGTACAAAATTTGAGTGCAATTTGAGTGTATGATCATAAACATTAATTTTAAATCTTCTTGTTCTGTTTTAGAATTTTATTTCTGTGAAATTTTTATATCCAGAATTATTGTTTTGTTTTGTACTATGCTGGACAAGGAAAATGGGGCAGTGGTATCAATCTCTTGACGCAACCTGTGACAGTGAAAATATATTTCAAAATGTATTTAATTTTTGTTTGTGTGTCACGATGACAATAAAGGACAATTTACTAAAGTGATCGACCATTTTCCGTGTTCGGCTTGATAAATGTTTTTGAAATTATTAAAATATTTTATAAAGAGTTAGTGTTTTAATTTTAAGCGGAAAAAAGGCGGGAAAATTTAAAGTATATGTAGGGAAATGTAGGGATTTTGCATCATGTGATGAGAGAATTGGCAGCCTGAAAGGTTACCATCACTGCTCAAGTTAGTTTTTCAGTAGTACAGTCAGTGTTGTCAACCCTACGGATTTTCGTCTCCATCTCGGGTTTTAGGATTTTCGTACAAAATCTACGGATTTTTTGAAATATGAGTCGATCAGTATGTTGAATGGTATTTATTAGAAATTATAAAAAACTACGATTTATTATGTTTAGATTGCTACCTCCTGCGGCGCCGTCACTGCTGTCAGTCACAGAACTATCAGTTGTCAAAGGCCGCATTGTAGCAGAGGCTCTGCTTAGTCTGCTTCTCTGCTTTCTGCTTGAAGAACAGTAAGAACACAAAACGCTTTGCTGTCAACCGTCTAACGGCTTGTTTGTCTGTCTGTTTTTTGCATCAAGGTACAGTTATTAATAATACTTTATTTATTTATCCATTTATTGTATTTGTTAGGCAATGTCTGATGATAGTAGTAGTATAGCTACAGATGGCGACGTTCAAACACCATCATCAACGTCAAGCAAATCCCGAAAAATTGCCAAAAAAAGTTATTCCCAAAAGTATAATTCTGACTGGGAAAAAGAACATCCAT